>NC_133215.1:13880305-16280305 GCF_040436345.1 Pagrus major
GAGACAGATTGGACTGAAATCAACTCAGGTAATTTACCCACATAGACGCAGTGATTACCTCTCTGCCTCTGCCTGTATTTCTACCTTTGTTTTTTTTTTGGTCTCTCGAACTTTCTAAATTCTTTGCTCCAGGACCTAATTTGCAGTCCCTGGTCTTGTTCAGTCAAAGCGCTCCACATGTTTGATGTGAACTCTTGGGTGACATTGCCTCGTCTGTGCTCAGCCAGATCAGCAGGCAGCCGGAGAGAGACCAGGCGAGGTGTGGTGCCTGTAGGTGATCCACTTCATTCTGCTCCTGTCTTGTCGTGACAGGACCGGCATTAAATGGAAGTAGTCAGTGACGGAGCAGTGACAGGCCCAACCCTCCACCCTCCCCCTGGGTGTATGTGTGTGTGTGTGTGTGTGTGTGTGTGTGTACAAGCAAGCATACAAGCTTCCATATGCATTTTTCTGTCTCTCATTGGGACCTGACAACTGAGTGGCACTTGAATGGCACTTTTTCCCACTGCCCATCAGGCGGTGGCCGCGTTGTGTTAATGACAGCTGTAGCTACGCGCAAACGAAAAGCACTCTCATTTAATTTCCATATATAGTACTTATGTGTCAAAGAGCTGGGGGCGTGTGCAAAGCTACACACTTGAGATCAGCTTATCAATCATCTCAATCAACACGCCATTTGGACATTTTCACCACGTGTAAAATGTCATAGAGGGTTACACTTTGCACCAATCGGCTGGTTGGTGTGAGATCAATGAGATGACAGCTGATAAAAAACACTTCAGATGCAGCCTCATAGTGATCACATATATGTGTGTGTGTATGTGTGTGTGTTTGAAGATGAGCGTTTCTCTCAGCACTCTCTCCCCTTTCGCTTCTCTGTCTCCATTTCAAGCCAATTAGGTGTGTCTTTTAGCCCAGATTTGGAGTATAAGTTGAACATCAGCTCCCTTCATCGTTGAAAGGTGCATCTCAAATTAGTGAGCACAACACCCCCCTCCACCTCCTCCTCTCCTCCTCCTCCTGCCTATCCTATCACCATCTCTCCCTCCTTTGCTCCTGTGAAGACACAGAGGCCCCCGGGGCCCTGAAATGTCTCCACACGCTGGAAATTGAATCAAACGGCATCAATCAGGACACTCTTTTTTCCTCCCCCCTTTTGCTCCTTCTTCCTCCACCCTTTCTTTTTTTGTCTGTGTTTGGTGTCTCTAAGCAGTCTGCCAGTGTGTATAAACAGCACCACTAGGAAGCACAATTGCACATGAAGTAAAACAGCAGTAGTATAAAGGAGTTTTTAAGGCTGCTGATGCTTTGAATTAGTGTTCGTTCGTCTAAGTTAGATTGCAAGCGGCACTTTTTTAAGTATTCTAACGGCCCAGTGTCTAATAAACACCATCCCGCTGACACACACACACACGCACGCACGCACACACACACACACACACGCACAGTGATATTATTATCCTCCTCTTCTGTGGCTCTATGCTGTAAAATGAGTTTGCCCCAACTCCATTAAAACCCGCGCCAGCCTCTCCCCTGACGCTGCCGCCCTATTTGCATGTGCTAGTGAGCCACTCCACGGAACAAAGGATCTCCTCTCTTCCTCCTCTCCTCCTTCACTCCGTCCCACCGGAATGCGCGATAAGTGGGCAGATGACATTCACGGAGAAAGACTGCAATAAAGTGACTCTCCCTCCATCTCCTCCTCTCCCCTTTCCTCCGCCTCTATCACTCCCTCATCTCTGTGCCACCCCATCAGAGGCAGAAAGGGGATATTGCGAATGACACGGGCAAATCAGCAGTAAATGGGCACTAATTTGATTGACATCTGGGCTGCTGTCACCGAGGCGGGCGAGGACAGGCCCCAGCCAGCAGACAAGCGAGCGGCGTTTACCCAGTGCACAAAAAGCCAGCTTTCAACTAAATCACTTCTTGTCCGGTGGGTCCTGCCTCCTCGTCCCTCTCTCCCTTTGCCTCGCTCCTCCTGTATCCCCCTCCCCGCCACCCACCGCCGGCCGACTTGCCAGATTCTAATTGCGTGTGTCCTTCCTCTCAGTGCAATTTTCCCATTACCGCCACAAGAGCAGCCGCACAGCTCATCTGAAGCGAGGTTGTCTCCGAAAAATGTACCTCCAGGTTAACCCTTTGCTTGCTTTGAAGAGCCCCCTGCAAATGCAGGCTGCATGATGGAGAGGGACGGTGTGTTTGTTGTGTTTATGGTAAAGAATCAGCATCAGAGAAAACACGGACAAATTCTCCGACACTTGTTTGTTTTTATGCAGTTTGATTCACAATTGTTAATACTGGATCGATATTCATTGTTAACGAAACAAACAACTCTAACTTCTTTGCTCTCTTTTTTTTTTCATGTGCTCCTGCCGCTGTCTCTCCGTTCCAAAGGTACGTTTCTTGTCTCTGTTTTTGTTCTCCCAACAGACACATTAGAGCTCAGAGCTCACGACTGTTAGCTCTCATGCTAGGTGTGGCACGGCTAAAAGGCGCCAATGTGCATGTTGACTTATACACACATTCTTCTCCAGTCACAATCAAAGCATGTTTAATTCAAAGCATCAAGTCTCTCTCCCTCTGTAATCCTCCACTTCTCTTTCTCTCCGTTTCTCTCCCCCCACTTCTTTATTTATGTCTGTGATGTTGGATTGTGCCAACAGCAATGCCCAGGGCAAACAGCAGAGGCACCCATGGCAATGAAATGCTAATAAGTGCTGTGTCATTTCGACACACGCAATTCACAAGGGTGTGAGTGTGAGTGTGTGTGTGCATGCACAGGCATGTAGACGTGCGTTTCTGTGAGTGTATGTGCATGGATCTGTGCATAAGCTAAATGTCACTGTGTAAGTAAAATAACGTAACATAGATATAACATAGGCTATTTATACATACATTTATTAGTTATCATGAAGAAAAGGTAACTGTGACACTGACACAAATACACACACACCTTTTTTTTTTTTAACTAGTTCTCCCTCACATCGTTTGTGCGGGTACATTCGGTGCTACTTTGCACTGGTGGAGTGTCCTTTTCCTCAGGCAGAGTGAGTTTGTTTTCTCCCCATCTGTGCCTGTTAGTTGTAGCTTATTTGATGACTTACCTTCTAGTAAGCAAGAAGAGAAATGCACTAGGAAATATGTCACTGGAAATATAGTAAGGCATATCAAATGCCTTTTACGTACCGTGTTCATGCATGTTTTTTTACTTTCATCATGCATTTGTGAATACCATTAATAATACAGTTTTCTTTTGATTGTAGGTATAATATCAGCAAATGACTGATTTATTACCGACATCTGTCCCTCTCAATAGCTTGTCTGCTTTGTGCCTCTGTTGGTCAACTCCTTATACTAATATAATGTTTGCAGCATCTAATCTGACTGATATTACCAAAGTGCAATGATCCACACCAGCTCCAAAGATTAAGCAACAGCAGGCTGATGAGAAATCACCATTGAAACTTCTGCAGAGAAGTTCAAACAGTTGATGCACAGACATTCAAATACTTTCATGAACACTGTTTTCTGAGATACATGGAAAGCCTAAAGACAATTAAGACTTCTCTCTCAGTTCTACATCACTGAGCTTCCTCAAGACCACTTATTCTCATCTTCTTTTTCGAAAAACACCTGGTTTAGCGGATGGAGAAGGAGACAAAGCTGCATGCTTCATCACCTTCTTTCCAACATATCTGGCAACCTTTTCTTTTCTTTTTTTTATAGCAATAGAGGCAAAGTAGACCTTTGGCTTTAATAACTGGCCTGATGTGGTAGTATGGACTCATGGCTAAGGCTGACAAATTTATCTTGAATGTCTTGATGTTACTAGAAACAAAATTTCAAAATTTCACATATTATTCAGTCAGTCAGTTTATGTCCACTGTTATTGTCGGATGTAGATACCGCTAAAGAGTACAAAGGAAGCTGCCATGCCCTTTGCATCGCACTTGACTGTGCTCTATGCCCTTTATTCACAAAAACAGTGAATGGAAAATAGAGTCTGCTAGCTGTGTTCAGTTGAAAACGGCTTGAAATAAACAAGGAACTTCTTGTCAGGTGAGCTCAGGTCAGGTACAAGTATGGCACAAATTAATATAAATGTGGAATATCTTTACAATAACAGGAGAGTACTGTTGCCCAATTCAAATTATGAACCTGCTTAAACCTGGAGTGTGTATTTTATTTCTCAGAGGGTGAATCATACTCATACTCAACTATACTTGTGTGATATATAGATATGATGAGAGATTGTAGCTCTTAAAATGACTTATTTTGGATGTTTGCAGGTCTTGATTAACCTTTTTGTGGCCTTATACAAACACTTTTCTTTCCAAAAATTACAAAATTGATCAGACACTGTCACCACTAAGGAGCACTGTTTGGCCTCTGCCTCGTGGTGTTCGCCCTGATGCCATTGTTCGTCATTGTTTGTGCGTTAGATTTCTATCACACTTTATGTAATAATGCAGTACATGTCTGGTGTGCACAGGGAGGAAAAGAGCAGGGGTGACATTTGGGACTCATTGCCCTGGGGCCAAACCTGCACTAGATAGAGGAAACAACTGTATACACACACACACAGTATATATACATACACACACACGCCATTAAAGGAATAAAACCATGTTTTCGCTTTGTAAAAACTCTGCTCAGCATATTGAATACTCTGGATTTTTTTTCATTTCAAGAGAGCTGGAAGAGATAAATCCAGGATGTGAGCGAGTGAGGAAACAAGGTTGTCCATTAGTCAGCTGCTGTGATCGTCTAAAGAAGCCACCCTTGGCCCTTAATGGCTTCTCGGCAATAATTGCTACACTACCTCCTCTGTTCCTATTCACTACTACGTGACATGCTTTTGCTGGAGCCACTGCTGTACATGTCCACAGCCTAGTTATAGTCAAAGCATCTCCGAGGAGCATTGTGCTTTATAAGTATTGCTCTAATAAAGAGGGTCCAGGTAAAGATGGGACTCTGAAATGAAAAGATCTTTTTTGCTGCCTCCGTCTCTTTCCTGCCCTCTACTGCATTTCTTTAGCTCCGTCCTCACCCTCTTCTTTACTCTCTTGGCTGCAAGCTGCATTGATGTAGAAAGATAGAGGCTCTCAATGTGTGAAGGGCCATGTTTCTCGTGTCTGCTCTCCAGATAACACACAAGTGCAGCTAATGGTTCGGATAATGCTAAACGTTTTGGGGACTCTTCGGGTTTCTTGATAAAGTTCTGACCCTTTTGCCCGTCGTCACACAATAAAACAGCCTACTTCTCCAGGAGGATATGTCGCTGTAAGGGTCCTTATACTTATGTGATGTGTGTGTGTGTGTGTGTGTGTGTGTGTGTTTGTGTGTGCGTGATAGAGAAAGACAGGAAGAGAGAACGAGAAAGAGAGAGACAGGGATGAATGGAGAGTCTCACAGGTCCTCCAACTCAGCCCAGGTTAATGGAAACCATTATCACACACAGCCACTCTGTCTGTACAATCAGAGCCTCTCTTTCCAAGGGAGGCACTTTGTCACACACTCACGCAAACACACACATACACACACAGAATATATTTGTGCCATATTCTTCAGCCTTCCCTACTTGTTTAGCTTCCTAATGTACAAGCTGTTCCTCAGCCTGTGCAGGGGAGGCTAATTGTTTTAGCATGTAGCTGCCACTCTTATTTTGAGCACTAAGGAACACTGGGGGTCATTTTACCGAGATGAGTCAGAAACTGTTAGCTAGCAGGCCTGACTCAAATCTCCACGCTTTCTCTTTTGTTCTGCTCGGCAGCGTTTTTTTCCCCCACTTCCTGAACCTGAAAATGCTTTCATATGAAGCAGCAAATGTGGCCCAACAAACGTTTTTTTCTTCTTAAAAAAGAAAAGAAACAAACGGTGCAGTGACATAGATTTGCCTGCTACATTTGCTGCGAGGCACAAGGCAGCATCAAACATTTAAAAATATGTGAGACTCACTTAAAAGAGCCAGTTGTTTGCTGTGGGAAAATTTTGGACAGTTTTGTTTGTCTATATTCGTGCCACTGAGCAAAGGGTGTAAAACATGTAGTGATTCTTTTGAAAAAGAAGCATGCTATCCTCCCACAGTGGCATCATTGCTGAAGGCACAGAGAGGTGAAATGTCATATCCAGTCTATCTTTGTATTCGCCACGTGAATATCTGCATGGCACTGAATAAGCGTTTCACTGCACAAAGCCACAGAAACCAAGACTTTAAGTACTGTAAGAAAACCTCATTCAAAATCACTTTTGTTTGAGCTGGATGAGCATTATTTCTCCTATGTGATGAAAGGAGAGAGGCGACAATACATAAAAATAGAGAGAGAAAAGGAATGACATGAGACAACTAGAAAGGCACTCAGTAGAGTGCATACCTCCGCCAAAGGCCCAACAGTCCCATTTAATTAAATCAAGCCAATATCAGACTCGATAGCCCTGTATGACTCTAAATTTTAAACCAGTAACTGCTCAAACATAATTTAAGCTCACCTTATCTCACCATGTTAAAGAAAGTGATTCTTCAGTTTATCCAGATCTGCATCAAAAGTTAATGAGGTCTATCCCGAATCGAGACCCATTCTCAATCCAAGTTTTGTGGAAATCCATTTTGTAGTTTTTTTGTAATCCTGCTGACAAACCAACCAACCAACCAACCAACCAACCAACCAACCAACAAGTAAACAAACAAACAAACGGTCACAGGTGAAAACATTACCCTCTTGGCGGTGGTAAAAATTAAAAGCCACATTTGAATTGCATGGCCAGTGCCTTTGACCCCATATACAATAAGCTTTGAAGGACTTAAACAGCCAAGTCTTCATGTCTTTAAATGCACAAAAAATAAATGTAGGAATAATCTATAAAATGTGACATGCATTGATATTTCTGTTTCTGTTACCTTTGTATTAATTTCCCAATTCATTCATTTTTGATTTTGGCAGTTGCGGTCCTCCGTAACAGCCCGCCAGGAAACCCTAAAATCACACAATTTAACACAAATTCCTAAAAAATGCCCCTACAACATTTAGCCCAACAATATGTTATGCAGTTCATTCCATTTTCACAGAAAGGTATGGTAAATTAACATTAAATTAAGCAAAATCTTTTTATTTTATATTTATAGCTTCTAGCAGCCTAGAGGCCCAAGACTGCTGCGTGTTAGTCACCATCTTGACAGGCAAGTGACGAGCTATGATCAAAGTTGGACTACAGACACCAGCAAATTGGGCTCCCCAGGACCCTGGGGGCTCCGAAAGGAAAACAACAATACATGTCTGCTGGTTTGTGGGGGTTTGCTTATTGGGAAAATATTGAGGTTATGCACCATGAAAGCATACAATCAGCTGACATCTTATTTTGAGGCCCTGTCTTGTCCATGTGTGTCTTGTGTTTAGACATTTGTCATTGTTGCGAGTTCCTAAAGTAGTTTGTGTTTAATCAAATTACCACGCCACACATCAGGGGCCAATCTGTAATTTAGTATAATAATAGACTGGAGCATAGGGGGGTTAATGGGGCCCAGCAGCTAAGTTTTGCCTCAGGGCCCAACAGCAGGATATTCCAGCCATGGCTGTGAGAATGAACAGGAAGAGTAGTGTGTTTTTTAGAGAGCGGAGATTACAGCTAAAGAGATGGAAAGATGACATCAAAAGAGGGCGTTGGAGGATAACATCGATAGGGGAGAAACAGTTATGATGATGCATAATATGCACACAGCTACAATGGAAAAGTTTTTTTATTAGAAACTTTATTATTTAATTATTTATCCTAGGTATGGACAATAAACCTCAGTTTCACTATTTTAAACTGATGTTAAAAACCCCATTGAGAAGTTACATAAGGACTTAAACTCTCTGTTGCTGTGTGTGTGTGTGTGTGTGTGTGTGTGTGTGTGTGTGTGTGTGGTTGAATACATTCTTGTGCGCTTCAGTGTCCAGCTCCCTAACTGTAAGCAGCATGTGTGTTTGTGTATGGACACATGCCACCGTCTCTGTGTTGTTCCTGCCTCAATCAGAGAGGAGTTGACCCATCACAAAAGCCACAATATTGCATTGTAAACACACACACTGACACACACACATGGAGCAGTAACCCTGCGTTCCCCTGTAAACAGTTTACAGTGCCTTCTCTCTCCCTTACGCAGACACAAGCCAAAGCGTCAGTGTTGTGTTCAGCTAATCCTACTGTTTAGGCTTTGTTGGCGGCCTCTAGCTACGACTGTGTAGGACCTGAGGGAGGAAGTGTTTGTGCGTGTGCATGTTTGTTTATGTCACATACATTAAGGACCCCCTCTTTAGCCCCCCAACCTGCACTAATCTTCAACTATATCAATCTTATAGTTTGTTTGGGTTCTGTCTCTCCTCTGTGCATCCTCCTCAACCCCATTTGTTTAGCTGAGCCTGTGCTTGTTTTCTTGTCGTTCTCCCCTTGATTGAGGTTGACCGAGCCATCTTCACAAACTCACAGTACACACAGACACACACAGACATAGCTGTGTGTATAGACACTGTGCGGTTTTGGCTTGTTTTGTGTAGCAACGGCCCAAGGTAGGAAATGCTGTTTAGATTAAGTGTGTTCTGATGTCCTCTCAAGCCTTGTTCCTGCTGGATCACGACCCGTTTGCACCGCAAACCTCTCTAACACTACACACGGAAACACCAGTGGTTTAGGGTTAGGCGTAGGACAGTGGAGGTTTCTGTTTTACTAACCTCTCACCACATCCTCTGTGTGACTCTGTGACTCTGACTGCAGGAGGATGGTGCATTATTTTGAGAAAAATGATGCATGTTTATTGTGTCCATGCCACTGTTTAATTGTTTATCCCTTCTTTTAGATCTCCAATTTTCTCCTCTGTTTTTCTTTTGTTTTCAAGCTACACTGTAAACAGCTCAAATAAAACCTTGTTTTATATACGTGGGGGTTTTGAACCAGATTTTTCATTTGATTTCCTTAGAGGTGCTCACAACTGCCAAACACTGAAGTCCAGCCAACTAGGGCACCTAAATAACAGCTATCAGAAATAAAGAGCTGACATCTGATGCCTGCTCAATGTTTTAATGGTGGAGAAAAAGAACATTTTTTGTCCATAAAGTCGGTGTGGTCTCCGTGTTTTCTCTCACCAGGCAGTCCTTTGCTGTGAATTTTTCCATGTAACCACCCCTGCTGGTAACAGAGAAAAATAAACACATAATCACTAATAGATTTGAGCACATTTTCAGCTATTTGCCATATTTATTACATCTTTTTTTTTTTTTAGAAGCACCAATTTGCATTAGATCATTGAACTTATTTCAAGAGAACTAACCCTTTAAATCTGTTTTACAACTAGAACTGACATAAAAAAAAGCAGTGTGAATAGGTTGTCACATTAGTAGCTCAGATATAAGAGAAAACTTGATGTTTTTCCTTTTTTTTGAAAATTGCTGACCAATTATAAAGTGGCATTAAAAAAGGTTAATAGATATCATGACTTTTAGACTCTCTTATTGGTTGAGGGTTAGGGTTAGCATCCTACACTTCCCATACAGCAACAGACTTTTTATCGACAATTTTAAGTATCAAGTCCAAACCCAGATAACCCTGATGACATCATGAGGATTATTTTCCAAGACTTGACAAAACTCTGAATGCACATGACATTTTCCCACAGAGGTTGTCTGCGAGTGCAAAAGTGGTGGACTGCCACTTTAAAACTATGCAAGACAAAAAAAAAACACTTAACTATTTTATTCTTTGTTTCTCGGATTGGTTAAAGACACAGTCATCACTGCTGAAACTATATATGTAAGTAAGAGGAGTCATTTGAAATGTAACAGTATTATAAAGAAATCTATAATTTATTTAGAAAATTCAGTTAGTTAAATTAAGGCTTGTTTTAAAAGGACCCAGCCTGCATGTAAAGGAATACCCTAATTATTTTATTTCATCATGTAAGAAAAATAATCAAGTTTTAAGAACCGTATATATTCTATAATTTATTGTCTTTTTATTTCTTTATTTTTGCTTATTTAAAGATATTATTTTCATAGTAGCCTGAATTTTAGGTAGTTAAAAGAAATGTCCACCAACCGCCTTGGCAGTTTTTAAAAGCTTGATATTAGCAGATTACTACAAATCAAAGAATATTTCGCTTGTTCGTGAGTTAGGTTTTTCTGCAGTGAAGGTGAAAAAAGTTCAAGAGCAGATGACGCAAACAAAAGGAAGAAGGATGACAGGAACAGAAAAAAAGAAAAGCATCAGAGAAATGAGAAGTTATTTTGCCGGTGCACTCGCTTTTTTCTGTGTTGTGAGGCGTGTGTGTATGAAAAGTGATGTGATGAGATCAGCAAGAAGCTGCGAGACACCTCCCCTACACTTGTCTCAGTGGTCCCCGGCATCATTACCGGCACCACCGCGGTACACTGCCTTATCTACTGTGGCAACTGATACAGTGACAGCCACTCCTCCAGGAAACGCACACACGCTCATTCGTATATACCCACACAATGCGCAGGGCCATACTCATAGCGCTCACCTAATCTACAGCAGTTTTCCCCATGGGTCCTCTTCATTGAGGCTGCATGTGTGGTGGCAGAGGGATGATAGCAACGATAGTTATTTTCTGTAATGTTTAATGTTTATGTTCAGACAATGAAATATAATGTGACATCCGAGCTTCCCTAAAGCTCTGATAAAGTCAGGAGAGGGCAGTCATGTCATCCCGTCTCTTCTTTTGTAATTTACACACACGCATACATACACGCACGCACGCTAACTTCCCTTCTGCCACTTCATTGGAAATCTTCAACTAACCCCACGTGCCTTTGATTTGTGAGCTCAGTCGATTCAGTCACACAGGCACACAGTCATTTAAAATTACTGCTCAGGTGGGAACCATGGATGTGTGTGCAAGTGTGTGTGTCTCTGCATGTGTGTGTGTAAGGCAGGCTCGGTGACTTCATTCATTTTAGTGGCTGAAAACGCAGCCCACACCTGTTCAACTTGCCATGCTAACGTTCTCCAGTGGTCTTAGTCACATTAACGCTTTGAACCTTAAACACACACACACTCTCTCTCTCTCTCACACACACACACACACACACAATCCATCTGCTATTTAAACTCCAGTAGAACCCAGTAAAGTTAAGATTCATTTTTATGTAGTTGGCTCTTTTGCTGTACAAGTTCAAGGCTCTGCGCTGGTATGTGCTTTAGCACCTGGTAAAGCGGCTATAACTGGTTTAAATGGCAAAACTGATTTCCTCTTTAAATTACTCCGATCCAAAATGTCTTCCGCTCTGCTTACCTGCTCCTCTCAACTCAACTGTCCTGTTAAATGAATATGTTTCATTCCCATATCCCTTCTTTCTGTCTCTCTGCCTGTTTCCTTCAGTCTCTCTTTTTTCTGTCTGTGTATGAAATGATGTAAGTCGATTTATGATATGTATGCTGAGCTGGGAAAAGGAGATTTTGTTCTTTGTTGTTGACACGAGAGGTAGTGCATGACAGTCTAATGTAGCCACAACCTCATGTGGTTACATATGCCCTAACACTGTGTGTTTTCTTTAGGCAACCGAGCAGAGGATGACTATTGTTGCTCCTTTTTGACCCTCTCCTATTAATCACGAGTGTGCGTGTCTGTGGGTGTGTATGTGCTGCTGACAAAAAGTGCACATTATACTCGCTGTGTGGTGAAGGAACCTGTAAATACATCAAAGTAGAGCCTACACTGTCTGTGGACTGACATATACACACTCACAGTGAACAGGAGGAGTGTGAAAACATGGATCTGTAACTGAGGAACTATGACTGTAAGCATATTACATTTGACTTTTAATTGGGTGTATAATGGCTGGGAATCTCTTAAAGGTGAATAAGGTGTATTTTTAACATATTTTGGTGAGTTAATATTTCATTCTTACCAAGCGTTTTGGAATCGGTCTGGTAGATCACCTCACCAATGTAATCCTTTGGGGCAACTGTGACCGTCCATGTTATGTCCATTTACAGAGAAACATTAACTGAGATAGACCTTTTTGTTAAATAATAACGTCCGTTTTGCTGCAAGAAACACAAGTCATGTTCAAAGAAAAGTGTAGTGTGTAGTTCTGAAATCTCGCGAGGTGAGCAGTCGCAGTTGTTGCCTCATCTAGACTGTCAAAATTAGTAAGACTGCCAGATGAGGACTGATTCCAAAACTTTTGGTAAGAATTAATCATTTACACACTTAAATATGTAAATAAGGGGCCCAGGTTTAAAAATACCTGACTTTCCCTTTAAGGCCAGAAACGACAGGCAAAACACTGTTTTTTATGCACTGCACTGTAAGTTTAAAAGTCGGCTGTACTTTAAAAAAGTCAGGGAACTGATTACCTCAGAATTACAAAGTAAATTAGACTATTGAATTTAAGCTGAATGAGCTCAAAACTTTAAACAGCTTAAAATTATTAGTCTACTTTACTTGGTATTTTTGAGGTAATTGGTTTCCTCGATGTCACTTTGCCAGATTTTACAGTTTGGTCAGTTATGTGATTTTGGGCTGTATTGCTTCCATGTGTCTTCTTTCAGATTAGTTAAAAAAGAAAACGTACACTCATTTACAGTAGTTGTTAGATTTGTGTCTGGGAATGAATGCAAAAAAGTGCATATTCAGTCCATAATGTCTCATGATTGTATTTAAATGTAAAATTGCAGAAAACGTTTTATTAAAGAAAATATAATCTTAATGTAAGTAATCAACTGGAAAGTTTCCCGGTGATATCTATTAGTTTTCACCTGAAGTGTCTTGTCTACAAAAGAAACATGAATTACTCAACACTTCTTTTGACTCAAAATCCCTGTTATTAAAAGGTCCACTCATCAGTGCTTGGGTCACTTGTAGCTATAGTAATCCCATTTCTTCTCCAACTAATGAAGTACTGCAGCACAATATTTATTTATTGTGATAATTCCATTAAAATAATTGAACTAGTGAAGATGTCATCCTTTGATTACATGTAGAATAACGCTTTTAATTCTCTTTTTAAAACCTTGAGAATACTTAATATCCTATTAATTGACTACTTAGGCTTTTGTTAATGTATTAATTTACACCTGCTGATGTGAACCGTTGCCTAGCAACAGCAGCTGTAACCAACATCAGACAGATAAGCCCTGGAAACACAGATGTTGGAAAGAATTTAAGGCTCGGTGCGAGGTGAGACTGGCAAAAGTGCAGCTTCTGCCATCAATTTGAATTTAGTTCACAGAAAAACAAGAACATCTCTGTTGGATGTGAGTCATGTTTGTACAGAAGGCATCTGTGTGTGCTCCTTTCCATTTTGATCTACTGGTAGATTTAGATTTAGAAAATAACGTAAACCAGAGGGTAATATGTAAATCAGTAGCTGTTTCTAAAAAATACAAAGCCTTTTAACCTCAACAGCAACTTTAAAATTCAACTTTATGATTATTATCCTGAAGGAAAATTGGTTAGCAGGGTTGGCATTTAACACACAGGACAAAGGAAGACACAGGTGACAATGAACAGCAACAATGAAGTGCCAAGGACATAAAGCAGGATGAACGATTTTTTATGAAAGATAAATAACTAGTGCTCTCTATTAAGCAGATTCACTGTGTAGTGCTTTAAGTTCAGGATTATTCAGTTTGGGGCCTTTTGTACTCTCTCTCATGCTGCTAACCTGTGTCTGGGCCTCATCACCTCATGCAGTAGCTCTGAGGCTTCTTCTTTAATTTATGACACATTTCATGAAAACACGATTCAGCGGTTAAATAAATGTAAAAGTTTAGTGTACTTTCATGTATTGGTAATTACCGTTTTATTCATTTTGATGAATAAAAGTTTCTGCTTTTACATTTCGAACAGTGTGTAGGTGTGTGCGTGCATACGTGTGTGTGACGGGTCCTATATGGAAGCAATTAGTGGCAGCTCGGGCCCTCAGACACCCACAGTGCCTCTCACTCTGGGCCAAACGGAATGTATCTCCCTCCCCCTCTCCCCCTTTCTCTTTCTGTCTCTCCATTTCTCTCTCTCTTTTACTACCTCTCTTTCTCTGTACCTCTCTCTCTCTCTCTGTTTCTCTCTCTGTGGACTAAATTACTTTCGTATGAGCCCCAACAAAGGGGCAAGGTGAAACCCCTTTCTATTTTTTTTTTTATTTTTTTATTGGGAACAAAAAACCCCGGACATATTTTAATTCACATCACACATTTCCAATTTGCGCAAACAGGCCCTGAAAATACCAGCACTAATTAGACTAAACCTAATGTGTGTGTGTGTGTGTGTGTGTGTGTGTGTGCGTGTGTGTGCCTGCTTACATGTGTGCATGCTCCATGAAAAGAGAGGCCATCTCCAGTTGCATTACAGTACCCCCTTTGGGTGCTGTGCTGGCTAGTTAGTATGCGCAGCCAGAGCCATGTAGGATATGAGTTTTTGGGGGGTCCCTACATCATGTGGTTCGGGTGGAGGCGAGCAGCTACGGTGGCCGTTGTCCTCCACATCCACCCTGTGTATTTTGCTTTGTTTGTGAAGGTATAGCTTGCTTTTTCGGGACATCCTAATTTAGAATTTAATGCTTGAAAAACCAGAAGCAATTGAATTAGTGGTAAAGCATCCACTGAAGAAAAAAAAAACCCACAGATAACCTGGCAGCAAGCAGTGACAGGATTGCAGTTGTCAGGGTTTGGCAAACCGTTGTCACCCCCTCTCTTGTTACAGTAAAGAAAAGCTCAGTGGAGGAACACTGTCAGCCCTGCCAGCGGTCTCTCTTCCTCTGTCTGTGGGAACTGAGAAGTCGGCATTTGCCATGTGCATATCCCTCCAAACTGACTCTAAATGAGATAAATAAGTTCAGACTAAATTGGCAGCTTGCGTCCAAAGTGATTATTCTTCCCTTAATGTCTCCTCATTGGAATGGGAGAAGACTTGGCCTAAATGGTAATACCGCGGGGTGTGGCAAGGCGGTCTTTTCCAACACAAAGAAGTGACGAGTGACGGCAGCCAGAGTTTACTTGTCAAGGTTTTTCAACACACACACATGTACATGCAGCGTTCTCGTGTGCTAACCCCGTCCTCTTCAAACATTCTGTCTCTCACTCCACACTCCTACAAAACTTGGCCCGTGACAGGGTCTTGCATTCCCTTCCCATGAGTCCTAGCGTGGCTAGTCAGCAGAAGGACCCCAGATTGTGCTGGCTGCGTCGCCGCCTGCCTCGTTTTGGGAGCGTGCCTGGGCCCTCCGTCTCAGTAACCTTGGTTTGCCCCCTCTGTTTGTGAATTCCTGCCGCTCCAATAGGACCACACTGTCCCCAGCAAAATGCTTTCTGGCAGTGGGCAGCTGGAGAGACCGGTGGGAAAGTGAAGTGAAAGCTCAGATCATCTTTCAGGCAAATAAATAGGGAATGATCGGAGTGTTTCACCTTTAAGTCATTTATAGACAAATATGGGGGGGAAAAGCTGAGAGCTGGAGTGTGTTTGTTATTTATAACACACTGCCAGGTCAAGAGTCACAAAGGAGTGAAGTCTGATGGTGAAAAATTTGTCACAGTGTAAATAAACATAATTACTAGTTAAGAAATAGACAGCTTATCTTATCAGATTACCCTTGCTCTGATAGGATCCTGGCTCCGATTGGTGCTTTAAGTTGAAGCGAGAGTTGGGATTGGTGAGGTGCGTTTCGAAGTGTCAGATTTCATGCTGTGGCCGTGTTTTGTGTCTGCCAACACCCAGACTCTGGAGTGTTTAGCCTTCGCTGCTAGTTTCTGCTGTCTAAGGAATTTCACGGGCTTGAGTAATTTTTAGTTATGTCTCTCCTTCTCTCTGTTTCTTCATGCACGTTCTCTCTCTTTCACTCAGTTTTGTTTAAAATCATAGTTATTTGCGGTGCGGCGATGGATAGTTTGTGGCTTTTCGGACCGGCTGTATTATTCCAGTATTAGGTATCTAGTCTTTCACCATAATGCTATAAGAGGCTTCCTTGGCTTAAGATATCAGATAGCTTAAAATGGTATAAACATTTGCATTCTCCCAGTAGTATTCAAGGTCGCATTTCAATACAGTTGCAGTTTGGAGCTATGATGACCTATTGTTTGTTCCTACATTGATTCATTTAAAGGGAAACTGACTTTTTTTTAACACAACAGAGTCTGTTTACAGGTGTTAGAGTAATACACAAAATTAATTCTGTTTTGAAAACATCAGTTGGGGCTGAAAAATACTATTGCCATTTTGTACGGCAAATCTTCATCAGTTTTGATAATTAATGAATCTTTTAAATAATTTATCAAACCATTTTTGTGTGAGGATTTAGTACTCTGTTTCATATCATTGTATAACTAATATCTTTTGGTTTTGCACTGTGTGTCGAACAAAACAAGACATTTCAGGGCTCCAGGGTGCGACTACTTTGGTACTTCACATGCACCAAAAAATCCGTCAAGTGCGACTAAACATTTTCATAGGTCGCACTGGTGCGCCTGAAATTCAGCAGATTCTTTTTTAAACAAGTGAGGTTGAGGTTGAGGTCACGTGTGCTGTGATTTAGATGAAGAAGATCTTCTTTATTAAAATTAAAATGTGGTATTGCACTGAAATGAAAACACAAGGCACACCAGTTCAACCATTGTGAAAAGTTAGCCTTGAGGCCTGTATTTGAATAAGAAATTATGATGACCATTTTCACTGTTTTCTGACACTGTTTTTTAGTTAATGATTAATCAGTCATAAGTAAAAAAATTATGGACACATTAATCAATAAAGAAAACAATCACTAGTTTATTTTCAACCTGCTGATTTTGAAGCGGTTCATCTGTTCTCCTGCCTGCCTGCCTGTCTGCCCACATCCTTGCTGGTTCTTCCGCCTGTCCGTCTGTTTGCTTGACGGTCCACTGTGTCACAGCGCTACTAATGGCCACTGCTGAGCCAGCCACTTTCTAAATGACACCCTCCTCCGCTCAATACAGCTGCCCTGCAGTTACACACTCACTTCTCTCCCCCATTTTTTTTGTCTCCCCTCTCCCGTCTCCACCACTTTCTCTCATGCACAACACAGTGGCTTCCCTCCCTCGTGTGAAAGAAAAGCAGTTTCTGGTCAATTTTCCCTCAATATTTTCCACTCAACGTGCCTCTTGATGAAAGACCCTCGTCTTGTCTGACGCACATACACATTCGCGCACTTTCATGCATCACATATCAACGGCTGAATGACTGACTGACGGTGTACGACTGGAGCATCTTCTCCCCGCTGATAGCAGCGCCCTCACCAACAGGATGATTCGTTCATTCATCATTCATTCCTCTCCCACTTCTCTATCTTTTTCTCCCTCTTCACATCACATCCCTTCCTCTCCTTTTAATCATCTTTATCTTGTTGCATGTGTGTGTGTGTTTCTGTGTGCCTGCGTGCGTGTAAGCAGCTGAGGGTGGCGTACCGCATTTCCTCCATTGTAAGCTGTACTAAAGACATATGGAAGCCAAATTGAGTTTGGCCTTCGTTTGACTACAGCAGCCCTGCCAGACTGAATCCTGGATCAAAACACAGTCATGATCACTCTCATTCTCCACAAATATCAGCACTCCAACCTCTGCATACCCCAGGTGCCACTTGTATTTAATATAGTTCAAATGACTTTATTAATTCTCGAAGGGAAAACAGTAGCACTTGACCTGGTATTCATCTTGTCTTTCCTCTGCAGCTCGTTCTCTTTCCTCGGACCACACACGCTCGCAAACTTGCCCCTCAAAGTTCATTGGTTAATCAGCCGGGGGTTCCAGCATCCTAAAAGATGGTGGTGGCAACATTTTGGCACTGGCAGCTCATAACTGGATTGCTGTAATTATTCATTGGGAGAGTGATGCCTTCCAGGGGCTGAAGATTGATTAGGTTTGATATGCGACTTAGTGTAATCTGTCTTTGACCAGGGCTCCTGTCCAAATTGGCAGGAATAATAAAAAGAGAGGAAGTTATTTTTAAAGAGAGAGGAGAAACGAGTGAGCAAATGAAGACGGAGGTGGGTGGACAAAGGGAAGAGAGAAAGATTGAGGCGG
Organism: Pagrus major; assembly: GCF_040436345.1. Classification (NCBI taxonomy): domain Eukaryota; kingdom Metazoa; phylum Chordata; class Actinopteri; order Spariformes; family Sparidae; genus Pagrus; species Pagrus major. The sequence goes on from NC_133215.1 coordinate 13,898,334, forward strand.
ATCCTGTGTCATGTCTCTTGCGGCGCCCTTTGCCACACACAAACCATCAATCTGCAAACAACAACAGCAGGGCAACCATTTTGTTTACAGTTGAGCGAGGCTCTCCAGCTAAAAAAAGCCATTACAACCTTAAAATACTGCACCTCTTATTGTCAGCATCATTGTGTACTTGGTTCAAAGTGTTAGTTTTCTAAGTGCGTTTGGTTTTTTTTTATGCCTTGCTTGTTTTGTCAGCCAGACCAACGCGATCCTCGGTTGTCTCATTTTCCACGACTAAAGTGTGTCTTCAGTTAATCCTCCAGTGTAAGCATGGCAGAACTTAAAAGGCTCTGATTAGGCTGTTGTGTCCCACAGGTTGGCTAGATATAAACTCGTGACACACTCACAGTGCCCATACATACCCCAGAGACCTCTCTTTGTGTTAATTAAAGGAGTCTCAACTGCAATTAGCAGGCTTTACAATGAGCGTACCCACAGATAGACACATACATGCACACACGTACATGCACGCACACACTGAAACAGACACATCCAAACTGCGAGCACATTTACAGGCCCACAAACACTCTTTACAGTTGCTTAAGTATCACTATTGCACTGTGCTGTTGGGTCAACTGTGCCAGACTGTGAAGATGGAATACCGCAAAAATGTTAATTTGCTTAATTATTGAGACTGTTTTTTCTTAAAAACAGATGACAAAAGTTTCCAAACAAAAAAACAGAATAGGTGGGAAATCAAAGTATGTTTGGAAAGAGTAGGAAATGAGTCGGGTGTTTGCGGCTGAGAAAATAGTGTTTTGATCTTAATCTTATTTTTTCTCTTGTCAATACAAATACATTGGTTGAAATTTTCTCAGATCAAGTTTAAAGAAACAAAATGTAACCTACTGGAGTGAGATAGTTGATTGTTGATTCTCATCCCCAGACCATCAAATACTGACAATTTGGGTTGGCATCCGATCTGAGCTGCCAACCCAAAATGTCAGTCTTTGACGATCTGGGGATGAGACTCAACAACAGTCCCACCTTGAACAGGTTGTGTAAAAGGGGTTAATGACTGGATACTAGTCGATTCTATGTGCTATTTGTGCATGGAAGGACTATTAGAGAACCTCAGTCCAACCAGCCACTTGCGTAATTCTGCTGCAGCCCCACAAACTGAGCGGCTGTGTTCCTCTCCCTGTTGGACCTAAACATAGACCCTGAGTTCATGGTGGCCAAATGGCCCATCATCCTGTCTCCTTATGTACCAAATTAGACCCAAGCTGTCCCAGTGTGCTCCAGCCTTGTCCACAGGAAATCAAGGCCAGGTGGAACTTAAGTGAATGAAGCCCCACTTTGGCACATTCTAGCTGGGGAGATGGTGGCAAGTGCAAGGCCCCCCCTGGAGCTTGTCAGACACACACACGTGCGCACACAAATGCACACACAGGTGCCATTACCTATTTGCTGATGTTCACACAGGGGCACAAACTCACAGTGGATAGGTGCTGTCAACTCTGTGGTAACGCTGCTTAGCCACTCCACTCCCATATTTACTTATTTATTGGCAGCGATGGCCGCGATGACAGGGCCACTCACTCTCAGAAAGCCTCCCAGGCTCCACGACGTCCCTTCAAGCGGTAGCGTAAAAATTTTAAGAGCCCCAGGCCTGGTTTGATGATTTTGACGTGAGTTAGCGTGTAGTCGAGTTGTCGGGTGCATTCAAGTAGCTAACTGTTCTAATGCGTTTACCCGCCTGCCTCTTGAGTGTGTGTGTGTCTCAAAGCGAAGCGAAGTGTCACTTAATAATTTAGTCGTTGGTTTCGTCCCCCTCGCCATCCATCCATCCATTCACAGCCCTTTATGTCTTGCCTCTGGGAATGCGGCGGCCATCCCTCTGCCTCTCGGGGAGTGATAGAACGAGCAGAGACAGGTGACAGAATCTGGTGTGGTGGTGTGTGAGGACAAAGTGAGAAAGATTGACTGCAAAGGAAAGAGGGAAAGACAGCAGAGCGAACATAAACGCTCGGAAACAGACAAGAATTAAAGGAGCTCGAGGTGATTTACGAGTGACTGGAAGATAATGAACAGCAGCCACTTTTTTCAAATCGAAATTTTTACAATGCAGCTTCATTACGCAGAGCGTCACGTCCATTCTGTCATTGAATCTGTCTTATGCGTCTCATGTATTAAAGCAATGCAACGCTGACACACAAAATGGAATATATGCCCATGCATTACACACAAACACACACTCGCACAGCTGGGTTTCTGGCGTCTGTGCACGCCAGATGTAGACAGGAGATCTTTCTCTCTCTCTCATCACTGTTTTCAGACTAATAGGTTCTTGTTCTCCGTGGAAGTGGTTCTAAGGCGAGAGCGGGAACTCAAAGCCTGCACGCCAAACCTGTGGCTACGGTTATAATAATCAAATAATGTAACTTGGCCACGTGTAAGAATGTGTGTTAATACACGAGAGCTTTCAACAAAGTCTCCCAATGCCAGTGGCCTCCTATATACTTTAATATGACTTGATGTTCACTTAACCCCCCCTCTTCCGCGTAATTGAAACCTGATGGTGGAATAATAATCATATTTTTTTTCCTGCTTTCTGCATTCACTAAGCTGATTTTGTGCCGGGGCTGCGGGATAGTATTCAATTACAAGAGGTTTTGAGGAGGGGAGGGCTTTGTGATGAGCATTACACTTACAACCAAATGACTTTTTAATACTTGAAAAATAAAAAAATATATTACTTTTGAAGCTGCAATCTTCCAGTGTCTCTCCTCTTCATACACACAGTTTAAAAAAGACGAAGAAAGACGTAGAAGAAGTTTGTGCTGGGAGATACATTTTGTAACCCAAACTTTTTTTTTCCTCAGAAGTGAAGTCTCGAACCAAAACTTTGTTGCTTGTTTGCTAAGTGGTTTCACTACCACAGGATGATTTGTGTGACATTTATTTTGCGAGGTTTTTTTCTGGGCCGAGTCACAAGTGTTTGTGTGTTTGTCGTGTTGTTAGCGGTTATGTTCCCTGTCATGTGTGTGCCATAAATAAAGACTCCCCTGGCTAATGTAACCCACATGTTTTTTGTTCCCACCTCCCTCCCTGCTCAGCATTTGTTCTTTCAAGGAGGATTCAGATGGTACGCAGCTCTTCTGGACCGCCTCGCGACTTTTGTGAGGTCATTGAATTTTTATTTTTTATATCAAAAGCAGCCGTGGACTTCCCTTGTTACTCACAAAGGCTAACCGGGATAACGTGCGATTCCAATTACATCACTACCTCACCACTTAGCAGATGCACAGCTGGTTACTGATGACCTCTCTCGAAACACTTGGACACACAGTCATACCCAGACATGAGCTTTAGACTTGTTTGGTTGGACTTTGTCTCAATTTGACAAAAATGATTCATCTCACATGCGGAAGATAAGATGACCTGACTATAACATGACTCCTAGTTTTCCAACACCTGGATTTGGAAGAGAACTTGGGAATGATTCCCCACAACACTTTTAGCAGAAGATTAGAATAAAACGTTAATCTCACACAGAGACTGTACAGTCGCACTCTTGGAAAGGGTCAGAATTATTCTTTGGCTTTTGTCAGACTGTTTTTTGTGCTCATCTAAATCCTGTGACTCCTCTTGGCTGCTTGACGGATGATTCGTCCCCTGTTCGTTTTTTCCAGGGAAGCTTTTGAACAGTTTTCATTCATCAGGAATTTATTTCCTTTGTGGCATCCCTGTCCTTCTAGAAATTACAGCAATATGGCAACAGCAAAACACATTTTCTATTAAAATACTGTTCACTGGCGACATAATTCATTTGTTTAGCGCCAAAATATCTACGTCCGCTCGTAACGTCTGTCACATCATAAGGTTTTTCATGGCTGTGTTTAGGCAACAGCAGCACTTGATTAAACAAAGAAACAGTCTGCAGTGACTTGAAGCATTAGACATGATCTGTTTATTAACATTTAACTGTAACCACAATCTCGACCCTTAACCAAAGTGTTTTTTGTTGCTTAAACCAAACAGACAGGACTCAGGATGAATACACTAACTCCCTGTGACACAGGAACTGCACGTAAAAGTAGTACTTTATTCACTCTAGAAAAACTCTTCTGCACATAATTGTGGCAACATTAGCTACCACAACATGTCTGGTAAAACCAATGAAGGAATGTGCAAATGTAACTTTTAGGAGACAGGGTTGCCGAACATAAAGTCTTGTAGGTTGGTTAAACTGACCTACATAAAAACTTTTAGGGTTGACTAACTCAAAAATAGAGACCCTAAAAGGACTTGACAAAACTGGCTAGTCTAGCAACAATAGGACTACAAACAACCCACAATGCAACACTCTGTAGTAGTCAATGCACAGACATTATGAATAGTAGATGGAGCTTTTGGGTCTGATTTTTTTTTTTTTTTTTTTGAAAGAAATACTCTACATCTCACTTAATTTATTACCTCAGTAAAAACTTTTCTAATAAGTTTATGGTCTCAATCAATAGTTTCGAGTCTTCTTCAATACAGCATGATGATCGTTTTGAAAATTATGGCCCCAATTAGAGTAAAATAGACGATAAAGCAGGGTATGCGGCTACATGGTGATTGACGAGGAGCTAACATGGGGTGACCCCCGGTTCTCAGTCAGATCCAGTCAGGATATCCTCCCCAGCTCCATCATCTTGTCACTTCTGGCTCCAAGAATCAAAGATGGCAAAGGCTATAATGTCAAAGTCAGTCTTTCCATTCAAACAAAACTCCTGATGTTGGGAAAATGTCATTGTCAAGTCTTCAAAAATGCATTTTCAAATGTAAAATCAGATTTTTTGGCCTCTACGATATATTAATCAAACGTTTTCTGTTGCTGTACTTTCTCTCAGTACTTTGTCCCACCACGACAAACAGCAATCCTTAAGCAAACAGTTATGAAGGTGACTGTAACATTCGCTGACAGGATGCTCTCTTTTTTCTGGGCAGCGTGAGGAGAAAGTGTCTTCAGTGAGAGTCAAAGGGAGCAGAAAGCTTAAAGAGGTAAAGATATATTAGTGAGGTCAGAAGGGGAAAAATCTCAGAGCGAGGGCGAGAGAAGAAGAGTAAAAACAGAATAATGAGAGATGAGAAGTTTGCAAAGAGAAGGACTTTGTCAAACTCTCAGTGCTGGTTTCGGTGGAGATCGGGTTGGGGCTGGTGGTGGTGGGGGGCTGTACAATGGGGGCGCTGGCAGGGTTGCCACGGCAGCGTTCCGGATGGGCAGGCGGTCTCCTCTCAGGGGGTGAGGGGGGACGTGGGGCTGTCAGGGAGCCTGGCAGGTAGAGACACAACGCCCTGTGACTGGGGGGGAGCACGGGTCAGTGAGAGAGGACAGGAGCGAGGGGATGAAGGCAGCAGAGGGGTGAGGTGGAGGCCTGTCTGATGAGGTGAGAAGAGAGAGAGTAGAAGGGGAGGGAGACATGAGGGAAGTAAATGAGGGTGGATGAGGAGAAGAGCCCGAGATGATTAGGGGAGAATTATCCAAGTGTGAGTGTGGATGACTGTGAAGTTAGTGAAGGAAATAAGAGGGGAGAAAGAGCAAGAGGATGGGCTCAGAGTGCCATGATGTAGATGTCTGTGAAATTCCCAGAAACTGCACAAGTCAACAGGCAAGTGATGGAACTCAACCTCTTCTTCATCCGTTTCTTAATCTTCTCCGCTCGCTTCCCACAAGGGTTGAGTACTGTTGAACAACCAGTACTGGTACTCAGCTTTACTGTTTCTGGAATAAGGAAAATGTTTTTGCGGTTACAAAAAATAAGTCCAAACTTTTCAAGCACAGCCAGTGGGTAAATGTAAGAAAATGCTAGTAAGGCTAACGTCAACTAAGACCAGTTATCTTCAGTTTAATTACCTCAAGATGTCACTGACATTGTTGACGTCGTACTTAAAGTTTCATTGTCCATGAAGCGTTTAACTTCTGCAGGTGTGATAACGTTAGCGGCAGCTGTGCGGAGGACTTGGCTTTCAGGCGATCAAACACGGCACACTCTTCAGCTGACTCACTGTGACTTGAACAAGCTGCAGATGTGACATAGTCTAGCTATTTCTCTTCCCCTCTGTACTACTCTCTCAACAACATGTGCTCTCATGTACTGAAATTGGGCACCAGTTGATAGTTTTTCCTGCCATGCTTGAGAAGTTCTTCTAGGATCGGAAAGTGGAACGATTCAGAGATGCACAGATTATTTTTTTTCCAGCATCCTTCTCAACAGTCGAATTGTCTACATCATACCATTGGATGTGGATGCACTGTGGATGTTGGTGTTTTTGGAGTTAAGTTAAAATAATTTAAGTCAAAAATTACATTTGGTGAGCTTCTCCATTATGAACATAACAGCCTTCCTCTGCAAAAGTCCTGTTACTCAAAGTCTTGTGATTCAAAGTCATTCAAGAGAAAAGAAAATGGAAATCTAAGAGAGTCCAAAATAATTTCGGTGATGTCTCTGTTTGCTTCGTACTATAAATTCTGCCAGTAAAAGTAAATTACTTAAAGGCCCAATATTATTTCACTGAGAAAGACTGATTTCTTGTCATGGTGACTCACAATAAGCTGCAAACATATTTTTGTTTTCTTGCAGGCTGTGAATTGAGAAGCTACTTTCTTTGGGTTTAATTTTTAACTAAATGTAAATATTTGCTGATCTGCTTCTTCTTTTATAAGAGCAGATTTAATGTCTTTGGATTTGGTGATCTCTCCTCGGGCTCTGAGAATTTTATTATTTTTTCGGACATTTTATAAACCAAAAGATTGTTCCAATAATGGTGACAATTATCAGCTGCAACCCTAGTAATGTGTGTAGAAGATGCACCGCAGATATGATACTGTACAGTATATTTTAGTAAACATGAGTAACATGTGTACTGGATATGAGTGTGTGTGTGTGTGTGTGTGTGTGTGTGTGTGTGTGTGTGTGTGTGTGTGTGTGTGTGTGTGTATGTGCAGTCCCACGTGTGCATCAGTCATTGTGTTGGTGCTGATATAATTGTAGTTTTGTCTCCTGACCTTATGAGTGGAGTCTCCCCTTCTTGGAAAAACAAATGTAGCACATGGAGCATTTGATAGATAACATGTGTCATTGGGTCTTGAATTGCCAAATAGGCATTAGCAGATTGTGCCCTCAGCCATTAACCTTTCGCCATCCTATGTCACCACAAATGCAGTTGAAAGTCATATATAACTCATAAGACCTGAGGAAGACGCTCCGCTGACGTTGTTTTTTTTTTCCTCTGGTTTTTTCACAAAGGTGCACTTATTACTGGAGGCCGGATTGCAGTGATCAGTGACACAGACAATCATGTGGCTCTCTCTCGTTACCCTCAGACCTTTCGGTGCCCTCGTCTGTGTCTCACTGCGTCTTTCTCCCTGCCTCTGCCTCTCCAGTTATCACAAGTGAGGGGCTGTTCCTGTCGGTGTCATATGATGTCTTGTGGCCCTGTAGTGGTAGCAGAACAGTGACAGTTCTATCCCTGTGCCATCTGATCGACACGCCATCCCTTGTCACATGCACACACACTGCCTGCTTGAGTGTGTGTGTGAGCATCATAGTATGACCATTAATCAGGTCATCGACAGTACCAGCCTTCAGCCATGTGCTCCTGCTTATGTCTCTAGTTTACTGTACAAAGGCTGCACTCTCTCCTCTGGAAATGCCACTTCCCACCAGTGTTAAATGATGATTATCATTGTTTTGGTCTGTTTATTTGAAATAAATTGACTCTGAATGGTCAAAAAAAGAAAAGAAAAAAGTTTGGATTGCTAAACAGCTGACAGGATGAACTCCTGTAGCACCCTGAAGTAAACCAGTGCTCTCTCGCTGCGTTTTTCGAGAAGCATCCTCCTCAGCAAAGAGACACTCATCAACCTTTTTCCGACTGGCCTTAACCATTTATTTCTGCGGCAGATAATCACCGTCACTGCGCAAATTATGTTGTTCCACTCTCCTCTCACTCTGCCCTCTGCCTCTGTCCTCCCATTTACCCTTATTTTAGTGTGTAAAAGGCCAATTTGAGTTTTGCTCAGTTGTGATTTCTTTCCATGAAAATTATCCCACCAAAAAAAAAAAATAGAGAAAACAAAACACAGAAAAGTAACACAAGTAAGACAAGCATTGTAATTATGATTTGCTGAGGACATCAAACCTCTGTGTTTTCTCACTTTGCATAGAAAATTAAAAGCAACGTACTTTGCTTCTCAAGACTTAAAAGCATGGAAAAGGGAATTGGTTCTCTTGAGACTATTCTAACAACTCACTGCCTGAGCTGTCGCACCCAATTTCTGAGCTATTTGACCCATTAGATGTCAATGTTTGGGAAACAAACAGGCAGCGCTGAGAGGTTTGATGGGTGTAATAATGTGGGCCTCAGTGATAGACGGCACCTCCTGAAACACACTTGTAGCTCATGGTCAAAGGACAACAGTGCAACAAGAGGTGAGGAATATTTTAAGTCTCCCTTTTACTCCCTGCACATATTTTACTCTTTCACCTGAAATGCTCTATGGACATAAAATGCTTTTGTTAATCTGTATTTTGTAATTACAACTTTTGACTGGTTCGAATCTTATTCTTTTCTTAGAGCATCCATCCACAGCAATTACAGAAAACATATTATTTTAGATAACTGTATGCCACTGTAAATGGTGTTATGTATACCATGTATATTATGAGTAAAGAATCAAAATTCAAAACGTAATAGTCATGTGCACAAACAACAACTCAAGTCACAAGTCACGCTGTGGGCCACATATGATCTAACTGTATTTTCTAATTAAAATCTAGACCAAATTTGCTGTGCTGTCTGTGTGCCGTCAAAAAAACTATATAAACAATACTTAAAAAAAAAGAAAGAAAAGTTTGAACAGGAGAAAACAAACAGAGGAAAGAAGAAACTGAATTAGTGTAACAATCAATGAGGTGATATAATGGCTATCGCTGTCAAGGTACATAAAAAATACTTTGCTCGTCTAAATCCATCAATAGAGATTTACTCAAGGTGATGCATTGTCAAGGAAAGAACCAAAACAAGGAAGGACTGAGCTTTTTGTTGTTTTGTTTCCCCAAATGCACAATGAAAAATGTTTTAAATTCTTTCGTCTTTAACAAAGGACAGAGTTATAATCAGGGCAGAAGAGCTTCATTCTTCCAATAACATCCATTTAAGACCATTACATTTACTTTTAAAAACTCAAACAGTGAGTGCAGGATGATCCAAATCTTAGGTAGTCAGTCGTTGCAGAATTGATTATTTAACATGCTGTCGGCATTTTTCACAAAGATATCTGAGTTTGGCTCATATCGAGCAGAGGACTGGACACCTGAGAGCGGGATAATGCTGCATGTTTGCTGTGAATTATGCTGCACAATCTCTACAGACACTTGTTTTGCCCTTACGAAAAACTTATTTATTGAGTTTTCTTTAGTTGAATGCATAACACATTGTTTGTGTTTCATGTTATTTATAGTTTCTAAAATGTAATTCTATCTTAAATGTGTTGTCCCTGCATATCTAGATCCCATATTGGATTATTTGTCATTTTAGCTTTCTTTTTTTTTTTTTTTGTCTGCTGAATATTTAGACAAATGTGTTATTAGTATGTTTCAATTTTCCTGTATCTTTCCTTCGCATTTTTAGGGATGAACATATTCCCACAATTTTTCACTGAAAATTCTTGACAATCCCCTTTCTGACTGCCCGGGTTGTGGGTTTGTGCCCCAGACTGAGCTTGTGAGTGGCTGGGGAGTAAGGATGCTGTGGCAGAGCTTTAACCTCACGCACACACTTGTATTGATCCATACAAGCCTCAGTGACTGTTGCTACAGAGCCGGCTGCACTCTGTCATACAGGGCTCCCCCTGTCACTGGTCAGTGGCAGCTATGGAGGACTGCAACCCATCACACACCAGTAGCCAACACACACCCATCAGCCTCTGGGTTAACACACTGCCACCAACCCTCCTGCCTCACCCGACCACCCTCACTCCCCCATCCCCTTTTTTCTTTCCCTCTTTCTCTACCTCACTTTTCCTCTAATGAGTTGCAACACTGATAACGAGCCTGATGATCTTCCATTGATTCGGCTATCACTTGCTTGTCTGGTAATTGATCCGTAGCTGAGCCTCTAGTTAATTATATGGGCTTCGACATGGACCCCTGCCCCGGGGGGAATTCTCAAGTCCTGCACAATAATAGTTTTAATAAAGGAGCCTGAGGATCTCCTGCCTGCCTTTTTCTACCCCTTCCTGCTTCCCAGCATTTTTTCATCTTTTCCATTTCCTTCTTCCTCCCCGTTTCCCTCCCAAATTTCTCCATCTCCGTATTTTTACTCCTGCGTCTCCTCTTCGTTTCCTCTGTCATCACGGCCATTACCATCAGCAGAGCCGAGGGGGGAAGGAAGGGGGGAAAAAAAGTGGGAGAGATGCGGAGGGAGAGTGAGCAATATTGGCAGAGTCCACTCCTCCCTCCCACAAATAACAGCCATTAACCAGCCAGGTCAGAAGCTGAGCCACCAGCTTGACTTGAAACACTGAGTGCCACTCGACAAACCCACAGACTTGCACATTTACAGAGGAGAGGGAGTGAGCGAGCGAGAGGGAGAGAAGCGTGAGCTGCAGAGCAAAAAGGAACCTCGGCCGCTAAATTGTCACTTAATATAATTAGCCGAAGCCTCGTGCATTACCTTTTCAATAAGTTGTTAAGAGCGGAGCGAGTGGCGCATGGACAGGAGATGACACATTACGCCTTTTACGACAAGGATGCTTGTGGCTTCTGACAAGGCGCAGGCCACTATGCAAAGATAAATGAAGAAAAGAGTAGAAAGGGTGTAGTAAAAGAAAGACGGAGCAAGGTAAAGAGATCTAGAAGTGGAGAAAAACATCAGTGGAGACAAAAGCAAAAGGATTAAGATGTAGGCAGGGAAGGAGGAAGGAGTGAAGATGTAAATTGAGCTCATACAAAAGACACAATTGCACATTTTCAAAGTGGTGAGACACACACTGTACACTTTTCTCTCTGCCAGCAGAAATCCCTTGTACATAACAGTAACGACCGGTGTGATAATCTCAGGAAAGGTTAACAGTATACGGCCATTAGTACATCGTACAAAAGGCTTTTAACAGAGCAACCAAGCACCTGTCTACAGCAATTTACCACAAAATTTGAAGTGACTTTATACATCAGAAGCCATTTAATGTAGCCGAGGAAAGAAGTTCTCTCTCTCTGTCCCTTCCTCTTTTGTTCCTCGGTGGTGGAAAGATCACAGTGATATCTCCCTTTCGCTGCCGACCGAGGCACCTGGTCTGTCATTTCTCTAATGACGGTGGGGTGAAAAGACAGGGTGGAAAAGAGGAGATGGGAGATGTAAAGGGAAAAGGAGGAGGAGGAGTTGAGGAAGGGGGGGGGGGGGGGGGGGGGGGTGTCTTCATTGTTTGAGATGTGTCCTATGCTGTGTCAAAGGAAGCATAGATCTCCTTCCTCTTTTTTCTGTCTTATCCTCCTGTGTGTCTTTTTCTCTGTGTCTGCCTCCCTTTACTCCTCCATCCCTCATTTTATTCCCTTACCTTTGCTGCTGTGGGGACCAATTTGGCTAAAATGGAACCTCTTCCTCATTTTTTTCTTAATTAAAATCTGAGAGCCTCCGCGGGTGGGTGGGCGTGTGGGGGGGGGGGTTTCCTGTGTGTGTGTGTGTGCTTGCGAGCGTGTGTGTTTCAGCGCATGCTGGTGGCAGATTGCCTGCGTTCCATTAGTCTTTCATTAGAGTGGGTGAAAATCAAACAAAGGCACCAGATTTTTTAGAGATATAACAAGTCTATTGATATTTTTCTGTTTATTTTTGCTTGTTTTCTTTTTGTTTTATCGCTGGCCTACAAATCAGAAATAGAACCACTTTCAGCTGTGATCAAAGAGGCTTTTGATTGAATACAATCCTGCCTTTTCAATGTCTCAAAACAAAGAAACAAATACTTCATAACAATCTGTAACGGTGATGCCTGACTTAGGTCTGTTTTTTTTTTAAGGTAAAACTGAGCTCTTCTGCTAAGCACTGTGTGTGTGTTTGTGTGTGTGTGTGTGTGTGTGTGTGTGTGTGTGTGTGTGTGTGTGGCGGGATGGTCCCTCAGGGGAACTAAGTTGCTCTGAGACGTGCCGGCCACTCGCAGCGCAAATGGTAATAAGGCAGGGGGACAGACGCCTCCCACCTCTTCTCCTGCTCTGCGATGGCGCTTGCCCCCACCTTCCTCCCCCTAGCAGAGGAGGGGTGTGTGTGTGTGTGTGTGCCTGTGTGTGTGTGAGAGAGCATGCAGCGCGATGTCATTGAACATCTCAGAGTGGAGCGGCACAGTTGACTCAGTTGAGCCTGCACCGGCCGACACACACACACACTCACACACGCTCGCTTTACTCTCACAGACACACACACACACACACACACACACACACACACACACTCAGACACTCAGACACTCAGAGAGCCACCGTCTCTCTCTCACTTTCACTCGCTCTCACATGCTCTCACTCTATCGCACACACACACACACACACACACACAGAGGCTCAGGCGCTCAGCTCAGTTCCTCAGCGGCTGCAGCGGAGTACAGAGGAGTCAGAGAGAGAGAGAGAGAGAGAGGCAGGGAGAGAGGAAAAGAGAGAGGACAGGCGGCGCGGCACGGACGTCGAGAGAGGGACACAATCACAGAGAGAGAGAGAGAGAGAGAGAAAAGGAGAGAGAAAGGGAGAGAGAGTGAGAGCGAGAGAGAGAGAGAGAGGAGCGGGAGGCAGGGAGATCTGGATAGCTGGTGGCTCACTCCCACACCTCATCTTCACTTTGCTGGGACAGGCACAGAATTGATGGTAAGAGACGTTCATGCATTTTATTGGCTCAACTGTTTCTTTATGTGGAGCTTTTTACTGGACTTTTTTGTGTTTAGAAATTTTTATTTCTTACTTTTTTTTTTTTACATTTTTGAAAACAGATTTTCTTTGCATGATGTTCAGATTTTCTGTGAAACTGTTTATTTACATTTCACAGTCAGCTGCCTGTTTGCTATTTTTGGTGAACAATCTAGTGTATATGTTTTATTGTTTTGCTTCTTTAAGACTTATTACATTAGAAAAAATATGAACTACATAGAGTACACTGAATTACATGTACTGTTTTTATCCTTCTGTGTGCATGTGTTCAGTGTTGAGTGTGCTGAGTGAACTTTTTCTTTCCCACTTTTTTGAATTTTTCTTTTATGTTAGAGCCCGTCATATCCGCGTCTGAGTGTGTGCATGCAGGTAAATGTGTGTTTCATTGTGTGTGTTTGCGTGTAAGTGTGTTTGTGTCGAGTCCATGTCCAAGTACAAAATGACTGACAGATGGATTAAAGCGAAAACTGAGGCCACGGGCAACATCACGCACCCCTCCTTGCTAATTCCCATAACCCCCCTCTTTTTTCCCTTTTACTCCATCCTCGCTCACCTTCTCGTCAGCCCCCTCCTCACCTCCATCCTTCTCCCCATCCTTCCTCACCTCCAGTGCTCTCCTCATCTTGCCCTGTCCAAGACGAGGCCCCCGAGGAAATTCACTGCAAGCGCTCTTTTCTCTCTCTTCTCGAGAATTAACTCCACACACACACACACACACTCCTCCGCCACCAGAGCTGCCAAGAAACCTCACACACATCTACTCCCTCAACTCCCCTCTCACTGTTATCCTCCTGCTTGAGACCCGCACGAGACGGGGAAAAAAAAGCCAACAAGACCCCAAAAGAACCCACCTTCACTGACTTTTTTTTTTCTTCTCTCCTCCTTCACACTCCCACATCCCTGCTGCCCTCCCTCTCTGTCTCTCCCTCTCTCTGTCTAAGTCCAAGGAGGCAGAGTTGGATGTGAGAGGCAGTGAGTGCGACACAGTCCCACAAGAGCCCAGCACAGACCCGGAGCCGCCCAGGCCACCCCCAGCCAAGGCTAACGGACCCACCGGCACCGTTGGCATTTGCACGAGCATCCCCTCCAGTAACCACAGTAGCAGCAGCACCACCAGCAGCAGCAGAAGTGGTCTGGGTGGTGTTAGCATCGTTAGCAGCAGCGCTGAGGGAGCAGGCGAAAGCTCCATGCAGTTCAGCACCAGACCGCCTAGTGCTGAGCAGCCGGGCTTCATGGGGACATGGCAGCAGCAGAGCACTGACAGCAACCTCCTCTACAGAATGTCCCAGCAGGTACGTCAGCTCAGCCTCACCCCCTCATCCTCTCCATCTCCATCTCCTCTCTGCTTCACCCTTCTCGCCACATTATCAGTTCAAGGAGCAAACTTTTATTTATCCTCTCCTTGGTGTTTGTTCAGATGTTGGCTGTTGTGATTCTTACAACCTCTTGGTTTGTGTGTGAAAAACAGAGTGTTTGTATGTGTGTCAGTAGGTGTGTGTATGTAAGTCAGGGGGTAGGGGGGTGGTTGTGGGCAGTGTTGTGTTTGTGATATTTAAAATAAGAATCCTGCCTTGCCTTTGCATTTTTTTTTTTTTTTGCCACTTTTTAATCACTTTTGGAGTGTATCAGATTTGATGTTTGATTTGTTGATGTTGTTTTTACACACACCATGCCTGACAGTGTTCTCATTCAGTGTGTGTGTGTGTGTGTGTGTCCCTTTTAATTTGACAAATTCAGCCATTTTCTGCTCTATAAAAATTAGTAAAAATAGCGTTTTAAAAAAGACACATTTTAATGCAAAATCTGCACAACATCAGATAGTTCATTTATTTCACCGTTTGATGGATTATCCCTTGTCCGGATTCGTTACATACATGCTTAAGTCTCCGTAATTGGGCTGTGAGGCGGTGTGGAGTTTAAAAGCAAGCAATAGCAGTGTTTTGGTAACCTCAGTGCCGATAAAGACTCGGGAAGGGGCACCCCTCTGGGACCGGCTAATTGACTTCATGTGGCCGAGGCAGGAAGCCCCTCGCGCGGCTACAGAACAGCAGAGGAGCCGTGAACGAGCGCAGGCTCGCCTGGAAAAAGTCATGATGATAACGGACAGCCTGCACCGGCTGAGGAAAGACCACATTTCCTCCCGACATGTCTCGCCTCTTATCGCGGATGTTACACTGAATTTCTCTTTTGTTTAGTAGCTTTTTTTTTTTTTTTTTAAAGTTAGAACTTGAGGGTTATTTTTTTTTAGGGAAATTTGTGGTTTCGTCGGATAAATGTCAGGTAAGGAGAGGGAAGAGGAGGCGAGTTTTGTGTGTGTGTGTGTGTGTGTGTATATGTGTGCGTGTGCATGTGTGTGCGTGTGTGTCCGTTCGCGCGCACGTGTGTGTGTGTGTGTGTGTGAGGGGGAGACAAGTAAAGATAGAGGATGGTTGTTAGGTTGCAGTTAATCATTGCGGGACCTGCAGGCTCTCCGTACCATGCACATGCTGTTACGCACTCAGGCCACAGCGGCTCTTGCGCAACAGCTCCGCCGCGGCTCTGTGTTGGAAATGATGACAAACTTATTCTGTCACCTTGACGGCATTTATAGCCCGGAGAGTTTAAGGTTTGGGGTTTTAATCCCAGAGGTCCAAATCGTGAAGGTGAAACTAAAACGCACCCTGATGTCACTTTTGGGAACATTTACGCACTTTTCTGCTTTTCACTCAGCCTAAACTTTACCTACATTTTTGACCGAGTCGCATCCTTGCATCATCATTTTCTCCCCACACGAGCTCTTGTCCTTAAATTTCCCCGTAGACACGATCATACAAACTATTGATAAGTGAGCCGGGAGAGAGAGGAGAGCGCGCCCCGGCATGAAGCAGGTGGATGGGCCCCTGCGCTCAGCATCTGCTGGGACCCCACGTTTGCATCCCCAGTCCTTTTTACAAATGCGCACCGTTGTTCCAATATAATCAGCTGAGGGACTCGCTGTTATTTATCCTTCCTCGCACCACTTAGAAGACATCTTCCCATGTTTAGTAGGCATGACATAAATTCTCCGAAGGAAGCCTGTTCCTTGACAGACTCGCCTTCTTGGAATCTAACCGATAATGACTTTGTGTTTGCCGAAGCTGGCGCACCCTGGGGTGTTGGAGGAGAGAAATGCGTTCTGGGCTTGTGTTTCAAAAAAGCTTCCCCTCTCTCCCTTAAAGATCAACTGGGTGACACGAGGGATGCGGTATTTTATCGTTGTTAGGCCAAATTATGTTTCCATCTGATCGATGGAGACGCGAAACAGCTCTGCGCAGTGCGTTTAGGATAGATGCGGCTGTGGTGAGGTGCAGGGCATCACCACGTAAAAAAAACAAAAAAACATTAAGCAATACCTTTAACACTCCATGTAAAGCACTCACACGAGGAGAAAAATATGAATGTAGGGATTTACCTGCCCAAAATTGAGATGATATAAATGAACTCGTTGTTTTGGAGCAGGTGTCTGATCGTCTGCAGTGAGCGATGCAAGTACAGGTTTTTATTCTCAAATTATGAATCAGGAGATCTCGTTGTTTCTCCTCCTCACGGTGTTTTAAAGCACAGCCACCTCATAAAAAGCAGCACCTGCCTGCGTCAGCGTGAAGAAAATGACTTAAACAAAATCAACTCAACTTAAAAACGAATGTCACCCTCAGAATGCATCGATGTCCTTTTTGATTGACACCTGCATTCAAGACATTTTCATGTATTTTATATTTCGCCTGTAATTATGAATTATTTCAGAATGAATAAAGTAGTATATTTCCATATTCACTTCGACGTTTGCAAGACAATGAAACCCCCCCAAGAAAAATAAATAAATATATATATATAGAGGTAGAAATGTGAGAAACAGATGAAAATAAAGGTGAATAAAATCATTCCTCTCATGTTGTATTAAGTTTGTGGTGTTAGGATTGCGTATTGATAACGTATCCACAGACAATCGTTTTATTTTTTTTTATAATTGCGTTTTTTTTCTCTCTAAACAAACGAAATTAACAACAGGGGCGATTAAAGCACGACTGCAAGCGAATAATTCACACCTTTCATACCAGGCCTTAATAGGCTTTTAATCTGTGAGGGAATTTTATTTTTTTATTTTATTTTCTAGCCTTCATAATCCACGCGAGTGTCAACAGGAAACAACACGAGCAGCATGCAATTTAAATGAAATCAATGAAATGGATTCGATAAATACTGCCTGTTTTCTCAGCAGCCTAATGTCCAGGAATCGGTGCACATTTTTTTTTTTTTTTTTACAAAACACTGCAAGAGGGAACTTTCATAATTGTTTTTTTTTGTTTTTTTATGGAGGAAAAAATGCAAACATTAATTAGGAGTGGAATTATTTCCCAGGCATTACGGAGTGGTAATATTTGGAGCCTTAATTGACCCGCTGCTGTACATGCGTGGCTATGAATATCGACCCTTGCAAGTTAAAAACCCCGCAGTTAAGTGATACTACGAGCCTAATTGGTTCATCAGGGATAATTCCTCCACAATACAGCAGCCGTAGGCCGCGTCTGCTTTTTTTTTTCTTCTTCTTCTTTTCTTTCTCTATATTTTCTCCTCCGCTTCAAGTCGGAGGAATGTGGGAACAAGTCATGGTTAGAAAAGCTCGTAAAAAAAAAGTGCTTTAACCTCCACCTGAGGATCTGTTGCTGCCACCCAGGCTTACAGCAGACCTCGGAGGTAGAGGAAAAGAAAAGAAAAGAAAAGAAAAAGAAATAAATAAATCAGTGCATGTCTTCAATCTAAATCTCTAAAATAGCCTCTTCCTTTTCTTTTTGCAAGGGTGCTGTAACGCGGCTTCCTTCCAAGTGCGACAGGTCGACTATGGGCCGAGACCTGGATGAGGTACAGTGGCATTACAGCTCCTGTCTGCTCTCAGTGCTGCCTGCTGCATCTCACACGGAGACTCTTATATACACACCTCAATACAAGGCTTTATCATGCAGAAATAGACTAATGTGCAGTAGAAATGCATGTAGACTTTTAGATTATAATAATAATAATGAAATAACAATAATAATATTTATTTTTTTTAGTTTTTGCATTCTCTAAAATTCTCATGCATTTTGCCCCTTTGTAAAATTGTCTTTGTATTTGAACCAACAAGCTAGCAGCATTTTCTTTTTTCCTAAAATCATGCATTTGCAAATTTTAAAAATCCTGAAAAATTCTATGAAAACTAAACTAAAAAGCAGTGAGGGATTGTAATAAAATCAATATTTATATGTTTTCAGCGGTAATGCAATAAAAAAGAAAAACTGGTGCTCATTTCAAAATGTCTGATTTGAATACAAATTCTTAAATAGCATGCAGACATTTTGGCATCGAACATACAAATATGTTAGCTCTTTTTAAAAACATTAAATATTCCTTGATATCTGCTCTAAATTTCTAAAGTTTGACTTTCATTTCCATCTTTCTTTAATATTTCCTCGTGTTTTCATGTCTTGTCTCATATGTAATCATTTTGTTTGGATCAATACGACAATCATGGTCGACTCTCCCTTATTCCAGTTATTTCGTTAATGCAGAGCAGCCTTTACAGTCCTGCCTGTGTATTCTAAACCTTTGGAGAGTGAATGCTGTGAGCTCTCAGGACACGATGACAGACATATTTGTGGAATAACATGCTCTGCTTTGTTTTGTCTGACTGAAGAAATGAGGTTGATATTATCCTCCTCAGTGCAGATCACAGAACGCGCTAATCTGCCCATTAACACACTGATACACTTGGAGTGGTGCGTGTGTGCGTGCGTGCCTGTGTGTGTGCACACGTTGTTTTACACAGTGGGGTACATGTTGCATATGTGGTGCACATGCATTGCTTCTTACCAGTGTGTGGAACTGGGAGGCAGTGATTTGATGCATATGTGTGGAATTATCCACAGTCGGTGAACGTGTGTGTGTGTGCGTCGTTACACTCAACTGTTATTATTTCCATGTCTGTCTTTGATGGGTCGTTGCACACTGAGCATATGGATGCCTATACGTTCATGTATCTGGTGTCAGGCGTGTATGTGTGCGCGCGCTCCGGCGCTGAAGTTTACGCATGTGCATGCGTGCGTCGAGGCGTTTGTGTCTGTGCTTTTGCCATTTATTTTTCTGAGTGGGTGGCTAAATACTCATATGCCAGTTGTGTGAGTGTGCGTGTGTGTGCGTGAGGAAGAGAGGGAGAGCGCGTGCAGTTTTGTGGGTGTGTGTCCTCTCCCCTTTGAGTGTGTGTGTGTGTGTGTGTGTGTTTCTGTGTGTTGGCTCTGGCTCCATGTGTGTGTGGGTGCGAGGTGAAGTGTCTCTTGGCTGGCCTTGGCTGGAGAGCTGGAGGAGAGCAGAGGTGAAAGAGGAGATTTGCAGAAAAGACACGCACCACTTCCCCCATTACTACTTTTTCTTTTTCTTCTTCTACTACGTCTCAGTCTCTCACTGCTTCTTCTTCTTCTCTCACTCGCTTTTGCTCCCTCTCCTTCTTCCCCACACCTCAACCCCTCCTTTTCTCTCTCTTCTTCTGGACTTATCTTTCCCACCTAAAACTCTATCTCCACCACCAGTCCTCCACATGCAGATTGCTTTATTCTGCAGCTACTGTCTTTTAAGAAAGGGCTCTTGAGATTGAACCTGTGTAACAGAGGAACACTTGTTTCGTTCAATGCGTTTACAAGATTACCACTTATAATAAGACACAAGGACAAGTGTCAGAAGGGGCGTAATGTTTCTTCAATAAGGCAGCGTGATGGGCTGTTTTGTCCTGCACCTGATTGGAGAAGGTATAAGCTTCTTCCCCACCAGCACAGATCCCAGCGATAGCACCTGTCTCAAGCTGTAAAGTTGTGGTTCGCTCTTACGCTCTTTAATGAAATTATTGCAGCGCCACTGGCCAGTTTGGAGGGTGCCAGATAACACGAGCAAGCGCTGAGAAAAGGCCACTGTGGCATTCAGTCAGAGAGCATCTCTCCCAGTCTTTGTGCATATGCAACAATGATGATGTGAGTGTTTCCTGAAGGCAGCATTATTTCTGCAAGAGAGAGCACAGAAATGGGAGAGTCAGATTGAGTGGGAAGGTGGCTGCAGCTGCTTGTATATTTACTGTATGTGTGTGTGTGTGTGTGTGTGTGTGTGTGAGCACTATTAAGAAGCCATCTAGTTTGACGGAGTGGGAGGATGTACAAGGTCCCATTCATGCTGTGGTCCCCACTATATTTACCCAGGCACCAACCAGGGAGATATGACGTCCGCAACATTTTTACTGGCTTTCTTAAATCTGTTTTTCACCAACATGTCCTTTCATTTTTATTGAAATCTGATGATACATTAAAATAATTTGTTTGCCTGTTATGCCATTTAAATTTTTTTTTTCTGTTGCGTCTACAGTGCACGTCTACAGTATGCGTTTAAGTGGATAAAATCAATGTCCATAATTTTATTTCCAGCATTTTTCTTTTGCTTTTGCAGAGACTGCTGAGGAAAATCCGTCAATACGTCTCCTCATGCAGACACCTCCAATTTCCTCTCTCCTTAAAAAAAAAATCTAATTTTACTCTCGTCTTTATATTGCATGTGCGATCTTTCAAAAAATAAATAAATAAATAAATAAATTCCGCTCCTCACATAGCCATGATCATGTGTGTCCCGGGTCATACAGTAACCTCTGTAGCCGTGCCCTGCAGGACCAGCGTTATGGTTAAGCACCGACCCTGACTCTTGTGTGCGCGACCCGGGGCAACCAGCGATCAATAAGCATCATGTGAGCATCACTCACGGGGTCCGTGTCAGCTGTTTCCTGTTTTTCCTGAGGAGATGGCCGCCTCACCGCCATGGTGAATGCTTGAATAATGGGGAGGATACAGAACGTAGAGACACTATGATGGAAGTCAAAAGGCTCTCTTTATCGTATGTCTGGCAGGGCAGTGTACTGTGCGTTTTGTGTGTGTGTGTGTGTGTGTTGAGGAACGATAGAAATGCAAAGCCATCTGCTCTGCTCTTATCAGAGGGCTGAGTGGTGAAATCTACTATAGCTGAGTCTTTCCCATGGACTTCTTTAAGTCCTGTGTGGGCATGTGTATGTAAAAGGAGAGAAATACAATATTTCTTTCCTTGTGTAGATCTGTATTTACTGTTATTATACGAGAGGCTTTTCGACAAAATAATCAATATCATACTGGCAATCTGGAGAGAAATCTCAACAAGTAGGAATAAGGAGATTCATGTGGTATTTTAGGCTGTTGTGTTGTGGGACCAAAAGGTTTATTTAGCCTTCTGTCATCTTAAATAAATGCTGTGTTCACGTGGCAGCCGAGTTTGGAAAACTGATACACGTGTGTCAAATGTGATTAGACCCTCACTACACTGAGAAAGGAATACATGTCAAATTGTATAAAAAAGTGTAAATTGTCTTTTAATATTTTTGCATATTTTCGTGTGTGTGTGTTTTTTTTCAAGATTAATTTGATATATTTTAGTTTTGCACTACTTTTTAATGCTGATGGCTCTTTTCACTCTGTTTGTCCTTCTTTCATTTTCGACATTATTTCTTTCAAAAGAGGTGTGTGAGTTATTTGTCTTTGGCTGGTTTCCTGCAGAGGGGAGAAGTCGCCGGTGTGAAGAGGAAGTGTGTGTTTGAAGGGCCAGTCGCTCAGGATGTCACCACCCCACCACTGGCTAATGAGGGGGACATAAGCACAGGGCCAGGGCAGCAAATCATACACACACACACACACACACACACACACACACACACACACACACACACTGACACGGCAGGAATGCGGCAGCTGTCACCAAGGTCCAGGCAGTTATGAAAGGGTTGAAGTATAATTGTGTCTGTGTGTGTATGTGTGTGTGTGAAGTGGCAGCACCGAGGGTCAGGGGGGTGTTGAGAGCTGGGAGGGGCCCGTTTTGGCTTCGATGACCCAGAGATTTGCCACCGGCAGAGAGGATCATCACACCAAATTGACTTAAGTGAAAAGAGAGTGAGAGGAATGAGAGAGATTCGGTGGTGTGCTGCGGTATTTTAAGACGTGACCATATGGCAGAGACATTGTTGTGAGAGGCCGTTCTTTCCCGTCCTGCGTCCAGAGGAAGGTGACATTAGGTGTGACCTGCGCTAAGTGACAGGAACTCGGGCATACTTTCACCGCGGCTTCTCCCTTTTCCTGTTATTTCTCAACTCCTGTTATTTTGTTTTCCTTGGAGCCGCGCCAGCGCAACGGGCAAATCGACAGCCTACTATTTTTACATCCGTCTTAAGGACCCCTGTCTGCTCGCTCTGCCTGCCAATTTGCCCCATCAGCAGTGGCAGCGAAGAAGAGCTCTCAAGGCACTGAGCCTTTCATTTTTTTTCCTGTTGGCGATGTGGCTAATGCTGTCACTGTTATTTGAAAAAGCACTCAGAGTGGATTGCTATTATTATTGTTAAAACCATCATCATCATCATCAGGCTTATTTATGGTTATAGATAATTATGGTAATTTTGTTCAGGGCTCACAGTTGACTCCGTCTCTTTCCCCCTGCTAGTCCGACATGTACTGTTCAGCGTGTGTGTGTGTGTGTTTGTATTGTACATTTTCGGTGTGCTGGTAAATTACCAAAGTTGTTGTGCAAAGAAAATGGTTTTCCAACAGGTTACGGTGATTTCACATGTGAGGTGAGGAGAACTTGTTACATCTCTTAATGCATACGTTGAACTCTGTGGCTTACGTGTGTGTGTGTGTGTGAGAGAGAGGTAGAGGAGGAGGAGGAGAGAGGCTTTTCCCCTCACTTTTTTCTGTTTCATTTCTTTCTCTCAGTCCTTTTTCGCTCCCATGTTTTACTCTCCGTCTATCTCTGCTCTGTTCTGTCTCCAGCTTACAGTGGAGATTTGATTGCTAGAGGCCCAGGGAGGATTTTAGGGAGGTTCTGGAGAAGGGAGGCTAGTGGTACAGGCTGTGGTAGGCTTGTAGCCAACGTACACACACACACACACACACACACACACACACACACACACACACACACACACACACACACACACACACACACACACAAAGATGTCCTGCAGGCATAGATACCTGCTTTCACTCTCCTATTATGTCCTTTCTCGTGTAAATTGCTTCCTAACAATGTTGTCATTTTAACCCTCCAAAAGAACTCAAGTCTAAACTCATTAGCTACTTTTTCTTGTGAGCAAAGTGTTAAGGCAACATGTGCAAGCATTTGTTTGTGCTCTCTGCTGACTCTGTAAAGATGTTTGCGCTGTTGGATTAATAACATTTAATGGCCACTGTTAAATGCAGCTGCCTTGGCATCCCACAGCTTGTGTTTTTCTGGCAAACTGAGACTCTGGGTGGCTTTTGTTTTTGTGAGTATGTGTGTTGTGTGTCCGTGTGTGAGTGTATACGCAGCGCAATGAAATACCACAGTGTGTGGGCTGGATGGGAGAGGCACTGTGTGTGTTGTCATTGAGCATACCTGTTCATTTAGATGTGACCCCAACACAAACACACACACACACACACACACACACACACTGCTGAATTGAACCCTGCTGCATGTGAGCTGATCACATATCGAGCAGCATTTCACTTCACTTTCTAACAATCCATAACGTCAATTAACTCACAAATGATCTAGTTAGCCTACTGTGATACACATCAATTGGTCTGACCCTGTATCCGCGGCAACCAGCCTGGGGTGGGAGGTCGCCATGCGTGACCTCTGGCACCGCTCATTGTTGGCCGTCCACCTCTTGTGACATTTATTGTGCGATTGAAGTGACGGCTTCAGTCTTTTAAAGCGGGGCAAAGTGAGAATTCTTGTAAAGAAAACCCTCTGTTTTCCAGCATGTGTTAAAGGATGTTGTGTTGTTGACACACGGGTGCAGGCGCACACACACATGCATACGCTTGCTTCCTCTTTGTTGATGTTTTCTCTGTAAATGGCCTGGGCTGCCTCTTCCATTGTCGGGAAACACACTCAGCGATAAGTGCTTTGTTGGAGCACATTCGCTGCATGATGTGTGTGACTCTGACTGGCATTTAATATTTCATGGCATTTAATCCATTTGCTATGTTTCCTCCAAATACAAAAAAAAAAAAAAAATAAAAATCTGGAGCTTTTGTTTCTTTTATCCAGGCCATTACTTCGCAGCTTGTTGATCAGTTTTGTAAAGGGTGGCAACAAGGGATGTATCACCTAGATTTACTGCTATTTTCCTGCACGGCCATTAAGCTAATAAATTTAGCATCTTGTTTGTGACTTAAACGGGGCCTCATGAGGGCAAAGGTGATCCTGTGTGCGACCGGATATAACTCAATAACATAAATAATACAAAAAAAAATCACGAGCTAACGGCTGTGAGATTTATTGCAGGGGAAAAAAAGTGAGATGGGAGCATTTAAAGAGCAGTCAGGTTCACAGGATGCAGCAGCAAAGAAAGATAGCGCATTATGACAAAGAAAGAGGAAAAGGATCCGGCAGCTTGTGCATCAGTCAGAAGGTGAGGACGAGGCTCTCTTTGAGATCAATTGGTAATAGGTTGAAGTCACAGAGGCGATTAGAGGCGTCGACTTGCCTGTGTTGTAAATGCTGTCAGATCTGTTAAAGGAAGCCTAATACCTCTCAGGTTGAAAGCTGTAATAACATCAACTGTAACTGGATCCGCGGGGAAGTGCAAGTGAGACTGTGTGTGCGTGAGTGAGTGGAAAAGGAACGGGAGGAAGGAGAGTGTTTGAGGTTCAGCGTGTGTGTGTGTGCGACGTCTAGGTGCGCGCGTGTTTGTGTGTATGCGGCGTGGTATAAAGCAGCAGCAGCACGCATAAAGGCGAGAGCCGCGGGGTTGCTCCTGGCATTTTTTCGGCCACCAGATGCCTGTCACTGCTTTAAGAAAAAATGTTTTAAAAAAAGAGCAGGGGATGAGGAGGGGAGAAGGACAAAGAGGGGGGAGGGAGAGAGACGGGGGGGGCACCGCTGTTCAAATCATGTCACGTAGCGCTAATTCATCCAGCCTCATTAGAGAGAGGGAAGGGACCAGAGGGCCTCTCTCAGGACAGGGCCCCGGCTCAAACTCACTAACACACACACAGCCACACGCAGATATATGCATACACACATTGTCTCAGTTTTTCCTCTTGCACATACTTACACACAGATGCAATTTCTCTCTTCCTCACACACACACACACACACACACACACACACACACATAGGCACGTAGACATACATACACAGATGACACTGGCACATGGCGCAGTGCGGGGGCAGTTTGGGGAATAGAAAATTGCCTTCTCAGGAAGGCCCCGGCCAATTAAGGACCTGACCGTATTGAATGTCAAGTGTTAATTTGGGCCCCCCCCCACCCTTCCCTCCCTCCTTCCCTCCCTCCATCCCCCACCCTCACCCTTCAATTTCCCAGCAGTGGTGGCTGTGCATGGGGAGGGGGGGGATTGTGTGCGTGTGTGTGTGTCCCAGAGATGAGCAAATACATGTCAAGCAAGAGTTGATTGCCTGCTCCGTATTATGTGTCGCAAGGCAAGTGGCAAATGTGCTCCCTCCTTTTAGCCTTTCGCGTACCCCCTGAGGGACGCCGCGATGGAAGGAGGAGGAGAGAGGGAGGATTAACTGTACCGCAGTGATAAGAATGGGGGGTTTTACACTGGGGAAAGAGGGAGAGAGAGAGAGAGAGAGAGAGAGAGAGGAGGGGAGTGAAGGGGACAGACAGAGAGAGAGAGGGCACAGGGTTTGTTTGATCTCATAGGACTGGGTGGTGACTTTGATAGTCTTTTAATTGCCTTCATTTTCGCAGAGGTGACGCTCCTGGCAGACACTCTCTGAGTAAATAGTTTTAAACAGGGACTGAGTAAATTTCCAAAAGTTTAGAGAGCCGTTTATTTCCAAAGAAAAAGAGGCTGCATTAACTTTATGAGAAACTTTAAATGATGTCAACGTGATGGCTGTGTAGCCGTTGGCACGGTCCTGGGGCAGACATGGTTGTTTTTGAGTTGGACTGATGGTAAATGCCCACCTCCTTACCTCCATGATCTAATAGACATCCACTTAGTCTTAATGGGCAGATTCCCTTTCTCCTCTCGTGATGACTGTTGCACTCTTTAAAGGTGGAATTGCCTGCTTGTCTTTCCTACCAAACCACCCCCACCCCCATCCCCACCTCCCCTCCACCTCTCCTTTAGCCTCCGTATCTCATGCTCACTACCTCTCTCCTAGGATAGAGGGGAGTATTTCTAACAAAATAAATATTAATGCATCGCTCGCATTCACACCAAAGCCAATTCTCCTGCTTTCGCCAGCCCTCTGGCTACATCTGTTAGTGAAAGGCCCTTTGTTTTACATTCACGTCGCTGAGCATGTGTGCCCGAGTTTATGCGCCTGTGTGTGTGTGTGTGAGCGTGTGTTTGTGTGTGCCCGCTGATAGTAGTGATGTTGTGAAATTGAATAGAGAGGGTGAGTATTGATCATTTCCCCCTGTGTGTTATTAGTGCCTGCTGCTACTGACAAAGAGAGCATGAGCCACCCGCACAAACACGAACTGACAAACACACACACACGCTAACACACACAGAGCCATGTTTACTCAAGAAATACAGTATGTTATTTGCATGTTTTGACAAGCATAACACATTACGTCAACAGGAAAAAAGTATACTTTCCTGCTACATAATATTTTATGGAAATATCAACATTGTTGCCCAGAAGTGGTGGTGGAAACCTGTAAAACTACAGCTCCTGTAGTGTTATGACAGACCGGGTTATGTGTCGCTGACTTATACGCGTCAAGGGTCTTTTCAAACGAGAGCCAATTTTTGCAGACACACACACATTTACGTTCTATATTATTACAATCTGTTTTGTCAATCTGCTGTAAGTGATAACACCTTTTGAATTCACAAAGGTCACGGTGAAGTGTAATTCAATCACTGATCACTGATATCCAAACAGCCATCTCTACAGGCCTCCAGGGCCAGGGGAGCAGGAGGGTGTTAGAACCCAGTTTAAGTGTTCCGTCTTTGGGTAGATAGTGATGTCTGCAGGGCCTCTGGAGCTCCAGTGGTCAGCGAGGACTGTCAAGCCCTAATTGATCACCCTGACCTGGGGTGCTGAGGACAAAGGGATTGGGATGCAATAGATAAGGCTAAAGGGAAAAGAAAGAAGAGGGGGGGAAAAAAAGAAGAAATTGTGCGACCGGTGGCTTAATCTCTCCGGACTGGCCATTTTTCCCTTCTGGATGATAGATATAGTAGGCCTAGCGTGTGACACAGATGGATAATGCAGGCGTCTGGGGTGATAGAGTTATAAATTAACACATTACTGGACCTTAATGTGGACTACTGTGGACGACCACACACCAACATCATCAACCCTCCAGGCGCACACACACACAAACACGCCTACAGTCTCACTGATGCGTCTAGCTGAGCTCAGGGTGCGGATTGTACTCCTCAAGTGGCATTGATTTGTTAAAGTGCTGAATTAGCAGGAGAAGTCCAGCTGCTGGCGCTTCTCTACTTTCTTTCTTTCTTTTCTTTCTTGCCTTTTTTCTGTATTTTACAGTTTTGCTCTCTTAACTTCTCCTCTGTCACTCCTTTCTTGTTGCTTCACTCGACTTGCTCAAATACTGATTTTTCCTCTCCAGCTCACATGAACTTTCTTGTCTTCTTTCTCTCTTTATTGACTCGCTCCCCTTTTACCCGACACACCTTCTGCTCGGTCACAAGTGCTCCTTTCCAGCAGCTTTGCTCTCCTTGGTTGTCCTGGCAAATGCCTGTGTCTATTTTCCCCCCTCTGCTGTCTCCAGCTGGAAGGTTTCACCTAAAAGAACAGTTGGTTTTTCTCTCCTTCTTCTTGTGGCCCACACACTACTGCCAGCCAAAACTGTTATGTCCCTGACTCTGAGACTGAAAGGGAAGTGGTCTGTGTGTATGTGTGGCTGGGGATTGGTATTTAATAGCCAGACATACAGAAGAGCTAATATCCAGAGCAGCAGTAGCCTGCACATTGTAAGGCCACACACAGTGACAAGGTCCCGCTCAGCTCGCTGTATTTAAAACTCGCCCAACTCCTGCAGTGCAAAGCAATGGCTCACACATCGACAAGCTAACCGCAGTGAATTCCACTGGTGTAAATGTCATTTAACAACAAATGAGTGCCTTTGGAAACTGAGCGCTGTACAGTAAGGGTCACTGGTCCCTCTGTCTGCTGAGTATGTAGTGGTGTGTTGTACTTGGGCTTATGAGTTGGACAGACTGTCTGCTTTCTGAGTCCCAGTCAAGGCCCCAAGCCAAGAGGTGCAGATTTGTTAGTGTCTGCTCCATTATCACCCATCACTCTCATGGTTTGTTGTATGTGTGTGAGTGTGTGAGGAAGAGAGAGAGAGGGAGTAAAGAGACTGTCCCCCTCTCTCTTGCTTGCTGTGGTCCAGCCCAAACAGTTACCATCTGGTGACCAGTGACTGACCCTTTTCTTGTCTCACACACACGCATAGACGTACACTCACACACAGAGTGCCGGACTGCATCCAAGTGATGAGTGAGTGACCACTCGTCTCCCCCCTCCTCCCTCCCCTGCCGAGTGTCCGTCTCTGCCAGACCTCCCAGGTCCCTCCCCTCGCCGCACATGATTGGTCGATGAAAGGTTGATGGGCGACCGATCTGTCCACAGCTCCAATAAAATGCTCAATAAAGCAGCGATCCCGGCCCTGACAGGGCTAATAGAAAAACACCTAAGAGGAAAAGGCACCCAAACACACGAACAGTACACATGGGTGCACACACACACACATCACTGTGGCCCAAAATAAGCACATATCTCCATGCTAGTTTAAACCACACTGCTGTTTTTGCCTTTCTTGCGTTTGCTTGATTTAGTTAGGGCCCCTCGTTCTACAGTCAGAGTGACATTTAGCATTTTTAGGTTATGTTATTGTATTCTTAATATGCATATTCTTAGTTCTGGTTAGAGTCCATTGTGTCCATATTCAAGCTTAAACGATTAGCTGATCTCTCAATTAGTTAAACAGAAAATTAATATGCAACTATTTTGATGATGAATTAATTGTTTAAGAGTTTTTTTTAAGCAAAAATGTTAAAAAAAAAAAAAAACAATTGTATTGAATGACAGTAAAGAGAATATCTTTTGGTTACTGATGGTTGGTCTGACAAAATAAATGGGTTTAAGAAACTGTGATTCAACATTTTTCACTTCTTTCTGACATTTTCAGACCAAAATACAAATAACTGTTAGTTGCAGCCCTAGTCCACACATGTAATACAGTGACCATCAAACAACAAACTTTGAACTGGGAGTATATTTGGTTGACAGGAAAGACCAGTCATGTGTTTTTTGTTTTTTTTTGCGTAGTGAGGCGCAACAAGAGAAAACTGGTGTGTGTGTGTGTGTGTGTGTCTAGTGTGCACAGGCGTGAGCACCAAGGTCAGAGGCAGAGAAGAAGTGACACATGCATCACAGGGTTGTGACATGCCAGGGTCACGTCAAAGGTCACGTCGGCTGTCCAGAGAACACACACACTCCTTTAGCTCCTCTTCTTGGTGTGTGTTTTTGTGTGTGAAAGTATGTCAAGGAGTGACTGTCCCTTCAAAGAAAACGGGAAGCAGAATCGACCTCCGCTTTCTCTGGAGAACAAGGATTGAGCGGAGAGCAGGGCAGGCAGGGCCTGTAATGGCAGTGTGACGTTGTGACTACAGCTCTCCCTTCAGGTTAAATGCAGTGTGGGATCAGAGAGAAAGAGGGAGAAAGAGGAGTGTGTCGGGAGGGTGACTTCATGAAAAAAAAAAAAGACAGAGCGACGGAGAAAAATGGAGTGAAAGCACAAGTGGAGCATCTCGGCAAGAAAAACACTTAAAGTGAGGGATAGTGAGCAGGGATGGAGGTGGGGGGCAGTCAGGGGACTGAAGGAAGGAGGGGGAGTGAGCGGGCGTGCGTCCCCTCGCCTGAGGCTGATGCATTGTGACAGTCACTTAGAAGGATTTCACTTCCCCTAAACTGTGGCAAGCAGGAAGAAACACCATAAGTTGGGACAATTACGGGCTGAAGGAGATATGACGGGACGCATGCAGAGCGAGCCGCTGAGGGAGGGAGGGAGGGAGGAAGGGAGGGAGGAAGTGAAGCAAGGGGGGTGTGAAGCAAAGACTGCGTGTGTGTACACTCAGGAGAAAACACTCATATCATCTGCTTGTGTTTGGCAGATTGGTCTGCATATGTACGGTACATATGCTGTCCAAATATTGTGTGCGTGTGTGTGTTTGTGTGTGCTTGCCTGCGGGGGCCAGGGAGGGGTTCTCGCTCCGTGCACGCCATGTCAGGGAGGGCTGGCGTCTCGCTCCTCATGGTACCGTGTGTTACCACTCTGCCTCCCTCATTCCTTCGCCTCATGTCTGTAACTTAACCTGGTGATGGAGGGTAGGAGGGAGAGAAAGAATGAAAGAAGCAAAAAACAAAACTTGGATTTGAATGCTGCCAAGAAAACAGGCCCTATGTTTTTTTTTTCATTCTTTGTTTGATTTGATTTCTTCCTGCGATTTTTCTTTTTGCATGCTAATAGTTTAGTCTTTCGTGTCACAGCCCTGATAAGTGTCCCAAAAAGTTATTTTTTTGCTACGGCACATTGTATTAGCCCTGCGCTGCGAGCTCTGCCAAGAATGTCACTGTAATTTGAGTGTAAGTGGATTCCAAGAAATACACTTTTCCTGTTTCATTGAGTCGTTTTGCTTTCAGCGCTATTATGTCCTTCGTGCGAGTGAGGTGCTGGTGAAATTGCCTCTGTTTTTTCTCCGGCTTGTGTCTTTCCGAATGCCACCTACGGTTATAGTTCACCTACAGTTCTCTTTATTCTGTTTACATCTGAGCGTGTTTCTGTGTGCGCGATAAATAATGACAACAGCAAAAAGAGCTTTCATTTTGATACATATACCACACTTGACCGCGCTGTGATACGGTCTATTCAAACATAAACAGATAGATATGTCTCTCTTCCTCTGTCTTTGTCTCTACCCCTCCTCCTCACTTTTTTTCACATCTCCTTAATGTTTTTTTCTTGTTTGTTCTACAGACAAAAGGGCACAATGCTATACACACAGCACTATGTGTCACTGTGTAAGGCTGAATTAAATGTACCTATTCTGGTTCCTGTATGGGTGTACACACTGTGTTTCTCATGTGTAGGTTTGATTTTTTATACATGCGTTATTACTGGCATTTTAGGTATTTGGGATGTTACATTTTTGGCATCCGTCCACTTTGTGAGCAGGAACACGGTGAGCAGATTCCTGAAATTCATATTGATTTATAGTTTCCTCAAATGCAGGTTTACATTTCTAAAACAGCACTTCACTTCACATAGTAACCACCCACAGTGGTTAGTCACCGCCTGCGCCTGTGATCTATTAGACTTTTTTAAGATACGGATGTAGATATTTTTGATTCACTGTAACCTACTGCAGCCACAAAGACACAGTTTTCCCTGAAGTGATGTATGAACTAAGCTTCCTCCGTCCTCACCACGTTTCCCTCCCTGCTCCGCTCCTTCCTCCTCATCAGTATGGCAGTTGTGTTTGCTGAGCTGGCTTTTGATAGACTTTCGTTTGGTTCGGTCATCTGAGATTTGGCATTAGCTCTCCCTCTCTTCTTTTCCCTCCCTCTCTCCTCATCTCTCTCCTATGGGTATTATTCAGATGCACCTTCAGACTGGCTGTGCGAGGGAGTGATGGAGGGATGGATGGATGGATGGAGGGAGGAAGGAGGGGCAGACTGGGACAGAGGTTGAGGGGTATTAGACCCCTGAACACAGCTGGGACCCCAACTATCAAAGAGATGGTAATGACCGTCTGCTAGCATTAGAGAAGCAGGGATGAAAGAATGGCCAACAAACCCGCTGAGAGAGGAGAGTTTGGCACTGTGGTCGAGCCTGAGCGCATAACCACCACTGCCACCTCTGCCTGCCACGGAACTAATGAGTAAGACTTATACCATATATACAGAAAAATGCAGTTATATCCACAAAAAATCTGCGATTGAATCCTTTCAGGGTTTTTTTCTGTCACGTTCAACGTCACAAATGCACCAGAAAACAAAGAACAATAGAAAAAATCATGGAGGTCAGTAACAATGTTGGGATTGTTATTTTTGAGTATCTTTGACTTTAGTCTCTCTCTTTTAAATTCAACGCCGACTGAACGAAAACTATTAGTGCGTCATCGTCCTTAACTCCAATGTCATCACATCGTGATGTAAAAGGGGCTACAATTAGCATGTCCACCTGGCTATCGTATTTCCATCACTGCTGATCAGAGCCGATAAAAACCTGTGACTACAACAGAGTGATTTGACCCGGGAATGAATGTCGATTGTACCGTTTCCCATCAAAGACAAAATCCAGATGTTGGTGGGTGTTGGTTTTATGTCCAATGTGAAAGAGGAATATATGTTGATAGAATTTATTTTACAAACAATTTAATAGTAAAAGGTCCGATATAAAACTCAAGTAGGTTATGGGAGAGACATAATTAGCAAAATGAATACTGTTAATTTCTACATATTTGATTGTCATATTCTGTTGTCACTGCGATAACCGTGTTGTGCGTCTGCTCAGCCTTCAAAGTCGAATCGGACTTCCTGGATTGCATTTTATTTTCTCACCAGTACCCATAGCAACACGTCCACACCGACACAGTGCCTTGCCTTTTTTTAAACACGGCGCTATTCTTGGTCTGAACGCCTGCTAAGAACTTTCTTAAGCAAACAAACAGACGGTAGAAGATCCCAGAAGTTGTGCAAGTAGTTATGTTTATGTTTAATCATGGGGGGTGTGGACCCAACTCTGCTGAGCTGAAGCGACGTTATGAGCCTATAGGTGAAAAAAAGGAGAAGGGCTGCTTCCCGCTCCTTAGTGCCTATTACCAGTACCCACTTGCAGCAGTCATTACCCGTGACAGGGGTCAAGAAGGGTTGTGGGCTAAGCACTTCATCGTCTATAGAGTCAATAAAGGACTCGTGTCTGTCCACAATGACCCTTAAAGTGATCTATTTAAGTGGGAACGCAATGTGCATCTGTACATTGGTGGTGTTTGGGAGGAGATTACTCGTCAGCAGATTATGATCCATGTTGTGACTTGCTGAAGCTTCTCCCAAAGTGCCTTCTTTGAAGAATACTAAGATCTCTTTACAGTGCAGAAAAAGGCCTTTGTTTGCAAAGGTGCAACAGTGGACTGAAGAACACATTTTTCTGGCCTTAAGTCCATTTTCACCACTGGTAGCTGCGGCTCTCCATACAGTCCACACAGGCTTAAATAATTTATCTCCTCTTGCTCTCCCTCGATCTTGTGCTCTCTCTTCATGTCGCTCTCTGTTGCTCCCTCCGTTCTCCCCCCTCATTCCTCTTAGCACTTGCTTCATTTGTTTGCTTTGAGGAGCTAAATCTTGTTTGCGCGTATTAATAAGTCAAGGCGGATTATCCCCCCCCCTCTACCACGGCCCCCGTAGCGTCCTAGCCCCTCTCTGCTTACACTGTATTTGCGGCCGGGTGGCTCTGTTTGCAGAATGCTCCCACCCCCCGCCTCCATACCAGAGAGGCCTAGTGTGCCGGGCTAATTAGATTAATTCCGATGCCTGTAATGATTGCTCGCCATCTATTTTTAATGACTGGTGCATATCAAAGAGTAGTAAAGCATGCTACCAGCGAAGCCTGCTCACAGTCCCCCAGTGTGTCAGGCACTGTTGGGGGGCACTGGCTTAGTGTTAGAGTGTTAGCATATTGCCATTGTGTGTGTGTCTATGCGTGTGTGTCACTGCAGGCTAAGAAGGAACATGTGTTCAGCTTGGCCTCTGCTTGGCCTCTTAAAAAAAAAGAAATAAAACACAAATAAATAAATCAGCATCCACTCGATGACATGACATTGTGATTTTTTCTGTGGTTGTGATATACGTACTTCCAGCTGTTGTTGTTTCCGAGTGCTGCTCAAACAGTTTAATTTTGGAGGGACTGGAAAATATAATAGACTACCAAGGTTAGGTTATGCCGCAAAACAGATGCTGAACTAATTTAAAATCTGCATAAAGTAAACAGTATTAGTATTACCTTTTTTTGCTCTATTACTTCCATCTGATGTTTAATTTCTGTTTCAAAACACACCCTGTTTTCCCAGCTCCCTCTTGCTTGTAGGAAATCAAAAAGTAAACCTTCTTCTTAGTGTGTCGCCAAGCATTAAGCCCCGGCTTACACCTTTCCATCCCTGAACATGTGTGTTCATCACCCCTCTTTATGCATTTGAGATGTTGCTCATCTTTAATAGATGGATCTGAGTCTCTTCCCTCTTTCTTCACCCCTCTGCCTCTTGGCCCCGTAAAAGCGAGTATAAATATTTGAGAGGCGAGCAGTTCAAAAGTGGGGGAAAAAGGGGCGTTTAGCGAAGCCATTTGGAAACACAAATCTGAAATGAGAGACTGTGAAGAGTAAAGGAGCGACGAGAGGAAGAGCGCAAGATCATGAGACAAGAACCAGAAGTCATTCAGAGCAAGCCCTCCAAGTACATGTCTCTTTCTCTCTTCTGATTTTCTTCTTCTGTTTCTCTCTCTCACGCTGAATAAATACGAGCAACTCACAACACACACACACATACACACACTCACAGGGTAGATTTCCATAAAATATTAAAGGAGGTGTTTCCTGTAATTATAGCACTGTTTGCCTCTGCCTCAAAGCCTGATCTGTAATTAAACAGGATTGCACACGCATATGCCAAAGTAAAGCACGCACAAACACACCTCCACGCCCCCAGACACACACACACCCAGCCGCACACGCACACACGCACACACTGAGCGAGGTGCAGATTTGTGAGTAGATCGCTGTAATTCATACTCTCTCATAACACATGCTCAAATTTGTACACACACACACTCAATGGACTCATTCATAGACAAGTGCACACACACATCAAGGCTTGAGCAAACACACACCATCCAACTCCTCTCACGCACACACCCACAACCACACACACACAAACACACATCTTTACCTCATTCCCACAAGGAAAAAAAAAAATCTGGAGTCTGTAATACGCTATCCTTCCTAGACACCCTATTGTGATGTTATCTCCATAACTATCCATATATTGATCCACCTCCCTCCTTCCTCCTCTTTAATTCTCTCTCCATCTGCCCCACTCCTTCCCACCCCTCACCCGCCCAGCCCTTATCTAATCTGGCTTTGCCACTAATGGCAGCCATTCCCAGCCATGAACAAGTGCCATAATGTGCTCTGGTAAGCCGTTATGATGTGAAATGACCCTATTGATTGGCTTGCATCCCCACTGACAAAAAAGAAGTGGCGGCAGTCACTTATTACTGTTAATGAGCTGTGGGATGGGCCCTAAGTGGCACGGCACACGTGCACACTCGCGCACACACGCAAACACCTGCATGTACGTACAAATGCAGACCCGTGCACTTTGCATAATTGTGTAGGCATCACTCCTACCTGTCTGTGTCCCGCCACATTTCGGCTCGTTAGCGACGGGAGGTCCCACCGTGTGGGCGAGTGACGAGCTTTTAATGGCTGCCACTTGGCATTGTCATGTCGCGTTTTCGATGACTGTTGCATCTGTTTCTATTTTTGCGTCTGTTGTACACACCTGGTGTGTGAGTGTAATGAACAAAGCATAAGACTGCCACTTAGTCTGACAAATGGTACAAGCCTTTGCTTTTTGAGTAAAGCGTGTTGTAGCACAGGAGCCCAGATGTGAGCTGATTCAGGCAGTGTAATGGGAGCAGCAGTAAGTGTAATGATGGCCAAAACAAAACTGGGAGGTTTGGTAAGATACCAGCGTGTCAAGGCCACAGGCGTAGATCTGGCTCCGACACTGCAGACAGAGGAATGGTGTGTATGCCAAGCTGTCGTATGAATGAGAGGAATCTTCTTCTTGCTTACTGTATATGTGTGTGCGCGAACGCAGCCGCCGTGTGTTTTCCGAGCTGGCAGTGCCTCCCGGGGATAATCCATGGGACACATCCAATCAGCCGCAGTGCATGTGCGACACATGTTTTTTTATTCAATCTTCTTGTCTTTTCATCTTCCGCCACCACCAGAACGCTTCCTGCTATTTTCTTCCCAGCTCGGGACAAACGAATACCAGATGTGAGAGGTTGGAACGTACCCTCCCCTCCACCTCACCCCTTCCCCTCCTCCTGTGCTGTGACTAGTCTGCGACAACCTTTGCACTCTCACTCTCTCCTCTCTCCCTCGTTCCCGCTCTTTTGTTCCCCCGAAGCCTGCCCATCCCTCGTCCGCTATGTGGGGACATTAAGCTGCGCCCATCTCCCACCCGCTCCCACTGGATGACTCTGTGTCTGTGCGCGACCTGGATAATTTTAGTGTCCATGTGCAGACGGGTCTGGGTCCTCAGGGTCCCCTCCCGTCTACACGGTGAATCAGAGATTTATTTAATTTACGGGAATGACAAGTCAGCATGGATTGGAAGAATAACTGTGTCATACAGTTGTTTTCCAATTTTACTGAGACACTCAGTAACTTAACATAACCCGGTCTATTTCACTGGAACTCAGAAGGGGAATATCGACAGGAAGTTCTGTGGAAAGTACAGCACTTTGGAGGAGAAGTCGAGTCACCTTGAAATTCGATGTAATTTGACTGTTGACCAACAGTTTAGAAATAGAAACCCTTATAGTGAGATTGTCTGCTATATGACCCATACAACACTTGAACGCTCCCATACAAATCAATCAAGAACTTTAGTAATTAAACTATAATTCAATACATTTGCTTATTTATTAGATCCCCAAACGCATAAATCAAAGGTGTATCAATGTTGCATACTTGAAAAGATTTATTTACGCAAGGCCGCGGCGGCAGGAACAGAGGATATAGTGGGGTGTCTGGGAAGAGTCAATATTTTCATATGTAAGCCTGTGAAATTAATGACCTAATATCTGCAATGAGAAAGCTCGTTTTAAAGGCATAATCCTCTCGCTGTTCCTTGGGAAGACAAGAGCAACTGAATCAATGAAGGTTTAGGCTCTGGGAAATTATAACTGCATACACACACGCTCATGCATGGACTCACAAATACGCATGTTTATATCCAAGATAACACACACACACACACACACACAGATTTATTCTTTCAGGTAGGCCGCAGAAAGAGAGAGCGTACGGACCTGTGACAATAAGCACTATTTAATTGGTAGTAATGTTCCTTTATATAAGGTGATTAAGGCTGATTAAATAAAATTTTACCTACAGCTTTATGTCTCTGTGGAACAAAAAGCAGCACACGACATTTGGCAGATCTTAAAAGTAGCAATCAGTTACTGTTATTAAATTCAAATACAAGGGGAAACTGTACCTGCACTTTACATAGTGAAACCACATGTTGAAGGAGTGATTTCTAATTTTACTGTAATACGCTCCAGTTCACAAACTGTACACTTTGAGACTTCATTCTCAGATTGTGTAGCAGGCCCCGCTGAAGCTTATCAGTTACAATGCCAGGAAAGACACAGGCTCTTATGCATTCATAAAAGAGCGGTAGCTTCCTGCACACACACGTTCACACACATGTAGAATTAAAATGCCATTACTTAGCTGGAAGCTTGGAGCTCAACAAGACAGAGGAGAAAGGGAAAGGGAGAAAAAGAGACCAAAATGGTTCTTAATTCTTTCATTATCCAAATGAATGAAAATCACATCAATGCGTCAAGACAAGGCCGTGCATCTGTCTCAAAATTAGCC
Organism: Pagrus major; assembly: GCF_040436345.1. Taxonomy (NCBI): domain Eukaryota; kingdom Metazoa; phylum Chordata; class Actinopteri; order Spariformes; family Sparidae; genus Pagrus; species Pagrus major. The sequence goes on from NC_133215.1 coordinate 13,936,044, forward strand.
CACCAATTATGTGAGGAAGCTAATGAAGGCAGGGGCTCAGTGTGGCGATAGCTCGCAGCCGTCAAAAAGGCTTTTGATTCCATTTGGAGGACAGACCTCTGAGGGCAGACTGGTCCGGTGCCAGCTGACCTTCTTTATCTGACCTCTGACCCCCGTAGTGGCTCGGGAACTGGGCTGATAGCTGATTTGTTGGCTCGCCCGATAGCCCAGAGAAAGATTGTGTGCTCTTGGAAATCTTGTTTTCACTGAACTTCTCAGTACTTGGTATAGATATTCATAACAATTACACACTGGTTGGACGACTTGTTAACAGAGTTGCAGCCTTGCAGCACACACTGACCCTGCACTCACGCTATGTGACTGCCAACATCGTGTCTCTACACCATGTTTTAGTATCCATAGGAGGCCACAGCGGCTGAGGAAAATAGAAGGAATACGATGGTAGGGGGCATGTAGAGGACAATCATTAGACTGCACAGAAGGAGGGATGAGGAGAGGCGGCTGGGTGTGAGAGGAAAAGGAGCGGGAAGCTCAGCGCGGTCCCCGAGCATCTGGCAACGCGTCGCGGGGAGCCACGGTCCCTGTCATTAATAGTGATGAAATCATTTAAGCCATCAGGACTAAACGAGCCAGTTAAGAGACACTCAACGCTACACTTCTGTCTTGAGACGGAGAGGCATCGCCTGCGTGCGCTGCTAGCATTGGCACGCAGAGAGGGGAAATAGATGTGTGTGCATGCGTGGAAGCTGACAGGGTGTAGAAACTATATTGTCTATGTACACTTCTGTGCGTTTCCTTTTACACACATGGTGGTTCCCCTGCTTATAACAGCTTAACATTTGTGCTACTTTCAAAATATTTTAAATTAAAATCATGTGTTCTTAATTTGGGTTGTGTGCGCATGAAGGAAACAAAATTCATTCAGAAGTCATTTGTGTGTATTTTAAGATGATTTCCTATGGTGGGAAATAAATATATTTTTTAAAATGCTGAAATGAAGTATCAAATTTATCTTCATATCTTACAGCAATAGAAATTCAAGTATTACACAAGTTTGCAGAAAAGTTTTAGTTTTTGACAACATCTGTCCACCGGGAATGGCAGTACACAGAAAAACTTTCACAATAAGCAGCGATAAAAAGTTAAACAATTCAACATAATTATTAAGAATAACACAAATTCAAAGACACTATAGTTCAAATTCAGAACACACACTGCCACAACTATTAAAACTTGTGGTGTTTTTTGATAAAAAAATGTGTCTGTTGGTTTAATGGAGACCCATTGTGTTGACATGAGGACCACAGGGCTGAAAAGAATTATAAGCTCACCACTAAATGAGCAGAACATTAAATGTGGTCCTTTTTATATCAAGTTCCAGCCTCAGCAGCACCTCTGCCGTTACAGTCTGAACAACAAACAGGTCAATTATCTAGTCCGGGCACTACCTGTACATTAACTCAATGTACTCCACTGTATGAGCAGCATGTCAGGGAATACTCTGTATTCATTTTATTTTTTGTCAGGGAGAGGAACATAAAGTGTGCATGTCTCTGTACGATAAAAGTTGGTGGAATCAAGAATCAAACTGTGTTACTGGTGTGCCACAATTTACAAGAGATGTGCCATCATTAGAGCTGTAGCGAGTGAAGAACCAAACCACTGGCTAAATCTGCCATGAAATACTAGACTGCTGCAATAAAACCTGAGCATCTGCACCAAACTGGAAACAGATGAACCCCGTCAAGGATACATTGTACTTTCTTCCCCTCCTTGTTTCCTACGAGGCTGCGGGTCTTCTCTGGATGAGTGGTGAGAATTGTGATTTTGTGCATAATTACGTGTGTGTGCGCACAGTGCACGGCATATGCCGATCATGTGTGAGAGTGAGAGTGTGCACACACTGGTGTACTCTTGTCGGCCTTTGTGTGTATCATGTTATGGCCTACACAAGTACTGAGGCCACAAAGGAAATCCATTGCCAACAACAGCACAGCTACTGGCAAGGAGCCATACCACCCCAGAGGCTTATGGGATAGGGTTTACAACCAGAGACGCAGTGTAGGAGGGTGAAATCTGTAAAGGTCACCCTGTGTTATATCGTATATAGTGTCCAGTTCTTCCTCACTGTCAAATGCTTTCCTAGAATTCTGTAATTCTCACATTACTCAATAACGACTGTTTTCATCTTGTACATGTGGAGATAAAAAAGCAACGCTCGGCCTATAGGCAGCTCCGCACTCCATGTACAAATCAGGCTATTAATTCCAAGTATTACACTGATGTAGAGCAGAGTACCAGAGATTTATAGACTACATTAGGAGTCAGACGAGAACATTATGGTGCTTATTGTGAATTAGGGCATGGGCTCTCTGCCTTGTTTGCTCCTGGGGAGAGGTCGTGATATCCTGTTACTTCCTCAAACCCCTCACTCAGAGGGGACAAGTGTGCTTTTTCCATCTCGGTCCCAGACAACTTATTTCCAGTGTGTTGGCTTTGCGTTATATAATGATATTCGATCGTTGGACGGCCATGCTGGACGGCTGGTTACACTATACAGATGTACGATGGTGATTGGTTTATTAGCCTTATAAACATAATGATGCGGTGTGTTTGCCTCTTTGGAAAAGTGGACTTGAGTAACTGTAAGATGGCTGGTGTGTGCCTCTTTTTTATTCTCATGGTGGCTCAGTTAGATGATGTGTTATGTTTGTGGTAATTCATCTGAGTGAGTGTTAATACTCGGCACACATTTTCTAATGGCATGATGCAGGATTTTTGAACCCAGAGCCAGAAACCACCACGCTCACCACTAAGCTAGCCTCTCTCCCTCTCCTTTGTCTTGTCATCCTTTTCTTCCCCTTCTCTCCAGTGAGCACGAGCACTGCCTTTCCGTCAGTGCAGTGCCGTCTATTGACAGAGCACTACATTCTAGACATATCTGGGGGATTAAGTTGCAAATTTAAGCAATGGGAAAATCAATGAGTTCCTCTTTTAATTCATGAGAAAGGCTGTCACTGTGAAAAAACAGTAGGGAGATGTGGCTGTTTGGCTCACATTCATCCAGGGAGAAGTAGAGGAGGAAGAGGAGGAGGAGAGAGTGAGGACAGCCTCCTTTAAATCTCTCCATCAAATGGGGGCAAGGCTGATGGTGGCCTGCCAGAGATAAAACCACCGGAGATAAAACAGATGCTTTGTTTCCACCTTTATCAGCCGCCATTTGTTTGACTGGTCTTTAATAGACTAACTGCTCAATATTTGAATGTAATAGAGTGTCCATTTTTCTTTCTCTGGTTTGGGAGCAAGAGTGTGTTTCTTGTCCATGTCCACAGAAACACTAGTAGTCAGCAGTGTAGGGAGAGGCTGCTGCAAAGGTTTTAAGTACTACCTGGACTCTCAGCCAATAAAAACAGATATCTGCCTGCGCAGATGTATATTTTCACTCTGGGATTTTTTTCACATAAAGCTGAGAAGTCACCCAGCCCTTTTGTTTTCAGCTGCAGGATTTCCAATCACAGATCTCTCTGTTGTTTAAACTTTAGTCGCAAGAAAGTAAAAGCACAACAAGCTATTTGTATGAGAGGTGACAGAAAAGAGGGCTGTGAGGAAGAAAACCTTGCCAAGAGTGCAGAAAAAAAAAAAAAAAAGAGTTTTCTCGAACTACACGTCACCCTGATTCCTGGACATTAGACACTTCTGGCGAACATTCAGTAAAGTCATCACATCCTTGTGTTTTACGACTCCTCTAAACAAGTCGCGTTCATCCCCAGGTTACACTCCAGAACTGTGTATCCCCTGCTGACTTCAGGGAATTTGATTTTTTTTAATGAACAGCTCAATATCTAATTCATTAAAGTGGCTGTTTTATTTGATGCATTCTCCTTACTCCAGCTGAACCGAGGGAGCAAGCCAGGGGCTGAGGAGAGGCGGCCCCTGTTGATGGACGTCCAGTCGCACACACAGAGCGCTCTGAGTGTGTGCATGCATGTGTCCCTTGGAGAGACTCGGGGGCTCCGGTCGATTGTGGCTCCTTCTCCACAGGGGCCCAGAGCGCGAGTTTTACTCGGTCTGACTGCTGAAGGACAGGAGCTGTAATTGGCCTCGCACACACTCTCTCTCGTCATTAGAAGCAGGCCGAGGGGAGGGCTTAACAATCGGTGCGGGGCGCACTGCGAGTGCTTTCTCGGCAGAGAAAAAGCATAAGGAGGCATGTTAGGCTTTAGTAGCTGTATTGAAAATGTCGCCCATGGCTCCGCTTTGTGCAATTGAGCAACATGTACATTTTCCATTAACACCAGTAAGGGGGAGAGATCTCACGGTTCATAGGCCTCTGCTCACACTTACTTCAGAGGCTTCTCAGTTATTGGCTGGACTGGATGAGGGAGGGTCGGGTTTGTGCCTCAAGAGAACTAAAAACACCTGTGGCTTCAGACTCGGTTGACAAAGGGTCTCCACTTGTTATGGTTTGTTGGTTTTCACCAGTTTAGAGGAAAAGCCTAGTCACAAACCTGTGGCAAAGCAGTCTCATGCTTGGCCCAGGTGTTCTCGGATATCGCCGCCACCCTGGCAAGCCCACATACCCTCCCTGCAATTTGCTCCAGCCAAATACTAACAAGCTACTTTCCACCACATCTCATATTTGTAGGTCCACATAATAATATATATCGTGATCCTGACTACTCTGTAATTAGCACGTCTCTCATTTAGCAGCTCCTCTGTGGTCCCCTCTGATCAACTCTCTTATCTCTGCATAGATCACACTCTATACAAACTCCCAACTCCCTCTCCAAGACACATGTACAGTAGCAACAGAGGCACAGCTCATCCAGAGGTATAATAAAAACATGCATTGCATAATACAAAAAAAGTGAAAATCTGATATACACTTGGTTGGAGGCCCTGAAGAGAAAAAAAAAGTATAGAGAGAAAAGGTGTATTAAAGTGAAACAGAGGGCCTTGGTGGAAATATGAAGGGGTCAGATTGAGAGTGGAAGGGGCTCCCTGGCGAGGGCCTGGGGGGGCCGGCTGGGGATGTGTCAGGTGCATGAGCTGCGCTCTGCGCTGGGCAGTGTTGTTGTTACACCAAGGGCAGCGCCACAAGTCCGAAAGTATTGATTTCCCGCCTTGTCGAGAGGCAGAGAACTGTCATGTGGAGAGCACTGACCTTGGTACACACACTAAGACAACTATTCCCCGCGGCCCCCCACGGCACAGTGAGGAGAGAAGAGAGGAGCAGATGCAAGAAACAGCAGTGGCAAAGAAGCAACAAACAACAACGAGCTAACCGAGTCTCCTGCGCAGGAGGGGTGGAGGAGGAGGACGAGGAAGAAGAGAGGAGGTGAGCTTGAGAGGAAGAGAGGAAAGAGAGAGAGAGAGAGAGCTTTCAGAAAAAAAGTAGGAGCAGGAAGAAAGAGAGAGAGAAAAAAAAGAGAGAGAGAGAAAGAGAGAGAGGGGAGCTAACAGTCAAAGCCAGGGCCAGTTCCCCTGAGTTGTCAGTGGGCAGCCCAGTGTCTGGTTATCACGCTGTTTGAAATGACAATGGCTTGACTTGTATTTTCCTCCTGAGACCCAACTCAGATCTATAAGCCAGAGGGAGGGAGGGAGGGGAGGGTTAGAGGAGCAGAGAAAAGAAAAGGCTGGTCATAAAAGGAGACGATAGAAGAGCAGGAGGAAGGTAGGAAATAGTACGAGAGAGAGCATGACAAAAAGAAAAGTGGAGGGGGGGTGGAGGGGGTAAGAGATTGACTCCTTCTGTCTCTGTATCACTGCTGTAGTTGTAGCCTTTGACATCTACAGAGAGAGACAGAGAGGAAGGAAACGAAAGACGGCAGCAGCAGCAGCAGCAGCAGCAGCTCAAGTGAAATGTTTTTCATGTGGAGGCTCCATCAGGATTTGACAACAAAAAGGGCTCCCTGTCACCTGCAGCTACACGGCGGGGCTCATCCCCAGTCACAGCGCGGCGCGGCGCACAAGAGACAGACAGAGAAAACACAGCCTACAAAGAGCTCTCCTCGGGTTAGATCACGGTGACAGACACTTAAGAGACCCAGCTTTAGTCACACATCTCTCGCCTCAGATCAGGGTGTTTTGCTAACAAGCTCAGCGAGTTCCCCCCTCGCTGGCACGCTGAAGCTTCAGAATAAAGGCCACTTTTTTCATGATGAAGAGTTCTGTGTAGAGTTGTGAGGGAATCTACTCTCAAAGTCTCTTTTTCGGGGGAGTCTCAAAGATGTGGAGCCCTAATTGAATTAGCTGGCTTATTAGTGTTTGACATTGTAAGCTTGGCTATAAGTAAGGAAATGGGGACTTGGGAAGTGGATTTAAAGAGCAGTGTTGGTTTTGGTTCTAATTTTACACTCTCCTGACACACATTATTCCCCTCAGCTGCAGTTAGGCCCAGATATGGTAATGCTAATAATATGTGTGCAAGGGGGTTTAAGTGGCTAGCTCACCTAAATTGCTAAGCCTGGGAAACACAGTGGTCAAAACCTGGTGGCTAAAGCCTTGTCAGCTTTGCAAACTCCTCATTTATGCACGGATATCAAAATTATAAACAGAATATTCATATAAAAATAGAGAGACTGAGTTAAGAACAAGCTTTCCTCGTCTTTGTCTGCTCACAATCCTCTTATTTCAACATGCCTTCAAGGGAGTGAAATAAAAGACTAAGCACACCTTTGGCTGTATTACTGTTTGGTGGCCTTGATGCTGAGGTTTGCCTCTGTTAGTCTGCCTTAATTTGGTCAAATCTAATTGCTAATTACACTTGCTTTCATTATCTCTGCGTGTTAAATCCAAGGGCTTTACGAGTATTATCTTTACTCAACGAAAGAAAGGAGGAACCTTTGATCAAGATTAAGCACATATACTCTCCTTCGGTCAATGCAGAAACACACACACACAAATGCATGCACATACTGCACAAACTTAATGAATCTGTTTCATCTGTCCTCTTGACTTTCTCTCTCTGTGTTGTCGATATTCACCTCCCCATACCCTGAGAGCACAATTTCTAAAGAAGTACAACTTCATGCTTGTGGAAAAGTGCATGTAAATAATAACATGTACTCACACTGAATCCTTATTATTCTACTCTTGATACACCCCACCCGGTCACTAAAGTGTTAAAAATGACTGGGGCAGTGATTAACATCTTAATCTTTTGCCTCATGCTGATTGTCAGCTTCCTTTGGGAGCGCAGAAGGAACTTTGTGGCTTTCACCACGAGTGCTCTGACCATTTAAAAACACAGAAACACAAACATTGGCGTTTATTGCACCCCCCCCCCCCCCCCCCCAAAAAAAAATAAAGTGGAACAACTGGCAGCAAACAAATGAATAAATGTAAGCCTCCACAATTAGCCCCTGCTCTCGGTGGATGCATAATGGATCTCGCTGCACAAAACGATTACATGCCACTTGAGATAATGACAGATTGTGCTAAAAGGAGCTACTTTACCCACTCATTCAGCTCTCTTTGGGGGTATCACGCCATGTGTGTCTATGCGGCAAGTGAGGCCTGTGGGCCCCCCTCAGCCTCCCTGGTTGCCAGAGGGCGTAATGCCAAGCGAATGCCCGGCCTGACACATGATAAACTTGGGGACAGGTGACCAAAGCGAAGCAGGCCATTCCTCGCATTCCAGACAAGTTTGGACATGCCAGCTAGGAGCCTACATGTCACTTTCACCTCTCATCAATCCGGCAAGGAAAACAGGTCACCGCTCTCGCTGGTGTCAACAGGTATGATGAAGCGTGGGAGCATCAGGGTTAGACATTTTGACGATATAATGGCAACTCTTTTTCTCAGAGAGGGCTTCATTGTGCTCATTCCAACATCAAATATGGCGTGTTGTCAGCAGCTATTAAATACAGTGTTGAGTGCAAATGCCAGTTTACTGCATAGCAACTTCAACGGCAGAGGGTGGAGTTTACGAGTCGTGTGGAAACAAAACCAGACGGCGATATCCAAATTTGGTTCAACTCTTTCTTTACATTTATTTAAAGTCTGTCGTCTACTTCTGGATCTATTTATCCAGAAGCAGCAGACGCTTTAAAAAAGAGAGTGAGAAACATAATCACCACAGCACACAACACTACTGCATTTCATTTCCATCCTTGTTTGTCTCCGCGCTTTTTTTCTGCCCTGGTCTTGTATCTATCCCACGTATTCCCCACTGCCCATGACATACTGGAAATGCCTGGTTAAGTGCTGTTCTGACATTAGCTGAGTGTAGTCACAGCATTTGGCCTGGGGACAAATGCTAGAAAGGCCCTATAAATATGGATGCCACCCACCCCTCCTCTTTCCTCCTGCTCTCCCTTGGCTCCCTGATGAGCTTGCATGTGTCTGTGTGTGTATGTGTGAGTGTGTGTTTGTGTGGCACGGCGTTTGCTCTGTCACACCATGTCCCCACTGTTTGTTTACTCACACTGACAGAGATACACTCGCTTGCCGTCGGTGCTCGCCACCTACGCCTGCTAACCGAGTGCCAAAGAGCTCGCTAATGCTCCAGCTCATCCTGTAAATAATACATTCGCCAATGCCAGGCAGCTAGCATAGCGGCCCCAGCTGTCTGAGCTATTTCATAGGCTGATGGGTCTGTTAGCCTGCACGTCACTCTCAGGTCGAGTGTTAGCGAGTGTCACTGTCGCCTGCTGTTAGATCGCAGAGCATCACACCCGGAGAGCTCAGTGCTGCGTGAAAGCGATGCCACTTCGAGCCAGCCGCCTTCCTGTGTGCCCACCTCTGCCCCCGGCACAGTGGCGGCCCTGTGGGTGCCCCGTGGCTGCACTGATGCCAGCACGTGTGGAGCTGCAGGGAGGGTCCCCGTGGGGAGGAAGTGGGCCATTAGTACGGTCCTTGCCCTGGCGTTTTACTCCACTTCAGTACACATCACAGAGGGCCGCCCTCTCACTAACTAGCTAACACATGCTAATTAGTCTGGCGACAGAGCCAGTGCCGCCTTGCTTTGGAAGCATATGTGTAGCTCCAGAGCAAAGCTGGCTGAGAGGACCTGGCCAGGGACTGATGCTGCTTCATTAAGTTTTCTTTAATGTGCTTCAAATAAATGCAGTGCAGCAGCTTAGTGCTTTAAAGCAGCCTCAAAAATATGAATGATGGAGCCAGAGTTCAGTCTTATCTTTGGTAACAACTCACAGCTTCAATCAAGCATACACATAAATACTTTCCCTACCTTCCAGATTAGTGTGGCGTGCCGTTTGCTCGCCAACCAACTTGCCTTTCCTGCAACGTCTTCATTTTCTGGAAACAAGAACAACCACAGCCCTAATGAAACTTAATGATGATAGTCATAACACAACAATAATCCAGTGGTCTGGAAAACTAATCAATGCGTCTTCTCTCCTTCCCCTAATGACCTGTGAAAACAAAGCAATAAAAAGGCGGCGCGTGTTTATTTTGGCCAAAGCAACAGGCTGATAAGAGCGGCGGGCTGATTAGCAAAGCCGAGACGGTCACAAAGATTAGGACACCACACAAAGCTAATGTCGCCACACGAGGTGAAGGTGCGTGCTTGTGCATTTCTGAAACTCTCCTCTCGATGGAAAGTTTGCAGGCCCATTTGCTAAAATGCATTCATTCTACCACAGTAGGCTTGTTATCCATGTGTTAAATAGATGAGGATTTCCTGTTTCGTGTCCATACACTATGATTTTCCTGTTACTGTAACTCCAGTCAGTGGTAGTAGTTTGTCATCCCAGTAATGCGATGATAAACACATGTTGTTTCCCTTGTCTGCTGTGTGAAGTGGCTGACTGGCGTGGCTCTAGTTTTAGCATGCTTCTTGTCTTCTGGTCTCTGGTTGATTCCTCCCAGACTCTGGCCCTTCACCACAAATCATTGTGGTGCGCTGTGTGCAGCTTTGGGACACAAATGTGCCCCCGAAGTGGTGCAAAAGCACCGTTGCTCATATTCATCTTTTCCCTTTTCAGGGAGAAATCCAAAACCAGGGGATCGTTTTTCTTAAACAGGCTTGTAATTTCCACAGTTTCTTTACAGCATGATGGAAAGTGTTGGTTTGAGTGACTGCTTTTAATTAGTTAAGTTCAGATAGGGGGAAGAGGGAAAAATAATATTTTGCTTTACGGTGTAGAGGGAATTGTAAAAAAGCAAAACAAAAAGGTGGAAAGGAAAAAAATAGATGGTCACATGTTAGCACTTGTGTAAAAACACACAAGCACGCTCCTTGATCACCAGCAGTAACATTTTATGTCACGATGTACTATACATTAGCAAGTTATTTGCATTTTGCCACTTAAGGACCAGTCAGCACACAATCTACATCAGTGGAAATTATATGTACATGTGCTACACAAACACGCAGAGGGAAAGACCACCTCAACACGGTCCTCGAGGGTCCAAACCAAATATAAGTCATGCATACTGTATTAGGACACACAGAGTCTCTGAAATTCTCAGAATTAAAATGATTTAACAAGCCCTGTAATAAATGTATTTCTTATTCCCTGGTCAGATCATATGAATTCCTAAACACACAACACATTTCACATGACAACATGGGAGATCAGTGTCAGGTGGATTACATGGAATGATGGGGTGATGTGTCTCTTTTTTTCCTGCTTGCTGGAGAGCCTGGTGTCCTGATTAAAAATTTCAGCTCCACTGCCTTTCTAATTAATTAGCGAGGCCACTCAGAGGAGCGCTGTGGACCAATTAGTCTCTAGCAAGCCGATGATGCCTATCGCTACAGCATCACCGTACAGCTGTCGCTCCCCGCTCCGAGGACGGCTGGGGATGGACCCTCAGGTGCTCGCACAGGTTCAAACAGCGGCGTGCGTGCATGCACACTACATCCGATGCATACACACAGCGTAATAATAAAAGTATTGATAATAATTGAAAAAGGACAGATTTTCAAAATATACATAAAGACAGGATTATAGAATTATTCCCAGACTAAGCTTATCTTTCATTAAATAAAAATTATCATAAACAACATTATCATATGTGAGTTTAATGAAAAATAAGTGTTTTAAGCCTGGATTACATAGAAACAGCTCATGTAATGTCTCAGTGAGTCTAAAGGAAACTGTCACGGGAGTTTGGCTGCAGACAGTGACGGAAAAATGAGAGGATTATTAATAATAAATCCACGACAATTTTGAAAATCATTTAGGTAATTTAATCAAGTGAAAATACTACATATTTTCTGGCTACAGCTTCTCAAATCCAACAATTTGTCTCCTTTAATTAATGTTTAATCTTTGGCTGTTGGTCAGACAAAATAATAATTTCTGAGACATCACTTTCTTTGAACATCTGGCATGAATGAATTTAGAAATCAAACAAAAGATGATTGAGAAAAATAAGACTCATTTTGACCGATATTGACAAAAAACAGCCATAATTTGAGAAAATAATAACACTGCAAATTTGAATCGTTTTGTGCACCTCTATAAAAATATAATATACAAATACTGGAAGGCATTGACATTGTGTTGTAATACCATAAATTTGCTTTGCCTATCTGACACTGTGAGCTGCGAGGCTGCGAAAAGCAAGGACAAAAGCCACTTAAAGACACTGAAGCTGAACCTTTTCCAACCTGATCCCCTCCATACTAAGGCAGATGAAGTAAGACGGACCTGTTTCTGTTTCTTTGGTCTTGATGGTGAATTCATCCTGCATGCTGACCACAGGGCTGGGTGGGGAGGTTGGAGGGTGGGGAGGTGTCTGCATTTCTTTGGAGGGGTGGCGGAGTTTGCTGACTTTGTGAGAATGGACTAGTTAGAAGACCGAGGAAGCTCATTTCCACTTCAAGGGGTCGCCTGAAACATGGCATCAGCAGGCCTTTCTGTTAGCTCTCGCTCGCTGTATACGCTCGCACGTGTGTGCGCGTGTGCACTAATGCATGTATGAGCATGTGCGCATACAGACACACACACCATCAGATCGTCTCACATTCACAGACATTAATAAAGCCTCCCCATTGCCTCCTCTCCCGAAGTCTAATGTTTATTCGTACTTGAGGAAAATGCGCTGATACAGATTTTTTTTCCTCAAGACTGAAAAACAGCCAAAAGCTAACAGAAATATGGAACTTCAAAGCCCCCGATGGTGGTGGGTACACATTAATGAACACATCACACACGAACACACGTAACGTCCTGCAAATAATTCAGTATCGCTTACAAGTTTGATTGCAAAGTGTGGATTGGCACATTTGAGCATTAAAAGTGTGTGTGTCTGCGTGTGTGTGTTTTTGTGCAGCGCAGACACACAGCAACATGCGTCACTCTGCAAGCACAAACAGTCAATACTGTAGTGGCTGATTAGTATGAGAAGAGGGGATGAATATTGGAGAAGGACTCTCAAGAGCCACCCATGAAACATGGAGAGGATGTCAAAGCATTTTGTTCCCATCTCGTTCATTAGATCTAACTCCGGCTAGTGGACGCTCAGAGTGTTTTAAGTTCATTCACAAACACACACACACACACACACACACACACACACACACAGACAAACACAAAAAAGGCACACACTGGAAACAACACTGTTGGAAACAGTTGTAGTTATTAGATCGGCGTGTCTGACATTTTGTCGACATAAGTAATTAATTTATCCTTTCTATTGGGAAAGTCCAAAGAGCCCAATTAACATGGCTAATATTGCTGCATCGTGTAAAAACATAATTTTTTTTAATACAGAGGGAATATTCAAATGACTTGCCTTCATTATTCAAATGTATAAGCAAAGTCATCACTGGGGAAAGAGACACGATGGGATTCACACTCGTAGGAACAAGAAAATGATAATCAATCTTTTATTTCTGCAAAGCAATCAAATATTCAGCATATGTGCTTTTCCTTTATCTTGGTTTTCTTTATTTGTGTCATCTGAAATTTGAGGCTTTCTTACATTCGCCTCATTATCTTTCACTTGAAATTGAAAGGCTTATTTTTTGTGTGCATTGACAAGTGTGCCATGTTGCAGTGATAATCGTTAATTATTTAATTTGGAAAATCTTGGCAGCGTGTTTGCGCGAGCCTAGTAGCAGCGTGGTATTTAATTGAAATTATACAGTAAGTCAAGGCTTAAGAGGAAGAGGATTTTTGACTTTTACAGTCGGTCCAGTACACATGCTCAGACAGGAAGCCAGGCCAAGACACACTCAGTTGCCAAATCCCACGGCTTTGTAAGCAACATGCTGCAATAATGGAATCAGACAAATAATATTCCTAATTTAGAGAGTGAAAATGTAAAGGTCAGAGGCAGCAATGAGGGACGTTTCAAAGTTTATTTGAATCTGTTTTTGCAGATTGCTATTGTGGTACTGTGTTTTCTGTTTTCACGGCTCGTTCGGGTATTTGTTTTCGAGCGAACTCAGGGGCCCCACTACTGCACGGCCCGGGCTCTTGGCTCCACTCTCCCACTCGTATAGCTATAACAAAGTCAATATTACAAAGAGGTAACACATGTCGAGGTATGCTTCAGGCCTGCCCTGGTGCTGTGATCCTGGATTGGGACACACACACGCACGCACGCACAGACACACAGACACACACACACACACACACACACACACACACACACACTGTGTAAAAGAATGCATTCCTTCAATAGTAGGCTGCCTACCTCCATGAAGAAAAATGTATCCTGATTTTTTTTTCATCTCTTTGCAAATTTGTTCTCTGGTTGAAGCTGGTGTTTCAGCTTTCACACATGAAATTGGTCACGTATGTGCGTGTGTGGGAGTGTGTGTGAACTTCTCTTCCTACCATGACCAAGTACTTGTTGGTGTCTGTGTGTTCACATAAATTTTGAGTGTGTGGTGTGTGTGTGTGTGTGTGTGTGTGTGTGTGAGGGCCAGTTTGTTTTGTTTTTCCCTTACTTCAGCACATCTGAGAGAGCTTTTCTGGAACTCCTGAGCCCTGTCCAAACAAAGATGGCCGAATGTGAGGGATGGAGGGGAGGTGGATCAGGGCGTACGTGCGTGTGTGTGTCTATGTGTGTGTGTTTGTGATTTTTCAAGTAAGCTGGGACCAGAAGGGCCTTGCGAAAAAACCAAGAGGAGGGAGAGAAAACCGAGCCCCTGAGAAAGGCAGCTGGAAACACGGAGACTTGCGGTCTTTCTCCCCCCCCCCACACTTCTCCTCCCCTGGTCCAGCTGCACTCAGATGTGTCTGCCTGCCCCCCCCCACCTCACCCCTGCACTCCCAAACTCAATGCCACTGCCAAGGAGAGAGAGAGAGAAAGAGGGAGAGTGAGGGAGAGTGTCGCAGCTGGTAATACTTACTGGCCATTTTACCGCGGTAAAGGCATGAGATTCATTAGGCCAGGGCCCGCGTGTTTTGTGCTGAGTACCGGCCGTGTTATTGTTAGGATGTGGTAAAATTATAAATATGGAGGGGTGGGGGGGGATTTGGGGCAGGGGGGGTGCAGGGATCTAAGTGGAAGGGGTTGGAGAGGAGGCGAGAGCGAGAGCGAGCTGGTGGAGGTGGGGAGGGCGAGGAAGAGGAGAAACACGCCACTCATTAACTCCTCTGCCACAACCTTGTTTCTCATGATTGGGTGGCAATAAAAAAGTCTGTCACAATTTGTCAAAGTTAATGACTCAATGGCACACCAGCTCTCAAGGGCTGGAAGACACGCTAACATATGTCGAATTAGTCAATAGCTTTATAATTGCAGAAATAAGGATTCTGGCTTTAGCCAAATGAAGCGGACTTAGAGGGTCCTGAGAGGGAATTTGCAATTTGGTCAGGTCGATTGCAGAATGGCAATCACAGAGGCTTGCTCTCCGCACACAATTGTCGGGCTGCTTTCTTTTTGCTTTCCTCCCTCCCACCTGTCTGAGCGTGTCTTCTTTGTGACCTGTGACTCTGGAACAGCGTCTAGCCTCCACTTCAGCCCCTCTATCTGTGAACTTTGTAAGACAGATAAAGACTCAGACACTCCGATGGACTTTCCTTTGGTCTGCCGTCTCGTCCCACCATGCACACATGCACACACTGGGAGTCACGCAAAGACACTCCTCATGTCTCTCCCCCATTGTGTGGCTTTGGGAGTGACACGCTTGTCATTGCAGTAATGTAGCCATTGGTCGAATCCTCTCTGTGTCTCTCCCTCCCCTCTCCGTCTGTATCTCTGTCTTGTGTCCTATTTTTCTGTGTCATTTGCTGACATAATACTAATAAAAGGCACAGCTTTTTCTTGGAGTGTTTTATCTAAAGAGGGAACTACAACTGACACTGATTCAGGAGCAGTCTTCTCGCTATGCTGGCTAAGGTAAATAATCGCACAAATCTGTAAATAATAACAATCTGGCCCTTTTTTGGGAGTATTTCTTGATGTGGTGTTTTATAGACACAACAAATAAGTAAGATGCGAGGAGATGTAACACCGGGTTGCAAATAATCTGAATAGAGCAATTATCCCCGGTTCGACGTAGCTTATACGTAGTTTTGTATTTCCACAGCTGTTGGGTGTGCAAGGCCCAGGTGTTTACAAGTGAACCACCGTGCTGACACACTGTTTGAACAAAACTCTGAGGAAAGAAACAAATATTATTGCCCAGTCGTGTGTCTTGAAAACCAGCCAATCCGTCTACAGTAGTGTTCGGTTTAGTTGAAAAAACACATATACATAATTTGGAGATTGCATACACACAATTAGTGCGGGCTTTTTTACATTAAAAAATGGTCAAAGAAAATAAAGAGCTATTGGCGAGATTAAATCTAGGAACTCTTCCAGGATTTCTCTGGCTGGGAGCGACTTTGAGTAGGGGAATTCACTGAGTGTGGGTGTTTGTGTGTGTGTATGTGTATGTGTGCACATGTTTGCATGAGAGGGAATGTGGGAGAGTGTGTGTGGGCGCGCGTGTGTGTGTGTGTAGTTGAGGAGGTATAGAGTCCCACCCTGTAGACTAGTGTGATGACTAAATGTCAATTTGGGGGAGTCTCAGCAGTGCTGGCCTCCTGTCGTCACGCCTGCGCTGTGTGTGTGTGTCCCGCCGCCCACGCCAACCAATGATTGCCATGGAGATGTCCCCTAGCAGAGAGGGGTCGGCAATATGTCTGGGCTCTGACTAATACTTTCTGTTTGTGTTAGGGTGTAGATGGGGAGGGAAGTAAAGAGCAGACGATGTTGGTCATCTTCTCTCCCCTCTGTCTATTCCCACCAATGCCGACCCCCCCTCCATCACCCCTCTCATTTTTTCTGTCCCCTTTTCCTTTTTACTCCCACTCTCCTCTCTCTGTTCTCTCCTTTCCCCTCTCTCAAACATGAGTCTGGTCGCACTGTGTGGTCATGTCACTCCCTCAAATCTCCAGACAGAAGCCTAGTGCGTTGTTGCAGTGCCGGCTGTCACTGCGATATTTGCATTCGTCGGGGGCGATCGGCGGGCCAGCGAGTGCAGGTGTCAAGTCTGTCAGGGAGTTGTCCTTATCTGCTGCAGGTCGCTCCCTCTGATAGGCTGAAGGTCAGAGCAGATCTAGTATATATTGACGACAGTGTTTTATTTTCTTTCCTTTTCCTGTCCACACAATGGCCAGTGAGTGATAAGGACGCGTGTCTCCGAACAATGCAGTCTAACATCTTGCAGAGTGATTTCTGGCTTTTATTTGATTTTATTGCTGAAATAATGAGTTCACCAACATGAAATAAATTGACAATTTGGATTATTGATTAATCTTTTGAGTCATTTATCAAGCAAAGTTAGCAAACATTTATTGGTTTCAGCTGAGGATTTCCTGCTTTTCCTTGTTTAATATCCCTTTAAATTGGATGTGTTTGGTTTTCAGACTTTCGGGTGGCATTGAGGATGTCATGTCAATTGTAAAAAGTTAAAGCCTGATGGGAAAAAATGATGGCAATGTGCAAACAAGTTTTTGACATAAATGTATTACTAACAAAAATGTTTGATGAAGAGCACTCAGACCTGTTTAATAAAGACCAAATATAGAGGAAGCCATAGAATAAGATGGTATTTGTTGGAAAGATTAATAGCTAAAAAATAAACTTTTAATTCCTCTCTAGTGAACAAACTATGAACCACTGCCGACATGTTTGGAGTTTCTGTACAGCAATTTGTTATTTACTGACTGTACATATATACACTTGAACCAATAGTTGCGTCATACAGGAGAAATTTGGGAGATCTAGCCTGACATCTTTTGCACAGCACCTTCTCAACCTTCCCTACCTCCCCACATCAGCTTTCCTCTGCCTCCTCCACCTTTGCTGCAACACCTCTTCCCCACCTTTCCGATACACCAGCTTGCCTGACTCCCCCCCTCAAACCCACCCTCTTGCTATCTCACCTCTCTTCCTTTCTGCCAGCGTTCCCTTCGTACTCTCTCTTTCTCTCCCTCCACTCCCTCCCTGCCTCCCCGAGCACCCTGCTTTGAACCTGGCCTTGAATCCGTGCACCCAGAGGTCTGTCACTGGGCAGATGTTTTGATCTCTGGCTGGGGAAATGCTTTGAGGCGAGCTGAGAGGGGCCAGGGGCCTGGACTGGGGTCCTCTGCCTGGACCTGCTGTCTACACAAAAGATGGAGAAACTGGTGCTCCCTTGATGCTCAGGTATTTGAACTGACAGTGTAGTTTCAGTGTGGTACAGCTCTCCATCTATACAGGCTACACTGACTGAGAGCATGGCATATGATAGCGAGATCACAGGGTTGTGTTCCTGGTCCAGTATTGTGATATTACGCTCCCTCTCCCTCTCCCTCTCTGTTTCACAATATCAAAGCCAGCTGGGTCCTTTAGCCGTCCACTTCATAAACAAGCATGACTGTCCTGAAGTACACGCACAGCTATTTATCATGCGAGTGAGTCAGGCTGAAAGTTTCGTCATTGATCCGATTCAACATTTCTTGGGGTGGTGCTCATCACGGAGAGATTTACTTTCTGTGACCGCGTCAAGCCACACAAAGGAAGCAGGAATGTTGGACGCAGGAGTTTAGCTGAATTGTGTGCTTGACGTTTGATGGTGGAGTAATAACATGGGTGTTGTGTCTGTGTGTGTGAAGGAGTGCAGAGCGTGAGTCACACCTGACAGCTGACAAACTAGTAGAGAGAGGACCGAAAAAGTCTGATCAAAGTTTAAACTGGACGTCAACTGGGATGACAGTGGATGACAGATATCATCACTCACAATTCCACTGTTTAGATTGTCCACTTATGAACACCAGATTTATGGTCCTTATTAGTGATTGGAAATTCATTGCTAGCAGACAGCAGACCCATGTTTCGCAAGTGTCCTCACGAAAGATTGAAAGAAGTATTTAACCAGACAGATGATCGTGATCCCTGCCGAACAGGGCTTCAGACTCACGGCGTCCCATCGTTGGGGGGACTGAAAAGTGTTTGGGGTGACTGGGAGAACTTCCCTGGGACACCTCTAGGACAAAAACAACAAACTGATCTGAGCGAGATTACAGCTGAACGCGTCTTCTCATGCTGTTACTATGGTTACTATGGAAAAACATGATGCCTTGAAATCAAGAAGGACGCAGTAAACTCACTATCGACAGGGGACGCACCCTTTATTTTCCCTGTTAACGCTACAAATCCACGATGGCTAGTTAGCTCGTTAGCAGTTAGCAGCTGATGGGCATCAAAGGCAATGGGTTTGGCCAAATGAGCTTACAGCTGACAGAGCTAAACACAGCAGGAGTGAGAGTTTCTGTTCAGAGGAACATGAAGAGTTTAACAGTAAACTGCAGTTTAATGTGACAACATATCAAGTTCAATAACAAAGTAAAGACACAAGGTTTCAATTCAGTTTAAATTCACTCTGGGTCAGTTAAAATTGTTTTTCGGGATGGTTCAGGGACAGTGGTGAAAAAAGTCAGTCTTGAGCAATGGCGCCAAACTATGACTTTCTCTTAAATAATGCAGTTACATCTAAACCAGACTTGATGTTTTTTTCTGCTACATCTGTCACTTCTGCACCATTGTCCCCTGCAGGTTTTAGGCTATGACACTACTATAAGTAATGCTTTGGGTCAGCAAGACCTCACGTTGCTGTGTGAAGGCACAGTTGTGTTGCAGTAAGTGCAACAAGACTAAGAGGCACTGCCAAACATCTGAAACGTATGTGTCAGACACAATATGTTCACAGATGAATTTTATTGTTCCCAGTTTTTTGTTGAATGTTTATTTACTGCGCTCACTTCATTTCCAAACTTTATTTTCAAGCTTTGTCCGTAGTTTACAGCAAGTCACTTTAAAAAGGGCTAAGTCCAAACACTGTAATAGCTTTTTGTGTAGTTTTTTTTAATCAGATTCGTAATACATTAACTAATTGACAATGAATCTCCAAATCTGTCAAGTCACAAACAGCTTTAATTAAAGGTGCGTGCAAAAAACAGACATAGCTGCCTGTATTTGTTTGAGTTAAAGAAAGAAAGGAAGAAAAGAGAGGGGTCCCAGGTCTCCGTATGAATACATGAAAACACATGCTTCTCTTCTCCTTCTGTAATCCACCGGGGACTCACGCCCCATTTGGTTCCCATTAGCATAGCTCTGGTCGCTCTGCCCCGTGTCAAAGCCCAGACGCACAGCTGCACAAAGGACAGGGACCTCTGGCATCGTGACTGCCAGCCGCGGGGCTCAAAACCAGAACTGACATGGAGGATGGGGCCTTACACTGTGGGGATTTCAGAGGGAAGACACCAGTTTTTCTGTCGACTACAGTTTCACTTTTCTGAAGTCAGTGCGCATGTGATTAATCGTTGTTTATTTTGTACCACTTTGTAAGGCAAGAAAACTCTGTTTCAAGTCACATCCAATGTACAAAATCAAACAAGCAAAAATTAGCCTTGGCATGAGGTATTTGCTCCCCTGTATTTTGTGGCGTGCTGTGTCTGACTACAAAGACTTTCTTTATTCAGCGTGTTTTATTTGTCACCTGTTTCCAATATGGACACTGTGAAGTCCTGATCTATCTGTCGGAGCCAGGGCCCAGTTTTATGACACGCAAAGCTTGCTGTGCCTCTTTTCCTACACACGTTGGCCGCACATTTCTGGCAGGAAATTGACAGCATTTCAGCAGCTAACTCATGGATGAGATAATATCTTGTGGGTGGAAGAGAGGACAAGATGCTCCCAGTGTTTTACAGTGACCCTAAGCAGAGACAAATTTAAATCCGAAGCTGCTGCTGCGAAGATCAGGCACACACATGCACACACATG
The DNA here is from genome assembly GCF_040436345.1 of Pagrus major. Classification (NCBI taxonomy): domain Eukaryota; kingdom Metazoa; phylum Chordata; class Actinopteri; order Spariformes; family Sparidae; genus Pagrus; species Pagrus major. Next base: position 13,956,225 of record NC_133215.1, read on the forward strand.
CGCACGTACACACAGGGTTTTCATTTAAACCTCGGCTTTGCTTAACTCACCAAAACAAGAAATGTGGTCTGTGGCTGTGTGTTGAACATGGTAAAGGTTTCAATTAAAGTAGGAGGAACAATACCCACCCAGCATCCAGCAGCTGTCTGGGTTGGCTTTCCATTGTGCGCTGTCGAGGGAGGATACAGAGAGGCTGGAGGGGACTAGCGGTGTTTTAGTGGTGTTTTTCGATGGCATATGGTTACAACATCAACCTTGAAAAATGACAGGGTAGTAATACAGTTGTACAGGATATTAGTTTAGGATCACCCTCACTTCTACGGTTTCATAGGACTTGTAGCAGCCAAGGCACTGTCTGTGTTGATCTCTGCATATGCTGCTTGGTTTAGTGTTGGACTCATTTGCATGTATCGGTATTGATCCTGGGCCATGTTTCTCCCAATCTGCCTAAAATCCTCTTGGACCTGACCAGTCCAGACTGAAGCCATCTTGTTCTGCCGCTCCTCTTCCCTGCATTTCTTCAGTCCATCTGTCCCACTAACAGTCTTTTAATTGAGAGTCCTCCCCGGTCTGATGCTGGCCATTGCTGACTGTCAGTGTTTATACAATTGGGCTGGGACAGGGACTGCGAGCCAAGCAAAACATCCATGAAACATCAAGCCTCCAGCTAAACAAAACCCAGCAGTGAGACACACACGCACACACTTGAGCCAGATAAGGGCTGAAAATGATGCTTTCTGAACGCGGCTAGGTTAAGTTGTTGACCATCGCGGCAACACGGCAGCTGTGAGAGAGTGTCGACTGTTGTCTGGGTCTAATTGCTACAGCATTGTGGGATTTTCTTCACTTGCTAACAGCTTTCACTTTCTAGCTGCTCATTTTTCTAGTGATTTACGAAGTCTCACACACACTCGCTCACACACACCCCTCTGTCCTTTTCCTCACCGTCGTCCTCTTTAGTTGCGAGCCAAAGAGGAAACCCTGGCGAGACGCTAGCACAGTGACTAATGCTGTGTATCTGGCCGGGGCCTCAGATAACACAGCCTCCTCCCCCGGCCTGCTGTGACAAATATGTGCGAGTGCAGCGCTGGGATCCGGGCCCAAGCTTGTCCCTGACCCAGCCCAGGCCAGACGCAGGTTAAACCACGGCCAAATGCAACCCAGATCCACATTGGCCACAGAAGCAGAGTTTTGAGTACGTGAGAATCATGAGAAGAAGTCTTCATAATTTTGTCTTTCTTGCTTCCCCTGACAAGCCACACACGCAGGCGAACGCACATCCTTGACGATGTTGTTTTTGATGGCGATTTATGACACATCTGTCTTCTGTTGGCTCTGTAATCAGTCTGTAATCTTTCATATTGTTGCGTATGATCAATTTTGATGCCGTCATATCACAAACATCTCCCGTGTTACTCTTCTCTTACACCTCCCGAACTGAATTTGCAACAACACACAAATTAATCCCAAGAAATAACTGGCACAGTACGTCCCCTCCCTTCCCTTTTCTCCCGTCAGTGCCTTCTCAGTTGAGGGGGCTTGCTGCTTTAATGCTTCTTAATGCTGCTGTCTGCTTAATGGGCCAGATATGAGAGGTGCTGCTAGCCAGCGTAATAAGTCAGTGATTAGAGGGCGCCTTGTCACAGCAGCAGCCTCGCAGACAGTGGCACGCTCTAATTGCCGTATTAGACGCCCCTTAACTATCTTGTCAGCTGTCAGACCCCGGCTCGTAAACAGAAGAGGTGCATTTGATATTTGCAATTGTTTATTTCCGCCTGCCGCTGTTAGCACTGCTGCATGGAGAGGTAATTAGGAAGGGGTTGTGTTTGTGTGACATCACACATGTGCTAAATTTGGGTACTGTAAATTAGAGTTTGTGCAAGGAGAGTTATATAAAAAGAAAAGTATTCAGTGGCAAAGTATCTGACAAGAGGAACTAAAAGTTAAGGTGGGGTGACAGACAAAGAATTGGACAAAAGTGACCAATGTGCAACATGATCAGGGCAGCAACTGAAGAATGTTTTCTACTAAAAATGAATCTTAAAAGATAAACTGTTTCTGGTCTATACGATGTCAGCCAATAGTAGTGTCAATTGCAATTTACAGAAGTTGAAAGGGAAGTCTTTATATTGCAAAACATTGCTTTTTTGTCCAGCCACTAGTCTACTAATAGCAGCTTTTCACATTTAAGAACCTAGAACGAGTGATTTTGTAGCATTTTTGCTTAGGAAATAACTTTCACAATGAATAAATGATCAAAATTGCATCAACTGGCATATAAATTAATCACCATTCTTTCAGCTCTGAACATTACTGAAGAATTGTATTTTTAGAGCAGAAGCAAAAGCAGTTTTCTGTCAATCCAGTGTTGTTTTAGTGGTATTTTAAGTTAAATACAGAAAACAATATTAGAACAAATTGGAGAAGAATATATCGTATTGAATCTGCTGATTGTAGGCTAGGTTGTGGGTATCATACATTACGACTGAATGTGACTTTATGAAAATGGATGTTGCTCCAAAGACATAGACCTTCTGAGTCTATCCTGTATCTGAAAGGTCACAGGTTTGACCCCAGCCACGGCCTTGAATGAGCGTTCGTGAACAGCCATGTCTGCTGCATAATGGTCCTTGAAGAGAGCGCTGAACTCACTTACTGCACGTTCCTCCGGATAAGGACGTCTGCTAAGTGTATAATGTATGTACACTCCAACTGACACATGGCGTATAATCCTCACACACGGTGAGGATTGCCACGGCTGCACCTGGAGAGCTTAAAAATGGTGTAAAGTCAAATAATCTGTCTCCTGTCTCGTTCGGTGTCAAACAGTGAGGTGACATGGTTAGAAGTGGCGTCATTTTGTGTTTAATCTTGGATTAGCCCATGTTCACTCTGACACCTCCAGTTACTAATCTGGTTTACAACACCTTAGGGCGAGCAAGGGGGGATTCTGATAGATTTTATGGCCCCTTAGTAGATTATGAGTGAGCTGAGTTTTATATCCTGAATAACAGGATATTGGTCTAATCCACAGACTAGGTTATGCTATTTGCTGTTAAACACCAGAACGTGCACTTGGGTCAATACTGGTGGGTTGGTGTGTGTCTTTACTGATCATGCATTGACCTCAGTTGTTTGACGTGAAGGCTGATCTGTGCTGCTGATCTTTTTCTATCTGTGAGGGCTGATTGACTGTGTCTGACATTGTGAAATAAAGGTTGCTGGACTCCAACCTACGACCCATTGTGTGCACGTCTGATGTCACATTATTGTCACACAGTGAGACAATATGAGATAACATATTTAGTGCTGATTGTAAATTCATAAAGTTAGACGCCTTGATAGTTTCTATGTCGCCGTCGTCCTCTTTTTGTCTGCCCTCACATTTTTCCTGACACATTTCCTGAGTTTAGGATTTTCCTGTCAAAATAAATAGGCAGCTACACACGGCAGTCACCTTGCACACTACACCCGATTTCCTGCCTCAAGCATTCCTGAAATTTTTGCTCTGCAATTTTAGTGATTACAGATTTTTTTTTTCTCTTTACAGCCTAAAGAATTAACACATAGGAAAAACCATCAGTCATTCAGCACTGACTCAACACCACATGTGCCAAATGTGAAATACTTTACCCTCATCATGTGGATTCACCGTTTATTTTGCCAAGTTATTAACTTTTTTCTTTCAGCCAGCGCACTTAGATTACAAGCTAATGTAAAGGAAATACAACATTTGATTTAAGAAAAGATACACAGGTTTTTTGAGAGTGATACAAGTGATTTTTTTCCCTTGCACTAGTCCTCCTACAGCTGCACAGTCCCTTTAGGCAGTTTAGGTTGCAGAAGTGTTACTATCTTTACTCACCAATTCATCTTGATAATGTAAAAAATGTCTGATAAACAAAGACCCGCCAATGCTTATTAAGATTCATGTTTCTCACTTCTTTTTCACTCTTTTCACTCCTTTTTCTTCTGTCTTCTTGTTTCTCTATGTCTGTGGGAAATTTACGGCTCCCAGCTGCTGCACTCATTCGGATGATGAAGCTGTACTCATTTGTGTGGATTTCTGTGTATATCATATATTTTATCCGCGCTGTACAATCTCTTTATTGTTTGAAGAACGTGAAACATCTTACAGGATCAAATGACCTCCTGCGAAATGTGCCTGAATTTTTGCTAGAGTCTTTAACAGCCCTCTGTGAAGGCTTAAGCCTCGGCAGACGATGCATTGTGCTGTACTGAGTTGCCCTCGTCAAGTCTGGACACTTAACCTCTCACTACTAAAAGCTTTCCGAGGTCAGACTAAGTGCAGCTCCAGTGTTGAGTAATGGAGCCTCAGTCAAAACAAGTAAAAATTTTTGTGTTTTCAGGAAGGGAAGTCCTTTGTCGCTTCACATGAACGTACCGTAAAGAGGCAGATTCACACGTTGGAATATAGTAGCAGTCGGGAAATTTGGTGTCTGAGAGTTATCACATTTCTACGTAACAGTTTACAGTATTAGGTAAAGATGCAACAATTAGTTGATTAAACAATTGGATGATCAAAATAAATTTAATTTCTAAATATTTTGTTCATCGTTTAATGGTTTCAGTCCTTTTTTTTAAAGCAAAAATGTAAAAAAAAAAATTGCTGGTTCCAAGGATTTGCAGTTTTTGTCATTTATGATATTAAAGGAAGAGTCTTTGTGCTTTGGCCTGTTGGTTGGACAAAAGAAGTACTTTGAAGACGTCACTTTGGGCTCTAATCGAGAAAATAATCAGCAGATTAATCGACAATAAAATGATGAAAATCATTAGTTGCACCCCTAGTATTATGTAATAACTATGTAATAATATGGCCCCATACTTCTTGCTTGTATTTGTGACTGGACGTTGATAACTGCTCTTTCCCAGCCTTCGCTTTGTTATCTCTCCTTTGTACTCGAGCTGTTATTGACGTGGATTTGTCTCTGTTTTTTCTCCTGTGTCTCTGCAGGCCATTCGCTGCACACTGGTGAACTGCACATGTGAGTGTTTCCAGCCAGGGAAGATTCACCTACGAACATGTGACCAGTGCAAACACGGCTGGGTAGCTCACGGTAAGCAGATTCATCATTAGACTAACTGTGGTGTATAAACTTAGTTGTTGTTCTTTATACAACTACCTCCTCTTGCTGTGGAGAAAATACAGGTCCTGACCTACATATCTGTACTCTCTGCTGTGTACACAAATTTACCACAGATGTCACCAGTATGGATGCATCCCACATCTTTCACAATTAGTATGTTTTACATTACTTTTCATTTACTGCAGATAGAAGCTTCTCTCTGTCTGTGGTGGTGAATGCATTCAAATTCAATTTTGACTCATTTTCCAGAGCAGAAGAAACTTTGTTGTTTTTGTTTGCTTCTGTATTTTTATGTTTCTTTCAAAGTCTTGTTTTTGCACCTTAGATCAAAAAAAGGGGGAAAAAAAGATCTCAGCCATGAGACAGATAGCGAAGCGAGAGACCACACGTTATGAGTTTTTCACGTGGGTATAAAAAATAGGGAGAGGAGGCAAAAAGTACAAAGAGAAGGAGGAGGGGGAAAAGAAAAAAGAAAACACCTGTTTGGCTTGCGTCCGCACAAGAGCGGGCCACGGGCCCTTCAGCGGATCGCACAGGACCCCATTGACTATTTTTTAATCTCTCCCTCTGAACTGTCAGGCACCCATCTCTCCTCTCCCCCCACCTTTCATTTCATGTCGGCATTGGCAAGGACTCTGACAAGTAGTTCTTCATTTTTTATTATGTTCGTGTCTGGCTGCGCTGTGTTGTCAGGCAAAGCCCTCGTCAGCAGGAAAAAGCCGTCCCAGGATCAGAGAGAGACCCAACCAGGTGTCACCCAGACAGGCAGGGAGAGAGGGGAGGGAGAGGGGGAGAGAGGGAGGTATGAGGTAAGGGAAGAGAGAGGGATTGAGACGGGGAGGAAGAATGAGAGAGTGGACCAGGTGTCGCCCAGACTGCCAGAGTAAAGAGAGAGGTGACTGAGGTTGTGATAGAAGGGGCAATAACAAATCCACCTGGCGGGTTTTTTCCCTGAGTTTTGCCTCTCAGGCAGTGCAGATAAAAATACTTCCACTTCCTTTGCATCAAACGATCTTAATAGAAAAAAAGAAAGTGCTGTTACTAGTAGATAAATGAAAATACAACATTATCATTACTTATCATATACTATCAGGTTTTCATCAAGGAAAGCTAACGTGTTTTTAGTGGGGTTACATAGCATTTCTATTTTATTTGTCTTTATAATACTATTATTTGAAAAGCACGATAACTAATTTAATATGTAATTTGCTACAGCTGATAAATATCAACACATATAAATACAGGAAATGGCACTTTTTACTTTTGATCAGCCACGGATAGAAAGAATTAAGATTTGAGAAGAGGCGAATAAACCTGAAGATGCAAGAGCAGCATAACTGTGAAAGAGCAAGAGATTAGATTAAATAGAAATAATGGCAGATAATTACATTAATGTCATTGCTTTTATCTGATTGATATGTTGTTATCAGCTAGCGCTGACTGTGCAGAAGCTCCTGAAGGAAGATTTGAGATGAGGAAGAAACTTGATAGACATTAACCGTGCCCTTGTGTGCGTGTCTGTGCATTTTCTTTTCTATCTCCCCTTGTCACACAGCTCTGGACAAGCTCAGCACCCAGCACCTGTACCACCCGACCCAGGTGGAGATCGTTCAGTCCAACGTGGTGTTCGACATCAGCAGCCTGATGCTGTACGGCACCCAGGCCGTACCTGTCAGGCTCAAGATCCTTCTCGACCGCCTCTTCTCCGTGCTGAAGCAGGAAGAGGTGCTACACATCCTGCACGGCCTGGGCTGGACCCTCAGAGACTACGTCAGGGGCTACATACTGCAGGTCAGTGACCAACATGCATGCTACAGCACCAAACACATGTAAAGCATCATATGGGTTTAGTGTAAATGTCAAGACCGGGTATTAGCCGCACTTACTCTCTGCTCACACACAAATGCAGCCCTCGCACATGCTTTCATATTTGCCAGCAATTTTTGGTGATTTTCTGAAAGTGGGGATAACGTCCACAGCGATCACTACCATTACTTTCTCACCAAGTGTATCTACAAATATCTCAGCCATTGCAGTTATTCTGAGAGGTATTGATCAAAAGCAGAATAGTGACAATCTAAGCCACTTCAGTCCCATTGCCCATCCATTTTCCTCACATTTTCCCTGCTGTTACTTCTACTTCAGTCTGCCCCCTTTTCCTGCCCTGTCAACACTATGCCCCTCTCCGCTGGAAAAAGGAAAGGAATGAAAAAAAAAAAAAAAGTGGAGAAAAATGTCACGCCAGCAAACTATAAAACCACTGTAGTGTGTTTCCTCTCTCCATCCATTCTTGCCTCCACCACCACCACCTCCTCCTCCTCCTCCCATATAATTGCAGTCAGACACATTTCTCAATCAAAGGTACAGAGGTTTTGGTGTTGAAACCCAAACCAAAGTGTTCCTGAATGAATTAGTTAAGAGCAAGTGAACATGTGCATGTGGTTAGTAGCTCCGTGTCCGTGTGTGTGCATGTGTGTGCGTGTGTGTGTGTGTGTCTGTGTATATATGTGTGTGGATCTGTGAACGCTTTACTCACAGAAGCTGTTTCCACATACAAACCACCCTCTCCTCACCATGCTGTTCCACTTACACACTCTTGGATCTCTAAACCATATACGCATACAGATAAGCACACACACACACACACACACACACACATACATTCAGACAAGTAACATGGAGCAACAGTTATATACAGTAGTAAACACAGGACTGCTGGTTCAGGATTAATTTAAAATGAAAGATTTGTGTGTGTATTTTAAAGACAGATTAAAAGTAAATGTTAGGAATATAAATATCTGAAAATTTGGCAAATTAAATGAATAAAATATAATAAAACCCCTCTCCAGTTATTATATTATATTCTTAATCCAGTAATATTAACACAATTTGTGAACTTCTTACATTAAAAAATGTTTTCTTAATTTTCTAATAAAATATTATTTTCCTTTTTACCACATCTGTGTAGTATATTTTTGATTCACTGATTAATGGTTCAAAGCAAAAAAATAAAAATAAAAATAAAAGCCAAGTTGACATCTTAAAATGTCTTGTTTTAGCCCAATCCCCCAAAAATATTCGATTTAAATATATGAATCACAGACAAGCAGCAAATCAGCAGAGGATATTTGCAATTTTTTCCTAATTAAGCAACTGAAATCATTGATTATGGCTCAGATTCTTTACTTATTGATTAATCGAGCTCTCAAAAACGTTCTCACCATTTATTTTGAATATTTTCCCTCAGAAACCAAAGTAAAACGCTCCAAATCTGCGGTGTGAGAAAGCCATGTTTTGAGTAACGGTTGGATCGCTGCGGTTCCCATAGTTGTTGTAGCCTCTGTGTTTATATCAGCTGGTTCTAATAGTCAGCTGGTGGGAGCACCGTTGCTCAACTGCTCAGCCTCATGTCACGCTACTGGCTAAATCCTCTAGATCTCCTCAGAAGGGCTTCAAAGGGGCCGCGGCCGCCGAGAAGCAGCCAGTCACTTAAGGACAGTAAGTAGTCATTGTACGGCCCTATTAGCCTGTAAGTAGCTATGAAATTCAATCATCTTCCCCGAGCCTCCGGGCAACGCTTTGTGTCAGGGGTGTGTTCCCCGCCACTACGCCGCGCTAAATGAGAGATAAAATGAGGAGAACAGTATAGCAGATGATAGGTAATAAGTTGTCTTTTTGATATTGATGTCAGGGGATATTATTTGATGATAATTTACTTTACCGTGATAGGAGCAGTCAGGCTTTCAAATGCTTACATGTACTGATTTAGGATTTAAATAAAAGTGTTTAGGCCACAGGAGTAATCATTTTAATTCCTATTTTAATGACATATGCTATAAATCACTATAATTATCCAGCAAATACATCCACTATTTCTGAATTATGTTCTAATGAAGCATCTCTTTACCATACATTCACATACTGGTTAGCACACTATGGCTCTCTTTGGTTTTCTTCCTTATATTCATCTACTTTTTATGTTTGAGATTGAGAGCAAAACCATTTCATCGAGTGCATGCGTGGGAGTTTGGTGCATTATTTTTGCTGGGTGTCAGTGTGTTTGGGTGTCAGTGATGCGCCAGAGAACTCAGGACACTGAGCTGACAGAGTATACCTGCAGCTCCTCTGATGCCTGACCAGGGAATGTATGCAGTGCAGGGGGACGGAAAACACACACACTTATATTTCACCAAACGCATAGAGAAAACCCCCGAAAACACAGATGCTTCAATATTCTGTCTTCACCTACACATCCCCTCTCTATTTAATACTATAAAGAGAACGGTCTGAACCTGCTTTATATAAAAACTGCCATGGTATAACTTCTGTTATACCATGGGATTTGGCACAAATAACTAGTGACTTATTAGTGTGCATATTAGTAGCATATTTGCCCATATGAGCAAGATATATTAAGGTCGTTTATCAATAAGTAGTAATCAGGAAGTTATTGATGAAAAACTCTTAGTTTATGGCCTGGTTGTTGAAGTAGAAGGAGAATAAGGCATTAATAAGTGCTTTATAATGACTAATAAAGAGCCAATATGCTGCTAATATGCACACTAATACTCAACTAGTTAATGGATAATAAAAAATATGCCATTTTATTCATAAAGTGCCATATCACAACCGAAGTTATCCTCAGTTTTCCCTCAATAACTTCTTACTTATTGCTTATTGATAGTAGCTAAGTAAGGTTTTGTAAATGAATCATGATCGTAATATACTCTGCTCAGTATAGGTCTTATATTAGTTGTAGCACTCTTAGTTAATGGCCCAGTAATTGTAGGATACAGTCGTGCAGAATAAGGTATTAAAAAGTGCTTTATAATAACTAATTAAGAGCCAATATGCTATTAATATGCATGTTAATAAGCAACAAGTTAATAATTAATATGATTACGGAGCTGTTGGAAACAGTAAGATTTCATTGCTGACTTTAATTGAAGTGAATGCCAGTGTTTGTGGCACCCACTGACCTGCCTCCCACCTGAGGAAATGGTCACCCTAATTCACTCTGCAGCACTTCTTATCATCATCTCTATTCATCTGGTTTTATTCTTTATTCCTCTTGAGGAGGATATTTAGGATTTCTTGCTCACCTGCTCTTTTTCTGCACATGTAGACGGAGTGAGCCAACACTTATGTACAATAATAACCAGGAGCAAGTCACTCATGTTAATCCAGGTTCATCCGTTGACATTTCCACAGTAGCACCAGTGCATTTAGGGCAATTATTATCTGCAGAATAGACTCATATTCATATGTCATCATTGTCTTTTTAGTTCTAATTCACAGACGGAATTAATTTATGTCAACACCCGTGAAAAACTTTGCCCTCCTCTGTCCTCTCTGCCATCCACCGCAACAAAACAAATACGACGTAGAGGTGTGACTAAACATGCATACTCTCTGCAATTTACCTTTGTAATAGGCTCCTTAAACCGAAGAAATTAATCGATATTATTAAAAGCTCAGTGGCTCATCTAGTGGTTGGAATTTTGATTTGTAAAGGAGAGGAATTATACATGACATCAATAACCATTAAAATGAACGATTGTCTTTCTCTCTTCTTTCATCCCTCTAATAAACCTTTTGTAGCCTGACCTTCAGTCCACAAACTGCTCTCTTATAGCATTCACACACCGCAAAGCCGCATATTGTTCCATAAATGTGTGCGCGCAGGTTTATGTGTGAACATAATGAGTTGAGATTTATTTAAGTTCCCAATAAACAAGCTCTCGCTGCCAGGCAAACCAAAGGCAAGTAACTCCCTGTCATCACATTTTCAAGAGTTTAAAAGTTATTTAATGATCTTTGCAACGTCTCTTACCTCTAGCTGGCTCGTGTTCTGAAATATTTCATAGATTATTCTGAAAACTCAAAAAGCCCATTTTCTTTGTAGAACTTAATATATTGTTGGTTGGATCACTTTTGTTAGCAAAAATGGGATCTGCTGCCTCATTTGTAGGATCAGTTTATCTAACCCATTGTTACTAATATTCAACGAAAAATGAATTAAGTTACACTTATTATCTTAGTATGATACCTAGCAAACAGCATTTTATATCTGTCTTTCTGACTCAGCTTTAAATATTAAGTACTTCGGTAGGTGCTTCGTTTAATGTAGCTTCTATTGTGTTTCTATGCATCCTAAAAACTCTGCATATACCCTACCTAAAAAAAACAAAAAACTAGCAGCGGGAAGTAGCATTTTGATACCTTTTTCTGTAGAAAGTAAATCAATTTTTCACATTATCTACCAGTTTCAAAAGAGTTGTGTGAGCTCACCTTTTATTCTCAACAAGGTTTTCCGCCTGATAGTGACGACTGAGAGTCATGAGTCTTTTACCCTTTACACCACTTTATTTCTTTGCTATTTCTCCCCTATCCCCCTGACTTCAGCGTCAATCTGAAGCATTATGTGAACAACACAGACACCTTTATTCATCGCCAGAATTCCTTGCCCTTCACTCTGGCAGGACTTTTTACTTTCTCCCCTCCTCAGCCCTTCATCCCTCTCTCCCTTCCTCCCTCTACTCATCCCTCTCTCTTCTCCCATGGTTGTTTCCAGACAGACCCACAGCCAATGTGCACCAGATGCCCCCCCGCCACCCCCACCCCATCCCGGCAGCCTGTCACTGCTCACCCCTCTGTTCGATACAGACAGATGGAATTGCTATCAGTACTGGTTTCTCTCTGCCTGTCTCAGCCTCTGTCTCCCACACTCCACGCTGTCTATTTTGTCTTTCCTTTTTCTTATCCCTTACCAAGTGAAAAATAAGTAGAGAGAGAGAATGAGTGGAAAGAGAAAGAGAGAGCGAGAGACACAGGCTTTTCAGCCAACATATGGGCTGAAGCCCAGGGTTTTCCTGAGCGACATTCTCAGTAATGTTCTGTCCTTGTAGAACATTGGGCTGCCTCCACTTTTATGAGATGTGGTTTTCCTGACTCCACACGGCTTCCAGGAGACCCAGATGGAACCGCTAACAACCCCCACCACCGCCACGCAACCACACACACACACACATACACACACACACGCTGTACACACACAAACAGTCTTAACCCTAATTGCGCACACACTCGGAGGAATGCTTATTCAAACTATCAGATGCGCACACACACGGCCACGAAAGCACAGTACCTCGATAACCCTCCAACACGGGCTTTGTTTCAGTGGCAGATGCCTGAGCATAAAACAATCTCCTTTAATTTCTGTTATTTATCTGCTTATTTGGCAAATATATTCTTTCTCTAATGAGCATGAAGAAGGGAAGTAGTTTTTAGAGCACTTGGAAGGCCGCAGGAGGGCCATGCTCGTATTTAAAAAAACTTGTGACTGTAATGTTGTACATGTGTACTTACACATGTGGAATATGAGATGTAATTACATGGATTAGGGTGCAACAGCGTTTGTGTAAGACAGGAAACCATTTCCAGTTGCAGGTGGGTCCTGAGGCCTTACTGAAGGTACCACTCGGCTTCTCTATAGTGTAAAGGTATTTATTGAGTTAGAGTCACATTTCAAAATGTCTTCTTCTTCTTTCTTTGCTGTCCCTCCCCTCTCCCTCTCTTCGTTTTCTGTCTCTCACTCTGTCAACTGTGAAGGGCACCATATCTCTTGATCCTCGCCTAAGAAACTTCCATTTTAGGTAGTCGGGCTCCGTGCAACAACATTTTTTGGACACAATCCCCTTCTCCAATCTCCTCCATACGGCACACTTGTAACCCCTATTTTCCTCCTGTCCTCCTCCTCCACCCTCCATCACCTCCCAGTGCCTCCCCTTTCTCTCAGAACCTGTTTTCTGTTATCACTACTTAATGCCTCACCCTGGGAGATGGACGGGGGAGAGAGCGTTCTCCTAAGGTGGAAATTCTTACGTTCATATGGTTATGATTTGGTGGGGAGGTCAGGCTCGATTTTTGCTGGAAGGCTTACGGTTGGCTCTGTGCTGGCCGTGCTGGGCTCCAAGCACTTCAAAGAGGGCCGGTGTACTGAATCAAGGTGATTCTCACCCCCCCCACACCACCCTGCACACACATGCACACACATGCACACACATGCACACACATGCACACACATACACACACACTTGTCCTGCCTAGTGCTCTTAAGGGTGTCTTCTCCCTTCTTTTACTCAATCGCTCACTTCTCAGTAAGCTCGAGATAAAAGGATGTGATTTCAGATTAGAGGATCAGTCAGCGAGAGTTGGAGGAGCATTATCAGCAAGGCATTAAAACCATTTGATAACATATTTTAGAAAAAATGCTGCTTTATCAACATGAAATATTAAATCCAGCATGCTTTTATAACACAATAAACAATCTATAAACCATGTAATGTTTTACAGAAACGGTGCGCCTCTTCACTGTCACTTTTCTCACAGCCTCCCTCCAAAGCTCACAGCCAGCTCCTTACACAAGTGCTGCCCGTGCCAAATCCTCAGTCCCTCGCTTTTGAATCCTGAACCCGAGCCTCAAATGAATTCAAGCTGGAGAAGCAAGGTTACGAGCAGGTTACATTGTATGCAGGAATTTGGGAAATAATTCCCCTTATATTGGATTTGGAAGGTAGTCTGAATTTTACCATAGATTCGACAAGGCCTCACAAGCTGCTGCAAGTATAATAGTGATAAATAATATTATGAAACCAGTTTGTCTGTTTCGTTTTGTAAACTCATGACACCTTTGCACGTGCTATCAAGTGGAGGTTGAGAAGAAAATAGCTCCTCAAAGAGGAGGACTGCAGAGGCAAGATAGAAGTGTGAACCATTGTGTTTGCGTGCCATGTATTCACATCTTTTAATCATGCACCATCTTAGTTTTTAATGTCATCGCCCTCTTCTTTACGATTTCTGTTCTGTCCATGTGTGGTCATTTTCACGCTCTCACAGCTCGACTTGTCTAACGCTTCTACCGCTGCCTCAACTGTCACTTCTGTCTCTCGGTATTAAGGATGTTTTCTCAGTGTGTGTACTCTGGCCTTAGCTGTTATGAACCACAGTACTGTGCTGTGTTGTGTTCTTTATCTTTACACTGCTTTTTTTTTTTTTTCAAGTGAGACTATTGCTCCAGTAACAACATTCAACACTGTGACGCGCTCTTCTCCTTCCTCTCGCTCTCTTTCAAATACTCAAATCAAACACTCGCTGTGGTTCAGCTCTTTCCCATCTGCCTCATAAATGTTTAGTGTCACCTGGCTTTTTACTAACTGCACACACACACATATACACGCACAGCATGCAGTGAAAGACAAGTATGATTTTTCACTCAAAGATGAACATTGAATCATTTTATTTCAGGAGTCATTCACTGATAAAAAACATATTTTTTCCCTTAAATATTACTACATGCAGAGCAGTTCATATACCGCAGTCTAGGATCATGGATGCTGCATCACAGAATGTGATAAAAAGCCAATACACACGACAATTTCTTCTCAAGAGACACTTAAGTAATTACACCACATTCGGAAATTCCCTTTAATGCATCCATTACATGCTCGGTGGTCACATGTATATTTCAAAATGTTATTTTAACTTACGATGAGTGACCCCCCCATATACCCATATATGGTCAAATTCAAACATCATGAATATATCATGCCATAACGTATGGGAGTGAGAGGTGTGTGTGTGTGAGTGTGTGAGTGTGTGTGTGTGTGTGTGTGCAGGGGGCGTTTTAATAAAATCTGATTGGGGAGTTAACATGCTGTGCAGGGCAAACATGGGAAGTGAAAACGATATGTTTAACATACATGGTCAGGTCTAGGGGCTCCCATGGGATCCTAGTAGGGGTTTGATCAAACTCCACTCCACTGGGCTTCACACACACAGTATATGAGCGCCACCTTCTTACCCATTTCCCTCTTAAATCCCCATGATAAGGCTGACTTCAAAGCCTTGCAGCCAATCCTACAGCTTTAACCCGAGATGCTGGCTTGATTCACTGGCTGCATCTCTTCCCATGGCCCCCACCACACCCCGACACCCTCACACACACACAACCTCACTCACATTCAATCTATATCTGTGAAAAGCTGCCTGCTATCTCTGTCCAGCTCACAGTGTCTCCAAATCTAAGCGCAGAAAAGGAGCCACCAGTGCTTTTCTTCTCTGCTCTAAGTTCCACTGGCATGTCATGATTAGAGTAAAAAGGAATATTCTGCCTGTAATAATGGGGTCTCCTCATCCCCCCATCACCCAGTTCCTCTCTCCTCTCCGCCTGCTCCATGTGATATGCATTACACTGATCAGTGTAATGGGATCTCTGGTTCTCTCACTGCACATTTGCCTTTCTCTTTTTACCCAGTGTCCATGCCCCCCGGAGAATTCCCTCAACAGGTCCTCGCTGCCACCCTGGTGTGGCTGAAGCTCCCCAGGAGAGGCTCTCATAGTCAGCCACGCACCCTAATTGAAACTGGAAATGTGCCAGCCTGCTTATCAGGAATTTTTATTTACCTCTGCCAGACTCTGCCCTCTTTAACTTTTCAAAGAGGGCTGTGTTATAATTGCCTCCTCAAACAGAATCCCTCTCTTTCTGTCGGCATCCCTCGCTCCATATATCCTTTTTCATAAGTTATAATATCCTGTCTCGCCTGCGCTGGAAGGAGGAAATGGCTTCTGAATTCTGAAGTGCTTTTCAGGGGGCTACGGGGGTTTGTTGCCACGGAGGGAAATTGAATTTTACTTCAAGGTCAGCGACACTAATGACGGTGTGGGAAGGTGTTGATCTCGTACAGCTCTGGTTTGTCTAGCAGCACCCCGCTGTATCGATCGGCACGGGAGATTCTAGTCCTGTATCGATTGTCACACTGAATTGTTTGGGAGTGTTGTGGAAATCACCAGTGTGTTATAAGTGGTGATTTGGGACTGTAGCGACTCTCAGGGGTCAGCGAGTATAGATAGAAAAACAGATGACTGCTTTGAGCAAAAGGAACACTGACAAATGTATAGAGTCTCCCAAATCGGCTGCAGATGATAGTAGATACAGTACATAAATGTCCTGAACTGCTCCCCCACACCATGACTGATGCTTAATATAGCTGTTGGAAGTGCTCATACACTCTAAACACCACTTGAGAATTGTGCGCGCACGCACACACACACACACATTTATACACAGGATACCTTCCCAGGCTCAACAAATATAACCACCCATACGTACACACATACAGAGAGAGAGAGAGAATTTTAACCAATCACTTTCATGATTCACTGCTGCTTGTATGCAAGATGGTTAGTTATGGGTAGGTGCCCTGCGGTGTGAGTGAATGTGTGTCACTTCCCCCACAAATGGAAACATTTAGACACTGAAGTGTGTCCTGAGGTGAGAGCTGTAGAAGCTCTCACTCATAAAGTAGCGGGGAGGCAGCCTGTGGAGGAAATGAGCTAGGCAGACTGGTGGAGGGAGAGGAACGTGACACACACCGAAGGACCTCACACACACACACACACACACACACACACGCTGGTGAACCACACACCGGTGACTGCTGCTGTGGTTGTGCTTTGCACCGTGTCTATCACCGTCTCGTTTTTCGCCAGAGCCTCCAGCTGTGTTTGACTTCCTGTTCTTCTACGTGATGTTGTGGTGACATTGGCAGAAAGGACACAGCCGGTACTGTGCCTCCATGTTGTGTGGTAGTGGTTAAAAGGTTCACTGACCCCACCGTGAACCAACACCAGTGCTGAGACACCTGCAAGTCCACCGCAGAATACCAAATAATGTGGGATGGTTGCTGAAACATAATGGAGCTTCTCAGTTTAAGTGACTCCTTATTTTAAATTCCACTTTTTTAGCGATTTCTAAACACGTCAACACCATACCAGCTCACTCACTTGTTGTATAGCCCCATCTCTTATGCTTCTACTCACTTTTCTTCTCCCTCTCCTCTTTCGTTATTCCCACTCTCCGACGTGTTGTGCATGAGCGCCGTTATTAAGCAGGATGACCTGTCATGCAGGTGTGAGGAGAAGGTGATGACTTCCCCCGCCCCTCCACACATCCTCACTCTCCCTCTCTCTTCCTCTGTCTGTGGTCTAAAGAAAGACGCTGCCTCTCCTCTACCAATTGGTCTGGCTTCACTTCACCTCAGACAGGAGAGGGTAGGTGGACAGAGGGGTTAGGGGAGAGAAGGAGGAGGTGATGAGTAGGAAGGGGGAAGCGGAGTGAAGCCTCAGTGTTCTCCGAGGAGGACCCGAGAAACTTCAAAGTCAGTCGGATTCCGTGGTAGGTCAGCCTGTTTTTAATGGTGATTAGTATTAGCATGCGTTGCGAGCTTAAAGACATTTTTTGTTTGTTTGTTTGTTTTTATCCCCAACCATGCCAATAAACAATCAGTGCATTAAGTGGCGAGCAAATGGAATCAATTCATCCAGTTTTGCGCAGATGAGTGCAGAAAACGAGGCGTGAAGCAGCCGCTCTCTGTGTTTGGAGTGGCTAATTAGGAGCCCATTACAGGGCATCTCAGCATGGTGCTACCCTGATTGTTTATTAGAATTTCACTAAGGTGAAGGAGAACGGGAGAGAGAGAGAAAGAAAAGGGGACTAATAGTAGTAATAAATGGATAATAAATGGATACCTAACGGAGACACACACACACACACACACACACACATGCAGCCTTGGTGAATGCCAGCCCCTGGGCCTCCTACAAAAAGGGCTCTTGTAAAAGTGGGGGAAAAAAGAAAAATCTCTACCAGCCCCGTGCATATGCTTGGCTCCGTCCTCTTAAAGACTGTCTTATTAAATGGGTAAGTGGCTGAGTGCTGGGACCACCAAGTGCGCCGTGCTGTCACTGGCACACTGCTCTCTGTGGGCTGAGTGCTGAAGGCGTAGACAGGATATGATATAGAGTCACAAGAAATGATGGTTTAACACTCGATGATACATCAGTTCCCAGCACTCGCTGCTCAGCCTGCGAGTGGCATTTCTGAGACTTCTCTCGTCCTGGATTTTGTTGTGGAAGATGCAGAGCTCAGTTATAGCCTCCCACAACACTGCCTTGAAAGTGTGTGTATGTGTGTATCTGTGTGTGTTGGAAGGCAAAGGCAGTAATCAACAAAGACAACAGGGCCTTCTGAAGAGCGAAGATCAATAGACTGCTACAGGTGACTGACCTCAGTGAGCGCAGACACATGCATGCAGGATAACCACACAAACACACACAATCAGGCGTAGGCACATGCACCAGTAAGTACTTGTGGCATGCTCTCCTCTGTGCTGTCTCCACCTAACCTCTGGTTTACACTGTATGTGTGTACATATACACACACAACCAAGTATTACTCTCATCTTCAGGATCTAAGGCTCAGTGCCAACTGGCGCTTTGGTGCCAGGCACTGCCTTATCACCTCCCCGGCACACGCACGCGTGCACACACACACATACTTGCATTCTTACTCACATGTGCACTTTAAACAACCTTGTTGCCAGTGTTTGTGCACAGGCACTCACACACAGTCGTACATGATGATCTACCCTCCACATAAACAAAGATAAGAGCAGGAACGGTCAGCGCAAGGCCCCAAGAGGTACAAAGCTATTACTGGGAGACCACAGTCGCGTGCCTGCCTGTGTGTGTGTGTGTGTGTGCGTGCAGTCACATTTGTGTTTATGCAGGGCTAGTTGCAGAGCAGAATTATGTGCGTCACCACCATTTGCCAGCCTCGCAGCACAAACCGCTGCTAAGTGCTTAACGGGAGACTGCCACTGGTAGCGCAAGGTGTTGAACTCCTCGCTGACTTCCTGTCAAAGGCTTTGCCACCAGCCGTCACTGTGTAGAGACTCAAAAGTGATCTGACAATATAATCACAGCAAGTCACTGAACAAGGTGCCAAAGTGCCCTGACAATTTGACAATGACTTTGTCAGCTTGCAGCGTCTCACATGGAGCATTGAATCACACCTTTGTTGAGCAGTGCGGCCTGTTTAGGTATGGGGTGTGCTGTCTCCGTCTTGATCCCTGACAAAAATCCAGCCCATTGAGGTGACACAGTACAAAGCGTTTTCTCACTTTGCCAAGCTGACAAACCTAATTACCGTGGTAAAATTCCTGGGATCAGTCCTAGATCAAGTCTCCTTAGTACTGTGAGCTACACACCCAGTGTCCCTCAGGAGAGGAATTCCATTGATTTCCCAGATTCCCAGATCTGAACACAGAACTCCAAGCTTTGTAATTACTCACTGAATTTCCCATAGTGTTACCTTCAGGGTTATAGCAATTATAGGCTAGAAAATATATGTTTTGCTCGTTGAGTGAGGTGAAGTCTCATTACCCATTTATTAGCTTTAAAAACCTCGAGGCAGCAGCACAAACTGCAGTAAAAGTTTGCCCGTGGTGACATCTATGACTCAACTTGCCATTTATTAATGTTTCAAGAGGTTTTTACTGGACCGTATTCTATACAAAAATCAACCTCTTTTCAACACAGTATGATTTGAAAGCTAAAAATAGACAGTTTCAGGCACTTTCCTCTGGCGGGGTGACAGAAGTTCGCCTTCGCGTAGCAGTGGAATGAATTCCTCAGCATTATGACCACATCAGTTCCTTCAGCTCTTTGAAATAAATGCAGGACAGAGTGTGTTGTTATCAGAGCGTAGGCTCAGCCACCTTCTCCCTTTATGGGCATGTTTCGCTAATCTTGCTACTGGCCTCTGCTTTTTTTAAGTCGAAACAGGTGTTGCACTTATAACGCAGTCTCGTATTAGCGCGAGCACCTCAGCTCATACTCCTCCAAGGGTCGTGTTTTCTTTGCAGATTCCTTTCTTGGCTGCAAGACCTACACCTTGTTTCATATGAGTTAGAGACTTGAGGACGAGAGTCATTAAAGCTATTTGGATACGGGTGTAATTTTGAGATGGACTTGCTAGGGGTCAGATATACTTGTTACAAGCCCTGTCGATGCTTCAAAAAGAAATGACAGATTCATGTGTTGGCACTAAACCTTGACTGGTTTAAGTCACGTCCATTGTGAGTCACAACTCATCAGTTCTGTTTTTGCCATCCACTGTGTGCGTGTCAGTAGGTAGGTGAGTTTTATTGTCTGCCTTAAAATAAAAAAGCGATATAAAGTAAAAATCAATCTGGCACAAGACCGAGCAAAGGTTTCTGCTTTGGTCCCTTCAGCCACCCTCCTCTCTGCCTTTTTCTTCCATTTTCATGTCTAAGGATAGAGAGATTAAAGGGAGGCCATGTCTCAACCCTGAAGAACTGCCATCACTCAAAGATGAGCAGTGCCAAGCTCCTCTCTCTCTCCTGCTCTCTTTCTCTGTCTCTCTATCTGCTGGATACACAACATCCCCTGGTGCTCTTTGGCCCTTCTCTTCATCCTCAACCCACTCGCACACACATCACACCCATGATTTACTGTCACACACTCATATATGTGTGTGCGCCTGAATGCATGCGTGTGCACACATGTGCTCTGTCTGCATGGCAGCGGCCACATCAAATACACTAAAGCAGCACTCCTCTGAGACATTACCCCATCCATTCTCATTCCCCCATAGTGATTCCAATACAGAAAAAAGTCAACATTTCAAAACCTGAAGAAATTAATAAATAAAAGTAAAGGCAGACTACATCTGGCACAATGTCTGTACTTAAGGTTTCCAAGTATGTGTCTGGGGAGGAGATCTGGTGGGACGGAGCCCGAGTCGGCTTGGAAGCAGTAGAAACGGATGTCACACTGGAAATTTATACGGTGCGGTTCAGGGAGCAACGGCTGTAAATTGACAAGTGATGCTTGTGAGCAGCGTTACCCGTCTGTTTCCCTTTCTCTCATCTTCTATCTTTTTCCGCTCATCTTTTCTTCTCTTAGCGTAGCTGTTACTTCTTACATCTGTGCTCGCCCCGAGCATTATTGTTAACGGGTGAGAGATACAAAAACAAGCCAGGAGACTAAAAGGGGAAAAGGTAGCTGTGCGAACAGAGACATGGGAGAAAATGACTTGTGTTCGCTTTGTAACATGAAATAGTGACAGACAAAAAATGTACTACATCTGAAGCCAATGTATTTAATCTTTAAGCAATGTTTTGCCTGGATGAATATGACCCTTAAGTCCTGTTTTGGCAGTGATGAGAAGGATGAAATGAGGGGGAACTGTACAGCATCAACAGAAAAAACCTGAAAATGTCTGAAAACAGTGCGTTTTTTAAATTGTATGCCCTCTTACCAACATTAAAGATAATCCCTGTCATTTCTTCCTGGAAAAATGTTTAATATGGCCCAGGCTATTAGCCACAGTATTGAGTTTGTGCATGTGTGTGCGCGCCTTGGTGAACCTGCGTGCAGCCCGGCATGTGTGTGTATCTGTGCTATAGTTTGATCGGGTCATTCTACTGTATAAATGTCTCTAATGGCAGCACTCTTTTTAATAATGCAGGATCCCTTTTTCTCTGTCCCTCCTCCCCATCACATCATGTTTGGAGTGACAGCCACATGAGCCACCATCCCCATCCCACTCTGCCTACAGTAGGTCACCTAGACACACAGAGAGAGGAGCCCGAGCAAAGATCATAGGACTGGAATATGATGCTGAAAGAGGTGCACACAAAGAAGAAAGGCAATTCACCACATGCAGTAATTTAGCAAATTAAGACATGTTTAGAGTCCAAAGACAGCATGCACTCTAAAAATGTCTCAATTGTGCCAAAATGATTCACCAAATTTAGGATTCGACGTGAGATTTTAAAGTTAAGTAAAGGTTAAAATCTAGAACAAAGAATGACTCAATTTATAGAAGCATGTTTCTAAATACAATTAGATTTTTTTAGACTTTTACAAAAGAACGCCTTTGACCCGATATGTGATAAATCATGAAAAAAGCATGTGAGAGAACAATTATTTTCTGGGTGGACCGGTGCTTAATACGCACACCATAACCTGTGAAGTCGCTTTCTCTTTCTTGCACCTTGTACCCCTTTCTCTCTCCCAGTGTTTTCTTTCTTTGTCTCTACTTTTAACTATCCTGAAAAAACAATAAATAATCCTTTACAAGAAGAAAATAATTTTCTAAAACATGCTGTCCTAGTGCAAGGACACAAAAGCAATAAATAAACAAAAATACAACAAAACTATTTAAATTAAGTTGTCCTTTAAACAGCACACAATATGCCAGTGTTCTGCCTGTACATGTGGAGCGCATGTGTCGCTGGAGGACCACAGAACTGTAGTCAGCCAACGATGCTAAAATCTGACAAAGAAATTTTAGCTCCAGTGGATATTTTTAATAGCTGAAAATCATTTTATTTGATATAAACATCAAAATCATTACCCTCTAAAGTGAATCCCTCTGAGAGGGTGATTTGTCTTGGTGATACGGCCTCGCTGTACGAGTCAGCGCTCACCCTGCAATGTTCAGCAGTGACATCTGGTAGACTGCGCTCTTCTCCCACCAGCACCGCCGCACGCCAATTGAGAACAGACAGATGCCAAGACCACTGTGGCAGCTCTGTCTTGCTCCCTCTCGCACTTTTTTTTTCTCTCTCCCGGTGTACCAATTCTCTCTGATATGAGAAACATGCTGTCACATCTGGGCCTTACAGAGAGAAAGAGACGTGAAGGGAGAGATAATACGAGACAAAGATGGGTAGAGGGATCATCAGGGCGCAGAGAGAGGAACTCTCACACAGCTGTGCGCACACACACACACATGTGATATGTCACAGGCCCAAACATCAATGTGGGTGCCGTGAGGATGATGCCCCTTCAGGGTGACAGCGTGATAAGAAGGGTCTATTATACTGTAGCACCAGTGCAGCATGGTGCGCGCTACTTGCCGCACCCCTACCTCTTCTCTTCCGTTCTCCCCCCCTCTCATTAACCTCGGCTCTGATTGCCCCCAGGACTCCCTTGTGCTAATTAGAGGGGGGAAATATGTCTACGATGCATGCACCCCTGTACAAACACACACACACACACACACACACACACACACACACACAATTTTGCGCAGCTGACAGAGATGCTTCTGTGACTGTAGGTGTGAGAATGAAAGGCTCGTCTGCTATTGTGTTTCATCTGCGTTCTGAATGTGTTGGCAACCGCGGGGTTAACCCCAGCAGGTGATGGTTAGCAGCACTGTTGATTCCTTTTACACAGACAGCCTTCATCTCCGCAGTGCTCACCTTCTTGATTTAGCTGAGCTAAATCAAGAAGTGAGCATTTTGTCTCAACATGACACAATTAGGGCTGAACAGGATCTGAAACTGTGAATTGATCATTTTGTTTTTTTTCCCCCTCTTGTCAGTTACTTATTATAATGGGTGTCACCGTAACATTACAAACAATTTAATAACAATTCTTAATGACAAATTCAAATAGGAATATAATATAATATTATGCTATAATTGATGTAATTCCCTCATATTTTAATGAGGATTGACCTCTTGTGGTGAGATGCTTAGGACGATGAAGATTAACTGATTGCCAAGCTGAATCGCTTTACACTCACACACACACACACACACACACACACACACACACACACACGCACACACACATACGCACACACACACACAATTACTGTTCTCAGCTCTGTGGCGAAATAAAGCCTATTGACAGAGACGCTGCACGACCTCTTCCAGCGCAGACTTTTCTAATAGCACTCTGACATCTCCATTCAGGAAGCTTTTGTGTTCTGGGAGGCAATTTGTGAATAAAAGAACCATTTTCTTTTTTTTTTGTTTGACATGCTGTTAGGGACAAGCACAAGCAGATGCAAACATGTTGTGGGAGTTGTACAGCAAATAGCCATTTGTACCTGGACTGGACCTGGGGAGAAAGACGGAGAGAGGGACGAAGAGAGGGGGTTATAGAAAGATGGAGGCAGTGAGGGGAGAGGCAGAACGAAAGAGAGAGTATTTAAGAGCACTTGAGTGCCAGCATAGATGTAGTCACTTCTCCCAGTGGACGAAACCGGGCCCCTCTGCACCATGGCATGATTTTTCACTTTAGCAAGCACCACTCAGTGCGCCTCCTTCAGTCCCCCTCTCCTTTCTCCTCTCCTCTCAGTCACTGCGTGCTTCAATGATTCCATCATTCCCTTTCATTCACTCTGACTACAACGGGCACAAGTGCGCACACACATATACGCACACACGCACACACAATTTGACCCATTTGCCCCCCTGCCATGGGTAGTAAATAATTCCATTGTGAGGGCCATTAGCGAGCATCTCAAGGGTTAAGAGGGGAAATACACAGGCAGTCAGATGGGTGATTAGACAATAAGAAGATGAAATGTCTACTATTGTTTTGTTGCTTATTGTTTCACAGAGCTCACATTAGACCTGTGGCTAATTCATATGCTTAATGTCCTTTTATTTGCCCTGTTTTTATCTCAAGAGGCAACGTACTGCGGAGATGAAGACATTTACACACACACACACACGGACCTATACACGCTTTATTTGTATTGCTACCTCTCTCACATGTGGCAGCAGGTTACTCTGCCAGAGTAATGATCAACAGACCCAGCTCCCATCGCTGTTTAGGATTCAACATCCCTTCAGACTTAAGGAAATGTAGGATGCAATTATGCAAAGTATAGAGGGGGCAGAGCCAAAATTCTTCGCCTGTCCTCCTGCATTCCAACGGCAAAACCAAACTGTTTGTGTTAATGTCCTGGCCTGTGTGTGTGTGTGTGTGTGTGTGTGTGTGGGGCCTAAAGCAATGCAGCTTGCCATCTTAGTTGAGGACTGCACCTTACATGGCCACACTGCCGTCTTGCCAGTGACATAACCTCTCAAGAATTAGTGTCACCAAGCCAGAACCTTACAAAGGAGACTGACTCTTAACACTGCAATGCATCCCAACTGTGTGTGTAGATGTGTGTCAGTGCGTGACTTGTGTTTGTAGCGTGTGTGTATGTGTCTGTATCGCCACATAGCCTGCAGTCAGTCCTGTATGCCTGAACCTGTAGACACACTAACGGGTCCTCTGAGCCTTTAGTTCAGCCACTGTCAGAGGGATCCTTGTATTTTTCCACAGGCATGTCAGAGGATTACACAGTCCCTCTGCTGTTTCACTGACCCCCCCACACTCCCCTACAGTACACACACACACACACACACACACACACACACACACATACACACACACACACACACACACACACACACACACACACACATACATCAAAGCAGCTCAGCGTAGTGCCCAGCACTGAGCTTGGGGCACACTGGTCTACTCACTCAGCAGGCCGCTGGCACACACTCCACATCTGCCTGCAGGGATTGCCAATGGCAATCATGGCCTCTGTGTGTGTGCATGTGTATGTGTGTGTGTTTTTTATTAGAAAAAAACAACATATGTTCTTTGTTGGGTGTACGTATGTCTGAAAAAGTGTTTACAAGTAGTTATGTGACACATTTTGTAGTAGCACTGGTTTAAAAAAAGGCTGCAGTTTCTTTTTTTTATAAGCTCTAAACTGCTTCAATTTAATCTGAAATATCCACAGTCTCCACTTCATTTTGGCCAGCCACTATAAACATAAATTTTAATCACATATCAGTTAGATTCCAAGACCAATCATTTTATTGAACCTTTAGGAAATACTATACAAAAGGCCGGTACTCTCATCCACTTAATTTTCATATTTTTCTTAAAGAGGAAAATTAAGTTCCTTTCAAAAAGCAGTGCAAGCAAGATAATGACCGGTATGAGATATTTCCCAGCAATCCAATTCATTCACTATCAATCAAACATGTGTTTTCAATACCAGTTTACCCAGACATAAAAGTAAAAACTGAATGCTTGAAAGCAGTTTGAAATCAGACAAACAGGTACACGTGAATGAGTAGCAATGTGCAAGACTTATAATGCATTATGAATTATTAAAGCACCTTGGCACATTGGCCGAGGGGGAGATATGGTGTGTGAATTATCCCTAATCAATATATAGAGTTTAGTGGTAACATGGCTCCTAATTACGCCCCCGTTTGACCACACGCTCACCTCTTCTCCCACCTTTTTGTTTTCTTCTCCTTCCAAGCTCTGCTCCCATCCCACTCTTCCTCTGTCAGGCGCTTTGGCCTACACACAGGGCAACCATACAAGTGCAATACAAATCAATGGGTTCGCACATTAACACACAGACACACAGCAGACAAGGTAAGGGCTTCGAGACCTCTAACCCAAACAACTCTTGTCCTGCAGGTTGATCAATAGTCAGAAAAATAGCATTAACAGCCCATCGCACTCTTTCCATCTCTTTCTTTCTTTGCTAATCGTTCTTTCGATGTTATCACTCCCCTTTTCTCCTGCGGCAGAGAGGAAAGTTTATTTCCCAGAGCTCCTTAGAAATCCCAGAAGCCTGCATGCCCCCATCTCACCTCCAAGCCACAGCCAGACACCCTGTTAGAGGCTATTACTATCGTCAGCTCCCCCCTCCATCCTAACAAGACTCAGACAGAGGCTGGACATTAGCTAATCCATACTTATTGCATCTGGGTTCCTCTCACAGCCTTGTAATTCACATTGAGAGACATATTAGCGCGACATATTAGGCTGGCAACAGGTCTACGAGGTGAGATGCTACACTGACACTAAATTGACTTAGCCGGAGCCTCGCGGGTCATTGTCGGGTACTGCTGCTAGCTGACGACTCGGGCCCAGTCTGCCCGTATTGAGTTTCTGTGATGGCTGTTTAGCTTGTAGTGCTACACGGGGGCGGGGGGGGGGAGTGGTGGAGGTGCTCCAGCTCATTGCGTTTACTGACAGGAACCCTGCAGACCACAAGGCTATAGGGATCAATAGCATTGCACTGCACGGCACTGCCAGACCAGGCCATACCCAAACACAGGAAGATTGCATTACACATGGGCTTAAATCAGGCCAAGCCTACAGCCTTATTAGCACAGCACAAACACGCTCCATTTGCACTCGCATTCAAGCAAGAATTTCATTTTCTAACAAATTATCACGTAGACTTTTTAGGCAAACACAAACATGCAATCTTTCCAAACATCTAATAGACACGCACACAGGTTATGTTTTTGTCTGGTGATCCTGGACCTGAGCCTCCAGGTGGCCCTGCATCCCTCCTCTGAACAAACAGACCAGCAGTTTGCTCCACTTCCCCCATGTCACCGAGGCCAAGTCCAGACATTGTGCGGCCCACCGGCCTGCTGACACGGCCACCCAGCCTGCCAGGGATTTGCGGCTGGGTCAGAGAGTTGACATTTATTAAAGGAAGTTGCATAGAGAGTTACAGGGAGTTGACAGTCCTCTTGTCACGTCGCACTCCAGAATTCAGAAACCTGCGCAGCACACGCCCCTCTCTGTTTCCAACAATAAAAGAAACAATGAAGTTGTTAAGCACCGTATGACCCTCCCAGGGCCCACTACAATGAGAATGACAGCTTTCATATCCCTGCCTAGTACCACTGGAGCTGCAGTTCCTTGCTTTGAACTACAACTTATGACCTATTTGAGGAAGTTATAAATCACAGATTTTTGATAAGGGGCAAATATTAAAATAAAAAAAATAAAAAATAAATTAACTCACACGCAGAAACAAAAGCCTATATGTAAAAATTACACTAAGTGATTGTGAATGAATATTTGTGGGCCGCAAGGGGGAATGCAGAGTTTAGTGGACCATGAGGAACAATGAAAAATCTAAAAAGGAGAAGTCGAGTGAAATGGATTGAGTGTGTTGAGGACCAGATGTGCCGTGGATGGATCAAACATCTGCTGGCTCTGCAAGGCCTCAACGGTCTTGAATGACCCCCATCATCCAATCTTTCTCACCATGCGTCCCGGTGAACCTTTTGTTCTTCACTATCTGCCCTCTCATAAAGATCAAGGGTTGTTTTTTTAACTATGTTTGAAATGACTTTGATTTTTGCTCTAACCGTTCAAAAGGAATGTTATTTATCTGAGTTATAAAATGGCATATTCGGGCAAACATGTACAGGGTTACAAAAAAAAAATTACAGTGCAGATTGCATTTTTTTTCTGTTATTGTTCTCGATCCTGTGTGTTTTGATGGTCTAGAGCTTTCCTTGGTGTATAAGTTACAGTACAAAGAGGCAGCACCAGATGGTAACGGTGTTTATTTTTGCAGTAAGTAATCACCATTCTGGAACTTATGACAGTAGACAGGCCCAGAGACCTGGAACCATGCCCCGAGAGACCTGAGCACCACTTCCTGTTGTACCCACATGATCGCAGACACACTATCACACTTTTACACACACATACACATCCATGCACACATAAACACAAGCATCCTCTGGGCTGCTGGCGATGTGAGCCCCTGGGCCACAGGGATAGATGTGTTCTGGCACATAGGTTGGAGTAGTGTAAATTACGCTGCAGCCACACTGGCACCCTCCGCCTCCAAGATGAATGAGCCAGCTTACATGCCAGGTTACAATTCCAGTGAGGCTGGAGTTTAAAAACAGGGATACTGCAGTGGTTGTAATTTGGGACCATTTTACCTACTGCAATATTTCACTTTGGTATAACAACAAAATTCTTAACACACCACACTGCACTCTTTTTTGATTAATGGTCTGGCATTAGGTGTCATTTACAATATTTGTATTAGTGTTTGTGACAATAATAAAACAATAACAATCTATTAAAGCCCAAAAAGGCAATTCCAGTAATGAGTCTAATAATTCACCTTATTGTTTAATAACAACTACAGCTAATATACGTTTTACAAATACTTTTGACTTGTATTGCGGCCTTAAATCTCATGCAAAAATACTTTTTAAAAATACTTTTCAATACTGTGCTTTTGCATTAAACAACTGAAGTTGCTGTTTTGTATCACCAAAATGTTTTATTAATGTTTACCGGTCTAGAAGTACTACGGCAATACTGGGTAAATGCATCGTGTTTATATTTTTTATATACATCTTTTGGAAATTAGACAATAAATAATAATAAAATAAAAGTCTTAAAATAAATAGCTGGGTTGATTTTTAACATTTTATAACGCATTTTGTTTTGTACCTTGAGTTTTTGATATATATCTTTGCACCTTAAATTTTATTGGATGTCCTTCTGAGGTGTCATAATATCAGCCGGTATTTTGCATTATATAAGTAACAGTATGTAACAGAGGGATAACGATGATTTAAAACCCAAGAGGTTAAATTTATATGGTAGGCTGCTGAGCCAACAATGTCAGGACATGCAGCATCAAAATGGAGAACATGTCCGGCAGTCACTCATATTGTCCAGACACAAACATATTGTTATACTGTATATAACACCATAAATATATCATTTCTAACAGAACACACTGCAATAATGAATGATTTACAATTACAGAGTCTGGAGCAACACATTGTTGCCAATTCGCCAAACAGTCTGTATCACATATTCCTAGTTAACATGACAGACACAGACTCCTTTGGGGCACCCAGACCCCCTAGTTGCCCTTCCTCCATATGTGAGTCAGGCCGGCAGTGAAATACTGTCAGGGAGAGGAGCGGGGTGGAGGGAAGGTACCAGAGAGAGAGGCTCGAGTTAATGGTCTTGCATCTTCCTGGCAGCATGTCAATAATGGCTCTGATCACATTAAGTAAAGAGTCCATTAGCTTATTCTCTTTCCTCCTGCATGCTCCATAGCAAAAGCATAGGAGAAAGCTGAAAAGCTGCTCTAATGCAGTGTGGCTGCGTGTTACAGACACCTCTATCTGTTTCCAGCTAGACCAAAACAAAATGACTCGGGAGGTTTACCTACAGTACAATCCATTATTCATTTACATCAATTTCCTTTTACACAGTAACGTGATGTGTGGATTATTTTTGTTGTGTAGTAATCAATGCTACATTCCAGGTAGTACAGAAGAAGATTCAAGAACAATTTAACACATTTTAACAGTTCTGGTTGCAGAACATACACAATATATTCAGAAACAAGTTGTCATGTATTGGTTTTATGAGCTGTAGCCCTCATGTAAACATTTAATTTGCAACAAATACACGTTTATGCTTTTAGCAGGTTCTAAGTTTCACCTTTTGTAAGCGTGCTCACTTACCAAAGACTCCGTTTTGTGACCCATTACTAGCCTAAGGGTATAATGTGATAAGGGGCGGATATTACACAAAAGAGGAACATCAAGACACAGAAGAAACAAGGAACTACGTGGCCAAAGAGCAAATTGTGAGCATATGTTAATGCACCTTCTCTGCACCGGCCTCTTGCCAAAATAGTAATCAAGACAAAGGAGATGTGATATAAGAGGGAAAGAAAACCAGGTTGTCAGCTCCACCCCCCCTCCATCTTTACCAACACACACACATTGGACAGACAGACCATTTCTCAGCCGCCTCACTGCTCTCCATTGGCCCTGGAGGGGGCACAGCGGCCCCCACATCTGTCTCCCAGGCCCACGACAGACCTGGCTGCTTCATCCAGACCCAGCAGATCACACGAATCATCCTCAATTAATGTGAACCATCAGGCGTTCCCTCGCTGCTTCTATCACTCCACCCCTCTTCTCTGAGGCACCCCCTCGAGCTCAGTGCTAGGCCCGCTGAGTTTTACACATTGACCACAGCTACGGTTCCTTAGCACAGTTGGGTGAGGCAAGCCAACGTTATTGTGTATGCTTTGTGAAAACTGACAGGGAATCAATACATCAGTCCAAGCAGACGTTACTCACATGTAAGCGCTGCGAGGCGGTTCTTCAGAGGTTCTGAACTCAGAGAACGGCCGACTTTGCTCTTAAATGGCTTCCATGTGCTGCCCCATCTGCACCTCTGCTGGGCTGTGGCCAAAGGACTGTCCTTTCCACTTTTTTAAGATGCGGGGGGACAGCTTTAAAACAAAAAGAGTGGTGATGGTGGAGGTAGAGGTCAGGGGGTTGAGACCTTTTTTAAAATGACAGGTTTGTTTTCAAAAACAGATAATGAAAAAAGACAAGACAGTGGAAGAAGAAATGGAAACTGTTTACTAAAGGCCACCTGGAACATGGGATGTGCCAGATTGTGACTCACCCGTCTGTGGTAAAGTCCTCTGTAATAACCCCCCTCGACCCCCCTCCCTATCCTCTCAGTCTGCAACTGCACTATAAATCTCACTCCAGTCGATTAGTGTGCCCTTAGCAACAACTAACACACAGTCATGAAATTTTAACCAATGCCATGAGTTAAATCAGGTTGAGAGGTGAAGGCAGGGTATCTCGCAGCCTGTCTGTTGATCAGTGTGTCTGGCCCGGCGAAATAAGCCCTGTGGCTTCTTCACTTTCAGTTACACCAGAGCTCAGCAAGCTGTCCTCGCTGGCAGTATTGAGCATAATATTGACCAGAGCAATGCCCTTTGCATGGTTAATTAAATGATAAAGACGGAATCAAACTTTAATAGAATGGTTCCAAGTTTAAATCAGGAATATGACAATTTATTGAATCACCTGTGTCAGCTGTGTTTTAAAGGGGTGAACATCAGATTAAATACAGGTTCTCAAGTTTTTGTGTCTATGTAGTACATTTGCTCTTCAGCCTTTCCTCCATCAATGCTGAAATTAGTGGTTGTCATCCTTTGATTGTATTCGCCATATTTATTAAGTGTAACTGCAGATTGTCACTTATTAAAACCAGACCACTTTCAGGAAGGGATCACGACTGTCTGGTGACTTACAGGATGACTCAGTGTTGTTCTTTGCAAAAGACTATTCCAGACAGACGGTGTGGGAAAGTTCGGAATAAGACTGCTAATTTGTTTGGCTGCTATTTTATTATATTATTTTTTTTTTTACTATCTGAGATATTGAAAATACAGGTGTAAACCACACAATACTAAAAAGCTACCACAGGTTTCAGTTTTTCCTGTACATATTTCAAAAAGGTTCATGGCCTCTTTTGTAAAACACTTGTTCCTGTAATAGGCAACCGTAGGGTAACATAATTGTGACTGATTGGTCCACAGGGATACTGTCTGTCATTGATGATACGATTACATGTATTTACTGTTGCCTTGTTAATTATACATTGGTATCATCTTGTACTTCAGCAGACAGCCGGTGTACAGTTGCTTGTCATCTTGCTATGAAGATACAAGTTAATGTTTCCTCAGTTTAGAAAACATCTAAAGCAGATACACAAGGTAATGTCAAAAGAGTAACACATTCTTTTGAAGTGCAGCGCATAAATGAGGATTTTACCATGATCAAAGAGTGCAAATTTCAACCTCTATGATTCTTACAAATGTCCTCCACCCACATCTGGACGTAGCAACTGATTTCCCCTTGGTCCATCACAGGGGAAGAAGTAGAGCTGGTTGTTCACACATGACCTCTGACCTGCCACTGGGGAGCCAATGGGGGAGCAGCCTGTGTCTTGGGAGCTCTTGCCCTCTGATGTGATGGCTCCAGGCAGTGGGCTTTGCGTGAACCCATCCCCCATGGCACCCCTCGCCACTAGATCCTCTGCATTATTCATGCAGCCTGAGATGGGGTCGGGAGAGAAACAGAATATGGAAAAGGAAGCACCAAGGTTCAAGACCTTCTCAGATCACAAGGAACTTCTGCTTAACCTCCCTTGAAGTGGCGAACACAGGGATAGAGCAGTTTTTTTTAAGGAACTGGATCTGAAAGCAGGAATGGAGATCAATGGGGGTTCCCTCGAGGCTTGGTGGAGATCGCATTCACTGCAAGGTGATTGGTGAATCAATGTGGTTCCCATGGTTCACTTTGCCATTGTGAGAACTGATCCTCCGTATTGCAAGTGATACTGTCTTATGATCGGTTGAGTTGCTCTTATGTTAATGTTGAACCAACGAAGTGTCCCCCTGCAGAGATTGTACATACAACGTCATGCCAATTTATATGTAAACATCGAATGCAAATATTGGAGAAGCTACATGACACAAGCTCTATGAGGGTAAGAGATCTCCTATTTGATCTACTGTTTACAGACACAGGTCAATACGATGTATTTATAGCAACTATTCGCTTTATTTTGGTGAGTGCCTAGCATGGTATCTCCCTCCATTGCTTTCCAAATACACTCAGACACTAAGTATGATAGGTGATGATTAGTGAAAAGCATATACATGTTAAGCTGTTAATCCCTAATGCACACCATGCAACCTAACAACAGTACACACCCCAGCTCTTAATACAGCCCTGCACATAACCTACTAATTGCATAATTGCCTGATTTGTTTTAACTGACAGTGGTGCCCTGGCCCATGACAGGACCATCATTTGCTCATCCTCATTGTCAGCAATTTGCAAGGTGGATACCCCACTACACACCCACTACACAACATCCAGCGCCACAGTATTAGTGACAGCCATGAATTAAGAATGCATTGCAGAGGCAGAGAGATGAATAAATACAGTCGTTGCTAGGTTAATTCTGAGAGACATGGAGGCAGGCAGATAAAATAAACTAACAGCAGCAGGCTGTCCACCAGATAAAGTGGGTACTCCATCGTCTCTCTGCTGTAATTATTGGCTAATAGTCATTAACCTGGCAAACAGAGGTTTAGCTGTATTGTTTAAAGGACTCTGGGATGCATAATGACAGACTAATATGTCATAGCACTGGGGGAGATGGGGGAGGGGTGGATTAATGAGATTTTACTGGAGGGAGTGTACAAGAAGAGGTGGGGCACGCCTGGAAAATATAGGGGGAAGAGGGCC
Organism: Pagrus major; assembly: GCF_040436345.1. Taxonomy (NCBI): domain Eukaryota; kingdom Metazoa; phylum Chordata; class Actinopteri; order Spariformes; family Sparidae; genus Pagrus; species Pagrus major. The sequence goes on from NC_133215.1 coordinate 13,989,955, forward strand.
ACATTAAGCTAATTGGAAGATGAGTGCCTACTTGTAAAAGTGCTTCTAATGGCATATTTGTTTCTCTCGCAGCATCACAAGGCTAATGCAGGGGAGTGGAGTTGTGAGACTTACTGTAGTAAGGACTACAGGGGCCTGTGTTTGTCTGCAAATGTGTCAGCTCATACTTTAGATAGTCATTTGGATACAATGCATGCATATTATTTCTCATCTCTGTTTATTAATTGTTATGGGGGTTATCTGCATTTAATATTTCTGTCTATAAAGTGATATATTGCGAAATATAGTTGTTATAAACAAGATACTGCAGTGGCTTATAAGAAACAGCCATGTATTGAAACACTTCTTGGCATAGAAACCAGTAGTAGTTTCCACATGGACTGAACTTTAATCAAGTTTGTCCCCTCACATCTTTTTCTAGATCAATTCACTTCATTTTTGTATTTGAGTTGACTCTGTGCTCCAAGCTCGACCTCAGCCCAAACGCTTGTTGACTGCCCTCCAAAACTCAATTGACCAGTGAACGACGAGTGCTTGGAAAGCCTCCTCTCAGACAGGGTCCAGTGCAAAGCAGAACTGCTGACCTGTTCTGACAGCTGGCTGGCCCTTACTAACACTAATGGGTTACAGTTTGGCCTGTGTCATTGTGTTTTGCCCTTTGTTTGAGTTCATGAGTGGGGAAGTGGAGGCACAGGGTAAGACAAGAAGAGGATAAAATAAAGAGCCAAACGATGTTTGATTCAGTCAGTGATTGACAAAAAGGCTGGATAAACGCATGTGGGTTTGGAGAGCAACTTTGGTCAAGTGATTTTGTTGATGTGTATAAACTTGCAAAGCTTTCATTAGTTTTATTTGATCCTATTACTTATAGCTTGAGACTAATCCCTATAATTTTATCAATGGAGCTCTCATTAAAATGACCTAGTTTTTGAAGCTTGTGGATCTTATTTCAATCTCAATTTGACAGACAAACATCAAAGTGAGGCAGTTAGGAAACTGATATTAGGATGTCTTGAACTGGATGAAATGTAATTAAATGTAGCCAGTCATCCAAAAAATGCAAGTTCTTTCTACTACTGTTTAGTGCTTGTGAAACACAGACATTAGAATAATACACTTTGACTGCATTTAATATTTTTCATGCTTCTAATCAGAGTTCTGTACAAATGGACGTCAAGCTGATTTTTTTTTTTTTGTCACTAGATAATATTAAAAGATGGATCCACTTCTTAGAACTACAGTTTCTTAAGAAATGTGGTTGTGGAACTATTTAAAGATTCACTTTCTAATTTGCTTTCATTTTTTTGTTTCAATTAAATCAAATGGAAATACTAATGCCCAGATGGCCATGCAGTATGAAATAATAGTGCCCAGGCTAGAATTTAAAGTCATACCTCCAGGCAAAAGCTCCAGAGCACACACAGAATGAAAGTGTAAAATGTTTTTTAATGTATATTTAACAACAAATACCCCAGTGACTATTGATGTTTCGTCTCAGAAGAATCTGTTTCTCCAGTATATCTGAGGGCATGATATGAAACCACTCGCACTTTTATTTTTCTCTGTTTTTCTGCTCTTCTTCCTCTGTGTCTCTCCCGTACTATCTCTCTTTCGCTGTCTCTCTTTAAACATTTATCTTCTGTTTTCTCCTTACAGGCCCTTTGTGCTTTGTGATGTTGGTTTTTACAGCTTTTTACTCACCAGAGTTGCCATTTATCTTTTATAGATGCCAGCAGCTAGGAGCACATACGAAATGTTACCATTTCACTGTGACTAATTGTCATCGCTTGTGTTTCTCCCTTGATGTAACTTGCGCCTGGTCCCTCAGGAACCTGTGTGCGAAATGAAGTATTTACACTATGTCTCTCCGTCTCTCTCTCTATCTACTTCTATCTCATTCACGAAAGCGTTCATACCACACCATCTTATGAAACAACATGAGTGCCAGCAGTTACTGGATGAGGATAATTTTGTTGAGAGTTCTGTCATCAGTGCTATTAAGCTGGAAGAGATGTGGGTTCATATAAGAGGACAAGAGCATTGGGTCGGACGGTCATTGCCTCAAACTCAGTATCTCAACCACAAAGTCAATTTTCAGGCTTTGCCAAAATTCTTTTTCTTTTTCCCTTGCCATCTCTTGATGTTTTTAAATGTTCACATTTGCAAGGAGTCTAAGTTTTTTATTTTTCAGCCATTAGTGACACATCTCCAAAAGACGCTAGCCAAGTAAAGTTCTCTATTTGGAATAACGCCCAAGTCCCATCGGAGTACTTCTGTACTCTTAGAGTGGAAACTTTCTCAACATTCCCAAGCCTCCAAAAATACAGGAACTTGAACTGCCAAGGGATATTATAAATTATCTGTTGTTAATATTTATATAATAAAATGGATAGTGTCCCAAACAACATTGTTGTTTATTACAAAGTATTTCATATTAATATTTAAGGTGGAACAAGTTGTGCATACTAACATATTTATATGATTAATATTTAAAGTAACACACGTAAAACATGTTTCCTTTATACCTCACTAACACAGAAGCATGATAAATATGCAGCCTGTCAAATAAAAGGAACACAAGCTCAATGGCACTGTCAAGGCACTCAACACAACCTTAAATAAACATGAGGTTTTTTTCTTTAAATGTCCAAAGCCATTCCCCGATACGTAGTGTAGCAGTCCCATCCTCCCTCGAGCATTTCACAGTCTTAGGGATGGAACACACTGAGAAAAATACCCGCTAACCAAGGTGCGATTAATGGCTTACATTAATGATTCTATTATTTCTGTGAGACATTTTTTCCCTTGCTCAGACAATAATGTAAATATCTCTAGGTACTGTTTGTGTACAGAGGGAGTCCCAGCAAGAGTTCAAATCTTTTTCAAAGCTGTTTTTTTTGTCTCACTCAATGGAAGTTGCAGAGACCTGCTAATCGCTCCACCTCAGTGCTTTTTATTTGTTTGCTTGAGACTCAATTAAACTCTTGCCTACCCTCATCACTATGTGATTAAAGATCACATTTGCAGGGCTGATTTATAGAAAAAAATAAACGAGTGAAAAGTGGATGCCAAAGAGGGATAGTGGAGGGGGGTGGTTCAACAAAGCTCTGTTAGTTACTTGTCGCTCCAGGAGCCTCTGAATTTCATGAGCAGAAAAGCTTGCCCTCACAAACTAACCCCTGCTCTATGTTCTCCTTTGACCACACTGATTATGCACAATCAATAACGGTTTGTATTTCTGTCTTCTCTTTTGTCTCTTCTGGGGCATCTAGGATGCTGCAGGCAAGGTGCTGGACCGCTGGACCATCATGTCCCGAGAAGAAGAGATCATCACCCTGCAGCAGTTCCTACGCTTTGGTGAGACCAAGTCCATTGTGGAGTTGATGGCCATTCAGGAGAAGGAAGGTCAGGCAGTTACAGTTCCCTCCTCCAAGACAGACTCCGGGATTAGGACATTCATTGAAAGTAACAACAGGACCCGCAGCCCGGGGCTCCTGCCACATCTGGAAAACAGTAGCCCATCCAGCATTCACCATTTCGAGAATATTCCCAACAGCTTAGCCTTTCTCCTGCCCTTCCAGTACATCAACCCAGTGTCTGCCCCCATGCTAGGCTTGCCCCCCAATGGCCTGCCTATGGAACAGTCTGCTCTCCGGCTCCGGGAGCCCAGCCTGCCAAACCAAGGTGAACAAATGGACACCAGTGAGTCAGAAGTGTCCCTGTCACCATTTCGTACAGGCCAGAGCCCGAGTCGTGGAGCCCTGGGAGCCCTGAACAACAACATTGAACCTAAAACAGAGCCCAACAACAGGGCATCACCCATCTCACCAACCCCTTCAACCCAGCAGGCGCAACAACAGCAGCAACAGCAGACACAGCTCCAGCAGCAACAGCAGGCAGGCCAACAGCAGTCCCAAAATCAATCTCAGCAATCCAACAGCTTGAATGAACACCAGGTCCACCACCACTTCGTAAAGGACGAGCATTCTAAAACCATCAGTCATGCTTCCTTTAACTCCAAGATGCATCGCATGCGCCGCATGGGATCCACCTCACGCAAAGGCCGTGTGTGCTGCAACTCTTGTGGCAAAACCTTTTATGACAAAGGTACACTTAAGATACATTATAATGCTGTACACTTGAAGATTAAACACCGTTGCACCATTGAAGGCTGCAATATGGTCTTCAGCTCACTACGCAGCCGCAACCGCCACAGTGCCAATCCCAATCCACGGTTGCACATGCCGATGCTGCGTAATAACCGCGACAAGGACCTCATTCGTGCCAATTCGGCACCTGGTACACCTGTCATCTCAAGCACCAAGAATGGTGGCTTCACACTCACCAGCCCTGGAAGGCCACCACTGGGCTTCACTACTCCTCCAGTGGACCCTATGCTTCAGTCACCCCTGCAAAGCCCACTGGTGTTCCCCACCCTGAAGTCAGTGCAGCCGGTCCAGCCAGTGCCCCCATTCTACCGTACACTACTGTCCCCTGCGGACCTCTGCAGTCCTCCAGTGTCACTGCCCACCAGCCCCATCCTGCCCACCACCACCAACAGTACCACCCTGATGGACCAACAACAGCAGATGCTGGCTGCAGCTGTGGCTTCGAACAATAATGTTCATATGTCAGAGGCAGGACCCATGTCCCATCGCTTACATACACATAGTGCCAATCACGACGTCACCACAGGAAACACAGACCCCACGCCTAAAAAGAAGCCTCGTAAATCTAGCATGCCAGTGAAGATTGAGAAGGAAGTAATTGATGTGGCAGATGAATATGACGACAAAGATGATGACGACGATGATAACCTCCACCATAATCATCACCATCACCAGTCATCTCTTCTTCACAACAATATCAAAATGAATGGTAATTGTAACAGCAACAACAATGGTGGCAGTGGTACTGGGAACCACAGTGGTGGAAGTGGGCAGCAATCTCCTTCCCAAGATGAAATGAGCCCCGGCCTAGCTCTGAGAGGCATGATGAGACAGAGCGAAGATGAATGCCGGGAAGGGACTGGCAGTGACAGCAGGGGTGGAAATGACCTTCAAGGCTCAGGTGATCTACGTTGTATGGACAGCTTCACCTCTGAGGACCAGGACCATGAGAGAGACTTTGAGAATGAATCTGAAACCTCTGATTCCAAGATGTTCTACCGTGATGAGCTGATAGATGTGGAGGAACAGCAAAAACACATGAGTGGCGGAAGGGGTCTGGACAAGGAACAGAATGATGAGGGTGGTGAGGAAGTTGATCTGAGAAAGGAAATGGAGGGCAAGGGTCATTCCTCACCCTCGCCTCATCAGCCCCCTATCAAGATCAAGGAAGAACTCAACGATCCTACTTACGACATGTTCTGCATGGGCCAGTATGGCCTCTATAATGGAGGCATGGCCGCAGCTGCTGCCGCTGCTGCAAGCATGGCTGCTCTGCATGAGAGCTTCATCTCTTCAATGGGCTACGGTGCCAGTCCACCCAAATTCCCTTCTTCTCATTCACCAGAGGGAGACCCATGCTCAAGTCCTGACCCCAAGATCTGCTATGTGTGTAAGAAGAGCTTCAAGAGCTCCTATAGCATGAAACTGCACTACAAGAATGTGCACCTCAAAGAGATGCATGTGTGCACTGTGGCTGGCTGCAACGCTGCCTTCCCTTCCCGGAGGAGCCGAGACAGGTTAGTGCTACAGATTGGTCATGCAATCATTTTATTTCAATGTAATTGCAACAGTTACAGGTAGGTTCAATGGAAATGTTGAATTCGGTCTATTAAGATTGAAGGAGTTGCACTACATAAATCTACATAATATAATACTTTTTTGGAAGGATATAGCAGTTTTAGAAATGTTAAAACACAGATTAACAGATAATAGCATTTTTGTAAAAGTTATGCCTTTTCATTTCATGTTAATAAAACAAGATTTAGCTGCAGTATTGCATTACTGTATAACATTTACCTGGATAGCTTTCACTTCACATCTTTCAGCTAATTCAACAGTAAATTGATTCAGGGACATCTGCTCCTTGTCAAGTCAAAGTTCAGAAGAGTAGGGTGTCAGGATGCGAAACCCATACACACACATTCAAACAAGCACTAGGCCGTACACATCCCTGCAGCTGCAGTGTGTTGTTTACCTGCCCTCAGTACCTCACCTTGTCACAGGGAGGTGAGGGCGCATATATTAACATTGACAGCGGTTTGTCAAACCACTGCATTTATTAGCGCATTAGGAGGTGAGGCCAGCCATACTCACCTGGGCTTGTTAGCACATATCAGTCCCACACATTCACTCTGCAGAATATATATACTGTAGCAGCAGTGGCAGCAGATTGATGCCATAACACATGCTTGAGGTACATAAGATCACTTGTGCCCTGGGCTAGCACAGGCTCCCTAAGGGATTACAAACAACAATTTCTTGCATCATGGTATGAGTATTCTGAAGTTAAATTGGCCAGCATTCAATCATGATTAAAGGTAGAATTTTCTCTCTTAAAATCCTTTATATATAGCTAGTAATAATATCCATTAGACTTACTGTTATGAGAGAAAGGCAATCGAATAAATAACAGCTGTCTGGAAATTCAAGTTTAGGCTTTAGTAATGCACAAAATCATATTCCCTTGCTAGTCATGTAAACAAAGTTGGTCGATTGTTCAAGCTATCCAGTCACTCACACAGCAGGGACATGTGAAATGGCCCTTGGCACAAACTATACATTCCCTCACTCTCTCATGCTCATACTCTTTTTCTCTTTAATAGAAGTCAGGTGCATAACAGAACAGCTCATTCTATTCTTTAGGGGGAATATAAATAATATACATATGCAGTATATATATTTATCTTGTACCATCCATGACAAGTGACACTTTTATTTAAATAAAGGGCAAGTTGCAACACACTGCATGTTTCCAATTGGCAAACAAATCTTCCCAGAGGGGGCTTTATATTTTTACTCAGTGTTTTGTCTCACCCACACATTGGCTCTGCCCCTCCTCATCTCTTCCTCCACCACTGCTACCTCTCTCCGCAGTAACTCACTGCTCTTTTCCAACCCCAAGTCTTTTATTTCATTTGTTGTTTTGGTGGCATCTGTTCCTACAACTGTTTTTTCATTAGCAGCACGTAAATAGAGCAGGTGATCCTGGGGCTCTATCGGAAAAGATGTGGGAGGGGGACAACAAGTTAACAGTAGTGAAGGTGCAACCCTGCTGCTTACTTGACACAGCTGTGCCAACAACAGCAGCAAGATAACTGTTACAATAGCATGCATTGCCACGATGTGGTGTACTGACTGGTCAGTTTATTTTCTCACCTCTATTGATAAAATTTTAGAAAAAGAGAATGCCTGAGGCATGACCGGCCTGCAGCGTAACATGTTCATGCACATGTATGCGCACTCACTTGTGCACACAGAAACACACAGATGCAAACACACAGGATATGTACAAATAGATAACAGAGAAAACTATTTGTATACACCTTATCTCTTTGTAATTAGTCTCATAATACTGTGAAACTGTTGTTGGATATCAACAATTACCTGCCTTATCTGAACTTTTAAATAGCAACAGGAAAGCTCCACTGTGCATTAATAGGGCAATTCAACATGATAAAAGATTTCAGTAGTAGATAGGAATTGCACCTAAGAGTAAAGTGACATTAGTAATCAGCAGATATTTCTCAGATTTTAATTGGTGCTGAGATAGATACTGTGAATCAGACTGTTTTAATTTCTACAGCTGCTCCACTTTTTTGTCAGTTATCTAATTTTGATCCCTCATACTGGAATCTGCTGTCATGATCCCACGATGGCTAATGGAAAACTAAATGAGGCAACAACAAAATATAATAATCAGAACAGAAGAGATGTAAAAGCTGTATTTTCACAAATATGCAGCTAGGTGTTTAGTATCAAAGCCAGGGCTGAGTGGAGTGCTTTAGACAGGCGCAGAGGGATCAAAGATTCGACCGTATTGCATATAGAAAGGTAACACCTCAACATGAACTCTTCCTATGCTCAGTCTCTTCCTGTGTCAGCTTGGATGTGTGAGTGTGTGATAGCTTGACTCCTTGATGAGAAAAACACCAGCATATAAATGCCATTCAAATACGTAAAGTGGCAGAACATATGGGAGATGGGGATAACTTTGTTGCAATGAGGGACAATTGCCGCTGTGAACATAATGCATCTTTGATACAGTATAGCTCTGGGTGGGTGAGACCTAAGCACACTATTGTTTCCATACTTTTTCTGTGGGGGGATAAATTCCTGATAGCATATGGGACGTATTACTCTGCCGCTGGTTCAAACAGGGAACAAAACAACAGAAAGAAGGGCACTGCATAGCTAGAGGAATCCTGGGGCTTTGAGGCGAGTCAGTGCACGAGATGGGCTCTCATCAAATCTGTCCCTGGATAATCCTCTAATGACATAATGTATGTTTGAGTGTAATGATTGCAATAAAATGGGAATATAATTTAGTTGTTTTCATAAGAGCATTTGCTCCGTTAAGATTAAGAAACTGCACATACGAAGATATTTGCACAAAATAATGTTGAGAATGTTTATTACAAGTAAATTAGATAATCAAGTCTTTCTCCAAATTAGATTTTTTGGCCGTCAGTTACTAGAGTAGCGATTATTTGGTTTACTTCAGACATAAAGACATAACCCTTAATAATAAAAAAAAGAACTCTTTGAATAATAACCACATTGAATATTAATAAGCGGAAGGTAAACCAGTGGTTATTTGTTTTTGTTTTTACAGCTGAATAATATATTCTAAAGCAGCCTTTTAATATGGCGCCCTGCCTGGCTTCGTCTTCTCAAAACCTCCCAAACAGCTGTTGACATCCATCAATAGGGAGGTACCTCTGCATATCTGATTAGTCCATTGACCGAGTGAAAAGCCAAAGGCACATAAACACACCATCAGACACCAGCATCAAAAGCTCCCGTATCAAAGTGAAGAAGAAAACGGAGGAGAGGTCATTTGATCTACAGAGAAAAACAACCAAAAGCCAATGACATTGTCAGAAAATGTGCAGCCACGGAAAAAAGTATCACTAGTGTTTGTTCAGTTTGGCTCTCTGCCCTTTTTATAAGACCGTAGGACTTTATACACACAAACATTAGTGCACAGGAAAACTGCACATGCACACACTCAGGAATACAGGAAGGGATAATTTAATGTGCCCTTGAGCAAGCATGTAATGTGTGTGTTTTTGAGTGTAAAACAGATACCAACACTAAGAGTGTGTGTATGTGTGGTTTTACAGCGGGGTGTTTTCTCCCAGCCTCCCAGCCGCCTGCTGCACGGAGGTAAATGATTGCATATTTATTGGGGGGAGCGAGCAGCGTCGGCAGAAGTGTTGAAGAAGCTGCATGATTAACTGCTGGAAAGACGCGCGTACCAGTAATCATCACCATTATTGGCCTCGTTAATCATATTTTTTAAACCGTTGACAAGACTCGCCTTACTTATCTCGTTTTTATCAGCCTACCACGCTTCTCTTTTTTTTTAACCTTCACTCAAACATTTTAACCTGCTCCTATGTCGCTACAGCAAGTACAGTAGGTGTCCTCCCTCTTCCACATTCCCATGGTGCAGCGGTGCGCAGCCCGTGGTCCCTGCACGGGCCACTGCAAACGGAGAGAGTGAAGGTTAATTATGTTGGAGAGTCTCTTTCCTCCCTTCTCCTTCCTCTCTCCGTCTTCCTCGCTTTCCCTCGGTCCCCTCACGGCATGTGGGCCCAGCTCCGCTGCTTCACAATCAGCTCTCTGTTTGTCTCTTATAAACAAAGGGCATGCTGCTTATAGAGAGAATATATTAGCAAAAGCCACTCACCCCTGTGCAAAATATCTGCTGATTAAAACACAGAAACTTGAAGTATTAGCTCCCTTTGGTTTATCGTTGGCAGTTTTTTTGTGATGAATTTTGCAGAGTGTAAGGGTAATTATTTTTATTCTTAGATACACCCATGCAGGCACACTTCAAGTCTTCTGCAAGTCTCCAATACAATTGTAGTTGTAAAACTGCAATAAATTTGTACATAGAAAATGTTTTTCATGTTACATTTAATGTCTATGAACTCATTTACTTGAGGATCCTCAGATCTTTGTTGTTGAAACAATGCAAAGTAGATATAACAGTGACAAAGAGTGATAAATGCTACAAACACTCTTGTCCTCCCACTTACACCTAAAACCTCATAATACACCCCGAATGACAGGAAAGACAAAGAACCACTAGTGTCAGTTTAATACCACTCAGCCTTCCATCTCATTTACACATTATGAGTCATTTAGACAACATACACACACGTGTACACACACGCACGCACACACCCGCACTGACACAAAAACAAGGGCAAGGGCCATCAGATGAACCTAAAGATGATTAACGCCGTATGGGACAGGCACACTCTCGCTCTGCCTCCTCTGCACAGTCAAAAATGGGCTCTCTAGAGGCCTCCCCCATCTTTTGGGCAAAGATGAGACTGTCAAATTGGTTTGCCAGCCACATTACTGGCCAACAGGGAGGTAGAGATGGTGGAAGGAGGGGGTGTGTGGGGGGGGGCACACTAAGGAGTTGGGTTTGGGGGTGGAAAGATAGAGCGTACTGATGTGGAGTGATGGAGGTGGAGGGATGGAGAGGAGTGGGAAATGGGGCAGAAAGTCTAAATTTGATAAATGAAGGGATAAGTGCATTATGCCCACTGTGTGTAGATCCAGCTGACTTATTTTGATTATTTAGGGCAAGGAGGCAATGCCAACACACGAGTTAAATAATTATGTTTATGCAAATGATCATAAACTGGGCTCTTTTTCTCCTCTTTAGCTCTTGAGATTAAATCATTTCCAAATGATTAGAAATGACATGCCATAAAGTGACTTTTTTCTTCCCTTTTTTCATTTTACATATCTGTCAAATAGATTTTAAAGAAAGACTGCAGTATTAAATGTGAATATTTTTCATCAGATTTTGTTGTTGTAATATTCTAACAATGTGGTGTGCATTTTGAGTATTTAAAATGGCTACTCTAGCTCTAGCGCAGACTACTTACTGCATGATATTTAGCATGTTTGACTTTAATATCTACAACTGAGATAGCCATGGTTAACTTAGAGCTTATTAGCAGTGAGAAGGTGTTGTTATAGAGATGGAGACATGTTGCAAAGGACCTGCCTACCTGAGCATCATCAACAGCATCCTGAACTTCAGGTTTAATTGAGCAAATGTGGCCCCTTTTTTACGTCAAAGCCTGTCGGCTGGTATCCCTGCAAAATTGCTGCAATATTGATCCCTGATTGAGGCATATTTCAGACCATCTTAAAACACTCTTTCCTCTCACAGCAAAGCGTCCACACATGTATTTGGCTAGACAGGGATACAGCACCACAGACATTGAATCATGACTCCCATATTTTAGCCATAAGCTAACACCATATGGGTGCAACTGTTATATCAAAGGATAAAAAAGAACAAAGGATTTATACAGTCCTTTTGATCGAAGTCCGACTATATGGAAGTAGTATATTTTCTGTTGTACACTCAAACAGACAAAAGCACGTGCAAATACACACACGCACACACACATGCAGTGACAGCCACGGCCAATCGATTTGCCACGCTCTCTCTCCTCAATGCTGACGATGCTTGAGTGGACGGGCTCCTGGTTGCCTGGTTCACAGAAAAGGGTCCCTCAAATGAATGTATTTTTACCTCTTGCAGGACAATGTCGGATAGGGAAGTAAATAATTAAAGGAAAGGGACCCTTTTTGACTGCATCAACCCTGCCACTGCTGGTAAGCTCTACTATCCATTGTGACTCCATTTTTGCCCGTCCTGCTAAGGATGACCGTTTTCTTTTCTTTTTTTTCTTTTTTTTAATTTAATTTACACACATGTGCCCTCCCTGCATGGAAACCCCTCACATTAAAGGCACTGAGTGTTTGCATATTATTCTTATTTGATGTAAGTGCTGACCTGATATGAGAGGAATGGGCCGTGTGTATGTTGTATTTGACATCGGTCATTAGTTGCTTAAGTTTCCTTTCTGTGTTATGCAGTTTTGGTGTGACATGTGTGCAGTGGGTCCCTTTGTTTTCCAACTTGGCAACTGTGAAATTGGAGCGAAAAAGCACTGAATTAGATTCTCCAAGCCCATTTCACCTTGCATCCTTTAGCATGGCTTTGTATGCTAACTGAAATCCTCACTAATCTTATCTTAGCTTAAGCATGGCACTTTTACTTAGTTTCCTTCATCGGCTGTAGCACACTGTGTGATACAGTTTGCCTTGTGTTTGGGGAAAAATGCCCATCTTAATTAAATCCAGGGCTACATAAAGACATGTTCATTGAGGTGCTCGATTAAGCCACCTCCAATAGGGAACGAATGCGATAATGCTGTCAGGGCCTAGTGCTAATATGCTATCCAGTTCCCCTCGATTATCACATTACCACAGCTCGAATCAATTGATAAACTCCCATTCAATATGGTGGAGTATTTAATTGAGTCAGAGTCTATTGGATTTGAGGGCTGTGCAGTGCAGACATGCTGACAGCGGTAAACACTAGCAGGATGCTCTCTCTCTCTGTGCAATCTTCGAGCACTTTTCTGTGGAGAGCTGCAGGGGGAATTTCTATCTCTGCGTGACTGTCTGTGTACCCCGACTGAGAGTAACAATAATTACACATGTAGTGGCTCTTCTATTGAGTATTTGTAGCCTGGTACCATTTAACAGAATTAAGACAATATAAAAAAATATATTTTAAGTAAAAATATTTTGTATTTGAGAGGTTATCTAAATTCTTCACACACTGGCAGCATTGTGATTTACAACTCTGATTGTCTCCTCACATTAGGCACAGCTCCAACATCAACCTGCACCGCAAACTGCTGACCAAAGAGCTGGACGACATTGTCCTGGACCCCCAACTCACGCCACTGCCCAAGGACCTGCGAGCCGAGATACTGGCCAAGATCTACGCCGGGCACCACATGGGCTTGGACCCTATGGCCGGGATGGGCTTCGGAGGCGCCAGCCTCGGGCCCACTGGCCTGAACCACAGTGTCCGTTCCCCCATGAGCATCGAGTATCCCCACCACCCTCTCAACCAAACCCTTAAAAACCACCACACCAACGGCTTCTCCCGGGGCCAGCCAGAGGACTACATGGTGTTGGACCTGAGCACCACATCCAGTGTTCAATCCAGCAGCAGTGTCCACTCCTCACACGAGTCAGATGAGGGCAGCGATGAAGGCATCCTATTGGATGACCTGGAGGAGGAGGAGGGAGAAGAGGATGAGGAAGAGGGCAACAGCGAGGGGGAGGACTGCTCCCAGCGTGCCGAGGGGCGGGTTGAAAGGGGGCATCGGGATGAGACTGGAGAACTAAGAGGAGAAGGACATGGCGAGAGGTTGGAATCTTCCTCCTCACCATTCCTCCTTTCGTCCACCGGGGGCAGTAACTGTGGCAGCAGCGGGATCCTTTGCAACATCTGCCACAAAATGTACAGCAACAAAGGGACCCTGCGTGTGCACTACAAGACTGTGCACCTGCGCGAGATGCACAAGTGCAAAATCCCCGGTTGCAACATGGTGTTCAGCTCTGTGCGCAGCCGTAACCGACACTCTCAGAACCCCAACCTCCATAAAAACATGCCCTTCTCTACAATAATAGACTAAAGAATGACTTGCTCCTCTACCCTGCTGTCAGTCTGCCCGCTCCTCCCTTCATTCCTCATCCTTATTCCTCCTCAAATTCGCTTTTAACCCCAGCCCAGGGCCATCAAATACAAGCTAGATGCCTGTATGCCTCCTGCCCATCCTCTGTAAGTCATTGCAAGACATTTAAGTCCCTCTATAAAATTCATTGACTCTAAATACAGTTTATTATTGTGATCTTTGACTTTTCCTTCTTTGGAAGAACAGGATGACGCTCTTGAGCATGGAGTTTGCTTTATAACAAAACTCCGGTTCTTTTTTTCATAAGCCCCTCCATCTTTCCTTTCAAATGTGTCCCCACTTTGTTTTTATGTCCGTCTCCAAAGAATCTATTCAAACTCTTATTTGTGACTTTGCCTGCAGAAATGATAGTATTGAAGAAAAAAAAGAAAATCTTCTTGTTGTATTTGTGTAATGATAGCTTTTAAATGAACCCCTTACAAAAGCATGACAGCTTCATTTGTAAATAATGTCCCAAGAGGCTTTTGGTGTAAAAGAGTTGTGTTGATGGTTGTTTGCTTCTTTTTTTCTCTCTCTTTATGGTTTTATGTTACAGTCCAGTACAATACTTCCAGCTATAGGCAAGACAGAGGTAGCATCTTACTAGCTTGACTCATTTATGTTAGCTTCAAAGACACGTTTTAAACTGAGTCCTAGGAAAAAAAGAATATCATGTGGCTTGTTTTATCTACTTGTTAGATATTCAGAGGTTGCCGGCATGCTTTTTTAGGCTCCTACACTGATATCATTCTCTGTATTTCTATTGATTTTTTTTGTCTGTTATGTTTATGAGCTTTAGTATACCAATTCAGTTTTTGCACTTTGCATCTATACAAGGGGATGTGTAATATTATTATAATGAGGACTTTTGCAATGGTAAGTTTAGGTGTTGTTTGGGGTCATTGATGGCTACAGTGCCAAGGGAAATGACAGTACCTTCAAAAATACTTGTGCCAGTTTCTTTTTGCACGTGCTCATTTTCAAAACACAGTCTGACGACAGAAAACATCTCGTCCCCCCTGAACAAAACCTGAGATCTTCCCCCATCGCTAAACAACGCATTCAGAGAGTGTCTACAAAGTGTCTTGCTTCAAAACGAATCCAGATGTGACTGAATATAAACTGCTGTTTCACAAACAAAGAGGTGTTAAATATTGGTAAAGTCTCTCCTCCTCTTTTTGTTTAAGGAGTTATTTATGTATGGTTGCCATAATGATCACAATAATAACGTCAGAGGTTTAGTGGGGTAGTCTGTGCAAAGCATGGCATTATTGTGACATTGTCAAACAAAGTTATCAATGCAAAGATTCATGTTTGTTCTCTCAAAAGGCATTTTAATGAAAAATGACTGCCCCATAGTATTGAAAAAAGAAGAAAATAGTCCTTCAACTGTGACCAAAACAAAACCGTTTGCTTAAGAAAAAAACCTTTTCAGTGTGACATTGTACTTAAATCATGCCCCATTGGATTAATATGATGCACTTGAGTCTTAATTGTTTTGCTGTGATATTTTTGGTATTGGTTTCCATTGCTGAGTGTCCGCAACAAATGTACCATACCATTTTTCTGGCTGTTGGTTGCAGCCATTTTTAACATGTCCACGACTGTCTCACGGTACAAATATTTCCAGTAACTGGGCAAAAGTAGCCAAGGGAAGGGGTATTTATTGGTGGGTGATGTATCTTCATGGAAATGTTTTTGTCCAGTATAAGAATATTTTTTTGTAAAAAGACAAAAAATAGAGATTGTTCCTCAGTTTGACTTCTTTATCAGTGTATTAGCATTGCCATGTGTTACTATACAACAAGATCTTCTCTTACTTGACTGGTGCTACACACAGAGGGAAAAATATGCAGTGTTATGTGGTGTGCTGTACAGTATTCACAACACCCTACATCCATAACAGTGTTGAGTTCCATTTGTTTCATACTCAAGCCATTTTGCAATATAGACATGACCTGTTCTCCTGAAATATTTCATGTCCCTTTTTTTAAGACTCCACCTATATGACACACGCAGTTTTCAGTCCTCTCTTCTCAGAGATAAAGAGAGCGAGACGGAGAGCTGAGGCTGATGGAAAGGTTGCGGAGGTGGAAGGCTGACTAGGGAGGAAAGGATGACAGCAACGATCATTAAAAATGTGCTGCTTCTCTGTTACCTGGAGGCGTCCCTGCCATTCCAGCTTCTTCTGTCTAATAACTCACTTGTCACTTCGTTACACTGCCAGACGCCAAGGTTGCTGACGAGACTGTGACACTGACAGAAAGAGGAAAAGAAGGAATGAGACGGTGTGCTCCGAACAATTCAATTTGACTCATTCAATTTGGCTGAATTCAATTCATCTTTTCATTTTCTAGGTGCGTTTATTCTTATTCAGGGTCGCTGATAATTCAATTCAATTCAGTTCCTTTTTCTCATTCAGTTTTTCTCTTTGTCTGTCAGAGCACAGTCATTTAACAACCGCCTTACCCATTTCTTCAACCCGCCACTCACTTACCACCTCCACACCCCACAGCGCAGGTCCTACAGGGACACACACTAATAGTGTATGCTTAAGTTCACCGGACGGCCATGGCATAGGAAAAAGGGATGGGTAATTGCCTGTTTATCCCAAGTGAAGGGAAAATTGAGTACAGGAACCCCTGCCTTCTCCCAGGAGTGGGTTTCACTGAGGCGCTCGCTGCCTCATTCACTCATTCAATCCCCCCGGCCCTCGCTCTGGCAGAAATAAAAAAGTGCTACTCTAGGAACCCTGCTGACAGCTGTCTCTCCAACACACAACCATACAAAAGCACACACACACGCACACGGAGGAGAGTGCCGCACACTCACATATGCTTTCTACTTACAGGCCAGGAAGATGACAAGAACTAGATGACTTGTTAACCTCTAGTGATGGAGGAGATGGGGGCAGAGAAAAGAGTATTCTCAGCACAGGAAATGAAACTCTCCATCTAGCATTAACATCATAGCTGCTGCCACAACACAGAAAGCTAACATTCCATTATGGAGAGTGGTGTGAGTGCATACTGAGTCAGGCATGGGAAGTCCAAAGGATTTTTATTGTTATTATTGAGACATTTTACACAAAGAGGGCAATAGCTAATTAAGAAAACCCTTGAAAAAAGACCAGCAAGCTTACAAATTGATTTGAACCCTTCAGAATTAAGAGAGCTTTACATACATATCAAAAGTTATCTTAATATAAATGTTCTCTGCCCAAATAACCTCAACTTCTATGCCCTTCGTGATCTGAGAAAAACAAGTTTTCAGACTTGTTTTTGTAGACTTTAACAATTTCTTCATGTCCTGTTCCTTGCTGTCCGTTTCTCAAGCAGCAGCTACAGTGCATGACCTCTCTAGAAGTGCACTGAATATCATAGAACAGATTCTCTCACAACACCCTTCTCCTACCTCCTACGGGCTGCTTCTGAGTCCTGCACGGTGCTGGTCATGCCAGCAGAGCTCAGAGCTGCGAGACGCTGGAAACAGAGCTGAGAAAACATGCAAACGACTGTCCAACATAGCCAGGCAGACAGACGGCGAGAAACAGAGAGGGAAGGGAGAGATGGCTTAGAAAGTGGTCTGGCCGGAGCCTTGCGGCAGTCACTTAACAAGGCAGGGGAGAAAGAGAGGAACACAGGGAGAGGAGAGAGCAAGAGAGCAGCAGGGCCAGGACTCCCCAGGACTCATCGCCAGCTTCTTCTTGATTGCCTGCTGGAGAGCGATCGAGCTACCCCTCACATTTCCACCCCTCTCCCCTACACTCTCCTCTCCTTTGAGAAATGACCACCAATTTCCCCGTCTCCTCTGAGAAAGCCCCCCAATCCAATCTTTGTCACTTTTTTTACTTCTCCAACCACATGGGCCCAGGTGCATTCTGCTACCTAGTGACCAGAGTTGTGGATGCCGGGAACACGTCACTTAGAGAACCTCTTTGGCCCAGACCACTGGAGTGAATCTTTAATATTTGATTAGACGAGCTTCAAGCATCAATTATTCTGTAATTCAACATAGCGCGCAGAGGGTGAAGGCAAACGGCTGAAGCCTCTGACCTGTTAATCACTGTCCATTTTGTTCACGTCACAGAGTGAGTGAGTGAGTGAGTGAGTACAATAGGTGTAAGCGGAGAGGATGAGAGGTGACACCGCATGCAAACTTGTCCAGTTAATGTAGCTCATGGAACAAAGTGGGATTCAAATGTGTTGATGGGACATAAGAAATATGCAGATAGAAGAAAAATACACACACGCGTGGGTTTGTATAGATGCTTCAGTCTCATGTGTTACATTCTAAAAAATACCCTCATTAATTTGAACTGGAACCTGTGAAATGTCAAAAAAAAAAAAAAATACTGTAAATCCATATAATGTTTTCCATTGTGCCAATTATATTTTACAGTCTTAAAATATAAATAAGCTTGAAGACCTGGTGAATTTAGATTTTTTGTTCTCACACTTGTTTTTGTGTATCCAATGCATTTGTGTCCGTGTCTTAAAAAGCCTGTGTTATGGCACTGGCACTCGACAGCGTTGCATGGCTACACAGTCGCACTGCAAATAACACATTGGTGTCAAAATGGTGATTTGGAAGCCTCATGAATACTGTATGTTACCTAAACAGGTGTTTCCCATTTGCAGACAGGAGGAAAAAAAATGGTCCTCTTTTTAAAAGACTCTTGTTTCTTTTTTTTTTCTCCTTTTTTTTTTGCCTTTCTTGTATTTGTTTCTGTATCATAACTGTCTATGGTTTTTGCATAAAATGCATAAGGGTTTTGGGATGTAAATGGAATTTTATTCATATTTTGTCCAAATACCTCTTGTAATTTGTATCAGAATTCTTGTACAATTTTTATATTAAAGATTTATCAGTCACTGGCATTTTGTCATCGCATTTTATTCAAACGTGAAAGAGCTGCACTTATAAATAATCACTGAATTGTGTTATTGTGAACATCTTATTAAAGAAAAGTAGCTTGACAAGACACCGTTCTCTATAATGTATAAAAAAAAATACAGAGCCCTGAGACAATGTGTCAATCAAGCCATTTTAACAAGACACTGTGATTTCAGCAGGTTTTACCGGGCTCTTTAATTACCCTTTGATAAAAATCACGAGGGAAAAGGCTATCTTGACCAATTAGTGGACGATTAGATTAATAGAGTTATTAAAAGATGTAATGGCATGAGGAGAAGGTGCTGCTGGTCTTGGCAAATTAGTGAGATGGTCACTGAAGGAGGGAAACAAAGGACACAGAGCACCTTTGTCTGATCATATGCTGCTGAAATTAAATTAAATGCACTTGTCAAAGCTCTATGTTGGCGGGATAATATATATTAACATGTACTTAAAATATGGCGTTTTAGTACAATTATGGAAAAACACAAAATGTGCTGAAAAACTGAAATGCCCTTTTCTTTTTAAAATGAGAAAGCTTTTTCATTTCCTCTAGAAAAGCAACGCTAGCAAAGCATCAATATTTTGATATATGTGTGCACATAAAATAAGAATATTAACTTCTATGAATATTGACATCAGTCAAAGAAAAAAAGCTTCAAAACAGAACAGCGATGTGACACTGAAGATAGAAATTGACAACGACAACGGACAAATGCAGGGTCATTTTTGCAAAAGCGACCTGTGCTGACATCATTTGCTGTGACTGGAGGTCAAATTACAAATTGATATGAGCTCCAGCAGGGATGTCATGTTTGCTCTGGTAGCCAACAGGAACATAACGCCTCCGCCCTCCCCTCTGTGAAAGTGAAGGAGTGACACAGGCCTTATTGACCTTGAATTAGACACCATTCCTCTTTGTCACACACCAGTTCCTTGATCCCCTGTCATTGTTGATAACTGCACAACATGCGCACACGCATACACACATGCACACCATTTCAGAATAATAGCACTGGATGGTATTGATTATATGCAGGGTTAGTAAAAGATCCTCCCCCACTTTTCACAGATATCCTCAGCCACCCATATTAAACACACACACACACACCCACACACACACACACACACACACACTCACGCATACACTCCCTTCCACCCGGGAGGCGGTGGGCACTGTCCGCCACTAGCTTGACCTCCCCGCTACATAACTGAGCGTGTTTCTGACGGCGGCAGGTCATCGATTGGCCTGACAAACACACTGGCCCTCCGCTGACCTTTGAGAAGCAGAAGCTCTCTGCTGTCGGAGAACACGGAGAGACAAACAGACAGAGAGAGAGACAGCCAGGGCGAGCTTTGTTGTGACTGAACTGGAAAAGGGTGCTGGCATGGGTGGAGAGCTTGACAGGGCAAGATGTCCATCAGTCCATCTGTCTGTCTGTCCGACTTGGAGTTCGTCAATGACGTGCTGCTTCTGTTATTAAATGTTTAGGTTGAAATGTTGTTATGTTATGTGGAAATTTCAACAGTGGTCATTATAATTACATATCAAATTGGTTATTAAAACATTGTATATTTGTGCAGGTCAGTACCTCACAGATAAAAATGACTAATCACTACCTCACATTCACCTTCACATTTAGGGGGCAAGAGCAATATATAGGACAAATAAATGGGGCACAGCTCTCTTTTCCAGCCACAAGCGGCAGTGAAACTCAAGCGACTAAGACATGGCAGCATGTTCCAGAGGTTATTTTAAAAATTCACTGAAAGTCAATAGTGCCTGCAAAGTGTTTCAGCTGCAAACGTCTACAGGTAGCATGTACTGTCTCCAGTTCAACAGACCTGCATGCCTGTTCACTGTGGAGAGAAGCCAGTGCTGTCAGAACTGATTTCAATGCTAAGAAAACACGCAAATGTTCTACGACGGACGGCTTAAGAAGCTGTAACGACACAGCAGACCAACTTACAAGACTGTAAAATAATACACACAGTGTATATATGCAGTCAAATGAAACCTATTTTGTTATTAGTAAATAACTTTGGGAGCTAAATCAGCTGCTGTCCTTCTCTGAGCTAGACAGAATCTACAGATATTAGTTAATGCTATTGTTAGCCAGTTAAAGAAGACAGACTCACTATCCATTTTAGCACCTAAAGATTGATGCTGTTTTAAAATTACACTCTCTGCTGGCTAAAAGGGCCTTGACCTCACCGACAGTGTCTGACTTTCCCAAAAAAATACAGTAATTAAACTTTGTTTTCTGAGTTACAGTAAGCTTTTTTCAAAGTAGAATACCCGGGGGACATCACTGACCAAACAAGAAGGCTGAAGCATAAAAGCAGCATAATAACACATAATATAATATAACATAATATAATATAATATAATGTTTCAGTCTGCTGCTCAATACCCATTGCTTAAGTGATTTTTAATGCAAATTCGTATGGGTTCTATATGGATTTTTGTTTGCCAATACCATTAACCGTTTATGCACACCTGCAGCAAAGTTATATAATAATAGTTAGTTTTAATAAGAGTTGTCGTTTACCCTCCTCTCTGAACTCTTGCAGAACAGTTATTTTCGAAAATTGAAACCATGTTGTCGTCCTCTGAGACTGTAAAAAACACCGGAGAAAACATGTATGGCTCTTTAGTCTACATTGTATGGCTCTACCAGGTGCAGCAGTTTGACATCAGGAGAGTGACAACAGAGCACTGCGCTTCTTCTTTTTCTTCTTATCCTCGCAAACCAGCCTCAAAGGTGCATACTGCCACCTACTGTAGTAGATGTTTTAATTTGGCTTTTTATTATCGGCTCTATTTATTGGCTGTGATTTCAATAATAATATCAATTTTTCTCATTGCATATGTCATGCATCCGTACAAATTAGAGATTGGAAGGTACAGGTGACAGACAAAAAAACAGCACGAAGAAAGCAATCTACTGAACAGAGAGACCTAACACACAAACATGGATCCTAAGTTTTCTTCACTTTGAGTAAAACTTCTTTACATCTATAAGCCATATCAATAGACGATCAGTCAGTGAAGGTTGCCTGAAGTAGTGACCAGTAACATCAAGCAGCCAGCATTGCAGCACTCTGCAATACTTCACTGTGTGAACCTCTTAAGTCTCGTGAACGTCGTTATATGTTTCTATATGAAAACAGATACAGACAAATAATTGGGTAGGTAAACTACTGTATGTATACTAACATTTTTACATGTGATGCCTGATTTTTGTTTCTTCCAACATGTGAGACTCATCTTCAAAAAATGCGCTCACACACACACTTAGACACACACCGTCCAGCTACTGCACTGAGGGCAGAAATCAATTTTCATTGAGGACTAACTAATTGTAATTGCACACTATAATTAGAAGGTAAATTACCAGAATTTAGAGGAAAAGGAGCAGAAAAGATTGTCACTGCTATTTATCCAGGGCGGCTAAATTTAAATCTCCATATTTAATATAACACTGAACAGAGACATTTCTTTCAAATTTCTGATGGATTCAATACATAATTATACTAAAAGAGACGGGAAGACTGTGAGCAAAAGCACTTATGAATGTTAGTGAATTGCTGAGGAAATGTAGAATTAAAGGGAATAAAATAGATGGTGACTCCTGAATTCTTATAAAAACTCATCTGTGGTAACATGAGCCTTCGCTGGGATGGACCGCATACACGTATAAGACTTTTTACTGGGCCTTATTGATTTGGTTCTACACCAGTGAGGCCTGCAATGCTGGCTAATGCTATTGACGAGCCATCAGTCTTGTCCAGAAGTGTGGAGGCATGCAGCTCTTTTTCCAAGACCAACCAAGGAAGGAGAGAGGAAGAGGAGAAAAGAAAGAGAGGGGAAAAACATCAATGGACAGTGATGGAGAGCGGGGAGGAGGGCGAAGATGCAAGCACAGCAGACAGACTCAGACCCCTGTCCATGGTTTGGGAACACTAAATTAGAAAAAAGACAAAAGGGATGAGAGAGGGAGAAACTGTAAACAGCCGCATCGATCCAACTAGTGTTGGGCAAATCAAACCATTACAGCCAGAGTCTCATGCCCCGGAGTTGAGGGAGATAGTGTGAATATCTATACACTTCCCCAGTGAAGGGAAAAGTTTGCACCAGTACACACTGGATCTCTTCTAGAATTGTTCGACTCACTAACTCTTTAGTCTGCTTCACCCGCTAAATAACGAGGTGGAAGTGCAGCAGGACAGGAAGGGGTTAACTCAGAAGAGGGTGGAAGGGAGGATGAAAAAAGCCCTCTGGCAACCCAGGGACAGAGGGAACGCTGAACTCATCACAAACCCCTCTCCTGGCGTCCGCCAGCACATAATGACCCCAACAAGACGGGAATCCCTTTTAATTAAAGTGAAGGGAGATCAGTTAAGCAGATGGTTGCCGACAAATATTAGGGGAAATAGAATGTTTAATGGTCTGTGCACTTATCGCAGGCTATTTTCCACACCCAGCCCCAAACTGATAAACAGGACAGAGCCTTGTTAATCAACCTTACAACCTTTAAAGCCCAAGATAAGAGAATAATTCGGGATCTTTGTAAATTAGCTTGAGATGTGGCTAAGACTCTGGCCCCTTGCGTACTCAGGGCCAGACTGTCGAGGAGGGAGAAGAATTTCTATCAGTGTAATAGCCTTGCGCCATGGTGAAGAAGTTTGGGGTAAAAGTACTTTTTTTCCAGGGGATAAAGATATTTTTTCCGGCATTTTCCTGAGTTTTTTATTCCCCTTGTGGTTTGACCCTCTTGCCACCACCCTACTGCGCTCTTATCAGTGACACAAGAGAGTCACCCGCCTCCGTGGAAATAATCTAAACAGAGAGGCGGGGAATCTGCAGCCCGAGCCGGTGGCCTGTGTGAGCAGGTTAACGGGCCCTCACCCCTCCAAGTCAGACACAGGTGGGGGTGGCCTGTGTTTATTTTGCAGATGATGGATTGAAGAGGAAGGGATTATCGACAACAGTAGCAGCCCTGTGAGAACAGTAGCAGGTACTATTTTGCTATAAAAAGCTTTACACAGGAAAAGTTTTTCTTTCGATAGCACACTGCGGTTATTTTTTAAAACTAAAACCTTCAACTGACTGAAGGCTTGTGACATAATCTTGTTATTCTAACTAATTCTATCAGCGTACATTAATTTAAAGCAACAAGGGTTAACACCTCTCTGCAGTTTTTTACTATACTACTCCAAAATCCCTGAATGAAATTCTGAATTTTTTTTTTAAATAAACTTATTAGATTACACACAATTGATCAAAGATGGTGCAGTGTGCTTTTCCAACAGTGTTTTTATGTGTTGAATTAGACATTTTAAGAGGCTTGCATACCACTTTTAGAGAGTCAGAGTACTGGAACATGACTGGCTATTTTTATAGTGACCTTTAATAAGAATATGTCACATATGTACTATAACAGCTTTGCAGTATTTATGTCAAATAGAGCTGCAACTGCTAATTAGCTGATTCTTCAATTAATCGATGGAAAGAAAAATAATGGCCAACTCTTTTGATTTAGGCAAAAATGTCAAAAAATATGCTGGCTCCAGCTTCTTGATGTATTTTTAAGTATTTGCTGTTTTTCTTTGTCAATTATGATGGTAAGGTCTTTTGGGTCTTTTGGTTTTAAGGAAAGCAGCTTTTTGGGACATTGAGGTGAGCATTTTTCACATTTTTTTGACATTTTACAGACTAAAAAATTATTTATGAGACGGTTTATCGATTTATTGCGAAAAATAATCTGCAGATAGGTCATTAATGAAACACACATGTTGTTATGCTCTCATTTTATACGCTTATTGAGTTCATGTGAGAGCAATAACAAAACAAAACCATCCACTGGTTTTCTGCAGACATCATGGATGTTGTTTTTCATTGTTGTTTGTTTTATTCATGTGAGGTCATTATGACATGACCCTGATATAGACAAAAAGGCACAAACCTGCAATGAACTTAGACAACCGACATTCAATGTATACTGTCCTCAGTGACTGTCGACTTTCAGCCAATGCAAATTTCCCCTCTAGTATATTTTACCTTTACTTAAATGAGAAACACATTGGCTGAACTCAGCTCCACCTCTTCCCACCTCCTCCCAAACCCATTTTTTTTTAAATCACACACAGCAGAACCATACTTCATTTAGCCAGCATTCAGAGCGTTTCTGTTTTTTGGTTTTTTTTCCCTCTCTCTGTTGCTGTTCTAAGCTCTGTTGTTTCCTTCCTGGCCTCTTGGAAAAGGGACACCGGATTGAAGGTAATTACACAGAGAAATGCAGACATTTATCAGTGCTTGTGGTTTGGGACCTTAAATGGTCCTGCTGACAATTTTCCCTTACAGTAGGCCACTGTGGAGCTGGCAGGTTCTGTTCAGAGCCCCAAAGCTGGGCTTGAAGGCTCAGAGTGCTGCCATATGTCGGACCTCACTGGTGCCAGCAGCAAATGTGCTGAACAACGCGACTCAGACCATGAACTCCGTGCCTTGGCAGAGGGTGTGTGCACGGGCTACTTGCAGGAGTGAAGAAGTATGCAGTTGCAGTATGCAAAAAAACACCAAAAAGCTGTGTATTAAAGTATAAGTCCTTATGTGTGTCCACAATCCTGTCTACCTGTCTGTTTGTCTGTCCAATGTCAGATTGAGAACACATTTCATCCCCCTGTTTCTCCAGCGCACGCACACACATGCATACTCATATTAGTCTGAATATCCATGGAGAACATCCCAGATTGCAATGGGTCACACCTGGTTATGCTTCTTCCCTGTCTCCCCTCTCGCTCTACTCCCCGGTTCCCACACCGGCGGCATCTGGAACCTATTGGCGGCAGAGTCACACCGAGCCATAAAGCCCTCAAAGGCTCACAAACGCACTCGGGGTAGAACGTCAAACAATGTTGGCCCAACACGCTGCCAACAGACACAATGCATCTTGAACCTGAACAAACCCCAGTGCTCATTTTTTATCCTGTCCGTCTCTCTGTATGTCTCTCTGAACTATTCCTCTCTTTCTCTCTCTCTCACAAACACCACCTGGGAATGAGTCAAGGGAGAATTTTTACATTTTTACCCCTAAATGGAATTGGTACTGATGCTGAGGGAGCTAAATGCGGCTCATGCGACTGAGACCGTGGAGAAACAGATACTGATGAGGCCAGAAACTTGCTGTCAAAATAACTTGTAACAGAAACACAACACACCGGTGCATTTGTGTCTTTAAACATGCACTGGCTGGATCTGTTTAAGGTTTATTAATCAAGCGTCCTCTTCGGTCACCATGCTCGGCCCGGAGTGTCACCAAAGGGTTAATGTCCGATTATGCCACCAAACAGATAATGTGATCTGTCCTGGATAGGATCTCTGGAGTGTGAGCGAGGCCTATTGTCACACAGCCATCCTTTTAGACGTGAGAGGAGCGGGGGTGGGGGCCATTCTGTCACAGTCTTGTAATGCTCTTATCGATTCTCCATATCTGTTACGGAGGCTGGGAAGCACGTCCCAAATTCGATATGCTTTTAATAGGGGCCAAGTTCTCCAAACAATACAGCACCGATCAAAATGGAAAAATAACTGAAAAGATGACAGCAGCAAGAACAAAGCCTCTGCAATCGAGCAATTAAATAAAACTGAAGAATGTTTCGTGTAGTTTATCTGGCAGTTCCCTTACACGTTTTATGTATTGCCTTCTCTCTCCCAGCCGTTTCTCCCCTTTTTGATTTTTGTGGCATAAAAAAATGTTGGCCGGTATTTGAGCACAGAAATCTGTGTTGGAGCCATTTCAAACCAGCATTTTATTGTTAACAAATGCTGCCTTTGATACATGGCTACAATAGGTGATACTTCACTGTTTGTTTGTGCTGGAGGTGAAAATGAGTTGCTAACATTTGGAAGGGAAAGCTTGTGAAATACAACACAGCACAAAAAAAAAAATGGCACTCTTTAATGTCGTGCAGGAGCCGGCAATGTTTTTCCACTCATTAGAGGGACTTTGAAGTGTGTGTCTGAAACTTAAGCTTGGGAAATCTGACAGAGACAAGATTGCGGTGCACACTTTCTACTCCAAGAACACCACGATTCAAGGTAACATATCCACATCCTATTAGTTTGTGGTAAGCTTACCAATTGGATGCAGACGGACTGCGGTATTAGGCAGCACAGAATTTGATCATGTTGCCCGTTGTATAAAATACAGTAGGTCTACATGGTGAGATAAATACAGCTCTGTCAAATTTAATATCACCTCCCGACTATGACCACAACAGTATTATTAAAAAGGAAGAAAAAGGTGGATTTTGTGTGTGAGAAGCTACAGAAGTGCTTCGCTGGGCTCAAGTCCTGAGGACTCCAGCGAGGGGTGGTGCAAAGTCTTCCCTCTTCACTGTCAGACCCCAGGGTGCTGTCTAAATTAACTGGGACGAGTGGATTGTTAGAGGGATGACCCTTTCCCTATTCACCCGGTTCTACCTCCACACACACACACACTTCATCACACATACACTCTCTGAACGTCAACCGCTAAGCCTCAATAAATCTGATAAGCCACCCTGGTGGCTTCTGTGGCCAATCCACGCAGAGAACAACATGGTCGGTATCAGGCTGCTGCAAAGCCCTCGTCAAGCGGGACTCCAAAGTACTCTGAAGGACCGCGCTTGCACCCCTGAAAGCTGGCCTGTCTCTCAGCTCTCCCTTACCCCCCCGCCCCAACTCCTATCCTCTACCCCCATGCCTGGGTGATGTCATTATTGAAGTCTTTGGCGTGCTATCCGAGGAGTAAGTTACCATTGACAGGTTCAGAGCCTGGCTGGCTCACCCATGAGGATTCATGACTTTGAAGCTATTGGCCTTAAGCTGCAAATTATTCTTTTCAGGCTCTCTCTGCTCTACCTACAGCTTTAATCCACACCCTCCTTTTTCTCAGTACACTAGAGCTCCACCAGGCAGCACCCACTAGCCTGCACACACACGCACGCACACGCACACACACACACACACACACACACATTATAGATAGAAGTAAAGAGATACAGACACACAGGGGCTCACAGAGAGAGCAAAGGCAAACACGCTCAGACACTTTCCTAGATATCTAGAAACACATACTTTATTGAATAGCCTCATTGCCCCCCTCCTCAGTACAGTAAAGTTAATAACACCAGCGGGGCAGAGCAGTACCAGGCTCCAGCAGCACCAGCAAAGATCCTCTTAGCCCCAGCCCATCCATTCCTCACTCCCTTCATCAGCACTTAGTGGACATCTGTGCAGTGCCAGCCCTCTCCATATGCCACGGCGGTCAGAAGACAAACGACCATGTCAGTGCAGTGGCACGCCTGTATGTCTGATGCCACACAGGGCTGCGGGGTGGGTGTGGTGAGGGACAGACACAGGAAGAAGGCCAGGGCTGGTTAGGAATGGGCTGGGTGTGCGAAGCTGCCAGCACACAGAGAAAGGGGCAATAAGTTATCTAAACTGTAGACACATGAAATACCAAAACTAAGTAATGGGTTATGTGGTTAATAAGGCCTGTGTGGAAAACAAAGAAAAACACTTTAAAGACTTGCAGTGTGCGGGCCATAGAGGTGGTTTTGCTTGTTACGGCCCATTAACTAAGCTTATACGTTATTTTACTGCAGGCAGACCACTTTCAAAAGCACACCATAATTTCTTTGATTAATTTTCTCCCTTTTGGGTAGCCATAGTTGTTCATTCATTTTGCTATGGTGTTAAATAAACTTGCCACCTATACATCATTTTTTCATATGTGGGCTGAGCCTATTCCAGCACACAGTGAGCAGCTCTTGGTTTCCATTCATTATGCTGTGTTGATAAAATGAACTACTACAGACTTAAGTCGGAGGGAAATTCTTGCATTTTTAAACTTGGGCCCTATTTTTTTCATACTTTGGTGTTTAAATTACTAATAGGCACAATAAGTTTTGGAACTGGTCCAGAAGTTTGTCTCAGCTGGCAGCAATGATTGGAACTAAATCCTTGGGGGCAACTGTACCTGTCAAAGTCCAATGACAGTTCAGATTTGAACTAACCCTTTAAAACACCATTAACATAAACAATCAAGGCAATCAAGGCAGAGGTAAACCAGCAACTCCGATGTTGAGGTAAAATTACTGTTTCATTCAATGGAGTCTGGTGGCTTTAAAGAGGGAAATATAGTGGCTGTTTCTGATTAAACAAAAAGGATATTACTCTTCAACTCTATTGTTGAGACTCTTTCTGTAATGTCAGAAACTAAAAATAACAATCCGAGCCTATAATTGGCAAAAACAAGCACTTGAAGTCGACATGCTTTTGACGGGTGCAGTTGCCTCAAAGTGTTAAGTTTGCAGTCATTGCATCCAATTTCTCTTCTGCTGGCTGAGGCGATCCACTGGACCTGTCATTTGGATCCCAAAATATATATTGGTATATCCCAAAATATATATTGGTATATCCCAATATATATATATATATATACATACACACATATCCATCTCATATAGTCATAAAAAAGGCAATGCAATAGGGCCCCTCTTGGAAAACTGTCACTGGTACATTAACACGGGCCCCAACACAGTAGATTTTAGATTTGGCCTTCAATCAACAACTTTTGTAATAAAGCCCAAATGCTACTGGATTTCTGAGGTTGATACGGATATCCATTACTGGGAGTTACTGAAATAAATTTGTGGTTTATCACTCTAGCTCTACTTTGTTATGCAAGGAGCAGCTTAATTCATTTTCTTACCATTTGTTTTGCAGCTGGCGTGGCTATGGTTTTTTGATAACATCGCATATAGATGTAATTCTCTTCTGCACGTCTCTCAAATACATGGACGTTGGTGCATCAATGAACACATTATCAAGAGAGGTTTCCTCATGCACAACTGCTGTACGTTACAACAGAAAGATAATTTTGCCTTGCCAAAAAAAATAAAGGGCCAAATTGTTGTGCACTGTGATGGATTAGCCGTCCCAAGTCTCTGTAAGTTGATTCTCATATTGTATTGTAATGAGTGAAAACCAACCAGTCTGCCTGGAGAGTAGGAAATCGATGTCTAATCAGGAGGTGTGGTACTGTACTATTGATGTGAAACAATGAACCCCACTGGCACTGGCAATACCACTGGTATGTTTCTTAACATTAAAATGACCTTGAAACCAAAATGTTATATAATGCATAAATCAAAACATGATTCTAAAGAGGAGTTCTCTCGAACAATGATGTGGAGCTGACAACACTTGACTACATTTGGTCGACTATGGTATACAGAACGTATTGGTCAGCGTACTTTTACGATAAATCAGCAAAGTTGTCTGAATGATTTCATAGTGCGAAGAATGATCAACATTCTTGATGAAACGAATGTGACTGAAAGGTGACTATAACAACTCAGAAACACGCAAGGTTGAACTTGTCATACTGGAAACCCTACGCTTGGGTAAAGCTATGACTCACGTATCACCCTCATGCTCATGCTCCAAAAACAAAAATCTGTGTCCAGCTGAAGAGAGAGGGATTGGAGGTGGGGGGGTTGGGGGGGGATGTGAGATGAGAGAAGGTGTGTGTAGAAAAGTAGGGGAGGAATAGCAGTATTCCCTGGGTAACGGGCTCTGGCGAAGGAACTGAGAGGTGTTTTGGCTTGTGTTGCATTCGGGGAGAGTGCAGCGTCTCCCAGAAGGAGGCTATAAAAAGACAAAGGAGGCAGGAGGCCATGTGGAGAGACTGTTGAAAGGGAGCAAACACCCACTCCATAATCCCACCACTGCCACCATCACCACCACTGGGGAAGAGAAAGAAACGCACACTGAGATTGAGATCACATAAACGCTACATTAAATTGCTTTTAAAAACTCAGAACCAGACATTCACACAAATACAGTACGAGCTAAAGTTCAAGCTTAAACTTTATTGGTCCTAGTGGCCAGTTGGTTTTGCAGTATTAAACACTGCATTGTAACAACTACATAAGACTGACAGCCCCAACAAACAAATGACAGACATCCACCAATGCTGATGGAGAGCTATGGGCAAGCAGCATTAAACAAATGTAGTCGCATGTGCACACAGCTGGAACTGAACAGCCATTAGGGCCGGTTACATATGTAAAAGATGAAAATAGAGATCAGTATCTCAAAGGGGAACTGGAGATATGACTACACAATGGTCTCAAGAGGCAACGAGGCTTGAACACATACACAAAATGGAACAGGGCCTTAGGCCTTAAGTCACAACTGACAGTTCGATAGACATATGCACAAATATAGAAAAACAAATACATGCGGAACACATGGCTTCACAGAGGGAGTGTTGAACATGCACTCCTCCTGCCTATCCCCAAATATCTGAACCATGAGGTAAACTTGGCTGTCTTTTGTGAACAACAGGCATGAAATGTAAGTCTGAATTCCTGACGCAATACAAATCAAAATCAAATGAATCCAAAGCCCCTTCCCTGCCTTTGCTTTACTCCTGTCTTGGCCACCGTGGCAAACACGGTCAGTCAAAACATGTAAGCCTGATTTGAGTGAAGGGGATGAGACATGAGAAACGGGGAAGGGAAAAAAACGGACAAAGAAAAAAAGAGAGAGGATGTGCCACATCCAATTCTGAGTATTTACGTGTAAAATGTGCTCTGCAGTTCTTTCCCCTAGCAGGTCCATGGGAATGCAATGCTCTGGCCCTCTGCCTGGGTAAATGTGTTCCCTATGTGTGGGCTCGCTATCCCTCTGTGTTGTCTTCACCAGAAAGGGGAGCAACTGGGCAAGGTGCAAGAGAAAAGGTGCCTCTGGTTAAAGAGCTTTTTTTCCACACTGACACATATGGTCGGGGAGAGGGAAAGAAAGAGAGAGAGAGAAATAGAGAGAGAGAGAGAGAGGGAGGCAAAGATGGGGTGGGGCGAAACAGAAAAGCCATGGCTCTGTGGTTGAACCTGAGTGTGGGAGGTCCAGAAATCCCCCCCCCACCACACACACACCTCCACCACCAGTACTATTAAATACCTTTGGAACATCCCGACTGGCTTTTAAACAGAGCTGCAGAGGGTAACTGGTGGATATGGGGGAAACTAAGCATGCCCAGAAGGGGGGGATGTTGTGAATCGCTGGGTGTCCATGACCTGGCACTGCTCTAGCCCTGCAGCTCATTGTTCTGGGCCCAAGAAATCCTTTATAAGCCCATTAGAGTGTGAATTTTACCAATCAAATTGGAGTGTCTAGTACTAACAAATGCTAGCACTGGATTTTATTGCAGTTTGAGCCCTCCTGGTGCAGGCCTTATGGACTATGCGGTCAAGCTGTTAGCCATTACATTGACAGGCATGCACACCTTTCTACATCTGGCCTTCTGCAGCTCTAACACAGCAAGCCAATTACATGTTGTTGTTCTTTTTGACATATAATGTTTTTCGTAATCAGATAATTGCGCTACCCTTCAAACTTCCCCTTTTGCATGTTTTTTCTCTCTGTGCACATGTGTTGCCGCTGAAATACGGTGCCAAAACGGCTCCATCAAAACATGTTAGGAAGAAAGGAAAGGAGGTTTTTGTGTATTTGAGAGTGAGCTGCCTTGAGCAAGATGTCTTTCAGGGCAGTATTCAAGACTTTGTGAGGCCTGCAAGTTAATCGATGAGAGACAGGAAAAAAAAATAATTACTGGAAACTCTCGACTCAAAATTTGTACATGATTCCCACTTTCAGAAGTGTGCACTCATGCAAAGGAGACTTCCTGAAACAGGTTCTCTATGACAAGAATCTGTCAGTTATTAAATGCTTGCATGTGAAAACGGCCACAAAGTATGCTGAATGTGTCAAAACCTTGATGAAGGGAGGAGATCTCCTGATTGAGTCATGTGGTTGCATATTATCCCTCAAATCAAGCAGCATGTGCTCTGCGCTCACATCTGCACGGCACTCAAATCTACAGCACACCGCAGCTCTGCCATTTAGCCCAAAATACTTCACACCCTCTTAAGGATATAAACATTATTGTTGGAGG
Source organism: Pagrus major (assembly GCF_040436345.1). Lineage (NCBI taxonomy): Eukaryota > Metazoa > Chordata > Actinopteri > Spariformes > Sparidae > Pagrus > Pagrus major. Next base: position 14,022,604 of record NC_133215.1, read on the forward strand.
ACGTATAAATGAAATGTAATCTAATGGTCAGGGTGAAACCATGATCTGTCTTTAACAACAGACCTTCCTTCTTCGTGGAGTTTTTACAGTCTGAAACATTATGCATTTATGGGGATTTTTTTGCAGAAACCTCAGGAATCTGCCCTTCTATGATTAAGACATTTCCATAAAATTACATCTCATGCCATCTCTGGGTGGGTGTAGCTGCAATGTAAATGCAGAAATTAAATGCATAAATACTGAATCCTAAGTAAAATAAAAATGTATACAAAAGCAATTTTATATGAACCCCTCTATATCATATGCATATCTTGTGCTTTATCGAAGTCCTCTCATTAGGAGCAACTGCCATCTGCACATAGAGCTACCCAGTGGCTGGGATAATTGTACTGCTAATTGTCATGTGGTGTCTGCTGGTTGCCAAGAATAGACAGTGCCATGTGGCCCGGTGTCTTGGGGTTTGTTTCTGGCCTTGATAACTTGATAGGGAAGATGGGAGGGCATTGGTCTCCCAGAATTGAATTAAACAGTAAATAATGTTTGTGTTTTTGTCACGATTTCCTGTTTGTTAGTAGTCCCATTAGGGGTTTATCTTGGAGCGTTTTCTCTCTCACACACCCTACCGCTTGGGCTCTCTTTGCACTCTCTCTCTCTCCCTCATACACACACACAGGAAACAGTGTCTATTTTATGCTCTACAGATGAAACGCATTAGTGAATGCATGGCAAGGGACACTGAGGGAGGGGCAAAAAAAGCCCTCTTCAGTTCCAACGACATCAGCATTTTTTCGCAAATTTGCAATTAGTCTTAAGGGCCAGTGTAAATTAGGTCTCCTGACAAATGAGCTACCGGGACAGGACATGAAGTTTCAATAAATCTGAGAGGCTGCTCAGGGCATTGGTGTCCTCTTACTCTACAGCATCAAGAGAGAGTCCCAACAGACAGCAGGGGGAGATCTACGGAATAAGCCCAGAGAGCAGCACTCACCACAGGGATTCATACGCCTGAGCTCCTGCCTCTCCCCTCTCAAAGCTCCACGGGGGAGACCACTTCGTAGGAAAGAAAAGTATTTCATGATGGAGATGTGAGAAGGGGATGGGTCTCGAAAGCCCTGATAAGGGCCCTCTAATGTGGGTAAACTAGCACCGGTGTCTGTGTCTACACTCATAACTTCATGGATGAGACCACTTTGCGCTGAGACACTGAGAAGTGAGAGTGCCGTGGTCCCATTCAGGGGAGTCTAGAGTTGCGTCTCATCAGTGTTTAAACATATTAGAGCGGGGCCTGCGCTGTTGCTGATTTGATCTGCTGCCTCAGTGGAAAGACGTAAAATATAAGGTTTTACTTTTTACATTCTCTCTGCATGGTTATTGATGATGCATCAACTTACACATTTGGCCATTGCACAGGAGGCCTTCTGGACAAGTATGACAGTTAATGGAGTTGGCTGAGGAAGCCTGAGCAAGGATCAGGTTCAAATGGATTCCTAGTTACTGTCTATTTAATCCAATTGGACAAAATAACACGCCACAATAAAGTGCTGCTTAAGGTCGAGAAATGCGTTTAAAGGGGAGGCAAACTGATGACAAAGCGAGGGAATGTAGGATGGGACTGTGAATAGCATTAAAGCCCCATTTGTCTGCATTACCTGTATGGAAGGGAGTTGAAACTTCCAGGAGAAGGAACAGTGATGGGAGAGAACAATAATGTGGTGGCAGGAGGGACTGCTTACTAGGTTACACGCAGATGTAGCCCAAGATTGAATTGCTAGCAATTGGGATGCTTGGAAAGTACAGATTGAGACATCTGCCTCATGTTACAGCGTGATGCGTACAGTATCACATTATGTGACCATGTACTGGCTATTTGATCGGTTTCATGGTGCTGGATTAGGAGCTGCAGCAGTGCCTTAAGCACTGGGGCCACTGAACAACAACATACTCGTGGTTTTGCTGAGCATTTTCAGCAACACCTTTTTTAAGTCATTGCTTAGAATTGTAGATCAATCAATGTTTCAATATATTGAATTCACTTCAATTCAGCACATTTCAGTTCAGGTCAATTCAATCACTATTGCTCCATCTGCCAAGTGCCGCGTAAAATGAAAAACTTGTGGGCATAATCCCATTCTGGCAACTTAGCCTCACCCTACACACTCTGCCTGTGTTTGCACATTTGCTTGGATGGTTTTGGCATATTAAGTCCTACATCAGTTTCTGGGTAATGAAAGTGAACTATAAAATCTTCCAACAACTGGTCTGCTCCAGTGCTTACTTATGATATCCCACTACCCTTAAGCAGAAGCAGAAGTGTTGGCGAATCAAGGAAACATCATATAAATGTAAGTTCTGTCTTGCTTGCTTAATTTGTCAAATATTGTTTTAGTCACGCTTGATGTGAAATCATCAGGTTTTTCCCCTAAATTCATTTCACTTGTCTTGTCATGTGTCGATTTTATAGATTGCTTTTTGTCTTGGTATTTTTAGGCCTTAACCTGAAAACACCAAAATATAACACAAAAGCAGAGCATGCACTGCTTCTGTCAGTATCCATGGAAAAAGCTGTTTCCTGGGAAGCAATGGAAAAGAGTGTCCAGAGTTTACCTCTTTATTTATACTGTAACCTCTCCCACAGTTTTAACATCGCCAGACCTATCTCTACACTTAGATTAAGCACTGTGCCAATGCTGGAGAAAGGTCTGTCATTCTGGTATAGGAGAAAAAAAAAGCTTGTATTTCTTTAAAGCTGGAACCTGTTTTAGCAGAGATTTCAATGTGGGGAGGCCATTTTCAATGTGTAGGTTGTTGTTTCAGTTAGTGTGAGCGGCTTTGTAACACTCAGCGGAAATGAAAGGAGAACGCAGACTTAAATTGTCACCCAATGGCAGGTTTATACTGTACCGACAGCCTACTTCCTCTGAGTCAGACTACCTCCCCCATAATGCAAAGAGCCCACCATGACTGTGAGTGTGACTTGCAGAGTGCAGAGTGGCACTGTACTAAAGAGCTAGTAGATGATGTATCATAGCTGTGCTACACTACATGGCCTAAAGCGTTCCATTAATACATGTTTGAGCCATTCACTTCAGTGCCCGTGATTCATCTGACAACTTCCCTCCAGTTCTGGGAATAGTTCAAGAGAAGATTTGAAGATTATTTTAAGATTCGGTCTAGATATCATCAGCCAGGCAATATCTGAGCCAAGTACACCAGTTAGCTGGCACACGTGGCCCAAAAGTACATGCTATCAAGCCGCCCTGTGCTCTATAATGAACACCAACTGCAACATGACAATAAAGTACGACAATGTGCCAGTAGATTGAGTTATATTCAGAGCAAAATTGGGGCAAGTTAAGATCAGTATCTGAACAAAGGGAAGCAACTGGGGAGGCAGGTAGCGGGATGAGAGGAAACACGGGGACAATATGTTGAATCAAAGATAAGTACGTTCTTCCTCCCCAGAGAAAACTATCTGCAGCCGTGCACTTCTTGGCTGCTGCTGCTGAGCCGCTTGTGTTTTGCAGACACTATTGACACAAAGTAAAGCTGATAATTAAATTACATGTGTTGTGGCAGTCCTGAGATACTCTGAATCATTAGCACATGTAGGGAGAGGAAGGAGGCCATCGTGAGAGACAGCGTGTATGCTCAGATCAACTTAGAAGCTTTCCGTGTTTCTGTCGTGGGCTACGTAATAAAGCTTAACAAAAAACAAATCGTTAATGACGGCGGTGTAAAACTGAAAGGAAGCCAGTGATTCCAGTAAGCCTGGCCACTGATTCGCTGATATTCTTCCTGGACTTGGTCCCTCATTTTCAGGAGGGAGAAATAAAAGAGCGATGGGAAAACATCAAGAGTTTTCCAGTTTGGCGTCTGCCCATCCATTATAACTATAAAGGCTTTCACACAATTCCTTTGATGCGCATCACCGATACGTGCTTCAGGGGCTTGTACTGCTTGCATGGGAACAGTCTATCTAAGTGACAGCTCCACAAGCTCTCTACAAACACCCCCCCGCACACACGTGCATGCTCACACATACATACGCACTGCGTAGGGTAGCTGCTTAAAACCATTACATCTTGTTTAGTGCGGAGACAGAAAAATTTTACCAGATAATAAATGTCTCCACTGGATCTGTATGATGCCATGTCCCCTTAACTTACAAAAGACATTTAAATGCAACTAACAGTCCATTTCTGCAGCACATTAACCTGCAGTTTAGGGATGAAATTTCTCTCTATCTCCCTCTCTGACTCCCGCTCACCAGTCCAGTCCCTGTCCTAATTGAGTCAGCGCTCCTCTGCTGCTTGGACCTTATCGTATCACGCTTTCTAATTGACCTGCGCTGCTTCATAAGACAATGCGCCAGGAGCTTGACAAAAGTTATTAATTTTCACTTTGTCCAAGGCTCTGTCCCAATTAGGTCCCCTGGCTGGGGCCGACAGGGCGGCTAACGTGATTACAGGACAAGCTTATTAGTCTGCAGCAGCATGGAGGAGCGGGAGGAAGACCCTAAATGAGAACACACAATATAGGGTGATTACTAGAAGCATACTGGGATTGTTCTGTTTTGATCTAAAACCCGCATACATACTCTCCATATTCAATGATTTTGAAATGTATCCTGTTAATAAAATTAAAGATCAGTAATCAATATTTCGGTGTGATCATAACATGAACCTAAAATTGTTAGATGTTTCCTTTGCTACTCCTTTAAACTACCCTGTCCTTTCCAAAGGTACGCAGCTGTGACTGCCAACTAGGCAGCATTAAGGCAGTAGTCACAATGAGTCGGGGCGTTGGTTGAGGAGAAACGATGCGAGTCGGTGCTCAGTGGAAGTTCACCAGATGCCAGGAGCAATGGCATCACTCCAGTCCTGACTCCCAGCCAAGTCACTCTCAACTGGGAAGTGAGTGGACAACCTTAAAGGGAACCAATCGGACCAAATTACGTATAATTGCCCCAAGTCCATCACAGCTTGGTCTGAAGCTTCTACTTTTGTTTTCTCCACCATTTTAAACACAAGGTACCGAATGAAAACAGTAGCTACTAAATTCAACAAAAAAACTGAACAAAATGGTGGCCCTTGCTGTTCTGTTCTGATCTGCTTGATACACTAAATCATGTGAGCCATCTATTTCAGCATTAAGCATGCGATAGAAGAATAGATTTCAGCCAATTTTGGTTCCTCAAACCTCCTGAAAAGTAGCTGATGCTACTTCTAAAGAAAGTCACAACAGCAGCATGTATTCTGAGCCCCCTTTCAAGTTTAGTTACAGCGCTGTCATGTTCAATCAAACACTGTTTCCGAGGATTAAGATGGGAGAGATTTGAAGCCGGCTTGTTGAAAAGAGAGGGGGAGAAAAAAAGGAGTTATTCTTTAGATGGCGACTTCAATAGCCCTGAGTGCAAAATTACTACTGCACTACCATGCCCGTGGGGGCCGTTTTAATGACAGCTCACAAAGATTGGCTTCACCCACCACGATTAAGGTTACCCTTCATGATCAGAGGCAGAGCAATACAAACAGTTAGTCCAGGAAAACAAGTGAGAGGTTTCACACAAAGACACCTGCCCACTCAGCAACTCCTTGTACAGTTTCAGCCATGAGGCCTCGCCTGTAGCTACCTGGCTAACAAGTCCAAAGTCCTGTGGATGATAGGAGAGTGACAGCAGCCTGGCAAGCTACCTCTCTCTGATTAATATTTCATCTTGGAACTTTGGCCCTAAGATGTATCATACTTGTCTGAATCTTAGATGACTTAGTGCTGAGACTACAAAACTAGGGACTTCAACACTATTTAAAAATCTGTCTCTTGCAACTTTTTCGACAGCTTGTCAAATATTTTCACCAACAAAGAAAACTGCTTTTGCTGCTGTGGCTTGTCACCGGATGGTCAAAACTCATTTTCATATTATTTTTATATAATCATAGGTACAATCTTAATCTGAGGTATGTTCATATTATTAATTTAATAACACAGTTACGTGTAGATAGAATTACATACATACACCATTTCAAAATTGTGTAGAAATATAGACAAAAAAGAAATTTCATTGTACATTCTGGGTCCAAAATTGTGGTGTCTGGCAAATTAATGTTTAGTTCTGTCCTTTGCTCATCCATCACGGATGGTTTACTGGCAGAACTCTGCGGGTAAATATTTCTCTTATCAGATTTTCCTGGCAAGCGTGCCTGGTATAGAGCACAATTTATCATATCCACTTACAGCACAACATAATGAGGCATAATAAACAAACCCAACCTTCATCTGATTATTTTCATTTTGTGGAAAAATACATTTCTGGGAGTTCGAAAATATGTCCTGTGCAGGGACCCAGCGGTGAGAACCGTGTCTGTTTAGTGTCCTGGCCTGGTTTGAATGAAATACGATTAAATGAGCGTGGAATCAAAAGCACTGACACATACCCGGGTTCTGCAGTGTGTATGCCATCACTTTGTGGTCTCTCATTGTGTTTCTCGTTTGGAGACACGGGACATGTCTTGCTGAAGTGTCAAGCTTTTTTTCCCCCAAATGGTTTATTAAAATATTTACCCATGCTGCTCTGTCACTTGGAGAAAATGAGGAGACGAGGATGCACAATCAATAAGCAGCAAAGGCAAAGTCCAATTATGTAAAAGTGTAAATTATAGATTTGGTGTGATGCCAAGGACATGGACACTCTATTGCTCTCTTGCTTTTACACACACACACTCTCTCTCTCTCTCTCTCTCTCTCTCTCTCTCTCTCTCTCTCTCTCGCATGCACACGCAAAAGCAACCAAGAAGGAAATATGAAATTCTAATGTTTTGAGCCACAAGCTATTTCAAGTGCAGTGTGACTACATCGTGTACATGTGAGACCATATTCAAATTTGGACTCTTCAGCATCGGGGCGCACATTTTTGCTGAAGGTTTATGAAAAATGCATCTATTAATTCATTATTTCGATTGAACCTGTATTATAAAACCCGACACTGAAACACAACAGTGATTCTGTCTGCCTCAAGTTTCTATTTCCATAATTTAATTGAGGTCACAAAAGCAGCTTTGAAGAAAGTCAAAAGTTATGGGGCATAAGCTTCGCCACATGTTTGCATTGACCTTTAATTTTGTGAAATATGTGTTACACAATCCTCAGCTTCTATGGGTCAACCTCAGTGATTATTCATAGCGAAAAACTAGCAGCTGTTGACTCTGACAGCCACATTCCTCTCTAGCCTCCTGCGTTTCAATTTGTCTTACAGCAAAAAGCCCTTCCGTTTTTAAATACCAAGCAGGGCTTTTTCCCACACAGGTCCTGCTGAGGTGAAGAATCCCACTCCTGCCACCACAACAGCAGATACGCCAGGGTCTTCTGAGAGGTTAAAACATTCTGCCGATGTTGGAGGAGGAGAGATGAAGAGAAGGGGGAGGGAGGAGAAGAGGGTCTCTCTGACAGTCAGAAAACAGTCCCTCACAGCGTTCGCCCCAGCCTCTGCTGCAAAAACAACACTTGAATTCCTAACAGCGAGTGCCAGGTGGTCACAAGATGAATTCATCAGGGCAATGCATAACGCAAAAGGCAGAGATTATCACATTGCAGCAGCCCTAGGGCCATGGCAGCGCAAGCTGATTGGAGACATAGAAGGAGGCCCAGGAGAGGCGCTGGTCTTCCCTCTGGCCAGCGGAGAGGTGTCGGTCCACTCCTGGGAGAGATGGAGGAGTAAGGGAGAGAGAAGGGAGGGGGTGGGTGGTTCAGAGTGATGGTTCACCTCGCTACAGGCAGCCCTCCCATTGGGGCAGGAGCAGGCTAGGAGAGGCCTGAAGGCCACACACACACACAAATACACACTTGCATTCTGCTTTTCAAAAGACACAAACACACAATGATCTTTTCTACCAGATCCTTGGCAACATTTTTTCTTGTCATGGGACTTGCAGTCCCAACAAGATAAGGGTTAATATCAAACAAGAGTGCTCGTATGCTTTGCCACTGTAACCCTGCATTGTTGAATAGTTTAGTCTGAGGAGCTGTGCTGGTAACTGTGTGTGTGTGTGTGTGTGTGTGTGTGTGTGTGTGTGTGTGTGTGAGTGTGTGTGTGTGTGTGTGCTTTTCAAAGGTGATGGAAATCAAGAATCATCTGCACTGTCCAACAACGCTATGTAAAAACAGATACTACTGTCATTCAAAAGCTCATCAAAATGGCCATATGGGAAATATGTAAAACCTGAGGGGCATCAACACTGAATATTTGTAGAAACTATGTCAGAGTGAGGGTAATATATTCGCTTATCTGCAAGAAACAAGCGTATGTGGAAGGAGTCAAACTCTTCCACATTCACATCAAATACATGTCAGTCCGTGCTTAATGGATGCATTTCAGTCATTTTAAATTATCATTGTATGATTTGTTTGTTGGCATTAGACTGTCAGCAGTCAGTAACAGTATCTCAGGCCAATTCTACTATTGTAAACTGTGTATAAGCAATGTGTATATTACACAGGTTGAAATGCTTTTATTTATTTATTTTCAGTCTCACTGATAAATTTCCCTTGACAATCATCATTAAGCTATTAACTAACCTGTAGGTTTCAGTCCAATGCTGCAGTTTGAGAGAACCAAGAGAGAAATACATACCAAATTCATCAATTCTCCAATAAGTGTTTTAATTTTATGTTTAAAATAATAATCATAAATGTCAAAGGTACAAAAAACACTTGGTGTCACCTGTGAATGCTCTCTTAGGAGAGCTGGTTGGTAATCCTCATGTCTTTGAATAAGAAACAGAACCCCAAATTACTCCTAAATTGTAAGATCTGTACGGAGAGAAATGTATTTCATTTTGGACATGCGTGTCTGGCCTTTGAATTTAATGATTAAAGCAAAAATATGTTTGAGGTCAAATTTGATGAAATGCAAAAACACAGCTGCATTATGAATGTCGAAAGAATTTTAAATATTATATTTACACATCTGCACCCTACTATTCCTCCCTTACCTATATGTGTAAGTAAGCAATGTTATATCATTGTAAAGACAAGTTTATTCTGAACCAGCCAAAAAAACGGAAACTGAAAACGACTTTGTGGATTTTTATTTTGATATCATCTTTGAATTTATTCTGAGGGCACAAGTTTTAGTAGAAAAGTGACACAATAGACAAGGTGAATATTCAGTTTAATAAAAAAGTAGAGGGTGTTATCTGAAGCAATGGTTGTGAATTTAATTTTGACATGATATGTTATGTGACAGCAACAAGAAAGAGAGTTTTGAAGGTGGAATATCATCATCTTGGCGCATGCACTTATGTAACCTCTGGATGTACTTTCTCAAGCCTGACAATAATTGTACTTTGACAGTGCCAAAGATCAGTATACATATCAGTATATCAGTATACATACTAAAGCCTTTGTTTCAGCGTGGTAAATTTAAAAACTACAATTTGTTCTTCACTTTCCACAACTGTTCGAAAACATTTTTAAGATTTGACTGAAGAAATTAATCATTATATCATGGTTCTCAAACTGGTTGATTTCTGATTAGCTTTTATATGAAGGATCATTTGATACAGATGAAGCAATGATTAAGCCATTTGGTTACGATCACGACATAATAGTTGAGTATATCACAAAAGTCTGATTATAAAAAAGGCTTGGGCTATAAATAGGAATTAGATTTTATGACCTACATTTTTCCTTCTCTAATTTTTTTGGTTTTGTTTTCATTTAAGGTAATCAAATCCCAAAACATACACCCATGCACAGTTTTAGCACAACAGTGACCAAACAATGTGTCATTTTTGCCTCTTAAATGTCTTATTCATAGAAAGGCGTGTACATCTTTCATGTTCAAATTATTTTTTTTAACAAGCTCCTAATGGATGGAGGGAAAGAATACAAAGTAGATAAAGAATAAACAGGAACCTAAGCGACTGACCTTTTAAAGCAACAATCCAATCCACTCGTAATTTGTATGTCGCTGCCATTTCCACACTGTGTTGTTCACTTTTCTGTCAGTGTTTCTTTCTCTTTGCTTATTCTACATAAATTATTGACTGGCTAATTTGGTCTGCTGGCCCTGTGAGACACTGCAGCATCGGCATGACAGCTTTATCTATTAGACTGAGCCCAATGACAGCCTTGTTCCGGCTGCGTGTGTGCTTCTGTTTGTGCATGTGTGTTGTGCCTGTTCATGCATGTACGTGTGTGTGTGTGCGTGTGCATATGTGTGTGTGTGTGTGTGTGTCATATGTCTGTGTGTCAGTGTTGCAAGTGGGGTTGGAGGGGGTCAGGCTCATTCTCAGTTGCATTAGCACAGGAGCAGGACTGGGACACATCAACATCTTAATCAATATGCGAGAGTCAATTACTGAGGAAGCGCGTGCTTAAGCAAGATCTGATTATTGGGTTCATGTTCAGTCCACCAAATGGACCGAATCAATGCGATGCGATATGTGCTATATACACCCCCTGACACACACACGCTCACTCATCCCTCCTTCTTTCGCCTCCTGTCACCTCACCCCCGTGCTCCCTCTCCTCCCACTGTCCCCCGCCCTCTCACATTCCTCATGGACACTTGAGGAAAGGAAGGGAGGCTGATCAAAGTGACAAAGAGGAAGGATTTATGCTCTGGTGCGGCAACTAACAGGACTGCACTGAACTTGTCCAGACAGCACAAGTGTATTAAGATGAAAAGGCTGGAGGAGCTTCAAGCTCTCAACGAACCTTTAAATAAGTCATATTTGGGCAGGATTTATGAAGATATAAGAAGGTTGGAAAAAAAAAACAGAAAAGATAGAGAACTTAGAGGATATCTGAACGTGCTCACTACACCGCTAAACCAAAACACCACTCAGACGCTTGCTTTAATAAGCCCTGTTTTGTCTCCGGCATACTGCAAACTTAACCACAATTTGTATGTATTTTTTCAAATGTGGATTTGAATGTAGTTTCAACTGTGGATTTGAATTTGTGCTTGCTGCTGATTTTTGGGAGTGCAGTGGGTGCTGGTTGCTTTTCATCATGTCATTCCAGCGGTGTGTAATGATATCCAACATTCTGCACCTCTTCTCAACCACCCCGGTTCAATAACGAGTGAAACACCAGTGCAAGCAGATCTGCCTTTCACTGTTGTATTTTCAAGGGCTTTGTCTTTGTGTTTTAGATATCGGTGGGTGTGTTTTTTTTTTCTTCTCTTTTCAACATTTGGCTGTCATATTTGCTGTTATTGAGGATTCCGTTTGGTGTGCTGCTCCTGTCTATAGCCCGTCAACGTATCAACATGGATCACAGGGTGGGTTTTGCAGCGCTTCCTCACAGAGAAACCCCGCCACACCTCAGGCCCCTCCTTGGCACGGAACCCCACCTCACTGTCGGACCACTTCTTTATTTACCTGACTGAAAAATTACACCTGGAACACGGAGGACACAACAAAGGAGAGAGGGAGGAAAAAGAGGGCGATGAGAAGCCGGGTGGTACGGAGAGGACCAACAAGGCAAGAAATCAATAGCCCACAGATTTTTAACTAAGGGTTTTTTTTCCTCTCACTCTCTGTCTTTTTTTATCTCGTAAGCTGCCAAACATCACCAGTGAAACTTGCACGAGGCAGTCGTTGCCAGAGGGTGAATCATAGCAATATTGATTTGATTATGTAAAAGCTCGGTGGAACCTCAAGCCAGATGCAGAAATAACTCCTCACCTAGGTCCTGCGGGAGAGTACACACACTGGTTTGGAGGAGAAAGAGAGAGACCGAGAGAAAGACAGAGACGAGAGAATGAGAAAAGAAAAAAATATTGTTGAGGATAAAAGCATAATTACTTCCCTCACAGCTAAAATACATTTTTCTTATTTTCCGAATAGCTCTTCCTTTTGTGGCCCCCTGCCTCCCTTTTCTCCAGCCTTGCTGGATGATAATTAACACTGCTCTACTGTACTGAATTAGGAGCTGACAGTTATGAACTCTGCAGAAGAATAGGCAGCTACCGAGGAGCGTGCTACTCTACTTGATCAGATCTGTGTGCGAGTGTGTATGTGTGTAACCAGACAGCATCACGGCAGATAGAAAAAGGCAAAAGAAAAGGCAGAGCGTGCCTGGATTCTGATCTATGGCACCCTCTTCTGGACCCACTATCTCTGACTATCCTCTCCACAGAGAACACAAAGAAAAACTATGATTTGCATTGCTTTTATTATTCACCAGGAAAGACGTTTTAATACAGGAACAAGAAGTATATTTCTCTGTTTTTCATATGAGAGCATCTAAAATTCTGTAAAATGTCCAGACCTAGGCACACATGAAATCTTATTATAATGTGCAGCGTGGTCTGTCGGTATAACAAGAACTTTATAATCACGACCATGTATTTGCTGCTACAGGAAAAGACAAGAAAATAACATTTAAGAGAGACTTTTTAGATTTGCAACTTGAAGCAATCACTCTCTAAAATTACAAATTGAGTTGTAAAGGGCTACAAAAGATTAAGAAACTCCCGTATAGGATTTGGCGACTTATCATTTTGCAAAGCCAGGTTATACTAAAATGCTTCTGGGTAGGCACTAATTGGGCCACCTTTTTCTATGGTGCATTATGGGAGCCACTGATCCAGGGGTCTGTCTTTAACTGCCCTAAATTATGATTCCACCTCACTGAATCTCCACCCCATCGAATGACTGGAACATTGTGGTCAGCTCTCATAATTGGCCTGGGCTGGTATCTCATGTAAAATACTAATCAGATCACATGAGTGGTGGGAGTGTCTTCAAAGGGAGATGGGGTTTCACAGAATCTATTTGAGCGTGTGATTAGGTGGGTATAAAATGGGCCAGAATAACAGATCTCATTAGACTGGACTGTATGCCTACCCTCGCTTTTTTCCCCCCTTCCTGAGCATTCTGCTCGTCTGGACTTCCTGTGAATTTTAAAAGGCATCTGTGCTTATTGGTACAGTAATGCAAAGCAGATAGGTCTGAAATGCTATTGTACGCTATTCTCCTGTGCTTTCTGCAGGGCTCGTATAGCAAAAGATAAAAAAAAACTAGGCACAAGCACAAAAGATGTGCTGCTGCTGCTGCTGCTGCTGCTGCTGTTAAAGAACAATAACTGTGTCTTCACTCGGATTTAATGGATATTTTAAAAATGTGATGAACTGATTATTTCAGACTTTTTTATGAGTTGACTTTGACATTGAATCCTGAATTAATTGGAATAAGTCATTGAAAATACATTTTCTCCACAGTTGTTTTACACATTCTCATCTTATAAAAAATAGCAAGTGTAAAGACATGCACTCTCAAAAGGAAAACCGGGATATTTTGTTGAAGCAGAAAATTATATTTTTGTTAGAGGTTTGTCTTATTTTTCTTTGCAATGACTGTAAACAGAACAATTCCAACAAAGATCTTTTTGCAAGGCCTCTATATTCTAAAAATACCAAGGTGAGTTCAAAATGGTATTTAGTTTTTAAAGAAAATTGGAAAAACAACCAGTAATTTAAAGTGAGTTTGTCACCAATTGAATTTCTCCCTCATTCTTGATGATTAGGTATTAATGTGATTTAGTGTGAAGGAATGCATGGTTTCATACCTAACTGGCATTGACTGGTTTAAGAGTAAACATCAATTCCAGATGCACATAATCATATTACCTGGCTAATCAGCATTGATTTTCATTCGGATCAAGACAATAGAAAGGGTTGCATGCAAATACGATAAAAAGCCTTTTAACCATGAAAGGACAGATTGCACTTGAGGTTTGAAGTTTGGAAATAAAAAAAAAAAAATGTTCCTTTGTTCAAACTGATAATAACACCCAAACTCCTTCTTACGTGGCAAAAAATGTTATCTATTACTGTATCCAGGCAACTTTAGTTAGAGAGGAATCCTCCTGTAGCAAAGACTCTTTTTTATTGCTTGATAATAACATCGGAGCTCTTAATTAAGGTCTGTTTCAGTGAGAAGCCCTCACTCCTGTAAGCCCCCTCTTCAGAATAAGGATAATTCCCATTCATTTAGAGGATCTCTTAATGATCACTCCCACACTGGACTCAACCTCCAAATAATACCATGCCTCAATCAGCATATTCCACAATCAATTCTGAATGGATTTCCTTTGCAGCTGATTACTTTAATAACTTCAACATATCTATTAGCAAATGTGCATGTGAATCTTTGTGATGATTATCATTTAGCTATGAAAGAGGAGGGGTGTAATTTAATTAGGGTCCAATATTGCTTTGCTCAATTATCGTCCAGCAATACATGTTCCTTTTTATTATCTAAATTGTTGTTTTAATACAGTCAAATGTTGTGGACAAAAAAAACATAGGAGTAAAATCACTTAGATTATAATGTCAGATGAAGTTGTTTTTGCTGCTTTGCCCACAAAGGAAAGACCACTATAATGTGCTGTGTGAACCAATCTCTAATTACATCAGCGGTGCTCCAAAGATTTGAGCTCTGCGAGGGCTCGCACACTCCAGTGGGTACAAACTCTTCTAATGAGTTCCGAGCACAGGATATAGACATATTTTACAAGGAACTAAAACCTTGGAGGGAGGAATTTCTTGGATATAATCCCACCAAACGTAGATTTGTTTCAAGCTCTGAATACCTGTGCGAGATATCAACTGGAAAAAAGGTTCTCAGTGTTTTCAAAACTTAGAATTCAGTGTCAGGCTGTTTACAGCAAAGCTTTACATGAAATTCTTCTATTAAAGTAAAATAATAATTTCAGAAATATAACAGGTACTAGTGTCACTGATATTGATTATTATTGGTGTAACATTTAAATGACAGCTATGCATAATTTGCATATAATGATAATGACAAAAGGTCAGGTGGAGGCCTCAAAACCTTCACAAAAATATGAAAACATTTTTTATCATTATAACTTTAGATATTACATATCTTTACAGGACACTGTGACACCAGCCTGAAAGAATGAGCTATCATGGAAAAGTAAATTAACACATTTTATCCTCTTCTGCTCAAATCTGACATTGATTTTTTTTTTTGTCATTGTTACTGTCTGAATACCTAAAGAGGCTGAAAACGAGATTACGACATAACTAAAGTATGATCTAGCAACACTATCACATTACAATTTAAACAAACATGCCAAATTACCAGAGAAAGGACAGTTACTGAGGACTTCACTCAACATTCATGCATCAACTTCGCCACACACAAACACAATAGCTACATTTGTCATCCCCGCTGACAGAAGCAACTGGAGAGTGTCATAAAATGTGCATTTGTCATGGCACATACTGATTTGTCAGGAGACCATCATTCATAGTTGATAATGCTCTCCCTCTCTCTGCCTATCCAGCAACGTTAATGTTGTTTAAATGCCCAACGGAGCTGCGCTAAACCAGATAGCATCCATCTCCACCAATCAGTCAATCAGTACCTGGGAGAGCCCCAGAGAGCCTCTGGATTAGGCCAGTTAGGGTGCTCTCTGGTCTAGTTAGTGGATTAAGCCCTTCTCTCAAAAGGCTCAATAGAGCAAGCCACACAAGGAAAAGGTAGCATGTCTGAAAAGTAGTATTTCCTCTGAAAAAGCGTTTTGTGGCTTGTGGTCTCAAATGTGTTCTTAATTCCTGGGACAGATGTAATTGTTGTACTGTTGGCCGAATGTGGTCTGGTCCTGTGTGCAGTGAGTCTGTGTTTTGTTATACTTCATCACAGAAAAGCTGGGAGAAATAAGCTGTATTTAAAATGTAGCACTGCTGCTCTTGGATGTAATCACATAAAGGCAATGTGAGGAATTCCAATCATTCTCCATAAATCATACAAATAAACCAAAGAAAATACAAATATTCTGGTCTGACCCTTTAACCTGAACTGTTATCATTTCTGATCCAGAGATCTTTATCATATCAACTCACTATCTACCCTGTGTGCTGCACTTAACTGCGGAATAAACAATTCATGTCTTACTCCAAAGGAAAAAAAGACACTTAAAGAAAGACTCACCTTTCTTTTAAGGGTCAGCAAGTGAACACATTCAGACTACCCCCGCTTGAAATTAGTACCAATTATGAGTATAAAATTTTCAAGAACCTTATTTTCTACTGCCTCTTTCTTGCCCTGAGCTTAGTGGAGAATCCCAGAAGCAGAGGGTTTAAGATAGGACACATTATTCTGTTGGGGGAACTCATGGGGTCATTGAAGGTACGCAGGCTTTTTTTCCCCCCCCGACGCACACGAGCATTCAGAAATTAAAAAACACTGCAAGGAAAAACAAGCAAACGCTGCAATTAAAGGCCAATCCTCCTCATATAAAGCAAAATAAAAGCACTGTACAAATGGCAATAAACTGCGGATAATGACCTCAGGATGCCAAAGTAATATTTTTTCCCCCCTTTTTAATTGTAGTTGTATTCGCCCTCACCGTTTCATGTTATGGGGTCGGGCTTTTTAAACTTTTCACAGCTGTGTGGAAGGGAAGGGGACAGCATCCTGAGGCGCTTTCAGGCCCTGCTGAGGGGAGTCGCTGTGCCAGCTCCCAAGACTTGGATTCATTAGCCGCTTTAGCAGTGCAAACATTACCTTAAATGGTGAGGCCATGTGCTGGCAAGGACCCACTCTCGCCTTGTTTCAATTACATGGAATCAAACATTGCAGGTATGCTAGGCACAGGGTCTTTATTGAAAGAGGGAAAGGGAGGGAGAAAGTGGTTTACAAAGCCCTTGCCCTCCCTCGCCTGTGAAAGCCGGCCTTGTTTTATTTGAAAACTATTGTAAAACAAAAGAAAGTGGTAGTTTGGCAAACAGTTGTGTTTTCAGTAACAATGTGATTTCTTTTCTTTTATCTTTCACAAAGCTGTGCTAACTATTATATGCAGAATTTTATAGCGAGGTTCCTTTGATTTTATGTGACTTGTCAGCCTTGTTAAAACGTCTGAAATGATTAGAGCTGGATTATACGTGTCACTCCCCACATGTATGTGTTTCATTACGAACCTTGGACTGATCCTCAATATGCAGAGCAGCATTCCGACTGTTTGCATTGTTCTTCGGACTCCTGCAGTGCCCGCAGCTGGTGCCAAAATAAGGCCTTGTACCTCATTGCCCCTACACCACTAAACAGCTCTAATGTGCTCACACATCTACAAGGAGTCTTTACAGGTAATGAGGTCACTGAATTGGAAAGGGATCATGAACACATTTCTATAATGCGACCCAACTGGACGGAATTACATGGTATGGCAAGTCGGTACGCTGAAAAACAAGAAAACTAACACTCACATAGAGGGCAAGGTGCAAAGCTAAGGAGTTCAGAAAATATAAAAATGGCAGCCAGGTTTATGATAAGGTGCTGAGATCGACTACAGCACATACAGTTAAGAATAATATGTGTTTGTACAGCCAATTTAATCTAATAACTTGAGAAACAAAGCACTCTGTTGGTCTGAAAAGAGCAGAGGTAACTGATATTTGCCCTATGTAGCAAGATGAAATCAAAAAATGAAAGTGTTCTCTATTAATTCTTTCTGCATTAACTTGGACTGTCTTAGGAATGATCTAGTCCATGACCATGCCAAAATCAAGATCCCTACTGCACAAACGTTACTCTCCATTTCCCAGTTGTGTAAACCTGCATCACCTCTAATAAGCAGACCCAAAGGAGACTGAAACCAACTTGACGAATCATTTGCATATAGGTGCATTTATCCTTACCACTGTGTAGCAATATTCTGCTAACACTCAATTCCAACATGGTATCACTGTAACTGATTGACTTTGATAGACTTAAAAAATACCCAAGGCCCAAATGAAGAATGAAAAGTTAATACTCTTCATTCAAATCAGTGTGAGCTCTAGCGTAGCTATAGCAAAAATGGCTGAATCGTTTTGATCCATGGGGAAAACCATTTGTTTTGGTCAGTGGGTGGGAAACCAAAATAACTTTTCAGGCATTTGGATGAGCCTTTCACCACTTATAAGGGGCATAGTTTTTATAAATAATGACTTACTAGGGGTATTTCCTCGCTAAGATATCGACATGAAGCATTCCTACATCTGATTGGGTGAATACGTCATTCACTCACTGGGCTGTGACTGATACTTTAAACAGATTTGAAAACCCTGTTGAATTGCTCTCTGTTTTTTTCTGGCCATAAACAGAATATTGTGACAATAGGCAAACAACATATACATTTGCTGAATTGCTGTGAAGACTAGAAAGGATTAAGTCTGGCAGCAGTACTAAAGATTCACATTTGTAATTGCCTGCAATGCAGTCATTCTCTGTCGCACATTATGTTCAGATGTGTTAATTTTATTTGAGCAAAGTACGACTATGACACTATTATAAAAGTTTATAGTGTCTTGTCAGCTCTTTAGCAACATCACTTATACCTCACCATGCCATCCAAAATCAATACAATATTTTTCTCCCAATAAATAATGTAGGCCTGAAAAAGGTCCAAATGCACGCATCGACAGTTGGCTGCAATTAGGGGGCGGCGGCAGCAGTAACTGATGACAGTCCCTCCCTCCCTCCGGCTCACACGGGATCAGCAGAAAATGAAGACGCGGAGACCACTTTGTCACCGGCTGAGGGTGGACCTGGAAATGACTCCTAATGGAAAAAGGGCTCCCTGAGCCGCCACTGCATCTGCTGCTCCAAGCACTTTCTCCGGGCCGATGGGCCAGCCCCAACCAGTTTCCAGCTCCCTTTATCTAAGCCTTTAATATGCTCTGGGCAGCCAGCAGCGACCGCAAGCTGAGGTCAGGAGGCATCGGTGGCTGAGTGTATTTGTGTGTCTGGTCTCTCTACACGTGTGTGTGTGTTGTGAGAGTGGATGACGGCAGAAAAAACAATTGATACCAGGCTAGCAGACGTGGTGAGTGATAAAAGTATACTGCTGTGATGTCAACACCAAACAACACAAATGAAAAAACAGATGTGCAAGATAGTAGATCAATTAAAAAACATCAATACTAAAAGACTAACCATGTTATGGTCCCTGTGAGGCTGCAATGCTCATTACACACCAGAAAACAAAAGAAAAACTTTGTTTTCTTGTATTCTGACTACTAGTTAGACAACACAATGTAAAGTTTGGTATTAGGACTGTGTTAGAAAATATAATTGGAAATCAAAGGGATTTACCCTCTGTACAGTCTACATATTGGGTGTTCACCAAGTGTAAACCCACCATAACGTCACCCACTTGGTTTTGGAGTCACCAGTTGGCATTACGGCCACCGCTATCTTGTTTTTTGGAGCCAGAAGTGACCATATTTGGACAAGAGGGTGGTGCTGGAGAAGATGAACATGTTGTGGTAATGACTTGTCAATCTCAAGGTAACAACGCCTTAAAGCAAACCCTGCTTTCTCATCTATTTTACATTAAATGGGACCATAATTTACAAAATGAACATCATGCTGTATTGAAGCTAGACATTGAGATCATAAAGTCATTAGGAAACTGCTACTGAGGTAATAAATCAAGTGAGAAGTAGGGTCATTATCTCATAAGCTTACTCACAAAAGGACTTCTTTTTAAAATCAGTGGAGTCCATTAGAAAGAATGCAGTTTTAGGGCACTTCCAAACTGGCTTCTCTTTTGAGACTCGGAAGCTGTGTCCGCTATTTAATTTCCTGTTGATATCAGCTCATACAGCTGTGGATTGATCCCGATGTGTATAGTCTCTTCTTTATCTGGAGAGCTGGCTTTCCAAATAATATTATATTGAGAATATTATACACTGTTAGCTTTTTCATGTCAGGGCTAAACTTTCAGCCAGCCCATACCTCTTCTCCACCACAATCATGAAGTTGGAGTGTTAAGGTTGGCATATCAGCCTGATATGTTGGCTTTAAGTACAATCGATCCTGACAGAAAATCAGTCATTAGTAAAAGCTATTAGTAAAAGGTGAAAACTCTGACTTGCTGGTGGTTCTACATTAAAAGTCAGGGATCATCAAAGTTATTAGGATACAGCCTCTGTGGACCATGAATGTCTGTACCATATTTCATGACAATCCATAGGGACATTTTAATCTGAACCAATGGACCGACCAATGTACCAATCAACAGACCTACATTCCCATCCCCAGAGCCATGCCGCTAGCTTGGCCAAAAATGAGGGTACTGCTGGATAAAACTGCTCCTGCCACTTGGGATGTTGTGTATACATTTTCAGTTTTCAAGACATTTTATCTAACTCCTGTGGCTCCCCAGCATATTACCCTCAAAGGACTTTTTTTAGCTCTTCAATTACTTCAGAAAATTCAGCGAGAGATAAAAGTAAGTACCAAAGCAGTCAAAGATTACAAGCCGTACTTGCAGAACTGTACACTCTACATTCTGGGACTAACTTTCTAAACAGGCTGCTCTGAGGGGGTGACAGAGATGGTAGAATAGAGCCTCCCTTTGTGTCACTGTGCCCTGGCCTGCAGGTGTCTCCAAGTGATGGAGAGGGCTCTGGGAAACATTTATATCTCAAATCCACTTTATCGACCGTGCCCCTGTCAGAGCGGAGTTAGCAGTGGATGGTGGCGGTGGGGGGTTGGAGGAGAGCAAGTGGCTCTTAGCACACACGCTGACACCGAAGGAGCCTCCTGCACTCACTCTTCAGCTGTGAGTCTGGAACTCTTTATGGTGATTGTTTTATCAGCGTTCCTGTCCATCCCCTGGGAGGCTGGGGCCCAAGGAGGATGACCCTCATTTTCTGAAAGCAAAGTGTTCAGTATTGATCAGTAGGAATGAGCAGCCCGTGACATGGGTTAATTTACTGGACCTAGGAAGGTTCATTGTTTCCTGTCATTCCTGAACTCATCGCGCTGACCTTTACCGCCCTGTCCTGCCACGCTCTGTGTGTGTACATGGACTTGTGAACACACACACACAAAACTACAAATGTGTACTGCTTAATGACTCCACTGCTCACTACCTAACCTCAAAAAGAGAAAAAGCGAGTCAGACACATTGAAAAACAGATGGACAGATAAAGAAAAAGAGCAACCACCCCTTCAGCTGTGCAAAAGTGACTATGAATTCAAGAAAGTTTCTGAACATCTTTAAGACAAGATATAATCAATACTCAATTCACAACCTGCGCTCGGAGTATTGAGAATGACAGAGGTCAAAGGTGAATGTCTGTGGGTGAAAAGGCCAGTTTAGTTACATTGAAAGGTCAAAGCCTTAATGTGAGGCTCAATTACAAAACTTATTAGGGGCATGGCCTAACAACCAAACTACACAGTGTGGGGTTATATCACTTTGGATAATGCAAACTAAACATAGACAGCAGAACAAAAGAGGGAAGATTTTTTGTCAAATAGCTCCAGGGCTGTAATTTTCTCACAAACAGGAACATTTAAATTCCCTCTAATTTTTTCCATATGACTTTTAAACTGTGTGTATTGTATGTCAGTATGCATCCAGCAATTTTCAAAATCACTAGATAGCAAATATAATTACTTCACAGCTGAAACAGTTTGTGCATTATTAATTGATTGATCATCTGAGAATTGTCAGCTATATTGATAATGAGCTAAACAAATATCAAATATTTCCAGCTTCTCGGCTGTTGAGATTTGCCTCTTTTTTATCGTCTTATGTAATTGTAACATAACATTTTTTTTTTATTTGAACGCTTCATCCAACAAAACTTAATTTCTTCAAGATTTTCAGACATTTTACAGACACAATGATTAATACATCGATTGAGAAGGTAAATAAAATAATCGTTACTTGCACCCAATATACTGTACACACAGTTTAAACTTACATTCCTGTGCTATATCATTTACTCTATTATGGCCAAGGGGAAACAAAGTAATCACATTTGTGACTGTGCACACAGGAAGCTCAGTAGAGAAGATCAAAATGATGAAGAAGTAGTAACAATGAATTGAGGATTATAATTCATGTATGCAAAGCAGTAAAATACAAACAGCTTCAGCACAAAGGCAAAACTCAAGAGATGTCTCCTGATTCAGAATTTCCACACTCACATTTGCCATGTTTGGTTAACATGGTGGTTAGCTTTATTTATTTTGCCTCTTTTATGCAGGATTCTCCCAGCTCCGGATGGAGATTGGGAGGTAATAAATCCGTGAGGTGTCATCTAGCTCCCCTCCCCTTAGCCTGGCATCTACGAGTGCTACGCCACTTCTGATTAGTGCCGCCTTTCCCTCCCAGAAAGCCAGCAGACAGGAACAAACTGATTACTGCCCATCTTCAGGGGATTGGAGACACCTAACAGGAGGATTACATTAACATATTAACGGACGCCCCTCACCTGCAACCCTCCTAACATCAGTTCCATGCTCCTTTATTTTTTGGGGAGGGGGTGTGGTATACGTGTGGTGTATTTCATCTTCAGATAGAAAGCAAATAAATAAAGAAGGATAGTGATTCCCTCTTTCTCCCCGGGTGCACAATCTGTCATTGATGATAGGTGAAGAGGAGAGGGGCGCCTTTGAAGTTTTTCGACATAAAAGGCGCAAATAAACGCAAACACATCCTTTCAGCTACTCACATGAAATTAGGACCTGCTGAAGACGGGGGTAGGAAGCTGGCCTCCGCAGCCACACCTAATCACTCTGACGGCAGCAAAGACTTCAGTCTCTGCTCTACTGGGAACATCGGAATTAAGAATGAGAAAAAAAAGTTTAAAAAAAAAAGAGTGCTTTAATCTGCCTCAGCTTCTTTTCCACTGTTTTTAACAATGTTCTGTTGAAACAAAACAACAAACAACGAGCAGAAAAAGAGAAAAGTTTTGCCGCCCTCTGAAATAAATATGAGGAAACTTTGAGTTGGTTGACAGAAGTGTGGATGAAGTTGACTCTGGCTGTGATATCTTTAGTCTTTGATATTTTCACTGTGGAAAAATCATAGCATGAGCCCATGAATCAATTACAAGGGTGGACGGGATAGTCCCTCCTATGAACTACCTCAGAGTACAGAGTAACAGCACAGACAGTGATAGTTATCAGAACTGTAAGTGTGAGGGGGCTCTTTTCACATTATTATTTGAAGCACAGCTCCAGACAAAATGAGCTAACTGCCAAAGGAGATAAAGGGATTTAGAGATTCAAAAGAATAGAGATTTAAAAATTAATGGTGGAAAGGATTTGCCTTCATGTTTCTACAACTTGTAAGCGGAACATGACTTATAAAGAGTCAAGGAGACAAATTGCTTTTTAGAATAAAGTGATGGTGAAAGGGAAAAAACAAGCGGTGAATATTTAATGGCACCGCAGCCTCTTCACAAACAAATCAATATGGTGATAGTAAACATAAGGAGACTCATACTGTGGCATGTGGGCCGAGATAGGAGGGAGGACAGGTGTCAGTGGGCCCCGCCACAGAGTTTAGGTTTATCTTGACATTTCTGAAGGTTAAAAGATTGTAACTGTCTATCTGTGTCAATCATTTTGCTCAAAGGTCACAGCAAGTCTATTTTTCATTAATTATACCCTCAGATGTCTTCAGAATGCACAGACACCTAACAATCCCAACTCCCTAAACAACGGCCACTGAAAG
Organism: Pagrus major; assembly: GCF_040436345.1. Taxonomy (NCBI): domain Eukaryota; kingdom Metazoa; phylum Chordata; class Actinopteri; order Spariformes; family Sparidae; genus Pagrus; species Pagrus major. Next base: position 14,046,103 of record NC_133215.1, read on the forward strand.
GTTGTAAGAGAGGAATACATACATAAATTTATAATTCAACATTTAAACTGAAGCCTTGGTCACATCTGATTTCAGCCAATGATTTATATTTGCTGTCTGCAATTACAGACGACATCCTTGCAAGTGTATCTATATTACTGAACAGAAGTAAATAATTCCTTAATTTAATATTATTCTGTTTTGCATCAGCTGAGCAAAGCTGCCCAGGAAGCTGAATAATACAAAATATGATGATTCATCGTTCACATTCTTATACATCTGGATAAATACAAAGGATATCTGCAAACTTAAATATGACAGTGGTTCTATAATGATATCATCTGCCATTTACTAGGGACCATTAGCCCTTAGGATCAGTTGCACCTCACGATGTTATTTTCCCTCATACCATCCACACATTCCAGGAAGTCAATTACAAAGGTCGTCTAATGACCAAATGCCTTCTGTAGCTTGCCAAGTATTCAGAAGTAAACATCAATAAACTTTTGATGTTCGGACGCTCTGGAGCATGGGCATTGCATAGAGGAAATGACATGATATGTTTTTACAAATTAGTTATTTGTTCATCAGATAATCAGACGGTAGCCAAGGCCTTAGAGGAAGAGGCTTAGAGCCTTAGAGGCTTCAATGAAAACATTTAAATCCCCCAATTGAATTCTAAAAGGAAACTGTTTTCTGACTTCTGAAAGCTGGTTTAGGCCATGGGTTCAACAGAATTTGACTTTGATAGATTGATCTTGTCTAACCTTCTAGGCCTCTGAAGAAAAGGCAGGAAAGCTATATTTGGATCCACCTGCCTCATGGTCTCACTTTGGGTGTGAGGCAGCAGACAAGCTGAACTCAACTGCTACCAGCTGCTGCACCAAAACACTATTCAAACCAGCAGTTCTCCAATGTGTTAATGAGGATTTCCATTGGTCTGCTGTATTCTTTGAAGTGCACCAACCTCCCCGTGGAAAAGTGACGACATGGGCCACCCAGGGCCTCTCGATGACAAAGAAGGAATGCTTAATCTTGACCAAATCAGAAGGATGACTGAGGACAGAACAAGCTTGAGGTGTTGTAGTTAACTTGGGACATTTTTATTTGTATAGAAGTCTTGCCTCCTGGCTTTTATTGCATTCTGTGTTTCCTGACTCAGTCTTTGAGGATGTGATTTATCTGCCAGTTGTATGTATGTATGTAGACAGTCACATACATTAATGTATTGGGTGTATTTTTGTTAGTGGCCTCATAACACTCAAACAAAACACTGTTGACTGGTAATCAGATTAATGTACCAACCAGAATCTAAAGGTCTTTGTGTAATTAGGTCTCTGTGTACTGGGACCGAGAAAACTAAGTTAATACTGCTTCAACTGTTTTGTGAGGACCCTTGCACTGTGACTGTCTCAGTCCTTGGTCCCTCCCTTCAGTCACACTGTCTCATTCAGACAACAGCCTTGCTCTCTCTCTCTCTATCTATCTGTCCCTGTCTCCAACCACTGCTCACTTCACCCAGGCCATAGGGTGCTTTTTCATGCTAACATGTTTTCTCACTTCCCTCATTTGTGTCTCCTCCTCACTCGAAGCTCCTCTAGAAGCCTCGTCTTTCCTAATCACCTCAAGATTTATTTAAGGGGACTGGAAGATCTTCCATAACAGGTCACGGGAGGAGAGAAGACGCAGAGAAGTTTTTCATAATGAAAAGCACCTAGTTCTACCTCTAACTCCTCTAATGCCCTTTGACTTTTTCTCCTTTCCCACTCCCACTTCTAGCCACTTCATCCTGTCCTGAAGTCAACTGACATCCCACGACCTCCCCTGCATTTAATTTCCTTGTTAACCCTGCAGATATTAACCGGCCCATTCCTACTCATCCTCTGACAGTTTGTCCCCAGTTGCTATGCTAGTTCTTTGCTTGAACTTTAACCTGGACCTGGACCTGACTGCCTGTATCAATACCTGCCTGCTTGCACCGGTCTGTATTCCTTCTCTATCAAGCCTCCTCTGTCTGCATTTGGATCCTATCTTTTTTGACCTAAATCCACCCTTTTGCACAAGGGCTCTGGCCGTTGTAATACTTTAAAGCGTGTAAACACAGTTGTAAAATGCACATTTAAGTACTTACAGTTTCATATTGCTGCTGTAATTTAAGTAGGTAGGCCTTGTGAACAGGATTTTACAGTTTGCTTGTCCAATACTCTGCCTGTCACCTCTGACCTCCACTGGAGCACTAAATGCTTTTCTTGTCTTACCATGCGAAACAAGGCTGAAATAACAACGCGTCTCTTCCGCTCAGGGGGCATGTAAGAAAATGGCACACAACCTGAAATGAACAATAGTATGTGCACTCAGAGCACCTCTCAGAGCAATCCCTGAGCAGGATGCTCCACCGCTGTGACCAAGCCCTAAAGTGAGCGCTGGACTCTTCTGAGGCATGAAATAATAATAACATCCCACTTCCGTCTCCCTGCTAGAGAGGTGGGGAGGAAAGTATATGAGGGCCTTCTATTGTCACCATTCACTAGAGAGATACCAGTATCCCCGAGACTTTAATGGGAAAGACAATAGGGCTGGCCTAAAAAGGCTTGCCCATTAAAATTTAATCAGAGACTTTTGTCTCTCACTATATGTGACGATGTGTGTGTGTGTGTGTGTGCCCGTGTGTGCGTATGTGAGTGTAAACGACTACAGGGACAGGTAACAGCACTCACAGCCCATCTTCATCCCCTCTCGTGTTGTTTGTTTCAAGTTCATCCCTCTCCTGTACCTTGGGAGAGTTATTTCATTTTCTCCCAGGTGTGTCACTATCCTCCTTTAACCACCCAACCACATGGCAACTGCTCGAAAAAATGTTAAGGGCAAATTGGATTAACACCACGGTCTATGGTCTGGGCACTTAACAAACACAGATGCACTTAAGGGAGCCCACAGAATGATTTGTGACTGAACAAAGAACTGGAGAGATGGAGCCTGGGCATGACCACAGGACTGGTGTAATATGTCATCTACCGGAAGAGCTATCAGCTCAGCCTACTGGAAAAGGAGTAAACTCCCAAGTGCTGAAGGTAAATTATAAAGTGTCAAACGCTTCTGTCCTACTTTTTGTGGCTGAGACAAACTGATTTTTTGTCATCATATCACAGGGCTTTTGCCTAGTTAGAGGCAACATTTTTGTTTGCAGTTTTGTGTAGTGCAATTTCTATGGAAGAGTGTGTCTCAGTTAATAATTAAGGTGGACTGGGACAGAAACTTGTTTATTTGTGCTTCAAAAGTTGCCTCATCCTTGAAACCGGCATTGGTGGTTTTCAGATCATTTGATCACCAGCTAAAACATTTTATTTTTACATTTCAGATTTTTATCATCCATTTTCTTCTGGGGCAACCGGTGCAACAAATCAATAGTGGAGGTTAACGTATTAGTATGATGAACGTGTTGACTTACAGTAGGGAGGCCTGACCCCAATAAACCTTGAATAAATTCTAACATTATGCAGCTGTGGCCTGTTGCATTGGAAGGATTCAGAAAAAAAGCAAGCTCATTACTCTCGCTGTCTCTCTCTCTCCTGGCCTATCTACCGAGTTGTAGGTGTGTTTAGAGAATGCATAATTGCATATGATTGTGTCAGCCGGTTCTATTACCATTCTAATATTTTAAATAGATGATTAGAGGAAACATAACAGTAGAAGGTTAAAGGGTGAAAAAGAAAATGCTGTAAGACACCAGCTGCAAATGGAATTAATGATTCATTAACCAAGATTCTGCACACAAATGAGGTTTAATTTACATTCATATATATTATTTTAGCTTATGTGGAATGTGCTACTCTTCACTGACGTTAGTGCTGTCCTAAACTGCACTTTACTTCCGTCATACCTTGGAAAACAGCCATTAATGAATGCTTATACTACAGGGCCATATCAGTTTCATCTGGTGACATTTCATGGCGAGGCTTAGCCATTGATTACCTCTCTATGCTTTGTAATTGTTTCTTCAAGGTACTGTGATCCTGTGTGCAAGTGAAGTTCCATGTATGGATTTCTATCCAATTAAGGTTGGAATTATTCACAGGGGGCTCACCCTTGACGGCCTGCAAACAATGACATAACATTGGAAAAACATTTTTGAACCAATCGATGAGAAACAACCAAATGATGTTGGCTGAATGATAAACAGCTCTTCTCCCTGGACCTACACCATCAGGCTCTTAAGAGGTCTGATGTCAAGTGGAGTGACACACACACGCAGACACATAAACACACTTCGAACAGGCCTGATCTTGTAGTCTCAGAGGCAGCTCGTTCTGCAAGGATTCTGCACCACCTGGAGATGGGGAATAAGCAGGTAGGGAGTCGAGACCTTCGGGGAACACTGTTCCAAAGGAATGGCTTTATGGAAATGAGGGTTAAAGGGAGCATCGTCCGTCCTCTGATAGGGAGCCTATGAAGCGCTGACACATGCCCCCCCGCCACTCTCCAACATGAAACCATGTTATATGAGAGGGGGTCACCGTTCACCCTAATCACGGCCGTGACATGACATGCTGTAGGTTGCCCCTCAGTGTTAAATATTTATGTCAGCACCGCCGTATTGCCTTGATGGCTGTCAAGACTTTGACACATGCTCTCTCTCTTTCGCTATCTCTCTCTCTCTTTCTCTCTTTCCGTTTCCATTAAAATTCAACAAAAACAGAAAAACAGCAGAAAAACACAAAAACACAAAGGCATAAGCTAAAGGTAGAGGCTTTTATGTATTTCTAACAGCAAATCTGGCCGTTAGAATTGACACCGTACTGTATATGCAAAGGCATGCACTATTTTCAGGTGGTTCTTTGTTTAATTCAAAACTGTATGCATCAGCGTGCATGGATGACATAAGACTAATTGGAAACTGTCCCAAAGACTTTAGATGGAAATTATCCATCTAGCCATTTCTATGCACAATTTGCCAGACTCCTTTTAAGTTTGTATTCAAATTAATGTTGTCCCAGTTAAATAAACTACAATAAACTAAACTGTGTATGCAACATACACTTGGCTTTATGTCCTCTCTTGATTAAGTTCCATTGTTGTGATTTCACTCATATGACCCAATCTGAAAGATTTTGGGGGTGACTGAGATCACTGGAGACAGTGTTCTCCTCTAGTCTTGCTGGCTCCCCCATGATAGGTGTCAAAGATATTCTAATGAATGTCAGAGTACATTTCAGGGGGCCATGCTCCGTACAAACCACTGGAGTGGCCCATCTTATGGGGCTGCCAAACCCCCTCCACCCCAAGCTCCCCACCACTCTCTTCATGTTCAAGAGGGTTAAGAAGATTAATCAATGTCAATGTCTTTTCCCTTTTGAAGCCAATAAGGTGCACACTGTCTGGCCATGCCCAACAGAACATCACTTTGTTCCGTCGCACAGCCGCCCCTTCGCTGCCCTCACTGACCCCCCAGCAGTCCCACTTGTCAAAGTCAAGGGGGCGTTTGGCGTTTGGTAGAGACTGGCCTTCCGGATAGCACTCAGCTCCGCCCTGCTTGACCTATTCTCTGATATTTGACCACTCGGTTGCAAGACACTTGCTCTTTCGAGCTGAAATGTCACTGGGGCATCTTGTCAGCTCACAGACACCTCGGCCTGACAAGCGATTTTACTTTGGTGTGCTACAAGGCAGAAAATACAGGGCCGTGGCCTTGACGCACACAAACTGTCAGCTAGCCAGCAGGGCTACTTGATACTGGCTTACTGGCCCAGTGTTAAGACACAGGAAAAGCTTGAAAAAAGTGTGGCTGGGGCATTATATCAATATCTGTGGAAATGACGCCGGGTCATGCGTGAGAAATGAAAGCTGAGTAGCATGAGTTGAGAGCGTATACAGTCTTAATTGGTGTGTTTGGTTTAATTAATATGATGACACAAACCTAACAAAGCAGGCATCCTGGTAGCGAGACATGTGGCACAAAAGGTCAACTGATAACCTTTGACTTCCTCTGCACTGAGGTTCTACCTCCTCTTACCTCCCGTGCTTTCATCCTCTCCTCCCCATCCTCTCTTTTCTTGTCATCTCAACCCCCCTCGAGTCTATTCACCTTTAAGGTTTTTACTAAATCAGCATGTTCTTCAGTTAAATGAGGGAAAGCACACTCCTCTCCCCTCTCTTTGACCGCCAGTGGCATTGCAGCATGAAAGAGAAGGATGGGGATTGGAAGTAGCAGTCACATCATTTCTGGTTTGCGCAACCTGCTCAAAGTTTGCAACTAAATGCTTGTCTTCAGTCGAGCTGACAGGGGAGAAGTGGGCGCTCAGTGAACCATGGCCGGGCTGCCATGAAATGACAGGAATCATTGGCATACATTTCAAACAGCCTCGCGCTATCCTATTAAAGTGCCACATCCCCACTTTAAAACAGACAAGAAGGAATCCGCTTTGATAGATAGAGACTAAAATGGCTTATTGATTTTCTCACCCCTTTTTCTTTGTTAGGAACTTTTAAAAATTAGACCCCAAACTTATCCTTTTTTTTTTTTTTTTTTAATTACGATAGATTGAGAAAATGAGAAAAGTGGTCTCTTGCGACATCACAGCTTCTGTATAATCACATTCACTGAAATGCTTAAATTGTTATGTAATTAAAGAAACACCACACCGCAGGGTTCTAAAAATGGATTGTGCTTTAATTATATCATAAACATGAAATCAAATGCTGGGCAGTGGGATAAAATTACACAGTACAGCCTCATTACTAATAATGATGGTGTGTTAAAAAAGCAATTTAACATTGTTAAAGTGAAATGATGGTGACCTAAATGTTACATTTTAATTGTTTGTCCTTTGAATTTGTTATGTGGTACTTTTTAGCTCCAGTGGTAGATTGGCTTCAGTTCCTGTCAAATTAGAGTAGATAATGATGCTTTTTAGTATGCCACAATTTGTTAACTCACCTAAAGACAAGGCCTGATCCAGTATGTCATAACTAGTAATAAAATTAGATGATGAGTAACTGAGCAACAAGGCCAATGGCTGATTAGAATAACCCTCAAAAATATCTAGTTTTATGTGATAATTATCACTAACAATGAGCTTTATCAGGTAATGTCAATGGCTCATCTGATTATAATTATCTCCATCTGTGCAAATATGAATGTAAATACTATAGTTTGTTAGTGACTAAAATAATCCATGCACAGTACAAATAAATATTCTGCATACTGAGGTGAATATACTTGTTTATAACTATGTTAGGTGCACTATGTAGTTTTGGTGAAGACATTTTTTAATCAGAAGAGAAAGATCTTCATTGACTGTTTTTTTTTTATGCCTAAACAAACTAAATAAACAAACCCACCTCGTTTAATGACTGAATAAACTGAATAAACAAACTGGCCTTAAAGGACAACACAATTTCATACTGTTTAACTTTGTTTGTATTTGGCGGACCCCGCCACCTTTCTAGCTTCAAACAGTGTTCTGGGGACCTTATTTTCCTCTGAGAACAGCTTGTTTATTCAGTCATGGAAAAAATAAATATTTATGAGTTTGTATTATTACCTCATTAATACTGTGAATATTTAAATTCAGAGTTTGAATTTCTTCTCCTAAATGACATACTGCCCCTTATATCTGGATTATAAAAATGAGTAGAATATAGAGCTCGCAATGAAAAAGTATTTTATCACAGAGGTACTATTCACGACTTGACTGCTGATAGCCTTTTAACTTAACTGCTTGACTTGACTCCTTATAGTACATTTAACTCATTATGACAGAGGAAGCAAGGAGACGTAATGGTCCTTTAAGCAGTTTACAAAGCTGTTAGTAGAGGAGTAGGGAGTCATGAAGAAGAATCAGACAGTGGGCGAACACTTGGACAATGGTAGCAATGTTTGAAGAATTAGATTTTATGAGTGTATCTGATTGCATTAAGCTGATGCTCAGGTTTTAGGTGATACTCGTGAGGTTAAGGCTGTAAGGATAACTGCACGGTTTATATGAAACGCTCAGTAAGTGCTAAAGACCAATTAGAGGACTTCTCCAACGAAGCCTATCCAACTGTTTGGTTTCAAAGAATATTTTTAAGATTGCTCTTACCTTTAAAATGCAGCAATGTGCTTCACTGAGATGTGTGGCTTCCTAAATATTGTACTGTTCGCAGGATAATCAAATTAACATAATTATTTCAGAGCTGCCTGAGGCAAGTGGTGATTCATTCAGTGTCAAAGGGCTAGTGTCTAGCTGCAGGGTTGGATCTGATCAGTAATATCCCAAACATCCTTATACTAAAATCAACCACCTAAATTTTGCTAAAAAATACATTCAAATAATTAATTCATTATTTTTTGAATAAATTGAAAATGTAGGAACACCTTGACACAGAGCATGCAGATTTAAACTTGGGGGCAGAGCTCTGAATGTCTCCTCTATGCACTGCTTGATACAACCACGTATCCACAGGATTAGCCTAATCGGTGACTGTGGCCGGACAAAGTCCTAACAACCTTGTCAAATGCTTTGTGCCTTTCAGAATAGAGACTGTGTTCTGGCCCATCAGTTTCATAAGGCCTACATTATGGATCGTTGAGTATGTTGAGACACCCATAGCAGGGGATCTGCTGCCATGCTTGATTCCCACACTGCTCAGTAAATATTACAGCCATAGACATAACATGGTGTAAAACACAATGATCTCGGGGCCACGGCCATATTCCCCTCATCTATCATTCAATCTTCTCTAATTAGGGTCTTTTTTTGTCATACTGAGAGAGGGGTATGGAGTAGCACTTCTAGGGGTGTGAATGGTACGAAAGAGAGGGTCTCATTTCCATCTGACAGTGTGATGGAGATTGAATGTGAGCTTTAGGAAGATAGATGGGCATCCCGCAACCCTACGACACTATCTGCTAAGCTGCTCTATAACCCTCCCCGGGGAATCGCTTAACGGTGAATATTTGGGGCCTCTTTCGTTAAGTTCTGCTTAGGTTTGTCAATAACTTGTCAGGTCCCCCACTCATTGTCTTTAAATTAGTGAATACATTGAGGGGAAAACCAGTGAAAATGTGAATAATACAGTCAGTCTTCATATAGCATTCAATAGGGTTTTGGAATTATGGACAGAAGTTTGCGGCGTTTGCCACCAAAAGTGTTTGGCAGTTATATTGTACAATAAAACCACAATGACAATGATATTAATTGATCAGTTTGCCACATAAAATTGTAATTTGAGTCATCAAAGTTTTGATTGTTTGTATGTGTTAATAGTAATATAAAAATAATAATAATAATAATAATCATATTAATAATAAGGATGATGATGATGATGATGATTATATTAATAATAAATAATACACAAATAATAAAAGCAAATAGACTCAGAACATGAAATATAAACAACATAAAAAGTTTGAATAATAACAATAATAACATCAGCTAGTTAAAGGCCATAACATAAAGTTTAACGACTGGTGTGTAGAATTCTTGTATTCTTGTAAAAGGGATTCAAATCAATTAACAAAAAAGACATGCTGACATATCATGCTGATATCTTTTCTTTTTCTACTTATTGTGCGCCATTAACTACATAAGGCACAAATTTTCTTAGAAATTTTGTTTTAAAAGAAATCTAAACTTAGCAAGAGAAATGCATTATGAAAAATAATGGATCTGCATTCAATATTACAAATATACTTTTATTATCATGGCAATTTCTGATAACTTAAAAAAATTAAGGTAATTCTTTCACTTAGGGAAAGGTAACTAACTCTCAATAAAATAATCTTCATTTGTGACAGAGTGTGGGCGTGCACCAGAGGACATGAGTGAATGTAATTGGGTGTACGTGTCAATGTGTGTAGTGTGTGCGTGTGTGTGTGTGTGCGTGTGCAGGGAGGGGTCAGTCTCTTCCTAACAGCCCCAGCGGCCCTGCTTTAGGCCCGGTGACAGGGCTCTGTCTCTCAGCCACACTTGACTGGGTCCCGCTGACACTCAACTGTCAAGCCGGCAAGCCCTCAACCACCGCCCTAACATGCTCTACAGCTTCACCCAATTAACTTGCTTTCACTTGACATCGCGGCAAAGAGCTTCATAATAGGTGGTCAAGGTGCAGTGTGTCTGCTTTCGCCCCTCTCTGACGACTAGCAGTGCGCATACACACACATTCAAGCGTTGCCCCCACCATCCACCCCCCCTCTACTACCTCTCAATGCTTTTGTGCCTCTGTAGGTCCAGCAGGCCTCCCTTGGCTGCCTCTGCCTGCTCACTGCACTGTGACAGCAGGAGAGCATTGATCCAGGAGAGGGGGCTGCAGTGGGGTACAAACAGTCTTGCACTAATCCTACTGGACACAACTCAGTCCTTTCACTATAGAATACAAAACTACATATGCAGATATGCACATCCGTGTGCATCTTTGCTTGCATGAACGCTTGCGAGCATGTGTTAACATGCGTCCATGCATGCTTTGCAGTTTGGTACGCATAAGTGCGTGATATCAGTGTGTATTTCCAAATGTGACTACGTGGTGGTGTGTGTATTTGTGAGGCATTGTGTGGCTATCTCCAGCTCTCTCTCTATTAGACATTCAGTAAGTTGGACACCAAGCCAGACTGGGCGAAGGAAGGAAAGCGATTTGACCCCCGACTGCGCGTTTTGGGAGGAGGGTCTTGAAGCATGTCAGCTCCGCTCAGGCTCCACTTCCCCTCTGTGTCCTTCCTATTTTTTCCCTAGTGCCAGGCCCAAACTTTGAAAACATCCACCTTAATAGGACCTAGTCAGCGAGAGCTACTCTTCCGTCTATCAAACTGTGATCCGAGGTGTCAGCCTGGGCCGGCTTTGACAGAATGTCTCCAAACGAACAGTACAATGGTGTTTCCCTCCCCAGCACTCGGCTACTCTAGTGTAGCCCCTTGGCTGCCTGGCCTCTCCATCTCACTACACCAACTCTCCCCTAGTTCGCCTGCTTGATTTCACCTCATAGAACACCTTGCAACAGTGGGTTGACTGACAGCCACAAGCCAGCCTAATTGTCTTCTTTTCCAATTTAGAGCACATTTGAACGCTTCGTTCTTATTTCCCTTCTTAAGGAGATTAACTTTTTCCTGTTGATGGAAGAAATATAATGTATCTCATCATTATTCAATCAAACATGTTCAGTAGTTTTGCCAGAAAGTGCAATTATAAAACAAAAGGAAAACCGTCATGAAGCTGACACTGTATGTTTCTAAATTGCATGTGGAGTTGTTATAGAATTTAGGAGCTAAAGTTTTATGCGCCTGCAGTGATTTGACCCCAAAAAAATTCCTCATAACCCAAACTCCAAATTGTGTAGGTACAGAAAATAAATATTGGGCTTAAATTCCCACAACATAACAATCCCACTCCATCCATTCTTCACTCTGCCCAAAATAATACAATTCATAGCTGTCAGGCCCTATGGCATCCCAAATTTGAACAGCATCGATCGAGGATATTGACCATTCGCCAGATGCAACTCCCTGTGTCTTAACACAGTGTGCTGAAATTATATCTGCCCTTCCTATTAAACAATGGGCTCCCCAGTGGTCCACATTACTGCATGATAAGTAAAAACAAATACGAGAGGTGAAAATTAACATTGTTAACTGTAAGACATGCATAAATTTGTACCGCTTGCAATACCCTAATGGAAATTAACTAAAATGTTAATGAAGATAAGTATGCCACGCAATTACACCACCTCGTTGTGTTTGGATTTTGTAACACTTCATACTCCTGAAACCTTTACATCTTCAATGCTGCACCTCAAGGCATCCGGCTCACTGCAGACATCCACTGAAAAGACTGAGAGAGTAGAGGAAGAGACTCGGAGAGCTGACTGTTACTGAGGCCTAAGTGTTGTTTGGTTTGGTGATCTGATTGTGCTGTCAAGTTTTAACTATTAATACAAAGTCCGGGCTGCATTAGAGTACACTTGAACCGCCAGAATCTCTCTGATGACTTCCACAGCTGAGGCTTTGTCCAATAAATTAAAAATAACACAGCCAGCTATGTGTGAATCAGAGCTTCTTTTGCACCCCAGACCATTTTAGGTAAGGGAAAATAAAGTCCTTTCTCAAGGCCCAGAGTCGACAAGAGCAACTGGAGGATAGGCATGTGGTTTCATCCAGAGTTTCGCAGCATACCTGAGCTGCAGTATAGTGCTGGTCCCAGTCCCTCTCCTCTCCTCCACCAAATGCGCTCCTTTGGCCCTTTTGGCTGTCAGTGTAGTTTGTCATTCAAATTGTATGAAACTACTGTGGATTACCATGAGGAGGAGGCAAACTGCACTCCAGCTATATACTGTAGCCTCTTAAAAGTACTATTTGATGTTGTTTTCTCAGTGTGTGTGTGTGTGTGTGTGTGTGTGCCTGTCTCCCACTAGGCTATGCTGGTGTTAAGATGGCAACACTTGCCCCTCTAACCATCACTGAGTCAACAAATGAGTCCACACTAGGTACTATTGGAAGAGCTCCCAGTGGTTTCCCAAGTTCCTGCCAGAGCTGGTCGAGACACACATACACATACTTACACACGCACACTTACCCAGACATACACACACACACACACACACACACACACACACTGCAGAACTAGCCGGTCCCAAGGACACTCATGTGGTTTCACATCCAGTCAACCACCCAAACAGACCATTTTGGTCTTCCAGTTCACTTTAAGTTCCATTTCCACAAAGAGAGCACTGGCACAATATTATTAACACTTAATCATTTCCTCTGACCTAAATGATTTCTTTATGGTGCTGTGGAAACAGCAGCCAGAGTCATGAATTGGGTTCTAATCTGGCTGAATGTCAGAGGTGTCTTCAGTGAGTACATGAACACACACATGCGTATGCAATGGCACGTACAGTAGCGGCATAATGAAATATGCTCCTGACGGGCTACGCGTTTGAGTTTTGACTGCATTTTCCCTCTAGCTTTTCTCAGAATCAAACATGTAATATGAGTGAACCTTGCTCAGACGAACATTAATAATAAAGCTGGAACTTAGTGTAAATATTTCTGCATCACCCCCCTCAAGTATTACTCCCCCGTTTTATGTTTTATGTTTCAAATTTCATGCCATGGCTGCTTCCTTTAGTGAATTTTCAATTCATATCAGGATAAGCGGTCTGTTCTCAGGAGTACCATTAGAATAAGATAAGTATTTAGCTTCAAGGAAAAAGCCTTTGAAATGAAGCCCTCGCTGTAATGGTAGAAGCAGCAACATATCTGAGAGGGAAAGACTCATTATTTGTTGGAGCAAGATGTGGCCCGCATATGTTCATTGTCCCAGTGTTGCTGATGAATCACATTGTTCACTTCATCCATTCAATTAAATGTAATTGTAGTCCAGCTGATATATTATTTAATTCTACCTTTAAGAAAGAAACGAGCAAATCCAGTATATAGCTTCACCGTGACTTGGCTGTAACCCTGTTTTCAAGGAAGAAATAGTCTGGAAAAGAATTAAGCGAGAGAGGGAGTAAGGAACAGAGACAGACGGGTGTGAACGGGGAAAGAGGAGGAGGGGGGCAGTATTTTAATGCCTGTTGTCACCACGTAATGTCCTCAGCACGACAAAATGCTGAACCAGAGAAACCGGAGAGGACTTTTATAAAATCCCCCTGCTGCCTCCAACATATCTCTGGGATATTCCAAGAGCAAAACGTATAAATCTGGGTCTTTCCACCTCCAAGTCCCTCTCCTGAACACTACTCTTACACACATACACACACACACACTGAGACGGACAAAGTCCCTCAGGACCTATGACTGCAAGTTTGAATACTTACTGCGCACTACCAGGCCCTTGTCGGAGCCAATGTTGGCTGGGTTATACTAAGACTATAATAATGTGCTTTGAGTAAGACAAGGTGTTGGTTCTCTTTAGATTGTCCTGTTACCAAGTAAAATTAAGAATCTCATGTCTTCTTAAATACAGTAGTTGACTTGACATGAACTTTAATATCCATGAATAATAGTAATAATAATATCCCATTATAATAATGTAAGCGAAAACGAAAAAATGAAACCACCTGAATAAGAGGAGACTAGCCTGATTGGGAGTAATTTCCGATTAAGTTGAGAAGGGTGGCGCTTATAGGAAAACAGAAGCACCTAATAACCATGTAAACACTCACAATCGTTTCTCTTTGGTTGGGATAAATACTTTCTTTCTGCATGTTTACCCCATGTGGGGGTTACATTAGGTGATGTAAAGCTTCCAGGAGGTGAAAAAAATATGGCTGTAGAAAAATAAAATGTTTCTGTGTCTGTGCCTTTTGTTGGAGACATTAAAAGATTTAAGAATTTTTGAATGCATATGAAAAATAAATCTAAATGTTGCTGCCAGGACACGGTGCAGGTGTATCTTGAAAATATCTTCTTCTAAAACGGGTGGAACCACTTTCCACAGTGAAAAAAATCATATTCTGATTAAATGCTTTGGGGCATGTTAAGACACATAATTTTGGATCACTTTATTTAGCCCCTGTAAACAGTTAAGTTCGACTCTTAAATCAGAACGATCTCAATTGGGTTGAAGAAATACTATCCTTGTAACCGCAGCCTGTGAGGCTCAGCAGAATAGGTCACATGTCTCAGTTATTTGCAGGAAGGTTATATCTGGACTATTCCTGATTATTGTTTAACACAGATGGGGGAGCCAGAGAATCCCATGGCCGTTGTTTAGTGAGTTGTCTCCGCCGTCCGCCAGTTGCATTCCACGGTCATGCCATGATTTGTTTTTAATTTACTTTCTCTTCCCACAGCTTACATTTTCTCTCCATCTCTCATCTTGTTATGTGCTTGTGGGGCGTGCGCAGACTGTTTGTGAATGAATGTGTGTTCTCGTGGATTTATTTATTTGTTTCGGTCAACCACAAGCCGGCCAGCTGAGGAGGAACCGTCATTTTGCGTAAACAGTCGTGAAACGCGAGGGAGGGGAGCAGGGAAAAGACAGAGGGAGAGGAGGGATAAAAAATAATTTCAGGAACAAAAGGAAGACGGAGGTGTAGCAAGTCAGCGACTCCCCTGCAGGGCCTGGGGGCACAGCGACGGCAAACGTGGCTTCCCCCACCTGGAGCTTGTCGACAGGAATTTAATGCCGGCTCTAATGTCTGAACCGCACAGCAGGAAAGGGAGGAGGAGGGAGTGGTGGCAGAGGAAATACTCTCCCCACCTTCTTCATGTCAAACACAAGTCTGTGTGTGACTGTGCTGTTGCTGCCACCTGAGGGACACATTAACATCCTCCCCACTCCCTGCCAGCCTCCTCGAGTCACACTCGCACACATACAGAGACACCATTACGAAAACATAAACAGACTCTCGTTCATATACTCACTGACTGTCTTTGTTGCCTGCCCCCGGGGTCAATTAGGTCGCAGGACCAGGCCTGTCCCCATATGGAGGCCTTTGGTCCCACGCCCAGTTTGATTTCCCCTCTGCCTCCCTGATTAAATCAAGCTGGACATTTCTGTGGAGGTGGGAGAGAAGGAGGGAGAAAAACAAGGGAGGGAGAGAGGAGCTACTGCCAAACTTTAGGAGAGCAGCGACACACTGTTCCAGACAAGTCACACAAACTTGTCTTCCTCTTTCCCTCCCTTGGCTCTATCCTTTCTTTCATTTCCTCAAAGCATTCCAGGCTTGAAAAATGAATCAACGTATATACTATATGACTCAGAGGAGCAAAAATGTCGTCTTTAGGGGAAGGGAATGGCAAAGTCTTTAAAAAGGACATAAATCTAAATTAGCCTGAAGGACGTGGTGAAAGGACTCAGTAGTTGCTAACACATTCATGGTCACCAAGCTGGGCGACGCAGCAGGGGTGCAAGAATGTGGGACAAAATCTGCCAGCTGGCTACAGACTGCAGGACGTTCAGCAAACTCTGCTCAAGTGTCCAGTCCAACATACTGACTTTAGCAGCTTGTCATTTTAGGTATGTTTTTTGATGCCAAGATATTTTTGCACGGACATCTGTAATGCTGCCACATAGGCACTGATGTTGATAATCAATACAAGCACCAGCAAAATGGATCCATCCATCTAGGTTTGTTTCTCTGTACAGTCCATCAGACAAGCTCAATGTAATGTCAGTGAGTGATGAGTCAGAAAGCTGTGGTTTTTGCGGGGATGTAGAAAACAACAACAAGCTGGGCTAGCCCAGTGTCTCAGGATGATGACATCATGACACAGTGAGTAGGAGGTAAAGAGGAGAACAATAATCATTCATCCCCATCAACCTCTGGCTCTGTTACACAAACCTCATTGATCTTCCTTCCCACTTTCTGACAGCCACACTGGAATAAACAACTAGATAATACTGTTAATGCATAGATACAGTGAAATATCACACCACAATGTCCTGTTCTCAAACATACACACATCAACAAAAGTCCACACAAAGAAATTATGAGATTTGTGATATTTTAGGGATGTTTACAATTGC
The DNA here is from genome assembly GCF_040436345.1 of Pagrus major. Lineage (NCBI taxonomy): Eukaryota > Metazoa > Chordata > Actinopteri > Spariformes > Sparidae > Pagrus > Pagrus major. The sequence continues at coordinate 14,062,533 of NC_133215.1, forward strand.
ATGCATGGGGATGTACTTGCATACAAATCTATGTGCACTTGCAGAGATAAGATGAAACTCTAAACAGCCTCCCATTGTCTGGCTTTTTTTTTACTCCGGAGGCCTTAAACCAATTTACACACCAACTCCTTCCACCTCCTCACATACAGCCCCATGATGTTTAAATTAAAGAGGGAGGGATGGGGGGGGGGGAGCAGTGTAAAGGAGAGAAAGAAAAAAAAGTTTCCTGAACATAGTAGAAAATTATTTTCTCTGGACAGTTTTAAGAGTCGACATCCTGTGCTGGAGTTCTCTAATCATCACCAGCGCAATTTACAATCAGAACACACAGCAAGCCAGTTCAGACCAGCTCATCTGTTGACTTTGGCCCCAGCTGAGCTCCGCGTCCTGCTCTGTATGTGTGTCTGTGTGGGCCTGTCTGTGTGCTGTTGCCATTTGAGACTTGGGTGACTCGGCACTGGGCCTTGACAAGGGTGGGGTGAACCTCTGTGGGGCTGAGGCGACCGCACACATGCACATGTTCCCTCTCTCTTTCATACACACATTTGCACGCTGTTCTTTTTTGTGCAGAGGCACACACCATAAAATGTCCACTGAACAAACATGGAAATGCACTTGAGCACACATGCGTGCATAAGTAAGATTTGGGCATAATTGAGCACTTGATAAACACAGATATGCACGCCATCAGGAGACTGTTGCAACACACAGAGCCTCAAATGCAATTTCAACAGATGTACCACAAAAATTCCCACACACACATATACAGTTCTATACATACATGCAGAAAAAATCTGCTCCCTTGACATATCTATACTCATTCAGTGTGGCCCTGGTTCACAATGCACAGCCCTTGTGTACATATGTGTGTATGTGTGTGTCACACTCAGGATGCTCTCCCACCCACAGTTCCCTTTGGCTGGCCTCCACCAAGCCCAAGCCCAGTGCGGTGCTGCTGCCTTGCCGCAGGGCTGAACACAGCTCACTGTGTGTCTGCCCCCTCGCAGCCCCAGACTGTCCCGACCAATGTGCTTCTGATTAGGTGGCTTAATTACAGCTGTAAAAACAATGTTGATTTAAGCCTCAAAATTGCAGTGTGTCAGATACTATTAGCCAACCTTGGACTCCAGCCATTGTTATCCAACTCCTCCAGTGACCCTCCCCACCTCTCCCTCCCTCCCTCTGGCTCCTCCCATACTTTTCCTCACCCATATGATTTTCCTCTCCCCCTCACATTTTCTTCACTCTTTCATGTCACAAGCTGCAGCACAGGCAGACTCCAAGAGGCCAAATGGCCCGCAAATAAACAGCAGTGGTATGCCCATTGACCTTGACACAGCCAGGAAAGTCCGAGGAACCTGTGTGGAATGTCAACATGCTCGAAACACATAAAGAAAAAAAAAAAAAATAATAATAATAGCTATTCTCTTTAGCTGATCAGGTGTGAATTACAGTTCATTGCTTAATCTCAGGCCTCGGGTGCTTGACCTTTCATAGTGGTCTGTGGTCATTCAAAATAAGGGCTCTGGCTCTGCGGTAGAGTAAGAGGATATTCTATTAGCAAACACTGCAAGGCGGGGAAGGCTTCCAGAGAGGGAGGTCAGACAGTCTGGGACAGGACACAAGGCTGTGTTGGGTTCTTTGTGTTTCAGTGACAGTGACTAAGGAGCGGGAGTGCGAAGTATGCCAAAAGTCTGGTCCAGGGAAAACTCAGCAACACCGTTGAGTGGAGGCAAGGAAGAAAAGCAAAGTTAAAACCTCAAGTATGCAAATCCTGGGTGGTCCAATCTTTGGACTGGTCTAAGAGAAAGTCCCCTTTTTTCCTCTGTCTCCATCCTTGCAGCAACTTCAACATCGATTCTCCTGAGAACCAGGTGTTGTGGATGAACCGCGGACATTCATCAGGCTCACTTTCAGCTAATCAGCAGAGTTAGGACAACAAGCAGTGGAGGGACCAACGGGAGTGGGTAGAATTTGACAAAAAGGTGGCGGAGTGAACTGAGGGACATGCCAAGGGCGTGTTTCCAAACCCCGCAGTCCTCCATGGTGGCCTGCCTTAGCAGCTGGCACTTCAAGGTTTACCAAATTTGTAATGCCAAGGTCCTAAATTCACATTGGTAAGAAGAGCGAGACAGACTGAAACGAAAGTGAGGAAGCTAACTACCCGGGCCTGTATTGATTCTTGCGGACTGGGCAGGGTGTGTCTCTGCACTTCCCAGCCTTGAAAGGCCGTCTTGTCACTAAAGGTGGAGGCAATACAGTATGCCATCATTTGAATAATTGATGACTGATTCCTAAGTAATCAGTGTCCTCACAAGACAATGCATTCTCTCTCTCTCCCTGGTGGAGAGAAAGAGCTCGGCCTGTTTTTGTCCCGATGCCTTTAGAAGCAAAAGGTAAAAGCTTTAATGCACTGAAGCCACTGGAAGTGCTGCCTCTGAAGGACTCCCCCTGGAATCAGCTGGGATGGTGTGTCTCTCCTTATGAAGGGGCCTATCAGAGTGGCCTTCCAGTAAAGGGAGTGAGTGAGAAAGAGAGAGAGAGACAAAGTAGGAGAGGAAGATGGAGTCATTGAGTGAGCGAGTGTGTCGGGGCAGGAAGGAATGTGCACGCATTTAGATGTGGGAGTGCACGCTCATGCATATGTGCTGTAAAATATATACTGAGTATAAAGTTTGTTTAGGTGGTGCACATGAAAGACTTTGTGCTCAATACAAGAATGTCTTCACAAGTGCCCATGTGCGAGTGTGTCCTGGAATGTACAACCCCTTCCTCTAAACAGGAAAGGAGTACAGTTAATAGCATCACCACCCTTTCCCCTCGTACAGAACGGTGGCCAGACCAGATGAACTTCAACTGTGAGCCAATCTGATCCCGTCCTGAACCCTTTTCACAACACAAACGCACATGTCTGATTTCTTGAGATTTCCCCCAAATTTGCTGTCTACAAAGCACCTGGCAGGAGACGTGAAAATATGCCTATCAATCTCTTTGCTAACGATTTGCCTGCTATCTACAAGATATGTGAACAAGGCCACAGAAAACCGAAGAAGCACAGAGTCGTGAGAAGGACGAGCCAATAACTCTACTACGGCTTATCTAGACAATAGCAGGTAATTAGTGAGTCGGTGTTTTGTTTCTTGAGGGGAGTCGGGCCGTGAGGTTGAGGCTGCTGTGTCTGTTGCACTGGGACTCTCCCTGGGCCTGTGTGCATTTACCATGCGGGCTCCTAGTAATACAAAGACACTTTTATCCACACACAGACTGTCCTGTTATCACCTCATAGAGCAACCCCGAGGGTCACACAGCACAGTGTCCTGAAAAGACACGTGGCGTGAAAAAGCATACAACGCAGTGACTCCTGGGAAGCGCACATTATTACATGTACAACGTAATCACTGTATTTGTCATGTTTCAGCATATAACCACACAAGAAATATTATTGAATTCATGCTTTTACAAACACAAATCAGCTTCACTGCATATTTCTTTTAGGACTGGTTATTGAACCTCAGTACCTTGTCAGTACCAAAATGCATGCGAGTACTGAACTGACTAGTTTCTGATTAAAAAAGGATTCTGTAGAAAAAATGTATGGATCAAAAAGTATTGTTTAAAAGCTGAGTCATAATAATGTATGCAATTTTTGAAGCAATAATGGCATTAATTTGATTGTCCTGGCTTCTCAAATGTGAGTTTGTTGTTTTTTCGTTTCGTATACTATAGTGAACGAGTGTTGGACTGTTGGTTGGAGAATGAGAGACAATTGATGGTGTTGCCTTGGGCTCTGAGAAACTGTGATTGGCATCTCTTACTATTTTCTGTATTTTATATGTTATGACAATAATTATTAACTGCAGCCTTACATTTTTTGGTATCAGTGCTTAAACACTACCCCACCTTAGTCACTTGTTCTGTTTTTTTATTCAAACTGTTACATTTTCATAGACTGCAAGTGAACTTGTCCCAAACTTGTTTTAACATTTCATAAACAAAAAAGGGGGGTTACTCTGTTTTGAAGATGATTTGTATCTATAATCTTTATTGTTTTTAACAAACAAAACATTAACTCTGGGTCCCAGTGAAGCTTGTGGCCGTGGTGAGGTAAACGTAACTAGTAAGAAAAGTGCACACACAGTTTCCTCTACAGAGATGTTTGTAGGAAAGCAGTAACATCATTTCAATATCAAAGGCATATATTCACGTAATTTGCATTAAACAGGGGAGGGTGGATGCACATTTGCAACTAAGAGGAGGTCCTTATCCCAATCAATCAAGACATGTTACTTGCGCAAAATCACATAATTAAAAAATGCACAAATATCATAACTTCTCAAAAATATCCAATTATGATTCCTTTTTATCCCTGAGCACATGCCTCTCCTGTTTTCATTATGTTGTGACAGTAAAGTGAAACATTATTTAATATTTAGTGATGAAACAGGCAAGAAACTCTCTCCTCCAACTTGTGCTCGAGAAATAAAATTGAAGAGACAGTGAGACTCTCAGAGAAATATGCTGAAAGTGTCAATGCTGCTGCTTGAATATGGCAAAATTGCTTATTTTCAGATTCAGCCACATCAAGCAGTTTTTTTTTCTGGCTGTTTGTGGAAGAGCTTGCATATTCATGGCCCGCCTGTTTTGAGAACCTGTCACTGAGCCTGTTATATAGCTCTCTCTGCCTTTCTGTTCAGGATGGCTTCGGAGGCAAAAACACTCCATCAGACTTAACACTGTCCGGCTGACACAGTCGGGCAGTAAAACTGACAGCCAAAGGAGTCTGGCCTAGCAAATGAACTGGACATAATAAACCACTGACACAGGGGTCACCTTGTGTCACTGCCTATGTATCCACTCATTCATATACACACATAGAAAGACACATATACACATCAAAAGGACAATGTGCCCCACATCATATTGCGATTAAATACCCATACACTCACACACACACAGCTACAGATCATCACTTGCATCCTCCCACTTCTCTCCTTTGGCTGGGTTAAATCCAGCAAAAACCCCAGCCTTGTATTTGACCTGCCTCCCACCTCAGCTGTAAAAGAGCAAGTGCAGGAAGGAGGAGCTGGTGAGCACCGGGCTGCCCACTTCTCAGACAAGAGCAACTATGGATTTATGACTTAAACTTGGCTAGTTATAAGGTCAATATAATATTGAAATGCATGGGAATAATTCCCCTTCTGCGTGGACAGCTACCTTCATAAGTCTGAAGGATTAATAAAACAACTGGGTGAGTGTGTTTTTTGCTGCTATGAAAGTTCTCACTGACAGCGTATCCCCCTGTGGCTCTGAGAAACAGAATAGGTGTTCGATGGGAGATTTATCAGCGTGGCTAACACACTCAGGTCAATAGCCTTTCATGTTGAAGCCATTCACTGGCAACACTGTATGTGCATATGTGTTTGCGTTCCTGTGCATATATATTTGTTTTCCATGTGAAGATAGCATTGTGTAAGTCATGTGTGTTATCAATCCTGCTTCCTCCTCCCACGCTATATGACTGCTGTGTCCCCCCCTCTCCTCCCAACCCTTCCCTCTGCTGCACAGCCTCTGTACACGGAGAGCTCTGCACAGTCCCCGTGGAATCTCCCGTGTCAGTACATTACCTTATAAGTGGAGGCATTGACTGTGGGGACTCTTTGATACACATTCACATACAGTACAAACACAATTGATCTACAGCGGAGCACCAAGAGGAGGGGGATGCTGGAGAAAGATCTACACACATATAACAGATCACAGGCCTTCTTGTGGAATAAGAACTGTGTGCAAGAAGGAACAAAACGCTCCTTTGATAAGGATGTGACAAGGAGCAATCTTTCCCTGGAGCCAGCTGCTGAGCACCGAACACTATCAGCAATCTAGTAAAGGCTCCACAGTAAAAATGTAATATTATCCTATCTGTACAGCCTCACATCGGGCATAATGCAACTGGCTGTTTTAATTATACATTTCTTTTTCTTTTTGCATGAGCAGTCTTTCCCCTTAGGGATGATAAAATAATGACTCCATCTTTTTGACAACATTTGCAGCTCAATTAAAAAGTGTTTATGTCAATCTTCCCCTGTGTGGGCGCTGCCGGTTCACCATGTACACGACGGTAGTAGTGGGATGTTGTCATCTGCAAGCCATGACAATACACAGGGGTCAAACCTCAGCACTGACTTTCTCTCAAGGCAGAAAAAATATTCCATCCAATCTCCACACTTATTGGTAAAAGGAATTATTTACTCGCTTTATGTTTTTTCAGCGATAAGGGAAAAACATACAAAAATCAGCGGGTGACTAATCGATCCCTCCTCCATTTATATTTAAAACTGTTGAAGAGAGGGGCGTTTGTTAGGTTCAAATAAATACTTTCTCTTAGATGTGGATGCAAGCTCAGACAGCAGTCAATGATATGTTTGAAATAAAAATAAATGAATTGGAGTGTTTTTGCTCTCAGTGAGAGGAGAGCCCTAATGAGAGTGATCACAGATGCCAAGACCAAACACTTCAAACAAAGGCAGCTTGTTCTCTCATACATGAACTGAAAAAACCTTTAAAGATATTCTCTTTAAAGAAAAACAAAACAAAGAGAGTGACAGAGAGAGAGAGATAGTGGAATTATATTGTCTGGTAGGGAGAGTCTGAACTGAAGAATCACAACCTATTTGCTGTCTTTCTGGGAAGTGGTCATAATTGCATAATTTGTACGTGTAAAAGCAGAGGAATTTAGAAAATTACGAACAATAATTTGCTGTAATTATGGGTCTCCCCTCGCACTACTTACTCTGCACCCTCACACTGCTGCGTGCAATGCACACTATATTCTAAATGCTTCTGCTGTCCATATTCAGATGAGTTGTGCATATAAACAAGTGAGTGAGTGAAAAGTCCTTCTTGGTCTATTTAAACCCTCCCCCGCAGGCAACAGTATTTACAAGGAAACGGTTATCATTTAGTCTCTGTTGCGGATCAAAATGTCAAGCTCCACAGAGAATCTGAGCAGTGCTGTTAGGGCCAAAAGTGCAGTTTTAGAGCCCCAGGATCTGAGAGAAAAAAATGATTTGCAAATGCCCAAATATGTCTAATTGACCTGAAATATAGCCTGTGTGCAGGAACTGTTTGAAATCAATACGGAGAGCGAAAAAAATATCCTTGAAGGAACATTTCAGAAGATCACACCGCATGTCTTTCGAAGCAGCATTATGAAGTATGCAAGAATTATGAAAACAATCAAGAAGTCATGAAAGGTCATGTGAATTAAAACTACAGCGGTTGCGGCAAATTAACGAGGAGTGCGGAACAGCTGTTTTTCACCAGTATAATAGCAGTACACTGAGCACTGCTGTAGATTATATGAATATTCTGTGGACATGGATGCCATTTGTGAGTGAATTCACACATAATGTATTCCCCCTGTATTTATTTATTGTGTGTGTTTAGTGAGGTAAATCAATAAGCAGTATTCCCAGCCTTGATTGGATTCACAATTAGCTCTAGTAAGAGACTCCCTGACAGTAGGCATGTTAGATTCAGCACAACCAACCTGATTGTCTTTCCCTCACATCAACTGCCACTCCACGCCATCCTCTCTGCTGTCCAGGTGCCTTGTGGGTAACGGTGAGGACTGGAGTGAAGTTCCTCCCGTGTGGCAGGTGGGCCGTGACAGCTCCAAGATGCTCTTTGACCTGAGAGGAAGGGAAAACAACATCAATGGTAATTCCCCTTCAAACACATTAACTGGGATGAACTGGGTCCCACCGAGCCCCTCTGAGTGGACTTGCATTGATCGCAGAAATCCATGAATAAATTTAGCACTAATTGATTTTTTTTTCCTCCTCAGAAAATAAATCTCTAATTCTGAGTAGAGGCAGTGAATGTAGCAGATTGTGCAACCGCCTTCCTTTTTCTTTTAAATCTGCAGGAAATACATTTTGAGAAGTAACTTAATAAGCTACAAAAATATTCAGTGTCCTCTCATACCATCTGATCCAGGACGCCTGTTGTTTTCGGTGAAGCCACAAAGTTTGCAACTTGACAAGAGACAATAAAAAACTCCACCTTGAGCTCAGTGGCTAAACAAACAAAGAGAATTCATTGTGTTGCGATTGCCGACACGACAAGCCCAGAAATTAACCCATTAGGCCCTCTGGATTTAAGCTACCATTTAATTGCTTTCAGTGGGGATTGAAGTAATAGTTGGAGGGGAAATGGTGTCACATATGCATTTACAAGCGCTCCCTATTCCTCCACCCCGCCAGTTGGAAGAGTGATACCGTCAATATCGGAAGAAGGCATTTACAAAAGATTCCAAGCAATAAGTGTGGTGTAAATGCTGCACCGTTGTTACAAAGTGGAAGAAGATGTTGAAAATATGCCCTCATGAAGGTGAACTGCGCGGCAGTTTTATTCAAATTGAAAGAGGGAAAATGGTTTGAGATCAGTGAGCATTTCTTTATATTTACAAAGCATCAGAAAATGTTTCTTAATATTTCTGACCAAAAAAAAACAAATAAAACAAAATGTGTCGAACAAAAAGATTTTTTTCTAATTGCGGCTTTATCAAGAAAGTATTCTATGTATGTTAAGCTATAAGTATCTCATTACAATATATTTAAACAACAAACTATGTAGCTTAAACAGAGGTGTGGTTTTAAAGCAGAGCACTTATTTTTGTCATTCAATATAAAGCTGATTGGAAACACTCTGGAGCATGCCGTTCACAGTTTAATCATCGGATCCTAAAGTTCAGGCTGTTTTCTCACTCAGATTCTACAGTATTTTATTTTATGTTTTTTGTTCTCTTTGCTTTTCAAATTCATTGCTACAGCTGAAATCACTGCACAGTAAAATATCACAGCTTTGTGGATGGAAAGTGCCATGCTTTTACTCTATGCTGCGATAAAAACGCCAAATCAGACTTTGCGTTTGAATATGGATGTTTGATCTGTAACAGAATATAGTAATAATGGTTAAATATACAACTTTGTATATAATAACTTCAGCCGATGTTATTGTTTATTTCAAGTTGTCAATTGAAAGAGTCAGGGTGCTTATTCTTAGTAATGATTGAGGAGTCTTGATTTGGGAAGTTGTAGATTCAGGTATCATACTGCCACCTACTGGTGGAGACTTTTCTCAAAGATGTTCAGTCTGTCAGAGTGCACTCAGATGAGTTCCTCATGATTAAAAATATTCAGTGATTTCATATAGGACAGCTTCTACTTAAATGACATCTGTGGAAATGAATGATTACATTTAGTTTTACTTCAAATGATAGATAGTATCCTCAGACATCTGCTTTAACTAGGAGAGGAAATGTGCCATGGGTGCCCTGAATAAACACCGTGCCCTGGGCCCTTTAAAGCACACGTAGCTGAAGATGTGGTTATGGTCTATCAAGACTCCCTTCACTGACAAACCTCAATTGCTCAGTCGTGCAAAGAGAAAAGCGTTCTCCTGAAATGTTCCTTTTTGTTTGATGGATGAGTTGTACATATAATGGCTGGGCATTACCTCTGCAAATAAACCAGTCTTGACATTGCCCTGCGCTGGAACATCTGGGACGCCCCAGAGACAGGATCAAAGGCCCTGCGCGTCCTTGGACTCTATCTGTGCCAAACATGCACAGCAAGCTCAAGAATGGCTATCCAGCGCATTTCAGTCATCATCATCTGCCCTGGCTGTGTTTGTTAGTCATCAGCTATTTCTGTTTAATTTGTTACAGTCATATTCCTCAGTGTTTTCGTCATGGTAACAGCAGGGCTGAGTGCGGTGCAGCCAGACAATACAGTAAATCAATTTACGAGCTTATTATCCCACAACAAAATTATATCTTTAGCTAAGTGGAAACATGAGTCTGATGTTGAAAATCAAGTGCTAGACTGATTGATCTTTGTAGCTCTTTTCCAACTGACACGTCAGACTGAACAGCATATCAACTCGACTCTCATCTGTACTATACTATGGGGGCTGTGCTACAACACAATCCACATTACTTGGGATTTGTTTGGAGAGAGCCAGCCAACTGCATAACCTTAATTAGTCAAGCTGTATTCATTCAAGTGATTACAATGCCCTGCACAGTAGTGAAGAGAAGCATCTGTCACTTAAACTCAAATGATTTCTCAATCTTTCCACTCAGTGGAATAAATTTCTTGTGTGTGTTTTAGTGGAAAATACAATATGTTGATGATTTTGTGCCAAAATAAAATACAATCTTGTCCAGGACAGCTACAAAAAAATATGTTTAGTATTTATTAGACTGTCAATTATTTTTCTGATTAATCGATTGTCTTTCCAAGAAAATGTTATAAGAGAGAGCAACAGCCATTGCAAGCTCTGAAATTGCTTGTTTTTGTCCTACCAACAGCCCCAAACCCAAAGATATTCATCTTACAATGATATAAAAGACAAAAGCTGCACATTTGAGAGGCTTGAACCAGCAAATATTAGATTTTTTTAAATGACTTACACAGTTATTAAAGTTAACGATTTATTTTATGTGGATTAACTATTTATTATTTGAGTTAAATACACTCAAAATGCAAAAAGCATTGCATATCTTTAGCATTATGTTAATTCTGCCGTGGCAAAAAAGGACAAACAGAGGTTTATCTGGGATCGCTTTTTTTCCCAGGTTCTTGAGTTTCATTGTGTTTGCCATTTCTAAATCTCCCCAAGGCTAAGCATCTGCTGTTCTCCAGCGTGCACAACTGGGGGAAAAAAGCAGGATGTCACTTTTGTGAACTAGCCGCGGTGGAGAGGAGAGAAAATGACGCAATCATCAGAAAAGTGGTTTGGGTGGTGAAGCCGGGGCCTTACGAGGGGCAGGTTGCAGGGATCGCCTGCACCTCGGCAGATGTGCCTTGGTGTCACTCCACATCCGCAGCCGAATGAATCACCCAACAGATGTTTAACGTCAAGGCCAGGCTGTCACGCCAGCCAAACACACACATGCACGCACCAGCCATGCAAAGAGATATGCATACACACTGTACAATTTATTACTACATTAGGGAGAGTGGCTCCACACGGGGTCAGACCAAGGCGCTGACGTTCACCTTGATGTGACTTTGGCCAAAAATAACAAAACAGAGATTTCACCAAACCTATAGAGATGTGTTTGTAGGGCGGGAAAAAAATCCTGTGATGTGCACTTAATACACACAACAGACTGACTGAAGTGTAGTTCTGCTCAAACTCGCTGAGTCTCATGAAATGTTTCTACAGCATAACGTATTTTCAGACACTCTTTTTGATCTCTGGCTTGTACTATCTGAAAACAACCCGTCAATATTGAAAGACAGAAGATATTTTAGATAACTCTACACCAGCTTCCCTGATTCTGTTTTGTGTGGGACGTCAAAACCTTTACTACCAAAAAACTAATATGGCTTCTTACCACAGATGTAATTTTTTATCACCTCTTTGTTTTAAGGTGTTTTTTTTTTAGAAGTTGTTGTGGGGTGGGGATGACGAAATGCAACGCTGCTACAATAAACTGCCAATGCTATAAAACAGATGTTCTCATCATTGGTAATGTCACACTAGCAAGCTGTACACTACACATTTCCACATGTGAGATTTAATTGACACAAGGAGAGTTATGATTAAACAAAACTAAGATATTTAATTTCAAACATTTACATTTTTTTTTCTCTGTACCCACTGTCATTTAAGGTGAAGCGCCACTCAAGGATCTGACTGATCTTCTCATAGAATCAATCATTTTGTGTGCCGTGGGTGTATTTTTACGAAAGTGTGCCTTGGTACTGAGAACACTGAGAATCACTGTGTTAGAAAAGAGCAATTGAAGGTAAGGAGCTTTTAAGAAAGAGTTGCTGGATCTTTGAGAACATTCTTGAGGCCCTTTTCCCCTCTTTTGGAGAAACCCAGGCAGATAAAAGGAAACACTCGGGTGGATTAAAGTGTTCAGAATGTATCAGCATCAAACCACTAGAGTTTTTGCCCTCTACATTTTTCAAACACAGTCAATAGATCTAAATATTTTACTGTGCCCTGGCCGATTTATTGTTTGATGTTTAAAAACTTGTGTGGAATGAAAGAAAATTCATTAAAGAAGATGGCCCCAGAACGAGGCCTTACGATCAGCTTTGAAAGTCTAGTTTAACTGGGATATTGATCATTCTCTTTCTTCTGTGACAAAGGCCACCAGGGACGCTGGAGGTGTCGGTGGATGAAGGCGCGCTGCCAATAACACCAGACATGTGTGTATACACTGTAGGTGAGGCTGGGAATTGCACTACTGACACTGAAAAATCCAATAACTCAAAAATGACCAAACAAACATCACATTCTTGATTCCATGCTGGTCAAAAGAAGATGCAGTCTATATTCTGGTTTAGATGAAGCAATGTGCACTTCTGATTTTTGAGATGCATGATGGATAAGACTGCGATATTTGTGGACTTAATTATAGAGCTTCAAGAGTCAACTGTGCCTCTTTTTCATTGAGCATCCATACATTCATACAGGAATTTGATCTGATCACACTTGCAGCTCTTAATCAGGAGCTGTTTCATACTGAAGACGATTACCGACACTGATTCGAATTCACAAATCAGAGCCATCATAAAAGAAATGTCCTGTATTCAGGTTCTATTCTAGTGGATATTCCCTTTTAGTTGTCCAACGTCAGTTTGCCTGAGGGTAAACTTTAAAACATTCAGGCTTTTCTGCAGGTATAGCTATACCCTTCATGGTCGACAAAATCGACACTGTACCAAAAAAGTCCTCCGCACAAGCTGGAAACACAACATAGATTTCTGACAGAGGAGAAAGCTCCATCATACAAATCTTTTTTTAAATGTATATTAGAGAAATTCTGCACAGTAAAGCAAAACTTGATATGCTTAAGTAATTTCAGCTTAGATTGCCATCAAAGATAACTCCTAAATTTCTGGCAACTTTCTTGACATCAGGAGACAGACTAACCACAGCATAATTAATTAAATCTTTGGAACATGCGGGGCAAAGAGTTCTTTTCCCTGAGCTACAAAAATATTAGACAGGCGGGACTTGATAACTGTCAGCAGTACTTTGAAGATGGCCAGGCTATTTAGACTGATACTTTAAAGACAGATATAACGACATATCATCGGTGCATCAGTATCAGTTGAAAATCTGCAGGTTGTGCAATTTGTAGAAGTTCTGAAAATGGAAATTGCATACCCCATATCCCTGTATAACATAATCAAAACATGAAATTCAATTTTGACCATGAAGCTAATCATAGCAAAGTGATGTTTGTGTGAGAATGTAAATAAATGTAAGCAATGTAAATAACAAATTACATGATTAGAGTACATTCATCATCCTTCCTACAGGCCTGCACACAGAGGTGATTAAGCTGGTTTCCCCTTGACACTGCCACAGTGGGGAGATGCAGTATCCTAAAAAAGTTCAGCTTTAATTTTTAGATTACTATATCTGCCTTTTAAAATGTTTCCTTAATTTGATCAGGCCAACCGAAAAGAGTTTGGAAGAGCTCAGAGAGATAACAGGATAAGATAATTTGGATAATATTGTCTTTTTTAATGACTTATAATTAACATTACAAGCAAATTATGACGCAAAATTTTGAAGCAAATGATGTTTTTTTTACATCTACAAATGTCAGTGTATGGAGAAAGGGACTGAATTTCACACATATCAGTGCCAGCTCCTGATCAAACTCAGGGAAATAGCAAAATACCTTGACTTGCCTTAATTCTTTAAAGAACTAGTGAGATAGAGATGTGTGGGCAGAATGCTTACACAAGCTAGGTATTGTGAAATTGAGGGATGCTGTTAATAGGACAGCCCTTTAATTTTTTACAATGTTTGCATTTGTTTTTCACTGCATAAATACATTGTTGTTGTGATAATGCCTCTATAATGTATAATGCAACATAAAACTTCTCTGCTTTTCTGATTAGGTACATGAAAAACAATCTTGTTTGCCTCATGTTTTGCAAAAAAATGACCCTCCTTTAAAAATTGAATCAGTTTTTGGCACAGTCGTGACTATGCAACTTGGCCAGTTTACATAAAAATGCACCTCTTCTCTTTCCAAGCATCAGTTACTGATTTCCATATTTTCCTGCTCCAACCATGACTCCAATCTCAAGGTCTGTGTGTTTCAGTATGGCAGCAATTGCTATAAGACTAAATCCCGTTTTCCAACCACTGTGTTCTACAGCGGCTATTTCATGTGTCTCTGTTTTCAAGAATCTCTTGTATTTCTCTTACTATCTCCCCTGAATATCCGTCCCCTCCTCTGCCTTATCTACCATAAAGTAAGTGAGTGGAATTCACATTCTGCAGCCAAATGCAACTCAGTAAATATGGAGTAAATAAATACATTGACCAGAGGTTTAACAGGTCCTTACATTCAAATGCAGGCAGGCCTGCTCAGCCATCGTCTCCCTGGACCAAGTCAAACTGCTCACTCACTGGATACACTTGTTTCTTCCATGGCACGTGTAGAGGCTGAATAAAGAGAGGAGTTTGAGTCAGTCTCTCCGTCATTAGCAACATGTTTGTCCCAGCAAAATCAGGTAATAAGGTGCATGAAATATGGCACTGCCTCTTAACAATATCATGACCTACTGAGCTGCTGGCTAATCTGATGACACCTACAGGGAGATAAATACTAATAAACTATCCTACTGCACTCCTGCTACTGACCACATGGCACATTGACATTATTAGCATCATGAAAACAGACATTTATAAGAGCTAGACTTTCACCAGCAACTCAGAACTGTAAACTACTGGGCAATTCACAGCTGTTTCAAGGTACAGTATGTCCTTTTTTCTACACTGTGCCTGTGGATGATCTGTGAGAAGATGCTACCTGCGCCAGACATACTGTAGCACTTTGATTGAAGTTTGACTGAAATCTGTCAAGAACCTTGGGTTGAAAAAATAGGAGCTCGTTTCCAAGGCAACATATACACCAAGTGGTATTATTAGATCATCAGGAGCAGTGCTTCTGTCTTTTCATTGCCAAGTTCACAAAAGTCTCTAATTAGTTGACAATGCTGGCTGGTAATTACTTGTACCCGCTCTTCAACTCATATATGGACTATCCATATTTTATAGGTTTTATCAGAGGCTCACGTCACAAAGTGAAGTCTGCTTTGAGGTCGTAAAAAGTGGTTGGGGGGGAAAAAATGTTAATGATTACGCTGTTTACAGCAGAACCATACATAATAAAATGCATAGGTTTGGAGTAGGAGAGCATTAATACAAAAACTACGAACATGTAGGCAGAATTAGCGCTGCATAGTACCAATTTAAACAATAACAATAAATAATAATAAATAATTCAGATCACGTGAAGTAGCTTTAAAGATGTACAAACTGTGCAGCCAATTTTCATATAAAACTAGTCTAACTGGTTGTCAGTGAATATAATTTAATGTGTTAATGTCCTCAGTGCAGCAGTGAAAATGCCTGACAGCACTCTGTCCTTCTTTCCAAGTGTGTAAGTCTCCTTTGAAAAGACACACAGGACACAGCAGGAGGGGAGGTGTGATGTTCTCTCTTTTTATTGACTGACATGGCTGATGAGGGCCCATCCTGCACTTTGGCAGGAGGGTAGGCCAGCATGCGGAGGTGGCGCCCGCCAGGGTACGAGGAGGGGACGACATGGTCGTCCTTCATAGATATTCCATGCGTGGCTTTACCCTCAGCTGCCCTGTCAAGGTCTGTGTATGCCCCTCCAAGGGGGCTGAGACAGGGTCATGGATGACACCCGCCTCTATGCCAGACGTGACAGCACAGCTGGGCCGCTTAATGACAGAGGGGCCTGGCCCAGCACACACCTGCCCATCCTGGGCAGGGCAGGCGACCTCACGGGGAGAAAGAGGAGCCGTTGCCACGTTCGATGGACAGATGTTCTGGAGAGGAGACAGCAGAGACAGCTGCACTACAGGGACCCCTCCGTTTCTCTCCTCTCTCCAGTAATTGAAAATCATGTAAAAGGTCAATTGTGTGATACTGGCTGTCCCTCTCTGCAAGTTGTTCCTTTCAGCCAGAACATGACAAAAACAACACTGACTGGATGACAGCTTTTGCTGCAATTACCGCCTATTTAACTATGGATGTCCATGTAATGACGATATCTGTAAACAATCCCAGTGAATAAATCTGCATATAAAAAGAGGTGTGGGCCATCTGTTGGGGGCCATGAATAGGGGTCCCTGAGAGAAACCTAATCATTGGGTACATTTCAGACACTGTTATGACATTTGGACTCTAAATGAAGGAGGACTGTAAGTGTGGATGCAAATAACACTAATTCCAAACTCTGTCAACAAGTATTAGTAGCAGGCCTGGGGTAAAGAGTCCGCTGTGGTACAGGGGGGTCAGCGCCTGTCCTAAATACTGACAGGGAGTGACCCTCCTTCTGGGATTCACTCTGATGAGAAGTGGCAAGGTTCTAACCTCCACAGAATTGCTCTCGATTTGCGGTTGTCTTAAACAGAACCAGCTACAGAACTGTCACACACCATCAGCTTCTCTGGAATCCAGCAGAGATTTCTAGACCTTCACAGACAAATTAACGATCGTAATAGACAATGAGCACTCATCAAGAAACAACAAACAGAAACTTCAGCCATTTTTGTGAGACATTTGGTTGTTGACTTTCATGTACTGGAACCTTGGCAATGTGTTTGAAATGTTTTTTTTGCTTGACCTAGATAAATGCCAGTTTTATGGGAACTAGAACCGGTACAAAAGGTTTAGATGCTCAGACTGTGAAATACAGTATTTAAAAAGATTGTGGACAAAGAATGGCCTGCATTAATGTGACATCGCATCAAACATATATTTCAATGATCTTAAAGTTAGAAAAAGTTGTTACTTTTAATGAAGAACATCTTCGGGCTAACCCACAAACATGTGGTTTTGAGCGAATGCTTTAAAAATTTAACAAAAACAAGTGCTGTGACTTGAGTACCAGCACAAACAGGAAGGAAACAATATATTCCATAAACTCCTCCAAATGAGAATGTTATCAATTACACTCGTGTCTGCAGGAAAAACAAAATGAAGCTCTTCAAGATGCATGTTTCTGGTTTGACTGACTGTAACCCTTTGCCAATAACAATGTTACCCGCAATCACGATCCAAACCACACACCCTTGGAACGGCATGCTGTCACAAATTATGTTTTGATTCTGGCCAAACGTAACAGCTTCCTGACTAGTGCTGTTTTCTCTTCCTGTCAGTTTTATCATCTTGAACCAAATGCAAACTAGAGGAGGCTGTTTTCACTGCAAAGAGGACATTTAGTAACATATGAAAATGCTGGCTGCAGCACATGACAAACTTTTTCAATTTATTTTTTTTGTAATGCAGGTTAACCTGCTAAAAATAGACAGTTGACTCTTCGTAGATGTCTTTTTCCTTTTAGTACTTTTTCAGGTATGTCATGTTTGACATCACAAACGGGCCAGAAAACAGGGATTGGTAGAAAACAGTATGGAAGACAGAATAAAGTCACAGTGGTTATTTTTTTAAAACCTTTTACTTCAGTCTATCTTTCAAACTAAATGCTTATTGAACGATGTTAGAGAGCTGCTAAAAAAGAGACGGATGCAAAAGTATTCAAGTGCCAATGTTCAGACCTGCAACAAGCGTGAGGGGAAGGGGAGAAAATGTCATTTTTTATCATTGCCAATTGGAGCTGGATTCAGTAAATACCCATGACAACTGCAGAGTCATTTGACCTGGGAATGAGTGACAATTGTACCTTTTCCCACTGAAAACAAAAGCCAGATATTGGTGAGATCTAGTGTGAAAGGGGTTTTGGAGAACAATTGTCCTCTTCAAGGAAACAATGTTATAATGAATTTCAAAGAAAAAAAAAATCTGCACTCATTAAGACCAAAAAAATATATTTTTACATCACTGTTCCATATTTGTCTTTACTCCTAATTGTCTAGAAAACAAACACATATCACTTATTTCCAATCACTCCTAAAACCACTTGGCCCTTAATTTAAATGTGTGAGCGTGATTGTGAGTATGCCACTTGTATGAGAGTGTAACTGTGCAACTGCATGTGTGTAGCACACCAGAATGCACATTTCAAAGGCAAGACAGCTCCTGGGCTTGCTGAACTTTGCTTGTTATCAGGAGCTGAGAGTGAAATGGAGAGAATTGATCTTTTGTCTACTGGAGGTGCACTCCCTTGGGCCGGGCCGCTCGCTTGCTCACTCGCTTGGCTGCCATGCAGAGGGCTCCCTTTCTCATCTTACCCCCCACCACCACCACCATCCCTTCACCCACCCCTCGTTCACTCACTCTCTCTCTCTCTCTCTGCGTGGCGGCTGCCTCTCCTCCAGCTGACACTTGTCCTGCCGTTACTGGGAGAGATGTGCGCTGAGCTGCTGACACCAGGATTGATCTTCCTCCTTTTCCCCATAAGCTCCATATCAAGCTCCTGGAGACTCTGGAGAAGACAAAGAATGGGCGGAGGGGTGGGGATAAGGGTTTGGGGGGGCGGCCAGCGTGGAAGGAGGGAGAATATTGTCAACTCACATCACCTCTTCAAACTAACAATGTTTGTTGCAGCAAAGGAATAGAGAAGACAAAGTTGACAGTTTTATTGGTGATGGTAGAGGGAAGTTTGCTCTTTTTACTAAATTGTTGCTCACAGTTACACCACAACACCAACAACTAGATATCCTAATGCTTCTAAGAGCACTTATGTTTCATGGACAAGTCACAAATGATAAACCGTTAACTAAGGTACAGAGAATGTGGTATTAAAGGTAAATCCGCCGGTGCATGGTACGCAGTCAGCTGGTAGAGTGCAGACCATCATTAGTATTAACAGGTTATTCTGTTATTTTTAACCTGTGACTGATGATTTAACGGAACTAACACCAAATTTACACAAAAACACAAAGAAACTAACCAGTAGAAACTAAGTAGATAAGCAATTCCAGTGTTCTGCGAGGTAAAATGACTATTTTGTCAATGAAGTCTGGTGGATTTGGCGAGAGCATTGCAGTTGTTTCTGGTTAAACAAAAGGGATCTTACTCTTCAACGAAAGGTTTATCTCTGTAGGTATCATCTCCATAACATTGTGAATAATAATCAAGTAATATGTATTACATTGCAGCCATTGTAGCCTGTTTGGCAGCTGCCAGCTGAGGCGCTCTACGAGGCCACTTTCAAAACCTCTTGTACCTATTTGTCTTTTAGACTAAACACTTTAAGGCTAAGCCCTTACCACAGTGGCCAGTGTTTGAGTCCAGCTTTGGGCCCTTTGCTGCATCCCCTCTCTTTCCCCTGCCATTCCTGTCTCTCTCTCCAGCTGGCACCCTCCTTAAAAAAGCAGAAATGCCAAAATAAATAAATAAATCAATGGCACCATTCTGAGAATAAAACCTCAAAACTTGCTTGATTCAGTTATTTTCAACCAGTACCAATTTTTTATGGCTGGTTGATAACTAGATCATTTTGAGGTCAAACTTAACAACACAAATGAAAGTTGTGACTACTGCCAAACGTAGCATTACTTTCAGTACTTACTTGTCAATAATACTTTAGCAAAATGCCGGATGCGCACCTGGAACTGGAATTCCATCAAATATTGATCACTTCTTCCCTGGCTCATGGCCTAACCTTCCTCCAAATATCATTTATATATGTAAATTAGGTTTGGCGATGTGGTGTTGATACAACAAAATAGACCTCTCAATAGCTGTCAAGCTCTCCTTGCAGGATTTTTGCTCCCCTCACTCAACTTAGTCCTTCTGCTTCAGGTGGTGTAATAAGTTTGTTGAAGTGCCTTTTTGTTGTTACAATCTTTATGCACTTCTTAGATATTACTGTGGTTTGTTGTATATCTGATCTTTTGTAACCAAACCACTTTTAGATTTCAAGCTGCTCCACTTTTTGGAACAAAATCCTCCACCCTGGAGTTGGTAGCAATGTCAAGCCTGGATTATACTTTCAAACAGACAGCTGCGGACACCATGGTTGCATAGATGTATTCCATAGCTTGTTGCGGCGTAATGGCCAACAAATTTGGGGTGCTCAGATGTCGGCACAGAGCCTACGTGTATAAAATTTACGTCAGGCTGACCCTAGGGGACCCTCATTTACTCACAGATGCAGAGAGTATAATTTCAGTATTACTTTTGCTTTCAGCCATACTTGTTGTTGTTGCGTGTAATTGTTTGGCGTGATTACATCAACATGATTATAATGGTATGATCATAAATAATATTTTATGGCACACCCGACTGTAAACAGATTTTTCCAGTACCTCACAACCAACAAACCAACCAGGCAAAATACAAAACACAACACCCTTGGCAGCTGTCAAAATCACAGTATCTACAACTGAATAAACTGGTTTAAAATTAATCTGGACTCATAATTAGAATGAACATAAAAATGGTCATGAATAACACGATCAAACATTAAACACGTTCATCAAACAACATGTGCAGTCCGACAGTAAAGGATGCATTCTCAGTGGCTCTTGAGGACTTCTGTTGTGATTCTGAGTCCAGGCATCGGAGAGGATTTGACTGGGGATCTTTACAGTTATTACTGTGTGTTATTGGCATCACGAGGAGAGCAGACCTGGGAGGAAGGGTTCAGGCTGGGTGGGAGGATGGGGGGGGTGCAGATGGGGGAAGTCTAGAAGCAAACATGATAATTTGCGGGTTAGCCAATTTCAGGAGGCTGGATGGCCCGATACCCTTGGTAAGCATCCGAGAGCAGCGGAGACCAGAGCGGAGCAGGGCAGAGCGGTGCAAGAGGAAGATGAATCAAGTTTAATAACAAAGGGTTCTAATTGCCCCCCACAACCCCGCACCCCCACCTCGGAGCTGAACTCTAATTACGGTGAGAACACAGTGCACTGTCACCCAATATTAAGTTGTTGAAGAGCGGGACGAGATAATCGATAAACACTTTAGTTGTGGGGGGGGGGAGAGGCGGGGAACAGAGACAAGAGAGAGAATAAAAAAAGTAAGATGCCCCTTCCATTCAGTGGGAACCAGCAGCACCCAAAGCCCTCCTGGCTCATGAGAACACCACTGGGACGGTCCAGGAATGATTGCAGAGCAATAATCCTGAACACACCCCTCAACACCCCCATACAAACACACTCACTCAAATGCACAAACACACACATCCATGTGAGCATACTGCACAATGTAGAGCCCCTCCTTCCCCACGGGCTGCCTGAGCACCCGTGCGTCTGAGAGGAAAGGTGAACACGGTCACCCTAATTACAGGGGCCCCAGCTCTCTCACACACTAACACACACTCACCAGGCATAACTAAAGACAGGCCAATTAGGGCGAGAGGGAGATAAGGGAAGTTTTATTTGTATACTAATTAAGCCCCTGATGAAATTCAAAAGGGAGGTGGTGAAGGGGATTGGGGGAAGGAGCGGACGGGTAATTGTGTGTTTGAGAAAAGGTTGCTTTAGGTGCGGTTATCTGAGAAGCACAGCCTTGAGATAGTTGCCCCCTAATCCCATGCTGAGCCCCGGCACTGCACTGCAAGGTCTCTCATAATTTTATCTGTTACATATGAAATGGCAGGCTCTGACAGCTAGATCATCAGCAGCATTTATTGTCTATTTGGTCCTCGTTTCCGCTAAACATAAAAGAAGTTGTCATGCCAAAGAGACTGTCTTCCCCCCCCATTTTTTTTTTTTTTTTTTGGCTGGAGCTTTAGCTAAAAAAAATCTCAAGATCTGCCAGCTTATTTATTAAACAAATTCAGCATTGAGAGAATATTTGGCAATGTAATATCTGAGGTTGTGACCTCTGATCACTGAAGTATGGATTAAAGTGGCTAAAAAGTTAATTATCCTGAATAGACCCTTCTTGTTTATTTTGACTTATCTTTGTTACCTTATACTATTTACGCTGGCTCTGTTCTATTCAAACGTCCCAGTAAACAATTACAGTGAACGAGCATGAACAGCTCCAGGACCCTGGAACAGTCTCACCTATATGGAATGCAGCCATCATTAAAGTTTACACCTGTTCTTTCCCTGCGACATAAACTATATTTTGCTCAGCAGGAAGTCTGATCATTAGTGAATGTCAGTAATAAAGTGTTTTAATATCAGCAGCCTATTAATTCTTGATGATGTTGTAAATCAGTGATTCACACATTTTTACCTTGTGACTCTCTGTGCCTTTATCACAAGTTGTGTACGTTTATTGGCTGTGGGCACTGTTCCCTTGTCACATTATTTCATTTCAATAGTTATGTGAGGCCATTATTGTTCTGTCCATTACTGAAATTCACACTATACAGGCAAAGATTACAGAAAAACTTTTTTTTTTTAAATAACTGGTGGGGTTTTTTCTATACTGTTTCCTACCTTATTAATAATCTTGCAGCTGCACAGAATTATCTTGCAAGCTGTTGGGTGATCCTGAGTCACAGGTTGGGAAACACTTCAGATAAATGCCTGCCAGAGAACATGCAGTCACATTTTATTTGTGCATACTTCTTTGAAATTTCTCACATAAAATACTGATACTTGATGTCACAACTAGGGATGGGACAATGGAAGACTTTATCAGGGTTCGTGATAAAAACTTCACCTCGATAAATTAATCGAGGTGAATTTTCATTATCGGGAAAATCTTGAATATCCTCAAATGAATGACTTGAAAACGGTGTCTAGCTCACTCATGTATAGTCGTATGTTGGTTTCCTGAGTTATTCTGAATTGCCTAACTCTTTCACCGTAGCTGAAGGCATGGCTTGCACATTGTATCCCCCACAAAAACAAACTAAATCGAATGTGTGTAAACATTATGGATTCCAAACTACAACAACAGGAGGATGAAATTGCCAGCATTTGTTTATCCTTTATTTATGCAGCAGGACCTTATTACTTCTGATTACTTATTCAAATTCTTTGCAATGTTTGTCCCATCTGTGATGCGATAAAAAATATTTCCTTCAAGGTTAAAGTGAATCAAGCATGATTTAGTGCAATTTTAGCATTCATTTTAAAGTTTTGAGAATATTCTCATGATTATCATGATAATGTTGTGAATACCATTATTATCATGTTGGACAGGGTAATCTTGTGATCATGCCTGGTCACAACATTGAAAAACTGCATGTTGCCAGTTTATTTAGTACATTTATAGCTCAAACTAATGCAGCCTAATGAAACTGACCTGCAATAAATCCTTCCTGTAAAGCCTGAGCTCACTGAAAACACCTGTCAGTAGACTTCAGTGTCATACAATGTTAACTGCACCACAAACTACATCTTCCAAAAATGATCAGAATCCACACCTCTCTGAAACAGTTCTCTACCAAAACTGAACATCACAACCATCATGAATGTCGGATTTATTGCAGGACTGTTGTGTTAGACTGCAGTAGTTTTAGCTAGGTGATAAGCTTGCAACTCATTATAGTGTATGTAGCAGAAACAAGTCTGTTTTAGAGACTTCTGTGGCCTTATACACCTAAAACATTTGTGCTCTCATTTTTACAGTTCGCAAGGTGCTCTCAGGAAAATAATGGGTGCTTAAAAGACAAAATTAGCAACCAGTCATTTAAAGTTTCCAACCTGTTAGCTACGCCAAAAAAAAAAAAGTTAGCTAGCTTCGTCTCTAAATTCTGACGTGAACATTAGAAAGCAAGCTTGTTCATGTTGCTAACATTGTCTAACGTTTTCTGTAGCTTACCTGTCCAGCAAAGATGCCAACTCCGTTTCAGTAGACCAAAAACTGCCTCCTGCAGTTAGATATACCAAATGTACCTCGTGTTTTAGAGAAATAAAACCAAGTTCACGGTGTCTTCAGTTCCAGGTAAACAGTCGACGTCTGCTTCTGTTTGTATGACGTAAGAGCACATTACCCAGAATTCAAATGTGCAGCTCTTCTACTTTTAGTGTCTTTTTTTATTATTAGTTATTATTTCCATGAAAACTTGTTGTGGCAGCCCTGTTTTCCATGGCTCCTCGGCATGAATTGGAGATCCAAAGTGTCCACAATGCCAATGCCAATGTCCACAACAATTACATAAAAAGATAAATTATTGATTATTATTGAACAAATAATCTTAGGTCATTTTTATTTCATTTCAGTGTTTTGTTTGTTTGTTTTTGTTTTTTACAGTTTTGTTGTTCTAAAAGTCTGTTTTTGCTTCAAAACACTTTTTTTTTCTGGTATTGCATAATGTCACATTTTATTTTTTATATTCTTTGCAAATCAAGACAAACAGGACAAAGCCAGTAACGTGATTCACTTCCTTTTATTTAGACCAAAACAACAGCCAATACACCATTTGTTTGGTAAGAAATGATTTAATTAATCTTCTGCTTAACTTTTTGTTTCATTTATTATTGTTTGTTGGTCACATTTGGTTTCTAAAAGAAAAATCAAATAAATGTATAAATAAATGTATAGATAAATAAATAAATAAATGCTATATCTCGGTGAACAGGAGCAGATCCAAGAGTGGAGGGTCCATCATTAATGCTCCTACTTCAACCATCTTAAGACATCATCATTAACAGCCACTCTTTTAAAGCAGTTCTGTAAAGATCAACCTGGCATTCAGCCGCTTCATCAGAAGCAGCGTTTCATCCCTTATTAGAGATTAGCTTCACAGAGACCCCCTGTGACGTGTTGTCACAGTAAGCCATGTTGGGTTGGGTATCAAAGTGGGTGCCCCACAGAGCTTTAGCAGAGCCTCCTCTTTATTGGCCTGAAAAAAAGCAGACCACATGTGGCAGGATCTTCAAAAAGTCAAGCAATCTGGATGATTTGACAGTTCACAGCAGGCGACTGCGTTGCTCATTTCTTAGACCAATTCTTCACTGATTCTCCACCATTTTTGCAAAGCTCTCCGATTCACATTGAATTTGCCGACCGTCAGATGAAAATATTAATGATGTAATAATTCAGTCCCAAAGTCTTAGTGTGTGCTATATACTGTGTGATGTTGAGTGATAAAGGGAATACGATATGACCCAAATCAGGGAATTGAAGACGCATTCATTCATATAAATGGAGTTTATTTTACACTTGTGGCTCAGTATATTCGGGTAAACCACTTGTGTAAACTACAAAGTTTGGAGATACTATCTCAACACATTAAAATTCAAAGAGTGAATGTGTATTGAGGTGGACTTTGATGGTTGAAATATTCTCACTGTCACAACCTACCATCAAATAGTGCACTTTTATTCCAAGGCATCATTTAGATTTAACATAACAACCCATTGAGTAAAATACAACAGACTGGATTTCTGTTGACTCTCCATAGGGCATTACTTAAAAAAAATCTGGATGAACTTTCAGAAAAAAGGATTGCACTGAAAGAAATAACAGACTGATAAAGATTTAGAAGAGTGATAACATTTAGCTATGACCATTTGTGCGTTATGGATTCATTTGCCAGAGAGAGAGGCATTGGGGGAAGATTTGAATAATTCATCCAAGTTAAACCCATTAAGAATATCCATGTGGACACTTTTTTGATGTTAAAGACAGTGTATGATCTCAGGGTGCTTTCAAACTGTATCTGGCCTTACTTGTGGTGTCTGTTTTCCCCTGAAGCGACAAAGATCAACTGGCTCCTGTGTTAATTCTGTAGAAGTGTACAGTACAGAGGTCTTTGCTACAGAGTTGGCAGGCTGGCTCTGCTATCAGCGTTTCACAGCTCTGCACGCAGCCTGAATAAGGTCTCTCAAAATCTCCAGAATGACAAATTACTCAGTACATCTCTCACAGAATGTATTTCATGAAGAAAATAAGGCACGGAGCAGCTCTTACTGTCAAATGACTTTGAGCCATCAACTCAAAACTTTGATTAGAAAAACTTTATCAGCTTGATAAGAGTATCACTTGAAAAAAGGCCATGTGAGAATTGCCACTTCCTACTTTCTTATTAATTCATATGAAATTAATGTTGTTTACTGATTTTCTGCAAACACATCAGTCCAATCTTCATCCATCTGATAGGTTTCCCCTCTTGAATTTCAGAAAAAAATATTTGAAGGTGATGCAAACCCCAGCAACAACCACAGGGTCAAAACAGGGTTGTGAGATCTCCGAGAAACATAAATCATCAAAAATCTCTCGGAGTACTCCACCGTGAATACCAGACAAAGAGCGTGCATGTGAGCATTTGAATGAAAGGTAATTCAACACAACGCTTGTCATGGATCGCAAAGAAAAACAACATCTAGCGATCGCCTCCTACAGCACAAGAGCTGTCAGAGTCTCTTGGTTTTTGCCCAGTGGTCACTTCACTTTTCAAGGCAGAGGGCTCGTCTCAGCCCCCCCACAGTGAGGGTGAGAATCAGAGAGTAGGAGGTTTTGGCATGTGAAGCAGGTGAGGCAGAGGCTCACCTCTGGGGCCTGACTGTTTCACCCATCGTGCTTTGCTCTCGGGCAGGACCTCTGCAGGCCTAAGGCATATCTTGAGTGCACGTTTTGGATGTCCATCTTCCAGTGTGAGCCTCCACAAGCTCCCAAAAAGCCTATGAGCTATAAATTACTGCTTGTCAAGCATGTAGCCGAGCGGCAGAGTCAGTCCTCGTTCACATATTCCTCGCTGAGCGATGAATCCGACAGGGATTTAAACAGGACAGAGCCGAGGCTTGTGACCTCGTAGTGATTCCTTCAGCGGTTATTAGCCCGAGGCCACTAAAGGAGGGCTCTGGAGAGCTTCCCACACAAGAGCCAGCGACAGGCCGAGCACAGAAAAACTGCCAGGGAAGCACAATAAAGATAATTAGCAATGAGACCACTAGCCGCCCGTAGCCCCACCACCACCACCACCACCAGCCCCGTATCCCCTGGATATCTCACCCCCTTCATCCTAGAACAGTGCTTAACTCGTCCTCTTTATCTCCTCCTCTCCATTTAACCATGTTCTCTCCAGTATCTGTCAGACCAATAAGCATCTCAAACAGCTAGTTGATGGTTTACATGTTACTGTGGAAGGAATCCTTGGACATTTTTGGGAAAACATTTAATGTGACATCTTGCCAAGTATTAGATCAAAGGATAGATAGATAGATAGATACTACTCTCCTTCAGTCAAACAGTTCTATATCTGTTGTCTTATACCTCTCATACCTCTTAGCTTTTGTCTGTAACATGAATTTCCAGCCAGGATCAGTAAAATCTTAACACATACACGACCAGTGTGTTGGATTTATGGGGCTCTATTGGCAGAAATGGAATAAAATATTCATTAGTTGTATAATCACCTGAAACTAAGAATCACTGTGAAAAAGTTTCACAATGTTGCTTAAATGTGTTCTTCACCTGCTATTACGTGACAATGCATCTCAGATGATGCTGCCGAGTAACGCAAAAGTAATGTAACAAGTAATGATATGGGTTATTTTCCTCTGAGAGCAAATAAGTAATGCATACATTTTTAGAAAAGTACTGAGTAATGTGTAATACAGCTTGGCATAAAGACAGGATAACTATAACTTCATATTAGTGCAGATTAAAACTGCCTTAAGCGTTATTTTCTTATTAAAATAAGTATTAAATAGCTCTGTATTCCAACAGTCATCACTGGTAGTGTTTGGTCAGTAACCCATGCCTCTCCTCCCCCTGCTCATGCAGTAAAAGATAGAAGAGATTTTCTGTCAATGGCAATGGTGGGACAGGGAAAACTACCAATCCCAAGGCTCCCGGTGACGGCTTATACTTCCAAACAGGACAACTGAAGAGAAACTACTGAAGAAAAGAAAGAGGCAAAGGGAGCTTGAAAAAAGAAAGGAAGTTAGCTAGAACGACAACAACGCTTTAAACAAACAAGCTGTAACGTGTTAATTTGTGAGTTTCAGGGGTGAGCCCCCCCTGTTTCCAATCTTAATGCTAAGCTAAGATAACTGGCTGCTGGCTGTAACTTCATATTTACCAGACAGATATGATAGCAGTATCAATCTTCTCAATCTAGCTCTTGGCAAGATAGTGAATAAGTAAATTTCCCAAAATGTCGAACTGGTGCTCTAAGCTTGAAATAGAAAACAGTGTGCGGGATTGCACATTGAACATTAGCACTTACTTTCCAGGCCTGAAACGGAGCCTTCACTCTTTGTAAGAAGAAGAGGGTAAAATCAGTTTAAGAAAAAAAAAAGCAAGGTCGTCTGGTGTTTAGCAACCCATTACTGGACCCACGACACTCAACCATTATCCCAGCCCTTCAGCCATGTTACTTCTGTCTGAAAACAAGGTAGTGTAATTTAGAATGCATTTCAGGGCAATTAAAATTTCTCAGGCACAATTACTTATTCCCCCAGTGGGGCTGCCTCAATCAGTCTATGTGTGTAATGGGTTTACGGCCTTGACGCGGCAAACATGTCCTGCCTATCTGCCTCGTGCTCTTCTCAAGGCTGTGGTTATTAATTGTGGCTAAAGTTGATAAATAAAATCACCAGTGCTCTTAATGCTAATTAGTGTTTGAGATAATATTTATGATTTCATAAGCACATATTTCTCCAAAGGCTCAGGCATTGTGCCCCCTATCCATCGGTCATAGGCTGTCTTGGATGTAATCTATCATTGGGGAGAGGAGAGGCCGAAAGAGGGGCCAGAGGAAACACAGGCAGTAAATACTAATAGTACTTAGTGGGTACTTTGGGAGCAGGAGTATTTCAGGCTATTTATTGAGCTGGGCTACTAAAGCAAAGATACAGGGTTTTTATGGAGAGAAATATATGATACATAAGATGGGAAGCATGCAGCACAGTATTGAGAAATACGGGGGGCCACAGCGAGTTCAAAAATGTCTGCAGTAACAGCAGGACAGAGAGGACTGTAGATGTTTTCAGACGGCGCAGATTACAACTAAATAATTGAAAAAATTACTTCAGTAGAAAGAGTTTGTGGAGATTATAGATATGGCTGAAACCTGCAGCTGCTGAGCTGGTAAATTTGTGGGCATATCTATGTTCTCCTTTTGCATTTTTTTATTTATTTTTTTACATTTTTGGTTTGGTCACTTCCTGTTTTATTTTGTAGATTATATCCTCAAGCGTCATGTGTTACTTCCACCTCCTGTCTTTGTCTGTTTTCCCACCTTTTTTCCTGCTCACCTGTGCTCCATTAGTTAATCATTCCTGTGTGTTTTAGCCCGTGTTTCCCCCTCACTCTTTGTTTGTTCATCCGTGTTTCTCGTCTGTTTCCTCATCCTGTCTTCCTGTCGTGTTTAACCTATGTTTGCGGCTTGTGTTCTTTTGTTAAACTAGTTTGTACTTAGTTTAGATTTTGCTCTGCCCCCCTGCCTTGGTTTTCTGAATTTGGGTCCTCTTTTGATAAACTTGACAGTATTCAGGTCAAAACCTTTAACCCAAACCCTGGATTAATTACACTAAGAACGTAGAGCCCTTTGTCATGTGCCATGTAGTGCCATATGGTGAACAAAGGACCCTGGGAACATAGTATATAGGAATGACTTGACTGAATTTTCATAGGAGTTTGTTTTTGTTTTTTGTATGCCCTCTCAGTAATCGTTGATTAACTTTGTTAAAAACACAAAGGTTTAGGTTTATAATAGAGACTGCTGCTGTTGCTTTCATTGTTTCTTAAGATATGGGGATATAATACTGTCGCTATAACTTTCAGAGTCAGAGGAAGGATGTGTGTGAACATGACTAAACATAATGTGAGTAAAACTTAAAAAATATTACCTCATTAATGAGCATCTCTGAATTTTCGAGTCACATACATAGATTTTCATCCGCAATGGTTGTTGCTTAACAATGAAGAGAGTATCTCCTCGTGATCGCCACTTAAGTCTTTCGTTTTTGTTTTATTTAAGAGTTCCTAAGGCCTAGTGTGCACTGAAGGATTAATTATACATCATGTTATGATTTTAAACAAGTAAACAATTGATTTCTTCTACTTTTACATTTTTACAAATGTGACTTCAGCTACTTTGTCGGTTTTGTATCTGTTTCTCCGTCATTTTCATCCACTTACAGGGCAGCTTTGTATGGCTTGATCCGTTGTGGCTCTCCTGTACTTTGTAGCCTGCAGTGTGCTGCTGAGATGATCTTGACAGGAACCGCTTCCTCTCACTTGCCCGGTGCGCAGGCATTGAGAAGCACTTCAGCTACTTTTTAACATCACAACATGCTGGTGCCAGTGGCTCACTGGTCTGACTATTGATCCAAGTCACCACATCAAGGTGAGCATCAGTGCTGCAGAGTTCATTGTGGGACCTCATCCTGAAAGAGCAGAGCTGTCCACAGCTCTAGGCGATGCCCGGAAGAGTGACAAGTGCTGAAACCACTTCAAGGGGGCTAACAGTGCCCTCAGCCCTTTCTAGTCCCCGCATCAAAGCCGAGAGCAGCCTCTGGCAGTTCACCCCCTCCTCTTTCTCCCTCTCTCTATATGGTCCTCTGGGGTAGCTGGTCCTATTCGCCTCTCCCAGGGCCGTCAATGTCAAAGCATGAGTGAGTCCAGTCAAAGCTACAGTAGTCCCCCCCCTTCAACACACACACACACACACACACACACATACACACACTTGTTTTTTTTCCCTTTCTGCCTTTAAGTTTTCTCTTTCCCTCTGATGCATAGGTCCCATCCCCTCTGCATGACTGGCCTTCACTGACAAGTGGAAATCACAGAGATCCTACTGGCAAAAGATGGAGAGTGAAGAAGACTTCAGAAACGTGTACCCTACAGCTATCACTGTCCTGAACTCAAGGATGAAGACACCAAGCACATCTTCTCTGCTATATACTATAAAAACTAGCGAGCACATGTTCACAAAAAATTTAAAGGAGAGGGGGGGTTGAGAAAAAAGGAGATTGCTGCATGGTGATTTTTTTTCTGACGTTCTAAGATAAATAAGTGATAGAAAAGAGGGAAGAGAGGGAGCTTTACTTTGCCAAAAGGGACCTTGGGTTTTGCCCTGTGGGCATGGCAGCTTTCATTCTCCTCTTTCCTCCGTTCATATTCCCTGCCGGTTTCCGGAGTTATGATTGAGTTTCACATATTGGAGTTATATCTAGCAGCCAGACTTGTTTATCTGCTGGGGCTGATAACTGTACCGGCCTGAGTATGAGGCAGAGAGCGAGGGGGAGGGAGGAAGAGAGTGGGAGGGAGATACAGACAGACAGACCACTCATATATTCTCATCTCCTCCAGTCTTTTCTCATTGATTTAGCATGTCTTCATCAACAGTCTGACCCAGGTACGGCTTTTTTTTCTTTATCTCACGCTCCAGCTTAGACCTCTGGTATGGACTTGACAGCAGCACCTGCCAAGCGTGTGTCAGTCAAAACAGCAGAAAATTGACTAAACAAGGCCAAGGACATCATTTATAGGGACATATGGACTCTGTATTAAAACATCTTGATACATTTTTAATCTAAAAGCTGCATTTCAGATGTCATGAGATCGAATAGTTGGACTTGATTTACAATCTATCTCTAATAATCATGTATTTCTTCATTCGTCACAGATTCAATACCAGACATTACCTAAGTTGAGGGGCTCTGCCAGGCCAGCTGGATGAAACCACAAGTGAGACCAGGTTATGAACACAAGGGCATTAACTGGAAAATAGAAGTAACGGGTGACGCAGGGCAACACCCAATTTGGCTCAGTAATAATCTCACTAAAACTACAGTGTTACAACATCTCTTAAGACAGAGTCTGTCA
This sequence comes from Pagrus major, assembly GCF_040436345.1. Taxonomy (NCBI): domain Eukaryota; kingdom Metazoa; phylum Chordata; class Actinopteri; order Spariformes; family Sparidae; genus Pagrus; species Pagrus major. Next base: position 14,094,216 of record NC_133215.1, read on the forward strand.
AGGACTGACTGTTGAGTCCAGTTGAAAGGAAAGTGAGACAAAGAGACTTAGGGAAGGTTGGCAGAGGGGGAGAAAGAAAAAGGAGGACTGAGGGAAAGTGAAGGAGAGAGAGCAAGCAGTGCTTGGTGGACCCTGACTGCGTGCGAGGCCTCAATTATTCATGCGGCTGTGCACATGTCAAGAGCCCACAGACAAGCACAACAGCAAGGCCGAGCGCAAATCAAACAGCGCATCCATGGGCAATGCCCACAATGCACCTGGAGGAACACACCTCGGCCCATTTCTCTGTTGTTCTCGGATAAACAGAGAACAAGGCTACCTGAGCACTGCCTGATTCTCCTCAAGAGCCAAGAGCTGCTGGAATACTCTTTGTTTGTTTGTTTTTTTCCCCTTCTCTTTATTTACTTGCTTCTTTTTTTGGCAGAGATGTTGGCGCCAGTGGGTTCCATCTTTTCATGGCTCATTAGCCCACTGTTTCGTTCACTTTATTTCTGTGAACTAGCTATCATGCCCTTAGTGTTGTCTAAGTCCACTGCCTCTCCTTGCCGGTCCCCAACATGTCTACATTAACTACGGCTGAGGTTTGTCTCCTCAATTGCTGGAGGTTAACAGACGGCTCCAGACTTCCATTCTCATCTTGTCTTAGTTTATCGACCACTGCCTCGCTGTCTACTCTTATTTTTTTCTCTCCATACACTCCCAAGCCTGCTCCCAACACTCATGTGGACGTTTTTTTAATATTATTATTGTATTGTTCAAGGCTTCAAAACACATGCAGCACCAGAAATCGCAGCTAATCAGTCCAAAAATACTTTACTTTACTGGCTTTGTTGCCATGTGCAGTGTGCTGCACGTTTAATGATTTGTGTGTAATCATAATACCTTAAAATAGCCAGATAAACTATTTTATGTTTGGGAGGGGTTTTGTGTTGTCATAAGTAATGAATAGTGACTGAATATTCCTCACATCTTCTTAATTTTCTGTCAGTACAGAAGCTGCAGTGACTGTTGATAGAAGTTAAATTAACACTTGTCATTAAATCAAAGAAATATGCTGATTCAATTCTATAAGTCGACCTACGACAGCCTTGCTACCATTTTTTGTCAGTTTTTCTGTCACTGTTTTTCTAGCTCATACACAGTAAAATGATGTTTGTATTTTTAGCTTTGATTGGGTAAACTATTTGTCCATAAAGGAAGACAGACAGCGTATTTAAGTTTGGAATTTTTTACAAGATAGTATTGGACATTTTCAAGATGATTTAAATATCACACTTTAGTTTCATTTTGATTTTGTAGCATATTTTGTATTATTTATCTTTTATTTTTAATCTGTAATTTACTGCCATCCTGGCTAGGACACCCTTTAAAAGAGATTTTTAATTTCAATGAGGCTTTTTTTTAAGTTTAAAGATATGTAAAATGAAAAAAACTTCTGATATGCGGTATATGGACATTTTTTTCTTTGCTTTAAAATGCAAAAACATACTCCACATACAAGTGACCGGACCATAACTGACACCCAAAAGATACAGATAAATAAAACAACGATGATTAAAAATAAGTTACACACGTTACAGCGATTATCTATAAATTAAATCATAGGCTTTTATTTCAGTGTCTCTAGCAGGAAATTCCAAGACAATGTATTTTGAAAATGGCTGCCCCTACCCTGTAAAATCCCTGGGTGCATACCCTTGTTGAGTATTTCAGTTTCGTAAGCTTTAAATGCCCCATCACATCCCTAACCCAGCGCCTGTGTATAGGATGGGTATTTCAAATTGAATGAAATAAGGCATTGAAACAATAGAGATGAAAAGGCTATGGTGTCTAAATGACAGATACCACCACCTCAGGGAACACAGCAAAGATTACAGTTACAGGGTCACGGCTAATTTCCCTGCTGCAAATATAAGAAAATGCTCATCTTAACATACAGTACAGTAAATGCAATACTCTGACAACTCTTTTATTATCCTGGAAACACTGACAGATAACCAAATCTTCTCTTCACAGTGCTTTTGAGGGTGTCTAAGCAACTTCAAAGCCTTGTCCGCTGCCTCTCTCACCCAAGGGTCAGCCTTTTAGTGCCCCCTTTGATTGGCTCCCTGCTGTCACTGACATGGAGCACTGATGGGTCACCTCAGGCCTGCCCCAGGCACATGGCATTCTGGGACAGTTGCCCACATCGTTGGGAGGACTCTGAAGCCACAAAGCCAGCAGTTTTTTAGCTGCGTCATGTGACTGTGTGTGCAGAGCTGGGCTGTTATGCATGATTAGCTTTGGCCCAAAATATCTCATACCCAGTTTTTAAAGAAAATTGTTGCCATAAATATATACTTTAATAAAATCTAATGATAAACAATTACAGAGAGTGAAAAGAGACTCCTGATAATTGAAATAAATAGCTGTGATATGTGCTCATAGTTAGTGGTAGTACTGTACTGAAGTGCATTAGAAACTGTAACAGTAACTGTAAACCACTGTGTAACCACTAAAAGCGCTTTGTAACTCGTCACATTCACACACACATCCATACGCTGATGGCAGAGGCTGCCATGCAATATACCGACCTCAGTATCTTGCTCAAGGATACGTGACGTGCAGCCGGGGAATTGAACCAATGACCTTTCCGATCTTTTTACTTTAAAAACATTAGATGTCTGGGCTGCCTTAAAAATGAAAGTTTACTGAAGTTGAGGAGATAAGTTGGATAATTTTGTATGGATTCAAAACAAATACACTTTTCTGGTCATATAAACTTGATAGTAATTCAATTGTGTGACAAAGGAAGGCGACTCCCCTGTTGTCAGCTCAAGACACTATACTGACTACAGTTTTATGCACTACTTAAAATACACATTGGTTCAATCTCTCTGCGTTTGTATGCTGAACTGAATTTTCACTGGCCTGACAGACATGTAATGTGCATGGCAACGGTTTAACTGAGGAGCACAGTGGCTCCGGGAAATGAAAAATCACTTCCTTGAGATATCATTTTACCGGTCAGTGAATCCCATTTCTTCCCTTATAGGTGATCCTAACCTGCAGTAATACAATATTCTAACATGTTTCCTTTGGACCTGCACTGCTTAACATCAATTTAGAAGTATTTTCAAGGGAGGGCACATAAGCTCTTTGGGCAATTCTGATTTTACTGTGAATTTCCCTTCCCTTCCTTTGTTTGCTTGGTCATGCAACATTAATATATTTTTATGGGTGAAATAGCCTTTTGTTTTGGGATGGTCAAGTTAAAGAGGAACAAGAAGGACATTAGGAAAGAGGACTGTGAGGCTGCAAACACTTGTGCAAACATAACAAAAGAGACTGCCTTTTCTTCTATATGACATGTTCAAGAGTAAGCTTCACAGGAAATTACCTACAATAGCATGGCTTCAGTGTGTGTGTAATAAACCCACACAGGAACCCTGGCTCCATGTTTCAAGTGTGGACTGTTGTGTTTGCTTACTGGCACAGCAAACATCTGGGTCGGATGGGAAGTTTGTCTTAGCTGAAGGACTTCCTATTGTTGCAATAAAATGTTTGAGAGTCATCCTCATTCACGTTCCAAGAGTGCGAGCCTCTGCCATTGATTCTGTGTACACAAACACAGATATTCTCACTTCATTTAAGTCCAAGAACATAACTCGCACTTTCCATCTACCTGCAGTAGAAAATGAGGAGAATACGGGGCGAAATGAAAACAAACACTAATACTTTTCTGGATTGGAAAAGCAACAGCAGGTTGATTTTCTCCCCTTAAACCCCAAAGCAGTCAACCTTGGTGTTCTCCATAGAGGCAAATAAGAAAAAGAAACTGTGTGTTGAATATTAGATTGTGTTTTTGTTTTGACATTTATTGTCAGCAGCGCACACTGGTTCGACATCTGCTCGGATAGCTGTTGGTTTTAATAAAGGCTGACAAGCAAAAATGATGTGAAATGTGTGTGGAAATGTGTTATTCTGTATAAACTTCTGAGAAGTATTAATGCTTCAGCAGGTTAGAAGGCCTTCTTCTATCTTCTATAAGTCTATTTTAAAATAATACTCATATGTGAACAGAGGGAATTACAGCAACTAAAAATTGTTCTAATGTACCTACAGTGTGGGCAGGTGAACGTTGTTTAACAATGACTTGGAAAAATCAACCTTTCCAACAGCCCAGTCGCCAGCATTAAATGTTGGCAGTTAGGATTTCTGCAAACCACGGATGTGGATATGGAGTTACAGGTGAAAAGGCTGTCAGGTCAGTGATTTTTGATGCAGGACCACAGAGTTTCAACAGTTAGTCCTAGTATAAAATAGAAAACAGAATCTGAAGAAATATTATGATGCAACATAATGAAATGTAAAATGTCAACATATGTGTGGCTTGCAGAAGTGAACATAGCCAAAATGTTTTATGGGGATTGAGTTGTTTCCAAACCTCTGGTGCGGAAAAATGAAGCCAAAGCAGAAGGGAACTTTTGGAGGAATAAACGATGGAAAGAGAGGTAAGAGATTACTTTTAAACTTTTGGGATTAGAAGGTGGATTTGTCTTCACTCCTGTTTATCAACCTGACTGCAGCAGTGATCCTCCATTGTCGGGTGTTTATGTATTGTAATATTGACTGCTGAGCTGGAGCTGGAGGGGAAATGTTACTTTACTTCATGAATGCAACATTGCAGAGAGGAGAGGGGGAAAAGAAGAGCGAGAACCGGAGTCTCTGGTGAGTGCTGAGTTTAGTGATTGACCTGAATGCAGACACACAGCTACACAACGTCTGTGTGTCCTTGCTTGCTAGCTCACGGCTAACGCACAGTAAACTAATGTGGCTGTTATGGGCGAATCAAATGCTCTTGCGAGTAAACACAAAAGATCCTGCAGTCAATTTTGCGTGAGTAATGTGAGGCCAAAACAACCACCATTGCTGATGGAAATCTATCTGACGTGACTGAGGGATCATTTGCGTAAACTTGTTGATCTCTCTGGGTTTGAACATTGCTGGAAACAATGAATAATGAATGAATGAAGAATAATGTAAATACACAACTCAACAAAATATATAACAAAGCACTAGTCCTTTTTAGACATTTTAATGCAGAACTCTTACATATTATATCTTCAAAAAACATGCAAATGGTCTAAATAACAACACAAATAATCTTTATCTGCTTTCTGTATGATTCATATTCAAAAGTGACTTTGAAGTGCTTTCCTTGTTGTTTCACAAAAAATAAACGCCTAAACCCCGCTGTAATAATGAAACATTAAAGATGGAAGGATGGAGGGTCTGCAGTGAAATTATTAAAATGTGTGGAACAGTAATTAGCACAGCCTCAGTGAACTGCCAGGCTCGAGTCAATCACACCCTCACTGAGGTGGCATTGGCCAGATATAGATGAACACACACACACACACAGGCACACACACTCACATACACAGCTCTTTCCCACATCTCTGCAAGCAAGCAAAACAGACTCACTCCACCAAGTAAACACAGTCGGCCACGTCGGTCTGCTGTGTGGACAGTGCGAGCCAGCACAGCAGCGTGCTGCCCTGCGATGGCACCAGTGACTGCTTTATCAGCATCCCATCATTTATGTTGTGTTAATTAGGTCCCTGTGGCTGTGGCTGGCTGGTAGCAGTGGCTGGTCCCGTAAAGGGGGAATGGGAGGATGGCGAGAGAAAGAAAAGGAAGGGGTGGTCCTTGCAGACATAGTCACATTAACATGCCCTCAGCAATGGCACCAAACTGAGATACAGGCATGTCATAATTAATGTTAGTGAATTATTAATGCGGCTGTCCTCGGCCTGTTTGTGTAAGCAGGCTCTTGTGATTTTGCATGTTTACCCGCTGCCTCCCGTGATTTTCACTCTGCGCTGCCTCCTTCACATTCCACAGCGAGGAGGACAAATGTCATCATCTGGAACCCGGAGCAAAGCTCAGCTGCTGAAAGGCCCCAGCTCAGCCATCCTACCTGCTCATTAGCTCAGGCCGAGGTCAGCAGGTCAGACAGGGGAGAGCCGCAGCATGCCAGCACCACAGTGCACAGGGGCCGACACACAGGCAGTCCTGCAGGCCCCGCTGCCGCGTTATTAGCTCGCGGTCACGCTGCCGAGGGCCGGTTCAGGTCGCACACTATGGTCCACTGCAGCTCCTATGAGGATCCTACGCACACTCAAGTACACAAACATACACGCACGCTAAGCTGTGAACAGTAGAATACAAAATAGAGAACACTCAGAGAGAGAGCTTCCCAGAAAGGGGGAAAAAACTTGCATGCGCACACACTCACTCACTCACACATTGAGCCTACATAAAATGGAAAGGCTGAGTGGTATTAAGATCCATATTGACAGAGTGGAATCCCATAAGCACCCCAGTTCTCTCCGTATGTCAAATATTCCTCTAGGTGCGGATCATTCAGTTTTATTACCTTGCTTTAAAATTCAATTGCACAAGAGATTTAAGTCTTTTGGTGGAATAAAGCACACACACACACATTCTTACACACATTCTCTGGAGGTATTATTACTGACAAAGTGAAATACAGATTAAAGGACAGATCCTTAATTTTTGTGACCATATAAATTTGAGTTAAATCCACAAATATATTTGAGGTGTTTGATAGATAGAGATGAATAAATTTAAGGTACTTGAGTACTTTTTTTTCATGCTAATTTATACATTTAATCTGCTTCATTTCAGAGGAAATTTGTTACTTCTACATTTATTTAACAGCCAGTTATTGTATAAATAAAGATTTTACATACATAAATATCATAAATATATAATAAAAAAAAAATCAACCTAACTCTACTTAAGTACAGTACAAATTTGAGTACTCCGCTACATTTTGGAGGCAAATATTGTGCTTTTACTCCACTTCTTATATTTGATGACCTTAGTTACGAGGTACTTTGCTGATAACCAGAGTTATTGTGTCAGAGCCAGTGTAGCACATTTTTAAATTAATTTAACTTATCAGCAATCAGATTAACTTTTACTCAGGTATGACATTTGTGAACTTTATACAACACTGGATAACAAATACTTAGGCCTACAATTACCTTCACCCCAACCAGCTACTGCCTCAGTAATAGCTAACCTGCAATACAACATGTGATAATTTCACACTTACAGGCACCATTTTCTGTATTTATCATAACAATTGTATCTTTTTAACTTTCTCTAAATAATTAAAATATTGTTTTAACTTTTAAATTATTACATGACACATGCATTTTGAGATGGATGTTTAACCTCTTTTAACTTATTTCTGCTGTCACATGAACTTTTCAATGATAAAATAAATACGTTTGTCTTACAGCACAAGTACTCAAGTAAACAAGTACTTAAAAAAATTGAGGAAACGGATTACCTCAAAAATACCAAGTAAAGTAGACTAATCATTTTAAATTGTAAAAACTTTTTAGCTTGTACAAATTCAATTTAATAGTCTTCTTTACCAAACATGTAATGACACTGTAATGACTGTAATAAGGAAGACTGAAATGACCTTTTGTAGATAGAATAAGAGGAATTATTCTTGTCTGACACATACTACCTGTCACATACATAGTTTACATTTCCATTTTTTCAGAGCTCTTTAAGGATTTCTCAACCATTCTTTGTAAAAGAAATCAATCCAATGCAAGGTCCATTCAGTTGCTGTGTTAGAGTTTGTCCATACACTGACAATCACTTTGGGGACCTCACATCGGGTTTCATGCCTTCAAAATTACTTGTGGATTTTGGTCTTTAATGCGACATCAAAGTGATAACCTGTGCATTTTCTGTTATATATTTGCATTATTTATGTAGACAATGAATTTATGTTGCTGGTCAGTTGAAAAAAAAAACACAATTTATATCTAAAATTGTTTTGTTTAAAACTGTACAATTTGTACAGAGGACCTTTGTCCACCACTGTTGAGATCTCATGTTCCTTTAACTTATGTAATTTCATTTGATCATGCATCACAGTGTTGCAGCAGCTGGGATGCATTTCGGAAAATAAAACAGTTTCGCACCAAGTCAACTACATAATTTATGCATCTGAAGCAATGAGGGAATAAATATGCCTTTTGAACACACATTACAGAGGCATGGCCTGACAAGTAGCAGTTTTATTTTTCCTTTTACATAGCCTATATAGAACGTAATAAAACTCCCCCTCAAGACATTTAAATTGCTAATCACCACATGGCTTTAATATCATAGAGACAATAAATTATTTAGACTAATGTCCAGTCGGCATAATTCATTAACTCTCGCTCAAATCCCTCTTTATTTCCAATCTGTCCAACCTTGAAACACTTTAATCCAGCGATGTTAAATGAGATAAAATCATAATTATGGCAGCAGTGCCTGTTATTTAAACCAGATCAAGGACAAGAGAGACTGCAGGGATGGAGGGATGTAGCATGGATAGCCATGTAGTAGTAGGAGGAGTAGGAGAGGGCTGTAAATGGGCCAAATCCTCCCAGACCCTTGGCACTTTGTGGAGGGTGTATTTTAAACCCAGAGACCATGAATGTCTTTATGAAGTAAAAACTAACCTTTAAATGCCCAGACAGGAAAAGTATCAAAGTAAGTCTAGGCTCATTCTGAACCTTTAAAGTGAGTTGAAACACGGTATTAATTAATGACGGCTAATACAACCAAAACCCTCCTTCCTCACACCATCCACACTGTCAGTTTAAGAGGCCTTTTGTATTTTACAGTTACATCAACATTCATACAATTTGTCCGAAAGCACCGCTGGAGCCGAACGCAACCCAACGCAACACTGTTTACCATTTGTGCATTGGTATCTGGCACTGTCCAAGCATTGGAGCATTTTGCGTCACTCTTGCATCAGTGAGTTTTGAATAAAGAAATAATGTTTGTCTTCTTGAGCTTCAAGTGTAAGAAAGAAGTAGGTAAAGTAAGTGTTCAGAGCTAAAACAGTGTCTGTGACTGTGTGGTCAGGAGCAAAGGAGTCACTGACGGGGAGAAAGCTGTTATTTGATAGCAGTCTCGGTCCAGATGACTTTGGCCGGGTGTGGAGGTGTGTTCATGTGTGTGTTGGTGGATGGTGGCCAGAATAGCTGCCGTCTGTGTTTGTGCAGCAGCGGGCCAAGAGGAGCGTTCCTGCACCGTAGCCACAATCTTCAGTGCCCTGCCCATGCATGCACGGCCACCTTAGCGCGGCAGCTGAAGCACAGGAAAACCACTGCAGGAATAACAAGTCCAAGATGTTGGATAAAATCAAGTCTCTATCCACAAAAGTCAAGAATCAACATGAAGAATGTCAATGTTTGCGCAGAGAGAGAAGGAGAGAGAAAAAAAGACATCTTAAAATATACATTTATTCAGAGCCTGTGCGAGATCAAACAGCAAAATTGATCTGCTCTTCCTTCAACCCTTGCTCTGCTCCCTCCCCTCAATTCCCCTTCTCACCAAGTATCGACTTTCCACGCGGGCCATCGCCATGACGACTCCAGCCTGGCCCGCTGTCACCTCTCCTCAGGGCAGAACCCTGACTATTATGGGATAGGGTTCATTTGACTGCCTTGGGCAATGATGTGTTTGGAGGAGAGCACAGAGCCTCATTCACATGCACTCTCTCCCTTTCACAAACACACACACATAATCATAAACTTCTCAGCCGGGCCCTCTTGTCTTACAGCAGCCACTGTTTGTCAGGGGCCCCTTCAGACCACAGACTGTAGTCTAATCAAGACTGTGAATGTAAGCCAAACTGGCGCTACAGTTCTCCAGGATCCTCTTGCATCAGTCCAACAGGAAATCAGATTACTCACTGTGACCCATCACATTTATTTACATTTCTGTCTGTTCTTTTAAATTGCCTCTTTGTTTACACTTTTCACAGTCGAGAAACGTCAGAAAACTTAAAAACGCAAAAGGAAATGAACAAGGATTTCTTTTAAAGGTTGGAGGCGACCCAAATTTGAGGGGACATCCTATTCAGCTCCAAAATGTTTCAATTCGATTAACTGGTGGTGCGAAACGTTTTTAAAACATTAGTTCCAGACAAAAGGAAGTAATATGGGTAGATTTTGTCTATTTAAACAACACCAATAATAGTGACAATATTCAGAAACACTGTCAGAACAAAACTTACCCGAGACAGTCATACACACAAAAAGAAAAAAAAAACAATACATGACATGACAATGAGCCAAAGTTAAAGGATAAAGATGGTGATATTCTACACTTTTGCTGTTGTAATCAAATCCCATGAAAAGAACAAAAACTGCAATTAATCAGCTCGTCTCTCAGTATGTTCTGACTTCCCCAGCCTGTCTGCTTCTCTCTGCCCTGAGCCAGTTCATTAAATAAAAGTTCATAAAAATATTTCATGCAAAAAAAAAAAAAGACAAAGTAAATACCTCAAGCAGCTGGGCACTCTAGCTGTTATCAAATGTTACTCAAACAGGAGTAAATAGTGAATTGTTTGGGACTATTTTCAGATGCGGATGAATACATATTTGATGCTCAAGCAAGTATTTATGGTTGCATGATCGTGTCATTGGATCTGATGCAAAAACTATGGTGAAAACAGTGGGTGGAGGTTCTGGGTCTAAAAAGTGAAGCCAGTGCCCTAAATCTGCATAGTAATGCATGTCCTCCACAGCTCCACCATCTCATCCAAAAAGCAAGATGGTGGTTGCCATAACGCCAAACTTGAGGCTTTGAAACGGCAATCCAATAAACAACGGGTGACGTCACGGTGGGTTTTACACTTAGAATCAGCTACGGTTGCCATGTTCATTGTAATAAAGGAACGAAAGTGTGGCTCATTACTGTGTATTTAATAGATCTTGAACAACAATGAAGGGACCACTGCAAAGAGGAATGAGACATAAAAGGCTTAAGCTTTACAGTCAATACTTGTTGGTAGGATGAATTCATTGTTGCTTTCCGAGATTTTATGCTGCAATACAAAAAAACATTGAATACAACAAGACTTATCATCCAAAAGGTGGAAGGCGACCCAAATTTGAATTCAAATCAATAGACTTCATCGAATAAAAAAAGGTTACATAACAACAATAACAGTGACAAGAGGGGGATTTATACCCGAGTCATTTACGCTCACAAAAAGAAACAATATGCGTCAACAGACTGAATGCACCCACTTCAGAATATATATGTACAATGAGATAATAAAACAGAATAGATAAAGAAAAAAGAGGTTATTCTTAAATTAAAGGGGAGGATTTAACTTAATAATGGAAGAATGTAATATAATTGGAAGTTCATTTTATTCTGAGTATGAGTATACAGCATGTTGGAGACTACAGAGTCAAGTCAAAAATATAATTCATTTGATACCATAAGTGGAGAAGTGCTGTTGTGGCTGGACGGACGCTGGGTTTGGTCCAGTGGTGCAGACATGGATGCAACAGCTCCTGTGGAGGCAGATCTCAAATTGGTCAGAGAGGAGGATCAATACCACCAGGAACAGATAGAGAGAATGATGGGCATCCCAGGCATCTCACTTGAAGTAAATTACATTAGAAACTCAGACACTGATTTAAGATGAAACAAGTTGAGGACGGAAGAAAAAACAGCCAGAGGGAGTTTTTCCAGGATAACTTAGCTCTGAAATTTATGGACGCTCAGTTCCTGAAACGTCAGGTTAACGTTTGTATAAAGTCTGTCATTTTTCAGTCAAGAATTTCTAATTCTGGCAGTTTTTCAGGTGTGGAAAGTGAAGATGAATAATTTTAAAAGAATATATTTGCAAATGGGGAAGATTTTGTGTTGGTTGCAATCTTCAAACTCATCACAATGTGTGACTAAATCGTGCAGATTGGACCTTTAAGTAAAAGTACTCTTAGGCTAGGCTCGGAAAAAAAGTACTCATAATGCGGATAAATCACCCCTGCAAGTTCAATATTATTGTTTAGTTTTTAGTTTATTTATTTGACATGGACATTACAGTAACATTGGTGCTGCAACATACAACCATGCACAAGCTGTGTGTTTATAGCAAGATGCTAACACCTGTGCACAGGAGAAGTTAAAGCCAGAGGGAAGAAAAGAAAAGAAAAACAAAAAGAAGAATATAAATGCAATACAGTAAGAAATATAGTATAGTAAGTACAGACGTGTGTTTTTGTATTAGGTGTGAAAACAGTGTTATTTCTCTTTCAGCCATAATTAAACACCTCTGTCGAAAACATGAAAGTTGTGATGTATATTAAAGTTGTGATGCAAACATTTCTGAAATTCTCTACACTTTTAACTTTTTGGATCATCATCATTCTGGTGCATTCATGTGTAAGCGGAGGAGCTAATTTTATACACGTAGTAAAGAACGATCATAAGTTATTTATATGTTTTGTTTGTAAAATTCTGCAAAATAACTAGTGACTAAAGATGAGTTTAAGTATGAAGTGACAATAATGGAAACACAAATTTAAACTTAAGTACAGTAAATTGAGTAAATGTACTTAGTTACGTTCCAACACTTGCAAGAAGCGAACAAGGTCTTCACAAGCCTGTCAAAGTGTTCTCTGAAATATGGGCCACAGATTTAATTTAAAAAGTGCAGAGTAGAGTGTGTCTGTGCTCCAATTTCTTGACCTAAAGCTCCTCCTCTGGTCAGAGCTCATCAACACCGGATTCCTTTTTTAAAGGCTGTCTGCTGGTGATGATGATCTCTGCTTCTCTGTAGTCTGTCATGTCGGGTATCCGCCCCCAGCCTCTCGTGTGATGTGACAGTGTAGAAGTAGGTGACCAGTGGGTGGCCCCCGTGAGAGCCAGCCCGGAGGTCAGCCGGTCACTGTCCCTACGAGGCAGCCCTGCCGCGGGTCACCTGCTGCCCGCTTTCCGCTCGTTATTTATCTCTCGCTGACAGTTCATTCCTCTTCCTGTCAAAGCCCCTCCTCTTCCATCTCCCCATTTTCTCCTCTCCTCTGCTGAGTTTGGCACCGGTCCTCCGATCCTTTCGCCAATACCGGCTACCAAGGCCAAGGCGTGCTGAGTCGACCCCTTCACATCACCCCCGTCCGGGTCATATGACATCCAGCTTCAGGGGCCTCCCTAACGATGGGTCCATAAATGAAAGTCCACAGTGTGTGAGTTGCTCTGGCCGGCTGGAGGGGCTCCTCTCTGTGGTCCACCAGAGGGGTAATTACCTCCCCAAGTTGGGCTTGGAACTGGACTTCTTGCCCCCTCAAATCTCCCTGGACTGGCCGGGACGCAGCACCCCCTTTCATTAGGAGAGCAGCTTATGGAGGGAGAGCCTCGAAAACAGACAAAGTGAAGGCCCTCCTTTGGCCGGTGATAAATTGGTTTGCCTCGCAGACTGGGAGGGGGTGGAGAATGACACACAGAGGACATGAAGGGGATGAGGAAGTCACAAATACAGTGCAGGAGAGGAGGGATTTTGCAGATAAAAATATCCTAAACTGAAGGTACAGACGAGATGAGACGCTGCTTTTTTAGCCACACAGTTTGGCCTCTATTTTAGGTGTGCCAGCTGGGGGAGCACACATCAAGGACAGAGCCCAAAGTGTGAGCAAGTGGTGGGTAATAACATCAACGTAGCACACGGTAATCACAGGAAAATAATTGCTCTCATCTTCGCTCGGTAACTTAGACGTGATTATCCCAAAGCCAGTTACAGGTTTCTGTACCTTCCACCAACTCCCAGTGATCATAGCCAGTCTAAAGTGACATACTAAGGAGAAAAAAGCATGAAGTGAACATGTAATTAGCGAGCGGTTTCATGTAAGTGCTCTTTGATTTATAATTCAGCACAGCGAGAACCCCTGCTACCCAAGGCTAGTGCTCCTCTGAATTAGCCCTGCGACTGGGAGAGGCTGCAGCAGGAGGAGGGGGGGTAACCTGACTAATTTGTGCTCTGTTTGAGGTGGGTTTAAAAAGGGAAGGAGACGTGAAGTCCATACCTAGACCTGGGTGGTGTCAGATCATAGCATATAGCATATAGGTATATGGATGAACTGAATGTAGGCATCGCTCTCTGAGTTGTAATTGACTTTGCAGCTGAACTTTACAGAGAAAAGTTTGATCTGATGAAAGCTGCTCGCTTGAAGTGTGACTCAGCAGGCGAGTACTCGGTGGCGTTAGCTTTATAAGCAAATGGCAGCACATACTTGAAGATAATTTTACAGTTTTCAAGTGGTTTTCTGTGGGAATTGTGCAACGTTATCCCCACTCTAACTGCATCTTTGATAAGGGAGGCTTTTCTGTCAGCAGTGGCCTCATTTTTCCCCCGCTCAGCTCCGTACATACTGGATTCTCCCCGGTTCCCCCATGGGTCCAATGATCCCCTGATCATCCTATATTCTGACGCCCTCATAAAGCTAATGTGCTGATTTTACGTTTTCAACCTGCCATGATCCCCCACAATCCCCTCTGTTCCCCCCGGTTCCGCTTTCGCACTCAAGTGAGGATCCGCTGCCGCTTTGATCACAGTCCCCCGTTAAAGGTTTAAAACGTCTCAATTCCTGACGATTGTTGGGGCCTCTGTGGTTTACGTTAAGCATTTCCCCATGCCCCCTGTCCAAATTCACCACTCCTAAATGAGGTACCCTCTCTCCCAGCTTCCCATCCCAGCGCTGCTTTCAAGTTCCCCCGATTGGGTGCCGCAGCTGTAAGCCCTAGATTTTGTCTCCTCCATCTTTGTCAAGCCCATTTGCCAAATACAAAAAAGACCCAATAAGCTAGGTCTTCATTGCTGCTCTCCAAAGTAATCCCCAGATCTCCCACTCTCTCAAAAATCAATGCAAAGGTTGAGATGAGGTGAAACTCCCTTCTTAACTCATCGGGCTGGGAAGTGATAAAGTCTTAGGATCACTTTTTTTGTAATCATTGTGGCTCCATGATGAAACTAATTGTCCTATTTCGAAGTGAAGACGAGGTTGGCGCTGCGCTGTGAGATGTAAAATGAGTTACAGCTTTTAAAGCTGAGTGAAGCAATTTTTGACAGAACTTATTAACTTTTTAAGCGGAGCAACAACAGCGCCTCAGCAGAGTCCTCTTTCTCCCCACCTTCTGATATCAGCCCGATATTCACTCACCTATTAGCTCCTGAAAAAAATATCGGGGTCACTTTGGTTTTTTGGATGTTCGACTTTTCTTCTCATTTATTTTGGCTCTCTGCCATTTCATGCAGGGCAGGTATCATACAGTCGGTCTGTGTGAGCTTGTTTGCTGGAACTGGTTCCCACAATTTATATGGAGAGTTTAGTGAGAGCCACTAGGGTTGTACACAGATTGATATTCCAAAACAATAAGGTAAAGTGGGTAAAAACAACTAAAAGTTGTAGATTAAGGTGAGGATATGTGTGTGATTTGCAGCTTTTTCATTTTATCTGAGACACTTGATCAATCAAGAATACACATATTGTTTAAACCTGCAAGAATTGATTCTTTTTGCAACAAGCTGTAAACACAATATTGACATATTATCACTCTATAAAGTTGTTCTGGTGAATTTGTGAGCAAAAGCTGACTTTTAACACATCCAGCAGCTACAGAGCAACATTATGATTCATTTGAAGTTTCTGGCCACCTGGTGATTCAAAGTCCAATATTCACTCTCCTTTTAGCTCTGTCTCTACCAACCCTGAAGGGAAAAATCTCTCTTTTTAGAGGCTAAATGCTGCAATTTGCCTAGTAGCAAGAGATAACTTCGTCTGGTCGCGTTTGGTGCTTGGCAGGTAGCATACAGCGGGTTTATCTAAAATTGTGGGGGTTGTTTTTATGCTGAAAAAGCCCCTAGCCCTAGAGGCATTTTCTGATTTGTGATACTGGGCTATATGCATAAAATTGACTCCTCGAGCTGAGGAGAACAGCAGAGTCAGGTGGTAATTCTCTGTCCCCATGGCTGGAGTTAGGGTTATAGCAGGGCTGTCGGGGACATTAAACATCATCGCACCGAACACAGGGACTCATCTACTCACTAGTTCGACTTTACAGGCGGAAATTATTATAACTCAAACTCTTAAACTTTTAGATTGATCAATTTATGATAAAGCGCGTTTGGTATAGTGTCGTAAGAAGCTTGGTGGTGGTGGCGCTGAGGTCATGCAACCCTGGTGTTGTTCGTTTGTAGCCTAGCATTAGCTTTTTACATCCGGGAGTTTCATTTACATTTTAAAAATCATAAAAGTGAGGTTCATTTGTGAAGATACTCATGCTGAACAAAATGTGCATGTGTCATAAACTTTTGTTTGCTTATTTTCTGCAGTAATCCAACATTTAATGGAAAAATCCCATTGACTTTTTGTCAAGGGAACCCGGGTGATGCTAACCTCTTGGTTAGCCTTAAAGATCAGCCATCCCTGCATTCCCACTCTACATGTAGTCACTTGATCCATGGATGAAATTAATATTGATGAGAGCAGCTTTAAAGGGGTAGTTTGTAAGAATTTAGTTGAAAACATTCAAAAATTAACTAAAACTACTAACAGAATGTAAATAAATGACAGTTTTGACATTATGATGTCTTTGTATTATGTTGCAGAGATATTGAAGTTAGCATGCTAACCAGCTAGCCCCATCCCGTTTCCGTCCAAAGCTTTTGTGTACACCAACCCTTCCCTGGTCCTGAGCTCCCAGTCTGAATCGCTAGCTGCACAGCTAACTGGGCTAACTAGCTATGGGCCGCTACATTTAGCAGCACTTAGTGGCTCCTCTGGTGATATGCTGCCCCCTACAGTATGTGTTTTGAGTATGAATTTCACAGGTGGCCAATTCCTACATATTGCACCTTTAATGGAGCTTTTAACACTAAGTGTTGACTACTTCTGGTCATCAGCTCAGAGATAACAGTTAGACAGTTGTGCTTATTAAACCAGTCCAAACTGCTGCCTCCACATCAGCGAGGTCTGGGTGAAAAAGAGGGCTAGTGCTGGAACAGCAGTAAATCTGCCAGCCAGCCTTGGCTAATGTCAGCCTGATGGAGGCTCCAAACCAGTGGGGTGGGATGTTCCGCTACAACCCTCTGCCCTATGGTCTACCGTCATAATTAATATGTTGTTGTATCAAACTTGAAGCATTTGCCTCCGAAATGTCCCGTGCCCAGCCCCCTTATTAAAGACCTGACCTCCAAGCAGCTGAAGGTTGCTCTGCAAACTTGGCACACCCCCGAGTGAAAACATCTGCTTTCCTCACAGGCAGGACCGCCACGGACCCCACGTCTCAGCTGGTTCCCACAGCTCTGAGAGAGAGCCCTTCCCCTGTCCTCACGCACTGACCCCCACATTTATAACCCCCCTCCCACCGCCGCCGAGACCTCCTCAAGCCTTGGGCCCAGGCCTGGACCTCTCCATCACCTCACCCTCTCCCCCGTCCACATGTAGTACCGTGCCAGTGTGGTCACTTTACTGCTGAGAGGACTGCTCCTGTCTTGTTATCCCCACATCACGGCCTGTCGAGAGGAAAGGAGGGAGGGAAGGCATGGAGGGAGAGGGGGAGGAGGCATCTGTGCTGCTCCCACAAAGCGGCGACTGTTGGAACGCTGACAGAAGCATCTGTCATCCCCTGCCTTCACACTCTCACCTGCTGTCCGAGGGCCTCGCTCTTCCTATCTTCCTCTTTTGCTCCCTCTCTCTTCCTCTTCCTCTCCTCGCTCCTGCCTCTCTCTGATTGTGTGAAGCTCTTGGACGCCTCCTTTAGAAATCCCATAAACTGTACCTTCTCCCACCCTCACCCTTAATGAATCAGGTTCAAACTCCCAAATAGTGCAGATTCCTACTGAATAAAGCTGTGCTGGTATTACTTTGACTTTTTTTTTAGGATGGCCTTATGCAGACGCACATGAGATTCTACTTTGCCAAGTCCTTGCCAAATTAAGCCGTATTTATGAACAAATATTGCCTTGGTGTTAATGAATGTACTGACCTGTCTTTTGCGACTACTTTATCATTCTCCAGTGGCACCCCCGTCCATTCCCCTAACATGCTGAAGGGTTGCCAGCAGTAAGGGGAAAGATGCCAATCCATGTGTATGACACACACATAAAAAACACACACAAGCTCAAGGACACCATCGCTCATTCAGGTCCAGGGAAGGTGCCCTTCAGACGATGCCACTAGCAAGAGAGTTAAAAACCCAAAATCAATGATCTTGCACAAAGTTTGAAGCAGAAAAAAACATCTACACTATCAATAATTAGTCTGAGAAATGGCGGATGAGGTTACTTGGGAGTATGTCTCATCTTTTTTTCACCCTTTCAAGAGTTATTTCTTTTAAACTTGACTTAAAGGTTGTTTCCAATCAATGTTTAAAATTGCAAATCAAAATTTCAGGTACAGTAGGACTGAAAAGGGAATGACACATGATACTTTCACACTACTTTTTGCTTCTCTGTTTTAACCAACTTTTCACTAGAAGTTGTTTCAAACCTCAGCTGATATTCTCTGCTCTGTCCTTGTAGTCTGTTGATTTGACTTATCAACCACTGATGGAAAATACTATTACAATTACTACAATTATTAATTACAAGGAAAAGTCCTGCATTCAAAATGTGTCACAAGTAAAGGTTTGTAATTATTTTCAGCAAAATGTTATTAAAGGTGCACTATGTAGTTTCTGGAAGACATTTTTATCATGGGGAAAAATCTTCATTGACTGATTCCAATGCTTAAACTAACCAAATAATCAAACTGTCTTCCTTTCCATGACTGAATAAACTGAATAAACACACTGAACACAGTTTCATACTGTTTTACTTTGTTTATATTTGGCAGACCCTGCCACCTTTTTTAGCTTCAAACAGTGTTCTAGGGACCTTATTTTCCTCATTATCCTCTTATTTTCTTTTTTTCATTTGTGGAAATAATAAATATTTCTGAGTTTGTATTATTACCTTATCAATATTGAAAATATGAACTCTCTGAGTTTCTGAATTTCGTTTCCAAAACTACATAGTCCACCACCACAAGTTTTAGTAAAAACACAAAAATGACCTGTAAATGTTACACTTTTATGTATTAAATTGGATGAGTATTACCGATGCATTAATGTAGGGCTGCATCTAACGGTTTCTTTTATTGTTGATTATTGTTGATCAGTTTGCTTTTAAATGAACTGGGTCCATCCCTACTGTTGAAATGAATAAATCGGCTACGGACTAAAACGATAATTTGACTATCAACCAACAGTTGCAGATTATTTATGTCGACTGACTAATTGATTAATCATTTAATCAACTAATTGTTGCAGTTCTACCTCAATGTGTAACCAACATTTTACTGTTGTAGTTTTTGTTTATGTTTTGTAAAATCTTAATCTGTAATAACTTGTAATTTAAGGTGTTAAATAAAAGTAGTGGGGTAAAAAGTACAATATTTCCCTCTGATATGCATGGGATAGAAATATTAGCATTACATGGCAATACTCGATAAATTTATTCAACCCATCTCAAAGTCCTCCTCTTGTTTTTGTTGTTTATTCAGCTCATGAACCAACACATTTCACGATGACATCAGAGCTCACCTGAGAGCCTGCAGCTCACCTGAATTTGCATCTCTGTGCAGCAGGTCTGTAGATCTGTGCTAAAAGCTGCAGAACGTGTGAATCACAAGCTGCCTTTCCTGAAATCTGACTGTTCCTTTTCTGGGCTGTCTCATTGCCGTGATGGCCAGAGGGCAGCACTGGAGTTGGGAGGTGATTTTGAATGGCACTGGTCATACATAAAGTAGCTTCTCTCAGCGTGTTAGCGAGGACGCCGCAAAGAAGAGAGGCAGGTTAACAAATGAGTGAGGAAGGATGGCAGGACTTTGTGGCCCTCAGAGACGAAGTGGGTTGGGATGTTCTGCCAACACTTCGTCTGCCAGGGTGAAGGATACACACTCACGTTCATATTCACACACACACACACACAAACACACACACACACACACACACACACACTGTCATCTCTCTATAGCTCCATCCCTGGCCTCTGTTACAGCCGTGTGTCTGAGCAGGAACCCCACTAAGCTGGCCGGGGTCCAACACCAAGGTCTCTCACCTCGCAGGCTGGGCAGGGGGCCTGGTACACTGTAAAAAAAAATTGTAATATAACAGAATTTTACTGTCTATTTTACAGATTTTTTCTGTATTTTTAAAATACCATTTAATTTACAAAAATAGACTGTGTTTTTACATGTCAAATGTAAAATAACATTAAATAACTGTAACTGTGAAAATACACTATATTTCTGTTCTTTTACAAAAAAAAACCATTAGAAATACATATATTTATTGTTAAAATACATTCACAAATGTATCGTAAATTCACAAATATTTGTCTGTTATTTAAGGGAATAAACTGTAAAATTCAACTTTAAAACCCTAAAAAAGAGGAAAAAATAATTTAAAATTACTGAGGAATTAATAGTAAAAATTTGTAATTTTACTATAATTTCTTTGTTATTTGACTAATATTTTCATTGAAAATAAATACAATTACTCTCATTTCTAGATGGTAACATTATATTAATAAATTATATTTATTTTGAAAGGACATCTAAAGAGACACAGGGAAAGGGGAAAGCTTGAGAGGGTGAATAAAAAAGAGTTGGACTTGAACTGATGCAGCATCAGCACTAAGTGAGCTGCAATTAAATGCTTTCAATAAAGCATTTTTTTTTCTTCCCTGGCACAACAGTATTGTTCTGGACATTTCTGTGAATAAAGTTAAAAAAAAAAAAAAAAAAGCGCGGTTCCCGCTTGGGTTGATCAGCTGTTTCGACGTGACACTTGAGCAAGATCAACAACCAACGCGCCGCGGTTGCGGTTCCAGACTTCCTGCTCGCCCGACAGAACTTTGTGCGGACAGCAGCTAACGTCGAGGCTCGAGGAAGGACGACGGTAGACGGCAAGTATCAAACTGAAGCTGAGTAGCATTAGTTTTATTTACCACCATGCCTCTGAGTTTACTCACTCCGCAAAAGGCACAGAATACGCCGGCATGTTGTCAATTGAAATGTTAGCTAACTATGATGCCAAAAGCATGGCCGCCGGCGTCTGCCAGCTGCATTTACTGTAGTATTCAGCCAGACCAGCTACTAACTTTACCTTGCCATTGCGTTTGCTTTTGCGAACTAACTGACACAGGCGGAGAAAAGGATGAACAGTTGTTTAGAGCTGCAACAATGAACAGATACATTTTCACTAGTTTTTTTGTCCATAACTTCCACTGTATGACTTGAAATGCCATGATTTTTGGCTAGAATAGGAAGCTTAATTTTATGTAACTTTTCAATATCTGGTTTTGAATTTTTTTCTAACGTCAATAATCCACTATTGCAAAAAAAAAACAAAAAAACTCTTCTAGCCCCCACCTGTTCCTTTCTTTTCACGAGTGCTCAGAGCCATTTTAAGTGTACTTTCTTCCAAAGAAGAGAGAACAGATATTTTATAAATGATACTGAGATTTGGTAATGGTTTATTTCAACCAGTTACTCTTTCTTAAAACAAATTTTTTGATCTTCCTCTTGCCTTTTTCAAGGTTTTTCAAATCTTCATTTTGGTGCAACACTAGTCACTGGTCAACATGAAATTCAAACAATACTGAAAAATATGTAAAGGATAAGCTAATGGTCATCTTTTAGTTAATTGAGGGGAGATTGGCGAACACAGTTTAGGTTAACTATTTCACAGTCAATAGCATTTATTTTGATTTTGGCAAATTTCATGTTTCATAAATGTGTTTTTATTTTTTTCTTTCTCTCTGCAGATAAATGATGAGTTGATTTCATGGAGTAAACTGAAAAAGTGAGTACTGCACTGCAGTTAAGGATGTCAAAACATTACACCTGTCATAGTTGTGGTGCTTCAGTGAATACCCTAAAAGGGTACGTGATGCATCAAGGGCTTCATAAAAATGAGCCACATTATCAGTATGCATGTTGTATGGAAAGTTGTAAGTTTCGGTTCAGAAATTACAATGCTTTTAAATGTCATGTTTACCGCCATCATCGGCGGTCATCTACCGTGTCACAGTCTCAAACTTTGCAGGCACCCTTTCTATGTCAGCTTCCACATTGTCAGAAACAGTTGATCGACCTTAAAGACCTTCTCTGTCACCTAAAATCTCACATTTCAAGAAGAGAGGTAGTGCATTGCCCCTTTAAAGACTGTGATAAAACTTTTTCAGTGACATCATCTTTCACAGCCCACCTATCTAGGAAGCACAAAAACCCCACAGCTCTGCATGTCTCTGGTGCATACTGCCCTCCTTCAGTTCCTAGTGAGTCTCAGTCCTCTGTTGCTGAAAGCCAGGCAAATGAAGGGTCAGCTGATGATGAGCCTGAGGCAGATGTCCCAGACCTTGCACAAATGAAAAGTTTGTACATGAAAAATCTGTGCATGTTTTATATGAAACTACAGGCCAAACAACTTATCCCTTCCTCTACAATCCAGTTGATCGTAGAAGAACTGAATAGTCTTAATGGAATGTGCCTGCAGTACACGAAAAGTCAACTGAAAGCATCTCTTCAAACAAAAACTGAACTATCTGAGACTGAAATTGAAGATGTTTTGAAGACCCTAGATGATGTAGATATTCATGGATCCTGCAGCTCCTCCCTTTCCACAGACTACAACAGAAAACGGTATTTTGAGGAGAATTTTCCATACGTGCATCCACAACCGATTTTTTGGGGGGTTGATGAAAATAGAAAGGAGCAATATGCTCAGTATGTTCCCATAAAGCATACATTGACAACTCTGCTAAAAAATACTGATGTGCTGGAACAGGGTTCTACATCTGAGAATGAGAGTACACCTCATATTTTAAATGATGTGTGTGATGGATCGGTATTTAAGTCCAATCCTCTTTTTGCTGAGTCAGGTCTCACATTAAAAGTGATACTTTATCAAGATGCTTTTGAGGTGGTAAATCCCCTCGGCTCGGCAAAGAAAAAACATAAGATGCTTGGAGTCTACTTCACTCTTGCAAATTTTGAACCTTTTCATCGATCCACTATTGACAACTTGCAGCTTTTGCTTTTGTGCCGAGAAGTTGATTTCAAATATTTTGGCCACGAGAAAGTGTTCTCTCAATTGATAACCGATCTTGGAGAACTGGAGACAAATGGACTGAATATCTCTGGAAACATTGTTAAGGCAACTGTCTTTTGCATTGCCGGTGACAATTTAGGGTCACATAACATTGGTGGATTCACAGAAAATTTCAGTACATCTCAACATTTCTGCCGATATTGTCATGTAACCAGAAGTGAGCTAGACAATTTGGAACACCATGCTCCAATCCGTACAGTACAAGAGTACAATGACACTGTTCAAGAACTGCAAAATGGTGATGCAAGTGTAGTCAGAGGTGTGAAATGTAACTCTGTCTTTAATTCACTGACATTTTTTCATGTTTGCCAGCCAGGCCTCCCACCCTGTATT
The DNA here is from genome assembly GCF_040436345.1 of Pagrus major. NCBI lineage: Eukaryota > Metazoa > Chordata > Actinopteri > Spariformes > Sparidae > Pagrus > Pagrus major. The sequence goes on from NC_133215.1 coordinate 14,117,592, forward strand.
GGCCATGATCTCTTTGAGGGTGTCGTGGCATTTGACCTTGCCATTTACCTGAACCATTTTGTCAAGGTGAAGAAATTCTTCACATATTCACAGCTTAATCGAAGGATCAAACAGTTTAGTTACCAGGGATCTGATGGTAGCTCTAAACCAGCTGAAGTTTCAGAGAAGGGTGTGAAATTAGGTGGCCAGGCAACAGAAAACTGGTCTTTGCTGAGACTTCTCCCCATTATCATTGGTGAAAAGATCACAGACACAGAGGATCCTGTATGGCAACTGACTGTCCAGCTGAAAGAGTTAGTGGAACTGATATGTGCCCCTACTATATCAGTACCCCAGGTTGCATTGCTCAGTGTTTTGATCGGTGATTATCTGGAAGGAAGGAAAGAATGTTTTCCTTCACAAAAACTAAAACCAAAGCATCATTACCTCACCCACTACCCTGCATTAATACTAAAGTTTGGCCCACTCATTCGGCTGTGGACAATGAGGTTTGAGAGCAAGCATTCATATTTCAAAAGATGTGTGCGAAGGACACAAAACTTCAAAAATGTATGTCACACACTTGCAAAGAACCATCAGCTACTGCAGGCATACCTACATTCCGGCTCCTTTTTTGCACCCTCATTGGTGGTTAAGAACTCCACTCCTTTCCATGCTGAACTGTACAGCGAAGCAGTGCGCTCTGCAGTAGGAGAAACCTTAGTCAAAGAACCCAAAGTTGAGTCAGCTACAGAGGTGCAGTGGAAAGGCACTCAGTACAAAAAGGGACTCTTTCTGTGTTTAAACCAAGGTGAGGCACTTGAATTCGGACAGATTGAGCTCATGCTTGTGACGCAGGACCAGCATGTGTATTTTATCGTGACACCTCATGACGTGTCCTACATGCCAGCGTTTGCATTGTATGAAGTGAAACAAGCAAGGCAGAGCATGAAATGTTGGAAGCCTGAGCAGAAACTAGATTATTATCCTTTGCCTGTGTACAACCTTTGTGGGACAAGGGTAATTTCACTTAAGCATAGCATTGTTGACTCAGAGTAATCTGGAGTTTGAGAGATTAAAATCTGACAGTAATGCTTGAGCAGTATTTTTCATCCCTTCTAGTCCTCCTAGTCATGGATACAGAAAGTCCGCTCCTGTCTTTCATCAAATCAAGTCTTCCTAAACTGAGAGACCCTGAGCCTTTGCTGGAGCATCTGCAAGGTTTAGGAGTTGAGGACCTGGAGGACCTGAGCTACCTGCAGGAGAGTGACCTCCTTTCTGTCCTGAGACCAGTTGAAGCCAGGAAACTTCTGTCACTGCTCAAAAAGAAAAGTATGTGTTTCAATTTGTACATAATAAACTTTCACATTAGAAAAATGTACAAAGTCAAAATATACTTATTAGGTACACCTGTTCAAATTAATGCAGTCCAATACAGCAGTTCTACTATGAATTATACTTCAAAGAATCTTCTCTACATTTTTGTTGATGTTTTCAAAAAGGTGATAACTATAAACTATACGTTGTTCATTATTGATTTCATAGTGAGTGTTAGTGGTGGTGTACTGTACTGCATTATATTGAGAAAGGAACACTTTGAAATATATCAATTGGCTACTGAGTATATAATTATGTTGGGTATTAATATACCCAGATTGAGCAATGTGATGTCTGTATGGTTTAAATATTACTACTATCTCTCCTTTATTAAGGCCAGCAAGATGTCTTGGACAGTCCTCCAAGCAACCAGAGCAACCAACAGTTCAGCAGAGCCAGCACCAGTACAAGTCCAGTAGCACAGTCTGACGAGATGGCCCTTTCTGGTGAGTATATGCATTTATTGCACAGAATCATTCTTTTGGGTTAGATGGGCTGAAACATTTTATAATCTACCAGTAACTAACTGTAATATAGTACAATCACCAGCAGTGAATTGACAGTGTGCCTATAAATCAGTATCATAAGTTGGGTCTATCTTCTCTAGATTCTGATTCGGTAGCAAATCACACACAACTAATCAGGGATGAACACAGGATATTTTATTACAATGTACAGAAAAAAATGACTTTTGTATCCACCAGTAGCAATCCCCCCAACAAGAATGTGTTGTTCATTTAGTTCCCATGTATAGTCAGTCTGATGTGTATTTTCTTTGCTACTCTATGTGGTGTGTTATATTGAGATCTCGCAAGCTTGTCTGTCCCAAAGCAACAGTGTCATCTCTAGTGTGACTGCTGTGGTGTTGGAAAAGGCTGGATATTCTTGCACCTTTATCCTGGTCCTGGCTCGTAAACTGGATCACTTGTAAATGTTTTCAGACTCAATAAAAGCTCCAACCTAACAAAAGAATAAAAACACACAACAAAAACAGTCAGTTCTCCCAGCCAACAACAGTAAGAGAAAAAATGAAAATTTTCAGCCCAATGCTGATAAAGAAAACTCATGAACTCACCCATGTGACCATGCAGGTAATATTTCCACTGTTGCTGTGCTTAGTTGTTTTCTTTTCCTCCCATTTCCATTACTGCAATCAGTATCAGGACTACTAACTACATGCTGGGGTTAAAATGATATCCACTGACTATTTGTGGAAATATAGATGTTTGAGTTAAAATTATGCATGTTACATTATACAATGTGTAAAATTGGATAGCTTTAACTGTTGCATCAGTAAGTAAGTACAAGTTCTTTATGGGTCTGAAAAATAAAATTCGACCAGAACCATGGGTGTTGAAGCCTTGACTCAGCGCATCTCACTACCATTAAGTCTCGGTCTGAACACTGCAAAAAAAAGAGGACAAATGACAGTCATTTCTATATAGTTTTGCCTGGAACCAACATCCCGAAAGAGGAAAAAGGCTTAATGAAAACCCACCTATTATTTAATAACAGCTAATGTTCTCTGTGTTCTCTCCAGGTGGTTACAGCTCAGAAACTCCAAGTTCACCACGGTCAACAAGTAGTTCAAGTACAGATATCACACCTCGTCGACTGTCTGACAACAGCTGGCATTTTAAATTTCAAATTCCTTGGCAGAAGATTCCATCTGAGATCATCAGAAAGTTGGAAAGGGGAAAGCGGCCAACAAAAAGTGATAGACTTGAAATCATACGGCTCATTGTCAGTGAAATCTTAACCATGTGCCCAACACCTGGGAAGAAACATATCAGTGAGATAGCAAGGAAGATGACAAAGGCCTACCCTGTGGCATTTACTGATGTCATTGAAGGTGAAGTTGTAGGCAGTGGATATGACTCACTCACCAAACAGATGGTCAGCAGAGTGGACAACCTCAAGAGAGGAAACACTTCACTTTCGTTAAAGAGACAAAGTATTAGCAACAGTGAAGGAGAGGATACCCCAACTCAGAAAAAAAGACTAGACACTTATGGGTGTACAAACTGGCAACCAACACAGCTGCCACCTGATGAAACCCCTGAATCTCAGAAACATGCACAAGAAGAGTTAAAGAAAATGTGGAGAGAAAGATGCTGTGACAGCAAAGCCATTGAGAATATGATGAGAGTCACTTTCTTCACTCAGAGAAAGGACATTATCAGTGGGACTGAGACTTCTGACTTGATAAAGGAATGGCCATATCTGTTTGAGACAACTGGCATGAAGACTCATTTTAAAGAGCTTACAGGTGTGGACATGGAAGACAAAAACATAGCAAATAAATGTGCCAGAGTCATTTCATTTCTTAAATCGGCTGACAAGCCAGGGAAGATGGAGACCATCTTCAGGGAAATGGAAACATCAAGCAAAAATGCTGCAGATGTGAATGTTGCTGTGTTTCTTCCACTACTCCTCAAGTACTTCAATGAAGAAGAAGAACAGATGTTCTACAAAGTGGATCAAACAACCCTGCCCTCTGAAGTGGACTGTGCTGGACTTCCAAGTACACCATGTATTGTTGTTTGCGGTATGAATATTTATCTTTCTCCACCACAATAAATTAAAACCAAAAAACAGAAAACTATTAGTACTATTACTTTGTTATTGTTGTACTGGACTCAGTTGTAAGATGATAATTTAATTGTATTTTTCTCTTGTCCTTCTCTTGTCCCTGTACACAACAGGAAACTCGACTTTGGCGGCAGAGAATTTCATGCTGTCTGTTGACCAGACCATTGTGAATGGCCACATCAGAATCTTCAGTGATGCTCTTTTGCTGATGTTTGGTTCGTACTACTGTATGAACATATCTTACCCAGCAGCCCAAGCATCAACTTTGGAGTTCTTACAGAGGTAAGACACCACTAGTCAATTCAATACATCAAAATAAGATATATAATGCACATACTGTAAAACTGAGCACTGCTCAAGTGCTGAAATGCTGAAATACTCACCTGTTGGTCACAATGTGGTACATTCTCACACCTTTAAGTTCATGATCCACCCATCAATTTATTTTATTTGGATATTATATTTATTTGGGGGAATGCTTAGAGATTTGTGGAGGTGCAGGTGCTTTACTTTCAGCCTACATGCAGAGCAGGAAAGCCTGACTGTGCATGAGCACTCATGCCAGGAATCACTCAGACCAGACAGGAGCCAGCACTGCCACTGAGGAGGCCCCACTAGGAGGTGGAGTTGGGTCGCGGAGAGAAGCAGCGTGGAGCTGCCGAGATGGACCTGTGTTGTGGATATTTCTGTGGGCTGAAGTTAGTTTACTGTTCTGCTCAGCTGTTGGATAATGTTATTAATCTCAGGAGGCTGGAGGAACTTTACTGAAGATGGTGCTGGGTCCTGTCCGGTCTGGGAGACCCGTCTCCTGCCATGAGTAGTTGCAGTCTGCAGGCAGTTGGCAGATAGATCTCCGGTCAGGCTTTCCTGCTGTGCATGTAGGCTGAAAGTAAAGCACCTGTACTTCCACAAGTCTCCAGGCATTTCCTGAATTTATCAAAAGGCCACAATAACAAAATAATAAAATCAAAAACTTCATTTTAATGTTCTGATTTTATTGTAAGAGAAAAACAACCTTATTTTCTCTTTTTCTGATTGAGTTATGAAAGATTGACCCATACACTGAGTAGGACAATGTATTATTGACCTCTTTGAATTTTTTTTTAATACAATTTCAGGAATTTATAAAAAAAAAAGACATTTTCTATCACTAATCTATCACTAAAAAATGATGTGAAAACTGCCCCCTACTGGATGAAAATGGTCCAAACTTTACCTGAGAGTTCATTTTTGTTTTTCAGGTTTTTAGACTGACTGTGTCTCTTATTTATCCTTGATTCATGCTCATGTCAAGTTACAGAAACAAGTGCTTGTTAATTCTTATTTATGAAATAATGACAAAACAAAACTCAAATGCCCAAGAAACCTTTGAGTAGCAGATCCTCCTGACCGAAGTTACGTTATTCTCCCTGAAATAGTACTAATACTAATACTAATACTAATAACAGTAATAATGGCTTGGATTTATATAGTGCTTTTCAATCACCTAAAGCGCTTTACAGAAACCATTATTCATTCATACACATTCTTACCAGTGGTGGTAAGCTACGTTTGTAGCCACAGCTGCCCTGGGGCAGACTGAGGGAAGCGTGGCTGCCATTTCACACCAAACCCCCTCTGACCACCTTCAAACATTCAAACACATTCATACACAATTCACATACACAGTACTCACATGTTAATCTTTTCATTACATCACTGTTCCACAGTTCCTGTATGTCCAAATACTCTTTCACAAGCAAGCTCTGTCTACACTGTTGTGTAACTTTTTTGCAAATGTATGACAACATTACATTACAGTACAGTCCACACTTACTAAAGTTGTTTTTTTTTTCATTTGACAGGTGCCTCTTCAAGATAAATCCAGACAAGGGATCAAAAGTGGAGCGGAACGCCACCAAAAAACAACTTGCCGTCAGTCCAAAGGTTCTCACACTCATCACCAAAATTGCAGACTACGAGTGGAGGGAATAAGAAGTGCTCACAAGTTATGGATACTTTGTCTAAGTCACAGACTATTGTGGATTAATGTCAAGTGAGGTTTCATGTAAGCTATTTGTTATGTAGCTTTGTTATCAATGTTCTAATGAGGTTTGACAAAGTCTGTAATCAATGTTGTGGATTTATGGTTACTTGACCAGGTTATGGATGACTTGGATAGAGTGTGTATTCATTTACAGTGAGGTTTGACTAAGTTTGTTATCAATGTTTTGAATGTATGGTCACTTGACCAGGTTATGGATGACTTGGATAGTGTGGATTAATTTACAGTGAGGTTTAATGTAGGCTTGTAATCCATGTTGTGGATGTACAGTACAGTGACTTGACCAAGTTATGGATACCTTGGATAGAAATAACACTGAATTGGTAACTCAACTTTTTTTTTTCCAAATCAGTTGTTTCAGAGTCATATTGCTATAATAATGGTTACCTGTTACAATAAAAATACTGAAAATGGAAAATTGTAGCTGTTCTTGTTCAGCTTACTCTCATTTGAGTACAACAATTCATTTAAGCCCCTTTTCCCACTGGCCAAAAAACAGTTTAAACCATTTAAAATAAAAAATAATTCTGGTGTTATTAGGTGAGGAATTTTTAGTTGAACGTCCTTTTAAATATTCAGGAAATTAATGTAAAAGGAAAAAAATGTACACCCAACGTGGAGTTAAGTCTTTTTGGCATGTTTTGAAAGATTAATCAAATTATTGTGTTATATTACATCTAATATAAAGTAATATACAGTTTTTTTACATAAAACAATGCCATTAAAACCAACTAATAACAGCACATTTCTGTAAATTTAAGCATTATTATTCATATTACAATGTTAATTTACCATCTTTATGGGTAACTTAATTGTTTTAAAACGTAAAATGTTTGTAATTAAACGTTAAAAACAACGTAAAATAACATTTGATATGATCTAAAAATGGTAAATTCTTGCAATTTTAAACCCAATATCTAGTTTTTCTACAGTTTTTTGATATAATTTGAAAGATGAATCACATTATTTTTGTGTCATATACTGTTTTATTACATCAAACACAAATTATTATACAACTTCTTTACATAAAATAATGTCATTAAACCAATTAAAAACAGCACATTTCTGTAAATTTAAGCATTATTATTCGTAATCCAGCATTTACTTACCATATTTTTAGGTAATTTAATTGTTTTAAAATGTGAAAATGTTTTTAAAATGAGGCAAAATCTTGTTAAAATTACAACTAAAAACTGTATTTTAATTATGGAAAAAAACTGTATTTTTATGAGAAAGTAATTTTCCGTTATTTCACAATATTTTTCTGGCGCCCCAGCTGCCGGAAAATTACCGTTTTTTTAGGATTTTTTTTTTTACAGTGTAGCTCCTGTGAGTTATTCCTGGGCACGGACCTGGGTTCCACCTCTCTCGTCTCCTTTTGTCTCATCCGCTCTCCTCTGGCCCATCCCGGCCTCCTCTTCTCCCTTATCCCCCTCTCTGGGACTCTGTGGCTGATGAGGCTGTCCTTCAACTATCAGCATCTTCTATTGTCTTTAACACACACACACACACACACATATATAGTAACTTGGATTTATGTAAGCCTGCTTGTGTATCTGTGTGGCCACAAATGTTGAGGTCACCTTCATATACATCCGCCATCTGCAGGGTTTTATTAGTATAAAGCACTTCAGAGCATTGAGTGACTATATTGTTTGCAACCTTTTGATTATCCCTTCTTTTTCATCTTTAAAACTTCATGTCGTTTAACTTTTAATAATAAAAACAACCCTGGAGAAAGAACGAAAAAATTGTTAGGAGAAAGTTTTGGATCATGATGTTTTTTTTTTTTTATCACTTGATTGACATTAATATAATCATATAATATTTTGAAAATCAATGAATCGTTTAGTAGCTCTGGCTTGTCAAATGTGAGAATTTGTTGCTTTTGTTTGTTTTTTGTTTTTTATCTCTGTAAACTGAATATTCTTGACTTTTGAGCTGTTCGGACTGATGCAATTAGTTGTGATGGCCAATTTTGGGGGGTTTTTTTAGACTACAAATTAATCAAGCAAACAACTGATCTCAGATTTGATTAAAATGATAATTAGCCGCAGCCCTGAATAAAATTTAAACTTTAAACAGAAATTAGTTGATTAACTGTTAAAAGAGCTATTAGAGACAAACAGCAACAACAACAACAACAACAACAACAACAACAACAACTGGAAAAGCTTAATGTGAGCATGCAGTTCTAATAATTATACTCTTGGGGTTATTGGGTAAATACCAAATACCAATATCCGGACAGCAATCCATCACATTTGCTTACAGCTCATGTGTTAGGCCTGAATTTGCCACTAGAGGTCACTGGATGCCAAACAAATGGAGTCAGGATGTCAACACAGTGTAACAAACAAAAGAAAAGATGTGCATAAATGTGTCTTGCAGGAAATGTATCCTGATTATTAACACGCCTGTTTACGTATTTCTTTGCATTTTTTTGTTGAGGATTTAAGATTAAAGTGTAGCTGAGAAGATCAGTGAATCTGGCATCAGCCTCAGCATCAGTACCAGCAGAGAGGAGCAGCTGCAGAGCTCTCACTCTGATTCTATTTGCAGGTACCAAGAACATCCGAGACGTACACTTAACCACGAATACATATATAACTATATATTTAAACAAAAATATATAACAGGTGTTTAATATATAGATAAAGAAATGTTACTGTGTAATTTCATTAAAAAGCTTCTATGGTGAAATGATGTTTAGCGTGACTATCCAGTCGCAAATTTTGGGACGAGAGCGCATGCGTGGAAGTCGACGCCCACTTTTTTCACAGACGATCTTTGTAGCGGCAAGATGCTCATTATGGTCACTTCCACAAATACTTGCCGCAATAAAATCCCTCTTGGCGTGATTATGAGTCGCATTTTAAACTCCACAAGTACTTGTAGTTTTCCTAAAGCGCCGCAAAGCCTTTTATTCTACTTTTCAATAAAACCAACACAGGTAAAACGAGATGTCAGTGACATAAACTCCCCCGTCCTGGCATCTCATGGTACAGCCTGTCGACGTCCTGCGCGGGAGCGGAAAACGTGCATCCGACTTCAGGGGAAAGGAGCTGTGTGTTTTCCTGGTAGAAAAAAAAAACATATATTAACTGCAACACTTAACTCAACCACTGATAATATTCGGCTTTCTCATAGACGTCTGCACAAACTAGAGGTCAGTGAAGGGAATTGTTGTAGCTTCGTTAGCATTAAACAGCTACAAGCTAGCTAGCACGTCTGTTTGTTGATGGGTCGTCCTGCTCTGCTTACATCTCGTTCATGCGTGTTAACTTCGCTTTCCGCGCCTGCCAAGTGTCAGCGAGATTAGCTTGAGCACATTCAGTGTCTGTGCGTGATGCTGGACTATTTTTGTCAGACTGAACATGACATGTCATGTTTGAATGAACTGTGGACTCGAGAGGATGTTAGGGGGAGGGGCACTGGATGAAATGTGTACACGTTTTACATGCCTGAGTAGATGCACCTGAGCTTTATTTTTTTTATTCCTATTGTTTATATGCAAATGATTACAAATATATTAAGGTGTTCATTTCCTTGTCTTCATCTTCCAGCTCGGTTTTACGTTCAGCATGGCTCGAGATTGGAAACCTGGTGATCTGATCTTTGCCAAGATGAAGGGGTACCCACACTGGCCTGCAAGAGTAAGTCTGGGGCTTCATCAGTGTAAAAGTCAGACAAATTATTAAATACACATTTACAGTTAAGTTAATATGCTTCACGGTAAAATGCAACTCTCATCCACCAAGAGACGCAATCCACAGACACAGTTATTAATCACGCACCTGAGAAAATATCAAAGTGTTCAGGTTTTTTGTTTTTGTGTTTTATGGCTGCAAGTAAATACCTGTTTTTCTTCTAATTTCCCTACCAGATCGATGAAGTGCCAGACGGCGCTGTGAAGCCATCCAATATCAAGTTCCCCATTTTCTTCTTTGGCACCCATGAAACGTTTGTAATCTTTGTTTTTTCCTTTAGTTTGATGGGCTTATATTGTGCATACTGAGGTGAAGTAGCATTTAATGAGAAGATGAGAAAAAAGGCAATGGAGTGGAAGCACTGCTGGGTCTTTCTGTTGATCACCACAGGTGCTCTTTGGGACCTTCAGGTGCACTTCAGGTGCTTATTCCATCTTGTGAAGGGCTCTTTGCATGGGTGAGATTTAGTCTTGATAAGAAATGCAAAATGCAAGTCTCCTTCAAAAACAATCAAAGGCACACTGTAGGATTTGTGCAAAAATACTTATATATACCTCGATGTAGATATATTAGGGTGAAGCGTGTTTCTCCATGCATCTCCCATTGACTTCAATACAACAGGCACCACAGTCTGGCCCCAAAGCAAGATTCAGTGACGTAATGACCCTTCCTTCTTTTTTAGGTTCCTTGACAAAGACCAGGAAATGGAAATGATGCAGGAAATAAAGGAAAACTTAAATCCAATGTTATATTGTTGGGTAAAATGTACTATTAAAACAAAGGGGGAAAAAGGGGGACTTGCAGTGAGATATTTGAAATAGTATACTGTACAGCTGCATTTACACTGCCCTTTTATTCCATTTTGTTTATTGAACTGTCCTCATGCTCTATTGAAATTGTTTCTTTAAATACATAAATGTTTGATGAGTGGCTGAATAGAGTTACCCGTTTGTTTTGTCTGTGTGCTGCTGCTGCTCCATCTCACAGTGAACACGTTACATAATACTACATGTTTAATTAAGCAGACAAACATTGTTGATTATCTTCCTCCCCACAGTGCATTCCTTGGCCCTAAAGATATCTTTCCGTACCAGCCCAACAAGGAGAAGTACGCCAAGCCCAACAAGAGGAAAGGCTTCAACGAAGGATTATGGGAGATTGAGAACAACCCAAAAGTTGAGCTCACTGCGCCCAAGGTACATCTTCTTCCTCTCTGTCTCCTCAAATGACATTTTTCAGTATTTATCCACCAGGCATTGGCTGGCCTGAAGCTTTTGAAGCAGAGCTTTCTCTAAAACATCCTTGCACTCACACTTTTATGTCATTCTTTAAATTCTAGCACTAGTGCACAAGACTTAAAATAACATTATTGTATGTGCATAGCTGGCACAGAGCTTCCTAGTCATTGTGTTTTTGTCTGTTTCATTTAATCAGTTTCTTCCCTCTTTTTTTTAAGCCGGTGGCCCCAGAATCTTTCACTGAAAAGGATTCAGACAGCAACCCAGAAGGAGAAGAGGAAGCAGATGACAAGGGGATAAAATCTAAAGTAAGTTTTTGCTCCAGTAAACATAGACACAGTCGCTTCACTGCATTGACATGCTACTGATGCGTTCCTGTGTTGTCAGCTTCTTCCTTCTTTTGCTGTTTTCCTCTAATCCTTCTCTAATGTGTGTCTGCTTCATACTGAATTACACCAGTGCAGGCTTAAACAGTGATGGTGTCATTTTGTTTAATAGATTATTAGATTAAGTCTCTTGCATGCTGAGAGCAGTGTGTGAAACAGAAGGATACTCGCTAACTTTTCTCCCTTTCAAGACTCGTTCACTCCACCACACTGCATCCTATGCTGTGTTTTGGGTGCATTCAGGTTCCAGGAAGTGAGGCTGAGCAGGAGAATGAGAATGAGGAGGAGGAGGAGGAGGAGGAGGAGGAGGAGGAAGGGTCTCTGATCTCTGAGCAGGGTCCTCAGAACCAGGATGTACGTACATTGCATGTTGGGTTTCCGTAAAGCGGTGCAGGTTGCTTCATCCCCTCCCCGTGGGAAAGCATGTGACACTTTGGTGGTTTTTTTCAACTGGTAGTTTGTTTCTGTTTGATTCAGAGTTCTTTTTGGCGGCCACAAACTTGTGTTGGTCTTTTGATTAGAGCGCCTCCTCTGGGTTTGCTTTGTGAATGCCACTGAGGTGATAGCTATTTTCAAGCAGCATTATTTGAGAAAACTGTCTCTGTGTTGCCACTAAAATTAATTTATAAGATTAGATATTAGCAGATAAGCACAGCTGGCTCTGGATCAAATTGATTTAGGTTGGGGAGATTAACTAATTGATATAATTGGAAAGTGTGTTTTCTACCCTGAAAGCTTGTGTTATTGCTTTACATTTCCTGCCTTTCCCTGTCCACATTTTCACCAAACTTCTTTTTGCAATAAGTTGATTTTATTTTATGTTTGCATGGCTTTCTGTGTGCTTTGGAGAAAGGTAAGTAGTGACTGAGTTTATGTCTTTATGTATTCTGCTGGAGAGGTACACTCTTTCTATTTAATTTTTTTTTTTTATGGCTGCACAGTAAATCAAAATATTATCAAATATTGCAAAGTGTGTTTTCCAAATCTAAATGCGATTCATATTGCAATCATTATATCTGTAAATATAATCACAATATGATCATTATTTTAGCATATCGTGCAGTCCTGTTTTTTCCCCCTGCTTTCTTTACTTTATTTTGATAAATCAAAAACTGTGTCCCAATTCCCCACTAAGTACACAAAGTATAATACTCAAAAAGCTTGTACGAGTTGGAGCGTACTGTTAATTTACATTATTGTTCCATCATGCAATGCATAAAGAAAAATGGAGGAGCTGCTGACAGCTGCAAAGAATTAATATAAATTGCGAATGCCTCCTCAATAATCTCAGTATTACAGTTTTATTTTACTGGCACTCCAAAGTCAGTTTAATTAGTTAGTATTGACAAAATTGACAAACTTTGGAAACAGATGTTTTTTACAGGACAGTCATGATGGCATGCAACAACTATAGTTAAATAGATATGAGTTAATATAGTGTACAGTATACTGTGTTCAATTCATGTGTGTGTGTAATCTGGACACAGTTGTTGTTAATGAAACACTGGCACATTTACGACTGCGTAGAGTGTAATATCACAGCTATACACTAGATGGTGCTAATGATCCAAATGTCAAAAGGAGGGTAAAATAAGACGGATCAAATCCTCCAAGAAGGACTGCAAATATGATGATTGTTCACTTGATAGTATGCCTTACACTTCAGTAGCTGTTTCAGAGAATATAGTTAAAAGTCTGGATCGCAAAGAAATTAATAAAAAGTTGTATTTTAGGGCTCGGCACAGAAAGAATCTGCAGATGTTCCTAAACCCAAGAGAGGGAGAAAAAAAAAGGTTAGTAGTGTTTGTTAATGGAGCGTATAATCTCTTAAAAATGGTTTGTATGAAACATTTTATAAAATGGTGCGTTATCGATTTCTTTCCAGAGTGATGTTGAGCAGGAGACTGAGAAAGAAGATGCTCCTGCTAGTCCTGTTAGTCCCACAGGTAAGCAGTATCCCATGATGTTCATGGATGTATACACAACAATTTTGGAGAGAAAGCATTAATCAGATATAAACATATTGCATTGTGGCATTGTAGGACATTTGAACTTTTATTTAACCTTTAAGTAGAATTCTTTGCATTCAGCTTCCTTTTTGCGTCTGTGTGTTTTGTGACCAGGCGCAGAGGGTCCTAAACGAAGAGGCAGGAAGCCGAAAAGTGAGAAGCTACTTTTGCTCCAGCAGCAGGAACAGCAAGGCTCAGGAAGTGAAATGTAACTACACGACAATATACACACGGCATACACACACAATCGAAAATTAACGCAAGTCCTTTTTTAAAGATTTATAATTTTTTATTTTCAAAGGAATGAGAAAGACTGTGACAACAATCCACCAGAATTTTGAAAAAACGTACATTACAATGACACATTAATAAAAAAAAAACAAAAAATAAAAATAACACAAGTCTGTGTTTCCAGTGCATTACCTTTGCCTGGGTGGTGGGACCAGAATGATTGATTCTGCAAGGAAGAAATAATGCTAACATTTTTTAAAATTCTGGTCACTAATCGACCGTAGTCGATATGGATATGGTCTGTACTCGTGGATGCTTACAGCTATTTCTGAACTATTAAAGTCACCATAATTACAGTCTGATGTCCTGAGTATGGAGTCCTCATTTTCCCTCCCATTTAGGGACACTGCAGAGTCAGAGCGAAAGAGAAAGAGGGCACCTGAGGACAAGTCCAAGAGTGGAGAGGAGGAGAAGAGAAAGAAGGAGGAGGGCAAAGGAAAGGATGCAGAGGGGAAGGAGCCTGAAACCAAGAAGAAGAAGCAGTCCAAAGATGACGGCTCATCAGGCTCTGACGATGAAGAGGCAGGTGTCCAGTCCTCACAAATATCATCACATTTAGAAACATCAACATTGTTTCTGTTTAAGAGGCCCAACAGTCCGTGTGCTGCGATGCTTTCACGCACATGATTGTGATTTCTTTTCATTTTAGAAAAACAAAGGCAGAAAGAAACAACAAAACTCAGAAGTGGACAAAGATGTGCGTCGACGGAAAGCAGATGAATTGAAAGAGTACGTATACAAACAGTACCCAGCAGAGGGTATCACAGTTGAAATGATGATCTCATACTATATTACTTTTTGTGGTCCGACCAGCAGCCAACAATCACGAACTATTTAAAGGTGCATAAAAACTGGCCGCCTATTGAATTCCTACTCCAAACAAATAGGGGCAGCATATCACCTGTTTAAATGCTAACTGTTTTCTGTTTATACTACTATGACTATAGCTATTGTTAGCTTGTTAGCTCAGTTAGCTTTGCAGCTGGCCAGACTACTGGGTGAGTGTTGCAGAGATATCTAATTTCAGTAGATATTTCTGCAACTCAATTCATAGCAGTCTGTGACATAACTTCATACCTGTTAATTTATCATTTTATTTCATGTTTTAATCTAAAATTCTTATATATTTAAGCTGGTATCTAGAAAAGCTAGGATCTGAGAAGGAAGAACCAGATAATTTTAAATTAAAGGTATTTGACTTGAGAAATGACTTAATACTTTAATATATTAAATGGATTAAAAATACATTTTATTTCATTTATCAGCTACACTTGTCGAAGTTCTTAATGACACTGACGTGTAAAAGGGAGAAGAGAAGTTAATAGATTTCTGACATGGTTGTTATTCTGTCTTGCAGGCCAAACAAAGATGATGGGAAGAAAAATGAAGAGAAGACAGGAGTGAAGAAAAAGGGTGAGAACTTAAGTTCAAATATTGAATGCAATTAGTTTGTACAGGGAGGTGAATTCCGGCAATTCAGAGCTCATGTTTATGGTATGAAACATATCTTCCTATTTTAATCCCATAAAATAGAATATATGGTTAAAATGACATGAGCTGATTTGGATATTGATCAGATGACCGTCAGACCTGTGTAATAGAACCTTGTTTGTAGTAAAAAGGTCATGAGATAATGTGACCCCTTATTTTCATAGTTTTTCCTCCACAGGGTTTTTTTTCCTGCAGACTAAATATAAAGTTGTCTCCCTGTTTTGCACCGCTGTAGCCTGATGTGAAGGCTCTTTTTAAATTCAATTCATTGTGACAAATTTAACTGCATTTAGAACTCAGTTTCTTGGTGGCTTGAAAAACAAATCCAAAGTCATTTCAGCCAAATAAAACCAAACATAAGTGTAGAGTGTAAAGCTGATAGATATCCCAAAACACGTTTTTGACACTGATAAAATGTTTTTGTTTCTCTTCTATATTTCACAGAAATATCAACTGACTTGAAACTCCAGAGACTGCACAGTGAAATCAAGATTTCACTGAAAATTGACAACGCTGTAAGTTCCACTTACACTCCACTGTCAGATCCTAAACCTCACACATCATCAGTCATCCTTGTCCTCTGACAACCTTGCAAATCAATTTAACACTAATTTGATTTTCTCCTTTGTGCACTTGACTAACAAAGACAGATGTCTCAGACACAGTCCATAAAATGCTGCGAGACTGAAAGCAGCGTTACATGGATTCCTTTCATCATCACACTATAAAGTAACAGTACCCTAATGAATGACACTATGACAGCTCCCATTATTTGTTTGTTTACTAAACCTCACAGACGTGTGCGTGACCTCAAAAGTACGAACAAAACAATTTTGTTTTGACACAAAAGCTGGTCAGTAATTTAATGCAAGTGGACCATGGAGGGACCTCCAGTAGTATGAGAGTCAGACACTCAACTTGGACAGTGTTAGTGACCCCAGGACGGGGCAGTAACTAGCCAAGTGCTGGTAAAATGTGCAGGTGTCTTGTAGATTTGCTTCACTCACTAACCCAAAAAAACAATATTAATCTATTGAGTGACTGGTAGAATTTGAACATTCAAAAGCAATTTAGTGTGGGAATAAAAAAATATTTTGCACCCTGCACCAGAACAACAATGTTTGGACGTTTTAAGATCATAAAAAATGAATGCCCTTTTCAATTAGAGCTAACAGGGATGGTGGTTATGACATATAGTGACAGAAAAACAAACCATGTCCTTCATCAAGTTTCCAGTAATGCCCTGAAGGGGAAGGCACTTCTAGGAACACTGTTCAGCGTCCCTCCAAAGCCTTCAGACAAGCTTCGCTTTGCTGTATCTGGGTATTGTGAGACTGATACTTTCTTTGGGAAAGTTGTTTTGTGTGTCTATATTGCTGCCGAGCAGGCGGACCCTTTTATGTCCACCATTTTAAAATGCTACTCGCTACATCCATTTTCTTGCCCCATAGATACTGATGAATAAAGGACAGATATGGCCAGAAAAGTTACATTTACACCATGAATACTGTATGTTGAATTTTCAGTACACTGTGGTTAAGTTCGATCATTGGCTGCTTTACTTCAGCATCCTACTTATTTTGCTTTTTGACTTCTGTTGACTTCTAAATACCTATACATCCTTTCTTGCTTTTCTGTCACTTTCATTCCATGGCCCCCTGCTTCCACCTCACTAGGATGTGAAGAAGTGCTTGGATGCATTAGATGAGATTGGTGCACTTCAAGTCACAACCCAGCACCTGCAGAAACACAGTGAACTCATTGCCACGCTCAAAAAGGTAGATTAAGTAAGACTATATTAAATTGAAGATCCAGATAACGCCATGCTGTGTTTTAAGCGCTTTGCTGAGCGGTGATGCATGTTTTTTTCTTTTAATCCATGTTCTAGATTCGCAGATTCAAAGCCAGCCAGGACATCATGGACAAGGCAACTATGTTGTATAACAAGTTCAAGAGTATGTTTCTGGTCGGAGAAGGTGACTGTGTGCTCAGCCAGGTGCTCAACAAGTCTATAGCTGAACAGCGGCAGCACGAGGAGGCCAAGAAAGGAGCACTGAAGAGAGTGGAGCAAGCCAAGGAAAACAACTCGGGTACTATTTATTATACAGTGCATTCAGAAAGTATTCAGACCCCTTCACTTTGTTCACATTTTGTTATGTTGCAGCCTTATGCTAAAATCATTTAAATAAAATGTTCCCCCTCATCAATCTAAACTCAATACACCATAATGACAAAGTGGAATTTTAGAGTTTTTTGCAAATTTATTAAAAAGGAAAAACTGAAATATCACATTGACAAAAGTATTCAGTCCCTTTGCTATGACACTTTAAAATTTAGCTCAGGTGCCTCCCATTTCTCTTGATCATCTTTGAGATGTTTCTCCACCTTGACACAAAAGTCTCACAGCTGACAATGCATGTCAGAGCAAAAACCAAGCCATGAGGTCGAAGGAACTGTGCAGAGCTCAGAGACAGGATTGCATCGAGGCAGAGATCTGGGGAAGGCTAAAAAAAAAATTCTGCTGCATTGAAGGTCCTCAGGAGCACAGTGGACTGAATAATTCTTAAATGGAAGAAGTTTGAAACAACCAGGACTCTTCCTAGAGCTGGCCGCCCAGCCAAACTGAGCAATCGGGGGAGAAGGGCCTTGGTAAGAGTGATGAACAAGAACCCCAAGGTCACTCTGGCTGAGACCCAGAGATCCTGTGTGGAGATGGGAGAAACTTCCAGAAGGACAACCATCACTGCAACACTCCACCGATCTGGGCTTTATGGCAGAGCGGCCAGACAGAAGCCTCTCCTCAGCGAAAGTTTGCAAAAAAGCAACTTAAGGACACTCAGACTGTGAGAAACAAAATTCTCTGGTCTGATGAAACCAAGACTGAACTGTTTGGCCTCAGTTCTAAGCGTCATGTCTGGAGGAAACCAGGCACCACTCATCACCTGCCCAGTACCATCCCAACAGTGAAGCATGGTGGTGGCAGCATCGTGCTTTAGGGGTGTTTTTCAGCGGCAGGGACTGGGCGACTGGCCAAGGTAGAGGCAGGCTGACTGGAGCAAAGTACAGGGATATCCTTCATGAAAACCTGGTCCAGAGCGCTCAGGACCTCAGACACCTTCCAACAGGACAATGACCCGAAGCACACAGCCAAGACAACTCTCAAATTTAACTGATATTATCATTTGTAGTGGGAAAAATAGACGTGTTTTTACTCGAGGTCTCAGACTTGTTGATCCTACTGTATATTAGTTTCTTTTTGGCTCAGCTGCTGATTATCATCATTTATGATAAAGATTGCTGTAAATGTTGTATACAAGTAAAAAATGTACAGGAAGAGTAAAAGTAAGGAATCTTACTTTACCTTTGAGTTATTTTAAAGCGTGTAGTGTGGTTGGTACAGTGACAGTTGGCTTGGTCCGGTGATGAAGTTGCATCATAAGGCCTGTCTGCTAGTTATTGGTAAATCGATTATGAGCAGCTCAGTCATGTATGAAAACCAACTAGATAACGGAGACATTGAAGCTTTGAGTCAGTTTCCTCTGTCCTTGACTGGAGGACGTCACAGGATCTCTGTGGTTAACATTCTCATTGGAAACACTGAGTGTGATCAGAGGTCTGCACCCACATCCTTGCTCTGTTGACTCACTCCATTGATGTAAATACTGTACTTCCACCAAAAGGAGTGTCTTTGTGAAAGGTCTCTTTTCTGCAGCAAGGCATGCCAAATCGATGGAAAATCGTATTTATCCCAGTAAGGTCGGGAGCACGGCATGTGTGTCATCACATGCTCCTGAGTTCTCCTCTCTGCGGTGTTTTAGGTTGTGTAGTGATGTTCTGTCTGACTGACTCTGTGTCTTTTTGTGCACCGCCTTAAGACAAGATGACAAACGGTGATACCAGCCCTGAAGACAAGAAGCAGGAGACGGAGAGAGAGAAGCTTCTTGAGGACACCTCAGTGGGAGAGAATCACAGGTAGTTGATACAAACAACACATACACAGAAAACAGTGTATTATTATCTTAGTAAAAACTGAAGAACAAAACTGTTAAAATCGATTACACACATCTAATTGACCTTTGCTTTGTGACGTTCAAAATTAGCCCTTAAAACGGTATCAGATTCTTTTCTGTAGTTCTGTCTGGGGTTCCCTTTCAGTACTGCATGACAAATGTGTTTCAAATGCATCATATAAGAAGAGGGCTCCAGACTGTGACCATTTTATAGCACTTTTCAACCGTTCTTGGAGACAGTGGGACAAAATTTTAAAACAAGGAGCAACTGTGGGACGTAAATATTGTTTTTGAAAATTGTCATTGTAGATCATGTGAAACAAAGAGTAGTGTTTCCGTTGGTAACGTTTTGACAATGCAAAGATCACAAAATAAAACAAAACATCCACGATCAATCATCTGATCCACTTCCTCAATATATACGTGGTTACTGGTGCCTGGATGCAGGTGAGAGGTGGTCAGACCCAAGCCCAATGGTTCCTACTGAAGATGTAAATCTTTAAAAACAAGTATAAGTATCGTTGATTTAAAGAAAAAATGTGCAAATGCAAATGTTATTCAAACAGCGCTAAATGGTATTTTTGGAGACTTTTTTTCGCAGCAGATTAATACACATTTGGTGCTCAGGACTGTATATGTGGGATTAACTCAAGATAAACTACAACAACCATGATTATTGTGTGGAAGGAGCATGTCAAGAGTGTTGTTGGTGTGTTTTTAATAGGTCTGAGGTACAATAATACCATTAACATATTTGTTTATGTACTTTAGTGCCCCAAAAGCTCAGGAAGAGTCCACTTGAGGAGTGTCCTACATGCCTGAAGAAAGAGAGGATATTTGCTGCTGTACTCATACAACCTTTGTCCAAACTGGACTGTGCAACTGGGATCTCCTGTCCAGTTCCTTTTGATGACTGATATTGATCACTGGTTCCCAGTTTGCTGACTGTTCTTGTCAGTGTTGGCTGCTCAAAGGTTTCATCAAACCCCTCCCCTCCAGAGGTGAACTGACTGACTGCATATTTTATTTTTTTACTTTGTATTATCTTTACCTTTCAGACGCTTTTAGTCACATGCTCATGTCCCATCTGTTTTAATTTAACTAATGACAGTTAAAGAATAAGAACTCGTAGATCTGCTGCACCGTGAACTTAGGTCCTATCTTTCAATAGGAGTAGATGGTTTGATTGTGCTCTATCAATTCATATGCATTTAAATTGATTTTTTACTTTTACAGACTTAACAGTTGGATTTTAACTTCACTGAAAGATTATGGGAAGCACTAAGGTTTAGTCATAGTGATGTGTTTCGTTACCACAAAAATAACAGAAATTTATTTGCCAAAGTTTTTTTGCCAAGTTTCCTCAACCATGTTCAAGTGTTTTTAAAAGTTGTCAGTTTTTAACATAGATGTAAATAAGAGTATTTTTTGTGCCTGTCTGTTGACCTGTTTCAGCATCGGATAATAAAGTAGTACATACAGTGTAGTACTCCTTGTTGTCTTTAATAATATTCACACAGAAGTCGCATGGTATCTCAAACACTGCTATGGTGGGAGATCTGGGCTGCGTTCTAAATCGCATATTTTTCTTTTTACTTTAAGAGCTTGCTGCAGCTGCACTTTAAGTATAATTGGGACAAACTACCCGTCATAGCATTGCACCTTGATCTTTTAACCCTCTTTTATCCGCTGCAGTCACTAGCACGAGCTTTGAAGTAAAAAGAAAAGGAATGCAATTTGGAAAGCAGCTCGCGGCAGTTCGGTCAATGTGACATATCATCCTCCATGCAGAGGACTTTGGGTCAGAAAAGCATGCTGGCTTGCATACTGCAAATCGCGACCAGATGCAGTAGGGCATCCTGGTATTTAAACTTACTTCATTTGACATACTATGTGGTGGGACTTACTAAATCTCATTCTAGTACACTAGACTGACTTTCTGTGCGTTCAACGTACTGTCAATTATTGGAAAAACATTTTTCAGACAGGGAAAATTCATGTGAATGCCCTTTCAATTTGGAAGGTCGGAGAAAATTTTGTTGCACGGGATGACGTCATATGACGCTGAAACATGGCGGACAAAAGTAAACATTATGTTGGTCATGTTTTATATAGTCATTGTATAGTTTCCTTTGTTCTTCCTTGTCACTCAAAAACTGGAAACAGAATTTTGGCATCCATGTTTCTCCCACATGCTGACATGAATACGTATGAAGTCGTAAGAACGACGTCCCAACTCGGGAAATGGGACCATCAGAGGAGCACGTGAATGCAGCATTTGTCCATTTCACCACAGGGGCTGTTGCTGTGTCGTGTCATCTGATGACGATTGCTGATGTAGCCTGGATGCTGTCAAATCTAATCAAACCACAGATTATCACAGCAGATTAACTGAGAAATTGACTGTTAAAATCGTAATGAATACAACTAAGGATGTGTTTTCTAACCATTACATTCAAAATATGTGCATTTAAATATTTGTTGATGATTACTTGAGTGCTACTTTACTAAGCACTAAACCAAAGAGACTGCTGTTTACTGGGCTGTTTCATTGATGAAGAAGCCTTCATAAGAAGAAATTCCCAGGCCAGTAAAATACATTTTCCAGTTAATGTTAATTTATTTCAAACAATGTCAACATATTATTGTCCAAAAATACAAAATGTTTTTCTTCTTCAAGAAAATATAAATTAACAAATGTCAAAGCATTTCTTTCTGAAATATAGAACTATGAACTGTATTATACAGCATTAAATCAGTGACCCGAGCAGTTCAGTTAGTTAAATGCACCAGGGTCAACATAGGGGTAGGCCAGGAAATCTCCCAGCTTGTTGCCATCGGCGTCATAGTGGAGCATCCGGAAGCACTTGTCACAGAAGAGACACGGGTCACTCGGAGCAAACTGGTCATTGGTGGTAAACCATCTGGAAAGAGCAGTAGTGGAATGTTACTAAGTACATTTACTTGTACTCGAGTATCTCCATTTTATGTAACTACATTTCTACTCGACAACACAATAATTCAAATAACACAAGTATTGTACTTGTTACTCGACTACATTAAACAGTTTTTAATACCCTGTCCAGTGAAACCACCTCCACATTTGGAGATTTTGAATTAGATTTTTTTAAGATAAACAAACTAGTGACAATCCCTTGGATTGTATGGAATATGCATTGATAAGATATGTCGTTCTCACAGGCAACAAACAATTCGCTATGAATACTAATCCAAAAAACATCACATATATAATAGTAAAACACTGACAAGGACCATTAACCATTAATTGACGCTTTAAGTAAATGCTGATACTTGTAGTGGAGTATTGTCACAGTACTGGATCACTACTTTTACTTAAATAAAGATCTGAATACTTCTCCCCCCACTGGTAAAGAGTTCAACTTGTATTCACAGTTTGAAAAATCCCAAGATGTTATGCAATGACGATTTTCACGCACCTTCCGATGAAGACATGGCAAACGGTGCATTTCTTTGTGATGACCCTGTGCTTGTGTGTGAGGAGTGGATACAGCTTCTTGTCCCGGCAGTCGTTCTTGTGGGCCAGTCTATAATGAGTACAAGGAGTGGAAAAAGGACCACGGCCATTAAGAGCCTGAGTGCTAACACAGATTGGTCTCACATTCGTGACATTTAGAGCTGCTTTCATGAGTGGTTACCCTGCTCACACACAAAGATGAGACACATCTACTATTCTGGATTTCCTAGTACGATGAAACGAAATGAGCAACGAGGTCTTGTGAGAGCAGTCAGATCCTGTCTGACAACGAAGTGCTTTATTTCAAAGGCTTGTAGCAATAAAACAGGGATGCAGAAAGTGCCGGCAAAATCACATCTTGTGATAAATGAAACCACCATTTATAATTGCAAAGTAGTTTCACTGCTTGTTAAGGTAGAGAAGGAAATACTCCTGACTGTCTGCACAAAAGTTTAGAGAAATCCTTCTGATAGTTTACGAGACATTCAGTCCAGACCAAAGGGCTGGGCCAACTGAGTGGAGCCATGGCACTATTGTGGCTAAGAACATAGAGGTAGTCCCTGTGATGATGCTTAATTAATTCTAAAGGGATCTTATCTTTAACTGACATGAATTTTACATTTTTTACTGAGACCATATTATACCCATGCAATGAGCCCTTTCCAAGATGGAATAAGCACAGCAGAAACAGGCGCATGAGCTTCATTTCTACTCCCACAATAATCCGTAAATGGATATCAAAACGCCTTTAAACAATCGTCGTGCATATGGACACTTGTGCCCTACTCCACCACTCCTTAGGCCCGTCAATGAGAATCAGCGAGGTTCTCCAACTGCATCAGAAGAGCTGTCATTATGCACAGGTGTGAGCCATAATTGTATAATATCTCAATCCTCATTTTCAAATGTCAGATGGATGATCAATGATTAATCTATAAAGCTCACACTGAAACAGACTTTACAATGGGCTCCGCAACTCGGGCTCAAATGAAAAGATCATGAACAGGGAAGTAATGGGTCCAATGTAAATATAAAGAATGATTAAATTCAAGTCAAGAAGTATCCAAAGAGCGGCTGTATGAGATCAACACAAAGCTGTTGCAACTACTTATGTTATTTTATGTTAGGCAAGAGAAAGGTTAGAGGTGTGTAAGCAAGCAGCAGCAACCACCACAGCTGAGTGTGGCAGGCTGAGAGGCACCTTGTGTCAGATTTCGGTCAATGATTCAGCGCAGCAGCTCTGCTGAATCACTT
Organism: Pagrus major; assembly: GCF_040436345.1. Taxonomy (NCBI): domain Eukaryota; kingdom Metazoa; phylum Chordata; class Actinopteri; order Spariformes; family Sparidae; genus Pagrus; species Pagrus major. The sequence continues at coordinate 14,141,469 of NC_133215.1, forward strand.
GATTGTTTATGATTTTCTTTTAATTTGCAGATAGAAATGTGGAGGCATGAGAGGCATGCACTTGAACTCTAAATATTTTCCACTAGCTTCCATTTCAATATTTTCCTAGGACACTGCAAACATTGTGGTGTCAGCTGAATGTTCTGTCATTGCAGAAATAGTTCAACTAAGTGTTACGTCCTAAAATTAGCACAAATCAAAATTCAAGCAATCAAGCAAATTCTGCCGTTCGTCTTTTATCTACACTTTTGTTGGGCCTTTATGTTTAGATATTCATTTTATTAAAGCTGTTTTGTGATTGTGCGTCTGTGATTTAGTAGAATATTCCTGTGATCAGTTGACTGCCAAACTACTAGCTGTCTGAAGCTAATGTGTCACTAATACAACATCCTACGTTACTGTTGATTTATTTTTGTAAACACAGTTTTGTTGTTGCTTGAATAAGTTAATTCATTTTTTTAATTTGGTCAAAATCATGTTTATGTTATCTTTTTCTGATTTGCAAAAACGTCAAAGCCCAACTCTGGTCTTACCCTTATTAGAGGTGTGTTAAGCTCACTGCTGAGTTCTTCATATACATCATAAATAAGTGCCAGGATCTACCTTCAAACCATTATCCAGCTACAAGGAGAAATTCAGCCTGAAAACCAGCACAATGTCTGTGAGTGCTGAGGGGATGGAGCAGCGCAATATTTTCTCCCTCCCCCCAGATTCCAAATAAAATAAGCATGAAGAAGATCATACTGCCACAGTGTCATTCAAACACTGACCAATAGTTATCAAAGCAGAAGTTCAAAATAATTTAATAGAACAATAATACAGCAATACAAAATGCAAAGTTGTTACTCCACTACCAGCATTTATGTATTTATTGATTGATTTATTGTTGCATGCTGCATTATAAAAACACTTTTGTGGAATTTGTGGAATTCTGTGGCTTTGTTTTTGCAATTGTTTGGGCTGGCCATTAAGGCAGATGAATAGCCAACTGATGGCCCATCAGAGGCCTGTTAGGATCCCTCCCTGTTACACCCAAGGACCGTGACTAAATCCTGAAGGTGTCAACCTGGCCTCTAAACGCCCCAGATACCAATCTGACTGAACATCTGTGGGGTGTGCCGGAACTCGTAACCCACGGGAATCAAAGGGTCTGCTTCAAAAGGTCCTGTGTCCATCCCTCGAAGGGTCAGAGTCGAGTCTGATCCAGGGTGGAGCCTTTGTGGATCATACTTGTTCCAGCACATCCGACTGTTCCTAGATCGGATTAGCATCTGGGGAATTTGGGGGTCAGGTCGACATCTTGAGCTCTTTTTCCACACACTTCGGGCCATTCTTAACAGTTTTGGCTGTGTGACAGGAAGCATTGTCTGCTAGAACGTAGTGTTCTTGGTCTGCAACTGTGTTTGGGTGGGTGGTGTGTGTCCACATGAATGCCTTGACCCAGGGTTTCCCAGCAGAACATTACATGATAATGAGATGATTAAAATTTCTGCTATGTGATGTTAACATTCATTCTTATTACCCCTTTTAGTACGAGGGTGAGGGGGTCTTTAAAAAGTTGCTGAATCATAAAACTGACCACTTGTTGAACAATAATGAGAAAAAAAACACAGGACTAACCTGACATCTGTGATGATGACAAGATGTTCGCAGTCTCCCTGGTGGCAGTAGAGGTACGGGAAGCCCACTTTAACTGTCAGATCGGCAAATCGCGTGTCCTCCATCTTGGCCTGGCTGTAGGACGGGAAGTTGCGGGCCTTCACCCATTCAATGGTAGTCCTGTATCATAGGCACATCATAGAAATGTCCCTTCAAATACATGTTTGTTCATTTTGAAGTTATACATCATATTAAACCAAAGTAAATTTCAGTTTCTGGGAGCTTCCATGTTCATCTATTTGAAGTGTGACTTTTGGTTTAAACATAAATGTTTAGAGTCACGTCTACAAAGAACTCTATCCCAGCACACGTTTCAGAGTGTGAATCGAAGCAATATTCGGCTCCAACTATTTCTAACTGTGGTCTCTCATCTGTCTATGAGAACAGTTATTTTAGTCATTGTCAAGATCTTCATCTTCACCGGAGCCAGAATCACAAGGCATCAGGTACAATCCTCTAAAACCAAGATGCCCTTGTTCTTATTAGCAGTTGATTTCATAATCTGCAGTGTTAACAAAAGCACCACAGTGATATTTAAGAATATATTTCCATTGAACTTTTGTCTGAATAATTCTTGACCTGCCTCTACAGTGTAAATGTTGTATAATTGCACACTGTTTGTTAAAAATAAAACTGTGTAAATCAGTTTGGTGAGGGTTCATTGGTTCAAGACTAAGTGGAAACGTTTCAAATGAAAGCCACATGAAAAACTTACATGCTGATATCCTGACACTCTGGGTATCGCATGTCGTTATAGAAAACTCCTTCGAAGAAAAAGAAAGCTGACTTGAAATGATCCTGAAACAGAACAAATGAAATGACGACCTTAGAAAACCACACAATAGACACTTTTAATTGAATGTTGCAAGAAACCCACAGAAGACCACTTCCTCTAAGTGTGGATACACAGTGTGACAAAATAATCATGTTTGGATCCTGCAGAGTCCTTCGGAACTCAAAAGAACTCAACGTGTGCTCACTTTGCTGATGAAGTCCGGAGCCATGTCTGGGGTGTTGCTGAACTCTCCGCACACTTGCAAGTCACTGACACAGCAGATGGCATCCCTGAGCTCGGCCAAGCTGTGGGAGCCCGTCATCAGCAGAGTCATGTGGGGTCTGATGTAACAAAACTGAGGGGGAATGGAAGGAAAATGTCAGCAGTGTGGAGAATAACATTTGAGATAAAAATGCCCGGAAAAGATTGTCAGATTTGAAGGGTTTCTGGCACCCGGGCTCACCTTCTCAATGATCGCGGGGTAGTAGACGTTGATGGTTAGAATGACCTCTCCTTCAGGGATCATGTCAGTCACTGCTTCTGGTGCCCTGCCGAAAGTTAAACGCTCCTGGAAATCACACAGAGAACGAAGCCTTCAGACTTGGATCAAACAGCCCTATCTTAAGAAACATGAAAGGCTACACATGTCTGGCACCTCCACTGTCAATCAGCACAATAGGTATTGAAGCATACATGAATGACGGCATTCCAGCAATACTTCAATAGACCTACCAGTTCATCTGCATAGAGGTCGTGTCTGTTCTTGGTGAGTTTTTGAGAAGCTTTGTGATCTTGTCTCTTTTTTCTTTGTCTGTTCAAAACAAATCACAGAGCATTTAATCTGATAACACACTCTTCATTTATCCAAGACAAATTATCAATTGTCACATTGGGGAAAAATCATACACTAGTGTTTTCAGCGTTGGATCTTCAGGTAAGACGTCTGTATCGGGCGGCTGATCCTCAGGATGGCAACGGAGCGAATCAACACTTGAAAGGAGAAAAACAAAGTTGTGTTACTAGTTTGCAAACATGGTAACAACTGGCAAAAGTCAGCTTTTAACAGATAAAGGAGATACATTTCCCTTTGTCACATCATACTGTAGCATAGCGAACAACATCCCTCTGAAATGTAGTGTAGTATTGTAGAAGTAGAAGTAAAAAAGGGCCGGGAAGCACTTCAATTTTGTACTTGTAGTAAATGTACTTAGTTCGATTCCCCTACTGATTATGTCTTTCATCCGGTCATTATTATTACCTCTGCTAAGGGTTTGTGTTTTCACCCGTGTCCCTTTGTTTGTTAGTTGGTTGGTTGGTTGGTTGGTTGTGCTGGGTCTTGGCCCAGAATAGAAAAAGGGAAGGATCCAAGAATGTTTCTTTTTCTCATCGTCTTTAACATTGCACGATAGATCTTTTTTATATATATCATTTTTGTTTATTTGACAAGGAATACTGATTGGATCTTGATGAAAAAAAAATCATCAAGTGTATTTAGGTGGCTGGTATCTATGAGGGGACTGTTGGGCCTTGGTAGATGTACAGTATATGCTCTACCACTTCTGCTCTGATGCAGCAAGCAATCTTCCATGTAACTACTAGCCTAACTTAAGTTATCAAACAAACACAGTGGAGTAAAAGCCCACCCCGCCCGCTGCGAGTCGAAGTACCCTTGAGCAAGATACCAAATACAAAAATGCTCCTGATGAGCAGGTCGGCACCTTGCGTGGCAGCCTCTGCCATCACTGTATGAATTTGTGTGTGAGACTGAGTCAATGTGACAAATGTAAATATTCAAGTAGAAGTACCTAAAAAGTGTACTTGAGTAAATGCACTTAGTGACATCCATCACAGCATGCAAAGAAAAGACTGGTTATGTCTTTACTCCAATGGTTTAATGCTGTTATTGTTATTCATTGATTGTTTTGTTTTGTAAATTCTCTGTGGGCTATTCTTAAGTGACAAATCTTATTTATTCTCGACACTGGAGTCAAATTCTTAGTATATGTAAAGAGCCAATCACAGTGTTTGTTGACAATAACTTCCGGGTTGAAACCCCCCTGCATCAAGTGGCTACAATTTCATTTTCTCTTGTTTTGTATTTCCTGGAGACCTCATTTACATTGTTGGGCCACGGAAATAAAGAAAATGACAGCTTGAGTTTACCCAAAACTAGCAGTGACGTTAGCTTGGAGAGTGTGTTTTATTGAGGTGTTAACGTGTAATTCCGTGATGCTTTGTAAACATTGAAATGCAGCGACAGGAAAAGGAAAGAAGAAACACTTTCACGATGAGACACAGTTCACGTTTGCCGTTTCTAAAAACGTTTAAATAGCTGGCAAACCGTCAGCTAAGCTAGGCTGGACGATGCTCTGCCTACCTGCAGACGGACTTCAGGTCAGCCATCGTCTCCGCACTGATCCCCATGTCTTTGGCAAAGTTGGCGTCAAACGCGTCCTCGTCCTCCTGCTCGTAGGAGTAGTTGCTCGGCTTCAGGCTTTTCAGCCACTCGTTCCTAAAAGAGCCGATATGAAATGGTTTGGTGTTCACGTCGGCGTATTCATAGTCTGGGATGTTTGCGTTGGTATCTGTCGACAGCTTGGGCGCCGCCATGTTTTCCTCTGCGACTACGCTGTGCGCGGTGGGTCATGGGTAATGTCGTTTTTGCGACGAGAGGCAACAGGTTGGTGTAATTTTGGCCTTTTTCTCCTAATTTTACAAAATTAAGCCAGTAGTTACAAATTAAATATTAATATATATATATATATATATATATATATATATATATATTTAAATATGGCTGCGCTATTAAAAGCATATGTAATAAAATATACTATGATGTTTCCCTAATTTGTTTTCAGTAAACAATACACTGTATCTCTAACATCATTTTTCATTATTTCTAGTTTTATCTTTACAAGTCAGCAATGAACAAACCACAAGACAGGCCTGCTTTTTATTGTTTGTTTTAATTGTTATTTATATTTTTTATTTCATCTGCTTTTGCTTTTATAGTTTTATTCTACACTCATTACTGTGCCTGATTTGATTGTTTTTATAATGTCTCTCTTGTGTTCTCTTCTAGGTAATCTGTTAAGCACTTTGGGTATACAATGTTGTTACAGTAAACGAAACAACGACTCGAACACAAGGAGGCCAGTAACATATAGGAAGGACGCCGACTCAGCACAGTCAATAATAATCACTTGCATCAACAGATAATAGTGGCCACACGTAACAAATGTGCTATATAAATACATTTGCCTTGTGTTGCCTTGCCTTACCTTACCTCTTGACTGATCTTCCTTGTGGTTAAAATAGACTTTATAAGTTACATGGTTTAAATAATGATCAAATTCATTGCCATGTGAAGAATGGGGCTCACAGTAATGCAATTTGTCAATCACCTTTACCTTCAGATATTAGGTGTAGTAGCTCATTTTGACAAGAAACTAGAATTAGCCTTGCAGTTGTATGCCCCCAATGCCAACCACTCAAGTTGCATTTTACATACACATCTATCAGTCAGAATCAGTATTCCTATATTGTCCCACAACGGGGAAACTTGTTTGCCACAGCAGCCAAAGGACAGCATATTTACAAAAAACAATAACAATAGCCAAAAATTAACAATATAAATTAAAAAGGTAAGAAATAGAACAGGCTTGTATATACATATAAACATGATATTGTACAAAATTAACAGCAGTGAATTTTTATTTACAATATAAGTAATAAATATGGGTATTAAGACACATAGGGGTCTGTAGTCAAATGGAATGGTTATGACCTTTTTTGGTATATGGTGACTAATTTCTAACGAGAAACATGCTGTCTTAACTTAAGAGACTATTTATAACAGAGGAGTACAGAGGACTGATAGAGCGCTTCATCACATGGTGCAAAGACAATCACCTGAAGCTCAGTATCAGCAAAACCAATGAGCTTGTGGCGGACTATTGATTTATGTGTACTAGTGAGTAAGTTCATTGAGAGAGACTAAAAACAGTCAAATTCCTTGTATGTGTTCACGTGGCCAATAAAGCTGATTCAAGCAGAACATGAAGCTACAAATTATAAAATGTGGACGCCTCACACACGTCTCAACCTGACAGCAGAGAAGATCTAACAATCATCTCAGTTTCTAGGTGGGCACTCAAGATTAGTGACACCAATAATCTCCCCTTCTGTTCCTGATTTATGGCGTTGAATAATGGCAAAAAATGTTACAGTGAAAGTGACCTTTGTCCTTTTGGGTATAACATGTCATCACTTAATCTTTTTTTTTCCTGTTAGACATTTGACATTTGTGAAATGTTGTCATAATTAGCGTATGAATTCTCGAGTTATAGCCCAGAAGTGTGTTTTGTGGGGTCTCAGTGACCTCAGTCCATCCAACGTTTGTGCCAAATGTAATGAAATTCCCTCCAGGTGTTCCTGAGATACCGCACGTTCACGAGAATGGGATGGACATGTGGTCACAGTGATGTTTAACCACTGAAATCTATTCAGTTCATCCTGAGTCCAAGTGGACATTTCCTTCAAGCGTTCCTGAATGTTGCCACAATACTGGAATTTCTAACTTTGAGACAGTATCATGACAAATTGATAGCTGATATTCAATAGGATTTTCAAATCCTATTGGGAAAAATTGACTGACAACAAATAGGGCATGAAATGATAGATTTTTTATGAAAAGATAAATAGATACAACATTTCATGGCTAATAGCAAAGAACAGCAGGAAAAACATTTGTTGTTTTTATTTGTCTTCAGATTAAGCCTTCAACATCAATTATTGCGTCATGAGAATGGGACGGACAAATAGGTGAACTGTGGGAGAGACAATCTGAAAACATATTCCTTTAACCAAGGCTGTCACCAGCGTGGACACATCAAATATTTTAAGAAGTAGTAAAAAAGGACAAAAAGATAAAAAAATAAATGTTCCTGACATTTCCTTTCATATTCGTCTGATCATAAACTGCTCCATTCGCCTGTATAAGACTTTTTTTTTAAAAAACTAATCTTCCATCACCTCTTCAGATTCTTTTAATGACGTCTATCCGTTTGAAGAATAAAAGGCAGAATGAAGATGAATGTGGTGAAGTTAGAGAAATGACAAAACCATAACTAATTTGTTAGGCAGGGATATTACATGCATGCCGATTACTAGAAACAGTTACCAAATAAGTTAAAAACAGGCATTGTGCCGTCAGAGTGCGTCATTTACTACAGCTCTAGGAATTTAAGTAACAAAATGTATTAATAGTTTGTAGTAATCTGTGATGGTGATGCCTTTCCTTCCTCTGCCTCTCCTCCCCTGTCTTACTCCCCGTGGTGGAAAGTATATTTATTTCAGTACTGGGGGAGTATTCGGTTTCCCAGCAGAACGCTGCATTGTAACAAGATGATCAATGTTATTCACTTCACCTGTTAGTCCTTTTAATGCTGTGGTTGATCGGTGAATAAGACTCTTAAGGAAGATCCAGAGGGACTGAAACGTCAGTAAAATGAATTGATTGTGATGCAAGAGCGACGTGCAGGATCTTCTTTTTCCAAGACTGTAGTGACACTTTCCAACACACCTACATTTGAGTTGGTTTGATGTGCGAATATCTTCTTTAATAATAAAATACAATGAATTAACACTGATTAACTCAGTGGTTTCAAACCTTTTTTTCCTCTTAAATGTGTATGAGTTGTTAGCAATTCCACTGAAATAAGATTTCTACCGTAAGCTTTATGAAAGAAGGAAAAGAAAACACAGTAAAACAATTAAAAATGTACATGAGAAAAATGTGTGTTTCTGCTCACCAGGGCCCCCAATAGTCTAGCTGGTGCCCAGGACAAGCTGATCACCCCTGCATATTATTTTAAGGGTTAGAGGGCCCTTTTGGCCTGGTGTTCCCCCTCTGTCTGTCCCCATACAACCCCCAAGATTTATCTTGCATGGGCCCTTGGTTGGGAATCACTGTACTTAACTGTGTGTGAAGGAGCCACACCTCAACCAATTAAAGACATTAATGTTAGCCTGTTAAGGCATTGTCAGATCATTATCAGGGCCATTATCCCCTTTTTACACCCTTGTTCTGGGCACCTGTGGGGTCATCAGTCTCACCTGCTACCTGCCTCTGCAGCTGCAGCTCATTGTTATCTCTCAGTATGTGGACGACACAGGAGCTGCCTCTAAGTCTATGAGAAATCTTTCTAACAAGCTAATAACATCACATCAAACACGTCCGTTTATCCTAAATTACGCACTTTAATTGAATTTCGCTCAGTTGAAGCTGCATCACCTTGTTTGGATTGCAGTAAGTTTATCTTGATGCCATCTGGATAAAATATATCTTGGAAAAATTGCTCAAATTGCCGGAACAGTCAGCTTGAGAGTAAAAAAAAAAAAAAAAAAGCTTTAAAGGGTTGGTCGTGCGTGGAGAAACGTCCTGTGGCGTGAAGAGACACGTGTCGGTTGGCTTTGGTTATCTCGGCCACTCCCGTCTCTCTTCACCTTATAAATATCGCGAGAGGCCAGAGGAGCGTCCTGTGTGCAAGTAGGAGAGCACTGCTTCATAACTCTGACTCCGATTCCAACATAAAATGGACACAGAAGATGCTTCACTACAACAGGTAGGTGTTTAACTGCAGACTTAGAAAAAATCATTTTGAAAATGTTTTCAAATCTTGTTTATTTAATCACATCATTCAGTTGTGAGACAGGAGCAGGGAGGATGTACATAAAAGTAATGTTTTCCTCTCTATGTTGCCTCATGTTCACCTGCAAAAAGATCAAGCGTTGCTCTTCATGGGTATGAAATATATATTGTGCATTTTCCTGATGGTACTTCTGGACTTTTACTTAAAAAACAACTTTCACTGCAGGACTTTTTAATTGTAATGGGACACTTTAACATGGGTGTATTTAAACTTTCACCTAAGTAAAGATCTGAGCACTTGGTGGACCAGTGTCATTGATCATTGGTGATTGGACCTGTAGCACAATAAGCTCACGGAGGTCTGATCACACGAATCCAGTTTCCAATTAAAAAAACTGACTTAAAGTTACAATTTTCTTTATTCCCCCCCTTTCTTCAGGTGGACCTAAGCCATCCCAGTGAGGACGCAATGTAAGTCATTTTTAATTTATAGGTTTTTAAGGAATCAGTGCTTGTATTTGTGATTGGCACATGATGTAAATAATAATAAGATATACTGTATATAGTTACAGGAACAAATTATCCTTGCAAATATGATGAAATGTAATCATTGCAATGCACAATATAGTACACTAGAGGTCAGTAGATATGTGTAAATGATCTTATTCATTCTTCAAACTGTGCATAAGTACATTTAAAATACTTTCTTTTTCACATATTCAAGAAGTAAAGCCTGAAGTTTTCCAGATTTAAACTTTTAAACTTTCATGTCAGATGTATTCAGTGGTGGAATGTAACTAAGTATATTTACTTAAGTACTGTACTTACTGTACAATGTTGAGGTTCTTGTACTACACATCAAAATACTGTGAGTATATCTATTTTCCGCTACTTTTATACTCCCATCCCAAAACATTTTGAAGGCAAATATTGTAGTTTCTACTCACAACATTTATTAAGTGTAGTCACGAGTTACTTTGCAGATCGCATGTTACGTCAGAGCCAAAGTATTACACTTTTAAATTAATGTATTTTATCAGCAATCGGATGATTAAAAAAAAAAAAAAAAAAACACTGGACATTTATTGCCTAGAAAGGTAAGCAGATGACCTATAGTATACAGTATGTACATAGATTTAAAACAATGTATAATTTACTTAAACTTGTATTTCTAATGCTTAAGTACATTTATTGCCAGAAAATTACTTGTGATACCCGAAGTATATTTAGCATCAGGCACTTTAAGACTTTCACTCTATGGGTGACTTTCACTTTTACCAAAGTAGTACTTTAAAGGGGATGCTCATTTTCAGGTTCATAATTTTATTTTGGGTTACTAGTGGAATAGGTTTACATGCTTTAGTGCTGAAAAACACATCAGTTTTCTCATACTGTCCAGTGCTGCAGCTCTGTATTCCCCTTCTGTCTGAAACACTCTGTTTTAGCTCCTGTCTCTTTAAGGCCCCCCCGAATATCCAGTCTCCTCTGATTGGTCAGCTCACACATGCCTGACTATGCACCGCTAACAACGACAGAGCAACTGTGCTAAATAATTTCTTACATGCCAAAGTAGCTGCTAGGCATACATTATGCAATTATGTGACACAGTAACGTAGCGTGACGTCTCGATGTCACTAAATTAAAGGCGGGGTTACTGACGAGGTGTTTCAGGAGCAGTGTTTTCTGTGGGAGAGAGTTTCTGTTGGTGCAGACCTTGACCTTTATAACTTTCAAGATATTTTACATGCACAAGGATCCATATAAAACACTGGAGGAAAGGAAAAAACAAAAGAGCATAATAGGTCTCCTTTAACATGATATCTTTACTTTTATTCAAGTATGACTTTTGGGTACTCTTTACAACGCTGGATGTTTGTGTGTCTTTATAGATGCCTAAATTTGCCAATCTTTCATCCAGGTCACTTAAAATGGATTTAGAATCTGCACTGAAGGAATGCTCCACCGCCTTAGAGCTTTTTCTGAACAACAGGTTTGCTGATGCTCTGGCACGCTTAAAACCCCGGTAAGTCATAGACACTCAACTACAATCTTTTCTATCATATTTTTAATATGCCCTTTTTTTAAAAAAATGACTGCATTTGTCTTCTTCAGGAAGAATCAGAGCATGTACCACGCAATGGGCTACAGCAGCATCTTGGTGATGCAGGCAGGCATGACCTTTGAGCCGAAGGACATGGATGCTGCCATGACATCACTGAGAGAATCCCTGCAGACATGCGAAAGGTTTCAACAATTTCATATAAGTTTTCATAAAAGCTCAGGATGTTGTTTTTACGTTCAACATTGGGACAACATGTGGTGCATCCCAGACTTACTGGAATTAATTCATTGGTTACCTTGATCTAAAGAGCTGAGACACAAACCTGCTGTTTTAATAAATTGTCACCATTTACTGTTTGTCTCTTAACTTAGATTTCGGAAGAAAACTGGAATAGTGGAGACTTTAACCAGCTTGTGGTACAGACAGCCAGCTGAGAGCCTGACAGAAGGTAAGTGATGAGCTTCTACTATCTCCAGACTTTAATGAATACACATTATTGAGCCTGTGTGACACGATCACCATGTTGACATACAGGAATTTTCTTTTTTAATATCAAATGTTTATCACCTATCTTTTGTGCTATGGGCTGCTGCAAATTTCTCGCTCGGGATTAGTGGTATTATCTGCTGTCCTACAAACATTTGCATCTGTTAACCTAGACCACTGATTACAATTTAAAGGGTAGCTCCAGTAATTTTACACAGGTCTTAGGGAGTACTACTGCGTATGTGTTAAAAGTTTTGAGGCTCCAGAGGAAGCTGCATGCAATCTGATAAATTGCCTCCAGTGATGTCATTTGGTTACATAGGCTAAGTTGCACTGTGGGTAATGTAGGCATCAGATTTTGAAAAGGAAGAAGAATACGTGGAATAAACAAAGTCAATCTCTCTGGCTCTGTTGCATCAATTTTGATCAGTCTAGCAGTGTTATAGAGTGCATAGCCAGAACAGATGACTGCTTTTCAAAGCCTGGTGCCTACATTACCCATAATTCAACTTGTATTTTCCCATACTGTCAATAATCTTGAGGTGTGCTAACAGTCTTGAGGAGTACTAATGAATATGTGAAAGAAGTAGTATAATGTCTTTTGTGGCTCCAGAGGAAGCTGCATGTAATCTGATAAATTGCCTTCAGTGATGTCATTCATTGGCTAAGTTGCATTGTGGGTAATGTAGGCACAAGGTTTTGAAAAGCAGTCCATTGTTGAATTCATTATGTACTGTTTAAAAACAAATGATTAAAATTGACACAGCAGAATCAGTGTTGCTTTACATCTCCCTTTTTATTCCATGTATACTTCTTCCTTATCAAAACCTGGAGCCTACATTACCCACAATGCAATTTAGCCACTAGTGACATCACTGGAGGCAATTTATCAGATTACATGGCAGCTTCTTCTGAAGCCACAAAATATTACTTTATATTACTTTTTTTTCATGTATGCAGTAGTACTACCCAAGACCTGTGAACACACTTTAATGTGTAAAATTGGTGAAGTTACCCTTTAACTTCAGAGATTGTTGTTGTTGTTGTTGTTGTTGTTAAATCAACCTTGTTGCAAAATGATCAATGTCTTTCAAAAAAAATCACCCAATATGTGATATTTTCTTCCTTTTTAACAGAAGAGATGCATGCAGAGCTGTGCTATGCTGAAGTTCTCCTGCAGAAAGCAGCTCTCACGTTCCTGGATGAGAGTATAATCGGCTTCATCAAAGGAGGGATGAAAATCCGAAACAGTTATCAGATATACAAGTAAGAAACTTAAAGGGGGCGATAACCAGACGCTGAGAAAATGAAAAGTAAACATTATCATATTAAGTATATTTTGAAACGATCTGTTGTGTCCCCAACCAGGGAATGTCAGGCCATGGCAAATATCACAAAAGAGACGGAAAATCAGAAGAGCACACACATTCATTTTAAGGGCGGCGTCAACATGGGCATTGGGTCATTTAATCTGGTGAGAGCTATGGAAACTTTAGTCATACAGTAGGCCTCCATAAAAATGTATTTCTGCTAAATCTTGTCGACATGTTTTTATGAATGCAGTTTATTTTATGAACAAATCAATACACCGTCTGTGAACTTCTTTTTATCAGATGCTGTCTCTGCTCCCATCCCGAGTCCTCAGACTGATGGAGTTCTTGGGCTTCTCAGGAGACAGGGTAGGTGCTATCAGTCTATAGACAAAGACTGAGCTCACGTCTCTTTTCAGTACAACTCATAATGTGCTGATTGTGTTTCTAGAATAAAGGTTTTCTTGTCAAATCATAGAGTCATTTGCTAATAATCTTACAGGAAGTGGGTTTGTCAGCGTTGAGAGAGGGAGCAGCCAGCAACAGCCTGCGCTCCATCCTCAGCACCCTGACGCTGCTCATGTTTCACCTCTACATTACAGTGATTCTGGGTAAGAAGACGCTGACAAATTTCTCTCCAGGGATCTAAATCCCATGCCTCCGTTAGTTTTTTCTTAATCTTTGTTCTCATGTTCTTCTGTCAGGTACTGGTGACGGAAACCTTACTGAGGCTGAAGCACTGCTGCAGCCTTACACTGAAAAGTTCCCTAATGTGAGCAGTGTGTTTTTCCCCCTGATGCTATACTGATGAAAGATGTCACACATTTTTACTCCCTTCAGCGAAATTGCATTATTTTGAATGAAATTGCTTGTATGTTGTCCATATAGGGAGCCCTTATGCTTTTCTACACTGCGAGGATTGCTTTGCTCAAAGGAAACTTCACATTTGTGAGTATTCACAGTAAATGCAATCTCTGCTTATGAAGTCGTTTCTGTTGAAGTGAAAGAAAACAGGAAACCCGTGTGTCTCTCTGCAGGCCCAGGAGAAGTTCCTGGCTTGTATCGCAGCACAGCAGGAGTGGCGTCAGATTCACCACCTGTGTTACTGGGAGCTCATGTGGGCCTACTCCTTCGAGCTAAATTGGAGGGAGGCGTATCGATACGCTGACCTGCTCTGCAAAGAGAGCAAATGGTCGCAGGTAAATAATGTAACCTTTCCCTCTTTACCTTGTTGTTTTGTTTACCCTTTTATGACAAGAGGATTGCTCTTCTTTCGCAGGCCATCTATGTATTCCAGAAGGCTGCCATCTTGAGCATGATGCCAGAGGAAGAAGTGACTCAACTGGGGGAAAATGTGGTGGAATTATTCAGGTGTGCTAGAAAGTAACGTTACTCGTGTGCACAATTTGGTTTGAGGTCGGTAATCATTACGCAGTAACTGTGAAACATGTGGTTTGCAGGCAGGTGGATGGATTCAGAATAAGGATTGCTGGGAAGTCAATCCCAACAGAGAAGTTTGCAGCAAAGAAGGCGCAGCGATACTCTTCTTCTAACCCGGTGAAACTCGTCGTCCCGGCTTTGGTGAGGACACATGTCCGCTCTTACTTTCAATGAATCAACATTGTTGTCAAGCCAGCACTCATTTTCAAACAACTTTTTCTTTCTGTACCACAGGAAATGATGTACGTATGGAACGGTTTCACGGTAGTCGGCAAAAGACCAGAGTGGACTGAAAGTATCTTGATCATATTAGAGAAGGCAGAGCAGCAGCTCAGAGAGAATCCAAGTGAGCTGAACAGCAGAGCTTTTAACCACTGACCAGTATGTTTACTTTGTAGCACTGACATGAAACTTAACAGCATTTAATTTAATCCGTAGACCCATCAGAGTATCACCTGGATGACCTGTGTGTTGTCCAGCTGCTGAAAGGCCTGTGTCTAAGACAGCTGGGGCGTCTGGTCCAGGCTGAGCTCTGCTTCAATCATGTCATTTCCAGGTGCGGTCACCTCAACACCATTGCAATACACACACAGCATTGGAGAGGGCGTCTACTGCACAAATTCAATCAAATCACTGTTCATCTTTGATTTATATCAGCGACGAGTCATTCAGCTACAACAATCAACTATTTTCCAAGAGTTAATCAAATTAATGTTCTTAAGCTGATTTTAAAAATTAAGTTTGATGCAGTTCTTCGGTACAATACCATCAATCTCAGGGCTTTTAACAGTATTTTTATTTTTTTTTCTAATACAACTGAATAAAATGTAATTTTTTAATGTTTATTTGCAGTGAAAATGATATCAAGCACGACACCTACCTGGTGCCATTTACCATGTATGAGCTGGGCCTGTTGCACAAGCAGAAAGGTGACATCAACACGGCCATCACCGTGATCGAAAATGCCAAGTAAGTATTCTTCCTTTTCGTCAAGGCACAACTGTCAGAGCAGCATCTGTACTGCTGTATTACACAAAGAGCTAATAAGTGATCTTATTTGTAGGACGAACTACAAAGACTACAACATGGAGTCGAGGCTTCACTTCCGCATCCACGCAGCACTCAACACCATGGGCTCTTTCGCGGCCAAACTTCCGCCTTCACGTACGCCTGCTTAAAGACTGGCAGACAAACAACACAGTGTTAACCTGACGCAAACGGGCTGTTCACATCTGGTTTTACCATCCATCCTGAGTGATCCGATCACAAGTGGATAATTCACACCTGGAATAAAATGTGTCACATGCGTTTTGAGTGATTGGTCTCACTTCCCTACTCCACATACAGAAATAGATAACATTTTTTTCCCAAAAAATAGCAATATCGTCATGTATAACCTTAGCAGACTTACCAAGTAGCCCTAAATAGTTAAGACTGTGTTGTAGACGGCATTTCACAAAGTTTATACAGTTTCTTTAACACAACAATCGCAAAATGTAGGTTTTTTTAAGGGAGTCAGGCGACTTTTTCTTTCATAAATTTGGTGTAAATGGTGAAATAAGTTGAAAGTGTGCACTCAGCTGCTGCTGGGGGGTAAGACGCACTATATACACGTCTTAATTTATTGTATGAAGCAACTCCTAAAATCATGCAATTTGTAAGGGAGATTGGGATATTGCCGTTACAACTGTAGTTCAATGGTTAGTTGAAACAGACAATGTGTTCACAAAGGCATGTTGGGAGTGCTCACAGAGCGTACTTAAAGCTGTTGACTTGTGATCGGATCACTCGGGACGCTTGATGATGCCAAATGCGAACAGGGCCAAAGTCTCACAACCCTGTTCGGTGCTTTCAACTCTGACTATACTTGAAATACTCCAGATGGTACATCTTTCTGTCAGCCCCTTTTGATAATGGTATAACTACACACTTACTTTGTCAGTATGGTACAACAGAGCTCTGAGCTGCAACCCTGTGTAATCTTGTAATATATCTGAAATGAGTTTTAAATTTAAGGAAGAAACCGTGACGTAGACTCTGCTGGAGACCTGATGATTGGCTTTGAAGATGATGTTGGTTATTTCCAGTGAATACACAACAGCTTGTCAGAATTGGAAGTAAAGAGTAAAGTAAAGCAAAATGTCTTGTGAATGAGGGGAAAGAAAAATATATGGAACAGTCTCCAATAATGCAATATCCAATTTGAAACATTTTACTTGTCTTACTTATTTAATTCATGAAATTAAATCTTTGTTAATATTTTAAGGATGTGGATGATTTTATAAACTATATTTCCTGGTACAATTCAGCCATGTTTTACAGCTAACAATCTTCTTGTACATAACAAATATATAAATATGTTGTTTTTCTTTCTGTGCAGTATGTATTAATCTGCTTTGGTAAATGGTATTTACTGAATAAATCTTATGAGTCATGTTGTTTTATATTTCATCTGTTATTAGGGATTAGGGATCCAGGTTTTTACTCCTAGAAAATATCTGTAACAACAATGTGCTGCCACAAAATACATTTCAGGGGGACGTATTGCACTTTTACTCCACCACCCTAACCCTACGCTACATTTCATTGACAACTGTAGATGTTTACATAAAAAAAGATTATAAACTTATTAAATACAAAGACACTTTTTTGGCTTGTGACCCCCTTTTCCCCTGTCTTGCTGGGCCCCTTGTCACGCTGCAGTCATTTTTCAAATAGATTGATTTTAAAGAACAGTTTGAGGCACAAAAAGCAAAGATTAGAGAAAAGTAAAACATAAAAAGTGTCGCAACCCCAGATTTATCTTGTGACTCTTTGAAGTGAGCCTGACCCTATAGATTAAAGGAAAGGTTGACCCAAAAATGAAAATTCAGTCATTATCTACTCACCCCTCATGAGGACTGACAGTCCGGTGAAGTTTCGTAGTCCACAAAACATCTTTTGAGCCTCACAGCAACTGAATTAGATGAAGACTGGTTTTAAAATGTTAGGAAAGCAAAAATAAAACATAAGATGGCTTCATACAGCTCGTCCGGCATAATCCAGGTCTCTGGAAGCCTTGAGGTCCATAACTGATGTAAATACACAGCATTTGATCCCTAGACATGCAGTCGAGCTCATGCAACGGTGAAGATTTCGGTTTAAAACGGGTGTAAATATCATTTTTTCAAATCTTTTTGGGCTTCCAGAGACTTGGATTATGCCATGCAAACTGTGTGGAGCCATTTGATTTTATTTTGAGTTTACTTGTAATGGAGTATATTGACATTTCTGTACTGGTACTTTCACTTGAGTAAAGGATCTGATGATTCTTTCTTTTTCCACGTATTTAAAACAAACTAACAGTAACACACTGCTGTATGTATTGATGACAAAACAGTCCCAGGCAATGTCAGTAGGGGGCCTTTAACATGCATCTCTAACTACACTGCTGCCTGTCAGTGCCCGTGACCACGTGTTTTGACATGATCAGCTGACTCTGCCGGAGGAGGAAGAGGAACGAAGATGGAAGGGAACAGGGACGAAGCAGAAAAATGTATTAAAATAGCGACGAAAGCCCTCGAAGCCGGAGATAAAGAGAAAGCGTTGAAGTTTCTCAACAAAGCAGATAAGCTGTACCCGACTGACAGAGTCAAAGGTGAGGCCGTTTGCGACTGACTAGCCTAACCTAGCCAAGCGTTAGCTCGCTAGTAGCCGACGTTTGATAGATAACATCACCCGCCGTTTAAGCTCAAAGCGGGTCACCTGTTGACCAATATATAACGATTACAACTATTCTATGATGAGTTAAGGTCAGTCAAGAATACATTGTGACAGTCAAGTAGATACGGTGGCTTAAAGACAGGAAATAAAGCAACACACATCCGAGTTAGCGTTGGCTAAGTTGTCGGCCTAGCGTTGTCTTAGCTAACATGGCTAGCGCTTCGCAGTAGTGGACTTCGTAAGTAGCCTAAATTGGGGTTATAATCTAGATGTAAGAGGACGTCAAGTGACCAAAGGTTAGCCTGTAACTCAGCTTGTGTTAGCTATCAGTGAAGCAGTCTGTAATGCCTCTACGAGCTAAAGTTAGCTAACCGTGAAACCATCAAGAGCTAGCAGAAAAAGCTAGCTGTCACAACTGCCATTGTAGCGTCTTGAAGTCGGGCTGACATGTAAAGCATTTTGTTAGCTGTAATTTTACTGACAATTCAAGGTATAGACTTTGTTGCTGTGTCAAGGTTGTGGACTTTCCAGGGATTTTGGTGAGGGCAAAGCAGGCGAGTGGAGCCTGGAGAGGGATGTAGCGTCAGTTGGGCTAGCTAGTCCTTTCCAGTCCAATCCTTTAATTGAATGATTGACCCAGAGAGAGCCTCGAAGTATAGGCTAATCCAGGCCACTCAGCTGTCTGCGGAATGACTGCTAACAGGGTTTAAGTAAGGATGGGACTGGCATAAGTGTTGTGGATTGTAAGTTCCTTAAGGCTGTTTGATATACAGACTTGTGTGGGAAGGGAGCCTTTGTTAAACTGTAACCTGGCATGCAGGTAGATGTCCAGTGCTGTGTCCTGTTGCATAGTAATGAACCTGCACAGGTCCAGCTATGTGTACTAAGCAGTAATGACCAAGATTTCCAGGGGAAGCTGGTAGGTAACTGGCTTGCCAAGGCTGGACCTTGAAAAACGAAGCACACTGTGTATTGAAAGGAGAGTAAAGGGACTGTGTGAGATTAGAGGTCAACATCTTGATGGGTGATCAGGAGGTGTTTGTTACTTTTAGTAACTTTGTTGTAGAGCTGGGCAATAACCTCAGGAAGAGCCGCAGAGCAGGGATTCCTCTACCAGGACGGACAGACAGACATGTGCTGTACAGAACAACAAAATCACACTTTACAAGTTTCACTGACAGAATATCTGATACAAGGAAATGATATAAAATACATGTGAAGAGTGTGGATCCAGGAAGGATGGCTGAGCCGGCAAGGCATCGCCAAGTGGTGCCCGAGTCACGCGACCTCCACTCCACCATGGTGACCTGGAAAAGGACAGGCCAAAATTACCAATAAAAAAAACATCAGAATGAAAAGGGATCACATTTTACAGAAGTAAAGATATAGGTGATAGTAAAACAGAAGAGAGCAATGATATGGCATAAGTTTTGCCTGTTCCTGGTTTTAAAGGCTGCATTAAGTAAAGTAAAATATTGTGATATTTGATTTTGTCGCCGAGTTGTAACATTTGTAAAGTGCTTCTGAGAAGATTTCAACTTAACAAAGTATATATTGTGTATCGCAATATGTCCTAAAAATATTGTGATATTATTTGAAGGCCATACCACCTAGCCCTACTTTGCTGATATCTTGTTAACAGACAGACTTGCTGTAAAAACAGAATAATATCTGTGTTGGAAGAAGAAATCCTAGCTGTTTTCTACTGACGTAAACAGGAAAATAAATATTTGGTTTAGTTTAGTTGTGAGGGGACAGCGCAAATTAATAAAACGCATGATAATACGTGAATAAAAATGCCAGAAGTAGCCATGATGCTGTTTTTTATCTGTAGTGCCCTGGTCATCGTCTTTAAAATAGGCTATACTGATAAGGAAAAAGAAGTAATCAAACAGTGAAAATAGTAACATGAGTATATATACATTAACACCAGGTCCCTCTGTACCTTTTAGTCATGCTGAACAGTGCTGTTTGACACTTAAAAGTCAGTGAGTATGTGAACCTACAGTCGTGAGATGTCTCCCCATTCCTGCAGAGGCGTTCACAAGGTCGTGGAGAGGTTGCACAGGTCTGACAGTGAGTGACTCGGGAGTGTGTCACATCCCCTGATGTCGCAATCCGGGGCATCACACAGAAATGTTTGACAGAATAAGGCAGGTCAAGGCAGCACCTGCACACCAGCATTCCTCACAGCAGCCACATGGCGGGTTGTGCCTGTATCACAAAGCCCTTTGATATTTGTGACCACTTGTCTTCGAGTTATCTCAGCTATGTCAGTAAGTGAGTTATTAACTGGCTAAGTTAACCCGGCATTCTCCATTCTGCTGTGAATGCGTTCAGATTAAAGATGGAAGATTGTAGACTGTAATAATACATTAAAATACAACTTCAAGAGGAATGTATTTTATCACTGTGGGCAAATTAGGGCGTTTAAGCTGCAGAAGTTGGGAAAAGCTGTAACACACTGCTAGCATACAAAGCAGAACAATGGATTTTGCAGAAAACATGTTAAGTAGCCTTGAGTGCTATAGGAAAGAGGGATTAGGGTTGTGTAAAAGGCAATAGTTGTGTGCTTGAGTTACATGAGAACAAACTGTGTAATGATGAATAATGTATTGTTAACCAATAGGGAACATAATAACAGTTAAAAGCATTTCTGCTGCCAAGCCAGAGATGATGAGGCTGCTCTACTGTTGCCGTGTCTTTCAGTATGTATTTTTGACTACATTTCCCAGAGGGATAGCAAGTTTTATCCAGGTCTCTGTGATGCACTGTGAATAAAATACAGCGGGCACATGTTAAGGTTGCATTCATTATGAGTTTAAAGTCTAAAACTACCTGTTATCAGAGTACAATAGGCATATTTTGTATTTATACAATTAATAATACAAGTTACCGTCAAATGGGTCCTGTCAAAGAATTGTAGTGTTTTTAATGTATAACAGTGATGTTATGGACCAACAACTTGGTTGTGGTCAGCTTTGTGCCTTCTGTTTGAGATCTGGCAACCGTATTCAAATTGATTGTGATTATGGAAAGGAAAACTGGGCGTGTAAACAAAATGCGCTGCACACTCACTGTTCCTTGGTTTGATGCACTCGCAAGCTTCTTTATTGAGTGATCGAAGCCAGTACTTCCTTGCACTGCACCAAATTAGATTTTGTTGTCTGTTTTTCTGGCTCAAGTGTGGCCTTTTCAACTATGCTTTGAATTAAGAGCTATTTAAAGGTCTGATTGGGCAGTGTTCCAGCGGGACCTTGTGAGGTAGAAGTTCAGCTAACAACACATCATGACACTTTGCCTGGGCGCTGTTGTTCTAACATGGGCTACTTGAAAATCTCTCAACCGCAAGTAACTGTCATACTTTTCTTTTTCTACATAAAGCTGTGCAGTGTAATTATGCTATATCATTTAGAGCTGTGTATCAAAATTATATTGATTCATGGTCTTAAAATCCAAACTCGTGTCATCAGTGGTAGAGAAACCGTCCGATTGCTCTTAAAACTTTTTCATGTAAAATCTTATTATCGGAATTGCATCCAAAACGCAGGAGCTGCAGGTGAAATGTGTGACAGAACGGCATTGTAACGAGGATTGTGGTGCTGCAGAGATGTCTTGGCATACAAATCTTGTTCTCCAGTTGTAAGAAAACATGTTTGGTTTGGTAGAGACCCCAACAAATGTCACATCATCATGGTTTTAGTAGTTTTTCAATACAAAATTTAAATTGTTATGCAAAAATGATCATTCTCATTTATTGTTAATAAACTATATACTGTATTGCAACTACAGTATCTGTCAAAAACATTGCAGTATGATTTCTTTTTTGACAATTTTTTGCCTAAAGCAACATTATGTAGAAATTGGCATTTTGTGCGATTTCAGAGACACAATTCAACCTATTACAAGACACTGTACCATCAAAATGATTTTGAAGCTGTTATTTTAATTTTAAAAAGTTGCATGATATTGCTTTAAGATACTGAAGCTAATAATTTGTCATTTTCTTCTTCTCTTCTTCAGCTTTGTTGGACGCGTTAACGAGGAACGGCAGCTCAGCGGGTAATGGGGCATATCGTAGGCGACCAGCAGAAAGCTCAGAAAGCACCAGCGCCCAGCCAGAAAGGGAAAGCCACGAGTCTGCAGGAGGCGACTCTTCTAAAGGCTTTACCAAAGAGCAGGTGGAAGGTGTGCAAAGGTGAGAGTTTTACCATTCACTGGGTCCTCCATTTCATGCTGTGTTTATTTTCCCACTGGTTGGCACTATAACCCGTAATCCCGCTTCTGTTGGCTATTTTGGTGCTTTCCTACAATCGGCCCTGTGGCAACAGTACTGTTTCTATTATGCTTGATTAGACCGTTCATCTGTGGCTGCAGTGTTGTGCACACACACCTATTGCCATGGGAACCTCTTCAGCTTGGTGCCAAGCCAATGAGAGGAGAAAGTGAGAGACATTTAGCAGTGTGAACTAGATACCAGGTAACCACTACATGCTCTAATTTTAGCCCGCCAGATACGACTACAGAGAGAAAGAGGTAGGAAGGCAGTGCGTTTTATCTGCAGCATATAGCCTCCAATTAGATCGTAGAGAGCTGGCGATGGCAAACTGAGTTCATTTAAAGGATAAACATGCTGCTCGTCATTATGTAATCCTAACAGTGTGTTGCTCTTACACATAGGTAGTCATTGTATTCCCTGGTGTTTTTATGCTAAATCCTTTGGGAAGGCTTCAGTGGGTTAAAAATTGCATCATGTCTTCTAAGAATAAGACCAGTTGTGCACTGTTTACATTACAGTTGTCTCCCATGTGACCTCATCATCAAGCTTACTCCTCTCACAACTCAGTGACGGGTAGGCAAGGCAATAACTCAATGTTTAGTAGATCTAATAAATTCTGTTACATTTAGGGCTATCAAACCTGCGGTCATTATTTACGAGGGGTGTTAATCACAATACGATTAATGTAAATACTTTAGACAGCGGTTTGATATTTGTTCATTTCACAAATCTGTCACTGTACGATTTTGATTCAATTCAGGGGCCTGTGGTCGATATGAAACAAGATCATCTGCCTAATTTAGCATAGTCAGTTACAGGAGAGGCTGCCACCACTTTCTTTTCTGCTTTTGGCCAATAATAACAGAAATAACAACACATGTATAATTGTAACTGCTCACTAAAGTTTACTTTTAATTGACTACACTAACACACATAAAACATTGCTTAACTACATGAACATGTAACAAAATAATAAAATTCAGCTGTCATCTCCTGAAGGAACACCACGGTTGAAATTCAGCCTGCATGTTTTTTCAGCCTAACGTTGTTGAAAAAGAGCAGCTGATATTGCTGTAGAGCGAACAACAAGTTAGTGGACCGCTGAGCGATTTGCCTTGTTAGTCTGTTGACCCATCGTTTCTCACTGCTGATTTATTCATGAGAGGGGAGGTCATATCATATCAAGTTGTTCTTGGACGCATACAGACGCATCTTAAAAACTGTGATGCAGATCAGTGTTTTCACTTTGCACCAATCACATTGGATCGTTAATCATTTAATTGATATATCGATCGGGACTGATGGATAATTAAACCCCTGTTATGTGCCTATTCATACTTATTTGGACATCGATTACAATGGCAACAGTGGAAGCTTCGAAACATTTGGGTCAGCACTAGTTTAGTTAATAATTCCCAGCTATTTGTAATAAAAAATGTATTGGATTTTCTTTACAAATGTGTGGATATGTGTATGATCTATGTATAACAGTGGAACACAGTTATTTTACTTGATAATCAGTTAATTATTCTGAATTGATGTCTGGAAAATACTGATATTCATTCTGTCATATTGCCTTCGACCAAATAGTCCAGCCCTAATGACAGACTGGAATATACATCACAGGACAGTGTATGTGCCTAGCTACCTTCCATGATAAATAAAATATACAGGCTTGAATCCCTCCTTCCTGTTCTTGACTCCAGAAGAACTAAACATACAGTGTATACGGTCTTTCACTCTGTCTAGCTAAATGCATGAATTGAACATCTGTGTGGCTAATGGGTTTTCTAAATGCTTATTATTGTCTGTGTGAGCATAGTAACGTCATATTAGTGAACAACAGGGGATGTAAAGATTGGTAAGCTTTATAAATCTATGACCTCATTTTCTCTGCGAAATGTGCTTCAACATCACGTATTTATGTGACTATGGTCAACACCATCAACATGTTATTTTCAGGGACAGTCCGCATGCCACTCAGCTGCTTCACTCTCTGTTCCTGTCTTTCAGAATAAAGCGGTGTAAAGACTACTATGAAGTGCTGGGCGTCAGTAAAGAAGTGGGTGAGGACGAGCTAAAGAAAGCCTACAGGAAACTAGCGCTGAAGTTCCACCCAGACAAAAATCATGCAACTGGAGCAACAGAGGCCTTTAAAAGTAATTGAAAACAATTATGATTCTTGCAAATACTGTAGACAATGCAATCTTTAAGTATCTAAGTAAGTATCCCCTCTTTGATTCACCAACCATGTTCTCCTTCAGAGATTGGTAATGCATATGCAGTGCTGAGCAACCCAGACAAAAGACGGCAGTATGACCTGACGGGAGGAGAGGAGCCAAGCAGCCCGGGTCACTCACACGGAGGAGGCTTTGACTTCCACAGGGGCTTTGAGGCTGACATCACTCCTGAGGACCTCTTCAACATGTTCTTTGGAGGTGGCTTCCCCTCCTGTAAGTGTGAAAGTTTACATTACGCATCAGTCGTCATTTCTCACTTAAGTTTGATTTATTCTTGTGATGTGACATGTTGTTAATTTAGTAGTAAATGCCCTTGACTTTATTGAGAAGTGTTGTTTTGTACAATGAATTATTCTACTTTGACTGAACCCATAAAAAGTCACTCATCAAATGGACTTTCTCTCCAAATTATGCGACCACTCTCTGGTGTGTTGTAAGTCAGACCAGTTCATGTTTGTTAGGATGATGGGTGCCCGCTTTCCTTTTCCTCGTCACTAAAGTTGCATGAAATATAGTTTTGAATACTGATCTCTGACGGTGGGTGTAATTGCTGACATCTTCCATAACTTTGTATCTGACCTCAGTCGTGCTGTTTTTTATCTACAGCAAGCGCACACACCTTTAACAACAGCAGAACGAGCTACAGCCATCAGACGGATTACCGACAAGAGAGAACGGAAGAAAGGGGTGATGTACGTAAATGGGCTCAGATTTTGGGTTGTACATTTAGTGTGTAATTATTAGCATTTTATTTGCCAAATGTACATTGTAATTTTGATTGCTATGCACCAATAGAAACTACATATTTGACTGCACATTGTCAGAGGGGTGCGTTGCTGAAAATGTACTCATTGTGCTGTGTTTGCCTCTAGGGGGGTTTCTCAATGTTTATCCAGCTGATGCCCATCGTGGTCCTGATTTTAGTGTCAATACTGAGCCAGATGATGGTGTCCCCCCCACCCTACAGCCTCTACTCTAGACCGTACGTACACACACACACACACAACTCAGACAGCTAACCAAAATCAGGTCATTTCTTTCCTTCACAGACTTTAAATCACTGGTCGCCTGTTAGTTTTAGATCAATTTTAAGATTGTACTGCTTGAAGGGTCCGGCTCCTGCCTATATACCTGTGACTTGCTCCTTATGAGCCGGATTGCCAGTTTTGAGGATGTTTTCTTGGGTTTTTGGAAACACTGATCCATTTTCTGACATTTTATAGACCAAACAACAAATCGATTAATCAAGAAAAATAATCTGCAGATTAATCAAAAATGAAAATAATCGGAAGTTGCAGCCCTAGATAATATATAATAACTTGAGCATTGCACATACATGAGAAAATTACTATGCTCGTCAGCATTTTTCACAACCACTTCTTCTGCCTCTATCTGTCCCAGGTCCACAGGTCAGACTGTAAAACGGCAGACAGAAAACCTGCATGTCGACTACTATGTCACTAGAGATTTCAAGTCGGAGTTTAAGGGCTCAGCGCTGCAGCAGATTGAGAAGAACGTGGAGGAGGACTATGTATCTAATGTCAGAAATAACTGTTGGAAGGAGAGACAGACAAGTGAGTGACCACTGTTATAATAAACCCTCAGAACTAGATAATTGAATTG
Source organism: Pagrus major (assembly GCF_040436345.1). NCBI lineage: Eukaryota > Metazoa > Chordata > Actinopteri > Spariformes > Sparidae > Pagrus > Pagrus major. The sequence continues at coordinate 14,167,697 of NC_133215.1, forward strand.
AGTAATAGCTCTTGCTTTGCACTTTATTCCTCGTGGACTCTTGTTTTATCAGTCACATTGTTTTTCTACTTGTCTCATCCAGAAACAGACCTGCTGTATGCTGCTAAGGTATACAGGGATGACCGAATGCGCAAGAAGGCAGAGCTCATGACCATGGATAACTGCAGGGAGCTGGACAGACTAAATAACCTATTCAGAGGCGGATGAGTCGGACGCTTTTAGATCCTGTAAATGTATATGAATAGATGTGTATGTTCATGTTTTTTTAAGAAAGAGTCTTTACACTAGGAGCAAAAAACTTACTGAAATAATTTAGCTCTATTGTTGAAGTTTTAAAATGTCCCCCTCCACATATCTCCCCCCGCCAACTCCTCTCCTTCCTCACTCCAGCCTGACCCCAGGAACCGCCTTGTGACGTCTTAATGAACCAATCTACACACACGGTTTAAAGCCCCAGACCTTTCCTTTTTTTACTCCGCTTTTCTTGTGTTTTCCTGAAATCAAGAAGGACAAGGACACTTGATTGTAAAGGCATGTGCTTCAAGTAGTGAGAAGAGGCATTCTGCACAAGCAATTCTCCGTCTTAAGATCAACAAACAGCTCTCGGCATCATCTGCTTGACACAAATATAAGATGGGAGACTTTGTAGGTTCATATGGAGGTGCTGTCCTCCAGCCAAATCCATTTCTTTGAAGAACACAGGAACAAAAGATGGAACTAAAAATAAAACATCATGCTTTCTCAAGCTTCTGACTCACCTCCATGTGTGGGTGAAGATCGATGGATCATGAAGAGACACCTGCGATTTTGCTACTAGAGAACATTTTATGTTGTCCACTTCAAAATGAGAAGTTGGTTGGGACTAAACATGGAAGGACATTGAAACTGTTGTTCATAAATGGTTGTACATTTTCATTTTTGAATGTTTGAATTTTATGCAGTTATTTAAGTAACTATAGAAGAAACAAAGTTTTTCTTCAGTGCTCGCCTAATCATTTAAATAAAGTAAAATTATTACCATAGACTGGATTTATTTTTGTCTGATTTAGATATCAAGAGGATCAATCCACCAAAATAAGATTTAATTAGATTAAATAACAGATTTTCTCAGATATAGTGGTATGTAAGCATGCAAACAGTTTGGGTTTTATTTGTCCACGTGTCATTTCTGAGATAACACCGCCACATCTGCACAGCGGAAGTGAATGGAAATTAGGAAACGGATTCATCCTCTTTCAAAAATGGAAAAATATAAGCCTAACCCTAACCCTGTTATGCAGAATGGATCATCTCATAATGTTATGATACATATTGTGTTATTGTTTTATATATTGGTCAGTGTGGAGGTATTTTAAAAATGGTACATTTTGTCGTTTGTTAAATTTATAAAAATAAATTGTATTTTTTAAATTTATCATAGGCTTTGTAATGTAAAATCTAAATTTTCAGTCAGCTGTCAAATGACTGGTGGAGTATAAAATAGAATATTTCCTTCTGAAATGTAGTGCAGGATAAAAGGTCAATACTCGAAGAACAACTTGCTCAATTTGGTACTTAAATACAGTACTTGCTATGCACCAATTATGACTTAGAAGATGTTTTGAGCAAGGATACTATAAAGAAATGCATCTTTTTATTATCAAAACAGATGGTAATATCTGAAACATACCTTTTACATGTTCTCTATTCTGTTTTAATTTCAGTGGTATACATGCAATCTGGATTATTTTAGAACGAATATAAAATATTCAAATATGTTTAAAATGATGCTAATTTGTTAGCAGCTAACTAGCTTAATTTTGGGACTGATGATGGATGATTTGTATGAGAAATCAATAAAACCATTTATGGATTATTATAGTTACAAACATTATTTTATGGCAGGCTCCTCCTGGAGCACCCGTCGCTACCTGTGACATCATCGTGATTGGCTTATCAGCGGTCACGTGACGGCGGCAAACCCGGAAGCGATAACCAGAACTTGAAGGTAGGCTTGTACCTCCCCGGTGTCTGCTTAGTGACATGAAAACAACTATAAGTGAAACTTGACATGCCGTTAAAACAGCATTTTGAGGAAAAAATAATCCGAAATTAAATCGTGGCGGGAAACGCGTCGGCGTTCAGTGGATTATGCACTCCAACAGCTTCATCTGTGTTGTTCTGCTGGGTTTGTGCTCCTGTGGACTCCTCCATCATGTGTCAGCCTGCAAACATGAGCCAGAGACTCCGGACTGGAGGATGACTCTGAAAACTATCCGTAACGGCATACACAAGATTGACACGTACCTGAACGCAGCACTGGACTTGTTTGGTGGAGATGACGGGCTGTGTCATTACAGGTGTAGTGACGGTGAGCCAGCTTCTCTCTTTCTCCTTTACAGACATTTGTCAAGTCAACAGCTGATTTTATATGTAACTAATAACATTAATGGGGGCTGTGTTTCATTTCCAGCTGGCTTACTTCAAGGATATAATTCGTACCTGTGCTTTTCTTTGCTATATCAAGTGAAAATGAAATACCAGGAGACAGGCTGAATGAATGTAGATATGCAACACCTGGGAGTTATACATTATCACCCCTTGAGTTGAGTGGCACAGTCAGCCATTAAATCGTCTGTACTGATGTGTTTATCTCTGACAGTAAGATAACTGACTGTGCCAGAACAAGACACATCATCACCTTTGCTCTTCTCTCTCAGGTTACAAGCCGGTGTCTCGTCCCGGGTACAAGCATCCACCACCTAATGGATGTGGGTCACCAGTGTTTGGATTTCAGGTAGTCTCGCAGAGTTTACAGAGGTTTTCGTCCGTGTCTGGTGCACACAGCAACCCAAACTGAGTTCTGCATTGAATATTTTAGCTTTCTAGTTAGATATGTTGGTTTTTAAATGCAAAAGATATATGTACACACACTATACAACATACTTAATTCACATTACAACAAGGTAATATAAAGTGTAAAATATTCGTTCAATAAAAAAATGGATCGTAGCCAAGCTGTCTGTCTATATGTTGGCTGACAAGTAACGAGAAATCAGGGTAAAGGCGTAGCTAATACAAATACTGTATATGTTTGAGATCATTTACTAACAGTGTCCATCAGTTGTTCATACACAAGTGTACTAGTTGTATGGCAATATTGCAATACTCACAATAACCATAATATCAATATAAAAGAAATGATAAATTGATGTCATGTTCATGTTCACAACATATGATAATATCATCTGAATAATCCAGCAAAGATGTTCAGCCATGTGTGCCTTTTATTTATGAGTTCGTCTGGTTGCGTTTTAACTATTAATCAAGTAGTTCATATCAACTGTTCTTTTTTTACAGTTATTATTACAGACTATCCACCTCCATACACTCATATTTTGAGGGTAAACAAGGCAAAACACACCACAAACGAAGTTAAAGTTAAAGATTTCTATGGATATCGAGCTAAAATCATTATCGTGAATTTGTCTGGCCATGAAAATCTGATGTCGTGACAGCCCAATGCTCAACTATTAGATAGATATAGATAGATGCTTTATTCATCCTCAGGGGGGAATTCTTATGTCACAGAAATAGTGCACGAACGAAGCACACTGTACGAAGAATGGCGCAAAAGAAAACAAATGTCAAAACCACAAGTGTTAACATAAGATTAAAAGGTAAAGAAAAGTATGTAAACACGAGTCATGAAGGCAATAAGAAGACCCTCCTCCACTCAACCAGCATGTTGTGGAGGGAGTGGATGACGTTTGTCTGTTTGGTCTAACCCTAACCCTCTTGTCCATCACCATCTCCGACTCCTAAAATTACTGAGCTGGCCTTCACTTCCTCTTACTCTCCATAACACTTAAATGTACCACATAGTGGATATGTTGGTTTCAACCCTTTATAACAAAAGTTAGCTGATCCTTAACAAAAATCTTCATTTTTGTTTGCGTTAACATTGAAATATAAATATCGGGCAATATATTGTTAATAGATTTGCCTTCATCATTCAAATTCCATTCCAAAATACACTCTCTTTTTTTTCAGTTTGATATAGGAATCCCGTCCATGACCAAATGTTGTAACCAACACGACCGCTGCTATGACACCTGCGGCCGGGAGAAGCACGACTGTGACGAGCAGTTCCAGGACTGTCTCGAGACCATCTGCAGGAATGTGCAAAGGACTCTGGGACTGGCCCAGAGTGTCCAAGGTAAGAGGCCGAGCCAATGTGCTCAGATTTGGTGCAGACTGAGATTGGGTATGAGGATCAGGTGATGGTCTGCAGGTGATTTGGCAGCGAATTTAAGAGGATTTGCACAAAGGGCAAGCAGATGAGCTTTCTACATTTATTCACTTGCATTCTTAGGTTGTTTTTTGTTCTGACGATGGTGATTAAAAGGTATTTTCAGTTTTAATTTGATAAATGAATGTAATTCATGGATCTTTCTGTGTGTATTTGGAATATTAAGATATTCCCCCAAAACTCGATTAAAGAAATCAGTCAATCATCAGAAGAAAAATGCAGATATCAATTATAAACATACAGTTGAACTTTTAAAAGATTCTTGTTATTCGTGTTACTTTTGGGGGTCTAGAGTATGTTCATGCCGACTCACTGTCAAATTGTCATGACTTGGACACTTGAATAGAACAGAGCCATGTTGATGTTATGAACACCTGTGTTTCTCCCACCATGACAACTCAAAATTTTAGGCTTTTTATACTCTGATGCACTCAGTCAGCAGGGCCATTTTTCCGAAAAACAAATAGGTATTTAGATGCTGCATCTTTACATCAAGTGTTCCACAACAGTATACAGTATGCTCTATGTAGGGTGCACTTTAACAGTGGCGGACGAGGGCACACTTTCAGGACATAATTTAGGGAAGAAGCTTGGAAGACATTTGTAAAATTTCACATCTGATGTCTTATAAAATGATCAGATCAAAAAAGTTATAGAGCATGCAAGTGAATAAGTGTACAGACAGTTGAAAACACAGTATGTCCAGCAGGGGGCAAGATAGAGCTAGTTTTTAAACACTGGTAATCTGGATACTGCGATCTGTTATCTGTATCAGAGTGACCCTAATTGACTTTTATTCTTTAATAGTGTCTCATGAGCACCACACCACACTCATCCTGTCTATGATTAATGAGATGACATCTGTATTGCTCTGAACTTGGCTTAGGGTTTTAGAAAAATGACGCTAGTTCTGTATTTGTCCCGACACCGTGCTCTCTCAGCTGCTGTGATTGTGGCTCTTGTGTTGAGGCACTTTCAATTTTGTTCAAACAAAAGTAAATTCAAAATTATATAAATTATTGATAATGAATTCTGTATTGATCAGTAGCACATGCTGTGTTTTAAATATACACAAAAATGTTTCTGATGTCACTTACAGTAATAGCAGGCCCTTGTTTTTAAACCATTTCACTCCCCCCTGTCGTGTATTTGCTCATGTTCTTCTTCCTGTTCTTTCTCTTCTTCTTGGCAGCTTGTGAGTCAGCGGTGACTCTGCTGTTTGACGCTGTTATGCACCTGGGATGTAAGCCATACCTGGACAGCCAGAGAGAGTCTTGTGTGTGTCAGTATGAAATGAAGAGGGAACTGTGACACCGGCACAGGATCGAGACTGCAGAACGGACTGATTGAAAACATTGACTGTGTATAAGCACAACACTGACAGAAGGATGCCAGCAATAAACTCTTCATTCAGACTTACTGTATAGATTTCCTCAGGGATACAGCTTCTGCACTGACTTGTGTCCATCGCCTCCCTTTTATTGAAATGTTGACATCTATTAGACAAAGTGAACATGAAATTTACTAATTTTAAATGGATAATTAATTTATTTCCTATGCAGTTAATTATTTATATTTTGTAAACACTGTAATGCGTTTGTCCTGTGATGTCCTGGAAACAAGGTGTTTAGGGTTTCCATGGCTTTTGGAAGCTTTATTTTCCCTGAAATAAGCACCAAATTTACATAAGTCTTTTCAGGAAACATTTAAGAAATTATTAGGAATTAATTGACTAAAATCAAACATTATTGCGACATTAGTAACGTGATGAATAAGTAAGTTAACAATGTCTGTTTCTACAGCATCATTTGTGTTTTTCCCTTTTTAAAATGTGTATAATATCTCATGGAGGATATTATACTGGGTTACCTGTTGTAACTTGTCATAAAATTAAAGAAACACATAAAGCTTTTATTGACAATTTTGTGTGTCAGTTGTCATCAAAGATAAAACTGTGTCTTTTAAGCAGCATCCTTTAACAAAGAGTCTCAGAGTGAAGTCAAGGGAACCCTAAAGGTCTTAGATTAGGCTCCCATCAACCCCTCATCCAAAAGATTCAATACTTTTTTTTTATCATGTATTTGAAGTTGACGTGAGAAAAAGGGCACTGAAATACAGTGTGGATTAGGATGTTTACCTCTCCTAATCTCATGCTCTACCAACCTTAATCTCCCTCTTATTGTTTAAGATTTATTAAATCCTTGGAATTGAATGTTTCGAGCTGCTATGGCCCTAGGGGAGATGCAAGACTGAGAGCAATTTACAGAACCAAAGAAATGGCTAAGAGAGAGCTGCAGCACCTCGATCGGGACGAACAGGGAAACTGGAAAACACATCTGGTGGCGGAGCCTTAACCCATTGGGCCCAGGCAGGCTTAACGATGGAAGAACTACATGATTGGGGTCGCTGATTAATCTGTTTTTCCTTCACCACTGGGGGTAGAGGTCTACTGTGGAAGGTAGCTCCATCCTGGTGATATGCTGTTTAGTTTTCCCCTTGTGGTTGAGGGCGGTGCGATGGCAGGGATGCCTGGTATGGCAATCTTGTGACAAATGTACTTATTGTAAGTCGCTTTGGACAAAAGCATCTGCTAAATGTCCTAAATGTAAATGTAAATGGATGCAGCCAGTAGGGAAACTCTCAATAGTGCTCCTATAGAGGTTGCAGATTATCCTGGGGTCCCTCTCCCTGTCACTCCGCGTAGTCCACAATCAGCTTCTTTGTTTTGCTGACATTGAGATGGATGTTATTGTCCTGGCACTGGGATGAATGCAAATTGTAAGGGGTTCAGTTAATCAGTTAATGAAGGTTTCAATGAACTGCTCAAAACCACTTTATGATTGTGGAGGTGAGTGCTAGTCATGTGGGCAGAGGGCTTTCGACTTTTCGGGTACACGGACAATGGTGGTCTTTTTGAAGCATATGGAGACTACAAACAGCAGTAAGAGGTTGAAAATGTCTGTGCCATCCACGTGCCTTGCATGGATTGGTCCTGAAGGATCTGCACACATCTGCCCTGGATATTACAAATCAGCAGGGGTTTGTGTGCCTTTTGTACTTTTTTTAGCTGGGAAGTTTGTTCTCAAACTCAGATAGCAAAATTGAACCAGACATGTTTGTCCCGCCTGCATTGCGTGCAGAATTATGGCACTTGGCACAAGCGGCATCATTTCACTGGTATGCAGGCCAGATGAGTGCGTCTGGTGTGGGCTAGTTCTGAGCCACATCAATTTTGCTATTTGGGAAGTGTGCCAGAGATAGGATTGTTGAGGGTTAAAAAAAAACAAACTTTGTCTTAAACAACTCCATGGAGGAGGCAGGGTTTGAATAGTCAGGAGAATTTCATCAGAAATATCCCTCTGTCTCCCCCCCTTTTTCTGTCTGTCAGAAACCAGATGGTATGCCCAATTGTAGAAGCTTATCTCCAGGGGTAGCAATGCGGAATTTGTCCCAATCATGGAATAGTGGACCATCTCTTTACAACACAAGTATGGGGTACCAGGGCTGTTGCTACAAGCCATCTGGTTATATATAACAAAAGCCAAAGATGTTTTCAGTAGGTCTTGGCTTCGCCAGGTTTGTCGGCTGTGCCCACCATTCTCTTTGATAGGATCTCAAGTTGCACCCAAGGGGAAAACTGGTTTGTCTGGGTTGGTCTATGCTATTTGCATATGATATGGTTCTGTTGGCTTAACCAGACCGTGACCTCCAGTAAACACTGAGGAAGTCTGCAGTCAAGTCCGAAGTGGTCGGGATGAGTGTCAGCCAGAAAAATGGTGGATTTTTCCCTTCCAGGGTGAGAACGAGTTGCTGCCCCAAAACTTGTGAGACTGCGTGAGACTGACAGGAGGACTGGTGTGACATCAGCAGTAATGTGGGCATTGTGCCAAGAATTTGATGGGTGGATGAATGTTGCAAACAAGGAAGTCCTGGCTGTTGATCTTTGACTGACTGACCTGAGAGCCTTTCGTGTGTGGTTGTTACGCTCGACCAATGACATTCAGGGCAAGGAGATGAATTCTGGCTTATCCCAGGTGGACTGACGAAGCAAATTCATTCTCCAGTCGTGCCAGTCAGAGTGAACCTGCAAGCATGTCTAACACAGATGAAGGTAATGACTTTACAAATATGTTTAAAAGTAGAGTTGTGGATGCATATGTTGGTGTTTTTTTTATTTAGAAAAGGAAACACAATGACATTTAATTTCAGATGTAATTCGGACTCAGCATCACCATTGTGTTTACTATCCTTTAACTGTGTGCCTACACAAGTGCTGTCTCAAGTTTTCTTTCTCTTCAGTCTGTCACCAAGTTTGTACAACATGTGAGGGAGTTTTTTGATATCATTTTACTTTTCTCAACGTCAAGACTTAACTGCTCTTTCTTTACCAGGGAGTGTTGCTACAGACAGTACAGGTGAGTGCTATACACTAAGTTACATACTATTTTTAAAACTTGTTTCTTGGGAATTTTTAGAGAAGAGAAGATGTTATCAGAGCAAAGGTGAAATAAACAGGATAAGGTTGATAAGAAACCAGGTTTTATTGCCACTACAGTCATATCACAGTCAATATGAGTATGGTGAACTGTTTGGTGAACAAACAAAAACTGATCAGCTTGGAACTATAAAGGTATTGGTTTGTACATGACTCACAGTAATAATCAGGTAAGTTTGAGTGAATGATTAATCTCACCCTATTCAGTTTATTGTACTTTGGCTTTGCTGGCACTAAATAGTTCAGCTTCATAAATGACTGCTGAGTTGAATCTACACCTCTATGAAACCAGTCAAAAGGAAACTGAACATTAAGACCTTCATGAAAGTTGAATTTACTGGAAGACTGTTGTATTAAACTGCATTAATTGAGTGTGTAAATGTGTGTATAGACTTTGTATATTCATTTTAACATATATTGAATATTGGATTTTACATTTACATTCTGCGTATTTCTAATATTAAAAAAGCTGTGAAGTGAGACTTTTCAGTACATTATTATTATTTTTATTTTTTTTGCATTAATGCATGGTTTATTCATGTATGTGTTGTTTTCTATAGCATGCACAAAGAACCAAGCAGAGACTGATGCCTTCATCAGAAGGTAAACTGCTTCTTTTTGTTTGTGTGGTTGGATCAGCTGGACATTCTCTTCTCCCCCTGGTCCACTACTCACCTAATATTGTGTTTTTGTGCTTTGTTTTCATTATTAAACAGCTCTTTGGGTTCTCTGGAGGAGTACAAGATGGACAACAAACGACGAGGCCGTGCGCTCATCTTTAACCAGGAGCGCTTCTTCTGGAGCCTGAGGTTGGAAAAAAGGGTCGGAACCGATGTTGACCGGGACAAATTGGAGATCAGGTATCACTTCCCAGCTTGTTGCTGAAGAAGGAACACTGTCTTTTGTATTACTAAGAGTTTTCCATGTCTTTCATACTTGCTGAACCTCTTTTTTAGACTGAAAGAGCTCAACTTCGAAGTGGAGACTCACAATAACCTCAAAAAGAAGGAAGTCTTAGATAAAATTGGTGAAGGTAAGTACATGCATGATCACTTGTACTCGAACTACCCTGAACAACAAGATAACCATGTCAGAACTAACATGTGACATGCTTTAGTACGGTCACTTTTACTTGTTAATACTCCAATTTAACAAATACCTGATGTCCCACCAGCCGCAGAGGATGATTATTCAGACGCAGACTGCTTTTTGCTCGTCTTCCTGAGCCACGGTGAGGAGGATCACGTTTGGACCTTTGATGAAAAGATCAGCATTCAGGATATCACCTCCAAGTTCAAAGGAGACAAGTGCAGGAGCCTTGTGGGAAAGCCAAAGATCTTTATATTACAGGTACATGTAAACAAAAGTCAAAACCTGGTTAAATCCTCCAGAATATGGGAGCATGCAGTTTTACCTGTTTTTAATGCTTTACTTGGTAATCTATAATTCTTAAACCATCACCAGGCGTGCCGCGGAAACAAGTATGATGATCCAGTGACTGCCTGTGCTGTTAGGGACAGTGAGTCGGACACAGATGACGTAGAGGATGCCTGCGCCATACAGACCCTCCCTGCTGGGGCTGATTTCATCATGTGCTACTCTACAGCTGAAGGTGAGCCAGCTGGGATGTTTAAAACTCTTAATCTGCCCTTTTCGTTTTTGATTCACACTTTGACGTAACAGTAATCCCACCAGCAAACTACTTCATTTATATACTGTATGTATCTTAAAATATCTGTTTTGCTGTTCAGTCACTAATCATCCTGTCCTGTCCACTGTGTTGTTTGTTTAGGTTACTATTCTGTCCGAAACACCCAAAATGGCTCCTGGTACATCCAGAGTCTGTGTGAGCTGCTTGAAAAGTATGGGCACTCACTTGAATTCACAGAAATACTCACATGGGTCAACAGCAAAGTGTCGACGAGGAGTGTATGCAGTAACGACAGCGAAGTCAATGGGAAGAAGCAAGTGCCCTGCTTTGCTTCAATGCTCACCAAGAGGCTCTACTTCAAACCAAAACAGTAACAGTTTCAGACCTCAGGCATAAAATGAGCTGGTTTGATATTACTCAGCGTCCTTTAGGGAGATTTTTAACAATTTGTAATGTAAAATTTCTTCTGAATAAAGTACATTTCTTGGCTGGGTAAAACATGACCTGATTAATAAAGGCGTTTTCGGGTTGGCCCTGTATTTTTGTAATCTTCCTTTACTAAGTATACTAAAACATGACTCTTTTGCTTCCAATAAAGTGATTATATTTCATGAAAAGTGTATTATTTTTGTGTGTTCATGATGTGTATATTTCACCTGTGCCCTGAAGTTGTTTACACATTTTAATCCTCTAAAAGAACCCAGGGTTATTAATAAGTGTCTACCAGCAGTGAGTACAATCACAAAATCAACATGACGATGGAAAGATGGGTGAAGTTTTGTAGTCCACAAAACATTCCTGGAGCTCTCCGTGCATCGAGAGTGTAAATAACACTGGAGACACCGGACGAGCTGTCTGGAGACATTTTGTGTTTTTTATGGGTTGTTTCTCTGAGTTTAAAAAACGAGTCCCCATCTACTTCACCTGTTTCGGAGAATGCTGCAACTCTGTTTTGTTGTGGAGCTCCAGAAATGTTTTGTGGACTACGAAACTTCATCTGTCTTTCCATCAGCATGAATGCGAATAGATAATGAGTTTTGGGTGAACTTATCCTCTAAGTGTCTGCACCCGTTGCTGAGGCTTTAGCCAGTGTGGGACTAAACAAAGTCAACGAATTAACCTTACATGAGCCAGTTCATCGGTTGACCTGTATAATCCAGTGTTGGACAGGTGCAATCTACTTCAAAAGTAGAGGACTATAGTGGCATAAAATTTAAGATAGCATTTTACAATATCTTATAAAATAAACAAAACAATCTCTGCTGTAGTTCAAAGTGTATAAATGGTTGTAAAATGCAGTATGTCCAGCAGAGGGCACGATAGAGCTACTGATTATATAGAAATCTATATACAGTAATCAGAGGATCAGAGTGACCCTAGTTGACAAGTTATTCTTCAACACTAACAAGCTAATCTTGTCTGTCATAAACAAAATCAACATATCTGAATTGTTCTGATGGTGATTAGGCTTTAACGTGATAGCAGTAGCTCACTGTATTAGCACCAAATTTGCCAAGTTCTTGCCAGAAACTTGCAAGAGACATAATAAATAATGGACCTTGAAACACAACATACCACCCAGTCCCTCCTCCCTTAACCCATATAGGAGCAGGACAGGTGATTAAGAAGTCAACAATGTCTAAAACACATGTGATTATCCCTTTATAAAAGGTGTTACATATGTGTGAACTACCACACATGGAAGGTAGTGCAGTTGTTTATTGCTGACTGTGTCAGTTTTCATCACAGACATTTCTATATAAACTATGTGGCCTATCTTGTAAGCAGCATCCTTTAACACAGGAAGAGACTACAGGTGATGTTTAAATGGACTCCCATTGACCCCTCATCCAAAAGTTGAAACATATTTCTTCTATCGTGTCTTTTAAGTTGATGTTGTAAGAAAATCCCACTGAAATAAGTTCAGGATTAGAAGTTTATCTCTCCTAATCTCCGGCTGTACCAACGCTGATCTCACTTTTACTGATTCATTAAATCCCTGGATTTTAATGTTTGGCGAGTCGCTATTGCAATGTGACAAACACGGAAGTACTGACGCTTGACCTCTGACTGACAGACGCGAGGACCAATCGTGTTCTCCACGCGTCACACTCGGCCAATGAGATCGAGGGGGGAGGAGCTAAATCACGTCTCATCGATGCTGGATTGACGAAGCAGTTTATTTTTCCCAGTGGTGGCACTCGGAGTGAGTCTGTGAACATGTCCGACACGGCTGAAGACAGATGTGGAGGTAACAACTTTACATGTATATTTTTAACTGAAAGTAGAGGGAAGTTATGGACACCAGCGTGTGGCGGTTTAAAAGTTAGACATATAAATACAAACACTTTTAGTATCACGAGTGACGCTGTTTACTATCGTTTACCATGTTCTTACATAAGCACTGACACGCCTTTACTATAAGTCGTCTTTCTGTTCAGTTAGTCACCAAGTTAGTAGCTTTTACTGCCACTAAACTAGTCTCAATGTCATTGTTCTTTCTCTCGTCTGCCCAGGAAGTGTTGCTAAAGGCAACAGGACAGCAACAGACAGGGCAGGTGAGTGCTTTACATTAAGTTACATACTGTTTTCAATTAAAGCTCATGTCTCTGGGACTTTTCACATAGGGGAAGAGAAGATGTTTGCTTCTTATCAAAGCAAAAGTGAAACAAGCAGGATAAAGTTGTAAAGAAATTGCAAAGTGAAGCCAAAGTACAGCCAACTCAAACAGGGAGAGATTAATCATCAACTAAAATTGCCTTGATTGGAGAGATTATTGTCTACACATGATATCATTGTCCCATATTCCATGTAATCCTTTGTCACATAGAAACTGACCAGCGTGGGATTATAAAGGTACTTGTGTTTTGGGTGGAGTGAGAGTCAAGGATGAGACGCCCAATTGTTATATCTTAATCCAATATGCATTCATTTTTTACACACACCTAGCTCAAATGAATGCAATATAATACAACAGCCCTGATGCAAGTCCACCTTTCATGAAGGTTAAAGTGGGATACCACCTGAGCGGCTTGCTTTAGCACACAGAGTCAGATCTACACATCCGTAGGGTGGGGTGTGGAGGTGTCACTTTTGGCCTCTGTTCTTTTAGCAGCCTTTGCCATCTTTCTCCACCTGTCACCCAGCTATTGAAGGCCATGAGGACTCTAAGCTGATGGAACAATGGCTGCTTGACCCCATACCAGCAGCAGTTGAGCAATTCATGCACCTGTAGTTGTACTGCTTAACAAAAAAGCCTGAAAAGCTCAATCCTCCGGTGTATTTTTGGCAACTTCAGTCACATAGTGTATTTGTGATCTCTAAAAAAGCTGTAAAGCCAGATCTTCCCATGCATCGTTGTTTAGCAGTTATATTCTACATTGTTGCGTGGTTTATTCATGTATATGTTTTTTTTTTACAGCATGCACGGAGAACCTAACAGAGACCGATGCCTTCATCAGAAGGTAATCTGCCTCTTCTTGTTAGTTTGTTTCCACTTCCCTCTGGTCCACTAGTCACCTAATGTTGTGTTTATGTGCTTCTTTTTCATTATGAAACAGCGCTTTAGCTTTGGATCCGGCGGAGGAGTATAAGATGGACAACAAGCGACGAGGCCTTGCGCTCATCTTTAACCAGGAGCGCTTCTACTGGCGCCTGGGGTTAAATGACAGGCATGGGACCAATGCTGATCGCTACAACTTGGAAAAAAGGTATAATTTCCCAGCCCGCTGTTGGAGGGGGAGCACTGTGTTATGTATAACGGAGAACTTGTCTGTACTTGTTCAGTGACTGTGTCTGGATCTTTCCTGTGGTAACATTTGTAAGAATTTCTTGTTTATTTCATTACATGCTGAACTTTTTTTCACCTCTCTTTTAGACTGAAAGAGCTAGACTTTGAAGTGAAGGCTTACGAAAACTACAAACAGGTGGAGGTCTTAGATAAAATCAGTGAAGGTAAGCACAGGCACACAAATGACTAAAGATATATTACAGCAAGCCCTTTCAACACTTTATCAGAAAGGCTGACTAGTAGCAATTTAGTTTTCACTGGTGAAATTTCAGCATGTCTGAATCTCATTTTTAAATAGTTGAAATGTTAATTTAAGATATCTGTAAAACTATTTTGACATGTTAAAAATATACATGTAGATGTTACCTTTCTACTTGTCAAAATTGATTTGTAGTTACCTTAATTTAATTATAGATATCAGTAATATTCTTTTTCACTGGTAAGAATAACGATTACAAATACCTACTATTGTATTTCCACATGTTGATAAAGGATTGGACTAATGCAATTTCCCATTTCAGATATCAACATTTGCCTTTTCTGTTTATTGACAAATAAACCATTTCGGAAATGTCACCCAAATTGCCATATTCATTTCAGATATGAACGTCATTGAAGATAACTACAAAAGCATTTCCGAGGTGTCGAAATTATTTTGGTTATGTTGCCCAATTGACCTTATTAATTAAGATTGCCGTCATTAACATAATCATCTCTGACATGTATGTATGACAAGTGGAAACTCCTCTTTTTTAAATTATAGGCATCTCAAATATAATTGTTACTGGTACAGATATAATTTAGTAATTTTCATTACTTGTGAGAACTGAACTGAACTTGTTGATATCAATAATTAACATTTTGACGAGTGAAGATGTCACTAAATAGAATTGCTCCTAGTCAAAATGGCGTTATGGATATGTCTGCTTGGAATTCTGATTAGTCTAAAAGCAATTATTGATATCTACAATTGCCAGTACCGCTATTGATTAAATGTTAAAAGGGCTTGCCATAGATATATTAAGGACGCAGCGTTACAAGATCATTACTGTAGTTTAAATGCTTCACTGTCCTGCAAAGATAACTATCAGATCCAACATGCGACATGCTGTAGTACGAGCCACTTCTCCTCTTTCAGTCGCAAATTTAACAAATACCTCATCTCCCACCAGCCGCAGAGGCCGACCATTCAGACGTAGACTGCTTTCTGCTCATCTTCCTGAGCCACGGCGAGAACGATCAAGTTTACACCTACGATGGAAAGATCAACGTTCAGGATATCACATCCCTGTTCAAAGGAGACAAGTGCAGGAGCCTTGTGGGGAAGCCAAAGATCTTTATATTACAGGTACATGTAAGCAAAAGTCAAAACCTGGTTAAATCCTTCAGAATTAAGGCTTTGCTGGAAATCCATTATTTGTAAACCATCCCTAGGCGTGCCGTGGAGACAAGCATGATGTTCCAGTGACTCCCTTTGATGCGGTGGACAGCGAGTTGAAGACAAATGAGGTGGTGGTGGACGCTTGCGCCGTACAGACCCTCCCTGCTGGGGCTGATTTCCTCATGTGCTACTCTGTGGCTGAAGGTGAGCCAGCTGACATGTAAACTCTTAATCTGCTCATCTTATTACAAGATGGGTAGATTCACATTTAATTTGAGTCAGTTGATGCTTTGAAGATATGAACAATAACCCCACTTTGAAACTTTAAATGTCACTTTATTTCTGTTCAGTCAACAACTATCCTGTCCCGTCCCTTGTGTTGTTTGTTAAGGTTACTATTCCCATCGGGAGACCATAAACGGCTCCTGGTACGTCCAGGATCTGTGTGAGCTGCTTCAGAAGTTTGGGGATTCCCTTGAATTCACAGAATTACTCACGCTTGTCAACAGGAAAGTGTCGATGAGGAGTGTCGGCAACAGTAGTGACCGAAATGCCATCGGGAAGAAGCAAGTACCTTGCTTTGCTTCAATGCTCACCAAGAAACTCTACTTCCGACCAAAAAAGTAACAGCTTTAGACCTCAGGCGTGAAATGAGCTGTTTTTTTTTTTTATCACTCCTCCAAGGGAGATTTTAAAGATTTTTGCTGTTTTTCTCTAGTCTTCTTCTGTATGTTTCTCATGAAAACTATGATTCATTTCTAAGTGCTATATTATAGGCAACCAGACTTGTTTCATTTGTTCCAGTTGTCTACGATGTAGCACTCAGAATTACCATGACTTGGATGACTTGACCAACTATTATTCACATATGCATTAAACAATCAGCTAAATGGGGATCTACAGTGAAACCAGTGGTTACAAAATAACAGGAACAACTTGTACTTACACTGCACTGAACACATTTGAATATTCCTGGCCTTAGGCAATTACATAATTCCCGAAACCACACGTCTGTCGAAATTTCAGGTTTATGCATTTGCATGGCAGAGAATCAAGACAGGGGAAGTATCTGTGGCAGCAGTATGGTAGAGGTAGAGAAATTGAATACTGACCAACTGCAAGTAGACATTTTACAGTTTATTTGAGCCATCTGAGCCTTGTTTCCCACATGGATCCAGTTTCTTGTGCGAATTCGAAAACATACAGTTGACATTTTAATGCAATCTAATACAACAGCCCTACATGAATTTAAACTGAGACAAGTTATATTTGAGGACCAGTTTTGGTTTATCACAGGAAAAAAGATAAAAGCAATTGAAGCTTTTTTGAAACACTTTTATAGTAATTTATCTTGAAAGCTTCTGTCTATAATACTCAGCACAGCCCTGAGTCTGCAGGGTACTTTATCATAGTGGATCAGATTATTGAACAGTATATAAAATCAATTCATTTATAGTCCTGGCTGTAAATTATCCTGCCTCTAGTATATATCTGTCACAACTCTTTTACAAGAGGCATCGCTGCAAAAAATGCTAGTAGAGCTGCGCCAAAAAAACAATTATCCCAGTTATAATTAAAGTTGATAAACATTTCCAAAATAAGGTATCAAGGGAAAAGAGTAGAGGCGCTATTTTACACAGCAAATGTCATATATTTAATAGGTGGGACTTGTTTCTTTTACTGACTAAACTGATTGGATTTACCGCCTCAGCTGAACAATGCATATTTTAATTTATTTGCCTCTACTAGGGGTGTCACAATATAACGTTATGGACGATAACTGTGATACAAAAGAAATTAAATATCGATATTGTGAAGAGAATACACATAATATTTTACAGATAATCCAGCGCAGATGTTGTGGATCTTTTCTTTATCAGTTCATCCGGTTCCTGTTTCACTGATCATTGTGTAAATGTTCGCTCTTGTACAGTTATGGTTACAGACTCTGTCCACCTCCCTACCCTCATATTTTGAGCCTGATTTATTTGGCAAAAAAGAGACAAAACACAGTAAACAAAGTTAAAGCTACATTGGACTGAAAGCATTAAAATTTTTTATAGATGTCCCTATTACATCCATACCGTGATAATCATGAAGTGAAAATGTGATATCGCGACAGCCCCAGTCTGACTTCATATCTTATACTAACTCACAAAACTATAACTTGAATTTCTTTGCTCATTTGCGACAGAAATCGCAACTCAAAATCCAAGGTAATTGAACTTGTGGTCTTGTTGTATAGGATTGCATTATATTTAAAGGTGTTCCTGTTATTTTGTAGATCAATTCACATTTTGCACAAGAAATTGCTTTTAAACTTCAGGTTTTTTATGGGCCACATTCTGTGTTAGCTACTTTTCTTAGCTTTTTTGTCACGATTTTGCTTGCCTGTTTAATCCAGCTGAAATTACTAAGGTACCACAGATAAATTGCCTCATCCTGCAGCTGACATTTCCAGTGGCATTGCACAGGGAAGACCAAAACATTATCTCTGAGGAAACTGGAAATGTCAGTTGAGCCTGGTTTTCTTGACTGTAAAGTCGGCTGCAGGAATTTCTTACATGCCAGACAAATGATTTCCACCTCACTGTATCTCACATAAAACAGCATGGCAAGCTGGTACTTCTAATGACTTTTCCACAGGTTATATTAATACTTAATTATGTCTTTATTAGCAGCAATGATCAAGTAATAACACTCATAACAGATTATCCAAGCACCACATAAAAATGCTGTTTGTTTAAGCTCGCTCCATCAAAAAGGGAATTCATGTTTGTGTTGTTCTTTGTGTTGTAGAAGTTTACAGTACAAAATGTAGTAATGCGTATTTGCACCCAAAATGGCAACAAACACCAGTGTGGAAAGTACCTCAGGGAGAAGGGGTGTTAAAAAAACTGTACTGTGGACTTAAACACTTCTAGCTGTGTCACATGATCTACGACTCAGGAAAAATCAAAGCTACCAGCATACACTGATCCTGTACTTTGTGGTTTTACTGTTGTGACTTTGTGTAATAAAATGTGTGTCATTTTAATGACTTTTGCTTCCTGCAGAGCAATTATGCTTTATCAAAAGTTCATTTTATTTGTGTGTAATGATCTGATGACTTATGTGTAAGTAAAATCACAACACATTTGAGATTTCAATAATAAGACATCAAGCAGACATGAGATTCTCCCAATATCGGGGAAATACATTTTATTTCAATAGACCTTGGTGTCTGTTCTTTTCTCAAAGATATAATTGGCATCATTATCAAGACTGTAAACACAACATAGAATGCTATGGATTCCTAGTAAAAAGGCGCCTTTATCAAAATAAATCAGAAAAATTGTTTTTGCTCTGGAGCGTGTAAGTGACCGTTATGTATGGCTTGGCTTCGTTCATGGCTTTGGCTGGATCTGATCAACTGGCAGCTGAAGTTCAGTTGGATTCCTCAGACGTCTCAGGTCTTCCTCCACCTGACGCACACAAAACAGTCACACAGACCATGATTAAATTATAGTAAATGATTAATTCAGAAGGCAGATTATTATAATTGAAGTGTCTTATCACAATGAATGCATGTAAGTGCAATTTTTATTTCATCAGAGCTTGTTTTTAGTGTAGTTTGGTGATGATTCCCTGACTTTTCTTTCACGGCTCCAGGAGACTGACATTTATAGTTTACAATGTCTTAATTATTGGATGAATTATCATATTTGGCACAGATATTCATGTCACCCTGAGTTTATGATGATAACTCTGGTGTCTCCTTAACTTTTCCCTAGCTTTACCATGAGGTCAAAGTTTTAATTTGTCAGGCTTTGGTTCATGATCAAATATCTGCAAAACTAACGACATGTTTAGTTCTGATAACCAAAAGTTACCATGCTAATATGCTAAACTATGCTGACAATCATAGTAAGCATTAAACCTGCATGTACATGTATAAATATATACATCACCATGTTAGTATTGTCACTGTGTGCAAGTTAGCATGCTAATGTTAACATTTAGCTCAAAGCACATCTGTGCATAAGTAACATTACAGCCTCACAGAGAGGATAATGGGTCTCTGGAATTTCCATAATTCTTCCATTTTTGCTCTTATATGAAAATAGCACATGTACAGTCCTGTATACCACATGTTCTTCCAATAATGTGATGTGTCCAAAACATGTTGTGACTTGTCTGTACCTGTGGTGTAGCTAATGTGGGACTGTAAGAAGTGAGCCAATCAACCAACCTGAGACAGCTCCTCCTTCAGTTCATTGTATTTTGTCACGTTGAATTTCTTCTTGCTGGCACCCTTATAAAAGTAATGCAGGAACTGTCTGTCTTGAACCTCTGGGTATATGTAATCCTGAGGGAAAGAATAAAAGAAGGATTGCCATTAGCGTGGGGAGGAAAAATCTGCACACACATGATTTAGTGCAGCTGAGCTTCAGATTAACTGTTCAGAAATGTGCCATCTTGTCAAGAGATGGATGAGAGGATTGCCATCACTGTCATACCTGTCTGTTAATATGAAACCACAGCCAGCAGCTAGCTAGCAGTTAGCTCACTAATTAACATATAATATCTAGTTTATTTTATCTATACGATAACAAAAGTGCAGAAATGACATCTTTTTTGTTTTTATGGTCTGAAGTTATGTGCTGAACTTCTTGTCTCAAGAAGCATACTTCCAAAAATGCCAAACTATTCCTTTGTATTAAGTCATTTAAAGTTTCCTATCCCAGACTAAAGTTTCTCTCTTGTTTCACTGAGACTTGCCTGTTTGGTGAGGACATAATAGGCGAAGGCTCCCATGCTGGTGGCATAGGTGATGAAGTAAGTGACGGGCTCCATGACGTCCCATGAATAGACCCACCAGGTGAGCCAGGCCAGAGCTCCACCCTGCACAGATAACAGGGCCATGCCGGTCCAGACAACCCTGGAGGAGTGGAAGTCTGCTGTATGGGACAGCTGTGCCTTCATCTGTCAGGCAGTAATAAAAAACTGGCAGGTCAGGGATGTCACTTTGAAAACAATAAAAACAGACACTCAAGGAGAAGTGATGAGGGAGAAATAGAGGTTGAATGGCATACAGATGTTGAGACACTACCTTCTCCAGAGGCGACAGCTCCTGTTTGAGGTTGTCCAGTCTCTCCAGCAGCTGCCTCTCTTTCAGCAGGTGGTGCTCAGGCAGGTGGAGCGCCGTGTGCAGCAGATGCACAACATGCTTCATGTCCTCCAGCTCCATGGCATGCTCATTGGATGTACACACTGCAGCAGAGGACACAACAAGGTGGGCGAGGATGAGAAAGCGGGGTGAAATGTGAGAGCAGTCGTGCCTGGAGAGATAATAACTGCTATTTATCCGCGGGTCTGAGTTGTAATTACGAAGCAGACAAAATGAGGACCGTTTATGAGCGGAGAGAACTGTGTTTATACCCTTTTCAGGAGAGCGGACGTTATAAACTGCATCATTGATGACGAGCTGGAAGTCCTTGTCCAGCAGAGCGTCGATCAGCGTGGTGTTGGCTATGCGCTCTCCATCTGTCAGAGGACAAATGTCTAACTCAGTACTTTTATAGCATTCATATAACTTCGTCTTTATAGCCCAGCAAAAAGGTTTTCAGACAGGTTGCCCAAATAAAACACAATAAAAACACAAAACAGACAAAAAAATGCATAAAAACATAATGAAATTCCTAACAGATCATCTCTGCATCGTCTACATAAACCTCAGATGAATAGCATCATTCATTTACAGGATAAACAAAGTTACTCATCACTGCAAATGTATGTGTCCTATTTCCTGAAATGATAGCGATCTAACCGTCAACCTGCCTCAGTTGGTGATTTCAGGGTACTTTCTGAACAATCTCCCTGCATGTGTCATAGGTGGTGTAGATGGACAGAGCGATTGCTACAGAAACAAGCATGTTTTTCCAGTCAGGAGAATGTGAGTCACATCCCCTTTTTTACACTGCAGCAGTGTTGCATTATGGACCATCAAGGAAAAAAGACTTAACGTCTTTGTAATATGTCATCCCATTGGCTTCCATATCACCTACTGTAGTGGTTCCCAGATATATCTGTTGGGGTCATAAGGTGATTAAATGGAGAGAAAGAGAAGAAAAAGTTTCCTTTATGTTTTACAACCTTTCTGGAAGTTTTTCTCTTTTAACTCCCCAAGGAGGTTATGCTTCACTGGTGTACCTTTGTCTGTTGGTTGGTTGGTTTGTCAGCAGGAATACACAAAAACTACAGAACGGATTTCCACGATACCTGAACGGAGGATGGGTCTCGGCCCAGCATAGACCTTATTAACTTTTGGCATGGATCTGGATAAAGGGACGGATCCAGGAATTGAATAATTGTGAGATAGGGCTTTTTTTCAACATATCTGCTAATTTCTAATGGATCTTGATGAAAAAAAACAGGCTTATTTGGTTGACTGGCATCTGGCTCGAGTGAGTACAGTTTGATGTGGAGAAAGGGGACTGTTTGGAGGTATACGCTCTTCGGAGTGTCATTCTAGTTTCTTGAGCCTCTAAAAATCCTTCAAATTAAAACAACCAACAAGATTGAAATATCACGCCTTGGTTGAACTGCTCATAACTCACTTCTACATTAAAAGCGAAGACTGTGGCCGCCGAAGGGTAGGGAAGTGTTTGTGGACTGCCAAAGAAAGGATCAAAGTCGATGCAGCAGAACCACAGACATCTATTATTCCATGCATTATTTTTCTTTGTCAATGCCTGGCACATGCATTACCCACAATGCAACTTGACAGCTGACAGGTTCATTTTCAATTTTGTTGTCGATGCTGACTCATGACTTGAGGCAATTTGTCAGACTTCACATAGCTCCCTTTGGAGCCACGAAAGGCTTTATAAAACATTTCTCACTGAACGGTACGCCAAATGAACTGTAAACAGACTTGATTTGTAAAATCTTTGATTTATTTTATGGGCTCACAAGCTAAAAAGTTTGGAACTACAACGAATTTCTGCTCTCTCTCTACTATTCTTTCTACTTCTCTCTACTCGCTGATTAACCTTTTGAACCCTTTAGGGTGGATGCTGGAAAGCAATCAAGCAACAATGATAAAAATGAGTTAGTGGCTTGTGAAATTACATTCTGCAGGCATTGTGCCAAACTACTGTGTGCTGCTCTTCAGCTTTCAGTCCTACCAACCTGCCAAACCAGGTAGCAACAAAAATGGTTAAACAGGCCTGAGTTAGCATCAAGAATGTGGTCTGTCCGGTATGTGCGTAGCCGACGCGTGTCGTGTCCTACCCTTGGATGAAACAGAGGCAGTGACTCCGGGGTCCTCTCTCTGCAGATCTGTGATCAGGTCTCCTACACTCATCAGCATGGGCCTGAGGTAGAACAGACACTTCTCATTCCTGGAGGGCAACGGGACCTCCAGAACCAAACGGCCATATTTGTACTTCAAGGACACATCTGCAACAGAGTGAGGCAGAGATCTGTTGAGCTTGCATTTTCATGCTGTGTTTTGTGCAAAGATCATTACGTCAAGCTCATTTAAGTAGTTTTACCCAGCAGGACCGATTGTGAGGTCACAAACAGGGGGCAGACATGCAACAAACAGAAATGTATGATTATGTAGATGTAGTAACTGTACTTTACCACTGGAGGGTGGGAGTGTGCTGCAGAAAAGTGCTTGACAATTTCCAAGTAGAGGCAGTCTCTGTTGAACCTGAGAAAGAAAGAAATAAGGAAAGAAGGAAGGAAGGTACGAAGGATGGAAAGAAGGTTGGAAGGACGGAAGGAAGGAAGAAAGAATGAAAGAAAAAGACATTATCAGCTCATTCAATTTGTTCTTGGTGGAAAAAAAAGTACATCCCTCCTTTGGTAAACTGCTGTCATGTCAGCTGACATCGGAGGGTAAACAGACCAACAGCATCCTGAAGGATCTGAAAAAAGAAACGCCCCACACAAAACCAGTCTGCCACAAAGCCACATCAATTGAGTTTTGTGGGCTCTGCTCTCAGAGTGCTTTTTTCGCTAATGTGAATTTCTTCTGTGGCTGTTGAGCTGCTTTTCACTCCCTCACTAAATGGTGTGTAATCTGGCCAGCTGATGGTACAGATTCTTGATGAAACCAGCTCCTTTTCGCTGAGGCACGACTTTCCATTAAGTTAATTAAATTTTAGGCTGCAGCCTTTATTGCTTAATGAATTGCCGGTGTGCCCCTCAATAAAGATGAACCGTGGCACCTCAAGGCCTAGAGTCTCTCCCACACTCCTGATAATAGAGAGGGCGCCTGAAACGAACTGCTCATTATTCTAGTCAGCGGGAACACTTCTGCGTCCTGCACTCGACATTCTTTGGGTGTAGTCTCTTGTTACAGTTTACATGCAAACTCATATTCTCCTTAATTTTTAAAGCCACATGTTCATGCATTCACATGCACACAGCCTTACAAACACATCCACTGCAAATTTCAGCCTCATGGAGAGGAAGCTGCAGTTGCTATTTGATGACAGGACGTGGCTGTGCCATTGACCAACAAAAACCTGCTCTAAAGTAAATGCTGCTGTATTTTTCCCTGCTATTTTAAGGGCGCACATACAGTCCGCTTTAATTAATTAATGATTAGAGAGGCTGCTTCCAGTCATTTAAGTTTTTTCACATGCGCAGTAATGTCACTGCAGGAAATATGACACATTTTGGCAGCAAGACGAAAAACTGTACTCATAAACTTGGCAGGACGGAGGAAACTCTCCAGACAAAGCAGAATTACATTTTAGCTTCTGAGATAAATATTTTTTGACACCTCTGATCGAGCTCAGGATTTATCAGGTGGATTGCTGCTTTAGGCCAAGTCCAAACCATTTTGAGGCTGTCAGCATGTCAGGAGATTTAAATAATCAATGAAGTTAAGCTGGTGTGCCTTGTGCGTGAATGTGCGCATTGTCTCAATGGGGAGACGCACTTATCAAATCTGCTGCTGGGGTATCGCTGCAGGTAACATAATTAACATGTCCTCATCAAAAATGTATTATTTAATTCACGCACATCCCATTCGCTACTAATCAGAATGATCATTTTTATAACCCAGCCGATGATCTCAGTGCATCACTATAACACAAAGAGAGGACTCTCCTCCTCCTCAGGTAAATATTGGTGCATTTGCTTATCAAACGGAGTTGTTGATAGGATTGAGGATTAATAGAGGACAGAGGCAGAGGGCCCAAGGACCACATACCTGTCCCTCAGCAAAGACAGGTGCTGAAAACCATTGCCATCAAACGGTTGGGGAAACCAAACCAAAACAAATGTACAATATGTAATTGTAATAACAGCATTAATGAAACGTATGTATTAATGATATTATGTCCTCCAGTTTACTATCAAAAGCTCTAAACACCAGTTAATAAACACCAGTGTCCTAGTGTTGAAACACTTGTGCCTTTTAACCTAAAAAAAAAAGAAGAAAGAATCCATCCGGTGTTTCCCATTTAGCTGAGAGTCCACCAGGTCCCACTCCCGCATGACAACATCTTTCTTCAAGTGACATTTAAGGATGTTGCAGCCAATCTCTCCCGCCCCTTTGTCCTACAGCTGGGAGTTCGCTCAATCAATATCACATTAAAGAGGAGAAGGGGGCGTCCATGTTCATGGGCTGAGAAAGCTGTCTTGAGGCACACTGATGGAGCAGAGGCCAGATGTGCTCAAGTCCTTCTCACTCCACTGGTTAGGAGAAGAGGCTTTAACAGGAAAAACAACATTCACATACAGCAATGAGTGACTGTCCACATGACCAGAGGGGTGCTTTTGTTTTGATGGATTACAGCGGCTAGAACCAGAAGGTTAGAAAGGAAGCGGAGATTACAAACAAATTTTAACTACAAGTGTTTGTTGGCTGGCTAATGAAGCAGTGCACCACACTGTGACGGAAAGCATGATGTTATAAATACTCTATGTCCCCAAAAAGAGCCACATAAATTGATTCCAATGAGACCAGATTTAGCTGTTCAGCTTGTGTGCGATCTCCAGATGTTAATATACAGCAGAAAGCTGTCACAGAGCTGTACCGCCTACGCATCAGCTCACCAGCTCTCCATTGACAATGGGAAAAGAAGTATTTTTAGGGGATGCATGTATGAATTCTTTAAACCCAGTGAAACATTTGGCATCCAAATGGATCCAATCACGCATGCATGGTGGCATCCAAAATCATACATGTAAATTGAAAAAAGGACAGGGTTAAAAAGGGTTAATCACTTCCTGTTTTTAAAGATTGTTTTAAGTGATAATACAGTACAGGAGAATGAGTTTGGGCGGGTGACAATTAAAATCCTCTATCCCTATTTAAATGTAACTCTATTTTTTGATATATTACATTTTCTGGAAAATCAGTGAAGTAACAGTTAATGACTGTTAGATGACTAACAGAGGCAGGGCTTTCAAAATAAATCTGAGAGCCAACAGATGATGAAACTAATGAAAGGATATATATTTCTTAAAAAAGGTCCAGTGTGTAGGATTTAGTGGCATCTAGTGATTGAAGATTGCAACCAGCTAAAACTGCAAAAAATTCAAAAGGCCTTCTCCAGAGCCAGTGTTTGGTTTTTCCGCCTCCACTTTTGCCTCTTAACATTATCACAACTTCCTCTATTGTCGCCACGTTTGTTGTTGTCTGAATCGCTATCCATGCCCAGGGCTGCGACCAAAATTTGAGACAGTGGGACTAAATTTTACATTTAGTCGCGCATGTGCGACCAGTGAATTTGCAGTGCCAGAGTCAAATCCTAACTCAAAGGATCAGTCAGAGTCTGAAGACACAAGTGTGGCGAAAAAAGGGCAGAAAATACTGTTTTCGTGAAGAATGGCTGCGCAAATTTGACTGGTTAAGGTATCTCAGAGAGACGAATTCCATGAACTGCAAATTTTGCAGTTGATACCCACAACATGTGGGGGACACGAAATTTGCAGGTAATGCTGGCACTACACAGTTAAAACATAAGACATTGGTCAAACACAGTGCTAGTCTAAGGCATAAAATATGCTGTGACCTGTACTCCAGTGAAAATGCAACTCCACTGTCAGTTGCATTTAGAAGGCAAGAGGCCTTGTTTAGGCCTACTTGTTCTGTAGTGGCATTAAAGTTATTGACCAGTGCCCCAAATGCTTACATACATTTAAAGTATTTGTTAAGTTGTTGTCTGTGTACTGTGAAAGGATAGGAAGGTTACTGAGAACATACTTAGTTTAAATTTCTGAACACAGCTTTGCATTTTTGATTTCTGAATGTATGTTTGTTAATATTGTACTGTAATGACAGTAATGGTACTGTCTGTGTACCTTATTTCTCTTATGTTGCTTCTTCAAAAGTTCACAATAAAGTGTGACAGAATTTAAAACAAGACATTGTAATTTCTGCATTTACTATCAAAGTTAGAGTTGTCCCGATCCGATCACGTGATCGGAAATCGGGGCCGATCACGTGATTGCAGACTCGATCCGGACTCGGACGTTATGAGCCGATCAGGGATCGGATATATATATATACATATATATATTGAAAGTCATTATTTTTATCAGTTTTTAATATATTGGCTATTGGTGATTAAACATAAATTCGAATAAAATTAGTATTTACTACCACCGCACCGCACCGAGTCAGACCTTGTCTGTGTGTGTCACATGACACACAGCCAGAGCCCTTTCTGCAAGAGACAGACAGCTCGCAGAAACACCGCATGCGCGCAGAGCACGCCTGTTTGTTTTGAAGCTGAAGCAGCCCTCTGCTATCATGTCTGTTGTGTGGAATTACTTCAGAGTGAACGAGGAGAACGATGCTATCGCAAACTGTAAGATTTGTCAAATGGGGATTTCGAGGGGTGGCAAGGACAAAGCTGCTTTTAACACCACTAACCTGATACGACACCTGAAAAATAAACACCCAGCGCAATACACACAGTTTACACAGGCAACCAAGCCGAAGGCTATCCAGCCCACAGTGGATGAAGCTTTCAAAAAGCACAATACTGGCCTTACTTTAGTCACTTTCATTTAAATTTGTTTTATTTGTTCATTTGTTTTATTTTATATTTTAATGCCTGACTGGCATTTTAAGTTAAGCTGCTATATTTGTACTAGACTATATTGAGTCTGTGATATACTAGACTATTGAGTCTGTGATTGCACTAAGTTCTAATGTTGCACTAGTAGTTGTTCTACTTCTAATGTGAAGAATATTTTTTTGTACTGACTTAAGAATGTTCAAGCTGCCTACCTCCTATGTGCTCAGTTTACAACAGTACACGTGTTAAAATATAATAAAAGGGACATCCTGCACAATTTTCTTTTCTCTTCTTCATTTTTTATTGTTTTATAAAAGTATCGGATCGGGACTCGGTATCGGCAAGTCCTCAAAATCAAAGGACTCGGACTCGGACTCGGGGGCAAAAAAACTTGATCGGGACATCCCTAATCAAAGTATTTATCAGTAATACAGTAAAAATGAGAGGAAATGTGAATATTTGCTTTGCATGTGCTCCTAAAATTTTCAGTTAGAGGCCACTGTGCTCCTAGTAAAAAAAGTTAGTCTGGAGCCCTGATGCCTACGTGAAGGACGCATGGAAGTATGTGGGCACTTATGGTTACATCGTTTGAGATGGATGTATCTATTTTCGGATGTAAAAGGGGCATAATTATGAGCCATGAAGGTGAATTAATTTGTAATATCTCAGTCATCTCAATGCCCACCTGTAGTACAGCTGTGCATAGCGATGCTGTCCCTGAAACCTGAAAGAGTCATGTTATTTTGTGACTTGTGACTAGTTAACCTCAGACAGCAAACACATCACCACCATGTTAAACAGCCCGGAACAGCATTTTATAAGCCAACGCCGCTACAGCCGCAGCCATAGCGCTTCATTAAACTGAGTGGTGCAGGCGCTGACTGCCAACACATACAGCAACTGCCTGGGAATAAAAAGCCTATACGTTATCAATCTCATTAGCAAACACTTCATGCCAAAGCAGTCTAACAGGAGAATGAGTTTGAGCTTGCACATTGGTGCCCTGCTAATGTGAAAACAGCAGATCTGGAGCAAAGCATCAAGGGCGAGGCAGGCCTATTTGTCTCTTTACCGAGTGGGTGTGTGTGTATGTGAGATCACTGACCAGAATCAATTCAACAGCTGACTGACTCCAGCCTGTTTATATGCTGTGCGCACACATACCAATCCCATTCTAAATCAACAGAACGTGGCTAACGTCGCAGATAATGCAGCTCGAGAGCTGTGTGATGAATAATGGTCTATTTCCAAAGCCATGTTCCCCGCCCCGTGCCATTACATGCTGTAGCAGACTGCATTATATATACCGACCCTTTTAGTTCTCTCACCCTACGTGTGGAGGTTACAAATGCTCTGACACGGGAGTGCAATAACATTACAGAACAATTTGGCGACAATATGTCATACACGTTTACGAGTCATTCGTCAGATGACCCCTAGAGTTGAGTTTTCGTGACAGACTGTTAAAAGGCAGCAGACGAGTCCCCTGGCCTCGTTACGCTCAATGGCTGATACATAAGGAGCAGGTGCAGTAATGCTTTTTATCTGCCATATGGGGATAATCTGACTGCTGCTCTAAATGCACTACAACAAATTGGTAAACACTGCTGAGAATCTTATGGTACTGACAGGAGCGTCATGCTAACAACTCTGTGAGGCTGTGTTTCTTTAGATCCCTCAGTGCTTTGAGCTAAATGCTAACATTTGTAATTGCTCACATGCCAACAGTAAACAATCACCATACTGATGCTCAGCAGATGTTTATAGTGTTAACCCTTCCGACATTTTAGCCATAGACTGTATAAAACATCACTCATAGGTTTCTGGAGAGCCGCTGTGAAGCTCAGAGCAGTGGCTCTGGCCCGGTGATGCACTGGTTAGAGCTAAGGCAGGCCAAATCTAGACTGGTTACTGACAGATGCTTACATCTGCTAATATAGTATTTGGACATTAACCAAAGTACAGGACATGTTCAGATTTTGGCCAAGAGATGAGGCTATTAGAAGTGAGTTATTTCAGTTTTTCCCTTTATGAACCTGAATGTCTGCACCAAATTTCATGGCAATCCAACTAAAAGTTGTAGAGAAATTTAATTCAAAACAAAAGATGCCAACCTCATGGTGTTGCAAGAGGAAAAATATTGCAGTCTAGAGTGGTTGACCAATCAATCTGAAATGGTGGATCAATCAAGAAAGAGTCCTCCTGCTAAAATGGAATAGAAATAGCACAGTGGGTAGGTAAATATAAGTATGCAGGATCGTTTATAGATGAGTTAGAATAAAAGCTCATGGTTTAGGGTTTAAGAAATATGACACATTTTGAAGTCACTGATGTTGACGCCGTTACATGACTTACATTCGTTGGACATTAAGAAAAATTTACATACATACACTTTTTTGCTTTTAATTTCAACTGCAACTGTTTTCATCTGCTGATTCAACTTTGATGTGGCAGAGATTACAAGCTTTGGACCCAAATGTAAGAAAGGCCAGCTAGTGTGCTGGACGGGTACCATCTACTTGAGTAGCTCTAAATAAAAAATGTCCAACCATAGTACTATGATGTGTCGTTTTACTGGGACTACTCCCACGCAGACAGACACACCCATAGATTATTTACCACATAACAAAGGGATGTAACAGAATGCATACTGCCTCAACAAGCCTGTGGCAGTCACTCCCACGGCATGTCACAAGACACTCATACAGCCTGCAGAAAGCAGTGGGTTTCCAACTCCGCATGATGACTAATGTCACCACTGGCCTCTAAACTGAACATTTGTCTGCTTATCAAAACAAAACACACTTCCCAATTACAAAACTAATCTGTATTTAGAGCGCATGGTGGATGCCGTCTGTCCATTGTCCTTCACACATTTCGAGAGTCAATTTGCAGCTGCAGGGAACAACACTGCACACCTGTTCCTCTCAACCAAATAATTTCCTCCAACCGTTCTGTCTCAAAACAATCAGCTGAAGGTATATTTACCCCTTGAGCTATGCGTTTCTTATTTATGCCATGCCAACAGGGGGAGGGGAGAGTGCAAAGACAGGGAGTGAAAAGTGGGCTATATGGTGACAAACTGCCATGTCCCTCCTCTGCAGCGAGGCAGGCCTGCTCGAGCAATGAGCAGGGTTATCACGGTGACAGGCTGCCTCATTTTCCCAGGCGTCTCCCAGCAGGTCGCCCCATTATAGATCCTGTCACGGCTGAGCTATGGCCTGTTGCGTCTCGGCTACCTAAAGGTATCTCCTCCCACTCTCTTCAAGGGTTTGATACCACTAAACAAAAAGAAAGGATAATAATGTGATGACTTACGGTATCTTGCAGGCATGACTTCAAGCAGGCGGAAAGGAAAATGCGTGAGAGTGATAAACGGCCTAAAGACAAGAGTGAAAAACGAATCTGCCAAGAAGAGAAATTGAATTGGTCCCTGACGCTATCATGACTAAGAACAGCCAGCACTGTACCATGAATAAGATTTGCATCGAGGCATTTGTCTTCTGTTTCTAGGTTAATGACCCGGTCAGGTTAGGAGGACGAGGAGAGAATACAGTGGGTGGGATGAGGGGGACTGCAGTAACAAGGCAGCAGGTAGTGGAAAGATCACCAATTAAAATCTAATTGTTAAATTGTTTTACATGCTGTAAAAATGTGTCACAGAGGGATTAAAAAAAAAAAAAATCAAAGGATGAAAACCTAAAAAACATGGATGTACAGAATTACTCCAAATGAAAAGCCAAAGATTTAATTTATCTAATACGTGCTGGGAATGTAAAGATGGCCTTTAGTCTAGCATGTCCAACAAGGAGAGTGTTTCAGTTTCTGGCAGCTTTCCAGTTAGTTACTCTGCCATGAGAGGATGTCACCTGTCTGTTTGAAAGAGCTTCAGGAATGGGTGGTGCAGGATAACAAGGAGAGGCAGGACTTTTACTTATTTACACCACAGTCATAAGAGTAGGTCTTTTGTTCTTACAGGTAATCACTACTCAGCCCAAATTGCTATATTTATCACGGTCTCAGAACAACACACTACGATACTCCAAGCTTAAATGACTAAAGAGCTCTTTACCCTGCAGCTCAGCATAACACAATGGCGGAGCTGAATAGTGAAGAGGAGGATGAAAAGGAGGGGGCAGTGATTTAGGGATTCATGCGGCGTTCGCAGAGGTCCAGAACCGCAGACTTTGGAGGAGCAAATTTCAAAAGGAGCAAACTCTTCTAAAGCTAAAAAACAACCACCCTTTCTGAATTTAAAAGCAACGATGCCACAAAAACTTTGACTTTACCAACTGGAGTGAGTCATGATTCCCTTTTTGGTCACACACACATAGCCAAGCAATGCATCACCACAAGGTCATGCCGGGACTAGGGGCACACTTGAGTATGCTGGATTAAGAACGACAGTGATTTAAAACTCTGAGTAAACTAAATCTCAGGTCAATATTCGGAAAGGAAATTAATCCACTTGTGCTGCTTTGTCCAATAACACCTCAGAAAACTGGATCAAACAGATAGAATATTTTATGCACAAAGAATAATAATTAACAAGAAGGCGCAAATAGTTCAGAATGTATTGTTAACAGCGTTTATCAAAGTTTATGATGTTTCTTCCAACTCAACAGCTCACAAAATTGTACGATTTTTAAAAGGGAGTCTGGGGACTTTTTCCATAAGGGAAATTAGGGGAACAGGGAATTAACCTATTGGCTAATGTTTACGGTATTTCTAAAATTTGACAGGCTTACCATTCACGAAATGTTGTGCGCTTTCATAAATTTAGTATAAATGAAATCAGTTGAAACGGTGTTGAAACTGCTGCTACATGTTGGCAGGTAAGACACACTTTAGACACGGAAGCAGAGGCTGGTACAGCAGTGCCGCCACAAACTGACACTTTGCACAAGGAAAGATAAAACTTAATGTATTGTATTCAATGCTGAATTTACAAGATGGCATAAACAATTTTGAATTTGTCGTAGCAAAGCTTTGTAGACTTTATTTAACTTTCTCCTCACTCAACAACTCTCAAAATGACGTGATCTGTAAGGGAGTCTGGGGGTATAAGGTTACTAGTTCAATTGTTAGATTGGTTGAAACAGACAGTGTGTTCACAAACATCTGCTGCTAACATTGGCTGGTTAAGACAGCCCGAACATGTAATTTGCATCACACTGAACCACATGGAAATCAGACAGTGTGTAATCCATTCTGCCTGTCGTTTTAGCTTCCTGGATCACTCAGCACACATGGTAATACCAAGTCTGAACAGGGACATAGTGTCCAGCATGTGTTGTTGACAAGACAGAACACGTTATGTATCTTTTTTAACCACGAGGATAATAGACTGAATTTCATTATGCACATTTCTACAAGGAATCAATAACGACTTTGCTCAAGCAGTTTGCAAGAGTAAGCCTTAAAGCCTGTGCCGGATGAAGGAGATTCAAATATCTCAGCGCCTAGCGATGCAGGAAACATTTAACTTTTACAAGATGTCTTAAGTGTTGCATAACAGTTTAACATTAGTCACTGTTGCACTTGCAGAAAGAATGAAAACTAAGAACTCATTTACACCTGGTATTCCCTTGCGATCTGCACCTAGATACAGCTTGCTCCTTCAAGCTTTCGGTTATACTTTAGGAGGTGTTTGGAAGCAACAGCTGATAAATACCAGGTGGGCCAGCTGATTGCCAAGATGCATCATGAGATGAGATGTTGATGTCACAGGCCTAAACAGTTTGTAAAGTAGAACATCAACAACACATGTCAACACCCAGTGCTTTTAACACGATCCCATAATGTCTTCCAAATCTCACTGAATCTTTTCGCATCTAGTTACATTACCTGTTCAATAATAGTTGATTTTATCAGTGTGTGTTTTATAGAAGTGTTCTTCTTATCTCAATATGCAATTGGAGGATTGATTTGCAATCTCAAGGACAGAAAATGGGTCTGCAAACATGAAATGTCCAAGTTCAGGGGAAGCAATTCTGCTGCTGTTTTGACTCTACTCATTTTCCATTTACAGACAAATCTCTCATCTGTAGGGTTTTTTTTCCAGTCCTGCTTGAGACACGAAGAAGAGGCAGAATGTGGTGTAAGGTTATTGATTGCATTTACACGTAGCTCAGATCTGATTACACTGGGAGCCACCCATACGCCTGCTAATGTTATGCATTATTCCTTATCCAGATTAGATGTCCAGATATTCTGTAGATTGAATGTTTCTTTCATCCTTTTCTCTTCTTTGTTGGACAGCTGATAGTAAAGAAGCAGACAGGAAATACAAAGGGGAAGAAAATGGTGCGATATGCAACAAAGGTCCCCAGCTGGAATCAAACAGTGGGCGTTGCAGTTACAGGGTGCACATCTTAATCGCTAGGCCACAAGACGTCCCAGATTACAAGCTGCAAACACATCGTTTCTCTCACTACAGCTCTGCTGAGGAGCTTTCCACACTGAGCAGCACAGGTCTCGAATTCAAGACCTTGATATCTGCTGTGTGAAACACAAGTCTGAAAGACTCCCTGCGGGTGATGTCCACGTCTATTTCTGTGGATGCTGCAATAATAAAGAACAGCTCTATGCCTGGCATGACCAGTCTTGACACTGAGAAACAGGCAGTCAGGCCTGCCAGAATGAAACCTCTTCCATCTTGCAGTGTAATGCCAGTCCAGACAATGAAAGTTGTGCGACAACAGATGGTGCCAGCTGTCAGATAAAAATGTCAACCCTTGCGGTGAGAATGTGATGCTTGTTTCAGCAGTCTTGACGTTTTGGGGTTTCAGTGGAATAGCAGAAAGGTGTCACGATTTCAGGCACAAATAGAGAGTATTTCTGCACACTCAATGTACAAACTATAAATGTGACCTAACTGCAATTACAATAATACGGTTTGTTCCTGTCTGCTGTGGAAACCCTGCCTGTGCATGTTTTGTTTTCACAATGTGCTGTGTTGCCACTCCATGCTTAAAAGGAACAGAGTTACTGCTACCACACCACTGTCCAACGTGGAAAAATACGCCCATCAACAGCTCCAGAGCCGTCTGTTTCACATGTTGTGTCTTGTCAGCAAGACGGGGAGTCACCAACACATCCGGGAGTCACAGGGGTTTTGTGCAGAGTTGAGTTCATGACAATGCATAAACCTGGCAACCCACTATGTAGACTTTTAATATCATTGGGTTCAACGGTTTGCAGGAGAGGAGCCACAGGCTGTACCTGCTCGTAAAAATATGGCATCTCATTTTAGGAGATATTGCATATGTTGAATAGACAGGAGAATATTAAAAAAAAAAAGTTTTGATAAGAGAGCTTTGTGCTTTGTGCTGATAGGCACTTTTACATTTTATTGGAGCTACACTCGCAGATTCCCTTTGTTCTGGTTAGCCTCCTGAACCTTTCAATACTGGATGCACAAACATGAAACTGATATTTATCCTCTCATTTGAATCAGGAAAAAAATACAAACAGATTTACTTCCCCAAATAATGTCATACTGTTCCCTTTATACGTTAGTGTAAATACAGTATCGCTAATTTGCGTTAAATATGCAGCAGGTGAGTCAAATTTCTCTCAGCACTCATGTCCGGCTCACGAGGACTTCAGGCTCCATCATATCGAGTTCACTTGTATGGCATTCCAGTAGCGACTGCAGGAGAGAAACTTAAGTGACCGCATTATAACTTACTGACATAAAAGCCAAACTCCCTTTAGCTTCTCTCATAAAAGTGAAAGTATCTGCCTTGATGATATTTTCCCAGTCGCAAACTTTTGCTGAGGGCAATACAAACATTGCAGCAGATGGCAGGGTGTTCAAGGTTTTATCTCCTGTGTGCTCGGAGTGGATAATGAGTCTTTTTACAATTTCCTGAATTAAATCTGACAAAAATCTGACACTTTCCCATGATAACCCACAAGACAGTCAAAATTTAAGGAAATCCAATTTTCATATTCTACTCCGCAAACCTCTGAAGTCTCAATCCATTTTACTGTCTAATAATACTTCCTATCGGGACTCACTTACTCTATTATTTAACAAAGAAAATCTCATTTAAAACTGACAACCAGCTCTCTGGATACTGGTTTTGTATGCAGCAGCATTCTCTGTCTCGTCAGCAGCTCTCTGATTACAGGTGTTGCAACTCGCCTATTCATACAAGCTGCGGTTCAGCCACTCCTTCAACAGGAGTGGCTGTGGTTCAGCCACTCCTTCAACAGGAGTTTTACATTTCGTTCAATATCTGCATCTCATCTAGGAGGAAAACTACACTTGATGTATATATATTTGTTTTTACCTGGATCAGGAAACTATACAGCCCTGAGTCTGCCTGTTTGATATTCTACATAAGATCGATCTGTAGAGTATTAAACATTCTGTAGGCTGTGCGGGGTATCCAGGTGGCCTCAGGGTTGAAGATGCTGACTCTGTAATTGCAGGGACCCTTGTCAAGTGTATTTATGCAGGCTAAATATAATACACTGCTTCTGCTGTACCTTAAGGGTTTCAAAGAAGGTGATAACACAACACGGAAGCAGTGATCTTGATCATATTTTGGTGACTAGTTTTTAAAATAATGGCTACATTCAGTGTGTTACAACTCTTAAGGTGCAATATGTACTTGAACATTGTACAGCTGGTCCTGTATATTAGCTTGCTGGCAGAACTTACTGCACTTGTCAGTATGGTCAGTTTTATAGTGATTTTCACCTTTGTTAGTACTTTTTCTGTGCTGAGGCAGCGGCCAAGTTGGTGTTGATGAAATATGTTGAGCGAGATGATGTAGTTCACTAAGCTTTCACAGAAAACTAGATGATATTTTACTATCCTTACGACAAACAGTGACTTTATTGATTTGAAAAATTATTTTTATAATCAAGAGAAATCTGCCTGCTTTTTAAGATTTAGTCTGATTTAAGGGTCTTTGGATACATGCGAGTTTGTCGCTTGTGAGTGACATGCAGGCTCCGCACCAATCACAATCATTCTTGATCAATTTATCAACCAAAGCAGGGCCTACTTTGGTTGTTTGATAAAATGCACTCCCCTACAAAACCAATCTAATCCTTCTACAATCATTTATCATTTCCAAATCAAGTAATTCAAGTGGTCCAGTGATTTGCAATATATATACACAGAAAACCAAAATATCGCTGTCAAATGTTTCTAATATTAAAGCAGCCGTATCAGAGCAGTAAATGGGGATTGCAGCTTGCACTTTACTTACAGTATGTCATAAGAGGAAAAACTGCAGCTCCGATTTTATATACGGTTCAGTCTAAAAATAGAACTTAGTCACTCTGGCATGCAGGACTGACTCATGTCAGCTTGCCCATCTATCAGAGAGAATGGCTTTTTCCCTCAATCCCACAAACTGCACGTCAATATTCACTCAGTATGGATGTGTTAGCGTTTAGCAATACAGTCTGCTCCGTTCTCCCTGCACTGGCCGAGATCTGAGGCGTCCACTTGGGATCTGTGTGCTCACGACTTAGCTGACCTCTGCAGTTTCTTTGCATGGATCATAAAACGGATTATGAAAGATAGGTGATTTAAAGTGGTATTAATAAACCTGCATGTGAAGCCACGCTACGAAAACCTCTCGGTGATGCTGTGATGCAATGTGAGGTTCATGCAGCGTTTCCCACAAATGTGTACATTTAATGCTTTGTGCAGACAGACGTTTACCTGATGATGCACAATACTGACATAAGACACTATAAGATATTGACCTCTGTGCTGAATGTACTGTAAGCTGCACAGTATACGATGTTACTGATGTCTCTAAGGATTGTGTAGGGTAGGGCAAGTCTATACTTAAGGTTTTAGAAGTATATTTAGCAGTCTGATCATGGTCTGATTCCCAAAATGGGTGCCTGAGGGACTTCCTCAGAGGACTAATTAAATGAGCTCTGCTTTAGTGATGAGATAATGGACATTAATGATCAGCCATGTAGACATGTTTAGACCATTTAAACCCCCTTGTAGAGGTCGGCAACGTGCTTGAATTATTAATTTGTTGTTCTGGAAGTCCTGAGTGAAAATTACAGGACACAGAAATAGAGAGCAGACAGTGACAGACAGGCAGAGAGAGGGATGCATTTCTCCACCAAAGGGAATGTGACAAAATGGATCATACTCAAGCACCTTGAATGTAAACTTGCTCAAGTTTTACATCTGATTTCAGGCAGATAAAGAAACTCGTCTTGATGTGCCAGAAAACATGGTGTACAAAAGGGAACAGTGCTCTCAAATGACTGAAGTTTTCTATTCACACCGTCCACACGCCAAAGTGCACACAGCGCTGCGTTCAGTAAATCAGGAAACCAGCCCATCAACTAACTCATGTTAACATACCCACTTAAACAGAGGCGTAACGTTAACAAACACCAAGACGAATTAAACTTATTAGCAAAAGGTTTAATTTACCTGGTGAAGAAACGGAACCGGGCGGGTAGTTTTGAGACCGCGGTGAAGAGGCTGAATACTTCCCAAAAGTCTCGCCGTAACTTTGCTCGCCATCCGGACCGAAGCCATCGTCAGTCGTTAACCGTGTTAGCTTCTTCTCTGTCGGGGCATACCGGGTGGAAATACTTCGGTTCAAAACGAGCTGGTTGTTTGTCTAAATAACAACAGATGAGTTCAGTTGGTAGCTACGGGACAGAGGGAGGCACGGCCCCGCCTGAGCTGCATACCATTTCCTCCTAACAACAAACGCGCCCCGTGCCAGACTCCGCTTCCTTTTCCACCGTTTTTATTTTTTTTCTCCACGTCGGTCTGTTATGCGTGCAGCAGCCAGCAGGGAGGATGGAGCGTGATCCTTCCACATCCCCTGAACCTCACTGATCACTTACCTACGAAACAACTGGTGAGTAGTGTTTCTTTGGCTGGTGTTAGCATGTGAAAGGGTGACACCAGAGTGCTAACACAAATGCACTACACCGGGTGGTTATCAAAGTGGGGCTCGGGGACCCTCAGAGGTCGCCCTGTTGCGGATGTCGCCCACCTACATCCTGTTGGTTTCTCCTCATCCCCCACTAGGCATCAATGGGTAGTGTTGGAGCCATATTGAGATGATGTCCTGCAATTTAATTGGCTCTAGCTTTTTAGTCAGACCACTGCAGGACAGATGCTTCCTCTAAAATTTGACATTTATCCAATATCTGTGAAGAAAGGAGGGACGGCTGTCATCACCGGTCTGTGTCAGCAGCTGTCAATCAAAATGTGCAGTCACTGTCTCCGCAATGAGGAAAATTGAGAGTGAAAGGGATGGCAGATTTTGGCAGAATATAATGGAAACTACCGCAAAAAAACGACGATGCAGCTACAACAGAGACTGACTCTAACTCTCACTGAGTTTTTTGCAAACTTTGCCAGAGTTATTTCTCAACTTCACACAGAGGGGAATACGACCTGAAGCGACACAGCACCTGCGAGTCTCATAAGAAACGTGTGGCTCAAAAAGATACGAGCCAATCTATGAAAACATTCCTCCTGAGACCCAAAGATGACTGCCAGACGGATAAGGTAACAGCAGCTGAAATAACCGGCATTTACCACACTGTGCAGCACTCCCAATCATACAGGTCAGCAGACTGTGGTTGTAAGTTAGCACCCGTCATTTTCCAAGACTCGGAGATTGCAAAAAAAATGTCATGTGGTCGTACAAAATCAGCAGCTGTAGTTACAGATGTGCTTGCACCTGCCTCCGTGGAGAGTTGTTTGAGAGAATTAAAAACACCAATGGTTCCCCTACGAAGTGACAAAAGGTATGGTGTTTGGAAGGCACAACCATACCATTTGTTCATATCTGTTAGAGAAAATATTATTTGGCTTATTGGGATCTGGTCGCCCTAGAAGCGCGCCATCTACACCAGAGCCACGCGTACATTTCTGACCAAACAAAATGGTGCATCAACAGGTAGGTTTACTTTTGCCGTTTTGTCCATTAAATCTGCCGGCTGTTGTGTTTTCACCAGCAGTAACTTAACAGTAAACACGACTCCCAAAACAGCTGAAAGCGAACACGACAAAACGGTAAAACAAAGCAGATGATTGAAAGAACAAACAGGACGAGAGAAACTGAAGAGATTCAGTTAGAAGCTACAGAAGTACTGAAAGCTGAACACACAGACTTTTAAAAACATCTTCCTCTCAGGTTTCCTGCACAGACGTGAGTCTTGGATTTTGCATATTGAATTCTCCCTGCGTTCCAATACCAAAACTACCATAGTATTTAGCATGCCAGAAAAAGATTTAGTATGTCCCAATATTAAGTATGTATAGTGCAGAATGCCAAAAATACCAGGATGTCCTACTACGTCCTGTCGCATTTTGCAGTATGCATGCCAGCATGCCTTTCTGACTATTCTGACCACAAATCCTCTGCACGGCGCAGGATATGTCACATATGTCACGGTGTGTCTTGCAAATATAAACAAAGCCGACAGGGCACAAACATTTTACGGCTCACTGAGGGGTGACAGCTCATCGACAGAATGACAGACACCATAATGAGCGATGAAGGCACATTTAAGTGTAAGTTCTACGTTCTTTGTACTTTCGTGCTAAGGCTGCGACAGATAGAGGACCAAGAGGATCAAAGTTCAAAGTGCACTATGACGGAGTAGTATGTCCCAGTTGTATGTATACTGCATGCAACAGTATGCACTTTGTAAGGGCAGCTGCAGTACGTACTAAAAGTAAAAAAAAAAGTATGCGATTCAGAACACACCCAGAGTGCTACCAACCCCCCCAGGGAGAGCACCAGGCTTTGAAGCCAGTTTTTGTAGTGGTCAAACTGTGTCATCATCACGTGACACACTGTGGCCCAAACGTACTTTTTCCCATAAGCTTACATTGTAAAACAAGCAGCTGTAAAATGGTGGATACGTTTCTATCAATGTTGCAACCCCTGCAAAATTACTCTTTTCCGAAATGCAGAAGATCTTGGTAATTTTACACTCAGTCACTGAGCAGCGTTCATAGGAATGAACAGGATGCCGCCTCTGATGCTGTATCCAGAGTTGAATTGTTATATCCGTGGTGCTGCAGGGAAAACATGTTTTTGTACACCAGCTCGGAAGTAAGCATCACCCTGGTTCCAGGGATTTTAACTACAACGCTACTACTACTACTAGGCTTCTTACTTCACTATATTATACACACTTCACTATAAATTTAATTA
Source organism: Pagrus major (assembly GCF_040436345.1). Lineage (NCBI taxonomy): Eukaryota > Metazoa > Chordata > Actinopteri > Spariformes > Sparidae > Pagrus > Pagrus major. The sequence continues at coordinate 14,208,527 of NC_133215.1, forward strand.
AACTACGAATTGTAAAGCTAGAGTTAAAATAATGTGCAACTAAAGGCCGATGCTAATGTAGGCTACTGTATGTTCAGGTTGAAGCACCTATTCCTGTGGCAATCAGAGTATGGCTTCTTTTAGGAGTAACTTAGCCAATATAGTCCCTTCATCAACTTGAATTTTTATGATCTTTTGCTTAGAAATGAGTCTTTAAAGTACATTACATTATTTTACGCAGATGCAGAACTAATTAGTGACATTTCTTGTGGCTCTCACCTCCAGCCCGAGCCCCATATGTGATGTCGGCGCTCTGTGAACTCTGTAATTCTGTCACGCACACGTTTCTCAGGACAAATCTTATGGGGGAAATACACACCTTATGTTTTATTTTACCTGGTATCTGGCAGCGGTTTGCAACCTCTACGGTATTTTTGTAATCACACAGGTGTCTGCTGTCTGCCTGGGAAGAGAACATCTATGCCCATGGGGAAACCAACATTCAGTCCAGTTTCTCCACCAACAGCACGAACAGAATTACTAACATGGCCTCACTGTTTTCCTCTTAGCTGTATGATCTGTACGCTAGTTCTGAGGTCTCACATTGGACAGACCTCGCAAGGTTTTTTACTGTGGGATCCAAATCTGAGAAGGTTTTTGATGCTGAACACGATTTATCTGGAAGAGAAAAAAACAGGAACTATAACACAGAGAGAAAAAGTCATTTTTTCCCCACCTCAATAAACTAATAAGAAAAACACCCCCACTCCCCTCTCTGAAGACTCCTTTTGGTCCCTGGACTTTGGGAAGAGCTAGACTGACTGCAACTGTGTCTAAATTTGTATGAGAAGGAGATGAATAGCTCAGTTTTGTTATGATGTTTAACAAAGACCAAAGCACAGGGAATATATATGCATTTTAATTTAAAACCGAATTTAAAAATGTGTAATTGAATATGTGACAGAAATATGCCAGACTGTCTGTATATTTTTGCTTAAGAAAGTATTTTCAATTTCCTTCGATTATCACATAGCAATTAGTTTAAATTGAAATACATATGCTTGTGTTTATTGGCATAGGCAGCCTGTGAATTCATCATTACATTTAATCAGTCTGATTGATGACTTGAGTTATTACCCAAGCCAAACCCTTCATTGATTTATGGGTATGGACTTATTAGTTACTTGCCTCCAAACTAATCAATAAGCCCTCAGCCATGTGGTCAGTGAAAGAGTCATTGAAATGACCTGTCATCAAATAATGGACAAAAAATGCCAGTCTGCAAAATCACATTTAAGATATTATTGATTCTGGTGACTGTAGTGTGTGTATGTTTAAGCATTTCATAGAGGAGCAATGTAGTTGGCAGGCTGAACCTGGTTAATAAGATCAACAGCTCAATAGACAACCTGATATCTGATTGTCTTTTTACCCACTGACCTTCAACCCCAACAAAACTATACAACCACTTTAGACACACTCTTGGGAAATTGTCTCACATTCTACAAATCACAGTGTCTACTTTGGAGAACATTTCTTTTGCTTTTCTTCCTATAAGATTGGTTTGTCAGGTCTACTGTGATCGGAGTGTTTGTGGACCTGTGTTTATGCTAATCCCTTTAAGGGCCCTAAAGGAGCATGTTTCTGTGAGTTGTGACACAATGAGCAGATGCAAATTGAGACATTACTTCACTCTCTGAACCTCCCAGACTGAAAACAAATACCACTTCCGCTTTAACATATTAGATACAAAGGTGAGGATATTATTCATAAAAGCAGCTGCTCATTTTTCAGACTTCCTTGCCATATTCCACACCCTTCACAGCTGTGCTCTCAATCCTGTCGGACTGGTGAAAGTCATCAATACTCCCCGAGAGAATACACAGAGGGATGACAGAACGGCAGGGTGGAATCAATATGCTTCTGGCAAGGAGGTTGTTCACTTTCTTTTTTAAACTCATCCTTTCTTATTTGCATTTTTGCAGAGAAACTGTATTAAGAAAATATTCCCTTAGTGGTGTAAACAATAAAAGTTGACGCATCATTAAACAACAGCGTAATGAGAGCCAGCCATCATGTACAAGCTTTCCTCGATACAGACACTCTAATGAAATTGCAGACAAAATCTTCCGCTCAGCTATTGTTCTTGTTCTTTGTCAGCCATCATCCATCACCTGCTGCTAGATTTATCCTCTAATATTGGCCACAAGCTGACTACAAGTACATTCAGCTCTCCTGCTGAATGAAGTTGTTCATGGGGTAGTGTGGCTAGTGTGCTTAGAAGCTCCACTTTAATAGCAAAATCTGCCAGCACACAGATTTGTCCACAAATGAATTATTCAATAGCAAGGTGTAATCCTATATTTGTGATGACAAAACTCATTAAATCTACATTACGTCACTACATCTGGTTTTGCTGTAGAATTTAATATGATTTTCTTATTCGAGTTTTAATTTTTAAATTTGTTATATTGATTAAAATATTATTTTAGAGATGCACGATGTGGATTTTTCTCAGCCGATACCCATAACTGACATTTAGCTGCTTCTCATGGCCGGTACCGATATGATAAAAGATAATTTCACATTTTTGTATTTTGTGCGCACATGAGAGCAAGAAAGGTAAAGAACTAGAGGGCAAATATGGATGATTTAATATTCCATAGCTTTAATAAGACGTGTTGTGTTAAAACATGTACTGCAAATTACAGTCATGTTTTCCCTCTTCTCCTCCTTTTCCTCCTCCTTTGATAAATATGGCACATCCCTATATTATTTGTTTGACTGGTCTATATTGCAGGTTGAATTGCTCTTTACAAGCAGTAATATTGACTTGGAGAACCTGCTCAGTGAAATGGTCGCTCAGATAAACAGCTTGATCTCTGAGTTTGTACATTTTACACCATCGTTTACAGGGTCCGTCTTTTCCAATAGACCAAGTCTGCCGCCCTGTGTCCATGGGCTAGCATTACAAAACCCTAATTCACAATGAATGCAACACTACAGTACAGCTGCTATAGACATACCGACCTTCAGGATTCCCTACTTTATCATAAGGATCTACATATAAGCATACCTTGTTGAGGTCTTGCTCTTTAAATGAATGGACAGGATTGATAAGCAGCATTAAAGTGCTCTCTATGAGTCTTACACTTTGTGGATAAGTAGCACCATCTTGTGGTATCATACAGTCACATGCTCTGAGCATGTTCAACTCATGTTACAGACTGAAGATGACACAATAATGTATGAAATGTAAAACAGTATGGCTCTACTGACATTATGAACATGCAAAATACATTCTTCTTTAGCATGAACAGTTTCAAAATAAATCGTGAATTATACATGCTGCAAAAAAAAGGATGATGTATTTCCAAACCAATTTAATTTAGTTCCTTTAAAGAAGAACTGACTAAAATTTTCCACAAAAGTTTCCTGCACTTCTGTCTGCATATCACATCAAATCCAGACCCCTGTGTTGAGAGACCGTTCCTCACACAGAGGCACACAGGCTCCGAGACAAGTTAACCCTGAATTTTTAATATCTGCAGACTGAATATCAAAGGCCTGTGGAAAATTATAGATGAACCATAACAAGTCGAATCCATTTGAGTTAATTAGACAGAAAGACACAGTGAGAGAAATCCATAAAACTAATGTGGAAGCTTCACATGTAGCCAGTGGTGGAAAGTAACTAAGTACATTTACTCAAGTACTGTACTTAAATGCCATTTCGAGGTACCTGCACTTTATTTTATTGTATTTATGCTACTTTATACTTCTATCTGCTTACACTTTGGAAGCCAATACTGTTACCCCACTGCATTTATTTACCAACATTAGTTACTAGTTACTTTGCAGATTGATATTATAAATGCAAAGTATAAATCACATAGTAAATAATGATTTATTATTATGGGTTAAAGTAGCTGGGATTAACCCCACCTTTGCCAGTTGCAGTGGTGGAAAGTACTGAGAATCTGTACTCAAGTACAAGTAAAGCTACATTACAGGAATATAACTCAATTACAAATAAAACTACTGGTATTAAAGTAATACTTGAGTAAAAGTACAAAGTATTCTTCTCAAACGCTACTCAGAGTATTAGTTACTCAATTCAAATCGTGCTCAGTACTCAATTATAATTTTAAAAGTAACTGAGTAGATTACATGGTGTAATGCATACTTATATACGAGTAAAATTACAGACTTGAAAAAGTACTTCTTTCCCAGACCAGTTGTGACATTAATGATGCTTACATATCAATGCATCAAGAATCCAGAGATATTATATAGATTATTCTGAAAAGGGCCAATCTGCATAATTACTTTGCTACTTTAAGAATATTTTCATACTGATTTTTCTGTACTTTAACTTAAGTAAGAATTTGAATGCAGGATTTATACTTGTAACAGAGTATTTTTACACTGTGGTAGTGGTATTAATGCTTAAGTTAAAGATCTGAGTACCTCTATACTTTCATTTTAGAGCATACTGCACTAACAGTATGTCACTCAGCAGGTCGTGTGGTCAAAGTTACCCAATCAGATGTCTTTGTAACATTACAGGACTTCTTCTATGCTATTTGGACAGTCGGTATCACATTTTTTTTTGCAATGATCCATCAAATGTGGTTATAACTTGTCACTTGTGACAAAGATGTGTAATGAAGGCAGGATATTGTACTGTTTAACAATAAACTTATCGTCTAAGCTGACATCATTGCACCGAAACAATAAACCTGACTGGGAGCTTGAGCGTGATTTGTGACATCACAAATAGTTTGATTATACAAGATAATTAAGTATTCATAGGTTATGGAATTAGAATTGAACACGATCTTAAAACACGTCTGGATTATGTGACTTTTAGACCTTAAAATACCAGCTTCGAAATCATGTTGATGGTACAGTGTCTTCCATTTGATTGCACCAGTGATGATTTAGGTGTCATATTTATACATATTTACACAAATACATATTTTGTGTCCTACATTTGTAATTAATTTAGATCACTAATCTTTTTTCACTTAGAAATTATGCATTTTTTCTGTGTTGGTTAGTGTAAAAAAAACAAAACATGATAAAATTCACATTTATTCAGCGTTTTAAACAATAAAACTTTAACTTTATGGGCATTGCACCTTGACCTATTGACCTGAGCTGCTGCATGTTTGAGGTGTCTTGATGATTTTAGCTCATATCTGACAATCACAAAGTTTTTTTGTTCCCATGTTACAATATGTGATTAATATCCAAGCTTAGCTATAGTTGGAGAACGTGTGTGTGTGTGTGTGCAGGCTGAGCGGAGGCAGTAGAAAGTGCAGGGCTGTCAGAGTCAGAAGGACGAGCTGTTGTTTGAAGTGCCGGGGAGCGCAGAGCTGAGGTAATTGTGTCTGACGTGCGGCGATAATGATGAGGCGCAGATCAGATCAGCTGCAGATCCCCTGCCTCCAACCCCCCGCTGCTTGCCTTCACTTTTCCCTTCTCTCCTAATTGACCGGGCCGCGTCTCCCCCGAGCCCCTTTGTTATTATTTATTAATAATTCATCGCTAAATAATTCACACCCTTGGCCCCGCAGTGTTAATTGAGCTGGGTGGGGTGGCAGTGCTGGTGGTTGTGTGAATGTGTGTGTGGGGAGTGGAAGGGGGGTGACTAAAAAGTAGGGAGGAAATGGGAAGCGGGCCTTCCTCAGCTTGTAGGGCAACAAAAAAGGGAAAAGGTTTGTTTTGTTGTCCACAGGGATGGGGCTTTGGGGCAACTGGACATTACAGTTGTACATGTGTGTGTGAGTGTGTGTGCTTGTGTGTGCAGGTGAGAGCCAGAGAGGGGAATGAGTCAATAAAGTTCATTATAATGGGAGTGAGGACTGAACAGCGCTTGCATCTTAATCTCACATAGCTCAATTATGGCATCAAAGGTCCCACTCTTTGATAGGTAAATAAATACATTTTTCATGTGTAACTGACTGACGTTTGAGGCTTGTGAGTGCTCATACATGAATACTTTATCATTTGGAAATTAGTGGAAAGTAGAGCTGACACAATTAATGAATCGATTAGTAGCTTTATATATATGAATATGTATATATTAATGCAAATACTCATTAGTTGGAGCCCTATTGGAAGGCACAAGTTGGGGGAAAGTAGAGCTGCACCATTAATAGAGTTTTTATCAAAATAGCACCATTTTGGCCAAGTCCAATAGCCAAATCGCAGAACCTACAAATCTTTAATAAAGGTCAAATGTGCGACTAACAGCAATATAATGACATGCTGTAGTGCTGTAGAGATGCCCTGGCCTACAAATCTTGTTTTCCAGTTGCAGGAAAGCATGTTTGTTTGGTACAGACTCCAATATACTGTAAGTCACATCATCATGATTTTATCTGGTTTTGTTGTTGTTGTTTTTTTTGTGAAATATAAAATGGTTGATAAAAATGATCATTCCCTCCAATAGTGACTCATATAGCATTATCTGTAATATCTGGTAAAGTAACATAACTTTTCTTTACCAAATTGTGCAGCCTGAGATGAAACCTATAAAGACCCTGTGGAGACAGATAAGCAGAGATGGAAAGTAATTAAGTACAATTACTCAAGTACTGTACTTACGTACAATTTTGAGGTACTTTACTTGGGTATTTACATTTTCTGCTACTTTATACTTCCACTCAACTACATTTTAGAGGTAAACATTGTACTTTTACTCCACTACATTTACTCAATAACTTTAGTTACTTGTTACCTTGCAGACTGCATGCTGCATCAGAGCAAAAGTAGTGCATTTTTACTTAATTTTATCAGTTATGAGATTAAAAATAACACTGATTCCAATAATGAGAAAAAATCTAAATATTGGATCTAATAATCAGCTATGTCAATAATCAGTCAACCCACAGTATATACAAACAGATAAATACATTTATAGTTTTCTTGTACTTGCACATGTAATGCCAGAAAATTAGATTTGATATCTAAGTAAAGCTAATATCAGATACTTTAAGTTTACTTTCAGGTACTTTTTACAGCAATGCTGATAACTGAATGAAAATGTGAGTATAATGCAGAGCTATATGCTAATATTATCTTATTGCAGATATATCTTCGGCGTTTATGTAATCCAATAAGAAACTACAGCACAGAAATGCCAAATATAGATAGATGATCCACTAGAAAGCGCTAAAAAAGGCTGTAAAATGCACCTCTCAGTGCATATCTTGGTCACAATTATTTGATAAGCACCTTTAATAAATCCTTATAAAAAGCTGTGTTTAGTTTGTGTTAAGTTTTTGAGTAAAACAATATGAATATGGACCACTATGTCATCATCTAGTTTTTAAACTCACAGATATCGGTGCTGGCTTCAAAAAAGTCCAGTGTAAGAGAAGCTATAACATAGAAATGATGGTTTGAAAACGGGAAACTAAACTAAAATCTTTCTCACAAACTGACATGACAATATGTTGGATTTTTAGGACTACCATGTGGTGGTGCCTGAGAATAACATTGAGTCAGTCTGGTTGCCGGTCTTGCATTCAGCAGCAGAGCCGTCCAGTAGAGGTCAGCATCAGATCACCAGAACATCCACCGCATACCGCTTCATGTGTTTGCGGCGCTGCAGTTAATTTGGAATCACATGCTTTGTTTATGTTAAATTATTCATGCAACCTTTCATTAACACCCTAAACAAATACAAATTGCACTGCATAGAGGGATTCATAGCAGTCGCACTGTGCCAAGGAATGTTTTCTTAAGAAAATGCCTGCTTGCTGATTTGTACGACTACTTACTGTATATTATTACTGAGAATCACACATCCCCGCCAAAACCCACTGGCCGGCTCATTCGCTTTCTGCTTGCTAACTAGTTTGCAAAGTGATTAGAATACATAAAATATGGAGGGGTTAGACTTGAGACTTTTTGTTGCCTCTGGCTGAATAGCTCATCACACTGAATCCAATGTTTAAAATTTAAGATGGATTTAAAATTGAAAATGCTGACTATTTCATAACAAGTTACAGAATCATTCTCTCTGTCTTTTTTTCTTCCTCCTCCCTCTCCCACTCAGTCTCCCTCAGACTCAAACACTGGCACTGTGTCGAGTCGCTGGGGCAATGCTCGTCTTCAGAGCATTGCCTCGTTGCTAAATCTCTTTTAAGCAGAGCAACATATCAAAAAAAATCAAAGCAACTGTGAACCCAGTCTTTTAAAAGTTTAGATTTTTTTTTTGTTGTTGTTGGGGGAAATTTCTGGGTTGGGGGGAAAAAAAACAAGTTTGTGAGAAAAAAAAAGAAAAAAAAGAAATCTCCCCAGTTTGTGTTTCTTTGGGGAATGGTTCATCTGAAGCTGTCGACAAGGTCCATACAAGTCTCCTGCTGCCATGGAGCATACAGACTGTCTTTCATGCTGCAGCGGTTTGGGACCAGAGAGGAAGGGCCAGCAGAGAGGAATCTGTCTAGCCGAGCTCAGTGTATACGCTGCATGTATTTTTGTAGACATCGCCGTAGACTTCACTTAATCTAAGAGTACATCAAAGCATCCTCTGCTCCTCTTCTTCAGCTAAATCCTGCTCTGGTCCTTATTACCAAAGTGCTCATAAATGCCTTCGGGGAGTAGAGAAGGGGAAAAAACACAAACAAAAAACAAACATGTTTGCTTTTATCTTTCAAATAACTATTTATGCTAGTACAAATGAGCATTCGGAGAGGGGATCATATGGCTTCATAGTGCGTGAAGATGTAAAGATTCATGCTGGCTGCAAAGAACAAAAGGGAGACAGTGCACAGCAGAGTAGATTGTCTCGGTGACGCTTGCCAGAATGTCATCATCTCTGCTCGATTTAAGTGTGCTGCCAATCTCGAAAATGACGCTTTTTGATTCAGCAAGTGGTTTCAAAAAGTGCCAGCGAACATGAGATTAACAAATGGCTCGCACCAGCCTGTTTTTGATTTATTTTTGATGGCTCTGATGTGAGCATGGAAGTGAAGGGACTGCATGTACACTCGGGTGGACGGCGGGGCCGTGGAGTAAACAGGCTCTCAGCGGCGCACGAGTCTTTCCATCAGGATAGAGAGTGTAACCCCATGGAGATCCTAGAGAGTTCTGAAGCCAGAGATGGTGAATAATAGAACAAAGTGAGGATGAGTCTTCTGAGGTTCCACTGCTCTTCACCATCCCTCCATTGCAGGGAGAAGGGGCGTGTGAGGGAGAAAGATGGAGAGAGCTCTGATGGTTGCAACTTCTCCGTCCATCCTTGCTGAAAGTTACCCGACATGCTTTTTCTCTTAGCAAGTAAAACTTTATTTAGAAAACAACAATCGTTTTGGCACAATGACAGCTTCACATAATGACATTCATATGACAGACCTAATCCCATGGGAGTGTGGGCCCCTTCTCCTTTTTTTTTTACTCTTTTCGCTTATGAAAAATTCACCACAGCCACCCCCCTACGTCTCTCTTCTGTGCGTCTCCAACACCGAGAACTGACATGCGGTAAACGGAGAAATATTCAAAGGCAGGCCGGGGCTGCCTATCTCCCACAGGGTCTCCTTTTTACCCCCTCGCCACTGCTGAGAAATCAAAACTCTTTGGACGTCACACAGGCCGATTGAAGTTCGGTGCCTGCTCTGGAGCGGTCCCTTGCCCGACGATGGCAGGCTTCATTAGAGCTGTCAGTCAGGCCCTGGCGACGGGGCAGCGCCGCAGGGCACCCTCAGGGCCCAATCAATGTTGGGGTCCCCAGGAAAGAGCCCATCAAACGACCCTGTAAGACGATGCTGTAACCCTGCTTTGTCGGGCTTCACGCTCATCCCCCATTGATCACATGATTAATAGCACAGCTCCACACTTTCAGCCTGATGTTTTTGAACTCGGATGCAAAGCTGCAGTCTTGTATTTTTAATCATTGACTTCCCATTGGCTCGGGTATGGAAATGTGCACCCTGGAAGCCTATATAGGAACAGTCTTATTGAAACTCTAATGATGAAGGAGAATGAAACTTCTCTCACAAACAGCTCCCCAGTAGCGGCAGTGGGAAACAGGAGCCAGTTGTTATTTTTTGCATCATTTCAGCCTGCTTTTCCCAGTGTGTTGCAATTACAATGAGTCACATGATGCAACGAAAATAAATGAGCCAGTGGGTGCTTCTCCGTCCAACAATCTCAAATCCTGGAACAATGAGATATCCACGAAATCACGGTGCACAATTCAAATACAGGAGCAAACAAAACCCAAACAAAACAAAGCAAGCATCTTTGAAGAGCGAAACACTCAGACTGCCGTAGTTCCTTTCAACAATATACAGAGTGCAATATTCTCAGTACCAGTATGTTATTCAGAGCGTTCCTCCAAATATTTGGAGAGAAGGAGGGGAGATGAAACGGGGATAGAACAATGGGACTTTGGCTGTGTTATGGCGTTCGTGCACCTCGCCCCGCCAGCCCTTTGTAGTGTGTGTTGTGCGGTGTCCTCGTCCCCAGTCGGTCCCCCGCTTGTTCTGAGTCCAGGTGGGGTCTCAGCCCTCCCCACCCTCACCCCGCCAGCTCCCCCTCCCCCGCCCCCTATCTGCCTATCTCGCACACACCTGCTCCATCACCCTCGCACACACGCACACCTATTTGTTTCCAGCCATCCACACACAGATTAGTCAGAGTCAGTAAAGGGCTGCTTTGCTGTTGAATTATAATTATTCAATATTTCAAGCACTTTCAAAATGAGTTGGTGACTGTAATCCAAATCTGACTTTGCCCATAAAATCATTTGACGCTCCATAATGTTAATAACACTGTAAAATATTCCGTTTGATCTGTTTGCTTCAATTCTGCTACATATGAGAAGGTATTTTGAGGATTAAAAAAGAGAGAATATGAATAAAATCTTGATTATATAAAAGCTGAGCTGTATTTGATACATACATATTATATATACATATTAATTAAAATAATATATTATTGATTATAAACAAGATCGCTGCTGTCAAGAGCTGTGGATGGATGAAGAAGGATAAAGGCTGTTGCTAATTTATTCAGGCTCTCCTCTAATGGAAACGGGTAAAATATTCTCTCTGGACTACAACAGAGAACAACTCCTGAAAAGTTGGCCAGAGAAGTTTTGCTCATTTCAGATGCGTTTCATATGTAAAAAGTTGCCCTTAAAATGCCTAAAAGCAACACATTTAAATGTGGTAAGATATCAGTTTCATTTAATCTCACACTCACATCAAATCCATGAGATAAACCCTTCACTGCGTGTTTATCCTCCCAGTGTGCAGTACCTGAACAGACCACTGGGTGATGCTGCACAGAAATGAAGTTGTTGAGTGTGGAACAAAGAAAATAGAGTAATTTCCAGTGAAGTAGTTTCTCTGTGAGATATTTGGCTTTGGGTACAGCTCGCGTTCTTAGCACAGGGTGATCATTAGCAAGAAACAGGGACTGCAGACACCTTTTATCCAGCAATCAAAGGCAAATAACAACAAAAATGAGGTCTGACCTATATTCACTCTGCAGCAGCATCCCGTAGGAACGACAGGTACTCGGGCATCGTGCACCCTCCGAGCAATACATTAACTCCTTACAGGATGTGAAGAGTGCAAAACAAACATGATTGTAACCTTTTTACGTTTCTAAATATGGATTGGTAAAAAGAAACACCTTCCAACGCCTGATCAATTAATTCAGCTATTCAATATTAAATTTAAACCTGGCTCCCTCCCTCTCTCCCTCTCTCTATGGGGGGTGTTGAGGGGGTGTCTATGGTCAGCGTGTAGAGGCTGTGTCTGGTGGAGGTAATCCTTGGTGATCTGCCCTAATCTGTCACAGATACGCAGCTGAAGTGCAGAGAAGCTGTTAGAGAAGGGGGGAGGTGGAGGGGTGAGAGTCAGAAGGGGGGGAAAACTGGATTATGGCAGTACGTCTGCATTAACTCACTGGCCTTATCTCTTAAATGCTCTGCAAAAACAGCTTTGGCTTGTACACAGGGAATGGTGCAGCGTACAAGCTCGGATGTATATGTGCGCGCGCGTGTGTGTACCCAGGCGTGCGTGTGAGCTGAGCTTATTTCATGCCAGCCATACAGGCCTGAGAAATAAGAGTCCTTATTATAGAGAGGAGCACGCCCAGTGCCACCTCGTGCAAGTTCACATCCCAGCCTCCCGAGCTCCCTGCAAGCCTGGCAGCCATTCCCAGGTGATTCAGCGTCCATTTCTCCCTCTTTGGTTGGGAATCAACCCAATCACCAGAATAAATGTTAGCCAAGTACGTTTCTGCAAGTTAAAACTGGACTCGTCTGTTATTTTTTCTTTTATGTTTCCATTTGTTGAGGTTGAATTTTCTATACACTAACACTGTGCTCTGTTTTAGGCACAAAAACCACTTGGTGAGAAGTCAGAGATGGTCCGACTTCCTGTAAAAATAGGCGGTTGTGGTCACCACGAACACTGTAGAAATGTCCGCAGCGCTCCTTAGAAAACACCCAGTTTTGACACCTAAAAAATGGAAATATCCTCAGGCCTCCTTAAAAACACCGGTTTTTGTTGACACAAATTGCTGGAAATGTCTGCAGCTCTTTTGAAAAAACACCCAGTTTTGATGCAACAAACACTGCTGGAAATGTCCACAGCTCTCTTTAAAAAATATCTGGTTTTGACGACACGAAAACGGATAAAAATGTCTCCACAGGTCCTTAAAGAAACACCTGGTTTTGCCACCTCTCAAATGGCTGGAAAAGTCTTCAAAAACATCCAGTGGAGTGACTCCAACTCTGGCTGCCCGTTGGCAGCCTTGTTGGCTTGTAATAATGACACCACCTTTCCCTCAACCTCCTGCTGCGATAGGTGACTAACCAGCATACAATCGTGGACGTTTCTGTGGTTTGCAGAAATGTAATATCCTGGCAACTGGGCTGTGGGAGTACGATTTTTGGATTGCCACACGCAGATATCAAATTTCCTTTGTCGCTGTATCTGAGCATTATGTGCTTTGGACATCATTTTTCCTGTTGAAACCACACGCAATTATGGTTAACACGGTTATTGTGGAAAAATAACTAATTGTCGGTTGCTGCAGAGGAAACTGTCTCACATGTCGAGTCGCGCCCTGGTTTGGAGCCTGATTTACCCAGCAGCACAGGAACACACACATCCTTCGCAGTGATAAACACACACGCTTTTTTTTTCTCACACACCCACAAAAAAAAATCTGCTCACAAACAACTGTTATAAAACTGATATCGAGATTGATTGATACAGTCGGTGCAACTCTCCGTAACACAAACAGTCGGACGCCCAGGAGCACGCACAGTCCTGCGCTCGTGCGGTCCCTCATCTCCAGTCATGGGAGGGTCACCGCCGTGGCCCTGAGAGAGAGACTGTGTGGATGCTCTCATGTTTATGTTTGGGAGATTAGCAATGATGAAAGAATGCCTTTTCAAGTCTGGGCTAGAGGGGCCTCTGTTCAATGCTCCACCCTTTTCACCACACACTTACACACACTTGTGCATGTGTGTGTGCATACATAGGCTTACACACTTACTAAGACTTGTGTAATTTCATCATCAATCCCCACACATTGTTCTCTATAGCCACCATATGTTAACCACATCTCAAAGATTTACAAGATTGCAGAATCATTGCCTCCAGATCCACGCCTGACATTGATTCAGGGTCTTGGGATCTTAGTCGTACTGTACGTTGTGAAAGCTGCTCCGACACTTCACCCCCATCTTCCCTTCATCATCGAACTCCAGTGAAAGAGTCTTATTGTTCTGCTCCGTCTGTATGTGGTCTCTCGCTCTTTTCTCTCTGATTTTCCTTCTCTTGTTCTTTCCGCTCTCTCTTGCAGCCATTCGCTCGGCCCTCTTCAGTGTTTCTTCATCTCATCTCCTTGTGGTGTTGTGGATTATAATGTGACTTTTATTAATTTCTTGGGGGCTTCCCTTGCCCGTGCCAAGAGACGAGCCCAGTGCTCTCGATCTTCCTTGTCATTATCCGTCTCCGCAAAAACCAAACAGATGAAGTTATGAGGTTTAAAGCTGTCTCTCTCTCTCTCTGTATGGGTTGTGGATTTGGATTAGGGAATCCCTTAGTTTGAGGGGACAACATGCTCAGGCAATTTGTTTCCCATTTGCTGTAATATAAAACAGGGGTTTCCAAACAAAACTGGTCGAAGCACACACCGCATCCAGGCCTCTCCCAGAAAAATGATCTAAAGACTATTTGGTCACAGTCCCATGATCCTATTCACTCTTGAACTATTCCATTGTTTGAAATGCATCAATCACAGGTTTGTTTGACCAGGTATTACAGGCTCTATTGTGTAACTTTTCTCCTTTATGCAAAGCCGATTCTGCTTTCTTTGGCTCATTGACAAGGCCCCACATGACAGTTTCACTCACTGCAGAGATTCATGCTCGGGGAACAGCTCATGCTTTTACACCAGAACTCACGCTTGTCTTTAAACTGACTAAACACTTTGATATTCCCCGGTTTTATTACCCGGCGTGGTGACTGTAGCCAAGAAGCTACCGCCCTTTGTTGTCTCGGCAAGCAAACCATTCATTCATCAGATGGTTGGACCCACAGATGTAATTGAAGTTTTTAGTGTGATCACTGATTCTGGGGGGCCGTGGCTGTTGAGAGGCAAACTCCCTCAGGTCTTACCTACCAAACAGTGGAAAGCACCTTTTCAGGTGAAGTCATGAGAGAGAGCAGTTTTGCGGTGGAAGACTGAGGACAGGGGAAACGACTTAATTAAGCGTAGATCCAGATGATAGTGATTATCTCCTGATTGGCTTGATAATGTGTTAGCACCAGGAGCAAAGGTCCTGTGTGGAGAGCAAAGGAGAGGTAGACAGACATATCAAGAACAAAAGATGAAAAGCTGTCGTAAAAGCCGACTTATTGAGCAGTAAACCTGGAGGCACTGGCCTGGCTGCCTGTGTGCAACATGATATGGCTGCAGTGACAGCTGCTGACACGGCTTCTTGATGTGTAGACTCAGAGGTTGTGGAACCAGTCAGGAGGCATGGGAGCGCGGGTACTTGTGTGTGGCGGTGTGGGGTCGGGGTTGGCATGCTTATCCAAAAAAAATGCCACGGGGCAAATGATACACCATCCTCCATTTTTAGGATTGTTACTTGCAGATTAAATTGCATTCCGACGTGCCCCTCGCTCCAAGAATGAGACGCTGTGTGTGCTTCGCCTGCTGTCAATCACTGTCGCGGCGCTCGCAGTTAGCAACAAGCAGGCATGTGCTGTCGCGGGGAGCTGACCTATATCAGCATGGCCTTAATACAGATCGTTAACACTGTATACTCCAGGCGGCCTGCTGGCAGCTGCCCGCCTTGTCTGCTGCACAAGAACAGTCCTCCATTATTTGTCTAAGGGAACAAACATATTGACTCCATCAACATTGTCCTCATGAAACTTCCATGAGCGGTGAAACAAACATCCTGGATGTGTTACACGGTATATGCCCCAATATAAAGCCTATAGAGTGATCAAAGCTGCCGTCTGAGGAGCCGGTCCATATGTAACACAAGACAGTTTGTTGATGTAGATGTACAGTATTTGTTGTACATGGGGAGCAGATGGCACTACCGTTGACCTCTCCGTGTGTCTTCCTGTCCCCTAGCTGAACCACAGCGTGAGGGGACCCTTATCTGGTCAAACTGGGCGGTGGGGAGGGGAAGACTTTGAAGGCACGCTTGTGTGGCGATGCAATCAGGCAGACTGCTGTAGGGCTGCAAGCACCACCGACCCTCAACCCCTCCTGTCCAGTACCCCTCGCTGCCCTTCCTCTGACGGGGAGATGCTCACGGAGGACTCCTGAGTGTTGTTTGAGCAGCAGAAGCTCCCGGACAGGCCTTGAGAATTACGCGATAGGCGATATCACGTAGAGTCCTTCCCATTCCCCAATCACAAGTCACATCAAGTGATAAAACACTTACAGAAACCCAAGGGATTTGTCGCAAATTTTCCACCCTGGACAGAAAAATAAATAGAGATTATCTATAGAGACAATATGATCCCAGTGGTCCCCCCCTCACTCTACCCTCAGCATGGAGGACACAGATAAACCCGCTCAGATATCGGCTGAAAAAAAAATGAAGTCTTCTGAGATGGATAACATGTCCAGAAAATGCAACTAAATGTATCACATAGGCCAGAGACAAAGCTAATAACGTGTGAATGTTTCAGCCTGCTGTCAAAAACTGTGTGGAAATGTGGGCGTGTCCACGAGTCAAGTGATTCATTGATGTAATTGCACATGATGTGTGTTTATTTTGGCTGGTGAGGTGGGAACACAGTCTACACCGAGCCATCAGTCAGGTATCATTCAAGCAAGAAATCTGCTGTGGTCGGCCGGATATAAAGAACATCTGCATGTTAGCAAAAATGTATGCCAGCTCTCCCAGATTTTGCCAATTATTTCTCGTGATATAAAAGACATAATTTCATCTAGCTAACCACTTTGATGCTTTCATCTCCCGCTAATATGTTCCACACCAGCATTGTAACAACACTCTACCACTCACAGATATTGATTTGGATTAGGCTCTGTCACGTTCGGGGATTGCGTAAATGAGGCCTCTCTTTTTTTTCTTTATTCCCCCCTCACTCATTTTCGTTCCCCCTCTCACTGTCACATCTCCATGCTGCCTCCTCACAGGCCCTTTGATGTGCCTGCTTTAATTTGGAGCTTAATGGAATCTGTGGCACTGCTGTGCCTATCGGTGGCAGGATCACAGATCCCAGGGTTCATTGCGGCATGCCTCCATTCTGGTGAGTGGGTGTCAAGATAGCCGTGAAACAATGGAGGAGGGCCTGTAGCCCTAGGAGACAGAGTGCATTTCCAATGCAGATCCCAGAGTATCGGAAGCCCCTGTCGGGTTATTGCCAGTGTGTTTCACTGGAGGAAATCCCACCGGTGGCTCCGCGTCGCAAACAACTGTTGACTTAACAAAGACGAAAAACAAAGCATGAAGCCATTTTATTGGTATCACATGTTGTATTAAAATACAATGAATCCAAGAAGAGGGGGCAAAAATGAGCAATAAAAGTTTAAAAGGAGGTAATTAAAAATAATAGGAGTAGTAATGAAAACAATAACAACATCTGAAGTCACAGTGTGACTGGGCAGATATTTATCAAGTTATACAAGAGACAAGATTAATTTATTATCAGTATTTCCTTTGTATTCATTTTGCAGTGGTGCACCACAGCAGCAAGAGAAAATGTGAAAATAAAATGAAGACTGTAATTGCATCTTAACATCATCTAAAACTTATGAAAAATATCCCTGTGCCTTCGAAGACACCAGAACCTGTATACTTGAATCATACTGCATCTTTGGCTCAATCACAGACAGATTACGGACAAATGAAGACAACTTAACGGTGGAGACACTGTATATATGAAAATACATAATAAGTTGACGAATGCAAGTTCAGAAACAAATGCAAAGTGACTTTTAGAAGTCTCAACTCACCACTTGTCTCTTTTCATTCAGCAGTCTGGACAGTCACTCCCAGAGCGCCTGGTTCTGTTTGAACGAAACTGCAGGAGTTTCTCTTTTTGAATATGCTTTGGCTATAATTTCTGAAACATGTATGTTTTATAGCTAAACCGTCTGGCTTGTACAGCTACATGTGTGCCCTCAGATGGTGAAAAGATGATGTTGATTTATCCCTGTGTGGCACAATTCATATTCAGATTGTGGATTCTTGTTTTTTTGTTTTACCACTCCACCCCACTGTGGCTCACACATTACCTTTAACTCTTACCACTTGTCTCCTCTTTTCATATTAGCTCAAGTCTAACTCGTAATTCAGACCATCAGGCTCAGAGTGTGGACTGCCCACAGCCCAGCGGTGCGACTCAACCTAGAAGGAGATGTCAGGGATTTCACACACTTGCCGTCCAGACTACAACTTTCAATCCGTGGGGGTTATAAATCAAAGCAGGTGGTTTCCTCCCCAAAAACCTCTCCACAGGATAGAGCGCTTGGGGGCAGCGGGTTATGAGTGAGCGATGATAAAAGTATGGCCATAAATCAATTCTTCATCCTTATCAAAGGCATATTTCAATCTCTGTATGTAGCGTTTAACTAGCATGCTAGTAAAAAAAAAAAGACAGAAAGAGAAGGAACTTCCATCTGTGTGTGGAAAGAAGACAGGATCTGGGATCTGAGGCCTGATGAGAAATACGCCCTCAGCCATGCATTTGCACAGTATTCAAAGAGACTGGCAGTCATGTTCAGGCAGTATGCTAGCAGGGGGAAATCCCCCAATACAGGGGCCTTTATCTCTCCTCACATACTCAGCTTAATGAACTCTGCTGCATGTAATGGCACATACAGGAGCTGTGTTGGAGGTTCACTGGCTCCGTCTTTCATCCATGTTTGTATTTGATGTGTGCCTGCCAGATCATTACATTGCAGGGAGAGTTGTTTGTAGCTTTGAGGTCCTGCCTTTTGGTCCTGGATATGTTGCTCTCTTGTATCACATGGTAGAAAATGAATCACAGAGGTCCAAATATGAAGTCAAACAGACTACAATATTTGAAATGTTTGGATTTCAGTGATAATTTCTTTTATATCAGCTGCAAGAGAACTTTGTCCATTTTGAGACCCGTGTGGGGGAAAAAATGCTTTGAACGCTGAGACATTAAAATTCCACACCACGGCTTCCTCAAAAATAAGAGACATGTATGCACACAATCTCTGAAATGTTAATGCAATCTCATTTCGGGTGCATCAACAAATGGAAATTATGAATGAATACAGCAATTTGAAATGCAGGATGTTTAACCGGTGGTGTGTAATTTAGTTTTCGTGTGCACAGAAATGAGATCCGGCCAAACATTTTCAAAGATTTCGCGCGTGCACATTTTCGTATTTTCAACGAGCTCTGGTCAAGATATTAAATATTTTTTAACCGTCAGAGCAATTAATTCTCTGAAACAGACTCCGTTCCTGTGGGGTTCGGATTAAAACATTCTACTGAGGCTGATTCGAAAAAAAAAAAATGTGTATTATTACTTGCTCCTGCATTTATTTGATGTCTGACAACTCCTCATACAAAGACATATATTACGCTTGACTTCAATGCAGTTCAAAGTAAAATATGTATTTTTTTTTTTTTCTGGCTTACAGTGGTTTGAATACTCCTCATGCAGATCAAAGCTGAAAAGTTGAATCTTAACTTTGGTCAAACTCAAATTCCAATACACCCACAGGGGTGTAAACAAGATTTGCTTTGTTTGTGTAATGTACCTTATGCTACATCAAGTTAGAAATCAGCCACTCCGGACAAACTGCTGTTGCTATAGTGAGCTCCCACTTCCTGTCATCCCTCTCATGTCTTCTGTGAATGAAGTCAGTGATATTTAAGAGCCATGAAGATAAAGGCACATGGCTAAATTGCTAATACCATGAAGCAGTTTACTGGCTGTTGGAGCATGCTCTCTCGGGGCTTTGATGTGCCGACATACAAACCTTTATGGCTGCTGGTGGACACGCCACCTTACTCAACCCACGCTTCAGGACCCCGAGCTGGACTGTTTGCGCTCTTGCTCGTAAATCGATGTGTGTAACGAACCCAACAATGAAGCTGCTTTAGCCGAGCTGTCTGTTCCATTCAAATTTGACAGATGAGGAGGTTGTCGAGCTGCAGACCCCGGCTCTCTTGCTCCTACCTGTGCAGGAGAAGCCTCTCCCTCTGATGTCTGTCTGTAAATTGACTTGCCTTTTCAGGCTTTGACCCTGATGTCTGATGTAAGACCCAGACACCCACACATCAAAGGGAACTGGGGGGGTGGGAGAATGGATTTCTATTTTGGAAGAAATATTGACTTTAGGCACTAAAGTGATGAGGCATCCAGCTTTTTCGTATCTTATGTGATATTACAGGATCTTAAAATTGAATTTTTCTTTAAATCATAAACTATCACGGGAAGATGTAGTGTTTTTGGGTGCCAAAACATGAATTTGATCTGTTTTGCATTATTCGCCAATTTTTCCAGAATGGATATAAGATGAATGCCTCATAATAGGCTTATTTTGTCTTTCTATGCTCTGACGTCCTGTATTCTGTATTCACCACATTGATTAGTGGTTATTCTTATTGTTCATGATGGTCTAATCTGTCGTTTTTTAAAACAAATAAATGAATCATTATTTAATTTCTTATTAAATATGGAGATAATGAAAAATGTCCATCACAATTTTCCAGAGCCAAATATGACATCTTCAAATTGCTTATTTTATCGGACCATTAGTCCAAAAAACAGACATATTGCATTAACAATCATATAAAACAGAATAAAGCACCACATCCTCATGCTGAACCTCATACTTGTACTGAAAAAAAATCTGCTTTTCATCATGCAGAATATTATATACTTTATTATTCTTACTGATGCATTAATATGAAAAACATTATTGTAATGTAGCTGGTTGCTGACTTTGAAGTACTTTACTTAGTGTGGAGCAGTTTAACCTAAAACAATGCATCATATTTTATAAGGTGATCAAATGTTTTGTTTGTGAAATATTCATCTGCAAAGTATCTTCTAGCTGTCAGATAAATTCACAAAAAAGTTTGGTATGTCCCTCTGAAATATAGTGAAGAAGAATAATTAAGTAGCAGGACTGAAATACTCATGTACCCCAACATTTTCCTGGTAATTTTACTAGCACTTGACTCAGTGTACTAAGTTGCTTCTCATGCATTTGAGAAGCTAAAACCTGCAAATATTTTGCATTTGTGCCCAATTAATGACTTATTGAATTAGTTTAGTTTTATTAGACTTAATTAATTAAGCTTCTGCCAATTGATTAATTAATGCAGTGGCTCTGGGGACATGGATGACCAGGGGGAAAATATGTAGTGAAACAAAAAGCCAATGTTCAGACAGGCGGCCCAAATCCAATTTTTTGGCATATCCAGAATGTATCCAGATTGATTTTAAGAAGTCTGGACAGCAAAACAATAAACCGCAGTGAGAGTGATTTTTGCTAACAGGATCCAAACCACATTTGGAGGACAGTTTGAAATGTGATTCAAATCAGATTTCTATGTGTTGACGTCAAATCCAGAGTGACAGATGTGCATCAGTGCGGTTGAGCAGAAAACATGTTGCTCCTAGCAGAGCGGTGTGGAAAACACAGAGAACAACAGTCTGTGGACAGTCACTCTGAAAGAAATTATCTGATCTATGACTTGCTAGCGTGATTGTTTGAGGACGAGATAACCATTCCTCATGCTTCCGTGTTTGAAAGCGGTGTCATCAGCGTACGTTGTGACTGACGCGTACGTCATTACCACAGCAACCCACGTAGATAGGTTTGTGTTGTGTGTGACAGAAAAATCAGATCTGATCACTTGCCAATACTAACATGGACACTTAGATTTAAAGATCTGACTTGAAAAACTAATCTGATTTGCTTGCCGTCTGAACATAGCCAAAGTTTAATTTTCTATGTAGAGGAATTAAAAAAGAGTTTCCCGATGCTATTGATCTGACCTAATTTCACTAAAATTCAACTTGGATCCTTTTTTATGAGGTCTTTCTCCTATAATAGTTGTTGATTGATAAATAATTGTGGGTTGGGGGGCAACAACTTTTTCCTCCCTAAATGGGGCATGACAGAAAAAGTTTTTTAAACAATCAATGAATGAATATCAGCACTCTTTTACACTCTGAGGATCCTTACCCATCAAATCCAATCTCCTGCAGCACTGAATCTGTAAATGAGTTTGGTTATATTCATACACATATGTTACCCTTAAATATAAGGATTTTGGGTTTGCCAGGCTGCATTGAGAGTGGAGGGATACTGAGCAGGCCTCTCCTCCTCTTGCAGCAGTATCAACACACAGGACCCAGCTGTTGTCACTAGAGACAGGGGCCACCTGCTGCTTATCCTGCAGGCCCATTCTGCTACAGCATAAACATACCTGCACAGCTTTGGGACTGGAACATCAGGGAGAAGCCGAACGCACGCACATGGACACACACAGCGCTCAGAACCAGTTCCTGAGCCATACAGGTGCTAATTTTACTGTTAGTTTAGGTCAGGACAAGGATTGGCTGTGCTGGATTCCAGTAAAGACTCAGTGGTGAGTCACACACACTGCCAGGAAAGGCTGAACTGGCAGCCGCAGTAGTTTACTTCTTTTTAATATGCACTTAGCCAGCACTTCATTTTTTAAGTGTAAGTCACAGTCGTCGTATTTATGTCAACCATTTGACGACATTTAACATGCAACAGCTTCACCAAAAACAACAATTTTCACTGCAGTCAAGGCTTTTTCTGTGTGTAGTGAAGGTGAATCACCTGAACAAGAGTTTATAGGGTAATAAAAAGAAGTGGTGAGACTTCAACCAGTGTTGCAAATAATACACAAAAGTCATAAAAGTAATAGTAAATAAATTGTGTTAATATATTATTTAGGATATATACTTGAGTAAAAGTCTTAAAGTATCTATGTTAATATGTATAGGATATTCTCTTTATTTCACTGTGTTGTCATTCGTCTCTGTGTGTAATGCTGCTGCTACACCTCAATTTCCCAGCTTGGGATCAATAAAGTATATCTATTCTATTCTATTCTATCTGATATTAAATGTACTTAAGTATCAAAATTAATTTTCTGGCAATAAATGTACTTAAAGGAGCAATATGTAAGAACTTCAGTTGAAAACAACACAAATGATCAACAGAAAGTGAAAAAATATGTCCTGCTTTGCAAACATATATACTAAAGTTAGCATGCTAACCAGTTAGCCAAGAGCCATTCCCGTCCAAAGCTCCTGTGTTAGCAGTGTGAACACCAACACTCTCAAACTTCTCCGAACTCCCAGTTCAGACTGCTAGCTGCACGGCTAACTGAGCTAACTAGCTAAGGGCAGCCATAGTTAGCGGCAGTTAGCGGTTACTCTGGCTATAAGCTGCAGCCTATTTGCATTTTTCTGATTATCGGAATCTGTCTTTTTAATCTGATTGCCAGTAAAATAAATTCATTTAAAAATTGTGCTACTTTGGCTCTGATGCAGTAATCTGCTGAGTAACTAGTAGCTTAAGTTATTAAATAATTGTAGTGGAGTAGAAGTAAGTATTTAAGTAAGTTTACTGAGTAACATTCCATCACTGACTGCAACCACCACAGACATACACATACAACATTTTTACCATCACATTTAAGACGTTAAAATCAGTAAATGTTTGACATTTTTGCCTGAAAAATGACCGAAACAATGAATCAATTATCAAAATAGTCGGTGACTACTAATTTCCGATTGACTATTCAATTAATCGACTAATCATCGCAGCTCTAACACACACACACACACACACATACAGAGCTAGACTTGTAGAGGACCAAAGATAATACTAAAGCCTTTGACGACGAGACTTCACTCACACACACACACATCTAATGGCAGTACCAAAGCTCCAGATGATCTTTGTTGTGAAAAGTTAGCTGAGACTCTAGAGCCATCTTCAAGGTTCAGTCAGCCGCCGCGCTCAGAGAGGAGTTTGCGGGATGGAAAAGCATTTAAGCTGGATTCACAGTGGGGATCTCCACAAAGCACGCTCAGAAGACAGCAAAACCAAGTATTATACAGCTTTCTTTGAAGAGTGGGAAATACCAGTTGTTATGTTTCCCCAAAATAAGCAGCGCGGCACACTGTGGGTTTGTACCTTCAATTTTTCTCCTTGTACAAATAAAACTAAACATGGGGGAAAGGCAAACACACACAGCCATGCATGAGCACACAGGAAAACTCTTTTAGATTCAGGGGCACGTTGTGTACATGAAAAAGCCTCAATGATTTACTGTACTTGTACACGCATGCACACACTACACACACATGGCAAACCACTTCCTAACCCTTTACCGCTAACTAGAGTGCAGCAGTCTGAGAGTTACGTCCCTCCTCTGACTGCTCTTCTCGTAATCGTCGGCCGGCTGCTGCCTCGCTGCCTTGCTCAGGAGCCTCAGGGAAAACAGGCCAGCCAGCCACCTGTGAGGTAGGCTGGCTGGCCTGGTGCCAGAACAGAAAACAGATATGAAAGATAGTACCTGTGAAGGCGTCACACTCGAACGCAAACCATACACACCGGTGCTTGCACACACACACACAAAAGGAAGGATAATTCCCTCGGCCACATGAAAGCGGGAGGCGGCGGGCAGAACGCCAGGCAGCGCTACCTGGAGACAAAGGAGCAGCACCTCTGGGGGGGTTTGATGTTCATCTGGGATTCAACATGCTGATGGATCCTGCCTGTGAGGGGGAGACCGGGCTTGTGTGGTTGTGTGTGTTTGTGTGTGTGTCTGTGTGTGTACGCAGATGAATATATTTGAGCCTGCGAGCGGTGTGTGCTCCCAGCATGCTGCAGCTCCGTAGTCTGCAATTAATCTCTTCGACATCAGGCCTTACCTCGGGGGGGCAGATTTCTCTCTGCTGCTACTGATCTCCGCCGCGCAGCAGGCCCCAGGGTGTGTGGGCGGTCTGAGAGCTCACCCGGTCTACTCAGGCAGGAGGGGATCCACCCGAGACGTGAGGCACGACTCACCTGGCTTGGCAGGGTAGATAGTGTGATGTAAGATTAGTTGTGATCACCGGCTAATTAAGTGTAAGAAAGCACTTTAAGTAATGTCGTGACATGCTTTATTTTCCTCGTCATTCTTCCTTTCCTAAGACTGTTTCTTATTATAACTGTCTTGATTTTCACTGACCTACTTGGTGAAACGAAACTTTTATTTGTTATTTCTTAAGGATCTAAGTCAAACAGTGCAGACTTTGCTTTGATGACAATGCATTTTGACATCATCCGATGGGTTTTAAAAAGGCTTTTTCTAAGAGCCCCTCTGCAGTTTGATGGCGTCTCAACTCTTCAAGTGAGCTGACACCATGAGAATCAGTACGGATGTAGGCACAAAGAGCGAGAAAAGACAAATACATGAGTACAAATTTGAATATACTGTAGTTGTATGTATTTCTACTGTATATTTCATCTATAATATTTTGCACATCACACACATTTGCAGCCCAGTTGCCATGATTACATGTCAGCAGCAACGTTTTGGCAAACCACGGACATTTGTGCATTTCTACGTGCCATATCATGTTTACATTACATGTTTATTACCTCACTTTCTTACTGAGAGGTGGATGGGATGGTGGTGGAGCTACGGGCAGTTTTCCGAGTCTGCGTTGTAACATTTGTACATTTGAAACCACTGGATGTGTGTAAGGAGACCTCGGGAGAATTTCCAGCCGTGTTTGTGGTGACCAAAACCAATTTTAAGCCAAGGCGTGATCTTTTCCTCACCCTAACCAAGTGTTTTTTTGTGCCTGAACCTAACCAGAGCATAACACAGTGTTGCAGCTAATGATTAATGTCACTATTTACTGTTATGCCGGTTATTACCTCGGCCCATGTCCCTGTGCATGTTGGTTGGTTTGTCAGCAGGATTACACAAAAACTACTGTGCAGATTTCCAGGAAACTTGAATGGAGGATGGGTCTCGGTCCAGAGTAGACCCCATTAACCTTTGGTCCAGATCTACATTTTTTTTCTCACTTTCTTTAACTTTATATTTGTCAACTGACAGAAAAGCAACCAACTACTTTGATTGTCAACTAATTGTTTAAATCATTTTTCAAGCACAAATGTCATTCCAATTTCTCATTTGTGAGAATTTTCTTGATTTTACATTATGATAAGCTGAATGTCATTGGGTTTTGGTCCAGAAACAAGGCCGTCATCACTGTTTTCTGATGTTCTACAGACCAAACAATTCATCGATTTAACTGAGAAACTAATCGTTTAGCCCTAGTTTTGTCCAGCCAACTGTTCAGAAGCGAAATATATTAAGTTTGCTATCATAGAAGACGATGAAAACCAGCAAATGTCCACATTAAAAAAGAGAATGTCAGGCATCTCTTCTTGAAAAACGCCTTAAATGATTCACGATTAATTGGTGTTAACTAATCACGTGATCTGATCTTATCACTCATCTCTCATTAAAGGCATTACCTTGGAAGTATGAATGAGCTGTGACCTTTGCAGAGTTACATAATCTGAACACGAACAACAACAACAACAACAACAAAAAAGGATGACGTTCTGGAAAACATTACACGTTCCTGCCTCTCAAACTTCTTGGTTCTGTTCCACATACGACACAGCTGACTGATAGCACCGGTGACGCTGCTGCTGCTGCTGCTGGTGCCGGATAATCCCGTGTTTATGTTTGCATGTGTATACCGAAACATGCACAGTGTCACTCCGCATCAGCACAAAGGACCTGTGATGTGAGGATTACCACGTTCGAAACCACGCGGTGCTTTTGGTTTCACGCGGTGGGACGATGGTTTCGGCTGCTGCCTGCCTGCTCCGCCAGCCTCTGTACTGCCCTAATGATGTTGTCTGAGCACTGAGGGGTGGGGATGTGGAGGGAGGGAGGGAGGGAGTGAGTGAGGGGGGGAAATGGGGGAGGTGGTGGTGGTGGTGGTGGTGGGGGATGTTACTTATCTCCAGTCCTCCGCAGCATTTCTCTTAATTAAAACTCCTATCTGTGTCTTTGAAGTTCATAATGAGTCAGTTTGGTTACGCGGAGGAACAGGGAGAAAATAAGGCCAGAGCTGATATTTATGCTGTTATTTCTCCACCTCTGATTCCTCCTGGTATCCGACGCCATATAGAACGCATGTTACCGCGTGTTACGAGCATTGTGGCGTTGTCTCCTACTTAGTTATTTACATGAAAACAACCTAGAGGAGTGACGACGTAAGAAATGGGGCTGATAAAAAAAAAAAAAAAAAGGAGCTGCTCAGTTTTCATTATAGGACGTGAATGGGTTTAATCTTATCACTGGCTGCTCCTCACAGCTTGTGCTGATCTCTCTCTCTCTCCCTCTCTCTCTCTCTCTCCCTGCACACTCCTTGCTTTTACAGGCCTTTCAGATTACAGTCAAATATTACAGCCCGTGACCAATCTCCAATTAACCAAATGTTGTAGGGGTATAGTATCACCCTTGGCTCCTTTCATGCTCCTTTAACGCCTTTTCAAGGGGCTTGAATATTTTTCACTTCTGCACTATGAAATATCGTTCTGTTAAAGCCTCCTCACTCTTCCGCACGGCACCAATGGAAGCTTAACCTAAATAAATCAGTCTTCCCGTAATGTATTCCAAATCAGCTTGGAATTAATTGAACCTCAAAATTGTATTCCAATCAAGTAAATTACCACAGCGTCCCGGATTTGAAAGGCTGACCAAGGAATTTTAGTGTCTCTAATTTTTGTCGCAAACTGCCCGGCATAATCGGGCGTTAAATGAGCCGATCTCGTGACAACATGGTCGACAAGGGGTTTCGCTGGTTTACAAGCGTCTCTTTTGTGTGCGTTTTGACATGCCTGGCAGTGGTCTCCATGTGACTTTTTTTAGTGCTTCATGCTTCACCATCGTTCTAAGCACATAGGGAAAAAGGTGGCTGAAAGTCTCTGGCTGTGTTTTTTGCTGTGATTTCTTGACCTGCGCGAGTCTTCGTTTGCGAGCAAAACCAAAGCACTTTCTTCTGAAAGTTTTCCTACGCTCTGATTTTTCCTCGAGTGCTTTTCCTTTTGGCTCAGATGAACCTCAGAGACAAGCCGAAAAACTTTCTTTTATTCCTCCACTCCAGTTGCTCAAAGCTGGCACCCACTCTGTTTTCTCCCAAGCAAAGAAATCAGAAGCTTCATGTCCAGATATACGCTGGATGTGAAACTCCAGATAGCATGCTATTTATTTCTCCTTCTTTTTCTCGAGTCGAGGGGAACTTCAAAAGAACACCCAGATAGTGTGAAGCACGTTTGATGTCACCAGGGACAAATATTGCAGGCAGGACTGGTGTAGAGTTTGGAGAAGGCGAGGTGAAAAGCTCAATATGAGAGCGACAGAAAAGGACTCGCTGTATAGTGTGGGTCACATATAGCAAAACCGTGTCTTTGTGTTTTGAAATGAGTTTGGATTCGACCTATAAAATCTTTGAATTGACTTTTGAAATGAGCTTTGCTCTGTTTTCTGACTCACTGTGTCAACAGGGACAGACAGTCGCTGTAGTCAGACGGGAGACCGACATGGATGTGTGCTGTATTGCTCCATAAAGGCTGAATTTAAAATGACAACTGTGGGAACCAAGATCGTGAGAGTGTTTTTGGGTTTTTGGCAAAGGGTTTCCTGTTTGAAATAGTATAAAATACAGTTCATGGCTATGTAGCTTTTAATTGCTAATCTAATTGTTTTTCATGAGTGTTTCTCTGCTTCTAAGGCAGATTGTGATCAGTTGTAACCGCTAAAGATTCATAATGCAATTCTTGAACTTACACTTCTGTGTTATGGGGCTGTGAATCTACAACAACATCATTATTACTCCTAATCAAGTTATGAATAAGAATGAACTTAAACACACACTTTACAAAGCGTTTATATGAGATGATATTTGTACGGTAACTTCTTAATTCTGTATTAACAGATTTGTTTTTGCCCGCTCAGGGGCATTCACTGTCCTGGTCGGTTCTGTTTTTGGTCTTTGCTAATGCCTGAGGGAAACTTCTGTCTCTTTAAGTGCTGAATGCCTCACTGTGTTCACCAGCGAGTCACTAACTTCGTCCGCCTGCTGTTTAATGCTGGGCAAGTAACATACAATGGGTTTTTAGTGCTTTTTCACCGCCTCTTCCACTAAACCTAATGGGAGCATATCTCCAGTGAACATTGCACAGCGCGTGCTAAAAGTGTTTTCTCCTTGTGCTTGATATGCAAATGGTAACTCATCAAACTAGCTGTATGATATGCAGGTTTAACGCTACCTAGCTTGCTGTCCACATTCATTTTGTTTATTTTGTGGAAAACACTTCCAAACATTACTCTTCGAATCGAATGATGTCTGACTGAAAATGTTAGTATCTAAGACAAAAAAATATTGATGAGCAGCTGTGAAGCTTTTTTAAAATCAACTTTAAGCCCAAACTAAAAGAAAAAACGGAGTCACAGAAAAAAGCAAAGTTGATGTGTTTATCACTGATATCTCAAAGGCCAGGGCTCCAGCCGATGCCAGATTTTCCAGCACCTCTATTACTGACACACACAGCCCTGGGCCTGGAAATTGCCTTTCTGTGACCAGAGGCAGAATTCACCAGAGCATCTTGAGAAAATGCATCTGCAAGGACAGAAGTCCTCTTCAGGTCTAAACCTTTGATCCTTAAGAGACCCCCACCTTCCTTTTACCCCTTGGGTACAGGCATCAGTGTAATTGAAGATCATTACTAACCCACAATGCAACCCTCTCAGCGACCGTCTCCATAATGGAAATGAATTGTGCGGCGCAGAGCAGCTCACAACAGCAGAAAATGGAAGCCAAGAGGTAGAAGGAGCGAGGGATGTATTCCAAATTGAAATGAAGTGGAAATATCCCGTCCGTGGTGCCATTGGTTAGCCAAGGAGCCGAAACGAGCAAGATTACTGGCTTACATTTGTAGCTCCTCAGTGTTTTTGTTTTGTTTCGCTGAAGTGGGGTGGTATATGGGGGGGAAGGTTTGGGGGGTGGGGGGGGGGGGGTTGTGTGTGTGCACTTCAAAAGAATTTGCAACAAACCTAATTCATCTGAAGCGTAGGATGAGCTGGTAAGAAAGATGAAAGATGAAAGTGAGTTGGCATGGAAACAGAAAGCACATCAGTGCTCGCTGGCACACAAAAGGGCTGCCTGTGTTGCATGTTGCATTTCTGCGGGAAAGGATCCAGAGAGGCTTCAAGTGCTATCGTGACCTTACACACAAAATTAGCCAATTATGACTAACTAGGGTGCCCAATTTCCACTTTTTTATGAGACCGTGCTCATCATGTTTTTCTCTATTTTTACATAGGTCTATAATCTGGAGCATAGAATCAACATTTTGGTTACACACCTTCGAGTATATTCCCTCCACACTTGTTATGTTGGAGTGTTGCTGATCAACACGGGAGCATATTCGAGACTTCCAAAAACACCTATAAAGGTTCCCTCCATGTGCGCCTCACACTTTCTTTGAACCTCTGGCTGTCCCCAGCTCTGTCGTTATCACTTTTCATCTCCTCATAGACGCAGGTGAAGTATTAATTGGAAAGCAGTGAGAGCCCATATATCTTTTTTTCCATTTGATCTCAGGTAGGGGAATTCCACAAGTTGCTACTGCGCAGACCTCCGGTGCTGCTGTTGCTGCCGCTTAACACACACACACACACACACACACGGACGCACAGACAGAGGCATGCACGCTCGGTGCACGACAGCATAAAAACACAAGAAAAAGTCAGCAGAACACAAAGAACTGCAAAGATCTCAGAGAAAAGGAAAGTTTTTTCTGCTAACTGCAGCAGCATTCGCACAACAAACACAGTCCAAGTAAGAAAAAGAAGAAAAAAAAACATTAAAGGAGACAATCATTTCCAGAAAAGCAAACACTGTACAACACTGTTGCCCCTAAACATTTGCGGTCAGAACATTTGAAACAAAGAGAGCCTCTAAACAGGTAAACCGCCAGGACACAATGTTTACTATTTCATGTTCTCTCTCCGCAGAGGAGTTTGATCTTTTTCTCCTGTATATCCCGCAGTGTCACAAACACAATGCAGTGTCTCGCAGCTTCAAAGGCCCATCGGTGACAGGTTCAGGGGGAAAAGATCAAATATTCATTTCTAAGACACAGAATGGAAATTTAAATGAAATACAGCGAAAATAGGAAAATAACTGCTCGTGTCACTCGTGACAGGGACTCGCTCGAGAGGAGAAACCTCTGGGCTCTCCTTTGTGTCGTGTCTTTCCTGCGTGTTTTTGCTTTTGTAACATTGCTCGGTGCGGTGAAAGTGGCTGTTTTTCCTTAAATTTTGCTTGCACCCTTAAAAATGAGTTCTTTGTTTGACAGTCGAGAGAGTCTGATTTTAATTCACCCATCTCAAAACCTTCTTCAGCCCTTTATGAAACCTTGGGGGTGTCTCACTCCTCGCCGCAGCCAACTTCAGTGTGTGAAAGATCGCCGGCTTGTTTTGCCTTTAATTAAAACTTTTTCAGTTTGTTGCTTGTTGTGGCACCAAATGTTCTCATCATATCATCACATTAACTGGCAATCTCTCTCTCCCTCTCGGCTTGCTTTTTTTTTTTTTTCTGTCTCCCGCTTCATACCATCAACAAAATATCCCTCTGGGCCTCTGCGGCACGCCCAGCAAAAGGGCTAATTGAATTAAACTGAATTAATATGACGCTCTGTATGTCCTTCCAACCAAAGAGGAACATCACTCTCTGATGCCCTCGTGTTTATGATTATATGGGATATTGATTCCAGCACTTAAAAGAGACGTGCGTTTTATCCTATCATCCAAACAGCTTTCTCTCTCATGGTTGCTTGTTTACAGCAAAGCCCGACTAAATCGTAAACACAGATAGCAAACACATGCATGCAAAAATTCCCACAGCAATTTAAATACCAATCCTCGGCAAACACCCTTTTTGACTTTTTCTTTGCGCTTTGCGGAGGGAGCAACTTAATCTCTCTGCTCTTAGAGGCGAGAGGCGGTTGTCATCTGGAATATGGGCGGGCTGCGAACCGATTGCTAGCTGAGTGTTTCATCAATATAACAGCGATAACAGCGGGGCTGACCTCCCGAAGCCTCCACATCCAAACTTCACAGAGGGAGGAGGAGGAGGAGCTCCCTCCACTCCTGTTAAGTGTGTGAAGAGGTGGAGGGCTTTAGTGGATTATTGTGATCCCTGCCTGGCTGGCACACGCATGGGAGCGTCTGCGCTAAAAGTCGGGATATAAGGAGGATCCGTCGCTGCCATGATTGTTTTTCTGATGTCACTTTTCTTTTTAGTGTTTGAATTTGAGTGTGAAGCCGAAGATCTTGAGGTTTCCTACCAAATCCTGCAACAATTACTCACAAAAGCTGACATCACACCAAACGCCAGAGCCGCCAGGATTAAATTACCTCCTCTATTTCTTTAACCTTTATTCCCCTCCTCCCTTTATTGCACCAAATCATTCCTTCTCCCCCTTCCTTACATTTTGTGTATGTGTGGATGCATCTGAAATGCGAGAGACTGCTCCAGCAGAGGGGAAAGCGGAAGGCAGACCAGCCGGCACATGTTGAAAGGCATGGCTGCTCTTTAATGTGGCTCCAGCTCGGGAGTCCTGGGCCTAATGAGGTGCTGTGGAGCTCTGCTGCTCCGTCTCCCATCGCCTACACACCAGCAGCCCACATACTGCCACGGCTGCACCATTCAGGATCATTAAGGAGATGCTCCCAAATTCCTCCAGGGACCCTGAGAGAAAAGACTAGGGGGGGAAAAAACAGCCCTCAAGATTGGCACACAGGATTTTGGGTGTGATCTGCGTTTCAGTCGCCAGCAGCCACGCCCTACATCCAACACAAACACACACACACAGACATTCTCATGGCAGACTTGACCAACACTCAGCAGTAAGTCTAGCATCTGTTTAAGTAAAGAGAGGTGCAGCCGTGGCATTGTGGACAAAAGTTTAATCCAAGAACAACAGAGAAAGGGCTAAATATAATTTACATTTGACAGATTCTGATTATATTCTGCTTCTTGATTTTGGTGAGAAGAAAAAAACAACATTTTGTGAGCAGGAACTTTTGTTTTCTGTAATTTGGAGCAACCATAAAAACTCATTTGTCGGACTCAGTAGCCATTGCCACACATTTTGTGTTTTTTTTTTGTGTTTTTTTTTTTTGTCTTTTGAGATAAAGACATTCAGTGAATGCTGACAATTTACAAGTTGGAACTAGAGAATATTGAATGACGTATACAATTAAATGATTATTCTGTCGATCAAGTACTCAATAACAAAGTTAATCAACTCTAAATGAAGTGTCTGGACTTCCAATTCTGACCACTTATACCTGGGCAATGGGCAAAAATGATGCTAGAGGACAAAGTAGAGCGTCATATTTTGAAACGGAAACCACTGACCAAGACGAGTTTGGTCTCAGACCATGTTGAACATTTCCATCTCACCTCAGGGTCGGTCAGGCCCTCATTTGCTGCTGGCAGTTTGCACATCAGAACTGGATTTCAGATTACAGAATGTGGCTAGATGATGTGTTGTAAATGTAAACATGTTTGTCAAACATATTTGACAGCTACAGTACGAGCAGATCAGGGCTGCGTTTACAAAATAGGAATGGAGGTCACTAAATGAACGCAGGTTGTGTCCCATATTTAGTTTCTGTTGAGTATTTTCTGCACAAGTCATTTATTTCATAAAAAGGGAGTGTTGCAGAGTTTAAAACCTGATTCTTAACCTCAGTATGTAGGTTAATACTCGTATTTATGAGAAAATATTTCCACAAATGTGTCACTGATGCTCGACATTTTGCTAGAAACGACAAATTCTTGGTGACTTTCTTGCACAATATCACCAGTCTGATGATGTTTTTGCCATCTTGAGGTGCTAGGAATCGTCACCACTGCATAACTTTACAATATCTTAATAACAACAACGGATCCAACATCAAAGCGTAGTGATGTGAAAGGTCAAAAAAATCCTGAGTGGCAAATATTAGTGCAGTTATTTCTCCAGAGTGTGGCTGTATGTGTATGTCTGTATGTGCATGCGATGCTGCTGCTGCTGCTGCTGCTGCTGTGTGACAGTGGTGTACGGCCCAACGAACAGGGTGAATAATCCCCAACACCATCAAAGGATCCTCAACTGGGGAGCTCAGGCCATGACAGCAGCACATACAGCGAGTCTCCTAGCCTGTCTCATACCCCCTGGGGACAGCAGAGGCCGAGGAGAAAGGGAGAGAAATGGGTAAAATGACGGGAGAAGAGAAGGAGAAGGAGCCGAGAGGGGGAAATTGGAAAGGGAGAGAAAAGTGGAGAAAGGCAAAAAATAGAAGATAGTTGGTGGTTGAGGGGAAGAGATAATGTGAGCTGCAGTAAGTTCAAGAGCATTTAGGAACTATTCCTTTGGGTGATGGAGACAAAGTGTAGGAGATAGTGTTGTGTCCCAGCCTCGAGGAGCCTGGACTGACATGCAGTGTTGACTCGTCACTGTGCTCGCTCTAAAGTCTGACCGGCTTAAAAGAAGTTCAAAGTAAAGGCTTTGTGTTTCTTAGGAAAAGCTTTTCTAGTGACTAGTGCCAAAACAAACAAAAAAATGACTAATAACTATTTTTTTCAGAGGCTCTTAAGTTTCCTACACGCTTGTTTTTTTATTTATTTGTGCGCTATATTATCTTATGCACAAAAATAACTTGCACAAGACAAGAATCTGTGATTTAAAGGAAAAACAAAATTTTGGGGACTCTTTACAATTACATGAACGTACCTCGTCAAAAATAAAGAAACAAAAAAATTAAACAAACCTGATCTTCCCACTTCTACAAGTCAATACTGCTACTGGACTGTGTCAAACAGTTGACAGACAGCCGTAGTGAAGAGGGAACTGAACCGAATGAGTTGCTCAGACACTCAGAGGGAGCTCGGAGTAGAGCCGTTGCTCCTTCGCTTTAAGAGGAGCTAGCTGAGGTGGCTCGAGCATCTGATAAGGATGCCTCCTGGGCGCCTCCCCTTGGAGGTTTTCTGGGCACAACCAACTGGGAGGAGACACCGAGGCAGACCCAACTCGCTGGAGGGATTACATATTTCTTCTGGCCTTGGAACGCCTTGGGATCCCCCTGGAGGAGCTGGCGAACGTTGCTGGGGAGACGGACATCTGGAATACCTCGTTTAGCCTGCTGCCACCTCGACCCTACCTTTGATAGGCATAAGAAAACGGATGGATGCTTCACACACATGTTCAAGCCTGCAGCACAGAAGACCCATACAATCACCACAGTTTCAGGGTAGCGTCACACAAGATTCTCATTTAATCCTTCTTGACATTTGTTTGAATTTTTGTTGTAATTAGGACATGACTTCTTGAATTATCGGCAAATATGTGTTTTGTGAGGTCACAGTGATGTTGACCTTTGACCTTTGAAGAAGATCCCTCAAGTTGTTCCTGGAAACAATATTCCAACTTTTATTTTATATAATTGTTTATTTTAATGATATGATAGATGTTATAATGTTATATATACGTACACATATATACATATATTAAGAAATAAAAGACCCAAGGACGTGACCTCAGTGTCCTCAATGGTAGCTACGGCCCTGCTCCCAACCGTAGCTAACTGTATGATTGCTGCTAGAAGCAGGATGAGGCAATAAAATCCCATGTGACCATTGTATATTAAAGCGGCAATGATTAGTTTATCAATTGATTATTTGATTGAAAGAAAATTGCGTCCTATTTAGATAATCGTTTAACCATTTCAGTCATATTTCAAGCAAAAATGTCAAACATTTTCTGGTTCCAGCTCATTAAATGTAAAGAGATTTCCTGCTTTTCTTTGTCAATTATGGCAGTGAATGAAGAGTCGTTGGGTTTTGGACTGTTGATTGGACAAAAGAAGCAATTTGAAGACTCTTTTTTTTGTTCTGGAAAATTATGATGAGCATTTTTCACAATCTTTTGACTTTTTACAGACTAAACAATTTATCGATTAATAGTAAAGATAATGATGACTTCCCTTTCTCTATAAGCCTCCTCTCCTCTCCTCTCCTCTCCTCTCCTCTCCTCTCCTCTCCTCTCCTCTCCTCTCCTCTCCTCTCCTCTCCTCTTGGCATCAGTGCGTTACTGGCCTGTCTGACAGGGAAATACAGTAGATCACAGCTGGCTCGATGCCCACAGATAGAGCGGCTCCCGAGCGTCCTCACACCACTGCCTCAGATCCCGGGCCAATTCTCCTGCCCCGCCTCGTAGGTCAACCTTGGCTGCTCTCTACACCCTCGCACTCCGTCCCCTGAGCCGATGCCCAACCCACCACCCCTGGCACAGACAATCCCGCCTTTCCCTGCCAGCTTTTTACACAAACCAAAGAGGATACAATGCAGTGTTTTTGTGAAGAGATGGACATGTAATTAACCTTGGACCATGGGTGTTTTTACTCTGTGGCAAGACTTGTGGAGAGGTACGGAAAGCAGGTTAGCTAACAGTCAGGAATGTTAGCAGTGTGTGTGGGGGTGTAAATTAATGAAAGAGCCATCCATTAACCTTTGTGGCTCACTGGCTGCTCACTCGATCCGGAGGTCTGGATGGATCACAGCGATGTTAACTGCAAACAGCACGTTTGTACTTCAAGCTGCAACAAAAAAACGATTGGCAGAATATTTAACAAACACTATCTTGATTTGATTAATCGTTTTTTCACGTGTGAGATTTGCTCCATTTCTGTTTTATATTGTAGTAAATTTAATTCCTTTGAGTTTTGGACTGTTGGTGGGATGAAAAAAATATTTTGAGACTGAAACTGGATCTGAACATCGGGCCAAAAATGACATTGGCTTATTTTCAAGTGACAAAGCCTTCTATCGCCATAGAAATGATGATTTTAGTCCATTGGGAGCAAAATGGGAAAAAATGGTTTGACGTTGTTATAGAGCCACAAAGTCCACAGAGGGAGGAGGTTGAGATGGTTTGATGGGTCAACAAAACATCAGACATAGGATGCCACTGTCTGTTTCCTGTTTACAGCCCACAGTCAACATTGGTTAATTTCAACCAGGATCACGATTGTTCCTTGACCATAACCAAGTGGTTTAACAAGGTAGTAATTTTAACACAAACCATGTTTTTCTAACCCTAACAAAATTGTTTTGTGCCTAAACCCTTACATATAGCTGTGTAAGATCATAAAATGTTTTTAGTCGGAAACACTGATTCGTCATGGATTTGAAATCAGGAATCAGGAGGGCTTATCGATACTTTTGTGGACACGTTTCAGTATTTTCTGACATTTCGTGGACAAAATCAGGAAAACAATCTGCCAACTAATCAATAGACAAAACTAGAATGGCACTGGGTAGAGCACATACCTCCGCCAAGGCCCAATAGTCCCCTTTAATTCGAGCAAGCGCAATCAAATACCAAATAAAACATATTTCCATGCCTTACTTTCCCTGAGAAATTAACAAAAATGTCGAACAAAATTCCCGGAGTCATCACTTTATCAGGATCCCCACCAAAAGTAATCTCACATAGCCGCATCTATCTCCACAGCGCTGGAAAAAGGTCTGGCATGTCTTAAAACCAATCACAATGGGTGGCGCTTAATACAGGATGGCGTGACGGTGCCCCTGCAGAACAGTGTCAGGGGAAACTTGGTTTGCACGTGGGGAGGCGAGCAAAAGAAAATGATGAACTGCTAGCTTGATTACGTTCATGCTATAAGCTAATTAATGTTAGAGTAACTTGCCAGTTTTGGCGTGTAGGTTGCTAGCTCTGATTGTTGTTATTTCACGTAGCGATGGTGAAACAGTACACACAGATAGCGGAAGGAAGCAGCAAAAGGGGCCCAATGACAGGCTTTATACCAACAGTGTACATCCAGTAAGTCAGACTACACCTAAAGTAAATGGGGTAATTTCCAATCCGAGACACATCCTCCATCCAATTTCCGTGGAAATCCGTTCAGTAGGTTTTGTGTAATCCTGCCGACAAACTTCACAAACCACACCCACGGTTCCCCTTCACTTTTACTTCCTGAGAGTGAATCATCTGCGAAGGTTACAGTTAAATTTGGATTTGCACAGTCATACGGCTCGAACGCCGCCACCAATGTAAAGATAGTTCTCGTCATGTGACCCTCTAAGCCGTCCCAACCCCCAATCTGCCAGCTCTGTGACATTGTTCATCAGCAATTACATAAAGCCCTTACTGCTGCTGCCGATGTAAGGCAGCAGCTATTCACATGCAGATGTTACTAAATCCTCCTCTTGTTTTTTTATCGGGGATGGCTCATTTTGTTTTTCGCCCTCCCCCCTCTCTCCCACAGCTCCCTCTCCTTCTGTGTTTGTGGCTTCATCGCCAAAAAAAAAAAAAAAAGAGGTTAACCCAAATGTGGATGGTACAGAAATGTTAATTGGTTGCTTGGTCTATATAATCAACCCCTGCACGCTCTGGGTGACTGTATAGATGGCGACAGATAAATATTTTATCGCAGGCGTGAGGCTGTACGTACGGCATCCCCCCGTCTGCTGTGTGTTGCCTCCCTTCAGCTGAACAATAGGCCTGATATTTCTCTCCGTGCTCATCCATTTTTCCTTCTTCTCCGTCTCATTCTTTGCCATCCCACCTTTAAAAAGAGCCTCACAGATGCCCCATCAGCAGGGGCTCCCTTTCATCATAGGCTGAATCCATTGCTCGCCATTTTTTTTCTTTCATCACCCGCACAATAACTCGGGAATCATGGCGACATTACGCAATATGCTGTAACACTATTACCTCATTGTCACATTTTAGCGCCGCTGCGAAGGCGGGCGCAGTGTCTTCCAGCACCGTAATCCAACAAATTCAAATGTCCCCCTCACACGAGAGAGACGCGCTGTGACTTCCTTCCTCTGCCAGACAACCGAGTCACACTGCGGCTGGTTGGCCATCCCTAATTATTTCATGCCCCTTGGTTCTGCATGTGCAGGACGACACGGCGTAGTGTTGGAGAAGAATGAGGATGATTGACAGCCAGCTCCCATCCCAGAGGAACTCATTAGGCTTCCTGACTAAAAGCTAGTGGGCACGCTCATGCTGCTCTTGCCTCCTTCTTCCTCTGGTCCTCCTTTTAGTCCAACCACTCAGTAAGTTGGAAAAAGAAATGCCTGAACTCAGCTGCGAGCGGAGAGTGAACTTACTGTGCTCTTATCTCATCTGATCTGAGGATCAGCTCAGAATAAAAGTTTTTTTGGGCTCGACGCTCTTTCATTTCGAGTTTCTTTTTCTCTGTGAGGGTTTCTCTGCTCATCTCAGCCCCTATGACTCTTTTGCATTTTGGTTTTAGAGTGTTCTCCCTCTTGCTCGCTGTCTCTGGCGCTCTCTTTCTATTTCTCTTTGGCCCTCTTTTCTCTCCCTTCTCCCGGGGTGATACAAGGCAGTGGTGTGGGTTCTAAGAAGCCCTTGAAGTGTTGGCTCCTCTGAGAGTACTTTAAAAGGCCATTTCATCATGTTCATGAAGCAGCACTTGAGACCAAGCTCAAATATGACTTATGTGAAGCTAGCATAAACTCCCTGGAAAGTTTTTTTTACGCCCTTTACAGTTATATACCACTTTTCTGTGCTGTGGTTGTCAGCTTTTGCTGCTTGTTTGTAGTCTTGAAATCAATTATCTTCAGATCTTCATGCATGTACATAATGTTTCGAGTTCAATGAAAAGTACAAGTGCGTCAGTGGACGCTGATAGGCATTAATTATATCGAATTGTAACCCTGATCTGAGCTTCGACAATTATTGAATTTCAGGCCTCAAACACCACATTTTCTCACCAAGCTTGCTGACTGAGTAGCGTGCAAACACACCTACTTTTAGACGTTCGATGTCCAGACTTCACTGGGCTTTGTGGAGTGGCAATTATGACATGCCAATTAGACAGGGACAGAAAGATGGATGTGCAGCTTTCCAGCGTCTAATCCGCTCCAAATCTGGGAAACCTAAGACCGGGTGCATCAGATTTGGTTCACTCACTGTCGTTCATTTAACACTTCTGCTCACACACAAGTGTACACACACACACACACACACACACACACACACACACACACACACACACACACACACACAGGGATAACAGGAAAGGCAAAGGTATGAGTCAAAAGCCCAGTTCAGACCAAAGGTTCGCAACGAGACAAAACCAATTTAGAACAGTGCAGAGGAAAGCTGCAGCAGTGTGAACTGACTCAGGCCACCCGATGATGTTACCGCTGGCTGGTTTTTGAACGTAATGCGAATGGCGCCTCGGTTAAGTCATTTATAAATTGTCAGCTGGTCAAAATGACAGTTTTGGACTGAGGAAAGAGAGGATCACCTCATCAATTTGTCTTCATAGGAGCCGTGTCTATGACACAAATCTTAAAGTAAAAGTTTGCCTACTGTTAAACTGAACACTTCACTGCATTCACCGCCACTCTGAAACACACCTGTAGCAGGTCACTATCACTATGCTCATTCATATTTGAAGGTGCAACATATTATATCCGGGGATAAAAAAAGCCTAAGAAGCCGTCAGCTAGAACAGAAGCACAGAGAGTCGTTGCATTTGAGATGATACACCGTCTTGTCTAGTTGCACTGGTGTAAACTGGAAGTTTAACACAAACTAGCACATTCCAAGTAGTTGCAGCTTTCAGCTCGTCTTTGGTCTGATCAGACGTTAAATTGTTGACAAGAAAATGTGAATTTGAGTCATTGAAGTTGTTTGTATGTTTTGTTTTTTATATTTGCCAGTTCTCCAATATTGGTTTATTTGCATCTAAAGGGTATATAACACTTTCCACGTCTGCATCACAAACGTTTTTTAAACAACCAAATATATTGTTTTATTCGGCATGTCAAAGGAGAGACCGTCTTGTGATGGAATTACACCAGCCGCAAAGCCTTCCAACATGTTCATTTAGTATCTGTTACTACGTTATTATTCATTGTAAAAATGACCACACCCATCTTTTATCTTGATCTCAGCTACACACCTGTATCTTGCAGGATTATGATGCTATCATGTCGACAAAATCTGTCGGCAGATAATCAGACATATAAACACCTGGCAAAGTACACAATACTGCTTCTGTGTTTGGTTCCAGTGACAGAAGGTGTCTCCATTACCACATTTCAGCACGATGACACACACCCACACGGCTGGTAATGAGATCTCGTATTGTGACTTTAAATTAGTCTAAAGTCGAGTTCTTCCTCCTGTCAAAATTTCAGTTTGGCTCGATTCTTTAACAAACACACACTTGTCTGAATAGATGCATTCCATATTATTCAAACTGAATTTGTGTTGTTTGAATTTACATTGACCCGGCTCCCTTCGCCAAAGCTGCTCTCTGTTTCTGTCTCCCAATTAGTTTCCAAACACATCCGAGCAAGTTCCCATTTGAGCTCATCTCATGCAATTCAGTGCAGACAATTGCTTCTTCTACTTGCAGTGTAGTACCAAGACTTTAAGGCTCAACAGCTTGTTGTGGGAGCCCGGGTAAATACAGTGCTGTTTGAGGAAATGTTGATTGTGAAATCGCTCAGTTTCATCTGCGATTAACATTATTTACGACATTGTTTGGCCTGGGCTTAGCAGTAAGAAATTAATGATGGATTTTAGAAGGCCATAAACACATTTTTTTTTTGGGTGCCAAGCCAATGGTTAAATATAAATTAAGAAGAAAGCGGAAGATCAATGGGGCCTCTATCACTCTCAAATCCCCATTGCTTTATGTTCTGTTTGATGTCTCAAGTGAAGAGCTCATTCACACTAAAATCAAAGACCTGTCATCTCAGATGCAGTAAGAGCAGATAATATCATGGTGCGGGACTTTGGGTATGGGTTAGTTTATAAGCCTTTAGGAAATTGTTGTTTCCATTGGGAGGTTTTTTTGGGCTTGTCTTTGACTGTTGCCTCGCTGCCTGCTGACCGACATGTTTAAACCACTTATTGATTGTCATTAGAGAGCAGTGATCAGTCTCATGGGACTCTGACCAAAGAGAATCCTTTACAACTGATTTTGCATGCACTGACTGGTACAAATGATTAGTTTGATTCATTTTTTATTTAAGGTTAAAATCAGGAAATAAAAAAACTATGTATGTATGCTAACAGGTACCTTTTACATTCTTAAAGCACAACATGTTTGATATTTACCTTCCTTAAAATAATACAAATCACATAATTAGACCGATAGATAATCATGATATTGTACAGACTGCTCCTCCTGTTCAGTTTTTCTGACTCCACCTACATAAAAAATAACTTTTTTGTCATCTCAGATGGTTTCAAGCTTGTGATATTTCTAAATAAATCCATTTTGTCTTCAACATGACTGCGTGTGTATGAAACTTTCTGATATTTTATGGACCAAAGGAATATTATCGGTCAATTGTGTGAATAATTGGTGATTTAATAATGGTATTTGTAGCCTTGTGTCCATCTTTGGGGTATGCCCAAGCCCTGTTATCTCTGTAAATTAGTAAAATGCTCTCAAAAAGCTAAGAATCAAGTTTATATGAGATTATCTTGCTTATCTTAAGAGAAGTTTTAGGGAGAATGTTATTTTTTTTCCCCTGAGCTCCTCTGACAAATATCTGTACTTTGCTATATTAGCGTAAGTTTGATGATTTCTGATGACACTGTGGAGCAGGATGTGGTCTGATATAAAAAGTGTTACAGGAGTCTATTGCGTGAGCTTTCACTCATTGGATTACGCATGTAAAGCTATGGAGGAAACCCACATGCTGCATCGCGAGAGGACTGAGATCAGACAAACACAAACCACAAGCAGCAACAGAAAAACCCCTCTCGCCCCGTCAGACGTCATGAGAGGGCCACTCAGTGCAAATAAACACTGAGTCCTGTGAGTGATAGGGGGAGTTAGAATGTGTGTGTTGCTGCAATCGTGTGCGACCGTGGATTTTAATTGTGCTGCGCCCATGAATGCCTCCGCCAATCAGATTCCTGACTCAGGCACGCTTCAGGGTGACCGCAAGAGAACAAAAAACAAATGCTGGGCAAACAAACCAGCCCTGATCCCAAGCCACTGAGCCCATCCTGTCTTCGCAGCAACAGAGCTGTCAAGAGGCTTTCAGGAACAGACCCCCATTCCTCTGTACGATTTTCCTCCCAGGATTTTCCTTTCACCCCAAATGATCCTCTCCTCTCCTTCCTTTTACTTCTTCTCCTCTTTTGACTTTCTTACCCCCTCTCCCGATCTATCTCGATGCTCTCCCTCCCTCCTTCTCTCCCTCTGTGTCACTCGGCCCATCTGGGCTGTCTGGTGGAGTTGGGAACATCGGTCCCTGTCAGGGGAGCTCAGTGGGGCCCTGTTGAAGACACAAAGGGCGGATTACTGCAGCTGCCAGTCACACTAAGACCCGCACAGCAGCTCTTCGGAGTCTATTCCAGTGTCCTCAACCCTCACACCAAGCCCTATCACAAAGGGACATCATTAGCTCCGGCACAAAGGAGCCCCCCGCTCACCCCGTCTTAAGCAACACTGCAATCAGGCCCACAAATAGCGTGATTAGCGAAGATAATATGCATGTGTAATGTATGCTGAGGCGGTGTCATCTGCTCCAAAATAGGAAGGGTGCGTTGTGCGGCTTTGTTTTTGGGGAGCATCTTTCACACAGATTTCATGTCATGTCCGCTCATGATTGTATCTCAGCGGTCGCCTCAACACAGGATCACTTTTAGTTGCACCAGCAGGGAGGCAATTAAAAGCGAATGACGTGATAAGAAAGTTCATAATCGAGAAATGAAAATGTTTACATTTCTGTTTCCCTTCCTTTAAATAATCTTAAATCAATTTAGTGTCAAAATATTAAAGTTAGGCCTCATGAAATCACAATGCTCAACTGAAAGGTTATATTATATATTAAGCAGTTTTAATTATACATCAAATAGGTGTTTTAATTGGACTTTCCAGCAGTTTCACTCCCCGTCTTGATGACGGCATCTGCTGAAAATATGTTTTTGTCTGAGAAATCATTACATTTTCATCTTAATTGCAAGAACAAAGAATTCCCCACCCACCGCACTCACATCATCGAAGCAACCACAATACTCATAGTTTCCTTTGTGTTTGTTCTCATTTAATCATTTCTCGTATCACTGAGAAGAAACAGTTGTGTGATGTCGCGTTGGACAAAAAATTAATTTCATTTCCACCCGCTGTGATCCAGCCCGATCCCCCTGTGACAGATCACACTGAGCATCTGGCCAGAGCTGCTGATGCAGTGAAGCCAAGCAGCACTCAGGGTGCCGAAAACACATATTCAATGCTCCAACACTCATGCTGGGTCGCCAACGCCGTCCAGCGTGGTTATAGTGTTTGCTGTCGACTATAACTAATAATGTCTCCATTCATGCAGTTTGGCAAGTGACAATACTGAATTCATTGCATGGTTGGCAGCTTTCACTCTTTCAGAAAAACATGAATATATTTCATTCTTCTTCTGTCGCCTGTCATGTTATTCCACTGACACTCTGCATCCAGGCTGAATGACGAGGATCAAAGGGTCAACAGCACTGCCGCTCGTCTCAACAATCTCAAATTAGCCTGGAAATCTTGGAAAAATGTCTTTGAGAGGATGTTACAATTCCTCTGAAGAGCTACTGGCTCTTAAAGGAATAGTTCCACATTTTGGGAAACACACTTACTTGCTTATTTGTGATTTTCATTTGCCACAACT
Organism: Pagrus major; assembly: GCF_040436345.1. Taxonomy (NCBI): domain Eukaryota; kingdom Metazoa; phylum Chordata; class Actinopteri; order Spariformes; family Sparidae; genus Pagrus; species Pagrus major. Next base: position 14,252,830 of record NC_133215.1, read on the forward strand.
GATAAAATTATAACACCTCCAATGTTGGCTGCTAAACTTGTACAGCACATGTTCCCCTTTAAAAGGTTTGTTGATGAACTAGACTTTTCCATATCAATTGTTTTACCACTGACCTGAAGAATTCTCATAACGTGAGAATAGCCTTTGAATGTCTTGGATTAAAGCAAGGAACGATATAAAAAAAGAGGCTCAAAGGCACGATAAAGAGGTTGGAAATGCCTTTTAAGTCTGAACCTGGACCAGTGGCAGTCTACAAAGAGAGGAAACATTCACATGTTTTATGTGTGGTGGGAGGGATTTCTGTCCACGGAAATGTGTGAACATTTTAAGTGTCATGTGCGGAGGATTGGCTGGGTGTTTTCTCTCAACTCCGTCTCTCTCTTTGTATCTCACATTGTAGTGCCTGGAAAAGGCAGTCCAAACAGTGGGTCTACTGGATGGAGATGAAAATGAGAAGAGAAATGCACATGGGAGACTTGTTTATGAGCATCGGTCTAGAAACCACTCTACACCGGACAAAACCCCACTTACATCTGGCCTCCGTCTTCACTGGGAAAGGGTTCAGATGGCAGTCATTCCCGCGTTAAATGACTCTGCAGTAGGAACAAGGTATTGATCGGTAGTGATGGAAACACAACACCTAGGTGTACGCACTAATTTTTCACCCCTTTTGGTCCTATGACATTTGCTGCAGTTAAGGACCCTGTCACGTAGAAGTTTTCACCATCTCTATTCAAGCAGCGCTCGAACATCGTTCAGTTGGCGTTGAGCTAGAAAAAGAGACTGAAGTAAAATATATGAAGAAGTAACCACTGTGACATTGTCACTGGCTTCCATGTCAGTACCAGATCCTTGTCAGCTGCCTGATCGGTACTGCCCATGTGCAGCTCTCAACAGAGATGAGAAGGAAGCAAGATGTCTCACTTTTTTGCCCTTTTCAACATCATCTCCGGAAAAGACACTGTCATGAATCTCACTCCCGTCACTGAATGTGTCACACATCCGCCGTCTCTGGCTTTACGGACTTCTCTATTCAAAATACCTGAAGTGATCCTGTCTCTTTCTTATGATGTCTCTGACGTGACACACCAACCCACTTTTTCAAAAACAGCAGATATACATGTACGCACTAATTGTAAACATGGTATTAGTCAGAGTCAGGGCGAGTGAATCAGAAGAGGACAAATGACATTAACAGCAGTGGGAAGGCACAAACACTGGAAATACCCACAGGGGCAGTAGGTCACCACATCCTGATTGAAATGCCTTCCTGATGCATTTCATTCATGTGCGAGGAAATTTGGAAAGAAAATCTGAATGTTTACAGAACATTCTTTAAGGTGTGGTGGCACTAAATCTCACTCTCGCAGCCCTTTTCGTGACTACACTTTATGAAGCAGATGGTAGGGCGAGGCAGGGCAAGGAGGATTTTGGCACAGCCACTTTACTATACATCCTCTGGGATTTTACTGTTTCAGATTTGGCTCAAATTAGGCTGCGACTTGGGCGAGACTGAGGCCGAGAGTTCAAACGCTCTCCTGGCTGCATATTTCAGCTGTAATAAAATTAGCAACAAGACAAAACAGGCCGCAGCTTTACAGTAGACTGTGCGTCTCAGGTCCCCCCCCCCAAACTGTACGGATCGCACTTCAGAAATATTACCTGCAACCACATGTTGGAGCTCAAAGGGAACTTGGAGGGGAAAATATGACATTTTGAGTTTAGACTTAGAAATGAAGGCCAGTAACAGAGAGAGACGAGGTCTGCCTTTGATCTCCCCTCCCAGACCGACAAGAACAATACCACACTCATTTACCAACACATGAAGTCATGCATGCACAAAAAACATAAACCCAACTCAACACACATTTTCCCAAATCTTTTTATACGCACACAGTTACCCACACACAATCCCAGACAGAACTTTTAAAACTAAAGATAATTTTTTTTATTTTCTTTTTTACCACAATACAGTTTTCAAAGATGTCATTTAAGATATCACAGAAAATACATTTCAGTATTAGTAATCTACGCTTTCATCTGAATTAATTAAAGCAGTGACAGGATAAGTAAATCACTTTTGTCTACTCAAGAACATGGCTATTCTTTTTTTCTCCTTCGCCTGAGGCCTGCCAAGAAGAAATGACTCATTTGCAGCAATTTCTTCGTGCTGGGAGACGTGGGGGGAAAACCCTCAGACAAAGGAATGAAATGAGTTGTTTCCTCACTCTGAAACAGAGTCAAACACACTCTGCCTTAAAAAAAAACAACAACTAAAAAAAACACTCATCTGATGCTTTTTAAATACAACAAAGGAGTGGAGCCAAGGTGCCTAACTAAACCTGTCAAATTGGCAGCATGTGCCTGTGCCTGGAAATGCTTTCCTCTCTAGTAACAACTCCCGGGAATTGTGGACTTTTCCTCTGTGAGACTACAAGAAATCAATCAGCACGAGTAAGTATCACACTCCAGTGGTTTTAACAGTTAATATCCTGATGGTGTAGGCCGCTGCACACAGGAAATCAGCTGCCAACCTAGTTAAATATTGCTTGTTTGGGCTCTGTATACAGGCCCTCCTCAGCTGTGGGCCCTTAGAAGTGAAATGGAAGTGAATTTGCATTATAATTAAGCTAAATCGCCACATGGCTGCAAGATTAACATATTAACTTTGATTGGGTCAAATAAAAAACCGACTCAAAATTGAAACTTATATGAAGAAATACTAATTTTTTTATTCAGTTCCTGAAAACAAGGTAGGCTAAAATAGATAAATGAAAGGGAGGGAATCTAGATCTTGAAAGTTAAAAAGGTCAAAGTCTGCACCAACAGAAGCTCCTCTCTCCCACAGAAAACACTGCTCCTGAAACGCCTCGTCAGTAGCCTCATCTTTAATCCTGTGACTTTGTGACATCACACTACATCACCGTGTCACACATTTGCTTAATTTATGCCTAGCGGCTAGTTTGGAACGTAAGAATTGATTTAGCACAGCTGCTTAGCGGTGCTGGGTCAGGCGTATGTGAGCTGACCAGTCACAGCAGACTTTGTATTTTGGAGGCGGGGCCTTAAAGAGACAGGAGTCAAAACAGAGCATTTTTAGATGGCGGGAGGAGAATACAGTGCTGCTGCACTGATCAGTAAGAGAAACCTGATGTGTTTTTGAGCACTCAACATGTAAACCTATTCTCGTAGTAACCCAAAAATAAAATGATTAACCTGAGAGCTTAATATGTCTACCTTGACATAGTATGTTATGAGAACGCAGTGTTTTTAGTGTCTACAATCTAATCCATAATGTTACAAAATATACATAACCAATGCTAGTGGGTGCAACATGTGAAAAAAACAGATGTAAAACAGCAAAGATTAATCTTGTGCATGGTGTGTTGTCTTTACCTTAACTTGCAACAAAAAAGACAAAAAAATAGTTCATCATTTGGGACAAATTAATGCTTGCAGCAACTTATAAAGCATCTCCAATCAATTGTTTTTTTTTTTAACTAACACCAGGTCATATGAATTTGTAAAAAGGGTTACTCATTGTCTAAAAGTTTTGGTTTTATAGCTCGTAACTTTTTTAATGATTCATTTTTTACCACTCTCTTGAACGCCATTTACAGCCACAGCAGGCGGCAGAGAAGTGAGCCGTCTCTACGCCACGTGCTCAGCACCAAAGGGCAGACAAACAAAGTAAGTGACTAGCTGTTAAGCATCTAAAGTGCCAGATATTTCCCTCAGGAGTTGGTAGAGACCAAAACAGAGCTGAAAAAAAAGAATAAATACTGGACTTGATGCAGTTATAGATTAACTTTAAAGAGTAGAGTAACTTTAAACATGATTTCAAATGCTAAGGCTGAATGTGTCAATGAGCAACTGTTTGCCATAATATCAACTTTAAAAGGTGATATTATGTCAGCTTGAGTGATACCAGCATATTGCACTAACCCCTAAAAAGCAGTGCATATTTAAATTTGTGTGTTTTTCTTTTGACATTTTATTTCTTTACTCGGCCAAATAAAATGTCAAGAATCCAGAACATTATTCTGTGAGAGCCAGAATAATAAGTAGAATCAAATCTAAACAATACCTAACCTTAACCTTCATGTTGTCGTGCACAGGCTTCCATACTGATATGTACACAAGCTAGCAGACACACACACACACACACACACACATACACAGTGAGCAAAACCAGGCTGGCTGTGTTTACTGTTTAGCCCTGCGTGTTGATGTGATGAGACACCCAGGCTGATAACGCAGGGCCAGAGGTACTGCCGCTTCGTGTTTGATCTCAGGCAGCTGCGGCGGGCTGAGGCTGGCCGACGGGACAGACGGAGGAGCGGGGTCAGCGAGGTGTGCTGTGTGCTTGATTACAGACTGGATGGGGGCCCAGCGACCTCTTAGCAGGTCAGCTCTGACCCCTGACCCTGACACAGCAGGCTTCGACGCAGTGCTCAATGCTTTCTCCAATAACACAGTGGGATGAAAGGAGGAGCTGTGTGCGCTGAGAGGACCGGACCACTTCCCCTTTGGACCTGAAGAATGTAGCACAGCACAGCAGCGCACAGTGGAGGACGGCTGGTGGTGGAGCTTTGCCAGCCTCTGGACATATGCAGGCCCTGTGCAATAAAAAGGAGCCTTGTCATGCCTCTCTAACCTGATCAATTACACCAGTCGAGACCTTACCCTTTCCCACGGCGTAACTGAAGGAAATACCTCTAAACTTTCACTCAGAAGACGACATGATGGGCTTTTTCTTCTAATCATCTGTTATATATTTCAGTAACCACTGTGTTGCGCTCACAGACTGTATAAAAAGTGAAGCCAAGTGGACGCGTTTTTTGATCTGCTATAATTATTTCTAAAGGTCAGCAAAGGTGGACTCTACTGGTTGCAAAAGGAAGTCTGATTGTATGTAAGCTTATGAGAAAATGACCCTTCTCCTCACTTAATTTATTACCTCAGTTCATCGTCTCAATCGGTAGTTTCAAGTCTTCTTCAATAAAGCATGTTGTATATTTTGTAAATTATGGTCCCATTTAGAGTAAAATAGACAAAAAAAAAAGCAGGGTATGCTTTAGGGTGTGGCTACCGTGGGATTCACAGGTCGCTATCATGGTGTCTCCTCCTGTTCTCAGTCAGATCCAATCAGGATCGAGGTTTAGCAATGCGTATCCTCCACAGCTCCAACATATTTTCCAATATGGTCACGTTTGGCTCAACAAAACAAGATGGCGACGGCCAAAATGCCACATTCATGGCTTCACAACAGTAGTCAACTAACCAATGGGTGACTTCATGGTGGGTTTACACTGTTAGGTCATTTCAGCTCATTCTCACAGCACTCACAAAGTTAAACAACTGCCCCTATCAACAGTAGAAACTCATGGTGACAATGGGAAAGCTCAGCAGATTTCCACAAATTCCTGAAAACTGACAGTCTGCTGCAGAGGTGGTGGCCGTCCCAGCTGGGTGAAGTTTGTAGGTAAACACCTTCACCGTCATTTTCCCTCAAGGCACCTGGGTCAGCCAAGTGTTAATCTGCTCATTAGTCTTCACGAGTGACAGCGGGACAGGGCTGCATGTGCACACACACACACACACACACACACACACACACACACACACACACAAGAGAAAGACTCCCTGTCATGATATTATTTGCCCCAGAGGATAGTACTTTTAGCTGTAGTGAGGCAACACTTGCAAGTATCAGTGCGGTATGTGGACATGCTTTGTGTTGAGGAAAGCCAGCGACGAGACCGAGATAGTGTCTGTGCATGTGCATGTTTGCCTGATGTTGTTCACCGATGATGGCACCATGCAAACACTTTTTGAAGCTTGGTGAGTGTAAGTTAATACCGTCTCGCCTGTGAGAGTGAGCCAAGTCTCAGGGGAAACTGATCCCTAACTCTCCCTCTCTTTCTCTGAGGAGCTTACTCTCTGCTTCACCCTTTTCTGTCAGCATCAGTGACTGGCGAGGATAGAAGGGTGGAGTCAGGTGCCACTTGGTGTGAATCATTCTTTATCTGAGTGAGTAAGACAATGGAGGAGTCTGCTGATTGGATTTGGTAATCTGAACAGTGGGTGGAGGAGTGGATCCTCATGAGGAAACTTGTTTTTCTGCATTGTTGCAAATGTTAAAATGCTGCAGTGTTTCACTTTTAGTCATGCTTTTTGGACGGCAACTTTTCCTCTTGCGTCACCATGATGTTGACATTTGTGGCTTTGAGTAAAATCTGTCCACAGATATTTGATGCTTTGCCATGAAATTTGGCACAAATGGTCGTCATCAGGATGTATCATAGCAGCTCTGGTGATCCCCTGACTTTTCATATAGCGCCATGTGCATCATGTCAAAATGTCAAGGTTCACAGTGATTTATTTCCCATTAAACAACACAGGGTTGCGTAACAAAATGAAAGTTTGTAAACTCTTTCATGCTACACAAACAGAACATATATTACAGTTATTTATGTAAATATAAACACATGGCAAACATTATACCTGCTAATCGCCAGCATGTTAGCATTGTTGTGAGCAAGTTAGCATTTAGCTCAAAGCAGTACCGTGCAGCATCACAGACCTTGCATGACTGTAGATAATTTCTCTTGTTTTAAATTAATTTAAAGTATTTATAATAAAATAAGTATTTTTATTTTATTTTATTTTGTTTGTTTTCTTTTTTAACTTTGTCTGTACTCTTGGACCTATCACTGTCTTTTTTTTAAAACTCTAGCTTCTGCTTTCCAAATTGGACGCATCCAAAATACATAGCCCGACAAATTCCACTCCTCTTCCATCAAGGAGATAATTTCATTTTAATGACAGTTTGTCTGAGACAACCTCCTGACAGAGTCGCCGTAAATCAACAGATCACACATCAACTCCTCTCTTCCTCACCTTACCCCCAAGACACTTTCCTCCCCTTCAAGAAGATGACTCACCTCCCTCCAATCAAAGAGCAGCACAAATAATCACTCACCTCGGACCTCCCTCGTTTTTGATTTGCACGTTTGATAAACGGTGTCTTTTCTCGGCTTTAATTGCAAGCTCTTTTCATCATAATTTGATGTTTGTTTCCTGTCGTTTTCTTGGAGATGGCTGCGACTCGAGGGCTATAATTTCTACATCAAGGAAGTTGTTATGAATGACTAGCAGGTGGAAGAGACAAGCAGAGGAGGGATTTCACCACTGAACTCACCTGGCAGGTGAATTCGGGGACTGATATTGACAAATCATCACACTGAACAGGGCGACGCTGGCACACACACACACACTCGCTCAGACACAAAGACACACACATGCACAGCACAAAGCTCGAACGAGAGATAATTAGGGTAATTTCTGTTTGAAGTATTATGCATTGCAATGAAAATAGAACAGATAAAAGATGAGACAATAATAGATCTAAAGAGGACCTTGACTGAATGTTGTTCCAACAAAGACCATTTTGTTTGACACAATTCACACTAAACTGAAATGCTCTCGCAACTTTATAAGAGCGGGGAAAAATATCATATAAAACAAATCTTGCTTAATATGCATTATCTTCATCAACACTTTGTATCTCACCCCAATTGGTAGACTATTCATTTATTTATTCCCCCTCTCCAGATTGACTACCGGCCTTTAAGGAGGGAGATAAGAAATCGAAATCTGCTCATAAAGTATGCCGTTAAAGACACACTCCTTCCTTATATAACATGCAAAATGTAGTATCTAAAGTGAGAGACAACTGAATTCAGGTCACAGCGCAGTAGGAAATCTTCCTTTTCATGTGAGATCCAGAGGGGTCACTCTTATGAACTCATTAGGAGAGAAATGCTAATGTAGCTCTGTTTTTTTTTTTGCCTCCTCTCCTTCTTTCTCTTTTCTCCTTGCTCCAACTTTCCTGGGTATTTTAACAACCAGAGCCTCGCCGGAGAATATAATGTATTGTGATGTCAAGGGAAAGTGTGTAAGGTGGTTCTGACAGCGTCTTCATTAGCGAGGCTGTCGTTTGTTGCCTTGTCATCCAGTCGCTAACCTGGAATCATTACACAGCGAACAAAGCCTCATCTTGATCCGCGCCGGTTTGATTGCTGATATTCTTCTGCTGCGAACAATATTCACGGAATAAAAGGAAAAGATAATCTATATTGTTCGGTGAAATATGTACATCAGCGTCGAACAAATGACCCCTCCTCACAGGCCTTCCAACCAGGAGGACGGGCTCCTCTCTGCAGTAGTCTCTCATCATGCAGCGGAGGGCATTTAATAATGAATCTCTCACTCACTCTCTCACTTCCCTTTACAAGACCAGAATATGAAATTCAAACAAACCCTTTAGGTTATTTTAAAAATGTCCATGCAGGGAAAACAATTAAATTGGATTCCTGATTGTCTTTTTTTCTTGTTTCTTCAGAGGCTAATATGCATCCTCCAAAACCGCATTACGTAACATTTGCAATAATATGCTATAGGTTAAAAACTACAGTCATGTACTGTACGTGTAATTGTTTTGTTTAACTTAATTCTCTGATGTTTGCACCTTTCATATTGTCATTTTCACAGGGTTGGGAGGGTTACTTTAAAATGTATTCTCATACAGTTACTAATTACCTGTTAAGAATGTAGCACAATCCAAGTATTGCAATATTAAACTAGTTTAACTTAATTACTTTTGCATTCCAAACAAATGCAAATAGAGACGAAAGAAAATAAATCTCAATAAGATGACTTTTATTAAATCTTTACGGTGTATTTGGTTTCACTCGAGAACATAGTGATGTGTGTGTTACAGACCAGTAAATCATTCTTTATTTTAGAAGTGTAATCCTGTTATTAATCCCCTTTATTACTGAATGTATCTGTAATCTATTGCATCCTTTTTTAATGTAACTTTACCTGAATACAGTTACCTTTTTTTGTAATTTGTAATCCTGTTCCTTGTATTCCATTACTCCCCAAACTGGCTTTTTTATTATTCAATTTTCCAGCTCTTCTTAGTTTCTAATGTTTTGGGGTCAGCAGTGGATTTCTGTCTTAATCTGAATCAACCCCTTTTGTTTGTATATATTGGCTTTACTTCCTCATTGTTTGCTGTAATGTGTAGAAAAAAACCAAAAATCAACCTGTAATTTTGAATATCTTTTTGCTTTTTTTCTATTTTCAGTAATGAAATGATTATGTCCAAGGAGCAGTACTATATTTCTGGTTTATATTTGCTATAGTTTTGTTACTGTCTGTGGTGGGGACATGTCTTCCTGTAAATGACACCTACTTACTTACTTAATAACTGATAACCCCTTTCATTTGCCACAAACTCTGCAAAATGGACAGAAATGACCATCTGGATATGCCTTAAGAAATATTTAATTTGTTTGCCGAAAGGCTGCAGAAGCTACATTATGTTATCTTAAACAGTGTCATTACTCATATTTGATCCACCTCATTTCAATAAAGATATTCAAATAAGACTTATTTGGGATTTGGGAGGACTAGTAGTTGACATTATTGTCGATACTGTGCCATTTTCAAGATGTCATCAGTTCAAAAATCTTGTGTGTGTGTGTTCACAAAATCATGAAATATGAAGGTGGTAGAACAGTGTTAAGTGTGTTTTTTGAGCTGTTAAAAAGGGCCTGGGGCCTCCAGGACCCCAAAAAGAGCACTGGGATTAAGGTTATCCCTATAAAAAAGTCTTGTATGTTGTATTTTATAATAACTCACAATGCCAATAAACCAAAGCCAAAAACCAAACATGAATCATTCAGCCCTGTGGTTTATTTAATCTCTTTCATTTTTCACAGTTTGGATCCGTTCACCTCTTACCTCAGGCCCTGCAGGCCTGCACTGTCTCTTTTTAGTTTCTTAACAGGCCTACCGAAAACCGTTTTCCCCCCTCGTTTCCCCTTCTCTCCTAATTTTATGATTACAACCATAACCAAGGTGAAAGCTGTAAAAGACACGGAAGAAGAAAGAAAAAAAAAACATATTTCAAGGCCATGAAGTTGTTCCTAGCGTGGTTTTAGGGTGGTGGTGGTGGATGTAGGTAGCATCATTTCAGATTGTGCCAGAAAAAAAAAAGTGGTGGATAATTAAATTAAAGAAAGTAGTGTAATTAAGTCGAACCGACAGAGCAGGAAGGAAAACAGCCAGAGTTTATGTCACATTTTTCTTCTTCTTAATATTTTGGCTGGAAACAAGAAGAATAATGTTAAAGGTTTTATATATATATATATATATATATATATATATATATATATATATATATATATATATATATATATATATATATATATATATATATATATATATTTATTTATTTAATGAAAGCTGTGGTTGTGTGAAATCTTTCTAATTAACTCTCTCTCGCTCTCTCTCTCTCTCTCTCTCCTTCACTGCTGGGTTTGCGCGCGTGTGTCGGTGCCTGCATCCCGCATGCGTGCGTGCGTGCGTGCGTGCGGGCTCATGTGTGCGTGTTTGAGCGCGCGTTTTCCGCTATACTCTGGAATGCAGCCAGTCTCGGCTCTTTTGAATCCACACTCGCTTTTCCAAAACCGAAAAGCCTTTGATCTTTTTCTCTTTTTTTTCTCTCTCTCTCTCTCTCTTTTTTCTCTCTCGCTGTCTCCTTACCCGGAAGAGAACCCCTTCTCTCCACCCCCCCCTCTCTCTCCCTCTCTCTCTCCCTCCCCCCCTCCTCCCTCTCTCAGCTGGGATGAACGCACACGTGGAAATGTTGGCCCGGCTCCACACTCGGACCAAATTTAGTCATACAAAGGCGAGGGAGAGCGAGGAGGAGGGGTGGAAGAGGGTGGAGGTGGTGGTGGTGGTGGAGGGAAACCGGGCGGGTGGTGGTGGTGGGGGGGGGGGAGTCGGGGATGAAAGAGCCAGCCGCCGCAAGATCAAAGGGAGCCGCGGCTCCGCCCCGCTAACCCCACCTCCGCGCTTTATAAAGATCTGCCTCCCCGTCCCAACTTTGATTCTCACGCAATCTCTCGCCGCTCAGACGCACGCAGAAAAGCACGCCACTTCCACCGCTTCTTGGGCTTATTTTCTTACTCCTTTCCCCCCCTCACTCTCCTGTATTTCCTCATGAAATATCAGACTAAAAAAAACACCGTTTCCAGGCACATTTTTCATTCTTAATTACATTTAATTGTTTTGTGTGGCAAACTGTGTGCAGTCCCTCGTTTAAAAGAAAAAATGCGTGCGTGTGAGTGAAAATAATGCCCGATCAAATGTTTCATCATCACCATCTTTCCATACAGATGACAACGAATCCAAATGTTGTATATTCAGAGGTCGCTAACGTGCAAAAACAATTCAAATAAATAATAATAATAATAATAATAATGATAATAATAATAATAACAATAATTTCACGGACCCTCCTGCCTGTTCTGTTATTTCGTTACCTCGCATACTTTTGATTTAATCTCACCACTGTGTAAAACAATTTAAAAAACTTTATTATTTTTGTTAAATAACTATATCTGACATGTAGAAAACAGCAAAGGCACCCCTGATTTGCCATTTTAAAAGAGATTAAAATAAAACAGACACACCTCTCTTTCCACACAATGTTGCTGAATAAATATAAATAAATAAATAAATAAACAAATAAATAATAAATCTGTGTGATCCTTGTAAATGTCTGACCAGACATACACCTGATTTTTACGCATGGATAAAGCGCAGGAAGAAGTGGCCTTGTGTTTGGGGGGTGTTTCAGATTAAATCCCACTTCTTCTTCTTCTTCTTCTTCTTCTTCTTCTTTTATTTTTCTCTATCTATACTATCATTTTAACTTATCGTGATTGTTTGAACCCTTCATCATCATCACACATGTGTCAGCCTCGCCGCTCCTCTTCCTCCTCCTCCTCCTCTTCTTCTTCTTCTTCCCCTCCTGTCTGCCCATTTGTTGTGAGCTGTGTATAAACCTCTCTCTCTCAGGAGGAGTGTCAATCGGTGCGGTGTCAATCAGAGCCCCGGCTTCCCTTTCATCTCTCCTTCCTCCCAATGACTGAAGAGTAGAGGAGGAGGAGGAGGAGGGAGCACGGCTACATTACCAACACACACATACACACACGGGTTACATTACACTGTGGAAGCGGTGCGGGAGCAGTGGGAAGTCGATCCGCGGCGCGTTCCCCCTCTCTATCCTCTTCTTCTTCTTCTTTTCCCGATTGTTTTGTGACTTTTTGCTTTCATCAGCTTCCTCATCTCGACCGCCTTTGAGGATGTATTTTGCAGCATGAACGCGGCGCTGCTCGTCGTCTCCACCGAGCGTTAAAAACTGTGCGCTTTCTTCCAAAGTTTGCGCATCCATCAGTTTACCTTCTCACCTCCAGACGGTGTTTTGGCTTTGATAGCCCTACTTTTTTTTATTTTTTATTTTTTCTCGCTCTCTCTCCTAAAGGACACCGCAGCTTCTTCACTGGACCACCGAGGAAATATTTCTCACACTTTTTTTTTTTTTTTTATAAATGCACTTTTTTAAAAACAACCATTTGCTGGACCATATTCGCAGTCGGTTTTGTTTGTGAATGAAAAAAACAAACAAACAGAAAAACAAACCGGTGATGAGATTTTAACTCGTGGTTTGTCTTCCCCCTTTTTTTTTTTATTTTTCCCTCATGACACTGAGGCGAGCGCCGGACTGTCATTGTGAGCCTTCACATCTTCAAGCCTCTCGGGTGTGAGCTTCAGTCCTTGTTTTTATTTAGTTTATACACTCGTGGTGAGAGAGAAGAGGACGAGGACAGCAGCAGCAGCACACACACATACACACACACACATACACACACACATACACACACACACTCCTCCTGTTGCTTCAGTGAAAACACACCGGCAGCGTGTTTGCACGCCGCTTCCTCTCCAAGTGACTCACGGTCGACGCTGAAGGAGAGAACTGGGGGGGGGGGACGCTTTCCCACTCGGTTTCTGGGGGATTTTAGTGGGAGTTTTCCCCTCTGTAGTGACGGACAGTGCTGGCGTGTGTGTCGACTCCAGTTTAAAAACAACAACACAGGAAAAAAAATTCAAGAAAATGCCACAGTTATCAGGCGGTGGAGACCCGGAGCTGTGCGCCACGGACGAAATGATCCCGTTCAAAGACGAAGGGGACCCGCATAAGGAGCAGATCTTCGCCGAGCTCAGCCACTCGGAGGAAGAGGGAGACCTGGCAGACATCAAGTCATCTCTGGTCAACGAGTCAGAGAGCAGCCCCAACAGCAACAGCCACGATGTGAGTAAATGTTGAGTGTGTGTGCGTGTGTGTGTGATGTGGTGAATGACGAGGAAGGTGGGTATCAACTCCATCAGAGAGGAGACAGCCTGCACCAGCCTGTAAACAAAGTTGTTTTTAATCCTTTGAATCATGAAGAAGTCCTGCTTTTCATTCAGCTTTTGGCACTTTTCAGCTTTACGGGATGGGTGATGCCTTTCAGAACAAATGCACAATATAGGCCTAAAATTATTTTTTATATTTTTGAGCCTCTTCATCGTAAAGATTTATCTCCTTGCTAAAAAAAATACACAAGCTGGGTACATGTGCATTTTACAGCCTCCCCTGCGTCACTTTCTACTTTAATTCATTATTATTATATTTTTTAACAGCTTTCATGCTCAAAGCACCACCAGCTTTTGCTCCTTTTTTTAAACAACACAACATCAGTGATCTTCTTTGTGGAAAGAATCGAGGCCTAAATGTGCATTTAATCATCTGTGGCAGTTACAGTTCATTAATCTGTAGAGAAATCTGGACAAGAAATATATTTTTAAATGTGAGAATTGGGGCCTTGTGTGCTCCCTGTGACAAGTAGGCTAATAGCTGTGTTTGCAGGCGTGCACATAACCCCCCCAGCAGCTGTAAACATCAGCACATGAAAGCGTTTGGCACACGTGGATTTAAACCTATTGACCAACAAGATGGTTAATTTATTTCTAAGGCCAGAGCTCATTAAATGCAGCCTCGACAAAAGGACAGCATCTAATAATTTTGTCACCAGGATGTGCTTGCTTATCTATTTCTAACGTCATTCTCTCATTTCATTATTGTCGTGTCCATTTACTGGTGCCCATAATTTATTTTTTCATTGTTTTGGGGAGATTAATGTCAAACACGTTCACAGCTACCTTTTGTTTTTCCCCCGTCCTGACTGAGCAGATTAAAAGGAGGCAGGATGGGTTAATCAGGAGAAATCCTTTAATGTATAAATGTGTTGAATTCATTGTGCATGTAAATTCATATAGAATCTCACTGGAAGAATTATTAACGATGAATTTTTAATGTTTCTGAAATTATTACGCTCACGCTTTATATTCACACGCACTTGCAAGATGGGATTTCATGAGCACATGTAAAGAGATCGACGAGGAACGAAACATCACAGTTGATATTTAGTTTTTGAATCATTTTTTTTCTCCCCTGCATCCTGAGGTCAGTGCACGGGCAGAGGGATGCAGGCTGCAGCTTTCCCCATCACAGAGTTAGTCAGCTGTTTTGTCATTAACCGCAGTGTTAATGAAATTTCGGGCACATCCCGAACGAGACTGTACACATTCGCCACCCGAAATGTCCTGGAGACGCACGAGACGGAGGCTGAATGTTAATTAGGAATCCAGTGAAGTTCCCTCGCTCAGCTTGAAGCCATCCTGAGGGGTCTGAACTCCAAAAAAACGAGATCCCCACTTCCCAATTCTGAATCGAAAAGGGAACGCAAATGGATGTGAGGAAAGCAGAGATTTTTCTTTCTTTGCTTTCCTTAAAAAAAAAAAAAAAAGAAGTAAAACCACCATTTTCTGTCTTTTTTTTTAGGGTTTTAATTCACAACACAAATACACTATTTATTTTAATTTAGAAGAAGAAGGCTTAAACTGAGAGATGAAAATGAGAGTGGACCTATGGTATTGAAAACAAGTTAATTTGTAAGCTCCTTAAGGACATGAAGCTTAATTAAGTGGTTCTTTTGAAGCTTTGATGCAGGCTGCTCCATCACCCCTCTGTAGATAGTCGTGTGTGTATATGTGTGTGTGTGTGTGTGTGTGTGTGTGTGTGAGTGAGTGTTTGAGAGAGGGAGAGAGAGCTTGTTCTGCTTTGGTGACAAGCAAAAGGGACAGCATTTGTCCCTGCAGTGTGTGTGGGTTTCTGACCGCATCATCATGTCTCTGTTTGTGCAACTGTGTTTGAAGGCCCTCCTAATTGATTCAGCATCATTTCTAATTTTTTTTTTCTTTTTCTTCCACAGGCAGCTAGACAGTCCCAAATACCGCAAGATTCATATCACGAAAAACACAGAGACCATCAGGAAGATGGTAAGTGGCACGGCCTTGTGCGTGAGCTCGTTAAATCGGCCTGCTTTTTATAGGACAGCCAGCGTATCGTTTAGCTGCAGTGAAGCCCAGAGATTTTCAGAATAATTCGCTGTAGCTTGAGAAGTTGAGGTGAAAGGGGGGGACCGTGTGAAAAAGGGCCACCTCGTTTTCTTGTTCAGTCACACTCCTGCACTGTTTGGTCCTATTCTTATCAGAGCCCCTGTTTCTGCTGCTCTCCGACCCATAATCTCGGATTCGAGTCCTGTCAGGACACGCTATACCTTCATGGACACAGCTACCTGTTACCTACCTCACAGATGAGGGTGCCTGCAGAAACGGAATACAAAGAAAACTTGAAGTTAAAGGCGCTTTTCTCTCGTTTTAAAGGGGCGCTGTGTAGTTTTGGAGAAGGAATTCAAACTCAGAATTTTCTTGTTTACAATATTAATGAGGTAATAATACAAACTCAGGAGTATTTATTTTTTTTCCATCACTGAATAAACAAGCTGTTCTTCAGAGGAAAATAAGGTCCCCAGAACACTGTTTGAAGCTAGAAAGGTGGCGGGGTCCGCCAAATATAAACAAAGTAAAGCGGTATGAAATTGTGTTGTCCTTTTTAAGGTCAGTTTATTTATTCAGTCGTGAAAACAAAGAGAGTTTGTTTATTTAGTTTGTTTTAGGCTTTAAGAATCACTCACTGAAGATCTTTCTCCTCTGATTTAAAATTCCTTCCCCAAAACTACACAGTGCACCTTTTTAATGTTAATCATTAACGCACATGAGTCTAACAATTGATAACTCAGAATCAAATTCCTATCTTTCTATCTTGTGTTTCTGATTATGCAATTACCCCAATGAACTAGTTCCCCATACATCAGCCCCCCTTGTTACATGCAACACGTTGCTTCTTGCTCGGGGCTTGTTGCTCTCTAGCTGTCGTAGTACTCTGACCCCGCTGCTGCAGGTCATTATTATGGCTTTGAGGAGGAGTGTGGCTCCTCTTTGTTCCCCTTTCACTCCTGAAAGGGATCCCCCCCCCCCCCCTCACGCCACACACTGGCTTTCTTCACAACAAGATCCATGTTGCCATCAGGCGATGCACCATAAACACTCCCCACCCCCCTCCGGCCTTATTCGCAGTGCGCAGTTGAGTGGCAAGTGGCGCTGCATAGAGGCCTCTTGCATGAAACTCCCCCTCTCAGGTCAAAGACATTGAGGAACAGTTGGGGCGTCTCCTGTTTTGACACAGTCTGTATGTTCTTCTAATTGGTGCTAATTGGCACAGAGGGGCTCCATTGTTCCTCTGCATAATACGGCCCTCCTCTCCAAGACGGGAAGAAAGGGCACAAACAAAAGGCCGAGGCAAAATAGGGCACGGGTTAAAGCGATCGACAGCGATATCATTACAGCATCCAAACAGGCAGGCAAACTTTGTGCTGCGCCTGATTTATTGACCCGAGCACAGTTAGAATACGTCATTTTGTAAGATTTGTTTACGTCATTGAAGCTCCTCAGTGTAGTGAGAAATCAAAAGCGTGTTAATGTTGATGAATTAAAAAATTGTGTCATGAGATTCTTTTGCGAACACACATTAAATTGTCACTGTTTAACCTTTTTTTTTTTTTTTTTAATTATCAGGAAAGCTTCAAGACCTGTACAGTAAAGGCCATCCGTACTCGGGCTACCCAGGTTACATCATGATGAGCAACATGAACGACTCCTACATGAACAATGGCTCCCTCTCGCCGCCCATGCCCAGAACGGTCAGTGCCAACTCTTTATGTACTTTAATTGCATGATGTCATGGTATGAAATGCTGTTGGTGGAACAATGAACCTGAGAACAAGCTTGTCAGAGCCACTTCTTGTCCTAGTCAAGCAAAACAAAAGTCATCGGGACATCTCGGTTAGTAAAACCTTTCTGTGTTTTGTGTGGCGAGGACAGTGAGCAAATCAAACTTTGATCAGAAAAAAGGACTTTGTTATTTTCTTTAGTGCGTTTATGTTTTTTCACTCTGTTAAAAGCTGTTAAAGTGGTGCTGAACGTGCTGGTCTGAAACAACACATTTGCTCTGTTTATTAACATGCGCTTGTGGGATTGAAAGCAAAAACAAACATGGAGGATGATGATAGACCAGCAGAGATTTAATGGTGCACTTACTCAAGTTAAACCCAGGCACAGTTTTCAAATATCACAGTTTTAAGACGTGAACTGAGGTCAGATGACTAAAGTTGTTTGTGAACATGGAGCATGCAGACTGAGGAGGGAGAAGGAAGGCAACCTGTAGCTTTACCTGCTATGCTGTAAAAATCTTACTTGAGATATTATATTACTGTTTGTTTTTTAAGATCCACATAAATGAACTAACAAGAAATTACAAAAATTGAAAGTACTTCAAAAGGATTGTGATACTTAATCGGCACCATAAACAATTATAAGCTATTGCAAAATGTCCTAATTATGTCAGTTGATTTTGTTTGTTACTTACTAAGTAAAAATCACAAACATTTGCTGTTTCCAAGCTTCTTGAATGTGAGCTTGTGCTTATATTTAACTTTTTCCAGTTACTTTAAATTAAATACTAACTGCTGGCTAGACAAACAGGCAGGATTTATTGAGATGCTGTGATTTTATGTGCATGTTGTGGATGTGGAAACAGTTAATCAATAAAAAAAAAATCTGATTAAACCAATAAGACAGTCTTTGGTTGCAGTCCTCCATAAAATGATCATTAGCCAATAAAGGACTGTATTCATGGTCTGTCTTTGAAAAGGTAATATGTTTAAAGCTTACCAGAGCTATTGGGTCAAAATGAATGCAGTGTAATATGATATCATACAAATATCTTACTTATTTTTATTCACTAATCTTGTGCTTTGAATTCTCCATTATGCCAAGTCTGGAATATCAGAGTTTAACAAGAAAACAGTGTTTGATTTACACCTGAAATTATGAATTGAGGATTAAAATGAATGAAGGAATAGATTAACGTAAAATCACATTTCTTGATTTACAAACTAACAAAGTTAAACTTCATAACAGGGTACAAATAGAACCAAAAAAATATCCTCTTCCAGTGTTGACTCCCTGTCCCCTCGACGACCATAAGTGGCCCTTGGAAACCGTATCCAGGCCATACTTTTCCAGAAGATTAACATGAGATATACAGTATTTCCCATCTTGTTAAAATCTTAAGTGATGCATGTCTACATGACCCAAGTAAGCCCTCTAATTAGCCCAGCATGACAGGAGGCCTAAAAGCAACATCCAGTCTCTGAGGCTGCCCTGCAGAGTTTATAGTACCGTCCAGGGCTGCGTGTGTTGTTGCAGATATCGTCCCTGTAACGGTATTAATTTCAGGCCAGCTGCAGGTCTCTCTCTGGCGGCTTCCTGTGTCTGTCCCGTTTGCAAATTTCTCCTCTCAAGACAGACATAAAATGCAGGGCACACCAGCAGCTGTCCACTCTAATCCTGCTCCGTCCATGTCTCTGTGACACACTTGGGGAAGGCAACCGACCTCAGTCTGGCTTTTGGTGTCTCCATGCAGGAAACGCTCACACATGGTGCAGAGGAATCAGAGGCTGTGGGTAGTTTGTGCTTCCACAGTGCACATGGGTTAGTTGCATCAGAGTGAAGTTGTGAAATGGGAGTTCTGGGTTAATATAAGAATCGTCTTTTCGGAGGCAGATGTGATTGTCGGGGGCAGATGCCACATGCTGCGTGCAAAGGAACTGCATTCACACGCAACTCCATCGCGGAATGATGTTAAAATTGCATTGCTTCCCCGCTGCCAAAGTTGCAGAGGGTGAAAGTGTGTGACATTGTGGAGAAAGCGTGATGCTGGTTTGCTCGTGATTCGCCCTCTTCAGTTTACTAATAGAATGGTTTGCGAAATGTGGGATGTGATGCTCTCCAAATGATCTTTTTATGGCTTGTTTTCTGGTCAATTTTATCAATTGCTCCAACGTACGCGCCAAAAAAAAAAATAAAAACCTCACCCAGGTCTGTATGGAGACCAGCTGACTGTATGAGAGGAAATTACCCCTCGCTGCAGATGAATTAGGCCAGGCACTCGCTGCCAAAACTTTTAAAGCCCCGCTTTCATTTCATTTACCATGGCTGCTTTTTTTTCCGCCCAATTTTCCCCCTCACCCTGTCTTCAATAAAACGGTAGTCATTTTATATACGTTTCTCTCACTTATCCAATAAAAAGAGCCAAGGCTTGGTGGAAGGATCACGGAACATGAGTCCTCTGGCTTTCTCACTGATGTCAGCTTGCTGCCTCTGCTGCTGGCCACCGCAGCCACAGTATCTGCAGGCCTGGGATCGGTTTTCACTGAGATCAAAGGCACATTCTCTCTTTCATTCTCTTCCATCCCCAGCCCCACCGCCGCCCCCGATCCCAGTAGTTTAGATTGATTTCCATTGACCATGACATTCCTGCACATGCCGTCCAGTCATGATGGAGCTGTTGGGAGTAGCTGATTGTCAGCAGATTTTAGGGCTTCGCGCTTGATAAGTCGCCTCCGCCACAAGAGCTGAGATCTCGCCGTCTAGATGCTTGATGGTGTTCGGTTGCATATACATGTGGATTTTAAAACAATATCGGCCACTTCAAAGAGTCACTGGTGTGTTATGAAAACCCTGATGTTTATGTAAACCTATAGTCGTTTTAGGATGTGGAGTCTGCGGGGCATCCTGAGAAGGAAGTTGGGGATCGTCACGTGATGTGGATCCATCTCTTGAAGGAGCTGAAAGGAAATTTTTTTTCATTGCATATGACGCTTGATACTGGTGCCCAAGATCATCATGTTTGTCCATTTTATTTACAATATGTCAACGTTTGAATGCACACAGAATAAGAGGTTAAATTTGGTTAAAATATTGTTTACGACACCTTGAAGCTTGAAGAGATTTCTTTTTTTCCTGCGTTCAGACTGTACTGAGACAGCACGGTATTGTTTCTTA
The DNA here is from genome assembly GCF_040436345.1 of Pagrus major. Lineage (NCBI taxonomy): Eukaryota > Metazoa > Chordata > Actinopteri > Spariformes > Sparidae > Pagrus > Pagrus major. The sequence goes on from NC_133215.1 coordinate 14,273,104, forward strand.
TTGTTCTTAAATGCATTAATTTTACCAATGGCCTGCTGTCTGGCCGTAGAAATCAACTACACTTGTTTATTTCATTTATAGTCTGACATAAGATTGAATCATTTAATAATCATGTCGGGCTCGGATAACTTTAAGAAGTGATCTTTTCCGTCATCCCACCTCACAGATGTTTTTCCTGTCCCTGGTCTCCTGTGAACTTGTTAAAAGCCAATTAAAAATAATTCATACTTCTGTTGTTTTAAAACTTTGGTCTTTGGTCTGTAAAACTAGGAAGAGGATCACGAAATTATGGAAGGATTGTGTTTTCTCTGGCTTCCTTGTCTTTATCATTGTTCGTATTTGCAAATCAAACATGCTTTCACGATTTCTTTTTTTTGGTCAGAATTATCATAACACCCCATAATGGCAATTATGATAATGGTTGCAAAGTATGATCTTCAAAGCATTTAGGATGTCATCACTCCAGGTTTGACGTGTGCGAGAAGAGAAGTTTTCTTCTTTTGTGGGGTTTTGTTTTATCTTTCAAAAAGTGGTCCTGCAGGATTTGAAAACGACAGCTTCTAAATAAAGCTCAACCTGCATGCGATGGATTACGAAATGACATGAAATCTATTCTGAAATCATGTTGCACTCACAAAAAACCCTGTTTTGCATGCTCTTCCGTAGGTTTAAAGAAATCCTACGACCTCTGAGCTCATGTCATCCCACTGAAACCCTTTGAATAAACTCCTAAATGCATGGTTGACAAGATAAAAACAAAACAGCCTGTTAGTCGTCCTGAAATGTTGATAGCGCCGAGATACAGTACAAGGTTTTTCACCTGACTGTGAAGACGTGTTGGTGATCTCCAGCTGTGTTAGAACAGTCTCATGGTCTGTGCAACAGCTTGAGGAGAGGAACGGATAGAATCGCAAATTATTTTTTTTTAAGTCGAGTTTTGCTGCTGCTGCTGCTGCTGCTGCTGCTGCTGTGATGGTGGGGGGAAGCAAAGAAAGCTCCTTCTCCTTTTGCCGTGCACTCTTTTTCCCTTTGGACCCTCAATTGCAGATCCTCATGGCGAGAAAGCGGGGTTGCGGAGGGGGTTGCAGCGCTGTACTTTTCCTTTGATGTAGTGGGAACGTGACGGATCTGCTAGCCAGTGTCTCGCAGCGTGGAATCACTAACCCAGGCTTACCTAACGGGATTTGGTAGGACCGCTCTGGTGTCCCTCAGTGCCATGTGTGTCCTGAGCTCATGCCCCCAGCACTACCGTGGAAGATCCCTGTTAAAGAGAACACTACGTTTACCAGCAGCCTTCCATGTTCGCACATAATGTTCTAGATTGCAGCTTATGGCACCTTGTAGTATTTTTTTATGTCTCACTATAGGGTGGACATGCTGTGTGATGTTTTAAGTAGCTGGACTCCATATGATCATCCCACTGTCGGCTCATTTCATTTTCTTTAAGAACTCTGCACTGTTCACTCTAAAAATACATTAAGAGAATATACTACCTGTCAAAATACAGAAGTATAATTGGCTCATTCTATGCTGTGTACACAAAATTAGCATGTGTATCAAAGAGTCAGGCTGTCATCCATGTCATCTGCTGTGCAGCACTATTAAACATGTGCGTACACATGAAGGACAGCACCAGGGACCTCACACAGAAGAAACACTCGGCGTCTCCGACTCTTTGTAGTGCCGCTGGGTCGTGGTGTTTTATAAACAGCGCCATTAACGCCAAGGTTTTCTCCCCGTCCTCCGCTGTACGGTGATGCTGGTTGACACATTTGCTCCATATGCACGGCGCTAATGACGCCATGTGGTTGCAATCACCTTATCAGCGCGTTTCATCTTGTTAAATGGAGCACAGCGGGGCGATTGTCTACCAGGACCGGGAAGTTTCTGGTTGACTTTTCTGTAGAAAGATAGTGGTGTTCCTGTGTGCTTACTCTCAAATAGACGCTTAAACGATAAAATGTCTTTTATTTGCGTCATCCTCGCACATCAAAATGGACACGCCAATTTTAAGGCAGTTTTCTTACATTAAAAATAAAAGGGTAGACATAATCAGATACTGCTGATTTATTTCTGTTAGCGTTTTAAAATGAGTGACGCCGATGAAAGACGGCTATAAAATCATGAAGTGTTCAAAGTGCTGAAAATGTGTGTTTCAGTGTGTCAGAAAAGACACGAGAGTGTCATAGTTGTGAGCATGACATGCAGGCGCACTTAACCCCACTTGATGTTTATTTTGGGCATGTGTTACTGCTCAAAGCGAAGCACTCATATATGATGACACTTTCTTCGCTTCCCATCCTCCCACTGAATTGGATGAAGCTTAACCAATCAAGCCGGGCTGCCTGGAGCCAGCCATTCAGGCTCCCATGTACAGACCGCTGCTCGAGCCCCAACAACACCTGCTCAGAGGACTTCACTCTACACCAGCAGCCTGCCTGCTGATCTCCAGGGGTCAGTGGAGGGCCTCGCCAAGGTTGTCCCTTATGCCCAATTCTGTGTTGAATGGCCTGGGTGTGGACTTCCTGTAAGGGTGGATCAGAAATGGAGACTAGAGGGCTGTGTGTGTGTGTGTGTGTGTGTGTGTGTGTGTGTGTGTGTGTGTGCGTAGTGTTTTTTCTTTTTGTTAATTTATTGTCGTAACTGTTGGTGGTGTTGTGGCAGTGCGGGATGCTGAGTTACGATGTTTTTGTAGAGTTTTGGATTGAGGTCAGTGAGGAATAATTAAAAACATTTTTAAAAGTCAAGCTTCCAAACTAGCTTTATAGTCGTGGTTTATTCAAAAATCCAATCAATACGCCCCTACGGCAAAAGTTTCGCTTAATCGATCCGGGTCAGTGATTAAAGCCTGACAGCAATCCGTCAAAGCTGATCACAGTACCTCACTGTGTCCTGATACAGTCATAAAACGAGTAAAAACATGAATAGCTTTATTGACTTCATCCTGACAGCTTGTTGGTCTATATAGAGGCGAGCAGTGTTCCAGCCAGTAAACTGCAGCAAAGGGAACAATAGGACCACAGGAGTGAAACATGGGTGCAAATCCTGCCGGCTGTGTCCGGACTTCAGAGAAGCTCAAACAGCCCTCACTTTGTCCGGCTAAGAAATAGAGCTATGATCAATAGCTGCTCTGTTGTATGAAGTTGGTCAGTCTGTGGCGTGCTCTCGCCCTCCCTCCTTCTCTTTGCTGTTTCATATTTTTCAGAAGCTCATTATTTCTTTCTGCTGTGGGTGTGAGTGCTAAAGAGGCTCACATGCAATGTGTATCTGACAGCGCTGAAATATTAATGGTCCCCAGTGTAGGAGGTTGGTATAGGGCCTGCATAGTTACAGTACAAAGGGTGCCTTCTCGCCACCAGGCTTTATTAGCCAAGCTGTTAAATGAATAGATGGATATAGCTTGCGCTCTTTCCCCATGCCTCCTTTTGTGTTTCTGCGCAAAACATCAAACCGCTTTCCCCTCGTCTGACTGTTTCCAACACATACACTAAACGGGTACTTTTCGAAAACGGAGACTCGCACACGCGCACGAGAGCCATGCTACGCCGCTGAGCTTTCTGTGGGAGGACAAAGAGGAGGGCTTTGCTATCAGTTCATTTTGTGTGGTCTTGGCCATAAAAAACACCCTGTTCTTTGACTGTGAAAAAAGCCTGTCTTTAATTTTTGGGAAACCCATAAAAGTTTGTCGCTCCTTTCATATCGGCTGCAGAATTGAAAACAAATGCTACATTCTCCCCTCCTTTCCTTTGAACTGGCCAATTATGGAGTTGTGAAAATAAAAATCAGTCTGTAGATCTCTTTACCCCCTCTCTTTTCTTTCCTTCCTTCTCTCCCCCCCCTTCTCTCTTTCTCTCTCTTTCTTCCTCAGTCACTTTCTTTCTTTTTCTCCTCCCCCCTTGTTTTTGAAGAAACCGAGGGGGATCACTGATGTCAAAGTCAAAACCAAGAGCATTAAGAAAACTGGCGAAATGCAATACAGCTGCAATCCGACATGACGCTAGAAAATAGGGCTGAGGAGCAGAAAGCCTCTCTCCCGTATTCCCAGGGCGCGCAACTGCTCCCGGCCTTGGCTTTGATCTCTTCAAAGCCTCCTGCCTCCTACTAGATGGAGAGTCTTGGCTGCCGCTCGTGAGCGCTGGAGAGAGGCAGGGAGGGAGGTGGGGGTGTTTTTTTGGGGGTGGGGGTGGGAGGGGGGGCGAGCCGTCGTCTTTTCCTTTCCAGGGCTGAAATCAATCACGGTGCCGAGGCAATTATGTGTAATTCAACCCCAGCCAGATTAGTGACTCTTGTTACCTGAGCGACCGGAGCTCTGTAATCTGTGAGACACACCGGCCTCACCGGCAAAGGAGTAGCCAGGAACAGGCGAGGGCACTTGAGGGGAAGGAGGGGACAGAGGGGAGAGGGAGAGGTGCTGAAAAGCAGGCTGCCATGCTGCTGTCCAGCAGAGCAGAAAATCAGAGTACAATGGAGTGATTACACTTGCAGATGTAGCCATATTTATGACGAGGTGGATAGAGAGAGCAGAAAGAATGACGAGTGCTGATTGCCATGGAGCTCGCTAGTTAGTGTGCTAACGAGCCAGGTCCCCTTTTGTGTTAAAACATGTGCGTAATGTCACCTCCACTGCGCTGCCAGTCCTCCCCCCACCATCCGCCGCCCTGTCCCCCCTCCAGTGCCATATCTCTATCCCTCATGCCCTCCACAGTCGGCTCCGAAATGCAAGCTTGGCCAAGGCTCCTGCCCCAGGCGCCCAATTTACTATGGCTGGAGAAAAACTCAGTGGCCCCAAGTCACAGAGGAAAACAGCCGAGCTGAATGCTGCTCTTTCCCCGCTGCTGCAGTTCGTCTGATCTGTGCAACTGTTTGAGTGTCTTAACACACAGCAGTGTAACAATTTACACCCTTCTGCTTTTTTATGTGGCTTACTGAAGAGATTTATCCCAATTATGTCTGCTCCTAGTTTAGGCAAATCTAGAACGTGGTAGGAGTGTGATGCTCATGACTAATACCACCTAGCGTACGTTATGAGATTATTTATTTGTATGGCTTTTTCTTTAAGCCTATGATATTTTCGTGCGGGATTTAAGAAACAATTGGAGGCTGGGTGAAGGGCAGAAGGAAAATTGAGATTTACATTATTGGTATTAATTGTAAATATATGATTGCCTGGGCTTTGATTCTCCCCCCCTGCGCTCTGACTGTGAGCGCTGATGTCACAGGGATGAGAACAAGGCTTTGTTTTTTTCCTCAGCAGTCACTTGATGCAGGATGATGAAACCCACAAAGATATCTAGCAAGAATGTGTTTGTTCATCTGATGAGCTCGCCTTGTGCTTCATGTTTCTTTTGATCATCGGACTGCTTGGTCGGTGATGGAAGGCGCTTATTTTTCTCGTGGGATGTACACATTGAATAAATTAGATATATATCGTCCTGTAATGTAATAGAATGTAGTTGATCAGGAGCTTGATGTCTGCGATAGTTTGAACAAGGCAGACCGACAGGAAAGTGGAGCTGACTCTAAAAATATAAAGGTCACGCTGAATGGATTATGTGGCATCAATGGAGCCACCGTCCAGCTCAGCAGGAGCCCTCAAATCCACTAGCAGCCATAACCCTCAGCTCTGGGGCCAGGTGACGCTTTTCATGTCCTCCAATGGAGAGACATCACAGAGACCTCCTCCACTTTGAGCTGCCCGTCATCAAACAATGCATCAAAACATCAAATCAATCCACCCCCACTGTATCCCGTATCTTTCGAGATGAAAGATATGGGAGGAACGTAAGTGCCCAGAGCACTCCACGCCACCAATCTATATTTTCAGTTCTCCCATCATAAACAGTGACACTCCCTTTATATTGAAGCAACGATACAGTTGTGAAAAAGTTGTGCTTGACCCGAGGATTATTTTAGCCTGTCATGCTGTGGAATAAAAGAATAAAATAAACTCTTGCACACAATTATCACATCTTCATTAATTCAAAAGAAGAATTCAGAGAAGACATATTATGCTAATTTTCAGATTCATAATTTTACTTTTGGTTACTACTAGAATAGGGTTACATGTTTTCTCAACCTGTCCAGTGTGGCAGCGCTGTATTCCCCCTCCGCTCTGTTTTAGCTCCTGTCTCTTTAAGGCCCCTCCTCTTGAATACCCAGTCTCCTCTGATTGGTCAGCTCACACACGCCTGAGCCAGCACTGCTAACAACAACAGAGCAGCTGTGCTAAATCAATATTGCATGTTAAACTAGCTGTTAGGGACAAATTATTCAAATGTTTGACACAATGACATAGTGTGATGTCACAAAGTCACAGAATTAAAGGCGGGGCAACTGGCGAGGTGTTCAGGAGCAGTGTTTTCTGTGGGAAAGAGGAGCTTCTGTCAGTGTGGACTTTTTACATCAGATCTTTTACATGAACAAGCACCTCTATATAAAACACTGAAGGAAAGAGGAAAAACGTTATATAGTTATAATATACAATATAAGCATATTTTATATAAATATGGTTGACGTTTTGGTCGCAACAACCTTTCTCAAGACACAGTAACAAGGTGCCACAGTGCTTAAACACAGCTAATACTTAATGATAGTCCACAGCTGTGTTGAAAGTGTCCATGATCACATACAGCAGCTTATTAATTCAAGATTCCCACAAGTGTCAAACTATACAAATTTCTTTATTTTAATACCACTAAAAAGGAACATATTCAAGCAATCTGAGCCAATAAAGTGTCATTTCAACATTTGCTCGAGTTTGCCGTGAAGAAATATTAAAGGTGACATATTTACATTGTTTTAACCGACCAGCAGTCCAAAACCAGAAAGATCCAAAGATACTCAGTTTACTATCACACAGGAAAGAGAGAGAAATTGGTGCTTTCTTAATAGACAAATGAGTTTGTATTAAAACATATGGGCAGTCCACAATGAATAAATCCCACTAAGAGCTGAATTACGACCACAGTGTTTTCATTGTATGGTTTATCATTCAGATTTGCAGCATCAGGTGCATGAGTGTGCCCTATAATGTTGCTGTAACCATATGCCCCGAGCCGAAGGAGTCCCTTTTGTGCTCCGGAAAATCACTATTACCATTTCTTTAGAGGTATCAAGGGATAAGCAGACGTTGTCCGTTGCCATGTTGTACATGGTCATTGTTTTGTTTGTTATTAAAAGCCCAACAAAAACTCTGCCACAAAGCTAATTGATGAGGCGGAGTTTTCATGTGACCGTTCAGATCCTTGGAGAGGTTCTTGAAGTGTACCCTGCGTCTGTGGGGATGGAGAAAAGCCATTTGTTCGGAGGGGGATCAGATTTGAATAGCTTTGTGCTTTTCATTCAGATCTTAACAGGGGCGTGTGCGCCTGGCTAGAAAAGGAGCCCTAAAATGTGTGGTTTGATTAATGGCTAATTCCAGGCTGAAAGGCAGTTTGTTGGTAGTCTTTACCAGTTAATCCCTTAAAACGTGGAATCACACCCAAACAGTGGGCTGCTGGCATTGTTGCATGGGTCCATAATGTGAATAAGCCGAAAGGTTTGCAATGTGATCCACGTCCATGAATGCTTCTTCTTAAGACTGTGGCCTGAACCTCGCCTCATTATAAGCAGAGCCGAAACGCTCATGTAATTTTGTAACATAATGAAAACGCAGCTTTGTCTGGGTGCTTGTCTAACTTTGTAAAATGAGACAGAACGTGCGTGCCTTCGAGCGCAATCATTGAGGTGAAAGGAGGATTGATCATGTGACTATGGGTTCAGAAGTTCAGATGAAGGCTAGGACACATGACACCTGAGTTAACATGGCTTCTTGTGACCCTCCGATTGCAAAACATTACGTAACCTATTTACTAACCCTGTTACGAGAAATGTTCTCGGTTTGCTTTTTCCTGTGAATTTTATTTTTTGTTCCACTGAGTCGTCCAAAGTTACAGGCTGACTTACCCATCAGTATTTTTATTCTTTCTATTCTTACACGTTCCATTGGTGGGTGTGCATCTGTCTGAGTGAAATACAGAAGGAAAACTAGGTCAATACTCTCTACAGCTCAGGCAGAAGCAGCTCTCATTCAAATCACCTCCCCATCCACATTTTCCTGGTGTGTGCCATTGAAAACCTTCCCCGCATAACACGGCAGCGCCTCCACAGCCTGCTGCCGTCTGCCTACGTCCAGCTCTCCCTGGCTAGCTTGCAGTGCTAATATTTACCCCTTCCTCTCCGTCGATGCAGCGTTGGCATTGGAGCTAGCTCGGGTTTAGTGAGAAGTGTACTGTCTCTAGCTCTCGTCTCCACAGGTAGAGACACACAAAGACCCCCACCAGACTCTATTTTCCCCCTCAACGCTGAGCTCCCAAATCCAAACTGACAGCCATTCATGCCCAGAATACCTGGGCGAAAGCTGAGGGGGGGAAACACTATCTAGGTGTAGCAGGCAAATCCGCTCTTGTTCGACGGATCTATGGAGCTCCTGCATAAGGCAACTCATCAGCACTTTTCCCCCCATTCTGCACTGCATTTTCTCTCCCTTCTTTCTCTCCGTCTCTGGTATTGTGCGCAGGCTAAGGTTTTAGCGCGCTCGCCACACAAAGTTAGCTTGTGCTGCGATTTTATTTGTGTACATCTCTCAGGGCCCTTGGAGTGTTGTTGTTGAATGTGGATGTTGGCACCACCGTGCTGCCTGGCATGAATGTAGCTACTCAGCAGACCAGAGCTGGCTCCTAATGATAAATCATGCAGTGTGTTAATGCAGCAGCAGGGTTGCTATAAATAGTCGCCGGAGAGGGATGCCGATTGATTCAGGAAGAAAAAATAAAGTGTGCTCCAAAGGCTTTCTGCTCTTGGTCAGCTTTTAAGGGCTGAGTTCAAACACAGGGGCCCAATACTAACATTCCCCCTGGCTTGAAACACGTAGCTTATCAGGTAAATGATGCAATGACGCCGCTAAATGCAGTCCAGTTAAACACAGTGACAGTTAGCGGATGTTTGTGTCTTTTCAGTGCTACCAGAGCTGAGATATTCTGCAAGACTGGTGTCATCGGATTGTTGTGATTTTCGGTTCATGTCTCTATAGATCCAAGGCGAGGGATGGTGCTACCGAGAGCAGCCATGTTCTTTGTGGGGGTGTAGATGCCTCGTGGGTGCTCAAGTGTGTGTGCGGTCTGCCTTTTGTGTATGTGTTTGCGTGTGCGCTCGCAGGCCTGCTGACAGTGGCACTTCAGCAGAATGTTTGCCCTTTCCTCAGTCCTTTGATGTGACCAGGTCCTGCTGTGATAATGAGCCCTGTGCCCCGCCGCAAGGTGAACATCCTGCAGTTCGCCCAGGGCTCTGCCAGAGCAGCGGCCCAACCCCCACCACACCTCCACCACACACACAGACACTCTCTGCAAACACAGCAGTGGAGGAGCCGACCTCCATTCAGCGCTGATCAACTTCCACACAGTGTTTGGATGGTGTGAACGACGACTATCCTACATGTGGCACAGAAATATACTTATTTGCACAGTATACCACATTACTGTCTGGCATTGTGGCTGAAATATAGCGATCAATATTAGAGCCCGACAGATATAACGGTTGGCTGACATTTTCTGCCAGTATTGGCCTCTCACAGATATATGTCGCCCTTGTTTTTGCAGAAAAACACACTCAGATTAATTTATATTTATTAAATTCCCAGTGAATTTTATTGCTCTGGTGAACTGACGCCATTCTGGACAATAAGGTCTATTGTTCAAATGTGAAATATACTTTCTCCATTAGGTATGTACCTTCGTCACAAGTATTTGATAATCAAATTCGAGGGAGCATTGCTAAAAATGTGAAATTTGCATGAAGGGAACACTAACGAACATGGAGGAGAGTGTACGTGACACACAGCGGCGTTATTCCGAACACGGGAAAGACTCCGACCAGCCAAGACAAAATGTGGAGGTTTGATTTGTCGAGTATCTTATTCAAGAAGTAGGCCTTGATTAGAGATAGGCCTTCCATGTGGTCATTTCATATAAACTATTTATTCATTGAATTTAGAGAAAATGTGCTACATGGTGACCTGTATTGTTATCTACACTCTTAGAAGTAGAAGAGCCTCAAGGAACCTTTTAGGGTTCCTCACCATTGCCGCTGTGGAGGAACCCCTCAGAAGTGGCATCCTTGTACATATCAGAATTAGATTTTGGTCATATTGCACAGCCCTAATTACATTTTTTCCGAGATGGCGATATACTACAATGTGGAACATGTGTGCAAAGCAACATATAGAATGTAATGTAATTTATAGCACGTCAAGGATAAGCCTGTTGATACTCTGTGTTTTTCTTCTTATCAACAAATCCCATGAAAAGACCAAAACCAACCAAGGACTTGATCCTATTTGCAAGTATTGACTGTGTTTCCAAAGCATGATACATGTTCGTTTGTGCCATAGACTGTCTAAAAAACACATCAATAAACCAAACCAGAAGCCTAAATGCCAAAACCAGGACCAACCAAACTGTTGTACTGGGCGACATGTTCCTTTTTGAGTCCAACATACAACTTCCTGCTGCTGTAAATCACTAGAGTATGTTATTGTGTATTAGTTTGCCACAGGTTTCTAAAAACTACAGTGCCCAGCAGTTTTAGGAAATGCCTTTTGCCTTTTTAAAAATTGAAATTATATATTCATGACCTGGTTTTTAAAGATTTACATCTTCAGTAGGAATGAACGGGCTTGGGACTGACTTTTGAAGACAAATTATTGAGAGAAGGTCGCTGGTTTTGGTCTTTTCCTGGGATTATAGAGCACCTTGAGCCTCATTCTGTAACTGGACAACTGTAACTTATTTTGTAAAACAATACAACTATATTATCATAAAGCTGCGATATGACTTCACCAACATACAACAAACTGTTTCCCAACAGAAACTGCAGCTTCGAATTCAAACCTTCATGACCTCGTGCGTGACCTTTTCACGGCCTCTGCTCTTTATTCTTTACTCGCCGTGGCTTTAACAGGGCAGAAAAAAGCAACTGTATCATTTGTAATGTTCTCTTGCTTTTCCCTCAGATTTTTAATAGCTCCGCGACGTATAGAAATTAAGAGTTTAAAAACTCTTTAAAAAGCGGATAAAGTCTTTTCATCTGGGGCAGGCACATTTCACACAAATTATCTCCTTTGCACATTCAGAATGTCAGTGTGAGAGCTAGCGTGATTGGTTTGCTCGGAGCACACGCACTTCATGCCAACTAAAGGATGATTGGTAATCCACCTCGTCCTCTTCAGTTGTGCTCTGTGGCGGGGGGGGGGGGGGGGGGGGGGGGGGGGGGGGAGAAGATGACAGTCAGCTGTTAATAGCTCCTTTGTGTTCACATGTAGCATGTATGTGTTAAATTCATTAAATGCGTGGTTATTGCAGGCTCTGATCACCATGTACCATGACTGTATTTCACAGCTATGTTCCTTTTGAGTGTTTGTATGTGTGAATTTGGTGTTTAGTGCAGTGGCACGTGTCGGTCATGTGTGGTAATGTGAATGTTGGCTTGTGCGTCTTGTGGGCGGAACGGTGGTATTAAGAGGAGAGCGTGACAAGTTTCCTCGCATGATAAAAATGTGCCGCAACTTAGCCGCTCAAACCATAACATTGCATATGTGGTACTATATGTGACCTATTTTTGCTATCTAAGGAATTCTGATTCAAGTTTGTGATATCTTTTTTATACTTTATTGTGTTTTTCCCATTTTTACCAACTGGCCTCGGCCTTCAGTGTCACTGCTCCTCTTCAACTTTTGGACTCTGACTAGCACGCAGGATTTATGGTTGAAATGAAAGGAGGAGGGAGGAAGAGAGATTGGGGTGCTTCACAGATGTAAATTTCTCTCCAGGGCAGGCTTTTCCTGTTATTCGCAGCCTCCTCCACTCCTGTCCCTGTGGTTGGCTTCGCTTGTTCGTCTCATTACCCCGGGCGCGTGGCGCTCCTTCGCTTGCTGGCGGCCCGGCTTTCTTCTCCATTAATTGGGTTTCGTTACATTAAGCCCCCTGGCCAAGGGGCCATCCTGCCAATAAAACATTCCATTTTTAGCACTCCACTCGAAGCTGGTGGGGTTCAACCCGCTCTGCGAATGGTAATTGGTTATTTATTTAAGCTTCCTCAGGTTGGTCTCCACTGGTTTTGGTAAAGAGGGAGGGGAGGAGCGGAGTTACGGTCCCTTTTCTTTTCTGCGCCACTATGGGAGAATGTTTGCTCACTTTTTGTTGGGAAAAGGACGGACAGCTTGCACACAAACACACCTGAGAGTGAACACCTGGTCTGAGGGTGACTGTAGGATTTCAGTGCTGGGCACACCCTTGCTTCATACTCCTACTTTTGGATTTACAGAGGCTTTCCGTCTGTAATCTTACCTTCTTTATGATCACATTCTCAGTGTAAAACGGTGGCCAAAGACGGTATTTAAACAATCGGAGGAGGGCGTGTGCTCCCAGCCAGTATTGTAAATGATTTCCTCAGGCGTCATTTTATTGGAAATTTATACCAAACCCTGTTTGCAATCACAGAACAATGTCTTGCCTCGTCTTTTTTCTCTGCTTTTAATATCCTGGGCCTTATGTTTTTTTTTTTTTTTCCTGCAACCTTTTCCTCCAGAGTGTAGAAAATCCCATGAGTAGGTGAGGTTGGGTTCTTGGGGTGAGAAGGGCTTCTTAGTGAAAAGATTTAGCAGCATGGGAATCCATAGCCACCACTTGAGCTGCCATCTCCCCAGCTGTTTGTGAAACACCTCACATGGTTTCTACACACTTGATTGTAGCTGCAGGCGCGTAGAGTCCTCATTGCATATAAATTACAGAAGTGGGAAGTGATTATTATAAAATTCCTGCTTTCCCTTTTTTCCACTCCACTCTGCAGAAGTGGTATAATTGAGTGGAGTACAAAAGCCGTGCTGTGAGGGGAGAGAGGGAGAGGGATGCTAAAAAGGCAATATTGCAAGGATAGCTATTGCATATACCACATAGACACACGTACAAACACACACATACTCATGGCAGGATGTTGGTGGAATCTGACAGAATACAAGCTCACAGACACCGGCGTGCCGTCAGTAAAATCCTCCCAAAGAGAAAAAAAAAAAAAAAAAGGAAACAAAAATGAAACGTCCCATTTCCCTTCCCCACCCCCAATTTCAGACAGCACGCCAAGTCATTGGCTCCTTGTGCTGAAACACACTGGAGTGTCTCCTCCATGGAGGGCTCCCTGCCAGCTCCAGTTCCGCACAATGAATTTCTCTTAAAACCACATCTGAGAGGTTCTTTAGAAGGGCCGGCCAAGCCTGGATATGAAATTCCAAATGGAACGTTTTCTTTTCAATCCTCGCCGCCTCTCCTCTTTCGCTCTCCCTGAAAAATATGAATAGAAAGATCCTAAGCCTATTATTTCTCCTATACAATAAAAGGGACCTCCAATATGGCCGCCCTCCATCGCAACACCACTGCTGCTGCTGCAGCCGCTGAGGACTTTCAGAGTCAGGGTTGGGACGGCAGGGGATCAAATTGCAGCAACGTGGCGTGACCCTCACGGTTGTGGTCACTTCTTGAGTCTCTCCAACTACTTCCTCCAGGAAATTGGTAAAAGGGTGTCGTGCATTTTTTTGTGTGTAAACTTGCCAAGAGCTGCAAAGTGGGTGCAGCAAGCCAACAAGTCTCCACCTGGAAGAATTAAAATTGTGGCTGCATACCGGCTGTAATGACCGTAACTTTTAAAGGAAAACAGTCAAAATATGTGAGGATTTTACTGAACCCGGATTCAGTTCTCCCTGTCGAGTGATATGAGGCTGTAAGAAGCCTAAATGACAATTCACTGCCCGTCCTTTCCTCAGAAAGTAAACCATGGTTAGTTATGGCATGCAATTTATGTAAATGTGCACCTAGTAGCCATAAATTCTGTATTGGTCACAGAGGTTTTTCCTTGGTGGATTTTGCAACAATGGGGACAGTTTATTAAGAAGTTGAGAAAAATGGGATTTGACAGCTGTAACTGGGAAAAGCTTAAAAGTGGGCTTCTCCTCTATGGTCGAAGCCTCTAGCTTTCCGAGGCGCTAAGGAGTCAGTCACCTTTTTATTTTTTTGTGTATGAACAAGTATGAGAGACTAACTTTTGTTTCCACTCACTTTTTCTTTCTGTTCTCTGGGCTACAAGTTGGAGAAGACTTCCAGCTAAAATGATAATCCCCCAGGTTCTTATCTCATTCCCACAGGATAACAAATGGGAGTGGAGAGGCGTAAAATAATATGGGCGAGAATGCTATCATTTAGCCCCTGGTGTAGGCATGTCCCAGCCACCCCGGTCCTGGTTAGCCCTCCTTTAGGGTTAGCAGCCCTTACTAATAAGCCCTCCCCTTTGTAGAATGAGCTCCGACACTCCCTCACTCGCAGATTATCCCGTCACCTTTGACTCTTGTTGACCGGGGTCAAAGGACCACACTCACCTGGGCTAATGATGAAAGCCTCTGCATCGTGGCTGAATTAGTTTTCAGGCAGGATTTGTCGTGGTTTTGCTGAATAGGGCATCTCTAATGGTGCAATGTGGAGCGTGCCAGAATTGGGAAAGAAATTGGCTCTGGGGGATGAGATTCCCAGCCCGATAAGGGGTCCGACGTGGATGACGCGTCATGTGGTTGATACCGAGACCTTTTCGACACGCACACATACCGCCCTTTGTGTTCCCCGGTTAGGACGTTCCCAGAAGGTGGGGAGAGGGAGAGGGGGGTCTTAAGTTGAGACCGGTGCCAGTCTGCGAGAGGTTCGGGGAAACGCAGACATTCCAGCCACCCTTGTGTCCAAGAGGTTTTGTGTATGTGTGTGTGTGGGCGAGGAGGGCCACCAATCACCACTTAGCACTGTAGGAATGTCACCTTGGCGGACGCCTTGCTAGGACGACGAAGCGCAAGCTAATAAAGAACAGTCCCTTGATTATTTCATCTCTTCAGAGATTTATGCTCGCACTAAATTTAGATGAGTATCTTCAACAACATTTTTAATCAGGTGACCGTTCCCATGAGAGCCTCTGATCACACTTTCATGAAACTCTTTGATTCAAAGCCTGTGGGAGCCGTTCGGTGTAAGACGTTTCTCGCCCAACGCTGAACTGATGTCTCTCCGATTAGCCATATATCCTGTGGAGGTGATATTTTGACTCCAGCTCAGCTCTGGGCTCAGATTGTGAATAGTAGATTTAGCATGGCTAAGCGTTACCATGTGTTCTATGCTGCTGAAGCATGTAAGCAGCGCTGTTGGCTGGGGGTTGGGTGCCGGGGTTTTTTGGGCCTGGCTCGGTCTTATTTTAGTTGTCAGGAGGCAGGTCTGTGTGAGTCAGCCGGGGATGGGGGGCCTGTGGCCAGGCCACTGTTGACGTGATTACCCCTGCATTAAGTACCGCTGCAGACATCTGTCTCACTCGCGCTCTGCCTCCATAGCCAGCCCCCCTTCTCCTCCTCCTCCATCCCTCATATCTCCTTCCCCCGGCTCTTGCTCTGTAATGAACTCCCCTTATTCACCAGCTAATGACTGCCTTTGATCTCCCGCCTAAGACCTCTGCTCTAACTCTACCCTGCGAATCTCTCTTTTCTCTCCCCTCTCTTTGCTCTATCGCTTGTTCACTCCTATTCACTCCAGCTCTGTTTGCGTCTTACTCTCTTTTGCTGTCTCAAGCATGCTCATGCACCTCTTTGACTTGTTTTTTCCTCCTTCCTTCAGGGAATAGGGTTTTCGGTCCTGCTGACCTAGGCTAAACAAAGTTTTGGGGTGCTGGTGCTCAGGCTACCACTAGAGAAGAAATTGAAGAAATGTTTTTTAGAGTTACTTTCTTCCCTAGCCCACATCTAGAAAGTGGGCAGACCACTTTTTAGTCCCCTGGATCATGTGGCAGGGAATGGGGGCCACTTGCACATGGAACAATCTCATGTACAATGTCATCACTCTTTTAAATCTTTTTGTATTTATCTCCACAGTCCAACAAAGTCCCCGTGGTGCAGCCGTCCCATGCAGTCCACCCACTCACCCCGCTGATCACGTACAGCGACGAGCACTTCGCCCCAGGGTCCCATTCCGGTCATCACCAGGACAACAACAAACAAGGTAGAGAGCGAGCAGATAAATCGGAGCATGACACAACACTGTCAGCAGGTACAACAACTGTGAGGCAGCAGGTTGCACAAATATGTGCATCTTGCTTTACAAAAAATTGTCACAATCATCTGAACTTCATATTGAGGATTTATTAGTGATGCACAGATCCAGCTTCTTCCCAAGACCTACTTCCCAAGATCGATTCAGATACCTCCATGCAGGGTTTATGCCGATATAGATCAAATACCAGTGCTCTCTTTTTTTCCAGAATTAAAATCTGTATTCCTCACTCAAACTTATTGGGATCAATATAACTGATAGTGGAAACACTGAATTTTATAATAACATTGACAAAGAATCTATATTTAATGTTATAATTGATCATAGAATGGTTGATATAAGATGCGTATGGGTGTTAAAACCGTCCAGATTTGGATCAGTAATCAGTAATTCAAAGTAAACATGAATTTGCAAATAGAGTTTTTTCATCATTCCAGCTTCTATCTAAATTTTAGAGTCTGTGAGAACAGCAGTCACAACTTTAGTTTATTGGCAACTTGATTGGAAGTCAACAAAAAGACTTGAACCTGTTTGTTGCCCGTATAAGTACCACGTTATATTGTTGCTATAATTGGTTGGATTGCATGTTTTTTTTTCCCAGTAGGGCCTTAATTATTAATAAAAATTCATTTTTGATGAAAGCGGATCTCATCCACGTCGATCTACACAGAGCAGATCGAGTCAGACTGGAAGTCAGACAGTGGAACGGCCTAGTGAATCTGGTCAATTTTCAAAATAAAGTGCCCTGTGCAGACTTGGGATCTACAGCACAACAAAGTCGGAAATATTAACAATGTACACACTTAAAGCAGACAAAAAATTCAACGATTTAACTACTCGGCCTACTCAAGCACAGTAGAAGCACAAAAATTAAGGGAAAATGACGAAATAAACACAATCTGAGCAACAACATCAGGCAGGCATTTCCAGAACGCTCTCAGTGGGATATGAAACTGTGTGGAGGACGGGACAGAACAGCGCCAGGTAACAGAGACGTGCCCAGTGGAATTAAGGGGTTAGAGGAGAAGTCGTCTTAACAGAAGAAACAAAGTAAACGGGGTTACTAAAGTTTTGCAGAATCCGAAATAAAGTTTGATTTTATTCAGACTATTGCAATAATGCTTAAGAGTGAACTCAGTCGTGTTAAACTGAACCCGAGTATGTTTTGTTTTTTTTTTCTACATCCCTGTCTGCCATCACTGTCAGGACTCAACAGAGATGCACAAAATCAAAATGTGTCACAGCAAAGTCATCCTCCCTCTCAGCTCTTTACATGAACTCATTTGAAGCGGCTTGTGGGACGGCACGCTGAGCTCTGCTGCCCTCTCCCTCTGCACTCGTTGCCTCTCACTAACAACATCAAGCCGCAGCTCTGACAGCTGCAGAGGAGCTCCTCAGCAGTTTGGACGAGCTCCTCGGCACCGCGCAGCTGGAGACTTTGGCAGCTTCTCACGAATGCAGAGAAAGACGTGGGCACCGCCATAGTTTGGTCCCCGCACCTTTTTCTCTCTTCTCCTGGCTTTCTTCTCCCGCGGCTGCCAGTTGAAAAGGAGGAGAGGGATCAGACAGGATGTAGGCGATGATGATGAAGATGATGAGGCTGGGAGGTTCTGAGGGACCGGCTATAAATAACAATGTGGAAGTGAGCACAAGAGTACACAGCGTAGTGAGATGAAGGGGAGCGAGACGTCTAAAGAAACCGTGCTCCACATATGTCAGACCAATCATGCATCAGACACATTTTTGTTGAATATTTTTCTAATGGAAGCAGGAAAGAGTTGTGTTGACACGGAGTTGAGCAATAAATACACTGTGCGCACATGCACGCGTTTGATTCCAGAAGTTTGTTGTCATGTCGTACAATTTATGAGGTAATGCTCTCCATTTTTGCTGCTCGCGTTGGTCCGTGGAGATCCACCGAGCCTCTGACAAGAGCGGAAAAGACCCCCTGGTGGTCTTATTTCTTTCTTACTATATTTGATCTTTGCACTCGCAGCCCAACAGAAATCCATGTCCGAGTGATCCAGTTGCAAAATTAGCTGCAAATGATTTCCCCAGGCATATTCATGCGCGTGTATACCAGCAGAGCTAAGCTGAGGATGCTCAAAACCAAATCTCTCTTATTCTCTTTCTTGCTCTCTCTCTCTCCCTCTCTCTCCCTCTCTCTCCCTCGCTCTCTCTCTCCCTCGCTCTCTCTCATATCGACCAATTGCTGCTCCGTCCTTCCTTAGTGGGCTCAGACTTTGATCTGCTCGTTAATTATGAAAAACAATCATGGATTTTCTCATTATGAGCTCTAATATGCACAGGGCCGCAACGCAGGATGGAAGGTCGAGCGTGCACGCACGCGTGTGTGCGTGCTGTCTGAGTGAGGTTGTGGTGGGGATCTTTAAACATTTTACAGCCTTCTATGTATTGTTTTAAGACATTTAAATATAACAGATTTATTTCCTGGTTTCACTGTTGCTTGTTTTGAGAGGAAACGCAAGTGTGAAGCGGCGTGTTGGGTGTCAACGGGAACATGTGAATGGGGGGGTGGGGGGGTGAGTAATTAGGCACCTTCAGGGTGTGAGTGACAAGGTTAACACGCTGGGGCTCTCTCCTCCTCCCTCGCCGCCTCACCCCTTGCCTCCTTCCCTTCTGCCCTCAGGAGGGCCCTCAGGAGTGTTACGTGGTGGATTAGTGGGCAGGGGGTAGTGCTGTGCACGCCACGAATCCGGCGTTGCAACACTGGCTTTGGAGATATAAGCCCCCCTGCTCGCCCTGCTTCTCTGAGGAGGGAGGCCCCTTCAGACCACAGCCTGGAGAGAGAAAGAGGAAGAGAAAAGATAGAGGGCCGGGAGAAAAGGCTGGCTCCAGCAGGGATTAGAAGATGGTGCTAATCTGGAGGCATTTGCCCTCTTTTTTTTCTTTGTGTGTATATGTGTGTGTGCGAGCACTTTTCTATGTATTAACAGTATTTTCTGATATCTACAGACTTAAAATCACATTATTACTTGCTCCGCTTTAAAATGAAACACAAATAAGTGTTAGACGAGTTAGATTTTCATCCTTACCGCTCCGGTCCCCGGTTAAGTCTTCCAACAAAAAAGGGACCCCTCGACCTTGAAACCCAGCAGGAGGAGCAGGCAAACTGGAGATGGAGGAGCTTAGTCCTGAAGATCCACCGACAGTTAGTCCAAGTCAATCCCGTGTCTACAGGGAGAGCCGCAGCCTTCGCCACAAAGAGGAAGCCTCAATTAACAAGCTTAAAGACGCTGAAACACACTGGAAGGACTCGAGCTACGCAGGGAAATATTATCCTTTTCTTACTGGTTGATAATGTGAGGTCAAGAGGCACGTTCGAACCCAGACATGTACACCGGCCTTGACTTGTGGGGAAAGTCGACAGGATGGGGAAAGTTGGGTAATAGATTTTAAACAGATACGTTAACTCAAGGTTCACTTACTTGCTTTTTGGGGACTATTTAACTGTGGCTTCCTCAGCAGATGCTCAGTTGTCTCAGTAGCTTGACAAAACTCAAGGCCTACTTTAACTGTTTCCAAGGTCAAGAATGATCTTTCACAACTTATATGGATGCAGAGATCCAACTTTTTCTCTCCTGAGACAGATTCTGAGATCAGTATCAAGGTATCTACTGATACCAATATACCAATCAAGTTAACCTGACTGGAATGATATTTATATAAGGTAACATGAGTCCAGGGATTGCTGTTTTATGTAAACCGTATGTAATATGGATAGGTTGTCTGTTACGTTGCTAAAATTGTGTCTTTCATACTAGTTTATTAAGATGTTTTTGTCATGTGTTTTATGATGACCCTGATCGAGGCTGCAAACCAAATTGTATTGGTGTCACAATAAAGTTGTTGCTGTAGTTTTGACATGTTGTAACTAGACTCGTGAATCAAGTCATTTGATCTGTGAAAGACTCAAACAAGACCAAAGTCAAATGTTTTTCTTGGGCAAGCCAAGTCCTGCAGTCTCAAGTCTTTATAAAGAGATAAAGACAAGGCATTAGTGCCTGTCTAATAATAATATCACTGGCCAGTTATCTAACCTGCTCAAAAAGTATGACAATGAACTGAAATTGAAGCAGAAAATCAAGTTCCAACTCATCAAAACAGTTTCTTGACTCGTCGACTCGTGTCCACATCCCTGTTCTGACAAAGATACTCAACCTTGATTGACACTTAGACCCACAAGATGTAGGTATGATTTAAAAAAGTTTTCTAACTTTATTATTTCTAAAATGTGTCCCATTGTTTTTTGTCTAGGAATGCAAAGGCAGCACCCTGGACCAGACATGCCCAACTTCTACTCCCTGTCCCCTGGAGGAGTCGGGCAGATCACGCCACCACTGGGCTGGTGAGTCCCAGACAAACAAAAGCAAAAAGCATGCACAGATGATTCATGTAAACAAGGGGCAATTACTATCCTGTCTCTTCACATTGGATGCACACTGACACTGTGCACTGAGTGGAGGAGTGGTGGCCTGCAGCGGCAGCAGCCGACACAGGGGAGGTCTGCCTCTGGCTCTTCCTGCTGCACTGCTGCGGCTTCAGCCACACGGCTCCTCTGTGTGCCCAGCACATGTCAAACACATCACAGCATACGTGCCCCTGCATAACCATATGGCTGCTTAACCCCCATCAAAGCTTCCTGGAAGCACTTTGCTCTCTGAGCCTCACTTCATGTTTGTGAAGCCCTTTTTTTTAAAGTATCTCTTACCCCTTTCTTCCTTCTTTGACTGCATCCTTGTCACTGCCATTCTTGTGCTTTTTCATTTTCTTGCCCTCTTTCCTTCTTTCTCCTCACTATCTCTTTCTCTGTCAGTGTGATGTTTGTAAAGACACGGCTTTAGGCATACACTGAGTGAAGCCAGATGTAAGGTGCAGGATCAGGCGATGGTTGAAGCCCAGGCGGCCTCCTCATGCTTTCTTGCTCAGATCATCTTAAATCTACCTATGTCTACCCACAGTATTTTTTGATTTGGGAACTTTTTTTTCAAATGTATGAACTTTCTCCCACTTTCCACTTTGTTCTGTTCGAGTCCCTTGAACTGAGGGAGCATTGTGTTTGCATTACTGAACGTTGCTGTTCAGTCAATTTCATGCCTTACAAGAATCTTCCTTTCTTTAACAAAAAACAGCAACCAGTGGGAACATAACCGCAGCATGATGAAGTGACTGTTGAAACAAACAGACAAATGGAACAAAATGAAAAGTGGAGACATAATGGACCCACTGATGACAAGAAACTTTTTACTTTTTTGCATTTCAAATGAAGACTGTTGAAGAGTTTTGAGATGGTGACAAGAAAATACAAACATCTCCAAAGATGAAATCCATATGAAAAACAGCTCTGAAAGAAAGAAAGAAGCTCAAATAAACAAATACTAAAGACAACCCTTTCTTTCTTTTGGTTCCTCCTATTTACCTGACCTTTACTGTTCTCCAGCTACTGTGAAGTTCCTGACTTCATTAGTTACTGTATTACCAGAAGCCTTAAAACGTAACACAGCTGCAGCATTCACTAGAGAGAAGCAGAGATCAAATAGAAGGTCAGACACACAAACATGTTTTTTGTTTGTGAGAATTTTATTTTTCTGATTTTGTTTTTTGATTGATCACCTCACAACCGACTACTGTATGTTCATCTTGCGAGAGGGAGATTTTCGTGTGGTCTTGTTTACTGAGTCAAGCAGGATATTATTATAATTATTATTGACTGCTGTCCGTAAGCCAAATTGCCCCTCGGGGACATTAAAGCTTTACTTTACTGCACTACTCGAATATTGCAGGAAAGAGGTTGATGAAGAACTGTACACATGAGAACTGCAGCTAGTGACTCTGTTCTCAATGTCTTTCTACATATTAAGAATTAATTAATTAATAAGAATCGAACATCACTGCAAAAATTAAAAATCTTACCAAGTATATTTGTCTAATTCTAGTCAAAATATCCCATGACACTTAAAGGTGCACTATGCAGTTTTGGGGAAGACATTTTTAATCAGAAGAGAAAGATATTCATTGACTGATTTTTTAAATTTTTAAAATGTTTTGTCTAATCCTAACAAACAAACTCTTTGTTTTCTTTACTGAATAAAACAATAAACAAACTGACCTTAAAGGACAACACAATTTCATACTGTTTTTCTCTGTTTATATAGTGGCGGACCCTGCCACCTTCCTAGCTCCAAACAATCTTCTGGGGACCTTATTTTCCTCTGAGAACAGCTTGTTTTTTCAGTTATGGAAAGTTTGTATTATTAACCTCATTAACAATGTAAATACTGAAATTCTAAATTTGAATTTCTTCTCCAAAACTACATAGTGCCCCTTTAATAACAGACAATCACCTAGAAAGTAGCATATCAGTGAAATAAATGGCTTGTTTTTAGATAATTGTTCCATCAGCAGTGGCATTTTCTCCAGTGTGTGTATTTCTTTCCTTGTTTGTGACCACTGTCGCATTTTTTCCACTTAGGCGACATCTATGGATTCCTCTCTATGCTGCTGTCCTTCTCTGACCTCTTTAATAATCAAAGTCTGCTGTTACTGCAGGTTCTCACACCACATGGTGCCCGGCCCCCCTGGTCCCCACGCCACAGGGATCCCCCACCCGGCCATCGTCAACCCACAGGTCAAACACGAGCCTCTGCATGAAACAGACATCATGCACATGTGAGTCCTGCAAACACAAAATACCTTCATCAAACACTCTCTACCAGCATTTTCCTGAGAGTATTTCCAGGTATTTGTGTGCTCCACCACTTCAGTAGGCCTTTGCTGAACAAACCCTCTGTCAGAGCCTTGTTCTCATTCCCTTGATGTGAGCAGATAAGCAGCGAGGGCCCGTGCTCTACTGATAACGGGCCTGTGCTTCATTTGGCCTCAGGGATCACAACACACTTAGCCAGCAACAGATACAGGTCCTAGATTAGTGCTTGGATGAACTGAATTCACATCCCCAGTGTGTGTGCAGTGGGAAGTGCTGTGAGCGCCCTGAAGTGGTTATCGCTGATATTTCCATTATTCATGGCCATCCCAGCACCAAGACTGTACGAGTATCAAAAAGGTTATTAGAAAGTAAGTCAGGAGTGGGAGCAGAGTATCTTCAGAGTGTTTTAAGCGATTGCCAGTGTGCTGAGAAGGTTTGGTTGTCATTACTGGTGAAGTAATCTCTCTGCATAAAGTGCAACTGCACATGATTAAAGAGGCAAGGGGCCCATGGCGTGGCAACCCATCGCACGCTGCCTCACCATTGGCTGAGAACAACCAGACCCTCGCTGCTTTTGTCGCCATAGCGGCACCGCAGTTTCCCTTCCTCCATTGCTTTGCTCTTTTATTCCCTCATTTTGTTTCTTCCTCCTTCTTCACCTCCGTCCGTGTCGTTGTTGTTGTTTTCGTCTTCACAGGAAACCCCAGCACGAACAGAGAAAGGAGCAGGAGCCCAAAAGACCGCACATCAAGAAGCCGCTAAACGCCTTCATGCTCTACATGAAAGAGATGCGCGCGAATGTGGTCGCCGAGTGCACGCTGAAGGAGAGCGCCGCCATCAATCAGATCCTGGGACGGAGGGTAGGTGCACCGGCCTAGCTCTCTCTTTGTTGATTGAGTAAAATCACCAAGAGACCACAGTTCAAGCCGTGGCTCTGAAGAGGCTGTGTGGACTGCCTTCCCCGGCCCAATTAGTTTAAAAAGTACAAGGATTCCTCTCTTTATTAACATACAGGCTTTTATGAACTAGTTGTGATTATTGTCATAATGATTGCCCCAGCCAATTACTTCCCTCTCAGCAGCACAGATACAGACCGCCTATCTAACTGACATTTAATCAAATTGGCTTTAATAAAACATGCCTGGATAATGGCACGGTTGGAAATGACAAAATTTGTTCCTTTTGAGGATTGGGAAAAGAGTGGAACCACAGAGCCATGTTAAAAGCCTTAACGAATAGGCCTGGCGGTTGAGGCAGCCAGCCACAGCAAAGCCTAGTTTGTGGCCTGCACAGGGTAATTGCTCGCTGACATAGTTTGAATAAAAAGCGCTGCTAAATTGGAACCAGTGTTTTGATATGAAATCAAAGTTTTTTTTCCCCTCTTTCAGACTCTCTGCATGTTAATCTCTTCATCATGTGCCCCCCTTCTTCTTTGTCTCTCTTTTATCCCCCCCCCCTTTTTTATTTCTACACCAAACGTTTGGAAGTTGAAAAGATTTTTTTTTTCTTCTTTTTACCAAAACAGCAGCACACTTCTTTATGCAGGGAACATGCAAGTGCATGCCAGTAATTGACTGTATGCTATTTTCTCCCTAATCTCCTTTTGTACTGAAACAGTGGCATGCTTTATCTCGGGAAGAGCAAGCTAAGTATTATGAGTTAGCCCGCAAGGAACGGCAGCTCCACATGCAGCTCTACCCAGGCTGGTCCGCTCGAGACAACTATGTAAGTATCAACAGAACAGATTGGCAGAGGTGCGCGTGCATGTGTGTGTATGTTGATTTCATGTTGTTTGTGTATGTCCTGCATGATTTGTTCTTTAAATGGCACACGGGCTAATTCACGCTAGTCGGTGCCATGCTAATGGGGTCCATTTGTGGAGGCTTTGTTTCAGCCTAATGTGTAATTCATAGCGCTGTTATATTACCGTCCGCACTGAAATGGATTGTAGTATTGTGGACATGATTATCGCCACAGTGAGTGAAAACTGCCTGGTAATGGTTATGCTAGTCTTTGATGTTCCATATCAGCATGGATGTAAAAAGCAGCTGTTAGACTGAGCTGAGGAGGCAGCAGCAGCAACCTTTGCTCCTCTAGCTGCCCATTTTGTTAGTGAATGTGGGAGGTTCAGCTGGATTTAGAATGCAACTCTGTTTTTCGGTGTGTATATCACAGTCTGTGTGTGCGTGTGTGTGTGTCGTCAGTGTGTGGCGTGTATGAATTTGTGAGAGCGAGCACCAGCCTTTTATTAAAAGTGTGGCTCCGGCACTCACGTTCACTCCACCACCAAAGTGCTTTGTGGTGTTTATCTGCCTCCCCTCGGACACCGACAGCATCCCTCCTCCTTCTGCCTCCACTGCTCCGCTGCCAAACTGCCTCGCTGAGGGAGGAGGAAGACGGTTTTCTGAAGCTACACAGCTGAAGATACACAGCATCAGCTAGTGACAGTTCCTCATTTAATTTTCAGCTTTGTTAGTACAAACATATTTGACAGGTAGTGGAGGGAAAAAGTGGAGGAATGGCTTCCCACTTGGCATACCAGAGAGATAAAGGGAAACGATATGTTTAACGCAAAACATTTCTCACAAGTATCCCTGCGAGCGCTCTTCTGTGACCCCTCCCACAAACAAAATCCTCAGCTGTGCACAGCCGTGCGTGCATCATGCCTGGAAACACCCAAAATAGGTAACGCAGTGGCATGGAGAGCGTGTAGCATTCATAGTTTTGCTGTGTGTACCCCCTCTCTCATCCTTTCTCTCACCCACTCTCACTTAGTCTCTCTTCTTCCCTGTCTGCCGCAGCAGTAGAAGGCAGATTAGCTCATGAATAAGTGGATTAGCAGACTTTGCAGCAGGAAACCAAAGTGCTGCTCATATTTGACTAGAACGACTCTACGCTGCTATCTATACCTATAGTCTCCCCCCTGGGGATTTAGCATAAGCTATAAATCCTTACACACTCCCACCACCTCGCTGGAAAAAGAGTGGCGCTCTTCACAGTCATTGAGCTAGACTAGCCTAATTACACTGAGCATTTTAAATTGCACTTCATGTTAATATTTGTCATTAGAGGGACTTCAAAGGTAGTGGAAATGTGGCACAGACAGGTCACAGCGGCAGGACAAGCTGCGCCTCTATCCGGTTAGGATGGTCCCAGCTCAAAATAGGACGACAAATGATCAGAAAGGAAGTCATTTAAAGGCACAGTGTGTAATTTCTGCCACCAGCGTGCCTCAATCAAAACAAAACGGAAGACGTAAGCAGTGTGGAATCATGGGAGTCGTTGCCTTCATTGTTTACCACCACTGCCGATGAAAATCAAGAAATGGTCATGGACGTGACTTCCTTCCTGTCTCTCTCTCTGGTGTATCAAATGAAACGTACCGTTACCTTGAATAAAACGACAAATCTCTCTGGATAATATAAGTACACAACAACAACAAAATGTATATGGACATTTTAATGTGTAAATGTTACATACTACTGCTTTAAAAGCAGGCAGAGCTCACTAAACACCATTTCGGACTCTTTCCTCGGTCCGCCCCTCAGCGTGGCAGTTTGCTCGCGGTGTCCGGAGTCCGAGGGATGCTGGTTTGGTTGCCCAGCAGGGGATGAGTGAACATGGCAGTCAGCAGCAGGATACCAGAGTGGTCTAGTGAGCGTGAGTGCTGGAGCCACACTTTATGTGTTCCTCTGTATATTTTTTAGGGAAAGAAGAAGAAGCGGAAGAGGGAGAAGATGCAGGAAACGGCCCCCGGTAAGCACACGGCCCCTCCAAGTTCCCTTCTCTTTTCTACTTTTTCTGTCTGTTGCATCTTGAAGTTGTGAGTTACACCATCTTTTCACGGTAACACATAATCTTTTAGAGTATGCTGCTGCATTTCTGTTAATGCACACTCTGTTAATCTCCCAGTAGACAGGGACAAGTCTGACTAACGTTACCTGCTATCCTCACTCTGGCTTCAGTAGACTGGCTCGTTTCTGTGCAGGCAGCATAGTCTTCCGCTTTTCTTCTAGATTTTCTTTGTGTACACCCCTCCTTCCTTTCCATTTGTTCCTTCCCTCTCTCTCATCCCCATCTTCACATATTACACCTACTTTGGGATTAGTCTGTCCATTCTATACGACTTCTTACCGATTCTGGGCTTTGCACTATTTGTTTGCCTGCTGCTCCACAGTTATGTCTTTCTGCTGACCTTGTTTAGCTGCGCTTATGAGCCTCCTCTCAACTCTGCAACTGTAATCCATTGAGAATTACATCTTAAGTAAAATGTCAGTATTTTTTTTATTTCTTTGGATGGTAAAGATCTAAGCCATCCAGACACCTCCAAAATTTGTTAAAAAAAGATGCAATTTTCTGCAGGTACAGGCCAGAGAATGAAAACGGCGTACATCTGAGAAAATGGTAAGACAAACCCCCTCTATCCACCCTCCCTGTCTGATCAGTTCAATATATGTCAAGTCTTTTTAAACTGCTAAACACTGACTTGAGAGTATGTACTCACAGACTAATCCTAAAAAGGTCCACCCTAACCTCGCCATAGTCATTGTGTCAGCGGTGTTAAGGCCTGAAGAGGGATTGTGCTTTGTGTGTGGAGTTTGCTCAATGGCCTCGGCACAATAGGCACTGGATTTTCTCCCTCTGTGTGCGTGTGCGCATGTGTGTAATCAAACGTGTGTGAGTGTGTATGTCGAACTGGCTCGATTGGATGTTTTTTAGATGAAAGGTCAAGATGTTGTGTCAGCACTTTACTGCTTATTTTCCTTCCATCGTGTGTGAAAAATGTCCAAATAAAAAGGAAAATTGTTGCTTAATAAATCAGACATCTCATCCACTTGGTGTTTTTCTAAACACTGACTGAATGATACATCTGAAAACAGTTTTACTAGCCCAGAACAGTTTTTTTTTTTTTTTTTTTTACTGCTGGTGCAGGCTAAAATGTCAGCTCAGCCCCATATGGACTACATGTGTTGTCTCCCTCTGCATCTTTGTGGAGCAGAGCACGATTCAGCAGCTTGTTTGGCAGGAACTTAATGAGATGCTATACCTTAATAAGATTTCACGCTATCTGGGGTTTCAGGGTGTCTATAATGCCTTCATGACAAAGGCACTCCACAGTCGTTTTTTTTTTCATTTTACATTTGAATGATATGTTGAGATATATTGATTCAGATGACATGTCAAACCCTCACCGAACTGTCACCTGTCCTTTTTTTCCTTTCAAAAGACGGATTAATGTTCCCAATATGTGGCAAAGGCAACTCTATTTTCCCTCTTTCACTCTTCCTTACTCTCGTTGCTCTGCCTCCCTCTGAGTCTGGTAGCATCCTGTTGTTCCGCTCCCTTTCGGCAGCAGAAAAAGCCGGGCAGATGTGACAAATCTGGTCTTACGTCGAAATCGCCCCCCCCCAACCACACAAAGGTTTTCCACTTGATCGATTCCTGACCCAGTGGCTCTCTCTGAACCCAAAATTGGGCTGCTTTTCTTTTTCGTTTTTTTTTTTAACTCTCTCTCTCGCCACAGCCGGTTTTCAAAGCACAGAGAGAGAGCGAGAGAGCGCTAAAAAGCACTTTATCTCTGATCCAATAATTAGCAGCGCCTAGCCGCAGCGGGATGGACACCCTTGCTGATTCTCAGTGACAGCCTTAAACTAATATGCATAATACCGAGGATACTGCCACAACTCCCCAAGCCCTCAATTTATGCAGATCCCAAAGAGCTGGATTGAGGTTAGCTTGGTGTAGACGCCAAAAAAACATATTTTAAATGAACTCGTTTGTCTGTTTCTTTTCATCTGCCCCTCGCCTCTACCCCATCATGAAAAATCTGAAAGGAAATTTGTTAATGAGTCAAATTCGAAGACACAATTTGAACACCTTTTTTGTGCGCGATGGTTCGACACAGTGAATGTCTTTCGATTTTTTTAGCGCCAGTGAAGAATATTCAGCAGAACAAAGTGAAATGTTTCAGTCTAGGTAGATTTTTATGAAGGGAGGATTGACTCAAAACACATTCATATTAACATATTTTATAGCTTCTGAAGAGTTTTTCTGCCTGTGAGGCAAACCAGGAGTTGAGTCGTCGCCGGGCTGTGTTTTATGGCTTGCCGTTGCTTCTCTTTGTTATCTTTAGCATGTCAAACACTGGGCCCGCCACACAGCTGGCTCTCACCACAGTGGAGCGCAGCACTCTGAGAAGTCATTACTCCAACAATGTGAAATGAGGGTTTCCGTCTCTTCCCCATCGTCACTCCCTGCCCCAGCCACCACCCCCCCTTCGTTTTTTTTCCCCTTCCACTGACTGGAAATGTGCAGTTTTACCCCACCTTTCCTCACCACTCCTGCACCCTTCTTTTATTTAGTTTCTCTCTCCCTCTCTTGCTTCCTCTCGCGCTTTTAGCCTTTTGTCTGACTAAGCCTGCTGATTCACAGCCCTTTGAGATAGTTATCTGGCCGAGACACATACATGCCCCGGAGGCTTTCTCCTTTTTCAGCCACTGCACATTTTTTTCACAGGGGGGAGACACTCCTCACAAAGGTGGGCCTTTTTTAATCTGGCCATGGAGTTGCATACACTTGCAAACCTCCATAAAACTGCACGTGAGTCACCTTGCTCAGACTCTTATGAAGGTGCTCTTTTGTTGACATCTTTGACAATGGACATCTGTACAAGTGAAGAGGTATTTTTCAATTACATGATCCAGGATATCTTCTAGGTATTACAGTAACAATTTATAGTTATTTAGATGTATTAATCACTTATTTTCATTGGCCATATGTGAGCTGATTTTCCCGGTGTCCCTCGGTCGATTTGTTTAAGTTATTAAAAGCTGCTGGATCGTAGATTTCTTTGCAAAGGACCAGGGTCGGAGTTTTTGCAACCTTATGCACGTTCTCGAGCGCCTCGTCTCAGCAACAGTAGCTAGTAACATTCGTTTAGAAATGGAGACCGCTAACATAAACTAACGACTGGCCTCCATCACAACACAGAAGTTCCACAGAGCCCCTTGGTTCTTTTTTTGGCACAAGCTCCTCATCCGCCACCCTGCTTGCTTTACCTCGCCTTGCATGGTTTAAAATAAAAAGAGCCACGTGAAGTACTCCATCCAATCAGCGTAGACATCTTTTTTAGCCAAATCCCTCAATGGAGAGAGGCAGGGATGATGTATCTTTGTAGGCTAACCTGAAAAGTTAGCATCGCCCTGGTTCCCCCGTGGGATTTTTCGACTGTCGCAGAAATTAAAGTCTTGGCAGTCACCTTTTTTAAGATGCGTAAACACTTAAAATTGTATGTTTTTTAATTTATTTTATGTCTGAGAACAAAATATGAGAATCACGTAAGCTTGTGTTGACCAAAAACTTATTTCAGACATGTAACGACAGAATCGCACGTACAAAAATGCTGTTTATTTATTTCTGAGTTTTAGGACTTTAAATAAGTACGACCTCATGTGTCACTCTTGTTTACATACTGACTCAGCAGGTGAAACTCCTTGTTCTTGTCTTGTTTTCAGGATTGGATGGACCTAGTAGGCTATTGTCGTTTCCTTTTCTCAGGAAGTGAGGACCACAAACTCATATTTACTGCTCGACGACTCGATCTCGTCTCATATTGTGAATTTTTGCAACGACTAGAATAATTGTGCCCAAGGTTTCTGTGTGTAATGTTTTTTAGTCTCTCAACGCATTAAAATATGCATACATTAAAAAAAAAAAAAAACGGACTTCCTGCTTGTCAGTGAGGTTATGAGAAGTTTGGAAACAGAAGTGAGAGGACAATACATACGGCGCTCTCAAAGGAGATTGCAGGCGCCTTCAAGATCGATCACTGAAATGGTCTGAATGCCCACCCCTAATTAAGATCTGATAAATGAGGTCCATCTCTAACCACATGTCTTGGTCCAGCAACATAAAAGAAAGTGTTGTTCGAGCAGGAGCTTTGGTGGCTGGCTACCCTCTCCTCTCCTGCTCCCTCTGATGTGTGCAGCCAGAAGTCAGCTGTCAAAAGACTTTGATGAGCGAGGAGGGAAGAAGAAGAAGAGGGAGAGAGGGAGAGAGAGGGGAGGGCGCGAGCACGTTTGGGGGGGAGAGGGGGGGAGAGGGAGGGTAAAAAAAGGGCCAGAAGAAAATCCCTCATTCTCCAGAGTTCTGAGTTTACCCAATCTCACTCGACTGCCACTCATCCTTCAGTCTCCATCCCTCATTTCTTCCCCTCTTCTTCTCTCTTTTTTTTTTTTATTTGTTGCCTCTCATCTTCTCTCTCAGACCCTCATCACTCTCTGCACATTTCTCTCTCACACACACACACACATCTGAGCAGCCAGCCACACACCCCGGCTGCAATTAGGCAAGATTCAGCGTCTGCCTCTATTTCCCGAGTCGTTTCAATTTGGCACCAAGCCTCTAGGCCACTGCGGCACAGCCCAGTGCCTCCACACCCCGCCTTATTAGTGACCTGGGATAATTGGGGAAGGAATCGCAAAAAAAAGGGGGGGAAAAAAAGTCTGGGTATCGCTCTGAGCAGCACGCAGGAGTTGAGAGGATGTTTTTAAAACTACTTTGCACAAAAAGAGGAGTGGGAGGCGGAGGAGAGAGATTTGGGTTGAAATCAGAGCGACGCCCCGGTTAATGTTTCTCCGGGTGGGAAACAGAATCGGAAACGTTCACCCCCTCTCACTCCCCTGACCTCCACAAAGCCGACTCTGTGAAGAAAAATGACCCTCTCAGCACTTAGTTTGTAGACTTCCAGAGGGTGGCAGTGTGTCAAACTCCGTGTAATTTAAGCGTATGTGGTTTTAGCTCAGGAGTAGCCATCTTTCACCCCGACATGCTGCTCTTATCCTGGCCTGGCAACCTTATTTGACACTTTAAAGAGGAAAAAAAAAACATTAAGAGGGAAGTATAATAACCCTCTTAAAAGTCTGTTTACATGTGAGAAAATGCAGCTATAGTTCTGCCATTGTTTAGACTGGGGCTTGAAATTTGTTTTGATTGAGTCACGGGCCCATTGTGTTGTGGTTTGGCCAGCTGCAGTAACAGTATGAGGGTCCAGTCTCTCAGCTTTCTTTTTTTGTGATGTCTTCTCCACTTCCTCTCTTTCTCTCCCTCCGCCTCCTCCTCCCCCCCCTCAGCCTCACCCCTGTGGCTCCTTGAGGCACCGCAGCCCTTCGGAGCTATGTGACCTTATAAAACGCTCCCCTCGTGAGATGCTTATCTCTGAATGAAAGGCCCCCAGGTAACACGGCGGGCACAGACAGGAAGAGGACAGCGGTGTTTGTTTTTTATTTCACTCTCGTCATTGTTAATAGAGGCAAAGCCTCACCCCGAGCTCCATCTTTTTTCCCCCTCTTCCACTCCCGTTTCCTCGCTCCTCCTCTGTCCTGACGGAGAATATGAGTGGCGGCGGAGGCCTTTGAAGCGAGACCACAGCAGAGGGAGCAGTCATTGTGCCGGCTCTTTGAATCTGCAGTAACTCCCCCCTCCCTCCCTCCCGACATCCCCCGGCCTGCAGCGGCTCAGACTGAGCTGTGCGGGGGCACACGGCCAGACTTCAGCTGCCCGGGCCCCCAGCGACGCTGCCTCAGATGTGGGCAACGCCTCCCTCCCTTCCTCCCACACCCTCCTGTACTCCCCTAGTCTCACCCACACATGCCTGAGGTTTGGGGTTGCGGTGACTCCCCCTCCCCTTTTCCCCTTTTGACCACAACCAGACCCCACCCTTCCCTCCTCTCCAACATTTTACACAGACGCTTCTTCCCTCGTCTTCCTCTCTCAGCCCCTCCTGACTGACTTGTTAGTTTCTGATAGCCCCCGTGGAAAAGCTCCGACATCCCCTGAGCCTGCCTTTTGATTGGAGGTTAAAAATATCAAAGGGGCGACTTCTTTTATGTTGAATGTCTCGGAGCCAAAGAAAGTGCTGACTGTGCGCAGCATTTTGTTTAAAACATCGCTTTGTCTTCCAGGTGCTTTGTTTTTTTTTATTGCCCTGCCGATTTTATTTTCCCCCGTTGTCTTTAAGAGCGCCGCTGCCACAAACGTATAGAGAGGAGGCTCCTTTTTAAAAGGTGTCGCCGAAGCCAGCTGTGTGATCCAGAACCCGGGTCACTGCCAAAACACGCCACCGCACCAGACTCTGATCTAAATGTGTGGATGATTACTAAGTAGAGCTCTCTGAGCCAGACTGAACTGAGTGGATGATGTAACAAAGGGTTGGCGCTCAGTGTGTGCTGGATCTCAGGTTGAAGTTAGAGGGGCTGCGGTTTCATTATTAGTCTACTCATCAGAGTCGACAGACGCTGAGAGAAATGTTGGTTCGGTTTCTGACAGCAGTGGTGACATTTGTCAGCAATGGTTCTTGTAACTCGAGCTGAACAATTTGGGTAATTTCAAGTCATTTACAAGCAAAAATACCGAACATTCACTGGCTTCAGCTGCTGTTTTTTTTATTAAATAAATTCAACATCTTTAACTTCGGGAAAAGCACACTGACGTGTTTCAGACAGTGTTTCTAGTAGTAACCCAAAACAAATTATGAAGCTGACAATGAGCATAATGTGTCTCCTTTGAGCTCAGTGTGGTGGCTGTTGCCACGGCCATCTTGGCTGTGCCTGACCCTGCCTAATCTAAAAATGGGCCAAGAAGCCTGGTTGCTAACAGCTAGCTATCTGACAATACAAAAAAGACAAGTGAGTTATACAAAAATTCCCCGCCTGTGATTGCTGTAGAGTTGGGCATTTTAACATGGGCATCATAAACTATATATGGTATGTTGATTAGCTTGTGGAGTCAGCCTCAAGTGGCCATTGGAGGAACTGCTGCTGTTTTTGGCACTTCGGTGATGGCTTCATTTTTCTGCCCCGATTGTTGCTGCTTGGTATCAATAAGGAATAAGGTTGCACTCACTACATTAGTCACATTTGACTCATCCAAAGAAGTCAAATGGAGCAAGAAATATGTGCAGTCTGACAGACAGGTTGGATAAGAAAACTTGACTTCAAAATAAAGCGGCTGAACTGTTGGCTTGTTTACAGCCTGTCTAATCACCGGCTGCACACTTGACTACTTTATAGTGATGTCACCATGTTCCCAGATCTCAACTGATGAGTACAATATTATCACAACTGAGAATGATGGCTAAAACTATGCCAGTAAGACCCGTCTTTTAAGATGACTCTGGCACATCTTTCTTTACTTGCACTTCTCTCTCAGCCTTCAGTCTTTCCCGCTCGCTTCTCCTCCAAATCTCCCCTCTCCTCTCTGCCATGGTAAAGTCTGCGCCTCAGCCTGCACTGGAGACACCTCTCTCCACTCGGCTTATTTTTAGAGTAATTTGTCGGCGGTGTTTTCCTTTTTAATGGCACCAAAAGAAACCCCAGAGCTGTGTGTCGGGGAGAGAGAGGGAGCTGAGGAGGCGGGTGGGTGAGTCGGTGGGTTTTTGGAGGTGAGGGGGCTATGAGGCAGGCGGGCCCCAGCTGCGGGCGCTTTGATTTGGCCTGGGAGGTGAAAGCGGCGATTGAGACGCGAGGCCGTGCCAGTTATCTTAACCTCCCACACTTCAAAAGCCGGGCGAGAGCATGTCCGACCCCTTCCCCTCCCTCCCTCCCGTCCCGTAGAGGGAAAGGAATTGGGGGGAGGAGAGAAGGGGGGAGACTAAACCTTCGCGAGCCCTCTGAACAGAGGAGCGTTTCATTTCCTGCAAAAAAGTCCAGCCGGCATTCCTGAGCACTAATGTAGAGGGAGGCGGAGGAGGAGGAGGTGGAGGGAGGTGAGGGGAGGGGAGGGGAGAGGAGGGGTCAAGTTGCTCCTGAATCCCAGTGTTTGTGTCGGCTGGACCTTGTGAAGAGCTGGCCTGGTGCCCCCCTACAACCAACCACCACGCACATACACACCCCTGCTGTTACCACCAACCCTTTCTTTTTTTTTTAAAACTTGCGCACACACGCACACACTCACACACTCACACACTCCTCGCCCACAGCCCCTCAGGCCTCTTCCCCAGGCAGGAAGGCCAGAGCTTTTCATGTCTGTGGTGGGGGAAGGAAAAATGCTCCCCAGGAAACAGGGTGCAGTGCCGGGCGTGCGGGCCCGCTTTGAGATCCTGGGATGAAAAGAGAGAGGGCGGCGGAGGTAAATAAAAGCGACAGGGGCTCTCTCTTTCTCTCTGAGCGCTGTGCTCCTTTTCAGTTTTCTGCTCTGTGCAGCTCGGGGTCAGCTCTCCTCGGGAAAGGTGGCCTCTGTCCTGTTCCCTTTTATCCACATGTGGTAAAGCAGTCTGCAGGGTGGTGTGTGTGTGTGTGTGTGTGTGTGTGTGTGCGTTTGTGTGTGAGTGTTAAGATGCAGTGAGCAGCAGGGCTCAGCTGACTTTCTCTCCTACAAAAACACACTCTTGGCTTTGCCACAAGGGAAAAGCAAACTAATACCGTTTCTTTTCCTTTTTCCGTCTTCACAAAACATCCATCTTTTTAGTCGCAGGAGGCATCCATCCACCTCTGTCTCTGCCTCTCCACTTTGATCACAGATTCTATTTGATGCTGCTCGGGTCTAAAATAACTCTCCTTGGCTTGTCAATAACTGAAGCTAACTCTGTTATGTTAGCTCAAGCCTGGATCGCGAGAGGGAAAAGAACACTTTTAGCAGCCTGACAAACAATTTCCCCGTCAGGGAAAGGGGCCAATTTCATAAGAGTCCTGTGAAGTAGATTGAGCAGTCAGGTAACATTTTTACACCGCGGCGTCAGTCTGCACCTGAACGACGTTGGCTCGTATAATTACCAACATAAACCCACGAACTCTGCTAGTTTTAACCAGCTGGGTCAACGTGGCGATCCTCCTGTGCGGAGTGTATTTCCTCGTCTTGTTTTCCCAACGCCCACCTGCAGCGCCGGCCTAAAATGTCAACCAGAAGCTGCACAATTGGGTGCTCGCCTTGAGAGCGCGAGAGGAGGAATGAGTCAGTCAGGGGAGGGCAGAGAAGAGCGCAGCGCTGCCAGCTGGGTCACGGCAACCCCCATGTTGGAGTAGATCAAAGCTAGCCCGGCCCACATCCTGTCACTGACCTATAACCCCTCTGTAGTTCAGTGCTTCGCTCGACACTGCTGCAAAGGCTTTCATTCAATCAGCTGTAACACTACGAAGACAAGAGTAATGATTCATTTTGTAGATGTAATGACAGGTTGCTCATCCCTCCCTGAACCGGGGAGGCGTGCTTGCGTGGTGAGACACTCTCGAGTCATTCTGAGTCATCTTGATATGTCTGGTTTTGGTTAATTTGATGTGAATGTGACCTGTGTTTGAGTGTTTGCTCCTGATGTTGTTTTTTTTTCAGAGGTCGCAGAAGTACACACATTCTTTGCTCAAGCAGAAGTGCAGATAAAGAGTAAGAGTCAAGTAGAAGTACTGATACAGCATCTTTACTCGAGTAAAAGTAAGAAAGTACAGGCTCTGAAATGTAAAAAATATCCCTCTGAAGGACATTTCTACAAGCAGATTCTGCGCAGAGCTAACTGAACCTCACATCATATTAATATAATTCAAAGACTATTTAAAGGTGCACTATGTAGTTTTTGGGACGGAATTTTAATCGGAAGAGAAAGATCTTCATTGAGACTAAATAAACAAACTCTCTTCGCTTTCATGACTGAATAAACTGAATAAACAAACTGACCTTAAAGTTCAACACAATTTCATACTGTTTTACTTTGTTTATTTTTGCTGGACCCTGCCTCCTTTCTAGCTTCTGGGAATCTTATGTTTCCTCTGAGGAAGGCTTATTTATTCAGTTATGGAAATAATATACATTTGAGTTTGTATTATTACCATATCAGTATTGTAAACATTACCTTTCTGAGTTTCTAAATTGCTTTTCCTACATAGTGCACCTTTAACTTAAAGGTAGAATCGGTAGGTTTTGTCCAAGCTGTTCGGAAACGCACCCGAAATTAGATCGTTGAGTCTCATTCCCAGGACGTCAAATACTCACATTGTGGGTCGGTAAAGCTGGCAGAGCACAGCAAAAAATTAGGACTACACACTAACATGCCCTTTCTCCCTTTTCGAGTCTCCCTCACTGTCTGTTTCCATCCTGTGACGTCTTTTAATGTTTCGTCTCGCTACGTCTGCCGCGCATGATATGCACTCATTGGTTGAAATCAGTCTTGTGATGTTGAGAAGGCGGCAAGCAATGACGCAAAATGAAAATAATTGATAATTCCCATTAAAACTTAAGTAATTAGCCTGTTTTGAAAAAGTAAGGAGTAGAAGGTACAGATATGTGTTAAAATGTAGGGAGTCAAAGTAAAAAAGTCGTCCGAAAAATAAATACTCAAGAACAGATACCTGAAAAATCTACTGAAGTACAGTGACGAAGTATTTGTAAAAAACAGCCACATTTTTTTGTGTACAGATGCGGTTGCTTCATAATGTGGTTGATGAATGTCTTGTTTCCTTTCTTTGTGTGTTTTTTTTCTTCTTCAGGAGGAAAACGTAGCAACTTCTCCACATGCAAAGCGAAGGCAGCAGCTACGGGCCCTCTGCTAGAGATGGAGGCCTGTTAGATTCCATGAAGACCCTTAAATCTCCAAACTGAAGCCTCCAGTTCTCAGAGGACCCCCCCCTCCCACACCTACCCCAAATCCCTCCCAACCCCACACACCCCTACTCTACTTTCCAACACAGTCACATGCCACCACCACCACCACCACCACCACCACCACTTCACTGTTTGACTCTACTCCCTTCCTGAAGGCGCCTGCTGTAGAGACACTGAACTGAACAAGACAATCATGATTAGTCGGAGCACCCCCACGCAACCACGTTCTCTCACCGAAAAAACATCAATTTGACGTCCGTGTTTTGTCAGTTTCCTTTTTACAATCAGCTTTACTGCAATCCAAGGCACTGCACTGAAAAGAAAAAAAAAAAAAAACAGCAGCACAAACTTCTCCACCGCACCGCTCAAACACTCTAAACACCTGTTTCTATGTCACTGTAATTTATTTGTCACCTCGGTTGCTTTGTATAGTTCATTAGGCCGACATTCGATCCCTCAACACCTTCCCCCCGTCTCTCTTCTCTCTTTCTCTCCCTGGATTTTTGAGACCATTTGGGGTTTCGCCCGATCGACCAAACACCTCTTTTTAGACTGCACTAAGGAAGACGGAGGGATCTCATCTTGTCTAAGAAAAACGTCCTCAAGACGCCATTTTAGTTCGTCGCTGACCAGTTGGTGCAAAAAAGGATCAACGTTTTTGATTTGCTTTTCATTTTTAGACTGAGTTTTATTTTGAATGCTTTTTTTGTATCTTGAACCCTCGTTTCAATTTCTCGGTGTATATTTTAGTGATTTTTTTTTTTTTTTTTTAAATATTGTTTTTTTTATATAGTGGTATATATGAAAATAAGCTTTGGACACAGGAAAGCCATTTTTCTTGTTGAAGCATCTTGCAGAAAAATTGAAACTTAAGGCTTCTTTTGATAACTATTTGTAACAAATAGTGACCTCGAGTCTTGCTCAGATGTAAAATAATGCTCAGTATGTGTACTTTTTAAAACTGTCAGGATATGTCAATTTTCTTGGTATTTTTGCAGGCAACATTAGGACAAAGGCGAGAGTGATAGCTCAGAGGCCTATATTTTATTGTTCTAAAACATGACAAATGAAGCAGATATATATATTTACCCCAGCACTTGGCAGTCTTTCTTTTATTGCAATGGACCTTTGTCTTTTCTCTCTGGTAGCTAATAGTGTGGTCTTTAGCCATGTTGTTTATTCCATGCAAACATCTCTGTAACATTTTGATTTTAATGCTCTATTTTAGTATTACTTGATGAATTCCTTTTTTTTATTATCATGTTTTGGGTCACTGTCATCTTGGTTTAGCATTTTGCTTCCCAAGTGGTCATATTTGAACTGTTTCAACATGTTTTTTTTTTGTTTTGTTTTTTTTGTAAGAAAAATAAAAAGGCACCATTGGCTCATTTGATCACTTGTGTGGTGGAAAGACCGGAGCTAGAAGTGCCAGATGTAACAGTCTGTGTCGTCCTTGGAGATTATTAAGCAGGTAAAACACACTGGATGTAATGTGTTTTTTAGTCTTTGTGGAAACTTCAAAAAGCTTTTTTAAAAAAATCAAGAAATTAAAACTCCAAAAGCAGACAAAGCTCGGGGCTACAGTTAAACAGTGTTATTGCAATGATAATGAAAAGAGAAACCGACATCATCTGAGTTTAAAAACATTTCAGTTGGGTAATAAGTTGATTTCAAGGGTGAGATCCATCTTTTTTCCGGTGTCTCAGAACAGAATTTGTCAGGTGAGCACACACACACAAAAACCTCTTCAGGTAACAATTGAATTTTTGAAGTAAACAACATTTTTTGATGAAAGAGCCGAGATCAAAGACTTCTATTTATAGACAGACATGAAGCCTGTCTCATGAATGTCCTGATTTAAAGTAGAACAGCGCCATCTTTTGTTCATGGTGGGCTAACAGAAACCAAGTGGTGGGGCAAATCAATCCCCGAGTTTGTAGTGGTGTGTAAAAGATCTGACCGATGTTTCATTCTGTGCTTGCGAGTCAGTTTTCTTTATAAACCACTAAATCACCTTTCTCTAACACACAACCTGATTCTCTATCCTTTGTCTCGACTTGGATAAAATTCAACAAAACTCACCTTAGACATGGACAGAACAATAGTAGAATTACAACACTAAGTAAATGGAAAGGTTAAGTATAACATAAAGTGTCATAAAGATGCTTGTTGTTAGTTCACTTGAATGTTTGTCCTTCACTGTCAATATTGAAATGAGGGATATTTACACATTCACTGATTCTGGATTTCTCAATAGAGAGAAGCAGATGTGATTTAAAAATACAAGTAATCAATTTGTAACAAGATAATAAAAATTTCTTGTGAGGCAATGATGCCAAACAAGTTATTATTGACAGTGGAATATTCTTTCTATGACTTAAAATATGTCTGCAAGGGAACTTCTGACTTAATCTAATCAGATGGATATCTTTCAAAGTAAAAGTCTTCTTTGTACTAAATTCCCTCCTTCATGTCCCTGGCTTTGTTTACTTGTTGTGCTGCAGCTAAAGCTTTTATTGTCTTCAGATGAACCACCAGGTGGAGGTAATGTCTCAAGATGAGACGCACTGCGCCAGCAAAGGCAGGGGAGAAAAAGATTGCTAGCTGGTAAACATGCATTCTGTGTCCAAATACATATTATGTGAAATGCAGTATACAAAAATAGAAGGACTCCCTACTACATCCGGTCACATTTTGCATTATGCATGCTTTTCTGGCCCACAATCCTCCGCACAACGGAAGATTTGTCACATCAACTGAGGCACCAAGAGAGCCCAGCCAGAAGACAGCTCTCTGGCACCTCTAAAATCGCATACTTTTTCTTTTTACTTCAAATTTCACAGAGCAGTCTGTGACAGAGGGTCAGAGTTCAAGGCGCAATGTTATGACACAGTATTTTGTATTCTGTAGGGGCAAAAGTAAAAATAAAAATAAGTAATTGGGAAGGCAGTTATGGATTTAAACACTAAATTAAAAACATGTCTTTTACAAATGTTTTATGAGGAAGGAAATACATTCAACACATCTGTTAAACCATACACACAATGTGTTACAATGGAAGTAACACTGAAAGTTAAGTGTAAGAGTTTACTTTTATGGCAATTTAAATTGAGGGAAACACCTCAGGTAAATATAACAATAAGAACTCTAATGAAAGTTGATTTTGTTCTTCTACCACAATAAATGTTACCCTGTTCTTAATGTGTATCTGCAAATCAGTCAACATGTTAACTCCAAGTACGAGAACAGGCACAAATTATTTGAGAAAATTATTTATTGGATCTCTTCATACATGATCACACAGATTAATTAATTCAGCGGAAGTCCATGTAAAAATGGACAGACAGACAAAAGTCGACCTTTAATGGAGAAGGCACTTGTTCTATTTCCTGTCAGTCCTTGTCGATGGCTTATTATCTGCACATCTGGTTCACAGTGACATCTATCACCACACTGTAAAACTAAATCACTTGTACTTGTAGAATCCTTCTCCTGACTTTTTGCCCAATTTGCCCTCCGCGACCAACTTGTTCAGCAGTGGACTCGGGGCAAAGAGAGGGTTGTCGGGCTCCATTTCACTCCAACCTGCAACAGGAATGGATTTTAACATTAAATATATCAGTTCAGCTTCATATCATCACAGGCTGTCAAACTTTTAAATTAAGGTAGTATCCACACGTTTTGTTTCCACATAGTTTCACTCACCGTCAATAATGAACTTTGTGGTGTCTAATCCCACATAGTCTGCCAGCTCAAAGGGTCCCATGGGATAACCTGCACCGAGTTTCATGGCAATATCAATGTCCTCTTTGGATCCATGACCTGAGGAAGACGACGGGAAAACAAAACTGTCACCATGAAAAGCTCCAGAAGCGAATCAAAGACTGGAAAATGATGGTGACACATTGTTATGGACACTTTGTGTTACTACACATTACTGGTACTCATGCAGGTATACATACCTCTCTCATGCAACCGGACGGACTCCAATAAGTAAGGAACAAGCAGGCGGTTGACAATGAATCCTGGTGTATCCTGAATAAAGACACGTTGAATGCTGCTGAGTGGGCTGTGAATTACATTACTACTACAATTTCTACTCCAAAATGAAATCCTACCTTGCAGGATACTGGCGTTTTCCCGAGAATTTTGCTGAAGTTCAGAAGGGAATCAAAAGTCTCTTGGCTTGTTGCTGAGGTTCCAATGACCTGTGGAGGATGAATACTTGAGCAACTCTGACTCTAATGAAGTGTTTTCACTCCTGACTGTGTACATCACAGCAGCCTGAGAGACTTTATTACATTTTGTTTGTTGGAGCATATTTCAATTATCAGTATGTATCCTTCCTCATAAAGCTGAAAGGGGAAAAAAAAACAAGAGCCTGGACTATTAAATCACACAAATCAAATCAGTATATCCTACAACTCACTCCTGTGCACTGCTGGATGATGTAGCCCAGGTAATGTGTTAAAAGCTTAGAGGTGGTGAGCTCTGTATCCGAGAGCCATCTTTCTGAGAAATACACTCATGACTTCATTAATGGGAGTTAGATGAGTTTTATACCGCTCTATTGTCTATCTGTAAATGTGAAGATACCACGA
This sequence comes from Pagrus major, assembly GCF_040436345.1. Classification (NCBI taxonomy): domain Eukaryota; kingdom Metazoa; phylum Chordata; class Actinopteri; order Spariformes; family Sparidae; genus Pagrus; species Pagrus major. The sequence goes on from NC_133215.1 coordinate 14,315,175, forward strand.
GCTTAGCTTAGCGCAGAGACTGGAAACAGGGGTGAACAGCTAGCCTGTCCAATGGTAGCAAAGTGCCCCTACCAATAACTTTAAAGTTTGGTTTTTTTTGTTTTGTTTTTTACCTCTACAAGCTTCATCATTGGCACTGGGTTGAAGAAGTGAAGGCCACCGAATCTGTCCAGCCTGTTAGTGGAGCTGGCGATGTCAGAGATGGGCAGGGAGGATGTGTTGCTGGCGAAGATGGTGTGTCTAAAACACAGCATGCAGAAAAACAGATGAGATGCATAATATGGACATTGACTCATAGTGAAATTCATAATCTGGCATTCAGAACTTTCCATTTCATTGAACTTTAAGAAAACCACTGACTGTAATATGTGTCCTCTCCTCCCTCCCAGACCAGAAGCAATAACAAAATCATTATCAGCTGTAGCCTCTGGTTGCTATAAAACCCTTGCTACACTGCTGATACACTGGCCTGTGATCTAACACTTATAGCGTATAAATTAAACAGAAACAGGTTCTTACGCTGGTGCCGCCTTGTCAAGCTGACTGAAGAGATCCTGTTTAATTTTCAGATTTTCCACGATGGCCTCAATCACCAGATCTGAGCCCTGAACGACAGATACGGCATCTGTGGAGGTCGAAACATTCTTCAGGACTTTCTGGATGAACTCTTCACCTGCCTGGAACAAGCCAAATAGAATAACTCCAATTAATGACACACATTTCACTCTTTTTAATTTAATCTGGTGATCTGCTGTGCCTCACCTCTGGTTTATCAGCGTACTTCTTCTTGGCCACTCTTTTGAGGCTCCCTTCAATTCCTTTGACGGTCTTTTTAAGGATGTCCTCATTCGTGTCCACCAGCGTCACAGAGTGGCCAGTTGATGCAGCAACCTTTCAGAGAGAAATCAGTTCTATCAGCTTCTATTGGTGCCAGTCTTAACAGGCTCAAGAGGAGGAAGTATCAGTAAAGATCAAGATCTAGTTCGCAAAAGAGACCTGGCAGCCGTACGAAATCACAACATAGAAAAAGGCAACATATATCACGTGATATACAAAAAAAATATCACAATAAAACAGAAGAATAGGTATTCTGACACAGTGACAACAACATGCCTCTTTCACCACACTCCTTATGATAGCCTTACATTTATTAAGGGATATAAATGTGTCTAATTCACATAAAGAAGTGGAGGCAAAACACCTGGCAAGAGGTGGTGAAACAGCCTGAACAGAAGAAAGTATTGTACAAAGATTAGAGAAACACAGTTAAGGGTAGAGCTGTAAATATTTATCGATTAGCTGTCAGCTATCAAAAGAACTGCCCACTATTTTGATAAATGATTGATTAAGGCAGGGGGAAGTGGTAGCCTATAGGAGAGAGAAGCAAGCTTATGACCGGAGGGTTGTCGGCTCAAATCCCCAGACCAGCAGGATAAATCTGGGTATCTGGGTGGGGGGGGAAGTAAAAGCCAGCGCTGAGGAGCCCTTGAGCAAGGACCTTAACCCCGGCTGCTCAGTGGTGTGGTCAGGGCGTTTTCTGATAAAGTTTAGTAGTTTTTTCCAAAATGTTAATATTTTCCTCTCTGACACTGAATCTTAGGATTGTGATTGAAAATTTACACCTTTTTTCTTCTTTTTTTTTTGCCATTTTATAGACCTAAACAACTAATCGAATAATCAAGAAATTAATCGATTAATAATAATCAACATTTGTATGTATGTAAGAGCTGCAAAAACAGTAGAGCATCTTGTTTACTGTGAGAATGTATAAAACTGGGACACAGCTGAATTCAACAATGGCAGTTTAGTGAATATGGACAGCGACACCTTGTGGCTAACTTTAGTAACTGCTACTGTTCCCTACAGTTCATCAGAGTTGGATCATTGTCTTGTTATGTCACACCACAAGTAAACAACTGTGTTTAATGAATGACAGGTGAAATATTTCTTAGCATTACTCCCTTCTGAGGTCGATGGATGATTGTGCTGTGAGACAAGACAAACATTCACCAACAGAGAAACTACGTGCTTTAACTTTGTAAGCTAAAACGACATGAAACACTTTGTTAGCTTCATCAAACACACACGAAACAGCGACATTTTCACCGACTGGTGTGCAAACAACAGGAGCAATAAAGTGTTTATAGTTTCAAACACACGGTCTGACTCGCAGCATGACAGCTTGCTAGCTAAAAGGAAGCTAACTGCTAGCCACTCGGCTAAAACAGGAGAGCAGGGACGCGTCGTCTCTCACCTGAGCTATTCCTGCACCCATCAGTCCTCCTCCGATCACTGTAACGTGTTTGATAACAACATTCCTCACAGCCGAGGACGAGAAGCCTCTGCAGACTTGGTGGGTGACGAAAGCCATGATGTGTGAACCTCCTGCAGGTCTTCAGGACTGAGACGGACTCGGATACACATGAAAAGTAGGAGGAAGGTCGGCGGTCACGTGACCAGGCAGACACTTGTATGACCTTTCACACACATTGTGATATAAATACTTCATGCATATTAAAGTCCTGCATTTATGTAACAGAAGTGTGCAATATTACTGTCAGCAAACGTAATTATGCATGTGGAAGTTATATTATCATATATCAAAATATTTCATTAATGTTATTCTGTTGCAACTGGTCAAGATGGAGCTAATGTCGGTACTTTATCTGTAACAAAGAGTGGTGGACGTACATTTAAGTTACATGTTTACTTTCAGTAACACTACACAGTATTTACACTACTCAAAATGAGTTAGAAATATTGGAATTTTATTGAATAAACAAGCATTTTAAATGATGATATTTAAAGGTGCACGTGTGAGTGGATCGAGAGCAGTAGTTCAGTTTCACAGCGGCTTCGTAGTCATAACATAATTTTTACTCACACTCTCACAGACGGATAACATAAAAACAGATGCAGTATGTTTGTGTCAGTAACATTTCTAGCACTGTGCCAACTGTTTCTTCCACTGCTCTGATAAAAGGCTGGTATTATCTTATAAATTCTTCATAGCGCTACAACTTCTCCCATCCTAAAATGTCAACACTTAAAAACAAAAACACCAAAAAGAGTTTAAAAAATTGACCAAAAAGTAAGTATTCACGATAAATTGAGGTAATTATTAAGAAGATCATCTCTTTTTATTGACAATTTGCCAATAATCTGTCTGTAAGGAAATATATAACTAATCTCTTGGGCAGAAAACTAAAATCTTTCTTTCTCTAATGCCACTATAAGGGGCAATATATAGACAGATATTTGTGTCACTTTCTGTAAATCAGTGATGTGCATCATACAAAAATAAAATGATAAAATGTCAGTGGATTATCATAACTCTATGGCCTCCATGGATCATTGCTCACTTCTGCTTTAAAATCTTCTTATACTGTACTTTTGTAAAATCTAAATCTGAATACATTCTGGTATTTTTAAGTATCTTGTGTGTCCCGTCCTCTTCCAGGTCAGCATACTGGAGAGGAGGTCATGTGAGGTCATCATTCTTCACTTGTATTTTAGTTTGTTGTTCTGTTCTGTACACACAACTTATAATGCCTGTCTGTCCGTCCTGTGATCCCTCCTCTGTGGATCTTCCTGAGATGTACTGTCATTTCCTTCCTAGCGACAAGGTTTTTTTTTTCTGGGGACGTTTTCCTCACTTGAACTGAGGATCTAAAAGACAGAGGATGTCATTCACTGTACAGATTGTAATGCCCACTGAGGCAACCTGATTGGGATTTTAAAATTGACCTGACTTAAAAGATATCCAGCAGGTATCTTTAATATTTATACTGTATATGTCTCACATCTTCTGCCTTTTGCAAGGTCCTTCACATCAGCGCAGCTGGTTTATTGGAAATCTGTTCAAACCAAGTCTTTCCACTTCCCCTTCATCTTCGAAGGCTCACACACACAGTGTATGGGCAGGGCGCCATTGTCAGGCCGAATCGTCCGTGCAGGGGAGGAGGAGGCGTTCCCTCTGGGAGTCTGAATTTGAAGGCCTGCAGTAAGCTGGTAACAGTCAGGAACAGCTCCATCTTGGCCAGCTGTTCACCCATGCACACCCTCTTACCTGAAGGATACAGAGGATGAATCTTTAGAGCCCGGTCAAGCACGGATGATTAAAATTAATATGTAGATAAACAGTTCAGTTATTAAGCCCGTATGAGTAAGAGATGGCATACCGATCCCAAATGGTATAAAGCACTCTTTCCTGAGCAGCTTTCCGTCACTGTCCAGGAAGCGTGTTGGGTTGAAACTGTCTGGGTCGTCCCACACAGTGGGATCTCGATGGACGGACCACAGGTTGGGCACAACAACGGTTCCTTTGGGAATAGTGTAGCCTCTGAACTCTGAAAAAGGAAATTATGAAAAATCGACCATAAGATCTTTTTTATGCCCAAGTTGTATTATTGTCCGACACTCAAAAACTCAGAGAGACTGACTAGTTGAGCATTAACAGAAGATTAAGTGAAACACGAGGGGTCATAGGTGTTGTTAAAGTTTACCTGCTGTTGCGGAGGCCATGTGAGGAATAGCCAGAGGAACAACTGCAGTCAATCTCTGCACCTCCATGATGGTGGCTTCAGTAAATGGCAAACTTCCCTTATCAGTATAAGACGGGGCCCGATGTATGCCCAGCACTTCATCGAGCTCTGTCTGGACCTTGTCTGAAATCAAAACATTAGAGGCAAAGTAAGTGCATCATTCTAACATGATTAATGAATTCCTTACTTCAGCAAACCAGCAGAAAAGAAGTGCCACTTTACCAGAAAGCGGTAGTAGAAATGCATGTTTATATGTGTTAATCAATGTGGTTGTTGAGCGGTTGGATAAGTGATTAAATGCATGATCGAGACAGACATTTTGCTGTCCTAAAACCAGGAAGTATTCAAGCTGTGGGTTCCCGCAGTGTTCCCAACTCCTATTTCACACATAGAAGCCTAAAAACATTTTGCTTTCAGTTCCACAACACAAATTTGACCCGTCAGCATCTCAACTACACATTTTGAAGCTCTACAAAAATGTGTATGTTGCAATTATACAGTTTTATATTATCAAATCATTTTTATATGTATTGGAATTGCATCATTGATTCAAATTCAGTAAGAGTGTTGATTTGTGCAAATTATCTTGTTGCAGAACATTGGATTGTGTGTGCATGTCATTAGTTGTTTTCCATTTCTTTTTCACAACAGCATGTAAGCAGTTTAAAAAAGGTATAAACTGAATGGACCTTTGCTACTTGTACCTTGAATATCAGGGTGTAAGACCATGTACAGCAGAATCCATAAAACTGAATTAGCAGTGGTGTCAGTGCCAGCGATGAAGAGATCTCCTATTATATAAAAGAGATAATCTTCTGTAAAGCTGCTGTCCTTCTTTCCAGCAGCTTGCTGGTCCAACATCTTCATCAAGTACATGTCTGTGAGATCCCTTGGGCTCTCAGGATCCAATGTCTCTTGATGTGTTGCGATAATCGTCTTCAGAAACGCTGTGATGTCCCTTTCAACCTGCCGTAACTCCTTGAAGACCCCGAAAGGCAGGTAGTAAAGCAGTGGAAAGATGTTGATGAGGACTGCAGGGCTGTTCACGCAGATCTCCAGCCCGCGCGCCATCAGGCCCACTATGGTGCGGAACTCGTGGTCTTCGTGATGGAAGCGCTGACCCAGAATCAGTGAACAGATGACGTTTGACACGCCATTGCTGATCAGTGGGGCCAGGTCCACACCGGTGCCACCAGACTCCTCATTCAGCCGCAGCAGCTCTGTTTTGATGATAGCCAGGCCCTGCCGGATGCAAGGCTCCAAGCTCAGCTTCCCCAGGCCGAAGTTTCGGAGGGTGGCATGGCAGAACTTGCGCTGCATTCTCCACACTGGCCCGTAAGGTGCGAAGACTATTCCTAAAATTAAGTTAAATCAGAAAGAGGAGACATATGGTATCAGGTCAGCAAAGAGAGCAGTTAGGTCAGGGGCAGTTTAGTCAGTTTTCATTATTTTCTCATTAAAACTGTAAAATATCCATTAATAAACAGTTAGACTCATCAGTAGGGTACTTGTATTGTTGCTCGACGGGTAAATGTGTACATTCAGTTGGCAGTATATGTATCAGGCACATCTTTAGAACTGAGAAAAAGAAGCACATGGCACGTCTACTTCAGGCGCACTTGCACCGAGACAAGTATGGAGGTAAAAAGCCTTTATTTGTTAGGGCAATTCAGAGAAAAAACTAAAGGAAAAAGCGCCGACTGGTTCTGACATTTCACAAATTGCTTCAGAGAGAGACTTATTGGATTTGATGCTCTCTCTCATTGTTTGATGTACTGATGTGTTTTGTATCATCTTTATTTACTATTATTATTATTATTATTATTATTATTATTAAACTATCAGAGAGGTGTTGATTCAACTTTACGGCCAGTAGGGTCACAGCAAGCAGGAACTCGTGTAGCACAGTATGGTATATAAGATGATACTAACCAGGGGAAATGTGAACCTATCCTTTAATATAGCCATGATCATACTGAGAGGTGTTTTTGTCCAGCCGAAGATTAATTTTTACTGACGATTAATCTGTTGATTATCTTATTGAAATAACAATTTCAAACCAAATTAGTTGGCAATTAATCGATTAATTGTTGAAGCAATCCAACTGCACCACAAACTACATCCTGTAAAATGACAATAAAGTGCAATCAACACCTTTCTAAAGTTTAAACAAAAACTTATTGGAACTTTTTCACTTATAATAAGTTATTACATGACTTTTTGCATTGACTCTAGCTTGGTGTAGCCTACCTAGTGAAGTGACAACTAAGTGTGTTTGTTTATTGCATGCTTCACGTTTACTCGACAGGTGCCCTTGAACGCACCTTACCTTTGCGCTTGGTCATGATGGTGATGGTGGGAACGTCCGGTCGGTCGGAGAACACGTCGGGGTGGTTCGACAGAGCGTCTCTGACCACTTCGTAGCCATTAAGCACCACGACCAGCTGACTCCCTACGAAAAGGCTGTAAACATTACCGTACGCGTTAGCTAGCTCTGTCAGGAGGACCACGGCGTTTTTGTCGCCGCTGTCCTCCGACTGCCGTCCAAACTTCCTCCGGATGAAAGCGGGGATGAGAAAGCCGCCAAAGTTACCGACTACCGGCCACGGCTTCGGACCCGGAGGAATGTTAGCGAGGTCCCGCCGTTTCTGATAGAAACTAACTAAAACATACACCGTGGCGAACACTGTCAAAGCCACTGTTACAGTGTTTACTTGTGAGAGTACAGAGCTGCTCACATTCTCCAGCCACGACAGCGACACCATGGCGTCGGAGATAAAATAAAGTGCATCCAGTGAGCTGACGGCATCAACCCGTTATCACCAGTTATCACGACGTCCCCTCCAGCTGCTATTTAACGGAACGGCTCACGCTCTTCCTGTGTTGTTGTGTGACGCCGTGTGTCAACGTAGCACCGTTACTGGCTCCCTATTGGCTGACAGTCCTATGGCCTGCTGTGATTGGTGCACTGTGACAGTGAGGCTACAATGTAGGTATCCCCGACAGAAGCTGTCTCCCGTGGCCGCGGGAGCGCGCATTCATTCAGCGGAGGCGGAAACAGCGCTGCGCTTGCTTTCACCCAAGTAAATTAAAACTAGCAACAGTTGCATTGTTTAATTCAATGTTCTGGTTTTGCAACATGGCCCACCCATCAAAATAAATGCTTTTATTCTCTTGTACGTCGTAACGTCGTACTACGTACTGAACGGAAAAACCAAGGCAATAATTTCCTCATGTGATTGACATATAACACGCTGTAATACAAGTCCTGGTATGGAATTTGTCGAATTAAATAAACGTCGATATCCAAAATCAAGATCACTGTGATTGTTTTCTGGCTTCAATTACGTCTATTAAATCTACTTCACTCGAAATGTACTATAATGGACAGATGAAGCCTGACCTTTGAATGATTTATTTTATGTGTACTTCAGATACTACTCTATAACCTCTGTGATTATGAACAAGTTTCTTCTCTTCTAGCCAAAGATATGGGGGGAGACATATTATTTCAGACTGTCAACCTGTCTGCCAGAATTTGTATCCCCTCCTCAAAATGGACAGATGAAGCCTGACCATCAAATGATTTATTTTGTGTACTTCAGATACTACTCTATAACCTCTGTGATTATGAACAAGTTTCTTCTCTGTGTATGTGATATATATAAGGAACACTGAACCTTGATTTATAGTGAAATCAATCACAATCACGAACTGTTTTACTGTACATAAAAGTTTAATGAAGCTTAGATCAGCTAGATATTGGATAAATGGGCAACTGCAAGGCTAATAACAAACATTCTTCTATTCGTGAACAGCGGTTAAGAGAATAAGGCACAGTCTGTGACACAAATGTTAAACCAAGGTGACAAAACTCAAAACACGGGATTGGAACTTTTAAAAATATGTTTGTGGACACACCAAATGTATATGGTCAAAAGAAATTCATTTATTTTATTAATATCAAATGTTTGCATGTGGCTCTACTTCAAATTACACACATAGATGATGACATATATGCAAGATAATGTTATCAACTGAGTACAATGTGCATTAGTAAACAGTGAAACTGTAAAAAGAAAAAATCTATCTTACAGTGATGGAAAAATAAATAACTAGCCATTCAATCCTTTCTTACTTTCTCTTATCCTTTGGTTTTTCTAATGCTACCTACTAAGAATAAACTAGTATATTTATGTACGTAGCAACTGCAACACATTAGCATGAAATTCGCTAAGGTAAATTTGTAAAAAAAACAAAAAAAAAACAAAAAAACATCAACATTGATGACAGTCTACCCATGATTCCTTAGGCAATCACGTGAGCAAGCTGACCTAACCATACACTAAATGAGGCACACTAGTCAGCTAACTACATATTATTGAAACATATAGGCCAGTTATCTGTATGATTGTCCCAAGTGTACGGACATTCATGTGAGGCTCAATGGATCGTTTTGTAAGTTATTGAACAAGAATCTCTGACGTATCCTCCACCTCAGAAACATTATATTTCCTTGTATCAAAGGAATTGTTTTAGAAAAAATATATTTCCTGGGACTTTTTCTGAAAAGTTGAAGAGATCCTTTAAATATATAATGTCTAAAACACCCAGCTGCACTATATAGCTTAATGATGACTTTTATTGATGATTTCATTTAAACAAAAAACACACTGAAGCCTTGATATGGTTACAGTTTAATACAATGCTACAATAATGAGACTACAGCTATGAGACACACACTCGAGGCTACTAAAATGAATACAATATTAATAAAAATAATAACAATAATAATAATAAAAAACTCAGAAAAAGAAGAGAAACAAATAAACAGAGAGTCGTAACGGCAGTTTTTGAACACTTTCTGACGTTAAACACACTAAGGCACCTTGTGACTTGAGCACATTGATATCATATTGAGGTAAACCCCGTCAACACATACAGTATGAAAGAGTTATGTGAGCAGATCTAAAAATAAAACAAGTCTTGCAAATACTGCAGCAAACGCTCTGTTCATGAATGAAATTCACTAGAAGCTGATACAAGTATCAGTTACAAAAACAATGACGGCTTTAGAGGACTTCATCTCATAAATAAATTACACCGACAGGAACACACAGAGACAGAATGATTATCCTTCTTGACACATTTTTGCAGAAACACTTCTTTCGTAGCTATGCATTTGGTATCATTATGTTCCTGTCCAGCACACAAGACTGACTGAAGGAGTACCACTTCAATGGATTATCAGGCAACACTGCTGGGTATCAGGGTCACTCCTCTCGTGTGCTCTGCACCATGGAGTACTTCTTACAGGGGTTCTTAAGGCAGGCAGGAGGCCAGGTGATGGGCCAGCTGTAAGAGCACGGCACCGCGGTTTGGACGTTCCTCTCCAGGAAGTTGAACAGCGGATTCCACCAGGTGTTGGTGAGGTAGTTGTTGGGTGAGCATTTCAGAGTCTGTCAGGGAGATATTAGTTAACATTTAGAATAATATCAGTAATCATAAAAGTTTTTGGTTATATATTTCTTTCCGTACACCACCATCACTTCTTTCAGTCACAATATGACTCGTTTATGTAATTTAAAAGTTTATTTTGTTGTGATTGCATGTCAGATATTTCTATGTGGATAATTTCTCTTTTTGAAATGTGAATTCCCCATGCTTGTTTATTGTTTTGTAATATTTGATGCTTCCTTCATAATGGAGATGATACACAAGTCCCTCGAATTTACACTGAACTTGGAAGATCTGGTTTTAGTTTCTCTGCCCAGATTACCTGGAACTCCTTACAAAGTACATTCATTATTATCTTGGTACCTCTTAGTGAATTAAAATCTATGGTCAAAAATCATTCTGCTCCTCTTTGTACCTGCTTTAATTGAATTGGTTTTGTATCTATTTGTATTCTATCTTTTAGGAGCTATACGTTTTTAATGATTTGTTCACTTTTTCTTGTATCTCATAGGCTACTACTTTGAATCATTTACGCCATTTTAAACTTTTACTTTACACCATTGTAACGAGGGTCAGACCTTATGTGTGTTTTACATTTAAATAAAGGCAAAATCTAAATAAATACATTCATATTTAAATGTATCTTAAAAAAATCATTTTGCTTGGTATGTTGCCTTATTAACTTTGGCCAGTAGAGGGGGTAATTCACCATGTTGAAAAGCCAAATATGGCATGACATCCAGAGTATTCTGACACAGTCTAAAAATACGTCTTGTACTTTATGTAAAAACACAATTATATAGACCCTTTCTTTTAAATAGAAATGTAAGATGTGAACAAAATGCAGCCATGTATCACCAGACAGACAGTAAAGCTCTCCATGCATAATGATTAATGTGTAACAGGGTTCAAAGAGAGGGGAGCTGCCACCCAGCGCTCGGCTCTGCGTTCACACCTGTAAATTGGCCATGGTGTGGTACCACCAGAACAGGCGGGAGGTGATGAAATAGGCCACGACCACATCCACACTGTAGTGCTCGTGTGCCACCAAGATGCACACCACACCCACGGCGGCGAGCAGCCAGCACATCAGATGGTACCACCAAAACGACCGCGGCGAGTCTGGAGAGGGAGATGAAGAGACCAGAGTGTTGGCAATATTTATGACAACATCTATTTTTGGTCTGTTCTTCCATGTTTCCACTGTTAAAATAGGGCGATCTGTATAATTTCAGTGTAATTTGCCAAGAACAGTGAGTTTACTGTTGCTGAATTGTTATACTGAGAGTTGTTTTTAATTTTTTGTCTACTTTTACTGATACTGTGGATAAAATATTGAAGACACCTCTCAGTATAACACAACATAACTCAACAGCACCTGAAACTACAGTCTTCAAAATGACTATAAAGTTGAATTAATACCTCTCTAAAACAGTTTAAATCAAAACTGAACATTATAACCTTCATGAAACCACAATATAGCAGCTCTGTTGTATGAGACTGCATTAGCTTTGATTTGGCGTGACTAATAAACTGGGTGTATATCCATTAACATACAACTTTAAACGATATATAAACATATCTGCAGATAATACAAATAATTTGAATGTTGTCCTGTAAATCCTAATAGCGGTAACACACGTCACTTATTTGCATCCTGTAAGTACCTAGAAAGCCTGTGTATTCATATATTATTCATTCACATAAATTATTCCATACGGGAAAGCAAACAAGTGCTGCTTTGAGTACTCACACTCCTTGATGAACAGGTAGGTGAGAGTGAGCATCACGGTGTGTCCACTGTACAGGAAGTCTCCACACAAGAGATGGGAGCTTGTAATGGACAGACCCCCACCGGAGACCAGTCGCAGGATTCGCTGGATTTTCGCCTGGGAGTCTCCGTGGAGCTGAGAGAGAACAGGAAGGGACGGAAAATAGATAAGCATACAGAACTCAAAAAGCAACATCAGAGCTGACTAACAATTGTTTTCATGATCAATTTATTTGTTGAACATGGTTTTTAATTAATCAATCATTTATTTTACAAAATATCAGAATAAAGTAAAATAAATATCCAAAATAAGTTCCTTATGCTCAACATAACTTAAATAGCTTGGTTTGTTTGACCAACAGATCAAAAGTCAAATGAAGAAAAGCAGCAAATCTTCACATCTGAGAAGCTGCAACCAGAGAATATTTGGCATATTTGCTTGATAAATACCTAAAGACCTTACTGCGCTAGGACAAGAAATTGTCCGGCAGATGATGCCTGAAAAACTGTGTTGTTTTTACACTTTCTTTTTTTACTTTGGATTAAACAAATTAGACATAACATGTGAATTTGTTAGCTTTAAAGGTGCAAGTATGCAGATTTTGTGATCGTTGGACTGACCAAGTGTTTCCAGCCTTTGTACAAAACTAAGCTAACAGTTTGTAGCTTCATACTACTTCATACTACATGAGAGTGGTGTGAATCTGAATAAGATAACCAAAGATGTCAAACCATTCCTTTAATTTTCTGTAGAGCTCTTCAACTCTGGGCAACATAATTTGAATTGGTGATTTACATGGCAGGGAAATTGTAGTGAATAAAACAAAGATAGTCAAACGGTATCATCAGCTACAGCTGATCAAATCTTAGGCTCTTGTGCTTGTTGCTGAAATTAAGGACAACTCACTTCTTGCAAATGAAATTACTGAGGATAAATCATTTTTTAAAGGTAAATGTTCATGAGGATCTTTAAGCTTAAGCTAAAGGCTTTCATACACAGCCCAAAACATTTCAAAATCAACCACAGCTCTTTCCGATATCTGATCCTTTTGCACCACATAACCAAGCAAACAACTGCCAGTAGCACATGTTTTTGATCAAACACTGATGCACCTCAATACTGTCGGTGTCCTGAGGCAGTAAAAAGTCAAAATGGCTTTTTTTTTTTTTTTTATGGCTGCCTCACTTGCGTGGTTGTGCAAAATGACTCCCTGAGGGTGCACGAGAGTACACGGTTGAGCAACAACAGCTGATGCGCCGCTCTGATGTTCAGCATGCTACTCACCTTCGGAGCACATGTCATATGCATGCCAGGTACAGGCAGGGTGGTGATGTACATAGTGACACAGCGGTACAAGTACAGGGTGCCGATCAGGAAGAAGAACCGCCTGCTGGCTATTGACCTGCAAATGGACAATATTAAAACAGCAATTAAGTGCTACATAAAGGTATTGAGCTCTTAAATGTGACGTGCTATTTATAAAGACTACAAAATACCACAGCATTACTAAATCCATTTTGTTGTTCGATTTATGTTTCTATATCTTTATTTCCACTGGCAAATCACCAAATGTGGAAGACTTATTGATAAAAAATTTAATTTAATTAAACATTTATCAGTTATCTACTCAACAGTGAGGGTCTGGTTTTGGTGTCAGCTCTAGAGACCAAAAGTGCTTTCTAAACCACTCAAGTTTAACAGTTACACAGGGAAAACATCACTGGAGAAAGGAGAGAAATACAAGTTGGGGTTACAGGCGAGAAGGCGGCGAAGCTCTGCAGTTCAAGACTACGTTTCTACATTTGTAAGAGATGCACCACTGGATATTTTGTAGGAGGCTTTGGGATAATTACCAGCCATGTTTGTAGCAACAAAAAAAATGGATATTGTTAACAGGAAGTCAGAACATTTCCAGACTTGTTAGTGGCGACAAAACTGGGTGTTTTTAACGAGACCTCGGGACATCTTTAGCAGTGTTTGTGATGACCAAAACATGCATTTTGAGCCATAGCATGATCTTTTCCTAACCATAACCAAGTGGTTATTGTTGTGTATTTCTGTTTGTATCAATACATTATTAATATTGTAAATATTAACTTTCTGAGGTTGGACTTTTTTCCCTGAAACTACATGGTACACCCTTAAATGTTCTACCCTTGTGTTTGAAAATCAGCCTGGCATTAACGCTACATTAAAAGATGAGGCTGCATTCTTTTTATTTATTTCTGTTGTCAACAAATCCCAAGAGAAATAATAGATACCACAAAAATACAAAATATCTCCAGACTTATCCTTGCAGCTGACAGAAAACTTTGTGTATCATAGGTTCTTACTTGTATCTGAAGAAGAACAACTGGATCAGCCAAATGGCCAGCAGCACCATGCCATTGATCTCTGTCACTGTAAACGCCCACTTGACTCTGTCGATATAGTCAAAAAACTTATCAGGGAGAGGCGGGCTGCTTTCTTTGGGCGGGACTCTCTCGTGGACGACAGTGATGACGACTGTGGTCAGGACCAAGTTAAAACCAGCATAGAAGAAGGCGATTACGGTCTTCCACCACTCCATGGGCAGACGATTGACCTTAGACTCTGGCACAGAGATCTTCACGTAGTCGTTATGCCTCCCTATGCCTTTCCGAAAGCCCCTCTTTGTGTCCTCTGCGCCCGGGACGTGGACAGGACATGTTTTGCCGCTGCTGGGCACAGCAGCACTCTCCATGCCTGGGTTCAGATTATGAGTGGCAGAGTCCCTTGCATCCACAAGCTCCTGTGATGCCATGGGTGCCTGCACTGTCCATCCACAGACACCACTCCGCTGGGTTGAGACTTTTTAGCTGCCAAGAGATAGAGATAAGATAAGATAAGATAAAGATTAATTGATCCCACACCGGGGGAAATTCACTTGTTACAGCAGCTCAAGAGTCTGAAGCAGAGGTAAAAAAAAAGTGATTGGGGTGATGGATAAATGACGCAAGATACACACAAGACAAAATGAGAGGAAACAAAAGGTTGGACACTGACAAACTTGTTTCGAAAGCACAAGCATGCTATTATAATTTGTGAAAGATAGAAGAGAGAAGGAGAAGGAGAAGAAGGAGAAGGAGAAGAACTATCATTTACTTTTGTTTCCACTCCTTATCCTCGGGATTAGCAAAGAAAGAGATGGAGCTTTTATTGATGCAAAGTTCTGGATCCCGCTGGCTGAAATGTCCATTTTAGACTGAAAAGCTCTTTCTGGGTTTATAGCAGACAGCTATTCTAGATGTGGTTGTATAAGTTAACACTGTGTGTTATATTTTCCTTTCCCCGGACATTCAACAGAACCACCATGACAGTTTTCTGTTTGGACGTTCAGTCAGACTCTTATTTTAGGCCTTCCAAAAGTCTTTCCGCCTCACTGCTTTGGTTTTATGATTTTGTCCTCAACTGGCTGCTTCTAAGGTCGCAGCAGTTTTCATGGTCAAACATTATCTGTTGCAGCAGCAGAGGAATTTGCCTCCTCATTTTTTAGGAATGCAAAAGTAACTAAGCTAAATTAAACTAAACAAAACATACTGAGATTGAAGGCTCATTCTTGACCTTGGAAACAGCAGTTGGCAAAAGCAATCTGACCACCAGCATTATTTAGTAGCTGTCCTGGGTGGAGTTCGCCCAGTTGCCATGGAATTTGCAGAAAACCCTTTTTTTCTGAGCACTTTAAGGACTTCTTGTTAATGGTTGCATTAAAAGTCAATGACAACTGGGCAGACTCAATCAGCTGAAGAAGATCGTGAGATATGATTGAAAGCTTGTGATGAGATTGTTTCATCAACAAAATAACACAGAACTAAACTAAGCCAAGATAAGCTAAACAAAAATAAGAAGCTAAGCTAAGCTACCCTATACCAACCTAAACTGAAGTTCAATAAAAAGCGAGCTAAACTTAAATAAACTTAAGTGATAGGGTTAGGGTAAACCCAATTTCTGTCTGAGCACTTTAAGGACTTCTTGTCAATGGTGTCAGTCCATGACAACTGGGGAAACACCATCTGCTGAAGAAGATCATGAGATACGATTGAAAGCTCCAGCTACTAAATTGACCTTGTGGTGAGATTGTTTTATCAACAAAACAATACAAAATAGAACTAAACCAAGATAAGCTAAGCTAAGCTAAGCTAAAATAAGCCAAAATAAGCTAAACTTGAATAAATTAAAGTAAAATAAGCTGAGCTAAATTAAGTTAGTCTACACTGTACCAACCTCAACTATTCACCCAGACCATGGTGTATAATAAAATACTGGATGGATTGTTGAGCTGAAGTGAATGATTAATAATGACAGCCAGAAGAAAAACAACATTGTTGATCTCTTTTCAGTTAATGACTTGAGAGAGCACAATGACCATTTTCATTCTTTCATGTCTAAAAGGCTTCTAACAGCTCCATTAATGGATTTGAGGATACTGCTATCAGCCCTGGAATGCATCATTATAAATGCCATCTGGGATACATACAAAATGTCATGTTTACTTGTAGGCAAAACCTGGCACTAGGACAAAAAGATGGGATGGAAATAGAGTGTGGCTGGACACAAGAGAGCTGATGAAAGTATCAGTTTTCTCAGAATCAATTTTCGGGAAAATACTATTACAGTAGAGGTTTATAGCAGAATGCCCTGTGACTAACCCATAGCAGATTTGGCCTCTGTTATGCAACTGATGGATGGCTACAGAACACGAAACCTGACAGACGTTAAGGACGTTAAAGGGGTCATAAGGTATATTAATACTGACCAAGATGGCAAATAAGATCAACAAGAGCAGACAAACAATGTAAGCCAATTACATTGCCATGTCTCCTCTGTTGTTAGTGGGATGATGTTGCAGCTGTGTGGTTAGTTATACTGCAGGTTGTGATCTTACATGTCAACGACTGATAGTCACTCTATGGCTGGTGTTTACATCATGAGTGTGAGAAATCGTGAAAGTGTCATTTTGGTTTTTGGAATAAAACATAATTCACTTTTTTTTTTTACATCTGTAATATCGAACAGCTCAGTTGAAATTTGTGAATTTGAAGAAGTCTGTACTTTGGATTAACATCCGAGAGACAGACTGTGGTGACAATGTTATCTAGAGACAAATCATGCTATTGCCCCATACAGCCCTACATTGCAAAACTACATAACCATTACAACACAACTTGTTAGAATGTTAAAATTGACTTAAAAATATCTATTAAATCCTCAAAGCTGAAGGATACGATGCGATACGATATGATGCGATACGATACGATGTGATACGATACGATGTGATACGATACGATACGATACAATACGATACGATGCGATGCGATGCGATGCGATGCGATGCGATGCGATACAATTTAGATAAGGAACAATTCGCTATGGTATGGATCGGTCCAATACAATATGATACGATACGATACGATACAATATGATGCAAAGCCATACCATACCATACTGTATAATTTGATTCGATTTGACATAATATTGCATGCAGGAACTTTGATTTCTTTGTTCTTCTGCTTGCTTGCTTCTTCTTGCGAAAAAACCCCCAGAAGAAACGAAGAAAACAAAAGGAAAAAAATGAACTTCTTTTGCGTGCATACATAAGGCCAATGTGCAGCAATGGCTCTTTAAATTTGGAGTTTGATTTAAAGTTTTATTTAGATTTTTTGACACATGGCCTCCATACTGAATTTACTGTCCAAAATATAATATAATATAATAATAACAGATACTTTCTGTGTTGGGGTGGACTTTTCATTAAAAGAAAAATAAACCTGGTAGTCTTAATATCCTATATTTGTTTGTATCTGTGTAACATTCAATACAAATCACATGGGAGATGTTTATTTTGTAGTGTTTGCTCTGAGACTGCACATGTGTATTGTACATGGGAGGTCAGCAGAGTGTGTCCATTAGACTAGTTTTCCACTGCTCGTCTCCTCCCTAGTGTACAGTACACAGTGTTTTCCCACCAGCCGGAGCACCCTGCACTCTAAAGGGATGGGTGGTGATGGAAAACTGGCAGAAAAACCTATTCCACATGGTCACAGGGCTGTAATGGATAACTTGGCTGCCTCTGCTCGCTCAAGCTATTTCAAGAGAAGCCACCCAGTTGCCTTGAAGGCTGTATTTTACTCCAGGGTTACCAAGGCTTTGACTCCATTTTGGGGCCTTCATAATAACATGCTACTACTACTGTCCACTCATTTTCTTCTTCACATCATGTGGACTGTCTTCATTAAAGGGATGGTTAAAAATAAGTCACACCGAGAGGTGGCCCTGCCCTCTTGGAACTGGTGACAGTAAAGAGAGGAGATGACTGTTATAAAAGTGTACATGCTGTAAATCAAGCCTTTCAACTGCAGTGCAGTGCATCATTTTTTGGTTCTAGTTTTGTTCTCTTACATGTTTTGCCTTATTTCAGTAACAGATCATCACAGAGTATAGTTTAAAAGTCTCACTGAGGATGCAATTGAAGTATCTGATACAAGTCTGTTTAACGCTTTGTACACTGCTGTTTGATGCTATATGATAAAAATAAAAATATCTCCTCGATGGCTTTGTCGTTCACCCTGCTGCCATCTGGCAAAAGATACGGAAGTATCCGCTGCTATATCACCAGACTTTTTCGCTCAGGTTGTGAGACTCCTCAGTTCATCCTCTGCACGTCGCTATATGAAATTTTTTGTTTTGTTTTGTTTAATGAAGCCAAAAGGGCCTCAAATTTCATTCTACATCCATGGTGTTGTAAAATAACTAATAAAAGGAACCTTTAAGCCTTTCTAACTTTTAGTTCAGATTCCCTTCTTGTAAAACTAACATGCAAAAGTAATCAAATTAAATTAAAAACCTTGCTTTGAAAGTTAATTAAAGCTACTACAAGGAACTTTCAGTTTCAGTTTCTTTGTTTCAGTGTTGCACTGTACCACCAGATTAAAGAGCAGCTTCATTCCTCAGGCTGTGAGACTCCTCAAGTATTCCTCAGCACTTGTTTTCATTTAATTACTTATCCAACTCCGATAAGTGGGAATTGGACCTGCTGACATGCATTGAGAATAACTATTTAATTATACATAAATAGCCAATCTTTTTCGCTGATGGTCTCTTTTGCTTATGTAGATTATAGAGAAGGGTCAGTATTAAATTGATACTGTTTCATAACCAGGTGAAAGTTCCTTGTAAGTATTTGTGAGCACTATGTAACTAGTAAGTACTATGTAACAAGTAATGAAAGTGAAAGTTTGTTATAGGACTGTAAGATCTACAGTAAGTAGTATTTAACTGTTGTATCTGGTTCAGTTGGTGGCTAATTTTAACCACTTTGTACTGTAAATGAGTTTACTATGTAAGAATGCATTATACAAGCTCATCATACATTATTTGTATAGCTGCTTTATTCTTAGCTGTTAACTAAATGTACTGGAGTAAATGCAGCAGTGCTTTCCTCTCCATTTATACCTAAGTAGAGCGCTTGATTTCTACTACTGATTAGTAATAGAAGTAGAAGCAGAAATAGGTGGTAATACTAGGCCAAGAAGAAGAAGGAACACTAGGTCAAGAAGAAGAAGTTAAAATAATCCTGCATATTCATTTACCAGGAAACAAGTCATGATACGAATGAGTATGAGTAAATGTTTGAACCTTTGGTTTTACCACAGTGATGTTCACTTCCTGCACTGAATCCCGTGCATAAAAGTTAGTTAGTTCACTGTGGAAAGATGTTCACCAAAACACATATTCTTTGTTGACAGAACAAATAATGTCTTTTTCCAGAAAAGGCAGCCAGCTTTGTGCCACAAAAGCCAAAAAAGGTCCCACTGAACATGGAGCCCAGCCACCCCTTCTTTTCTTGTCCTTTCTTTTCGAGGCAACATGACCACATGTGGGGTGGATCTGGCAGTAATGTGTGGTTCAGGACTGGGTGTCTCCTCCGCCTCACATATATTACAGGGCAGCAGTAGTCTGTCACATGTGATGTGTGCGCCGCAGCCGGTTTTGAAGTTTACTTTGGGGGTGTAGCACAGTGGCCCCCCACACACATACTGTTAAAAACCACCTTCCTTATATGAGGCTGCTGGGTGGGGCAACAGGTCATTACATCTCCTGTAATTAAGCCCTCTCATTTTCAGTCACAGCTTATGCAGAAACTGAATTATTCAAAATGGAGTTAAAAGGAAAAGACAAGCACCATTTGTGTACTAGGTAATCTATGTATATTCAGAAATAATGTTTTGCATCTAGAGCATCATATGACAACTTGCCCATTTATCCCTGTGCAACACGTGATGCTATAAATACCCTGATAATGATGTGTACAACTGACATCATCATACCATAAACACCAAGTCTTCCAGCTCCTGCCAAACCGAATCAAACTTTTTTTTCATGCCAATACACAATTCAAATATTGATTTTGTCCACTAGAATTCATAACACATGCATTTCTGTATCTATAAGCAAGACTGACTAAAAAGTTGAATGTCATCAGGAGTATCAAACCCATAGCATCCTGTCAAAAGACCACACATTAACGCCACAATTACCTGACAGGATGAAACGCGACATTATGCGAAGATGGGGATACAGATACACATGTTGCACGGACAGTTTCACAGCATCCTACCTGCCTTCCTCGGGCCTCCTAGTGCTTCTTCCTGCACTTGCAGTTCCTTGAATCCCTGACGCTGCTGCGCCCCGTCTGATCGCTTGCTCTGCTCAGGCTGGACTGCTACATTACACGACACTGCCGCTCGCTTTTGAGAGAGCGCTCCTCCCCGAAGCACCACACTGTACAGCCTATTCTCAGCTCCATCCATCCATCCTCTGTATGCCCAGCCTCCTCATCCTCCTCCTCCTCCTGCTGCTGCCGAGCATCCCCCTTTAATTCCGAGGAACTGTCCTGTAATCAGCACAAGCATCGCCCTGTAACTCAGCTCATTTTAAAATAGGTGTTCTGAAATATCCAGCTGTAGATTTTTTTTTTTTTTGTGAATAAATGTGGATTTAGTCTTGAGATCAACTTGGCTATATTTGATTTTTCTTTCTTTTTTATTTTACCATTTTAAATAATAAATAAATAAAATCCATCTTTTTATGGATTTGCTCATTTAGCCTTAAGTCAAAACACAGTTTTCACTTTTTAAATCATACGTGATTAAATATCTATATATTTCTATATCTAAATAACAACTGTATTTTTTCCCCCTATTTGCTTTGTAAGCGCTGGTCCCAGATCAGTTGAGTCATCGAGCCGGTCGCTATGCTGTGACACGACAACGAAACGGAACTGACAGCAGATCAGTTTCTCACCGAACCGACCGCTGACGGACCGAATGAGGAAATGCGTCATCACGTCGCCGTTGACGTGGCTGCTGGAGGAAGCTCTTCCCGGTTGTCGTGCCAGCCAGGCTCCTCGGCTCCTCCGGGCTCCTCCATTCACTGGGGATACCTGTGCCAAAAAAAAAACAACCAAGAGATAACTCCACTAGCAAACAAAGAGCCGGTTTACGGTTTGTCTTCTTGTGTCTTTTAAAAGAGGTAGCCGGTTGAATCAGCCGCTGACTCGCTGCCAGACATGGAGACGTACGGCAACTCCAACAAGAAGCAGAAGCTAAGCAACGCTGCCGAGAGCTGGGTGAGTTTTCTTTGGCAAACTTATCTTAACTCAACACCTCGATTCACCAACCAACCTGTACGCTAATGAACTAGTTATGAGTTAACAGGCTAACAGGTCAGACAGCTAGCCAATTAGCATGCTCAACAGTATGGTGCTATACAGAAACAGCTAACGTTACATTTAACGTCTTGGTTGCTAGCAGCGCCGTGACTGAAAAAGTGGCTAATCAGACATCTGCTGCTAATGCAGGTAATGAAGGGGCATCGACTGTTTGGTTAAAGCCATGCAGCTGTGATAACATTCACTCACCCTGCAGGTCCTAGTTTTCTTTTAAACTACTTTTGTGTGCACATATTCATGTTTCCTTGATGGTTAAAAACACACTAACACTGACTGAGCTGCAGTATTTACAGTCATCAAGGATAAAAATACATCACTCACACAATGTGGTCCACCAATCAGCATCAGACAAACATAAAGAGCTGACTCACTGTGTCATTAATCAATTAGTCGACAACAGCAGTGTTAATCAATTAATGTTTTAGTCGTTCATGAAGCCTTATCACAGTGATATGTTGTGGTAACCACGTTATGACATTTTATAAACAAAATGGCCAATTGAGAAAATAAACAATAGATTCATGGATAATGAAAATTGTTAGGGATGCATGATACAGCAAATTCCAAAAAACACTAAAGGGCAGCACATCTCAAATTTCCAAGCCTGGGAGGACAAAATAAAAAAAACAAACTAAAATGACAACAAAGGGACATAGATTATAAATAGGCCTAACTCAATAGCATTTTAAAGCTGAATTTATTAACAGTAATTTAGTGAAACGATGAAGTTTCTCCCAATATTGGGAAATTTAAATCATCTGCTGTTTAATGGTATCTGTGAAATTCTAGCTGATATAGTAGGTGGCATTTTTTTCACCTTGAAAGTTGGTTTACGATCTGCCAATAAACACAGAGAAGAAAAAGAAGAAGGAAGAGAAGAAGCAAAATGAGAAGAACAAGTGTAGCCCATTGTGCATCTGATGTCAAAATGCTGCACCTGTAATGTAGAGCCACGTAGTGCAGACTAGAGGAAGGCAACGTGATTGTAACTTTCAGAGAGGAGGAAAAAGTCTATGAGTTTTTACATGACAAATCTTATTAGATCTGTGAATACTAAATCATCATCTTTGCTAATTACACCTTGACCTTTCTTACCCTCAGGAATGCATAAACTACAGGTAGGAACTTCTTTTTAAAAAACAAAATAATAATTTGTCTTATTGCTGTCAGTTAGAGAAGCAAGGGTTATGGGTTCTTGGTATTGGCTGAAAGAAAACCCATATCGTGCATCCCCTTAAAAACAATCATTACTTTCAGCTTTCTTAATATTCTGGGAATGTTGTCCGATGTGATCAACTTAAATTTGTTGATCTGTTCATGTTTACTTCCTCTCTTTCAATTTGAGTTTTTCATTAACTTGTTTAACTGTGATTCAAGTGGGCTGAATTGACAGCAAATCTTATTCATTTCAGGGAATGCAACGTGCAACCAATGTCACCTATCAAGCTCATCATGTCAGCCGAAACAAGCGCGGGCAGGTTGTTGGCACGAGAGGAGGGTTCAGAGGATGCACCGTGTGGCTGAGTGGTAGGTTATGAGCTGTCAGCAGCTTTGATTGACAAAAGTTCAAGAAGGTGTCCCTTCTTCACATGTATGTCATCTCATGGCATCTGTGTCATTCTGTGCCAAGGTTTGTCCGGTGCAGGGAAGACCACAGTGAGCATGGCTCTAGAGGAGTACCTGGTGTGTCACGGTATCCCCTGCTACACACTGGATGGGGACAACATTCGTCAGGGCCTGAACAAAAACCTCGGCTTCAGCCCAGAGGACCGTGAAGAGAACATTAGACGCATTGCTGAGGTGGCCCGGCTTTTTGCTGATGCTGGGCTGGTCTGCATCGCCAGCTTCATCTCTCCCTACAGCAGGGTGAGTGACTCTCCAGAGAAAGCATCAGCGGTTCAGTGAGGGAAATGGATGACGAGAGGGATAAATGTGACTGGTCTTCACTAATACTCTTGAAAATGTGTCCGTCATTCTGTTATACAGTCTTTATTGAACTATATTAAGATCAATTGAGAACCTATTGTGAATAGCTTTGTTCTAGCCTGAATGAAAATTGACTCTAATAGGCTTTACATTGCATTTACATTACATTATTACATTAGCATTGTAAATTTCACATAAAATTTTGGAACTTGTAAATCTTGGAACGTTAGTGATGACGTTATTGATTATGTCACCGCGCGTCATCCTTATTGTACTGAAATTGATGATGCCAGTTCCAAGAATAGAAGGAAGTTGTGTTATAGCATGATAAAATCAGGCTTTTGAAGGCAGGATTTTATGTGTTCTGGGCCTGAATTTGAAATATACCTGGGCTTTCTATTTTGAGTTATTATTTTGAAAAGTGAATTTATCAATATTAATTTTGAATCAAGAATGACCAAAGGAAAATAAGATTAAAATAAAAAATTACATTATTTGTAGTGCAGCGACTGTAATTTTTTTCCCTAATTAAGGACTCATGATTAGCATCCATGTTTTACCTTATACTTTTTGTTATGTGAAGCCAATTCTGAGCTGTGGTTGCTCCCAAAGGAGCTAATTTACTGCACCCCACAATGAATGGTGTTCTCAACATTTTGTTTGCTAAAAACCGAACCTGATAGGCCTTGATTAAAGGTGCAATATGTAAAAATAGATCAAGAGTCAAGGTCGAATTTGTACTCCAGACAAATAGAAGGCAGCATATCACCATAGTAACAGCCAGTTGTTGCTAACTGTAGCTGCCATTAGCTGTGCACAGTTAGCCATGCAGCTAATGCTCCTGTTAGATGATTCTGCATGAACTGGGAGTAAACACTGGGTAGTGTTAGTATTGTTTACTATCAAACTATTACAAAGTGGCTCGGGGTTAGCTGGTTAGCATGCTAACTTCTGTAGAAATCTCTGCAACACAATACATAGATGCCTTTGACATAGAGTCAAAACTGTTTTTTTCACATTCTGTAAATAATGTCAGCTAATTTTTGAATGTTTTAAACTATAATTATTACATATTGCAACTTTAAATGCTAGCTTTCACTAGCTCTTTGGCTAAATCATGTGTGTCCCTCACTGTGTATTTGGTTATTATCTGTCAGGATCGTCTCAATGCCAGGAAGATCCACGAGGCCGCAGGGCTGCCTTTCTTTGAGGTGTTTGTGGACGCTCCACTAGATGTCTGTGAGCAGAGGGACGTGAAAGGGCTGTACAAGAGGGCCCGGGCAGGGGAGATAAGAGGTAGAGTATAGTTTGATACTGTTTATGTGCAGCGCAGCAGCAGGTCCAAGGCCTGGGTCCTTGTATCTGTTATGTGATCAGGACAGTCAGGTTTCACACTTGAACTGACATACAGAGACCTCTGTCACATCTGTAAATTTTGACCTGAAAGAGACTCAGTCAAATTGTAATTCTACAACAAAGAGCAAATCTATAAGTTGGAAAACTTTGCATTTAAGGTGTAGACACTTTTACAACGCACATGCTACAGTTTCATCAGTGTTACTTCTGCTGTTATCATAAATTTCCACACTTTCTGTTTGAGTTATTGCTTATCAGATAAGATTACACAGAAATGACATGACAGTGACAATAAAACTGATGCATCACTGTTGGAGGAAGAGTCTCTTACCACACTGTTGTGATCTTGACGCAATTTCCTGGGTTTTGTTTAATTTCTGTGGAGCAGTTTGGTTTTTGTGTGAGTCTCATTTTTGTCTTAGGTAGTTTTTTTTAATTAGAAATAATTCAGTCCTGACCTGTTCTCAGAAGCACCAGTAGTATGAATAAAGCAGCTATTAATCATTGAGGTTTGTTTTAAAAGGTATTTCAAGATGGAACCTTATTAATTTTTAAAAACATTTACAGGTGCTGTTGTTTAAGCCTTGTAAAAGGATCCATATTCCACACAGTGGTCATTTCAAACCCATACAGTAATGGAAATAGAAAAAGAGTAAGCTCTTCATGTTGATAAGGAGTTTTTTTGCTCACACTGTGTATTTAATTCTCTTTATTTTCACAGGTTTCACTGGAATTGACTCAGAATATGAGAAGCCAGAGGCTCCAGAGCTGGTGCTGAAGACCGACTCCTGCAGTGTGAATGAGTGCATACAGCAGCTTATTGACTTGCTTCAGGAGAGGGTGAGGGGAAAAAACATCGTGCTGCAGCAAAATATGTGTATCATGTTTAGAATCAGCTGCATGTTGTTTTTATTGGCTCTGTCCCGTCTCAATAATATCCGTGTGACCTTCACAGAGACAGCTAGGGGCTTGAAGTTTAGACTTACACATAAAACTGTTCTGTTTTTCCTCTAGTGGCCACTAGGGGGTAGTGAAGCCTCACATTTGAATGAATGTTGATGTTGCAGCATCTGTGTTTAATGTGTCATGTAAATCAGTATCTCTTTAGTGAATAGTAAACACCTACTAATGTCTTCATTTTGTTGGATGTTTTTTATAATGATGACATTTGTAATTATTAATTTCATATTCTTGTGATTCTGCAGGATATAGTTCCCGTTGATGCATCTTATGAAGTGAAAGAGCTGTACGTTCAGGAGAATAAACTGGACCTGGCTAAGGCTGACGCAGAGACTCTGCCTGCTGTTCAGATTGGGAAGGTGCTTCTAATTTTTCTTTATTATTTCGGATATATCTTAATAACTAAATAACGCTGAATTACTTTTATTGATAGCCTTTTTATATACTGTATACAGAGCAGTTATTTATCTATCCACTGATACATTTACCTATAGCCTTTTCATTTAACTTCATTTATGAGAAGCTGTTAGTCAGTATGTCACTTACTTTATGTGACTGTGTGTCTGATCCCCAGGTGGACATGCAGTGGGTGCAGGTGCTGGCTGAAGGCTGGGCCACTCCTCTGAATGGCTTTATGAGAGAGAGAGAGTTTCTGCAGTGTCTTCATTTTGACTGTCTGCTGGATGGTAAGATGATTGTGTTTTTTTTCCCCAGAAAAATAACATTTTAAGATTTCACTGTGAAAATCAGTGCTGCTATACTTGAGGAAAGGCACTAGATGGAGATGAGTGCTCATAAAATTCTTTTTTTTCTTTCTTTCTTTCTTTCTTTAAAAAGTTTCCATCACTTGACACTTTTTTAGTTTTGTGTTAGTTTTATCAGTTGAACCACACGTCTGTCAGCTGTTGCATTTTGTGCTCCCCTCTGGCATTTTTTTTTTTACTTTATTCCAAAAATTAATTGATTAAATGGAGCATTACATTAGATTAACAAATACTCCCTGCATGTGTCCTACTTTAAAGCATATTTTGCACTGTTGGATGTGCTGAAAGGCTTAAATGAGGCTGCATTTTACGGCAATGATGTACAGCTTGGCTAGGTGGCAGAATGGCACAGTGATACAATCAGGAATGACTTGGACTTAGATGCAGAATTTGAAGAATGATGATGTTGTAGGAATGCCTTGGTTTTTTTGGCACTTCATCCAAAACGAATATCACATTGGGTGTAGAGCCTCTTGGTGTAATTACAGCAATTTCTCATGCATTGTTTGAAACTCCAAGAAAAAGTCAATTTATTTTTATTGCCCATACGACCACTCAAACCAGTTGTGTGTTGTTTTGCCAAGTATTTTGTTACGTACACACACAGCAAAATGAAAAATACATAAAATAAATTGGAAGTTAACATAGCCTGTATTTCATGTTGAGATCTTGACAGGTATATGTTACAACCACTGTCCTCACTGAAGGATAAAACCTTCAGATTCTTACAACGCAGAGCAAAATCACAGATGATTTAAGTTTTCTTCCCAGGAAAGACAGCTAGAGGCAGAAACTGAGCTGTCTGGACAGGAGGGAGGCAAAAATATATATCGATGTGAAAAGTCTTGATTCCGCTTTTCCCGTTTGTCCGGAGGGAGAGGGACACAGAGGAAGAGGCTTCTGTATTGATTGACACCACACACCACTGTTTGTCCATTTTCACTTCCTTCCAGGGATTTGACAGTGAATGAATTGATCCCCTGCTATTTAACACTAAAACTGGTGGGGAAGCAGAAAGAGGCATGTTTAGCTAATCAAATGGTCTGCAAAAATAAACGGAGACCCAAATTCAAGCTTGTGTCTCTCTCACTCGGACATTTGGCAGTCTTGTGTGTGTGTGCGCGCTTTATTGGAACCAGCTGTGAGCTCTACACTGTGACAGAGGGGACGAGAAGAGGGTCCAAAGGGGGAGGGCAGGGGCTGCAACAGTCGGCGTCCCCTCCTGTTTCCACTGCATTTTGATGTGATGTGATGTGAAAAGCGTGCCGGTCGAAATGTTTTCATCAACCTGGACGGTAAAATGAAGCCGCCAACATAACACTGTCACTGCACAGCTCCAAATCATAAAATGAGAAGGGGTCAAGATCCAGCTTAGCTTAAGAGGGGATTTTCCTCCTCAAGCTTCTTAAATTGCAGCCTTGAAGACTCGCTGCAGCCTGTGGTTTAGCTGTATATTCCGCGTTTAGCCTGAAGGGGTACAGCATGGAAACTTAATTAGAATGGGTGAGCTGTTTTGTTGATACCCAACCTTTGAACGTTTTAACCTGCCTTTTGTAGGATGTCTGTTCTCAGTGTCCCTGTGCTTTGCATTGGGATCCTTTTACATTGTCTGTCTTGGATCGTTATCTGATATTAAAGATGCCTGGTGGAGTTTTTTTAAATCATGCAGTATTCACATTCATGTTTGCCAGTTTGTTGTCTTCTTCACTGCTTCTTCACTTCTTAGATTTTTACTGCCATCATTTGATGATCATTGGAAAAGTTTGAAAATGGTGCCAGCACTGAGTATTGGGTTGGCCACGTGTCCATGCATGATGCAAACAAGATGGGGGGTTGCTCACACACATTGCTCCATATTGATACTAGCCGTCATAAATACCATACGGTGCCTTTAATATAGCTTAAACTGGAACAACGGATGACATAGTGATAATTGGAACACTTCCATGTATTTCACAGTGAAACAATTAGTTAATTTTCCTTTTATATATCAGCAGAAATTCATTGGCAAAAATAAGTAATGTTGTTCCTGGTTTTAGCTTCTTGAAAGTGATTAATCGATTATCTAAATGTTGGCATTACATAAAAATGTTCTTTGTTCTCCATTGTCCTAGGTGGTGTCATCAACCTGTCGGTGCCTGTGGTGCTGCCAGTCTCCACTGCAGATAAAGAGCGTTTAGATGGTGTGACAGCTATAGCCTTGGTCTATGAGGGCAGACGAGTGGCCATCCTTCGCAACCCAGAGTTTTATGAACACCGCAAAGAAGAACGATGTGCTCGTCAGTGGGGCACCACCTGCAAGGACCACCCCTACATCAAGGTAAATTTCTGAGATGACAAGTTCAGGGTCACAACTTTCACAAATCTGAATTTAAAATATGGGCTTATATGTTGGAAGTGCTCTTGAAAACCTAGAGCTCAGCATTGGGGAAAGTCCAGAGCAGCATTGCAGAGCTGCAGACGGTCTGTCTCAGTGTGCTATGTGATAAACACTGCATGTGAAAGCAAACCGCCTCCCTGGATTCGGCACTGATAGAACACAGATCCGGGCTGGACTTTTCACATTGCTTATGGAAAGACTGAATAGGTGGAGGAGTGGAGCTTTTTCTCACAGTCTGTCAGGACGCCCAGTGTAATCACTTGATCTTCTCAGTCCACCCTCATTTTGCAGGTGTTATATTTGGATGCTGAGTCTCTCGCACAGCCTCCACCAAATGCGTTTGAGAATGTTCTGCACAGCTCAACAGGCTGTGGGATCACTGCCAGCTTCCACCTTTCCGCTCACCCAACCCTCCGCCAAATATACCCAGGAATTGTTTCCATCTGTCTCCTATTGACTGCTGCGGGGCTCAGGTAGACTCAGTGGCGAGATAACGTCCTGAAATGATCCTGCACACCCTGCGGAAAGTGCCATTGGCTCGTAGCCGGAAAAGAACAGAACGGTCTGGTGTCGCAGACAAAGACAGTTGTCTTTTTATAAACCCATCTGTGTGGACAGGGAGTGCAGGGTTATTTTTAAAAGTTGCTTGTCAGACTTATTTTAAATCCCATTGTTTTCAGGATTAATGCAGTTGTTAATGCACTTGTACTTTGCCAAAGGTGCAAGACAAAATTAATAGTAACCTACGTAGTATTCCCTGATTTCCCTCCCTGAGGTCAGCTCATTGGCTTATTTTAAGGTCCTGTGCTGCTAAAAATCCTGGATGGAGATTAACTTGAACACCAGCCCGCAGCTGTCTCAATATTTCAGTGCAGTTGCTAGACGTTTTTAATCTTAGCAGCAGATATCTTTTTTCTCTCACCTTGTTCATGATTAAGTCTGGCTTGGTAGTGTGTTTAAAGATGCAAGAGGCTTCCAGTTTCATAAATTGGTAAAATGACTCTCCAGTGTCAACACCTGATGATGGCTCAGCACTGGCTCTAAACACACGCTGCTGAGCACTCTGTTATACCACAACTGTCATTCTTTATCCACTCTAACCTGTCACAGCCCCCCATGTGTGTGTTCAGCTTGCTGTGATTAAGGTGTCACTCATTAAAGAGTGTGTGTATGTATACATAAGTGTATGTTTTAACTCCCTGTGCCGGAGCCAGTCTGTCAACACACCTCTGCGCTGGTAGCTACAATGTTTTTTATCCTTTCCGACCCGAAACGACCTGTTCCATATTGCATGCAGTTAATCCACTGCTTCCTGTTTACCTGTCTGTCACTCAAACAGGAGCCCCCTTCATCGGAAACTTTGGTGTAGTGGCTGTTTATTTGTCTAGGGCCCCTTTTTCACATGTGAACTCCTGGGGCTCTTAAAATGGTTAAACAGAGCGCATGTGTACGT
This sequence comes from Pagrus major, assembly GCF_040436345.1. Classification (NCBI taxonomy): domain Eukaryota; kingdom Metazoa; phylum Chordata; class Actinopteri; order Spariformes; family Sparidae; genus Pagrus; species Pagrus major. Next base: position 14,345,535 of record NC_133215.1, read on the forward strand.
GTAAGCATGCTCCTTTTGATATGTCCACGCAGACATTATATTTTCCATTCACTCGTGTTTGGAAAATAATGGCTGTTGATCTCTCCAAAGAATAAGGCTGTTAAGCATCTTTCATGACTCTTCTCAGGCCAGCAGGGGACTGGTTGGATTACTTGCAGTGTGGGAAACAAATCACGACAAGGTCCTGAAAACTTCTTACGAGGGAGCCAAGTGGTTATTGATCACATCACGTAGACACCTCTGCTGCGGACAGCTTCTGATTTTGATGCATTGTTTGCCAGATCATACTGAAATCAGTCTGTTTGTAAAGTCTGGATATCAAAGAGCATTGTTGTTTTTTTCACATGATAAATTACATGTCAGTGAAATGAGTGACATCTTTTTTCATCAACTTCCAGATCATCTTTTCGCGATGCCTCCAGACTTATGGTTTCATTTGTGGCCCTTTGTTTTTAGTTCTCTCCGTCTTCTTTTATTACCCACCGAGCCTGCAGAGAATTGTCACTTTGTATCACATTAACATCGTACAGGCTAGTGTTTTCAGTAACTCAAGCTACACGCTCATAAATGCCACAAGAGGCAGGCGAAAGATGTTGCCTGAAACAATAGCAGCCCTTGCCTGGATCCAGAGCACTCCTGTGACATTATTGGATGAATCTCTTGAGGGGAAAAATTTCTCGCCAATGTGGTCATGAGCTCATCACCAGGTTATATTGTGGAACACAATCTGAGTTCGTCTCCGCTCTGTTATTGAAATTAAGGTAGTTGATGCGGCCAAGAGCAGAGGAGTCGTAACGCCAGAGTTTTGTTGACTGTTTAACGACACACAGTCTCTGATTTATGCCGTTGTATCCTCGTTACAACTGGGTTATAACTCGTGGGTTTTATTAGAATTCACGCTGGCCTGGTTCCAGCACAGTGAAGTTTTTATGGACCACAGTGTCTTAAGTCTGGATTATGTTTGAGTTGTGTTCCCTGTCATGATCACTGTGACTCCTTTTCAGATGGTGATGGAAAGTGGAGACTGGCTGGTCGGGGGGGACCTGCAGGTCCTGGACAGGATCCGCTGGAATGATGGACTGGATCAGTACCGACTGACGCCCACTGAGCTCAAACAGAAGTTTAAAGAAATGAATGCAGGTACGGGCCAAGTACTGTTGGAACTTGTTTATTTATTCATTTTTTCCATAAAATGGTGATGAGATCTTGAACCAAGGATTTTGTACAGAGACAGTAGATTCACATTTAGTGGTATAATTTGCATAATGAAGCAGAAATGTAAAATGGAAATGCAGAAATAAATAAGACGGGGAAATAAATAGGGGGAAAAAAATACAGGAATAAATGCGTAAATACATTTCCCTCGGGATCAATGAAGTATCTGTCATTCATCTATATATCTACCTATCTACCTACCTACCTACCTACCCACCCATCTGTCCTTCCTATCTTTCTGTCCTTTCTTCCATCCACACACAGCACCACTGTCATAGGCTATGACTTCTGACATTTAACCTATCATATAGTGTTGTGGACAGGACATTGGGTGAGTGGTGATTACAGACAGAGAAAAGCAGCTACATCAGAGCCAAAGTAGAATTTCTTTTTAATGAATTTAAGCCGGACCCCTTTTCTTTCTTTTCTTTTCTTATTTTATTTGCTGATCTCAAAGATGATTCAACTTTTGATTCAAAACTGTGATACAAAACGACCATGAGTTTAGTAATCTGCTGCACCCCTAGCCACAATATTTATAAACTGCTACCTTTTTTCTTAAAAAGTAGAGGACAAAGTGGATAATCCGCTCTCTGCAATCCTTTTTTCTTTGTTTAGTCTTTGGGATGGAAGTAAGGGAGACAGTAGGGAATTCATGGGAACACTCTGGTGTGATTCAGTCCCTCATTGTATGTGGTTTCAGTGGTCGGGCACTTAGCTGCTTGATTATCACTGGGTACATTGTGGCCTTTTGTTTGTTTTATACAGATGTGTTCAGATGTGTTTGGTCGCAACTTAAACCCTTCTTTTTCTCTCTATTTAGATGCTGTATTTGCCTTCCAGCTCCGCAACCCAGTCCACAATGGCCATGCTCTTCTGATGCAGGACACCCACAAGCGTCTCATCGAGCGGGGCTACCGCCGGCCCGTTCTGCTGCTCCACCCCCTGGGAGGTTGGACCAAGGACGATGACGTGCCGCTGCCCTGGCGAATGAAGCAGCACGCCGCTGTGCTGGAGGAGGGCGTCCTGAATCCAGACTCCACCATCGTAGCTATCTTTCCTTCACCCATGATGTACGCCGGGCCAACTGAGGTGATGATCATCAAGAATGCCCTATTTGTGGTTACATGCTTGAGGTGTATTTTACAAAAGCCTTAATGTTTTCCTCAAAACTGACACGGAACAAAAAATGTGACTGCAGCGCAGAGTAATGCCGACAGACGCTGTCACATACTTGGTGTCTGCAGATTTTTGAGGGTAAAAAATGGCAGGAAAGGGAATTTATGACTGTCCTAAGGCGCTCTGTTTAGTGTTACCATGCCATACACAAAACCACCTCGTGTGACTGAGTGTAGCTGTGTAGCTGGAAATCTTTTAATCATTCACTTATGATAATGGGAAAGCTACAGCATAAATTATTGGGTGCAGATTGGAGGCTGGTGGATGTCAGGCATTATTTATTCAGTTTGTGATTCTGAAGGGGAGGGTTAGAGCCAGGCTGTGCTCCAGTTATTGTTCTGACCTTGTTTACCCTTTAATAACAGCATATACTGTTGGTCTGCCCACCACTCAAATATTAAAACTACCTCGTTAGTGTTTGTCATGCCAGAATGTTCTTTGGCAACGCAATGAAAGCCTGTAACTTCCACTTGTTTTGTAAGACTAATCTGAATATTGTACTTCCTAACAAAAATACAAAGTACACAGGGAAGAATCTAATGGCACTGGTATTAGTAATTGTAGTATCTGAATATGGGCTGTGTAAGTTTCTTCGTTGCTTGAGCATTTTGATAATTTTATAGTATTTAGATAGCACCTAGACCTGCTTAATAATAATTTTAAAAAATGGATGAAATATGGCACCTTTAATATTTCTCCAGTATTTACAGTTCTTCTGTTTTTCTTTTATTTCCTCGTCCACAGGTTCAGTGGCATTGCAGAGCTCGGATGGTGGCCGGAGCCAACTTCTACATTGTGGGCCGTGACCCTGCAGGCATGCCCCACCCTGACACAGGAAAGGACCTGTACGAGCCCACTCACGGGGCTAAGGTCCTCACTATGGCTCCAGGTCTCATCACCCTGGAGATTGTACCCTTTAAAGTCGCTGCTTACAACAAGGTCAAAAGAGCAATGGACTTTTACGATCCCAAAAAGTGAGTTGTTTTTCTTGTTTCTGTTATAATTACATTTTTTAAAGCCTTTTTTTGTGTCCCATGGTATTTAAGTTTATCAGGGTCTTGGAATACAGAAATAGTTTGAGTCAAAGTGGAAGTTATCACTCACACTGAAATAAAAAGCTTATTTGTGGATTTATTCCAGAGTAATACATCTCATTTATCCCAATTAGGACCTGAATACTAAACAGACAGTACATTCTCTAAATTAATTACTCATTAGACTTGTCTTGTTTAAACAAAACCCTTTCATCCATTTCCTTTCCTTCTTCTATCAACGGTAAAAAATCCAAGCCAAGAATAACAGGCATTGTTTTTCTTTCCTATATGGTCCAAAGGTTTTGGGGATTAGTATGAGCTTTCTTGTTGCTCAGAAATTAAAGAGACCTGTTATTAATTAAAGTCTGTATAGGGACACTGCACATGATGACTCACAAAAATCATGCAATCTCACTGCCTGTTGTCCGGATTTGATGCAACCCCCCCAATCAGGTTATGCAACTTAAGCTGAGTTTCACCAGACTAATCAAAAGATTGGCTTTGTTTTCCATGATGCATATTTTTGATGTTGAGTACAAAGCAAATTGTTGGTCGGGAACATCTAGTACTTCTTGTGCTGCTAAAAATGGTATGTTTAAAAAATGACTGAACACTTGTTTAGTACATTGACCCCGAGGGTCAGACATTTCAGAAAACAGAACAACATTTCAGAAAACGGAACGACATTTCAGATAACAAACATTTCGGAAAATGCGAGAGCATTTCAGAAAACACAGCAACACATCAATCAGAAATGTTGTGTTTTCTGAAATAATTGTAAACATACATATATAATATGGTATATAATAAGTTAAAAAAATTCTATAATATGCTTTGTAGTTGTATCAACACATTAAAAAAAGAACTCATTGGCCTACAATGAAACACATTTAAAACACATTTCAGAATATCATGTAAAATCTCTCCCATCATTAGATAGACTGGACTGTTATTTGTAATAGGATCTCATTGACCCAGTGACTTTATCATTCAAATTCTAACCTTAGAGAGCAAATGCAAGATGGTAACTGGGTTTCCAAAGTCTGTAGTCGTCACTCACTCACTTAGATTTATGGCATTCCATTCTCTCATGCACACTGACAGCGCCTTGCCAGATTTCAGGAGGAATATGGATGCTTATCCTAATCACCAGCAAAACCCCTCAGTCTTCCTGTAAAGTGTAATGGCTCACATCACAAGCAAGCTGTTTCTAATTTGACACTGTATAAAAATGTTCTCGGAAGAATTTGCCTGGAGCTCTTTCACCTCACGCCATGTGAACCGTTGGGTCTTCTTCCCAGTTTCTCTTTGCTTCAGAGTAACATGACTTGCCCTTTTATACAAGAGCAATTAGATATTTTACTTCATAAACAGCAGGACTTTGACCCTCTCTGAGTGTAATTTCATGTAAGATGATTGTAAATGTCTGCTGACAAGATGTCTAAAACTGTCTTGATTATCCCTGACAGTAATAGAGGAGGCTAGTGAAGATGTGATGAACTTGTGCCAGCACTGCGCTCAGCTCCTGTCGTGGATGACGGCTCGACTTGGCTGCTTGCTTCAAACAAAGTTGTTCATATCTTTTCTGAACGAGGGGAACTTAAGGTGCAGCAAGGAGCCATCTGTCATAGAGAAAGAGGACATAGTTGACATGAGAATGTTTGAAAGTTTAAATCTACAATCTGATTATCAGAAAAGGGGCTTCCTGACAGTATTTAATTTGAAGCATGGGATAGCAACCAGATGTTTGACAGTAGTGTGTGTGATACCCTAAAGTGATATTACAGTTTTTTTTTTACACATCTAAACCAGTGTTAAGGGTTTCATTTGATAAGTAGTCGCATTAATGTTGGTTTGTTTTTAACATATCAACTTACAGGTATATTATATCAGGCTTGTATTGTATTGAATAGCAATTGGTTAGTAGTACTAACCCATCTATGGGTAGAAAGTGGCATAAAAATTTGAATTCCAGGCACTCAAGTTGATCGTTTAGAGCAAAGAATCTCTAACAGATGTGTGCTCATTCATTATAAAACCACACGGTGTATCACAAATTTCCCTTTTTTTATTTTTACATTTATTTCTTTCCTCCACCACCAAAAGTTCTCCAGTTATCAGCTGTTTCTTCATCATAAATTAATTATCGGAGATGGTTGTTGTTGGTTGTATCATCTACGGTAGAGCCTAAGTCCTCTTGAAGGCTTAATTGTTTGTTTTTTTAACCCTTTAAATTCGACTTGTATTTACATGCAATATTTGCAAGATTTTACTTCAAGACAGGGGCGGACTCGGGATGTTTGAGGGGCAGGGGCAGAAAAAAATAAAAAGGTCACCACATATATGCAGGGGGCACAAGCGCACAGAAAGTTGTGATATATTTATAGTGAAGAGAGGGCACCGGCTTTATTTTGAACACAAGGGTATCTTAAAATCAGATTTTCAATGATCACAGAGAAAATTCAGTTTCAGTTATGAATGTAAAAACATCCTGCTAATTTCAAACTCTACATACACCTCATTCTACAGAGTGAAGCTCAAATATTCAACTGTAGGAGCAAGAAGAAACGCACATTTTTGTCTTTAAACACAGGCATATCAATTATACTTGTCCTCCGACACACTGATTTTGAAGAATTCCTAAATGTTGAAAGGCAGCTGGACTGACCTTGCTTTTCAAACACCATTGCAGTGGCGTGCTAGAGCTTACTGGATTGTCACAGTATCTCTCCAGCCACAGAGCTATTTGGGAGGAATTATGAATGAATCAGCTGCCAGAAATGTCAGAACAGAGCACTCATCATGTCTTATTTCACGGGGTTGGATGTAGGGATGTCTTGAGCCGGTCCTAAGTATCTGGACCGATCCGGGCATATTTTTAAATTATCCGTATAGATCAGAAGTGGAATGTGTAATGTTGTAACAGCTTGGTTTTGGTTTCAAATTGTGTTTGCAGAAATGCTAACAGGCCTGCTCCTACGCATTGATGCACTTGATACCAGGGCAGCAGGGAGTTATTGTTGACTCATTTCCTGTGCTGTTGATATGCATCTTCTCATTGATTTTACTCAAAACTCTATTCTCTCTTGTTTTTTTTCAGCCATCAAGATTACGATTTCATCTCAGGCACACGTATGAGGAAGATGGCCCGCGAGGGAGAGAATCCTCCTGATGGCTTCATGGCACCAAAGGCTTGGGCTGTGCTGAAAGAATACTATAAGTCACTGGAGAAGGCCTAAAGGCTGAGTCTTAGATGAAAAAAAACACATGGAAACACATTGGTTTCTACTGATGTTTTAAATGACGAATGTGGGGGACCACTCATCTACTATCAAAAACCACACTGACTTCTTCCTGTGCCACTTGTACACTCACTCTCAGTTGTTTTTTAGTCCTATCATGTTTGTGTTTTAACTGTATGTACATTAAATAAAGTAGGTAAGGTCAAAAAAATTTCACAGTAGATGTTTGTGTTACTCACTAACTTTATAACTGTATATTCTGACGACTGGTTACAAAAATATTATGTAAAAAAGAAAAGGATCAAAACTGATAATGACCTGTATTGACAGTACTGTTGACCAGTACTCAAATAGGCGCGGATGGATGTTCAGTATTCGTGATGTCCAAATTGAAAAAGTTACTGCACCTGCTAGAGTTCACCTAACTCACCCAAACAAGTCGCTCTGTACTGTATGTTTGCAAGTGACAGTGGTAATTGCTCAGAATTTGGTGTACACAAGTATTTGATGTAAAAGTTGAGTGCCTTGGTCTGCAGAAAGTGAATTCACATGTCTTGTTTGAATTAGGACACACAGACACCACCTGCTTCTTGTCTCACTTGTGTTAATGTTACACTGAATAGGTCCATACATTTTTTTTATAGGGATATGAGACCCTAACCTACCTTAACTCCTAGGAAAAAACGTTTAACTTTTTTTTTTTTAGTCATATTTAGTCTATTTATTCTGTCCTAACATTAACTTCTTTTCTCTTTTTTTAACTGTGATGTGCATGTAGTTTTGGTGCTCGTCTCTCAACAGTGTTGATATTTTGTTACGTTTTCATTTTTTCTGTTCATCGGTTGCTAATATTTTCCATGTGGTAAATCATTTTTAAGAGTTGGCCTGTATAAACAGATGGTTGATGGTTACCATCATGGGATCAGATTTGTAATCTTCCTTGTCCAATAAACCATTTTTAGCAAAAAAGAATTTGTTTACTTTTCCTTTCTGTAATCTTTGGATTTGTAGCACTCAGTGCCTGGTATATGTTTTCTTTTTTGTTTTTTTTGCAGCACACCAAAGAGTTTAAAATGCATAACATATTCTCAACTTAATTTTAAATGACAGCACTGAATTACATGTATTTTAGAAACTAACCTACACTGATGGGATGTCATCACTTTTTAGCTGCTTGTGACATCTCAATAGCTCTAGATCTTTTCATGTCTTTCTGACCAACCTGTTTCAAGTGCATTTTGTCGTCTATATGAACAATGCACTCTTCAACATGTAATTTCTTAGAAAGTACTGATTTCTGTTGGAACCTTTGTGACCTCCCAGTTGGTCAATCAGCTGTATATTGAATGAGACAGACCCTCTAGTGACCCTAATCAGACTCAGACATACACGCACGCTGTATACAAAGAGCTGCAGCTGGCTCCCAGATGCAGCGGCGCAGTGAAAGTGGAACATACAGGGTTAAATCCAGACAGAGAAGAGTGGCTCTGTCAGAAATACCCTGGATACTTCATCTAATCCAACTCCAAGATGTAATGAAGAGACCTGCCAGCAGCATTTTTTTTCTACTTTTCACCAGATCTTGTTCAATCTTAAATGGTAATCAAGCTGGGTCGTCAGTGCAACTTCAAAAGAAGAGCTCACACAAAATGATCAAATGATTCTGGAGAGGTCTCCTTATGATTTTTGTTTCTCTTGCAACTGTCTGGAGATCAGTGTTCTCTGTGTAATGCAGGTGTCTGTTACTACGTGTATCATAATCTCCTGATGTTATCTTACTTGAGCCGTGTATTTTTAGCTCTGGGTCCTTTTTCACACTTGTTCTCACCATAATCAGATCTTGCTTCTAAACTTTTTATCCCTCTGAGTGTTGCTACAGTGTGGCACGCTGCCAGAGAAAAAGGTTGAAGGTGCCAGAAGAATTTGCAGTCGTCTGACTACTGTTTACACAATGTATGCCTTCACTCACCTGCACCACTTTATTCCAACTATTGTACGGCTGAATTCAGACAGTCATAAACAGCATTTATTCACAGGAAATGAAACTGGAGGATGTTTTTTCTCATGATCCTAAGCTCAATGCCAAACTTTATTGTTTGCAACTACAGTATATCAAACACGTTGAATGTTACCTCGTTGGAAATATGTTATTAGAAGAAATAGATACAGTATATACAGTGTAAGATTTATAAATGAACAATATGCTCATTTCTCTGTGTTTTTGGAGAGCACTAGGTAATCTATGTATGTACTAAAAAATCTTTATTGTTTCAATACAACACTACAATACTTGAATGTAACTCTTCCTGTGAATCATTCATAACTGATTCATAAACATAAACCCTGACAAATTAACAACAACGCCCTACCCTGCAATATTAAAGAAAGTGAGACAGATTCCTGAATACGTCCCTTTATCTGGATCCACACCAAAAGTTAATGGGGTCTGGTCTTTGCTCACACCCATCTTCCATTCCATGTGTCTTGGAAATCTGCATCAACCAACCAACCAACCGACCAACCCATCAACCAAGCCACTTCCCAACAATCCATCAACAAAGCCAACAACCAACCAACCAACCAACCCACTTACACATTAACCAACCAACCCATCAACCAACCGAACAACCAAACAATCCCTCCAATCAACCGACTCACTAACCAACTAACCCATCAACCAACCCTCCAATCAACCAACCCACCAACCCATCAACAAACCCAACAAACAACCCACCAGCCAAACCTCCAACCAACTTGGCTTTATTGCAAGACCCATTGTAAAGTATGTAAATGTCCCCAGTGTAGCCTTTCACCTCCATACTTATAGAATTGTACATGCATGCAGCATCGTACATGCGATGACATCATAGTTGTCCCATCCCATACCACCAAACGGTTCTCTTACATGGACTCCAGCTGCATTTATCTCCAATTTCCTTCCATCTGGTTTGAGTTCCATTCAAAGCCAGTCGTGATAAATACAGGCTTTAGTTTGCAAAACGCAATGCAGGACATGGTTAAAATTCAAGGAAAACTGTCCCTCAGTGATGCTCTGAGGTGTGTGCAGGGCAGAGTCAGTGCTCATCAGCAGTAACGATTTTGTTTGATCATCTGGACTGTCATGATGGCAGTGGAAAGAGCTATCCTTTTATTATGGACTCCAGTAAAAACTCATATGTGTTTTTATGAGGTTCTGACATATGGCTCACACACTGTACTGTACTCAAATGTACTGTTCATATATAGAGGAAATTCAGTCTCTGGCTCAAGATTTAAATGTATCAAAAATGCATCAACAGAATATTGAATATTTATTTGGTTCCCATCTGGTACATGTAAATGAATCATACCCCAATTTATAACCATAAAGACATTTCACTTGAGGTTTGATTTCATTTCATCATACCCTGTCCACACATATTCTTCACTTTTCTGCTCCCAAATTATGAGACATGTGGAAATATATTTAAAAAAACATACGATATACGATCATATCATCATTTTCTGACTTACAGTAACATATGTTGTGCTTACTGACTTTCATTATTCTAAAATGGATCAAATGGATCATGTACAATGGTTCAAACTTAATATCAATGGTAAAATATCATATGCTCAGGTTGCAATGGTCAGGAAGCCCATAGTCCAGGCACATCAATGTCAGACAAACACTTCATAAGTCCTTTGATGTTTATGTACGTGATGGTAGCCAGAGAATAACCACAAATCCTTAGTCATGCCACCATATATGTTCCTCACACAGGCCTTTGATATAGGATTCAGGAGACACTCATTACTACAAGATTACCAGAGCCTGATAAATCCTTCTGCTTTATGATTCTCTTGTCAACGCACCATGTCAGATTGAGGCTAGACAGCATCAGGAATATTACCTCAAGAGCCAGAGGCTCAGCATAAAGAGATCCTGTGAAGGGAGACAATCATGCATCAAATGATGGTTCGTGAGTACATCAAAGGAAAGCATCTGTTTCACAACCTTGGAGAACTCTGGAAAAGAAGAATCCAGCTCTTATACATCAGATATACTGTCAGACACAAAAGGTGGGCTGTCAGCCCATAGCATCCTCCACAGCCTGTATGACCCTCCTCAGTGAAGGTCCCCCCTACAGAACAGGATGCAACAACTAAGACAGAGGAAACAGTATATCTGTACCTGTCATCAACAAAGAGAACAGACAGCTATGCACAGTTTCAGCAGATGTAAATTACAGAGGGCTAAAGTAAAGATAAATTTTAATTGACTGATGATTATTTTTGGTGTCTTTGTTACCACGAGGAAGTGAAGATTAAAACATATGATGAAACTTGGTGCCAGGGAGCCAGAACTGAAGTGATGTGAACCAGCTGTAAATGTGAAATATGACATTATTTATATTATTATTATTATTATTATTATTATTATTATTATTATTATTATATTACTGCATCATTCCAGTGTGGCTGAAGTACGTACTTATCAAACTGGAGACATATAAATGGAAAACAGTAGGGGGCCTGGGATTGAACCTTGAGGAACTCCACAATTACTGATGTTGAAGAAGAAGAGGAGGACAGAGAATCTCATACTATACAAGGAACCAGAGACACTAATTAAAGGTCATATTGATAACATAATTATCAGAATTATGCCAGAATTAGAGGCAGCCAATCAAACATGTATGGTCTATATACTGTATCTGTATATGCACACATGTATAAGCAAGCAATTGTAGCCTTTTTGGCCACCTTTTTTGACAATACCAATTCTATTTTGCAACTGAAAATCTACTTTTATTGATAGGGGCATTGTTTCATATGATACCAAAACAATTATTTCAACATTTAAAAAAAATCTCCCTCCAGTTTTTTATATCCAAAAGCTTTATTGTTGTCTGCATTTACAGTTGAAGAAGAAGTCTTTTAAGCACGCAAAAACAAAACGAAATCAGTAACGATGTCTTAAAATATATGTCATTGCAATGGATCTGTTTTCTGTGACAGAACAGCTCAGGTAAACGTAAGGACACAGTCGTGCACTGATTGATGGTTGATAAAGAGCAGATTCACTTTGAAGGCTTTGTCATAACACAGCAATAAATATTCTTTCAGGGTCATTTCTCTATTTCTGTATCCAGACATTTAAATCTGTGTCCCAAATCCATTACTGTGAAGCATTTTTGAAGGTTACTGTGAAGGTTTTGTCTCTTGATTGTGTTACAGGCTGTCATCTTGGTAACTCTGGTTTACATCATTGTGACAGATTGTTTAACTTTTAACAAACACTGGATCAGATTTGATTGGATTGAATATTGGAGTAACTTCATGTTTTGCTGTAGTTGCTTTTTGGATAGATTTTAAATTGACTAAAACTCTGTCATGCATGTCTGCTTGAATCGTTTTTATTTAGTTAGTCATGCCAATTCATATTACAAATTCATTGGTTTATTGAAGCTGGACAGTTTTTAACAAGCAGCGTGACTCTGCTGTATCTTTTTAACAGATTTTCTACAATATGTGTGTTTACAAGTGCAATTCAATGGAAGAAGTAGAGCACTTCTGGCATGAAACACCACGCTCAGCAGATCACATTGTGGGCTACAGGAATGTTTGATTGCAGCAGAGCATATCTCAATTTGAGACTGCAAAGTCCTCACATGTTGCCAGAGAGTTTAACCCTGAACACTGCCAGGTGTACAAGGTAGAAGAGCCAGAGGTTTAACAGCTATCATGCCTTTGTGAGAAATATGATGAGGCTGTAATGTCTCAAAGTAAATGAAATTTGGGAAAGACACAGCACAAATTGACCACAGACACTTTGATCAAAAGCTGTGGACCACATTGTCATTGCTTAGTAAACACCTGGCATGAAAATAAGAATGATCTGAGGCAACAAAATGCAGTCTCCAGTACTAGAGCAGGTTTAATTGCTGTTATATTAATAACATTTTAATATTTAATAACTTTATTGACTAATTACTGGACCAACTTGCATTTAAAGATATGATAAAGATATGATTCTGCATTAAAATATCTAAAAACAACTTGACCTTTGATAAACATTTTGTTGAGTTGCGTATTTAAATGATCCCAAACGTTTCCAATGATGTTCAAACCAAGAGAAAGCTGTAATTTTATTCAAAGTAATGGTGCGTTTCATTTGGTTGCCAGTCGCTATCACTTCTGGAAGGAAGCAACATTTTTCAACTTGCACTGATGGATCATTTGTGTTAAATTCCCCCAAACAGCCAGATTACTTCACTGTTCGTTAGCCATAAGATAGCAAGCAACGGCAGGCACTGAGGGTGCATGTGTTTGAATTCGGGTTAACCTCTTACTGAACTCTGCACTTGGTTTCTCTCTCTTATTTTTCCCATTTCCCTTCCTACACTCCCCTCCAGCTTCAGTTGGCTGTAAATATTATAGTAAATAACACCCAACAATTAAGGTCACCTCGACGGATCGCTGCTGCAGTCAGTTTGATAAATGGGAATGAAGATAAATCCACTTTTTAATCCCAAAAGTTAAAAAGTAATCTTGGAGCTCTTCTGGATCAGAGCAGAGTTCAGTGCGACTCTGGGTGGTTATTCCTCCAGAAGGTTGGGCTCTGCACCTAACTCACTCCTCCAGAGCTGACCAGCTCTGAGCAGCTCAGCGACAGCTCTTCCCGCCCACTCTGTCCGGCTCTACCCGCACAACATACATGTTGATTGAGAGAGACCCCATATTGTGTGTTCGACATTATACAATGTTAGGCAAAGATGTATATAAAAGCATATTCTTCCAGGGTCACAGGTGAAGAAACAATTTATACTCATAATTCTAACAATCACATCGATAACAAATGGATTTTAACGACAGTAAAGATGATCCCAGAAGTCACGCCGCTCCCTCTGAGTGTAGCTGTTAGTTTTGGTCATTAAACACACCTTTAAGATGATCCGGTGTTGGACAGTCAGTGATTAGGGGCTCAGTGAGAAGATATCCCTTCATAACACTTCACATCCACATGACATTAGGACTCAGATGTCACTGTGAAGGCAGTCCAGCTTTGTGTTCAGTGATCGGACTGCAGTGAAGGTTTGCCTGACACGAGGAGAGTTTGGATGAACTATTGCTTTACCGTTTCATCTTGTGCATCAAAACAGTCATTTCACATAGCACACAGGCAAATACCGGCCACACAATAAAGAAAGCTTAATTATAACGTTGAGATAATTATTTTTTCCTGATTCATGTGGGCGATGGCAAACTTAAAATAACCTCCCTATTTCAGGAGGACAGAGATAAAATTATGCATGCAGTTGTTTTTATCCTTTTGAAAATAAGTGAGATGCACAATGGTATTCAGATGTACTCCACTACAGCTGTACTGTCTGGTGCATGGCAGCATCTGGACATGGAAATCAGTGCATGTTTTCCCAAAAGCCTGCAGGGAGGGCTGCACCTCCTACCCAGCAGGGCTTACAGAGTATGGGAGATATGCCTACTTTAATTTATACAGCAGCTTGTTCCAAAAGGTTTATGAACAAATTAAATAATACAAAGCTAATAAATAAGCGGAGAAACTAACAAACAAATTGATCCAAAAAGACATTAGATTTATTAGATTAAATAGACGTAGGGCGAGGCAGAGGGGCATGAGGAGGTCAGACCACTATAGGTGAATTAAAGCTGTGGTGCCCGTAATATAAAGTTATATGTCCAATTGTTTACCATATAATAAGCCATTTAATTAAACTACATTTTATTAGCCTACATTACATGATTCAGCACTAAATACATTTCTTCTGGCAGGAAATAAAGTCAAGCATCACTCTATGCCAAGTCAGCTGAATGCCGGTCTACCACCCATCATGTCTCAGTTTGCTGATCTGGCAGCCAGTTTAAGTCTTTCATGCTGTCACTCTGTGTGCAGATGTTTGCTTGTTGTTGCCCCTGCTGCTGTTCTTCACTTCAGCATCCACCTGCTTTTGTTTTGCTCAGCTGCAAACACTGTTTTTTTCTAGATTTACATGCTCTATGTTGTTTATGATGTTATGTATTCCATCTTTTTATGCCGTATCGTCACAAAATGTGTCTGTATATTGCCATCTCCATTTTGGAATTTTATTTATATCTTTACCAATCTTTTGCATGAAACTGAAAATAATCCCCTGCATTTATTAACTTACCATCAAATCATATATCTAATGCATATCAGCTATTGATTGAACACCTCTTGTTCTGACTGTAAACTTTATCATGTGTTATCATGTTGGGATCCGAGTAAAAATAGTGCTAAAGTCCAGCCAAGTGCTGACTCTCAACTTGTAATTGGATTTGTTCAGCTTGTAGTGCTGCTGGAAATGTATTTTTAGCACATTACTAGAGACACAAAATAAACTAATAAAGACACTAGTTCAACTATCTGTCATAATTCACACAGAATGGGACCCAAATGCAAGAAACCCAACAGACGAACTGTCGAAGACAGCAGGGAGCACACATGCACAAGGGCTGATAAGACACCGGTGAGCACAGAAGAAGGACGGGAAATCACACAAAGGGAGGAAATGAAAAGCAAAACATGACACATGGAGGGAAGAACTTCAAAATAAAAAAGGAAATAACAAAACCACAGAATCAAGGAAATTAAGGTCATAAATTGTCTGTAATTGACAGATTACCTTCAATATGCAGAGGGTTTGTTTACGGCTGACCGAAAAATTGTCACGCACACTATGCCTGCCATAAAACTTCCAAAAGCGTGTATTTGTCTGTTTAACCCAATAATAAACAAGAGAGACCAGGCTATCAGTAGTTCCGTTCATTACATTACCTTCACGTTACGTTAGCTACAGGCATTGACACCATTTCGTTTTTGTCAGTCGTTAGTTCTAACTGAGTGTAATTTACACTGAAAGATTTTAAGCAGCAGCCATGCAGCACTATGCAAAAAACCCACAATGGCTGAGGCGCTGTGGGTTCTTCGCATGGTGAGCAGGCACCATTCATTCAAGTCGGCGGATGACATACTGGTACGTTAGTCTTCATAAATTGTCTCTCTTTTTTGACATTCTTTTGGTCTTACAGAGAAAGTGAGAGCGAGCCAGCGAACACAATACCACAACATTACCACCACCCTGAAACTGAAATGGAATTCAGCCGTCAATTTCATTAGTCACACCTGTGTGTTCTGCGAAACAACTTGCCAAATCCCTCATATCCTCGCTTGACTTGTCATAACACAGATCAGTACCCGAGTTTCTGGTGAAATATCTCTTTGTCATATACTATGTGAGGGCTGGTTTACATAATCCAGCATCCATATGTTGTTGACTCCTACCATGTTCTGTGGATCATAAATCAGAGGCTGCAGTTCACTCTGAGTTCATGAGGTCGGCTCATACACGAAGACATAATGAGCACCTGTGATTGACTTACAGCCGCTTTTGCCTGAAAAAAAGTGTGGTGATGCGGTTTCAGCCGCTCCCTGGCACAGCTCGCTCAGGCAATCTCAAGTTCCCCCATATCATCAGATGTACTGCTATCCGATGCCGCGATTGTATTTGTCTTGGACATTGTTCTAGCTTTGATCATAAATTGCAGTAATTACTCTGCGCCTTATCCTTCCCTCTGGAAACAATGCGTGGAACAGGAGAAGCCGGCGCGTACACAAGAGCAGACACAGAGGCCTACAGTACGTGGGAGCACCGGTGAGAGGATAAATGGCCTGATTAAATGCAGCCTTTATGTTTTTCCATTCACAATGCGCTTCGCAGCTCAGCTACCAGTGTGCAGCCACTTAGCAGCGGGTCACTTAAGTCCGGATGTGCTAACGAAACAGGGTGTTCTGTAATTGAACCAGATCTCTTTCTGCCTTCCCTTTCCTTTCATCCTTACATCTCGAAGCACAAATAAATAAATGAGCAGAACCTGAGCCGTGACTACAGGGAATTGTTCATTATGGACTCTGGAAAACAGCAGCAATCAGGACTAACAACAGGCTGTGTGACTCATTTTGGTCCCTGAATAGTACAGGGGCCACACAATTAACCCCCCACTTGCCACACGGCCTTTCATCTACTTCACGCAAAAATGGTGTCCTTTGTAGCCTCCCCTCAACAGGAAACAAACATGTTTGAATTCCAAGTGCTGCGTGCATACCGTGATAAAATTTTGTAATTATAATTCCTGTCATACTACGCTGTAACTTCCTGGAATATCATGAACCTCGGTCTCTGGGAATTAAACAGGCCGTGGTGGAACCTCAGTGTGGTTATCCAAAAATATGGTGACAGAAATGCCAGAAATTCTCTATTTATAACCATAAAACCTTTAATGATGTGAGATCTAACCCCACCAGCGAGGAAGAGATTTTGAGAGAGCTGATCATCCTCTGTGCTACAGTTTTCTCTTTGAACATCAGACAGATCTTGATGCGTAACACTGAACTTTATCAGGATATGTATGTTCATACATTTTTGTTTGTTATATTTAAAATCACATTTGCTCTGTGAGCCAGCAACATACGACCTTGAACTCCCAATTCCCAAAAAATTGGGACGCTGCAGAAAACATTAAACAGAATCCTTTTTGTCATACACTCAATCTAAAACAGTACAAAGATACTATATTTAATGTTATACCTCATCAAGAGCGGCTACAGCTGAAAGCTCTAGATTAGCTACTCAACGGGCCTTGAGGTGAGACTGTTTCATCAACTTGTTTAACAGCTGAAGACAAACTGATTAAAACAGTAGATGTACATGACTCAGAGGAGGATGAGGGCTGATTCATGCTGAGAACTCCACATATTTCTCACTCACCCACTACAAAGCCACAAGCTGATCTAATGTCAAAAACATGACTGGGATTCGAACATTGTTACTGGGATTTGAGCCAAAAGTCGAGAATGGTAATCTAGGGAATGTCATACTCTGAGGAATTTAAAACCAAATTCCATGTGCATTAGTTTGAGATAAAATGTTCAATGTGTATTCAGGACTGAACAGCAGTTTTGGACTTTTGCTGTATCTAATAAAGTTTACGGGAAGCCCAAACCCTGACTGAAAGCAACGCTTCAAAATAAAACCAGCCAGCACCTCTAAAAGAGCTTATTCTAATGGAAAACAAGGCTGAATGTGATTTCAGAATGAGCTCCAGCCGTGCAGTGAATTGTGCAACACTTGAGCTCTGCTGATTTCCACAACATTTCTTATTGGAAAACATCCTCAGTACACAGCGAGGGAAATATGCACACACCAACAGTATCAAATGTGTATCCCGAGGGAGGTCATTACTTTATGATGTGGTATGTTCAGATGCCAACGTGTAATGATCCACCTCAAGAGGTTTGTTCACTGTCTTCTGCAAGTGAACACTGCTGTTGAACATAAATACTCTTGACATTTCCAGGGCCGGGATTAAACGTTGTTCACACAGATGACTTCTGCCTTTTGCCTGATACCACATGAGTATACTGAAGAGGAAAATCAGCTCAGAGCAAAGCTTTACAATGTTTAATTTTGTCCTCATTTTGTCTCCATTTTAGTAAGTCTAATGAAATGTTGATATATTTTTATTCTTTTCTTTGTGATTAAGAAAATGCTATTTTAACTTAAAATTATTTTTAAGTTAACAGTGATTACATTTCTGAATGTCGCTTGCTCGGACCATGTCCATCTTCGAACTCGGCCTTCATTGTGATTTCGAGTTCCCTCATCTTGAAGTCAATGGGTTTTTTTCAATGGGTTTTCAGTTTAACGCCTCGCCACAAAATAATATCTGTGGTTATCACAAACTGAAGAGATTTTAATGTTTTGTCCTACGATATAAAATGCATCAGTAAGTACCCCAAATTGGATTTATGAAGTGTTTACGGATCTATAAAAAAAAGTGGTTGCTAAGTGGCTCAATTTCAGAGGTTGTCAGGGGCATTAAACGTCATCACGCCCAACACAGACTCATCTACTCACTAGTCTGTCTTTATAGTCAGACTTTAGTTGCAAACTATTCTAACTCTAACTTTACAACTTGTAAATATATTGATTCATAGTGTGTGTAGTATAGCGTCGTAAGATTCATTTACGCTTCAAAAATCATAGTTATGTGTGAAAATTATCTTGCAAAAAACCCCATAGGAGCGAAGCTGTCATCCCTACAGTCAGACAGACCAGATAAAAACAATACTAGCTGCACTAGAGTCGATGTAATTGACTGGAACTGTGTTACAGTGATCTGCATGTTAAAACAAATGTGGGTCATGCAGGGGCGTAAAGTGAGGGGAAAATGGCCCCTTCCTACTCCCTACCTCCCTAGACCCTGCCCCCTTGATGGGACTATACCCATCTTTGAACACGAACAAGTAAATCCAAATTTGTAAACCTTTTTTAGCTCCGTTGTGGTCTCCACCAACTCCTGAGGGAAATATATGGTTCTTCTGCAGCTAAATGCTCCACTACATTCTTCTGTCACTTTGTCTGCTGTTTCGTGTGAGGCAGGTAGGGTACAGTTCCAGTATTTGCTGGAAACAGCTGCCTGCTGGGGCGAAAAGTGACGATGTTGAGAAGATCAATCAAAACACTACAGTTGTGGGTGGGAAAAATAATTCAATGAGCTGAAAGACGCTAAAATGGTCCATTGAGACAAGGAAGACGGCAGGGCCAGGTGATTTATCTCTGTGGGTCACTTTGAGCCATAACTTTTCATATTACATTTGACCCATTGATGGAATAAAAAACATATTTTAAAACTGTGCTGTAAATATGAAATATAGTCACCAAAAGCTTTAAACAATGTTCAAATGTAACTGCGTCTAAAAGACTTTCACTTCTCACCGTATGCCAACATGTTAAACTCCTTGCATGAAACTGATCCAAGCTCAGTCTAAATGGCTGTGTTTTTCCATATTCTCTGTGGTTTCTGAAGATCAAACAAAGGCTCTTGTAATAAACTGCACTCAGATTAATTTAGCTGTACATCAAGGTGAAGTTAATGCCTAGAAATGTAATTTTGTTTACTGTTCCCTGTAAAGTCAAGCATTTATCGAGCTCAGTGTGGCTGCAGTTTTTTGCCCGAGGCTCAGTTTGCTCTTTGAGTTTTGTTCCAGCCCGAACCTCAACATTATAATATTATCCTGCATTAGCCTGAGGATAAGGACCTCCAGTAGATGAACACCCTGTCTGCTGGCGTTCAAGTACTGTAAGTACACATAAGCAGTATTATCATACAGAGTGTAAACAGATTAAAAAAAAAAGAGTTCAGAGTTTGTGATTCTTTCCCAGGAAAAGAGTTTGTTATTTACTGTAACCTTCTATTCAAAAAGCTTCTTGTTTTGCCTACACTGTTTCCACTACACTTCCACTGGGCCCATTTTCTGGCACAATTCTGACCGAAGCAGTGTTCAGTCTTGTCTCATATTCAAGACAGATATTCAGGTGATGTCTCATGATATTGTATCTGGGTAATAATGGGGTTTAACTGTAATAGATAATGTTCATACTTTAAAATCACTGCATGAGTCATGTGAGGGCAACACAATGAACATACAGTGCGTTAAAAGTCATCCAGCTCATCCGGCTATTATGTATTTTACATTCATTTATATAGAAAATTGTATGATTACTATTATTATTACTTTTTGTCTTAAAGGTGTAAATTATAAAATACAGCCAGAATTCAAAAGGTAACTCCAAAAACAAAGGGGGCAGGATATCAACAGAGTAACCAACAACTGCTTCTCTTTGCTAGCTATCCTTGGCAGTAGTTAGCTACCTTTAGCTAATTAGCTCGTTGCTCTTTTATCCGTTGAGCCAGTGGCCCTAGAGTGTGCTTGGGGGTCATCATGGGCGACAGGATTTGGCTCCCTGAGAGTGAACACAGCTGGACACCGAACGGGAAACAAACACAGCCACCTCCGTTTGAAGACAGGATGGAGGTGATTTACAGCTGCTCTGACCAAGACTGCGACCTCAGAGACGTCAAGACACGGCATCGTACTCAGTGAATTGAACTCAACAAGCTGGAGTTATCTTGCAATCCATCTTCAAAAAAGGCATCGGTTGCATGATGAACATAAAGTAGGCCTACATTGTGAATACTTTTTATGCCCAGAGACTAATGTTAATGGAGCAAAGCAGTAATCAGTTGTAACAAATGAAACCAGCTGACCAACACACACCACATCAATGAAAAACTTTAATAAATCCCATGGTGACCGGAATAACTCTGCTTTACCTCAAAAACCCTGTGCCTGTTCAAAGTCTTGTACCATGATGGCTCCAGCTAGAGTTACCGGTGCAGGGGGGAGGCTATCCTCACAACACCAGTGAATGGTTTGGACTGAAAATAGTGCCCCATTTTTTATTCATTCAATCATCACTCGGTTTTGAATCAAGAATTGTTTCGTCTATGAAAAATCGATTCAGAATTGAATTGCACACCTAAGAAACGAATCGGGAGATTGCTAAAGATTCACCCTAAAGCACATTTTCCAAAATGTCCAACTATCACCTTAAGGGTGTACCAGCCATGATCTTAAGATGTTAATTTGTTGCAAATATGTTTTTTCTGTCAATTGAGCAAACTTCAGTCACTGATATGTGCTGGAAAGCAATGGCAAAAGCAGGCGGGGGATGTCGAGTTAAGAGTTTTCTTTTATTAAATACGAATTTGTGCTACAGACACAGCAGCTCAACCCATTGGTATCAACTGCAAACAAGATATCAAATCTAACCACCAAGTCCAAATACAGCCAGTGTTTTGATCTGTTGCTGCTTTATTTCTACTTTGTTATTAAATCAGGATTAATGTTAAAACCCGACCATAAACATACACTGACACAAATCACATGGATTGAAAGTGGAAATCTATGATAAATTATGTGCTCAATGTGAAGACATTCAGTGAGCAGTAACTACTCACTACTGACGAAATTACAGTGATTCCACTGTTGTTGTTGACAAGTTATTGTCCAAAATGTCAGCTCTTCATAAACTAAGTATAATAGATTCCTTTTAAACCCATGACAATGCATTTTTGAGTTAAACCAGTCGGATTTTGAAGGACTCAGAACATTTCTCCATCCCAAATGTGCTGTTTAAACCTCTAAATTGATGGAAAAACATGATGAGTTATGAGGATAAAGCCTGCCAGCAACATGCAATATCACACACGAAGAAACATCTTTCCGTTCACAAAAAACTCAGCTCTTTGATGTTGGTCCAGAGACAAGTTTTTGGTGTGTGTGGTGAGCTGTTTCCTCATATTTGGGTCTTTTGCATTTCCTGCATTTGACCAGCACTCGGCTAAACTGTACCGCTGTGGAGGAAATTTACTTTACTGATTTATTTATGACCAAACATTCGCTCAGATGAGGAGAACGGGTCCAAACAGAGTAATTTACAGCTCTAATCCTATCAGGATTAAAAAAAGGCAAATGAAACTTGCTGCATTGTTTAAACTTAAAACATTAACAAATGATTTATTATAAATAATTAAAAATTCGTCTCAGTCAGTTTGAGTCGAGTTAATCCAATAAACAAAAGCAGCAGAGGGGACCTACTCGCATTGCAGATGTGTGGAGGGAAGCTGGGTGCTACAAGCCAATCCTGGATTGAACTACATTAATATTTTGACGGCATAACCACTTATTCCTGGAAATGTATGTAAAATGATCCTAAAAAGCCTATCCCAGTCTAGCCCAAAGTAAATTCAAAGCTGTTGTTGAACCATTTGGAGTACATGCATGGCTTTGGGCTCTTTTAAAAGGTTATAAACTGATTTTTTCCCCAAGCTGCCAGAAGTTCTGTTTGAATGCAAAAATAATCTTGCAGATGACCTGTAACTGCCCCTGTTAGCTTAGATAATACAACGTGTCTGTGTCATATAGTCTTTAATTATTCAAATTAGATAACAGAGTCACTGAAAATGAACAGTTAACACATGTTTTTCTAAGGAAATATCCAGGCACCTGCAAAAAAATGCCATTTTGTGACCTCAAAATACCCTTGCTTGAGAGTTACAGCAGCTAGAACTCATTAAGTTCCGTATTTCCTTATTTACACTAACACCATATGCATATAAAACACGTTTTGGTGATAAAACAGCCTATTCAAAGAGCAAAGCATATAAAACTACACAAACTTACGTAATTTCCAAGTTAAGGGCTTTAAAAGCTGATATAAACTTGATATTACTGGATTTGAAATCTCATTGGCTACAAGATGCATCAATCATCCAAATGCCGGTGTGTAAGTGGCTCAGGAGAGAGGAAAAAGAAGAGCGAGTGGGTCAGTTGTCTACATTATCACTCATTAGATGTTGTAGGCTCTAGGGCGGGCATATAAACTCATATCTGCTCAAATGAGATGTCAATCAAACAGCTGCCATCTCAGGATCTCCAGTGTTGAGGGACAATGGCGTCTGCTGTGAAGTCTTTTTACAGATAAAATTAATAAGCATCTGCAATCGCTGTTTTTTGAGGGGGCATTTTGTCACCATTTATGCATGGAAAACTGTGCTTTGGAATAAATATGTTATTGCAATGGATCTAGTGGACATTTGGGAATAATAGAAGGCAGTTTTTGTTGGAGTTTGATGCATTACTGAAACATCCAGACACTTTATTTAGTCAACTATGACTTTATAGTTGGCAAAACTTTGTACATGCTAGTTTGTAAGCTTGTGAGTTTGTTAATTGTACCTGATGTGGTTTTGTCTTGTAATGGTTTGCATGAATAGAATAATAACAATAATCTAAGCTTTCTTACAATGTATGACATGACCATACACTCAAATTAAGGTGTTGGCCTATTTGTTTAGCTGTGTTTGTGTTGTTTGACGGAGTAGCCGCTGAGTTTTAACACATTAAATTAAAATTTTAGATTATTGCTTATATGGATTGAGACAATCTCAGTTTAGCTTTTCTGATGGTCTGACTGACTTCAGTGTTGGATCCCTCCCGGTTACGCAAAAGAAAACCCTTCTTGGAAAAGGTATTTCAGATCCTGCCGCCACTGTTTACAAGACATCAAACTCCTTTGCAGTCACCGGCTCATGAGATGAACTCTCTGTAACATCCTCAACAAAACACATCATCTCCTCTTGTAATTACTGTGCGTGATGTTTATACATCAGCTCGGCAGTCTGCTTCAACCGGCGAGCTTTGTAGGCTCATTGAAATCTGTCTCTGGAACACAGGATTGGTGACACTGGTATTTTATAACATATATTTTACATACGTCAATTCAATTCAGCTAAGTGGTTTCTAATTGTTTCTAAGGAGTGACCCATTTCTTATCCACTTTAACTTCTCCATTTTAGTCTCACAGTCCAAGACAATTTTTGCTGGAGGGTTTCATGTAATAGGTGAACGGTTCCAATTTCACATGGCCTGGAGCTATTATGTCATAAAACAAAAACTTCTGGGAAATGTTTTGAGTGTCATTTACATGCAAGAAAGAGGACGTTTTGTTCCTCGCTGTCGCCTGAGGAATGGATCCTCTCGTTGAGCCGTGGTTTTCCTCACTGACCACAGACACTTTGTTCACTTTCTCAAGGCAGAATTCCAACCAACGTCCACGGCATCCGCACGGTGACTGAGGAACAAAACATGCCCAATATGCATCACATCTGCCCCCAACAACTCCCCGGGGGAGGCGATGGGTCAACACGCCTCTGAGAAATTCCCAAGACCCACTTAGCATTCGAGCGTTGTCAAAACCACCATGACAAATGTGGTTCTGCGCCACAATTAGGGCCGACTGAAATGTTACTGAATATTGCAGAACACTAGTCCATGACATGCCCTCTGAAAATGAGAATTTAAATTGACTTTCTTTGACTGGGCTGTGTTGCTCTCGCTGCCAACCCAACCATTGCCGTTTAATTTGGTTTGACTCTGTGCTTTTTAGAGTCTTTCTAATGTTTTCGAGACAGTCAGCGTAAATCAATGCTCTTTTCAAGTAGCAGACCTCCACGAAGTCTAACATCTGCTATGTAAATATGCTTGCCCCACACAGCTCTGCCTCACATCACTCATCATGTTGTGGTGTCATCTCATGCACCCGCAGAAGCTGTCTTATATAATTTTAACCAACCTTGCATACTGCAGCATCACTTGTCCACCGCCAGCATCGAGGTCAACCTTCAGGTCTTTTACACTTTATTGCTCTTCTACGTGAGAGCGGCTGAGCGCCTGGCATCCATTACAGCACATATTGGATTCACACACATACAAAGACTGAGAGATAAACACACTGAATCACAGAGTTTGTATAGTCATAGTTGCCATACCTTCCCTGCAGGCACGTGGATCTTATTTGTAAAGCCGGAGTCAACAGCCCTTTTCATCTTTCATCTCATGTTTAACTTTTTCGTTCGGCCTTTTTGCCAGTGACACATTGTTTGAAACCAGTGGCGTTGCTGGAAGCAGCAAGTGCTTTGGCTTTGATTTTCACAAGTGAAAACAGAAACCTTGCTGCACACAGTTTGTGCACAGAATCTTTCAGAAACTTAAAGGAACATTCTTGTATTTTTCAACCTAGGTCTTATTCTCATAACTGTTGCCATTCTAACTATTGGTTTTGCTTGCAAATGTGAAATATCTGCTCTAGGTAAGAGGAAGGGTAAATTGTCAAAAACAATGGCTGTAATTCTGAACCGCCCACTGCATACTACCAACAAACGCAGACTGGAGCACATACTAAACACTGCTTTTCATAGTAGCATGCAGTATACAACTGTTACATTGATTTATTTTGCAGTATGTTAGGCTGGACAGGTGGAAGTAAACAATAGCATGCTTTATGGCAAACTTCCACTACTTGTGAAGCCTTTGTTCTCTAAAGAACAAGAAGTTATAAATGTGGATTTTCATGCTTTTAACACCTATAGAAGATAACACCGGTCTGACGGTTGAGTGAACCAGATTCACAGGCGTTTTGTCACTTTACTTCACTACAAACGTGAGTTCAAGCTGGTATTTTTGTTAGTGTTAATGCCCATCCTAGTAAATGGTAAATGGATTTGAATTTCTATAGTGCTTTTCCAGTCTCAAAACGCTTTACAACACATTCACACACACATTCATACTCTGATAGCAGAGGCTGCCATGCAAGGCGCCAACCTGCTCATCAGAAGCAATTTGGTGGTTCAGTAGCTTGGCCAAGGAGACTGCGACATGCAGCCCGGGGAGCTGGGGAATCATTCCAGAGACCTTCCGATCAGTCGTAGCCTTGCAGTTGTAGCCCAGCTAGTTTAGTCATAGTTGAACATTTCCCTCTTCACAATAGCTGCATAATTTCAGTAAATACATTAAAATGTAAAGTAATGACAGAATAATAGGCGTCTCCGCTTTGGGAGATTCTCAACTCCATCTTGACAAGTTGGAGCAAATTTTTCAAACGCTATCAATTTTCGTAAAACTGCCAATATTCAAAATAGAAACAGTTGATTTGTTGCCTCAAAATTTCTAAGAAGTGAATTTAGTGATGAACTGACATCTGAAAATTGTTAAAAACTGTCTGTTGTTGGCCTGACCAGCTGCTTTGCATTATGGGACTTGCATTTGCTTTGCATTTCTAAACCAGTACGACATCCAGGTATTTGTGGCACGCTACAGATTTGACTTTTGCCTTGCATACTACGTGCCACATTTTGGCAACGTAGGCGGTTTTGAATACAGCCAATGTATCTTATGAGGGCAAGCAACCTGAGCATTCTCAAGCTTTTAAAATAAACTTCCATTTTGCACGAGTCTCTGAGTCTGTCCTTAAGGATACAGAAATCTGCCCTGCAGATTAGTTATTGTAGCTAGCCACAAAGGGATTTACCCCTCGGGAAACTTGCTAACCACACTAACTGCCTATTTATCTGCACACGTTTATTTTATTTTTATTAAAACATGTGTGTGGCGGCTGGTCTCTGGATGTGTCCTAGCTGCACAAGTAGTGGCAAACGAGAGAATGTTTACAAGCAAATTCAAGGAGAAGGGGTTGATTATTTTCAAACCGGAGTTGCAAAGGGCCAAAGATGCGGAGTGAAGTCAAATGGAAGAGGAGAGACAAAGAATTGAGGCAGAAAGGCCCACAAGACTTAAGAAACTGGTGGTGTCCCTGTGGTCACTGCCGACTGATGAGAAAAACTTTGATACAAAGAGAAAGACCTGAAAAAAAAATAAAGGAAAAAATGCAAGAAAATAGCCCTCGATGAAGTAAGTGTAAGCCCTCACCAACAAGCAAACAATGTCAGAATGTTGTAGAAGCCACTTCCATCATTCATGAAAGCCTGTAATTTTTATTCCTACCAACAGTTAAGCATCTGTGAATGTTGTTCGGTCAGCGATGGCTCTTCTGAAGCTTGTGGTTAATGTTGCACAAGTAGGAAAATACATGAAGCTGTCCACCATCAAGTCCCCTTGTCTCCAGGCTGGTGTGTCTTCTCTGGTTATAGCTGAGTGCTGCGTGTTGGAGGATGAGCAGAGGAAAAGGATGCAACACACGTCAGATGTACTGTAAACAGCGGCGCTGGTCAGTCTGGCACAAAGGAACCAGTGATTATATATTGTAAGCGGAGAAGATGCACCTCGCCACATGGTCATAAAGCATCGTTTCTGAGTGATGAGCTCATGCACTGACGAGATAAGCCCTGAGCTAATTGAATGGGTGGCTCAGAAACAACACTGCTGTCCCTTATTTTCCTTGTCTTCCCCGGAAATGTCTTGGAGTGCTTAGGGTACAGTAATCGGTCGTGGACACATGAAAGGAAGCTTTGCTTGAAAGATGCTCTTTCAAAATGTGCCAGGTTTGACTTATCTCTGTTAGCGCATACAAATTGCTTCAGTTTAACTTCGCTGTAGAGAAATTGGAAACATACCACAGGAATGTGCTTCATCTTTGTTTCACCTTTGAAGGGTTTTTTTTGGTGGGACAAAGACAAAACAAGCTTTACCAGGTCAAAGTTAACACCTGGAGACATCTGGTCCCATCACATCAAACCAATAAAAATAGCAAGAACCAGGACAGATGACAGTAATAAAAAACACACAGGCATTTTTTTCTCAGTTGTTCTCTGATGTATAGCTGTATGACACGCTGCTGCAGTTAGAAGGTGTCCAGAGGTTGTCCAGGGGGTTAAGCCCTGCGTCTCTGGGATATTGCTGATGCTAGAAGGGTGAAAGGTTGTGACAATTTGAGAGGCCCACTGCTGGAGAGAAATTCCAGTAGGATTATTTAATAAGAAGAAGTGGGTGTCCAGAGACATAACAGTCCTTCAGGAAGGGCATAATTCACAGCAGCATCACTGCTCATACAGTATGTGGCTCCAGTCACCAGGCTCAGAAACCCAGAGGCAACAGTTTTGTCTCCTGAAAACAGATAACAGTTTCACTTTGTTATTTTGAAAATATTATTTGACATATGGAGGGGAGCAACCCTGGACTCCAACACCGTTACTACACTCAACATTTCCCTTTTAATTCTGATTTACTACAACGTCTTGTTTTTAAAGTTTTGACCATCACTTCTATTGTTAATGAAAACATGATGCTTACCAGGTTAACTGCTGAGATCTCGGAACTCAAAGGGCTCAGTTTTGGTTTACCTCCAAAAAAAGTTTGCTAGTAACAATACAGGTCCACGCCTTACTGTGCGAAATGGGCTTCGTCAAATCGGGGTCGAATTTTCTGCCAGACTTTACGATATACAGTTAATTTTGAGTGCAGTGTAGTTATGATCCAAATAGAAAAAAATATCCATGCAGTGACATGCCACCAACTTCTATCATCTTGTCACGTTACACAAAGGGGACCCAAACGCAGACACACAGGCAAACAAGTTACTTAACAAAAAGCAGAAAATCCAAAACCCAAATATGTAGCAGCAAAAGGAAGATAACCAAACAGGAGAAATCCAAGAAACAAAAGTACAAACCAAAAATGGGGCAATGAATAACGGACCCAAAAGCTGGAAACACACATTGGGAAAATAGGACATGGAGACACAGGAACACATGGGCCAAACAGAACAGATGGACTGACAAAGACAAGGGAGGGAAGACAAGGACCTAAATACACAAGGAGTGATTAACTAATCGAACACAGGTGAGGAGTGAAAAGGGCAGAAAAACAGACAAAGGGAGGGAACGAAAAGCAAAACATGACACACACACACACAGGAAAATAACAAAACCAAAAACTCAAACTGTGACACATCTATTTGTGCCACTCATGTTCTGAAAATGCAGCAAAAAACACCTTTGACTATAACAATGGCACTTTTTTTTGTCAAACTTGCAACTTTTCATGTGTTGATGTATTCTGTGTAATTTCTCGCTGTTTTACAGTTAGTTTGTCTAAAGTCACGGGTCATAGGAGAAGTAACATCGTGAATATTTGGTCCTGAATTTCTTACAGAAATCCAACGCAAGCAGTCCTTGGTTCCCAGAGTGTGACCGCTGTTATAATTGACGACCAAAGAATTCCCCAAGTTTCTCTCCTGGCTGTCATTTTTTTGTGTCTGGGACAGCCTAAAATCACATTTTATATGAGTGTTTGGATAAAGTGTTTATTATCGTCTGGCTGCTTCTTTGCCCCATCAGATTTCATTGTGGTGATGTAGCTGTGTGCTCAGTAATTACTCTTATCCTAACTAACAGAGAGGATGACCAAAGCTACGTCAGAAAAGTTCCAAGTTGTAATAAACTGACATTACTCTTCGACAATATTTGGTAACAAGCCTGTGAAACATTCTCTGGCTGCCCTGAGTGGGAATAACAAGGTCCGTAGCATGTCAGGACTTGATGATACTTAGTGATTTAAGACTGACGCACCTAAAACGTGCGAGCGTGTTATTGAGAAGGCCGGATGCTGCGGCCACAATAAATGTGTGCTTAACTGTTTTGCTGTGTGGATGAGTGGTTGTTTGGTGTTGACTGAATGCTGGCAGATAGTTTGTCCATCTCTGACCGAGAAGCCTGGATGTCCAGAGATGCTCTCTTAATGACTGGGAAGGTCAGAGTTTGGGTTTCGACTCAACAATATCTTCACACTTGTCCAAACCAGAAATATTCCAACACTGACCAACACATCTGCGTGACCTATGACTGAACTGGAAAACATTTGAAAGGAAAAAGGGAAGTCACAGATGTTTGTGGTAATGTGGTGGGCGGTGGAATTGGGTGTATTGATTTGAAATGTGACAGAGACACAACCCACGTAGGAAATGATTATTTAGCATTTTTTAGCATGTTTAATACGCAGCACATATACTCAACAAAGGTGACAAGTGGGCTTTTGATGAAAAGATTGCCAGGTTGATTCCCTAAACCTGTAAGCGTAAATCTGGTCGGGTGAAAATTGAAAGAGCACTTGCTGCGCCCTTCACAGCAGCTGCTGAGTGGCTAACAGATTGGACTGTGTTTGTACTGGTCAGGTTCCAGGTGGATGACCACAGATCGCGTGTTGATTGGAAACGGATCCTGGCGAAGCTCCTCGGACCTCACATCTCATAAAAAAGATTCAGAAGGGATACAAGGACAGTCAGACTTTATCTGAATGGACTTGGGGATGATTAAGGTGGAGGTATGCTTGAAATGATCAACAACGAGCACAGGACATGGAGCTAATACAATAATCTTTTCATATAAGATAGATGTTAAAGATTCCCATGATTCTTTGTGTCATCAGCAGTTGTAAGATCACAGGGCAACAGCAACATCTTTGAACTGTCTTCTTAATCTCGCATATACCACATATAAGTTTAGCAGGAAATGGGTAAAGTTAACCGAAGCTCTTCCAAGTGTTATTGGAGCACAGAGCGAAAAAGGGCGGGACTTAGAAAGGGTCATTTCTGACTTCAGAAATATATGATGGAGTAGTTTCTGGAGCTGTTTGACCATCAAACAAGTACTGCAGTTGGAGCGTACCGATCCCATTAGATCCCTTTAAAATAAAAAGAACACCAACGCTGGAAACAGATTGATGAAATACCAAGTAACAAGCAGCGATGGGCAAAAAGAGAAGCGCGTCATTTTGTCAGCACTTCAGGGCTCACACTCTTCGTCTCCAATCAAAAGACACATTATTCTTCACCTGTAATGATTATGATGTACCACGTGATAAGAACTTAGCTCTGAATGACGATGAGGTGATAAAATATAGTGAATTTGATAAAGACCTTGAACCTGCAGTAGAAAAAGTGTGTGAAAGTGAGTGAATCAGGCATTTTAAAGAAAAAACTAATAACAATCACTGAATAAATAAAGGCTAAATGTTCACTGAGAAGGATTACAACACTCACGTTTCATGAGCCTGATGATAGGTCTTCTTACTGTGTGAAAGTTTGGTTGTCTCTACACAGACAGTGGGAAAATTACATCAAGAAATCCAAAAAATGCACGCATTTGAAAATGGTCAGCAAAAATGTAAAGTACATATGATTTGCGGTTACGGAGCTAATTGCAACCACACTGGTATGGTCCATATCGTCCAACACCGCTGCAATGTAAAGATGTTATCTGCACTAAACATCGAGCGCATACAGAGAAGGATTCGGCTTTAAATACCAAATAAGAATCTACATAACACCTCCTCATGAATGGTATGTGTTACATAAATCTACAGTCCATTAAAAACCAACCAGGCAGGGAATACCCTGGATTTTCATAGGTTTACAGCGCTGGATGGAGTTGGTGTTCACTAATGTGCAGGGATAAAAAGATCTGAGAGGGAATTACACTGATAGAAACCTGTGCTTGAAATGTACAAAGAGGTCCACCTCCGTGCCTTTCCAGTGCACCGACATCACAGGTTTGGGGACAATGGAGCATTGTGTGGCGGTCATTTAATCCAGTACTACGCAGTAACACTGATAGCGAGCGATCACAGAAAAATGATGTCACCACAGCTGCTTGCAGGAAAAACAAAGAAGAACCTTTTAGGATGGGCAGAGCTGAAGTCAGATTAAAGCCAGAAGGGGACTCATAGCTTGAGGAGCCCCAAATAACACACGCAGACATTGATTACAGTACATGGCAGTGTTGGGTGACTTTCCCAGGAAGTATATCCCCTGTCAGGGTTCAAAAGTATTTTCAGCATTCATATCTGCAGTGTTAAATTTAAATGCTTCTGAATCCCTCATCAAATTGTTTATTATCCAGGCTTAGCTTCCAACAGTTTCAAGTAAAGAATAAGCAAACCTCAAAGACTGACAGTGACAGTTGTCCCTTTATGTGGTACTTGCTATCTTTTTATCTGGATCACCTGTGTGCAGGGTGTAGAGACTGGCTCCTAATTAATGAGCGAGAGCAGCTTGGAGCGTTCCCAATCAGGGTGTGACGACGCCCTTTTGTGAAGGTATAAGAGAGGTGAGGACGGGCACCCGGGTCAGTCTGATTCTCTGTCGGATTCTGTCCTTGACACCCTGACGACCTCATCTGAACAGGTCATCAGCCAGAAACTCACTGGAAAGTTGCTTACAAACTGCTGGGGGGGTACTTGGCAGGTGATTGGCATCATGGCTAACTTCAACCAATCAGATCAACAGAAGGATAGTGCTACCAGCAGAGCCAGTTGGTAAATCAAACTCTCACTGAAGCCATTTGAGGAGTGAAAACATCTTTTCCATCGAGAAAAGTCCTCCCCAGTGAGCTCCCCAGAAAACTCATGGATATTCTCCACTTCTGATATAACTGCAATAGCAAACGAACAGTTGCTTTTCTTGCTGGTTGTTGTATCTAAACCACGCCCGTAGCTGCAAGCATTCCTCATAGGACACTGATTGGTCTGAACCACTGTGGTTAAGTCACATGCGCATAGCTTGAAGCCTAGCAAGATGGATTTGTGAGGGGGGTAACGTTAACACTCAGTCTTCACAAGCTCCTGAGGAAAAATTCTAGATCTTTAACTGTTAAATACACAAGTATATTCACTTGTAACTTTTTCTGCTATTTGATGCAAGCCAGGTAGCATTCACTGAGTTTACCTGAGTTGTTTTTGCTGATCACTGCTGCTTGTTTTGCTAAAAATGATGCCATTGACTGCTAAGACTCAACCAAAATTAATCTCTGTAATCTACCTATGTGGCAGAGGAAAAATTAGCATTTCAGTTTTGAAACGTATGATAGTAAAGTCTTAAAATTACACTTAAAGCTCCTATTTGTAAGGAAATTGCTGATGCTTCTGGATAATGGGTCGGGTCGGCCGCCATCTCAAGCATCCTTACAAATAGGAGCTTTAATTTAACTTCAAACTATACCTGTTGATCTGACTTGCTTTGCTCAGATTCTGTATAAACCTGGCTACAACATGTCTGTGTACAGCTACGCAGCACACTGTGTAACTCTTGTTATAAAATGAGTTAACTTGCTGACACAGCTGGTGGCTACAGTACCTGAAAACACTGTTAGCACACAGACAGGTCTGCGAGTTACAGGCCCAAAAATTGTACAATTTTGTAATCACCGCAGACATTTTTAAGCAGCACTTTAGGGTAAACTCGCCGTGTTCATTGCCTGAGCCAGACATAGCATGTATACCACCGGGCTCACATGCATCTGGCCAGGGCTGGCTTCAATTAAAACACTATTACTGTCAAAACTAATCAACACTCCTCATGGGAATCTCAGCACCCTGCGCTGCATGGTGCAATCCACGTAGTGCTGGGCTCTAAGTATGCTATTAAAATCCCACAAATGGTATTATCTAATTTTCTGGTTTACCATATTGATTCAGTGGAATATTTGGAAAATCACAGTTTATCATGAGAACATGGTATTTATAGCCTATAGTGGTCAGGCACGTCATAAATCTCATGTGGGGAGTCGGCCACAAGCTGCCAGACTCTGGCCCCGCTGCGTACTGCTCTGCTGAATGTGTACCTGGTGCCTGTTATTCATGTTCGTCCGAACCACAGGCTGAAATTTTCTTTTCAAATATGTCAACCTCAGCACAGACATCTATATTTACTCCCTCCTCCTCCGATGTAAATATCGCCGTGGCCTTGCTGTTAAAGAATGAACAAAAGCGGAGGGTGTATGCATGCTATTGTTCTCTGTGATACCTTTGCTCTGATGTCTTCTTTATAATACTTTGCATCGGTCCATGAGACATGATGGTGGAATGTCAAAGCTGCCTTTTCTCTCATATCAGTTGTCTGTAGTGAAACTTCAGGAGGACAGGCAGCCGCATCTTTAAAGAAGACTTCAAATAACAGGGGCAGCAGTGACAGTGCGCCTCTGTGTGTCGCCACGTCCCACAGCCCCGAGGCAGAGAGGGCATCGTTTGATTTAGAGGCAGGAACGGCCTGATTACCAGAACCCTGCCTGCTTTCATGTGGTCAGCATTCTGCCGGAGAAGGGTCACTGTTATCGATTAAATAATCTGAGTCAGTTAAAGGCAGAAACAAGGCGCATTCATGTCTCCAACTGAAGGCCCGACCCTTCGGAAATGGCCTAATCCATCTTGCTGGGGAATGAGAGGATAGGAACAATTATCTGCCAAGCGACATGTCCTCTTTTAAACAGAGCCGTGCCGACGGCTCGCTGCAGCCCCCAGTTCATCTTCCTGGAATGTGCGGTTGAAGAAAGTTATGAAAACGGTGTTGGGCTTTTGATTAAAGTGATGTTATTAATGATGCAGATCAGAGCGGCTGTTGAGTTCGCTGGAACAATGAATCACTTGATTTGAGAGGAAGTTATTCAGTGGCTTTAGTTTCACTGAATCAAAACTACTTTAGTCACAGGAGTGAACATCAAGAGCTGTTACTCTCCTGTATGCTGGGTTTAGTCTTACAAATGACTTTCATTCATTGATTAATGAAAACACACATATGGCAGAGATTACCTAATCAGAATTTATACCACGCTAATGACAAAATAATTACCTCTGCCCAAGTACAGTACTAGGTTCAGCACTTTGAATGGTTTTTGTATCACTGAGATTACAAATGTAAAGAAAACACTCATAAATTACGTTTGATGTACCCTGTGTATATATTAATTCTACTAATAACCTTTAAAACGCTTAATGTTTCGGCTTAATGACACAGCCAGTTATCCATTCACGGTAGTTTCCATGTTTAAGAGCAAACAGACTAATTTTCCTTCTTTCTCAGGCTTAATTAATATAATTAGTGTATGTTGTGCATGTGTGGTCATGCGTGGTTTCTCATCGGCTGCCTTTCTTCTTGCCATTTTATTTATTATCTTCCTCTGTACAGGCAACTTGTTGCTGTTCTTGTTTCAGTGTTTACTTGGAGGACCTATTTGTTAGAAAAATTGATTTTTGAGTCTCACTCAAACCAACCACCACTCAACCAATGCTTCACTGTGGCTGCCACAAGCATTAGCCCGCACCCTGTCTGAAGTGGGTGCACAATTTCAACCACGTACTGGAGGTGTAAATTGCATCTTTTCAGATCAAATTTAGGATCTCTGGGCTTATAGAGACTTGGATTATGCTGGACAAGCTATATGAAGCAATTTTATGCTTTTTTTTCCAGTCGTTTTTCAGTTATTTTATTTCATTTTTGGGTCAACTGTTCCTTGAAAGAAATGTGGTAAATAAACAAAAGTGAATCCTGTTTAGTTTGGAGTGGCTGAGACTGAGACAGCGTTCACCCTATTACAAGACACTGTAGCATCAAAATGATTGTGAAGCTGTTATTTTAAGGTAAAAAAGTTACATAATGCTGCTTTAAGAAGTCATTAGTACACAGAACAAGAAGTGTGTGTGTGTGTGCGTGTGTGTGTGTGTGTGTGTGTGTGTGTGTGTGTTTCGTCCTATGTAACACTGGAAGTGACTTGGGAACATGCTGTATCTGTTGGAATGATTACAAAGACCAAATGCTTCAAGGTCCATGTGGGCATGCGAGTATTATTATTATAAGACTTAAAAAGATAGACCCTTTTAGATAAGATTACCAGTGTTTAAATAGAGATGGATCAGTGAGAAGAATTATTCATCTCTGCAAACCGCAAGTGTTTGTCTCCTTGTACGTTCAAGTTTAAACAGGATTCTTTGGCCCAGAAAGTCTAAATCTTTGGACTGTTGTATCTGTCAGAAATCTCACCCTTTATGATAAACATATGTGCAGGATGCTTTTTAGCTTATTTGGAAAGAGTTGAAAAGACTGCAAGTGTTTTTTTTAAGAAATCTGTCCAGATAAAGTATTTACGCATCTCTGCGGTTGATGGTTCTTATCTTGGACTTTGTTGGAACAAAAAGATGAGTTAATCAATGAAATAAGCAAAACCCAAATCCTGTTTGGAATCAGCTCTTAACAAGAAGAGATTTCACCATAATCCATCATCAGTGTCATCCTGGAAATTTCCGGTAATAAAAATAAGAACAGTCATCTGCGTTAAAATCAAAACAACTCCCAACGAATGTTTTTTTCTTGTGGCGTCCAAAAGGCTTAATTTCCTGGAACTTGACCTGCCTCCTCTTGGCCGGTCGCTCTGATGGTTAGCCACCTGCCGTATGGGCCGCGTCATCGGGCCGCCAGCTCACATCTGCAGACCACGGAGGTAGTGATGTGCTAAAGTAGGGAGAGACGGTCTCTTGGATCATTTGTTTATCATCCAGCATTGGGTGTAGTCCATATGCATGTTCTGTGTGAGTCACATCAAAGTCAGCGAGACAGCCTTTCACTGAGCTCCACCGCACTAACAGCGTGATTTACAGACATGTTGCTGGGTCTCAACTGTGGGGAACCCCATATTCTGCACAGAACATAAACACCCACGTTTCTGAACAACCCCGAATCAAAGGCAGACTCAGGGTGGGCTGACTGATGTGTTGTGCTGATGCGTGGCTGCGGGTGGTCAACCAGGAGGGTGAAACCCGTCTTGGACTCTGTGATCCATTAATAAGAACCAGTCCCAGTGTGCCACAGTGAAACTGGTTTACACTGTCTTCAGTTACATGAAAGGATCAAGCCACAATCACTTTAACCCCAATCCAATAACTGTAATCTGAATCTGGGACTTCACACAGGAGGCAAGTTGTTGTGTCTGCAGACTGCTGCTCTCTGTGTTGTGTTATTTAGTCCGGACATATACATTTAACACATTCTCTATTACATATTACACAATGTGAAGTCGCATATGCGCAGATATTATGGAATAGAAAACAAAGAGTAAGGTGCATAAAGACACACCTGTTTGAGATGCCGTCGACACTGAGTTCAATAAATCTCACGTAGTTTGTTTTTAGTTTTTCTAATGCATTTCCATCTTTTATTTTTCTTATGTAAATGCTTAAAATTGCCCGTGTTGCCTAATAGTGGCTCGACAGATAGTCAAGTGCACAATGAAGTAAATTAAGACACTTTAAGGCCCTATGTTCCCCAGTTTCTACGTATGTGCTCTCCTAGGGTCCTATGTTCCCCAGATGTAGGGTTGGGATTATTCGACCCAGTAGGAGGGTTAATGTGTGGTAAAAGAATATTGAACTGGGGAATAAATACCAGAGGAACATAGATACCCCATTTCTCCAGCTGAACAACTTTTGTCTGTTTTTAGGTGGAGAGCTGATAGATCAGCCAATAAATGGCAATGCAAGAGACCGGATTCTTCACACTGTTTGATGTGTCAGATAACTAACTTGAACTATCAAATCAGTTGTCAATCAGTCAATCATTCTCGCTATTACAAGACAGTGTGCGCTTGAAATGATTTTATAGCTGTTATAATAAGGTAAAATACCTCCTTGTTTTTTGAAGCTGCAGGCTATATAACCAAAACAATGAGCTTAAAGGTGTTAAAATGCTTCATGGAGCTGAGAAAAAACTGCAGTGACTATGGGTTTTACATCATTTCATCCATTATTACCATAAAAAAATGTTGTAAAAGTAAATCAGTTTATATATTTATGCAATACGCTCTTGTGCCCACTCCACATCGCCTATCTAAGACCAATCTGGCTTTGATCAGTCTAAAACTGTATTCCCGCTACTAGCCCTAAACATTCAGCCATGTTAGCCAAAGATTGAAACCGTGGCGCCTGGCAGATGACCACCTGCTTCATGACTGTCTCTATGAGCATTAACATTATTATTATTCCACTGGAGGAGGCCTTTCCCAGTTATGATTCACCTGCTAGTGATGCCAGAGTTATCCAGTCTGGCGTCAAGGGAGTCTACCTGCCATGATACTTCTTTAATCTTCCCTCCAAAACAGACTGCACATCAGCAGTGCTTTGCTTTCTCCGTTGTCAGGTGAACTGATATTGATACGTTCTCAGATATTATTTCACAGATGGTTTGGATTTTTCAACATCTGAGACTCAGCAACGGCCGTGTCGTCAGAGCATTAACGCTGCAAAAATAGCAGTCAAAATGTGATTACTGTGCGGGGTGATGATAGCACGTCAGAACACAAGACAATCCCACGGTAAACTCTTTCCAACTGTGTGAGCCAAGAAAACAATCACAGATCTTGGCCCAGGTGCTTTTCTCTGTATTTCGCCAGGCTGTGAAGAAACTGAGCCCGTCTCCTCACTCCTTTTGTTTTGTTTTTTTTGTTTTTTAAAGACACTAATTAGTGACGTCCTCAAAGCTCTTTGTTAAAAGTGATAAAAGCAGCGGGGGCAAACTCGCACCATCACCCCGAAAAACTTCTGCGCAGAGTCACCACATGCTTAACCTTTATCTTCAGGCTTCGCTGTCTAAAACATTCACATCACCTTCTCTCCATCGGTATACTTTATCATCTGTTACTCATGCCTGTCACATCTCATCTGCTGTGGTTCCTCTGGACATCTCCGCACTTATCAGCACCAGAGCATCAACATGCAGCTTCTCTGTCCTCCAGACCCTCAGCAATATGTCATTTTAACTGTCTCCTTTTTTTTCTGCTTGAATGTATTAAAGTGATTAATGCGTTTGAGATGCCACAGATTCTCCAAACCAGCCACGATCCCTCTTCGCTCTGGTCATCTGGTTCAGTTTGAACCACTTTCACCCTCTCTTCCAGGTCTTTTCAGCTGTTTAATCAGCAGCATTGAAAGCAGACCAAAGCCCAGCTGGGCATCACGCAGCGTTTATGGAATAAATCAAAGTGTTTGCTGTGAGGCATTGTTTTTGTTTTGCTGACAGAAAACATGAATGAAACCTTCACAATGGCAGTTAGGGTCATTTCTGCTGAAGTACCAAAACTTAAAGGTGCAAGATGTAAGATTTTTAGTTGAAAATAGTCAAAAAATTAACTTAAATTTATCAACACAAGGTGAAGAATAAACAGTTTTGATATTATGAGGTCCGTGTATTGTATTGCAGAGATATCTACTTGAGTTAGCATGCTAACCAGCTAGCTCCTGTGCCAGACACCAACACTCCCCCTGTCCTCCGAGCTCCACTGCTAGCTGCACAGCTAACTGAGCTAATTAGCTAACGGTAGCTAAAGTTAGCAGCAGTTAGCAGTTTATTCTGGTGATATGCTGTTTGTGTTGAGTATACAGTAAAGTCTTACATATTGCACCTTTAATGTCCAGCAGTTAACTTTTCCTCTTAAAAAAAAGTTTAAATTTCTTGCTCTACATTTCTTTAAAAAATGTATTTCTGCGAACAAGCAACTGTCTGGTGACAGTCTTTCAAGGTAAATCACTGAGGACTCGGGTGACAAAGGTGGCTAAAATAGTATCACCTCTTAAGCATCTACAGTTACATCAAACAAGTCCAATACTTCCTCCCACTCCCCGGTTTAGTTGGTTGTCCATTGTCCTCAACAAAAGAACTTGACACTTTGAATTGGAGCCTGTGATGGATCGCTTTTGAGGTCAGAAGCCTTTACCGGTATATTGGTTTCATCCCAGCCCAGCCGAGCTTCCAGGCTTGAATAGGAAGTTCCAACTTGTGTGAAGACTAAAGCATTATTAGGCGGAGAGTCACAGAGCAATTGTGGGAAGGATGGTTTTGGTGACTGGCGTATGACTTTTTTACATTGATAAGATGGCCTTTGTGCTTGATTTACATGTGCTGTGGTTACTATGTGTGCATCATATTTTCCAATTCATGGCGTTGATGCTCGGAAAAGATGATTTTATGGTTGTTTCTGTTCTCTGTCTGAAATAGTACCCAGTGTTGTAAAAAGTACCTTGGAGGGATACTTGAGTAAAAGTAAAGATATCGTGTTAAAATATTACTTTAGTAAAAATCAATCATATGAATGGAACTTGAGCAAAAGTCTTTAAGTTAAATGTACTTAAGGAGCAACAGTGACTTTTTAGCAATACATTTACTTTATTGTACTTGTATGTATGTATGTAGTGTTTACTGGTACTGTGGTCGACCGATTACCCGGTTTATTATCAGATCTGATATTTAGCATTTCTCTGATCAGAATTAATGTTTTTTTTTTTCATTTCTGATTACTGTTAAAAAAACGTATTCAAAAATGCTTCACTTTGGCTCTGATGCAGCGTGTAATCTGCAAAGTAACTAGTAACTTAAGTTATCAAATATATGTAATGAGATAAAAGTACAACATTTGCCTCTAAAATGTTGAGGAGTGGAAGTATAAAGTAGCAAAAGAAAAAGAAAAAACTCAAGTACGAATAAGTGCATGAAAATTGTATTTAGGTACAGTACATGAGTAAATGTACTTAGTTACATTCAATCACAGTTTAAAGTACCTATCCAGTGTTGTAAAAAGAAAAGTGGTACTTGAGTAAAAGTAAAGATAGCATGTTCAAATATTACTTTGGTAAAAATTAAAATCATCCATGCAAATAATACAGGTGTAACAGTCTTTAAGTATCAAAAAGTAATTTTCTGGCAATACATGTACTTAAGTATTGAAAGCCCCAGTGAAGAGTCAGTGTCTTTTTTTATTGTTATTATTTCTAATTGCTGATAAAAAAATAAAAAATAAAATGCAGCATGCAGCATGCAATCTGCAAAGTAAATAGTAACTTAAGTCGTGAAATCAATGTAGTGGAGTAAAAAGTACAGTAAGTAATATTTGCCTTCAAATTGTTGTGGAGTGGAAGTATAAAGTAGCAAACAATGGAAATACTCCAGTAAAGTACAAGTACATCAGAACTGTACTTGAGTAAATGTACTCAGTTACTTTGCTTCACTGCGTAAAAGGCACACGTTTCCAAAAAGTTTTAAAGAGTTTTAAAACTTGATAATATCACAAAGATGAATTGTCTCCAGACGGAACCAAACGCATCATTCCTCCAGAATCACCGGCTTTACCTGCCTGAAACTGAAAGAGCTCATTGTACCTCCACATGTGTTATCTAACCAACATGAATATAAGTAATCCTGATTCATGGCTCTAAGATTCAAACAAAGGAGTCTCTATTATCACTAACTTTATCACCATTGGCATTCCTTACATCATGAGGGATGTCTTTCCCACAGAGGGAAAACAATGGTTATCAGATAGTGTTTTTATTCTAAGTTATTCCGGAATGCTGGTTAAATGGTCAGGACATCATTGCAATGACAAACCTCAGATAAGTGTGGTTGAGACGGGCTCAGGGTGAATTTTTCAAGGTTTTACATTTTTACGCACACAGGCAACTTTTTCCTAGAAGCACAAATCCACTCTCGTGATCGTGGAAAATGTTCCACGTTACCTACAAACCCTCTGCAGAGCAGCCTGACATTTTCTTTTCTTCTTCTTTTTTTTTTTAATCATCATTTCCTACGTGCCCAACCGCCTCGCAGTAAAAAGGGTCAAGCGACCAGTTAAAACACACAGTGTATAATTTTATAGCTTACTCCCAACGGGGCTCCTGGTGCCGGTGTCGAGACGACAATGCGCGAGGCAGCAGTGCCGCGCACAGATCAGTTTCATTCTTTGTCAGTGGTGAATAGGGGCGGAGGAAGCAAACTCATTAGGATCCTATAAAAAGAAAGTATCCGAGATCATAAAACACCCGGCTGCAGGAACGAGTGCTCACTCACAGCCAGACGGAGACAGAGTGGAGACCTCTTGTCAACTTTCTCTCAGACGCTCAGAGCATCAGCACCTTTTTCTTTTTAACAGATTCACGTCTTCGTTTTTTTCCCTTCTACACTGGGCTCTCTGTGTTTTTTTTCACATAACTGTGTCGATGGCACTCGTTCCTCTGAATATCTGATTTTCTGGAACACAAACTTGGCCTCATCACTCCTCTGTACTGCAGCCGGGCGAGCGTGACGCATGGACACTGACAGGGCGCACACTTCTCATTGAGAAACGTGATTTTTGCGGCACAGTGTTGAGGTTATTTTAAGTTTTTTTGAGTGTGTTTTGTAGTGTTTTTATTTTTATTTTTGTCAAGGATGCTCGTCTCAACTTGGAATAGATGCTGTGCTGTGATGTTTCTCGTCGCTACGCTGAAGACGGGGACATCCCAGGTATCAGAGGCGCGCCCAAAGGCGAACTCCATCAAGCCTGTTCTGTTGGGAGAGACACCTACACCCGCTACAAACCGCTCCACCACCGTCCACAGCGGGGTCACCAAGAAATATAACATCCTTACGCAGGTAATTAATTCAATGAATTGCCTGAGGGCTTATTTTACGCACATTTACGCACAGCCTGAAATTGGTTATACGGATTACAGCCAGTGGAATAATTTATTTTAAAGGGTTATAAAACGATTCTAAACGTAGTGTTAACTTTATTCTAATAACCATGACGAGTAAAAATGACTCAAATCAAGGGCTTCAAGATAAGTGTGCGTAATTGTGCGGCACGTCTCCAAAACTGCGGAGTATCTTGAGGTGTACAAGTAAGAAATCCCCCCGCTCACTCACGTGTGAATCGTTATTGGAAATTGCAGGGATTGGACCCCTCATAAACCCTAATTGCCTCGCAGACCTGACGCCACAGTCGGCTGCAGCAGCGCACTTCCACAGTAAATCATCAATGCCAGAAATGTGAGAAAAAGTTAACACTTGGGGTAATTTTCTGTCTGGGTCTTAGTGTCATTAAAGTGGTCCAGACGCTTGCTGGGATTATGAGATT
This sequence comes from Pagrus major, assembly GCF_040436345.1. NCBI lineage: Eukaryota > Metazoa > Chordata > Actinopteri > Spariformes > Sparidae > Pagrus > Pagrus major. The sequence continues at coordinate 14,388,148 of NC_133215.1, forward strand.
CTTACTGTGGGGCCTCTGAGGGATACTCTTACCGACCACTTAATACCCACTCAAAGAGTTATCAATTCCTGCTGTTTCAACAGAGTGCTATCACTGTAATTTGAGGGGAAACAGTGGGAGCAAAAAATGTTAAAGATTTGGCATAAAACATAAAAAGTGGTGAAGATTATGAGTGAGTTTTATCAAGTGAGGGGTTTCAGCTGTGCATTTACTGCTTGGCCGGGAAAGTGAAGTTCTTAAATACAAAATAATTCCTTATAAGAGGAAATTTAATCTGACTTTTTGGAAGATTGATAGTTGAAGATAGAAGAGTGGCAGGGTCCGCCAAACATAAACAAAGTAGAACAGTATGAAATTGTGTTGTCCTGTAAGAAGTGTTGTCAATGAAGATTTTTCTCTTCTGATTAAAATTTCTTCCCCACAACTACATAGTGCACCTTTAAGTTTTAATTAAACACGTGATTATGTTGAGCTCAGAGCTGCTGATCTTTCTGAGCAGCAGATGGCACTGCCACATCTCCATCACCTCCTCCCCCTCCACGGCAGCCAGTCCTCACATCATCTCACTAAAACAGCTGAATACTCTTTTGGCCCGTCGGGCTGTCTGTAATATCACTTGCAGCAGTGATAGCGTTGGATATCGGTGAAGCGCGCAGCAGTGCTGAGGGCAGCGCTCTGACATCCAGCTCAGACAGGAGAAATTATGGAAAAGCCACTCTCTCACTCTCTCCTCTGCGGAGTGTGGAGATCCAACCTCAAGCAACCCTGCCAGACCTCAATTTGAACGCCTGCTTACATCTTTGCCATCGCAATAATGTTGAGCGGTTTGGACGGGTGGACTGAGGGGGACACAGAATGTGTGTGTGTGTGCCATTCTGCTTGTAACAAAAGTAAAATGTCATGGTGTGTCCAAATGAAGATGGCTATGACAGGGGTATATATATGTGCGTGTGTTTGTGTGTGTGTGTTCTGGCTGCCAGGAGGTTTTCCAGAGTTGTAAAGTAACAGCCGCAGCTCAGCCTTGGCCAGACATGCGGCTTGACGCTGGCAAGCAAACTGCGCTGACCTTCTGCGTCTCATCGTAAAGTGGTCGTTTATGAGCAAAATAAATCAAAGATAACAAGTCTGCTCTCTTCATGAGGCTGTAGCGGCAACGTGTGGCATATATGTAGCATCAGGAGTGCAATACTTTGGATTTGTTAATCATAAAACAGAACATTAATGAGTTATTTTCTGCCCAACGTGGCTCACAGTAGGCACCCCAAGATATTTTCATCCCCGTCTGCGTTTGTGAAGTGAATTACTGTTGATTAAGGTTTGGGTGTGAGTTTGGAAAATGAGCTCAAATTTCTCCCCTGGCATGTGCATTATGGGAAACCTCAGTGCCGATACAAGCAGATTTATGGTCAAGCTGTCATGCTGCTGAGTTTGTTACAATCGGTGAGGAATAGTTGGCAGATGTTCACACCTCTGGAGAGTTCGCAGCGGTGTTCAGGATGTGTGAGCTTGGCAGTGTATGCGAGGGAGAATCTCAGTGATTCACCACCGTTTCCAGTTTTTTAACTGTCAAACACATGAAGAAACAACATTTTGACATGGCGTGAGGCGGCTCTTTGGGGGCCTGAAAATTGTCTCCGAAAATTACAAGAAACTTCCCCAATAATCACCCTGACTGGCTCACTTTCACATGTGGCAAATTATCGAGGGAGAGGGTCCAGCCACCCTGCGGAGACGTGCCTCCGCAGCAGGAAACAAGAGTGTAATTTGGTGTTTTTATCCATCAGTTTAGGAAGGCTGCTCAAAACCTTTTGGTTAGAGGAAGCATTTGACAGCTTAATGTGTTTTTATTTCCTGTAGCTGCTGACAACGTTTGGCGATAAGGGTGACATTAATCACACAGAAAAGCAGGGTCGGGTTCTGGTGATCGCTTGGCCAAACCGACAAAACCAAAATGTACGCCTCTCAGACCTTGACAGCCGGCGCTCGTGGGTGGCACTGTTGCCTCTTTGGAAGGGAACCAACAGAATCGGATAGCACGGCCGGGCAGTGCTCGCCACTGCAACCTCTGATCCCACAAGGGAGCCGACAGCGTGGCGGCATTCATGCGGTACGTGTCTGTAAAACACCAGCCGGCGGTCAGTCAGCCTCATCTTTATTTTATCCAACACAGAGATTACTTTAACAAGCTCGGCCTATAAAAGCAGAGCCACGTCCTTTCTCTCTTCGTCTCGACCCCCCTGTAACCTAAAATGACTGTTCAGTGATCCTAATGAGCTGAGAAAGAGAGAGAAAAGGCAGAGAGAGGTGTGAGTGCTTGTTAGTGCTTCAGTTTTCCCGTCCTGTGGCCTTTCCAGCCTGTGGGTCCCTTGGGCGCTGTGAGGGCCCGCACTGGAGCCATTAGGGGCCTCCAGTGGGAACCTCCTTTACTGTAATTGGACCTGTTAATGAGAGAGGAGACCCGTGCACCTCTCATTCCACAGGATTACACCTTTTAGGGCAGCACACATCCTAGATCACCATCAAGCGCTTTCCCCTCTCTCCTTTGATAGTCTTTGAAGAGAGCAGTCGTGTACGCCAGCCGTGTGCCTCCCTTCGTGTCCGATGAACAAGATCAACTGGAAATGTATACTTAACTTAAGGAGGGTCTCGTGTTTGGAGACTTTGGATCGTAGCACTCAAAGGGAATGTGGCCATAAACACATGTGTTTTGAGTGATGAAAGACGCCAAAGCCATGTTTGAAGACGTGGTCTGTATGAGTGACTTGTGCGCAGCCATCCCTATGTTATCCGATACCGGCTGTCTGTGCTTTCAGGGCATATGAAGTTTGTTTATTCAGTGACATCGTTTATTTGACTCTGTAAGGCCCCTGCCACTCATTAACGCCATTCACAGTTTCAGGTTACGAGCCTGATCTCTGAAGGTCAAGTGCAATCACGGCACTGAGCTCAGAATATGTGGATGTGAAGAAGTCCTGTACTACAGCTTTAATGTAGATTTTTGTGCTTTTGTCTCAGACGAAAACAATGGAAGCGCCACTCATCTTACACTGTAAATGATTTTGGGCTGTTCCATCTTTAACTGGTGCCTTAAATTTGTAAGTTAACGAGTTCAGAGTCTTTGTTGAAGTCTTCTTTTTATGTGAAGCCGATTGTAAAGTTAATTAAACTTAATTAAGCCCAAAATGACGTCCTCAAATGTCTTTTTGTGTCCACAGCCCAAATATATTCAGTTTACTGTCATAGAGGAGTAAGGAAACCAGAAAATATTCACATTTAAGAAGCTAGAATCAGAGTTTTTTTTACTTATTACTCAAAACCGGTAGTTGGCAGTTAATTTCATAGGTGACGACTAATCATTTAATCATTGGAGCTTTATCAATACCCTTAAAATATTAAGTTGGATCAACGTCTGTTTAGTCACACATTTTCTCAATTTGAAGAATCGAATAACAGCTGCAGCTGCTCCTCTTGGAGCTGCTTTGTTCCATCATTAGTGCAAAGACGATATGTGAAACTGCTCCCAGTAAGTATTATAAAAGAGTTCAGTAATGACCTTCATCGTGGTTTGCAATGTTTCATGTGAAAACAAACAATCATGACTTCTCTTAAAAAGTATTAGAGACATGTAGCACGTTTCCATCATTTATGTATACTTCAAACTTAAACAAAAAGGATCCCACAAGAGTTTTAACTCTCAAACAATGCATGCTGGGATGACTGTAAAAATGTTCATCATGCTTCTTTAGAAACTTATCAGAACCCATGTTTAATTCCTGGTCTGAAAATTAAAAAAACAATTTTTAAGTTTAATTAAAGCAACAATGTGTAGAAATGGGCATTTTGTGCAAATTGGTGCCCCCCACAGTTACATTACAAATTACAAATCCCAGGTCTGTAACAATTTGTCCCACGTAATGTAGGTGCTCTCACTGAAGTTACACAGATCAGAAACAAGTGATGGGGGGCGGAGCGGCTGAGACAGAGACACCATTCACCCAATTACAAGACACTGTACCATCAACATGATTTTGAAGCTGTTGTTTAAAGGTAAAAAAAAGTTACATAATGTTGCTTTAAGTTAATGAGAAACGATTGATTGATCCCTGTAAATTCCAGTATGATTTTTTTACAGTGTACGCACGCAGTCTGTAAGTCAATGAGAGGGTTCAAAGAAAACATTAATAAAATTGGGGAAAAGCAAAACAGGTTGAACTTCCCTCACAATCTCAGTAAGTTTAAACCCTCAGACTCAAACTAAACAGAGCAGACATTCCTTTTTGTTATTTTTAAGCATTACAGAGCACTTCCATCGAATTATATCAGCACTCTGGAATGACTCTAGAGAGGTAAATAAGGGACCCAAAGACCAGGGGGGAGGGTTCAAAGCCCTGTATATCCTGCAGTAAATCCCTTGTAGATTGTTGCTCCCGCACACTCGAGGTTCCTCTTCAAAGCCGCGGCGCTTAACCAGCACGAGAGCAGCACGAGACAGGGCCGGGGGCTTCCCTTATGGCTCTGTCTGTCTCTTCCTTTATCGTCTCACCAGCATACCAAGAGACAATTTTGAGCCCACTTCCTGCGCAGGATCCAAGGCTGTGCTTTTATGTGTGAAGGCCATCTAGGGAAAAATAAGGGAGCAGCAGAAAAAAAAGATGCAAGATGAATGAGATGCATCCCAAATGTAGCGCCGTTCCTCAGAAGTTGCATATGAGGCGTTTTAAAACATGACAAGATAAGGCGAGATTATCAGCCCTGATTTGAGGGTCAGCCTCGTATCATTGGGTTTCAAAGGGCTGTCTCGAGCCGTGATGGAAGAGGTGAGCCCCGGCCTTTTTTTTCTTTTACTCCCTCCCTCCATATGCAGTATGCACTGTAATCGATCCAAGCCTGCTGGCCAGAAAGACAGATAGGAATCAGAGCAGGTAGTATGAAGTACTACTGCACGTGGCCGAGCCCATTTGTCTTCATATTAAGATAACAGCATATTTTTCATGTCAGGGAAAAAAACTCGCGCTGCTCTTTTCTTGGACTTCTCCTCAGAACATATTTTCAGCATATTTCCCTCCTCAGCTGTGACAAAACCAAAAGTCCAGGGCGATGTTGGCCTACATACGATGTCGACACGAAAACAAAAAACTGAGCCTCTGAGCCAGATGAGGCTGATCTTTGACATTGGAAACAATAGTCTGCCAAATACAATCCGGACTTGATTCTGAACAGTCTTTCTCAGTGGGGGTCGGTCAAGAATGAACATTCACTCTCAAATGGGTTATCTCTTTCTGTGTCGAATACTCCACCGTCAAGAAACAGTTACACAATTTAACTCCCTCTAAAACTAGAAAGCGATGTTTTTACATGATGGAAATTATTGAACTTTGATGGTGCCACTGGGCATATTGTCGAAGAGAGAGCCAGGCTAGCTCTATCCCCCTTCTTCCAGTCATTATGCTAAGCTAGGCTAATTACAACTGTGCTCTCGCTCCATATGTAATGCACAAAAATAAGAGTGGTGTCAATTTACTTATCTTAGTCTCTGCAAGAAGGACAAAATGTCAGTCTATCCCTGTAAGATGATTGTTTTTTATTTTTATTTGTGTTTTACCTTTATTTTACCAGCAATATTACCATTGAGATTCAGAGTCTCTTTAACAATTACAAGTGAGCAAAGACAGCAGCATAAAAAGTTTCACAGAAAAGAAACAAATAATCAGCAAATGACATCAAGACAATAAATTAAGCTGTCTTCAGTAACAGGACATGCGCAAATAATCCTATTTTTATAATCTTCCATAATCCATAATCAGTTTTAAAATGTCGCTGTATGAAAGATGATGTCAGATTGTATGGGCTACTACTAGTTTGTGACTTGCAAGAGAGAGTTTAAGAAAGGAAAGGACTCCTACTTTTCCCATAATGCAACTCGATTGCATCTATGTATATAAGGTCCTTCTTTTTTTGATACATGTTTTCAATTTTTTCTTAATTCAAAAAAGATAACCCATATGGAATAACTGGGTTAATTTCTCAGATTTAAGAAAGTTCCTCCGGCACCACAGAAGTCATTATTCATCTTTGAGTCGAGTGTCCCTTTTTTTAAAGTAAAGCCTCTGAATGTCCTTGAGAACAATTCTTAACACAGTAGTAATTAAGGAAAAGTTACAATCCATCAAACTCTCGGGCTTTGTTACTTTCATCAACACATTAAGCATCTGCTTTATGGGAATCTGTCATAATGATTAATGAGCATTCCATTTAATATTCCTGCTCATTTTTCTGTGCCTGTATCATTGCCTCCATGTGTTTCCAGCCTGAGAAAGTCACTATGGCGCCCGTCCAACGAGTCTAATCTTGTTCGCTTTCTGAGGCACATCAAGTAACAACTTCTAAATGTGCTGAAATACTGATATTTGTCGAGAGTTGATTTTAACATGTGGCGTACACTCATGTTTGCCTGCTCTCTTGGACATGGCAGCCCCCCTCTCAGCTGACCTTCATACCCTAAATGGAGTTTGCTATTTATTGTGGCTATAATGATTTAACTCTGATTGAAACCCCGTCCTTGTTCGTTCTCATGTTTATTGCTCCATGTTTGTCAGTGGTAAGCCACACTAAATCAGATCTGTCAGTGCAGTGCCAGCTAAATGTGGTTGTGGTGCCGGTGGTGGTGTGCCAGCCAAACATGTTGTTCTAATGTCAGTCAACACTGGACGTAATTTACACAGTTAGGATCCATATCCTGCGACGTTCTCCAGATCTGCATACTTGAATAGGTGTTGTGTTGTGAGAATGTCTGACAACTCAGTACATCCGCTCGAATAACAAAACCTTGAAATCAAACCGAAAAGGCTTAAAATAAGATAAAGATGTGCAGGAATAGGAGAAACACAGCGGTCTGACCTTTGTTGTGTCTCGCCCAACGGATGTGGACTCGGGCCACAGTACTGACGCTTCCTCGCAGCTGCTCAAAATGTACCTCTCTCTTTGATGAGTACAAATGTGCAACATTATTCCAGTTGTCTGAAGAGTTCATTTGATTTGTGATACGATTTATGTCAAAACTCCTTTGCTCCTGCTCCAAGTCTAACAGGATTTGCATGTGTAAGGAATTATATCAAGATAGCCGTTCCAGTAAAACTTCCCATTGGTGCTCACGCTTGTTATGGAAAGAGTGAGCTTGGCTTTAATTGTGCTTCTCACTGCTAGGGACAGTGGATGTTGTGTTTGTTAAGGTGGCAGTTTTTCTTGCGTGGTCATTTTCAGTGCACTTATGGGAAAGAAGACTTAAAGCTTTGTTGGACAACAGAATATGTCTCAAACTTTCGGCGTAAAAACAAGAAATACAAAAGCAAAAACAACGCTAAATTGCCTATAAAGGAGTATGATTAGCTACAGTAATCACCCCTCAATTATGTCTGTAGACTCATTAAGCCTCTGAACACTGAGAGACATGGAGAGAAATTGAAGTGGTTTTTCTTGGTTTGGAAACTCTAATAGCTCTATTGTCTGGGATCTGAAAAAATGACCACACCAGTGAGAGACATGTTAATCCCTACAACATGTTGTCCACTAAAATTGGGTGCAGAGGGACCACAACTTGTAGTCAGTTCACCCAAAACAAACAAGCAACATATTTTCCTACTTACCCCCAATGGTATCTGGCCTTGCAGAGACGTTTGGCTTCATTTACAAACGCTTTAATCTCTGCGTACCGCCAAGGCAGGGGTCTCACCACCTCAATACAGTAAGGGTGAATGGCATTTGGTTTTCATGTCCAAAACATCAATTGTTAGGTTTTATAAAACTTAAAAGCAATGTGCCTCTCCAGAAATGAGTAAAATTGTAGTTCTCAAACTGTAAATGAGTAACCGCGCGGGAAATCTTTAATTACATATAAAGTTACTCTTACAATAACTAAAAAAAATGACAGTTTAAAATAAAAACACCTGGTTTCCCTCAGAATTTCTCTCTTGAAACAGTGGGTTTATTTACATGCATATATGTGTTGCGCTGATGCAAATCAAGTGCACACAAATACACATAAAATAGCCTATCATTACATATATTCTTGGATTGAGTGCCTCATTGACAAAGTGCACTGCTGTTAAAGTAAAATGTTTTCGACCATGATGAATTGCAGTCGAGTTTGGCGTTAGTTGAGTCTACCTCAGGTCCTGGTGTTGTTCCAACCGAAATTTTGCACGGCAGTTTAAAGGTGCAAAGAGACGGAGCTGGAATCGCAGTTTGCAAGAGCTAAAATGAATTTTTCATACACTTTAAAGCGTTGTGTTTTTGACGCAGTTTTTTGTAAACATTAGAACAAAATAGTTTATTTTGAGTTATTGTAAAGTGAGAACAAAACCAAACATTGCCCATCGAGAAGTCCTACAGTGTTGTTTTTTGGGTTTTTTTTGCTAAAAATGTTATATAGTCCACCTTTAAAGAAGAACGTCTGGACACACCACGGCCCTGTTTCAGTGGGGTTGGTCCAAAGACCTCAAACCTGAACATAACAAGGGTTTTTATGTTGCTTGTTAACTTCTACAATTTTAATTTTGTAACCTGTGGTGCCTGGAATGTGCACTCAGAAGGAATGCAGTTATCGTGTTTGGCCTGGGTAAGTAGGGGTTTGCTGGGTTGTGAGTTGTGGCCAACAAAATCCACTATGTTCCCTCTCTTTAACAACTTGCAACACAGCACTCTTTTGAATTTGGTCGAACTTTTGCGGACATAGCTGATGTTTTAAATTAAATGAATCTGGGAGGATATTACACCATCCCAAGACTACTCATTTCTGAAAAAAGGGACTGTTTTATGAGATGTTAAATGTTTGTCAGGATCAATGTGACTATGCTGGAGCTGTGTCCACCAGTCAGTCCGTGACTCTCCAGAAAGTGGACTCCTGATATGTGCCATTCTGAGCGACATAATTTAGGGAATAAGTTACATTTATGCTCACGTGTGTCCATTTTTCATATTGTTAAATCACCCTGACGCAAATAAATCATGAGTCACATATCGAAGGCAACAATCTCCCGTTAGTCACAAAGCTTTTCTTTCAGACCTGCTCACGCTTGGCACTTTAAAGCAACCGCATTGGCACCAACATCGCATATTCTTGATTCTTATCGACAAACCTGCGGCTATCACGTAATAATGCAGTCAAGTGTCAGGCACCACACATTCCTAAGAGGGGTAACCCCTGGTTTACAGGTTTTACTTGGCAAGAGCCGTTGATCATTATCACTGAAATTATGCTCGTTTTTAAAGATGAATGTGCTTGTGCAATGGAGGATAATTTATAAATCCAGTAAATGTTCTCACAGATTGAGTAAATGCATCTGTTTCCTCAGCAGGTGTATCCATGCAGCAACGATAAGGAGTGCAGCGTGGGAAGCTACTGCCACAGCCCTCAACAGGCTCCCTCTCGCTGCCTCACCTGTCGCAGGAGGAAGAAGCGCTGCCATCGAGATGCCATGTGCTGCCCTGGGAACCGCTGCAGTAACTGTACGTGCCGCACACACAGCTTCAGCGCATGTCAGCTTCAGTTATATTGTGGCTGCAGGGTTCGATTCAGAAATTAGATTTCTTGTCTTACGCAGATGTTCTGGAAAAAGTGACTTGTTCCAGGTCACTGAACAAACTGTACCACAGTATGTAGCCCAGAGATGTAGTGAACGAGCCAACACATTTAAATAATGTTGAACACATGCTTTCAGACAGAATCCTAAACTAGAGTTGAGCTGTATTAAAATGATGTCCAGAGGTTAGGAATCACTGGTCACATTTTAAAAGGTGTTTTTCATCAATAAATAGCATATCTTTGTTATTTATATATATATATATATATATATATATATATATATATATATAAAATGTATATATTTATATTTTAACTGACATAGCTGACCTACACATATGTATGGTTACGCGCCTTTAAAGCTGCAGTTAGCTCTGAACTAAAACCCATCAGCCTGAACAATCTGTTCTGTACTTTCTTGACAAAATCAGCAGGGTTGGTATTGCTTTCTGCCATGTTTATATTTCTGTCTTCTTTTTCTGTCTGCAGATATTTGTATCCCTATCTCTGAGAGCGTGCTCTCACCTCACATATCAGCTTTAGATGAGCACAACAAACTCTCCACCAAAGAGCAAAGCTGGAGGAAGACTGGGAAGGCACACACTAAGCATTCTCTCAAAGGTAAGATTTGATTGCGTAGCTCTGCTGTTATGTTTAAAGGAGACATATTATGCTCATTTTCAGGTTCATCGCTTTATTTTTGGTTACTACTACAATAGGTTATATGCTTTAGTGCTTAAAACACACATTCATTTTTTCACCCTGTCCGGCACCGCAGCATTATGTTCCCCCTCTGTCTGAAGCTCCGTTTCAGCTCCTGTTTCTTTAAAGCCGTCTCCTCTGATTGGTTAGCTCACACATGCCTGACCCAGCACTGCTAACAACAATGGAGCAGCTGAGCTAAATCAATTATTAAGTGCCAAAATAAATTGCAAATGTGTGACTCTGTGATGTAGTACGATGTCAGGGAATTTAAGCCGGGGCTACTTACGAAGCATTTCATGAGCAGTGTTTTCTTTGGGAGATTGGAGTTTCTGTTGGTGCGAACCTTTTTAACCTTCAAGATCTTTTACATGCAGAAGATCCAGTATAACACACATGAAGAAAAGGGAGAAAAAAAAGAAAAAGCACAATATGTCTCCTTTAAAACCTGCCATGTCTAAACGCCTTCACTCTTGTTATTTTCTGCTGTCGTCCTCACTGAATCTGGTCTGGGTGGCTGAGTCTTTCAGTTGCTGGCTGTCTGCGTGTCCTACAGAGTTCATGGGCGACGCCAGTCCACAAACTATGTTGATAATTACCCCTCTCTGCTCATATGTCAGTGTCTGAGAGCCCAAAGCACAGCATGGGGAGCGTAAGAAACCACAATGCCCCTGCTGTTTTCTGCACCTACATAAAGCCGTACAAACACTTTCATTGACAGCACACATCGCATTATACGCAAGTGTAAACCACAGAATGCAGGTTTGGCACGATTATAGCTAATAACTCTTGGAGCCCCCTGCTCAGTGTTCATGTCACCTTATTTAAGTTAACGTACGGGCCCATCCATAAAGCAATACGTTTAATGAGACAGTTAAATTACTCAACTCTAAATGCACCCTCAAGACAGCAGCTGCCATGTTAAAATCAATGTGAAAATAGCAGCAGTGCTTAAAGTTGCTATAAATAAGACCATTTACTTTTATTTGTGCTCCACTTGCTCCCTCTCCTTAAACATTATTACATTATAATGGCCTCACGCAAGTCGCTGCTTGAGGAAAAATCCAGCGAGAGAATCAGTTAACGCGGTGAACCAGCGGTCCATCACGCTGATGGTTGGAACTTCTTATTGAAAAAACTAATCAGCAAAGTGTGGTTTTGTCAGCGATACAGGATGACTCTGCTTGAACGGTGAAGCAGCTTTTGGCACGAGGTGATACACATTTAAAATAGCAAGAAAAAAATCTGCATGACTAAATTGTACTAATTATGCATTCATTAGAGTAATGCTGCCAAAGTAGCAGGGCCAGACCAGATGGGACGATATGGTTAATAAACAGAATAAGCAATCGTTTGCTTGATTTACGTTGAAAGCTCCATGCCGTTCCTTTGTCTCTGACGTGACCACACATAACGCAATCTGAACTGAAACGTGAAGAAAGGGTTGCATAAACCTATCCGTATGGAAAACATAACAGCTTAATGAACAATAATGATACATTTCCGTTGCTTTATTTAACCGGAGCAGCATAGCTCCAAGATACTGGATGGTTACGATTTCATGCAGCTCTTGATGAAGATTTTTTTCTTTTCTTTCTATATGCACACTCGATATACTGTTTGGAGATTTGTTGTCTGCTCAAAGCAGCCAGAATAAATGCTGGCAAAGTGCATTTCTGCAGAAAACCACAGATAAGTTAAAGCTTTAAGTGTCTTTATGTTGAAACTATACACTTCTTTTGGTTCAATGTTAAATGTTTCCCTCGTCACAATGTCGTGCTTATGAACGGGTTAGATTTAGGCCCAAAAACCACTTGGTTAGTGTTAGGAAAATGTCATGTTTTGGCTTAAAATACCTGTTTTGCTCGCCACAAACACTGCTGGGAATTGTCCTGATGTCTTGTTTAAAAACACCCGGTTTTGACGCCACAAACATGGCTTCACCACACCGTGACTTCCTGTCCAAAATATCAGTTTTTGTGACCACAAACACAGCTGCAGACTGTCCCGCGGTCTCATTTAAAATATCCAGTGGTGTCACGTTTATAAATGTTTGAACACTGTAGTCCCACATCAAATATTTCCAGTGGTTTCACTGTGGTCCACCACTGTACCCTCCATGTCCTGATATTAAAAGTCAGGTAATTAACATGTTATGTGAATGTGATGTTACACATTTTGTGGAAACGTGAATACAGTACGTAGCCTATGACATTTTTAACGTATCAGTGGTTTGCAGAAACATTAACTGCTAACATTTTATCCTAGCGACTGGGCTGGTCTACTGGTTCGAGACTGATCAGTACTGTTTCTTGTCTTCATCTTTTAGGTCACGAGGGCGACCCTTGCCTGCGTTCATCCGATTGCTCGGAGGGCTACTGCTGCGCCCGCCATTTCTGGACCAAAATCTGCAAGCCAGTGCTGCAGCAGGGAGAGGTGTGCACCAAGCAGAGGAAGAAAGGCTCTCACGGCTTGGAAATCTTCCAGCGCTGTGACTGTGCCAAGGGCCTTTCCTGCAAGGTGTGGAAAGACGCCACCTCCTCGTCCAAGTCCAGGCTCCACATGTGCCAGAAGATCTGAAGCGGAGGCAGCTGCTGTCGGCGTAGAGGCCTCTGTGTCCATCTGCCAGGGAAAGTTTTTGAAAGGATGGGTTGTGGCTGCATTGAAAGGAGTAAAAGACAGAGACTAACAAGAGACAGAACAGACAGTGTGGGTTCAAGCTCGCTAATCGGCAAGCCGAGAGCAAATGGGATTGCTTTAATGTGTTTGCTGTGAGTGGTCCATCCCTGAACCCACATACAAACACGCACCATCACACACACAAGCATACACACACCTCATGGGTTTGTGAGATCAGTGAGCTCATGGACAAACTTTTGACACATTCTCATGACATTCAGGGAGCCACAAAGTTAGCCAGTTGATGCTGATAGGTGTGGACAATTTTTAATGGAGACGACAGACGTAGCAGTCTTCCATCAAGCTTCAACTTATAATAATAAGACAAGTAGACTATTTACAGACAAGCCATATTTTTACTGCGCAGTACAATCTTTACCAAACTCCAGTGTCAAAGATCAGATGTGGAACATCCTGTGTTTCATTACTGAATCTGATGTTCTGTCTGTTTTGTCAAATTTCAATGTGTCCCTTTTCATGTTGTTTGTCTTGAAGTCTTGAAGAATCCAGCCATCGCTATGCGAGACATTTACAACATAAACTACGTCCAGACCCACCAAATACCAGTCATATCATACGAGGAACTAATTGCGTACACTGTTTACACCAGAGCTTTACTCTAGCGCTCTAACAGCATCCTCAGACTTCAATGCGACGAACGCGGTACTCTTAAACCAAAGAATGCAAGAACATTTACATCAGAGTGATGAGTTTCATCTGGGACATTAGCTCCTCGTCCCCGATTTCTAGCCACAAGAAGAGAGATAATGTATTGTGTCCGCTGTGGAAACCTCGTTTGATCTGTCAGATACAGCTGCAGTCTATTGTGATACAACCGTGTGGGTTAAAACTGTGTGCGCGGAGGTAGTGCTCTGCGGCAGACTTAGTGGTTCCGATACCAGACAGAGAATGGTTCTGCTTTTCCAATCACATGAACGGGATTCAAGGATACGATGGGAGTGCAGTTTTTTCCGTTTACGGAGCCAGTAGGAATGGAGACGCGAGAAGATTGATTAGAGTTGCAAAAATGCTCCATAAACCTAAAGAGGATCAAAGAGAATCGGCGTTTGAATCAACATTTTGTTGCTGGCACACAGCCCCGTTTGTTTTTCTGTTTTTCAGATATGACTGCATTCTTTCTTCTCATGAAATACAATAGAGTTTTGTTGTTCTGGAGGTGAAGCAATGCTTTTTACCTATAGTCAGTATACTATCACATTTGTCTCTTTTTGCTTTAATGTTTTTAGAGCATCAACCACACATATTTTGTAACCATTTAAAATATCAATAAGCTCTTATATTGTAAATAGATTGGAAGCAATGAAAATGTATTTAAGAATCAATGTATATCATGTACATATAATAAAAATATGAATCTTAAACGTTACAGCAGAATGATCTAGGTGAGAAGAGTAATGAGGGACAGTCGGATAGATTCGGAATAATGTAGTTGAAGTGATAAAAGCTGTGTGTATAGGCAAAGGGGAGAGGCATAGATAGATTTGAGTGATATTACAGACTGGATGCGTCGAAAAGGGAATTACAAAAGAAGAGACAAGCACATTAATTTCCAAAATAGTTTGTGTAAATGGTGTGTAAATGGTGTCGAGATTTATATCCCACTAAATATTGTTTGTGTTAATACTTTGCATTGATTTGTGTGTGTATTTACAATGATGAATGAATAAAAGAATGTATTTTGTATCACTGCTTACACATGAGTTGTCTTTACTTGTTATATTTATATAATTATGTTTATTTAGAGTTTTAATGTAAAACAGGAGGTAGGACAAGGTTAGCAAGATGAAAAATGTTTATGTTTTGCATTATGTTACCCTTTAGAATAATTCAAAAATAGGGGAAAGCTTGTGCACATTAAACAGAACTGATTGGGAGTACAGTTTGCCATGTTTCAGTCATGCCGAACGTCACTTAACAGGCTCCAAATAAAAAAAAAAACCTTTACCTGCTTCTCTGCATAACATGAACATTAAAGCCCCTATAAATTTGGTTTCAGATCTTAAAGGTGCCCTGTGGGGATTTCTTGTAAACAAACAAAGTTATGTTTACATTCAGTCTTACTCACCTCAACACATCGGGTGTATCCTCGAGGTCTTACAAATGCATTATTGGGAAGGAATAAGTATTTGCGTTGCTGTACGCATGCACAAGACAAAAAAACAAAACCGAAAAAAACAGGGACCCACTTATAAAAACATAGCACAACAAGCACAGGGTACTTTTAAGTTTTTCTAGATAACATTAAATATGCATGGCCAAATGGACAACAATGAAAGTTAAAGTTTGGAAAAAAAACAAAAAACACTAATATTAAGAATTTAATGCCAAATTCTTGGTAAAACCCTGATTCCAAAAAAGCTGGGACGCTGTGATAATTTGCTAATTATTTTTGACACATGATCAATTGAAACCAGAACAAATACAATATATTGTTTTATATATGTTTTACCACCAACTTCATTGATTTTTGTAAGTATATGCCTTTTCTGAATTTGTTGCCAGAAGACACCTGTTTGGAACATCCCACAGGTAAACAGGCGATAGTGTCATGATTGGGTATAAAGTAGCCTCCTCGAAAGGCTCAGTCGCTCACAAGTAAGAATGGGATGAGGTTCACCGCTTTGTGAAGCACATGATTGTATGAAGGATATTACTACACGGCTTGGGAACACTTTGTAAAACCGTTCTCGGTAAATATAGTTCATACACAGTGTCTCAACTTTTTTGGAATCGTGGTCGTACATAGATAATTTATTTTTCCGTGTGCCTCCCACTTCACAGCAGTAATGCAAAATAACCAAAATTGTTGCAACCTTGTCTGAAAAGTTTGAATTCATACTCTGCGAGAAAATACAGGCCTTTAATAAAGAATATTATAACAGCTGAATTCTGTCAGAGTGAAGTTACCACCTCTCTGGTGTAATGACAATGAACCGATACCATAAATGATACAAAATAAACCATATCCATACATCGTACTAAGAACCTGGCAGTGCTTAACAATGATGAACGGAGGTCTCAAAAGTGAAAATGTAAATGAGATTATGGGCGACCATATCAACTGACCATCTAATACATGCTGAAATAATCATAATTCAAATGTATTTTGGAAGCGGTCTGATTCAGTAAATCCTTAAACAGTGCAAGGGTCACTAAAACCACCAACCAACTGTGCCTGCATTTGAGATCTTTTTTCACGAGGACAAATAAGAGCTTCATAAAAACCATTATAGGCTGATACTTTGCAGATGTGATCTATAGACAATCTGCTTTGATATGCTCCTCTTACAGCAAAAATGTGCAGGACATGTTTGGCTTTTGTGGGGCCCGCTTACATTTTTTTGAATGCATATCATACATAGAATATGAATAAATCAAATTTTGGCATCTTTGGATGCGATCACCATCTTCACCACTTCAGACAATGTGCTGAAAGCTCTTTGAGACAAAACTCACAATTTTTAGAACATTATTGTTCACTGGATCCTGTTTTTGACTTTTCCCAAGAAAAAGAGTGACATATTTTTTCCATCATCTCTGACAGGAAGAAGTACAATTTGCAAAAACATCAAATGTTGCCGCGTCATTGTGGGGTTGCCATTGTTCTCCTCCTCATTAAGTTCAAAATAAGTTTCATTTAGTGGCCAGGGAACTTGTTCTACTATATTTCAACTTAACTTTTCACGCCGCAAATGACGAAAATATTAAATAAAATGAAAGCTGTTGAAAACTGTCCGAGCAGTAAAGCCATGCCGCTGCTTTGAGGCTTTTATTCAGGTTGTTTTAAATGCACTTTGAACCAGATGTTAGGTTTATAAGGTCTCACAAAAGAAATATATCGACTACAATAGTATTTGTCATTTACAAGCGTTTTACTGTAAATTTTCCAGCTTTACTGTCAGCATACATTTACATTGCAGCGCGGCCAACATGCCGAGATGCGCTCCACTCATCGCCATCAGTAAGTAAAATTCTTTAGCTTAAACATCTGGCGCTACTACAGAATGACCAGAGCACATGTTGCTATATTTTCTTGTTGTAAAATAGCTTCTGGGTTTGATTTGTTGTCTCCTCTGAATATTACCTAATAATACATATTCATTTTTTCCCCAGCAGTCATTAGCTTATTTTACAGACTATGTGGAAAAGTCGAGTGGGAGTGACCTCTTATGTAAACGCGTTCTCCAGATGTGCAATATTTGTATTTAAAAAAAAAGGTGCAGACTCCTAAAGGTAAACCCATTTACACCATTATCTTCTTCTTCTGTTTTCCCTCTTTGTCTCCTTCTTATAATTACAACAGAGGAAATGTCATCCAATAGAAATTATTAATAACTGGGCTCAGCTTTGAAGGATATTTTATTACCTTTTTTCAATTAAAGGTGGTGAGAGGGACAATAAATCACTTTCTCACATTTCTTGACAGTAAAAAGCAGAAACCCTCAATAATTATTCAGCACCAAACTCTGTGCTCTGCACTTTACAAGCTTGTGTTTTCAATCCAGCGAATGTCCAGTCAGTTTTTTAACATGTGCTTTTGATTGAAAGTAATGACTCTACCCTCTACCTTTGTTTGGATAAGGTTTCTATTTGCTGAAATATTGGATGCTGTTTTATCTCCACAGACACTGGAAAGGGTACATTCAGGGTGACTGGAGACTGCAGGTCTCCATGGAAAGAAGAGGCAGATACAGACAGAGAGAAAGCGCTTTTCTCCAGCTCCAGGCCACCCACAGGCTCTGGAGTCTCCACCAAAAACCTGCTAATGAGAGAGTGACTGTCACTGGCTCGGCTCTTTCCAGCATGTGTCAGCAGAAAACACAAATGAAGGAGTTCACACAGACAGGTCTGACTGCCTATGAAGCTGCCAGCTAAATAAATATGCTAAATGATTCAGTGGAAGGCTTTGATTTTGTGCCTGTGTTGGCACGGTGTAAATCATAAATGTAATTTGGGTTTGTATGGCTCATATCATTCACTGTGGCAGAGAGGGAAAGTCTTCTCAAGCAGGCAGGCTTCATGACTCTATCACATGGACTTCTGCATCTCTGTGGGATGTCTTCAGAGTTCAAACTTAGATTAAGCTGATGAAAATGATGATGTCCATCACTTTTATGAGGATTATGGCAAAAAGATGGCTTTTATTTGTTTCATGTGTTTGTCAATCTGTTTATCTTCATTTAGCGAGAAAAACAAATTCTCCTCGTGAGCAAAACCAGACTAGACAGTCCTGAAGAAAAATTCTTAAACATATGAAGAAAGTTCGGTTGACCACAAGAAACGTGTGGTTGGATGCTTGGCGACATTTTACCCTTCTGTCACAGGATCTGTTGGTCATTCTCAAATTTGCATGCATGGGACCCCAAGTTCAGAATGTACATTTGGCCTGCAATTATAAGGAAATTAAGCAAAGACATATGAAAAGTAAAATAATTTAGACACTGTCACGCTGCATCCAAATGTGCGGGTTGTGTTGTATTTTCCAATGGTGGAAGAAAAACTCAGATCATTTGACGATGGACCAGTTTTCTGCTTCAGTGTATCATTATGAAGTATATGTTGATTACACAATGCAATATCATTTAGATTGTTTCCCCATAAATCTTGCTTTCACTGTGCTATTTTGTCTGCCAACAGACACAAAATGAAGGCTCACTGGCGATCCAGTCAGGCTGGCACCATTTCTATCTACTTTCACATCTTCATCATAAAATAAATTAATGAACAAACTCACATTTTTTACTACATTGTTGGTAGTTAATTTGAGGAGAACAGAAAGTTGTCTTTGCGCCCACACCACCAACAATACCACTTGGAAGCACTAGGGACAGGAAGTACGAGTACAACATTACTTCATTACAAGTAAAAGTTCAATATATTATTTAAAAATATACTATGTAGAAATCTACATTAGAATGTCTAGAAATAACTTGGTCTTTGTTATACACATTCAGTTGTGTACTCAAATTATTCTAAATGTTTCCAACAATGTTCAAACCCAGAGAAATCCACAAATTTACTCAACGGTGAGTTTAATTAGGCCGCCATCGCTACTTCCGAAGAGACTAAACTCAACATGAATAAAACTTAAAAACGCCCTTGTGTGTGAACATGTGTAACAACAATGGCGGTTGTTAAATGCTGTAATAACCACCAGTAAAGCAAGTTTGACTGCAGGATTATTCGTGTTTATTCACCGCAAGTAAGTGTGTGTTTAAATTCAGCAAAACTCTCACTATTTGGCGCTTACCAGAGACTTCAATTCTCCCTCTTCTTTCCCCCTCTCTCCTCTGTAATGTATCTATGAGATAAAGTGCAGAAGTCAACATTTCAGTGATGTGACATAAACACCTACAACAGAGGTCTCCTCAGCAGCTCGCTGCTGCAGTCTGGTTGATAAACAGGAACGAGGATGATTCCACTTTTTAATCCAAAAAGTTAAAAAGTAATCTCTGAGCTCTCCATATGTTAAAGTACTTCCAAATGGTGAAATATTATTAGAAATGACATTATGTTGTTAATACTAGTGCATCAATGTGTAAGCAGTATTTTATTGTCGAAAGTGGTCATTTCTACTCAACTACTTTATTATTTAGGTATTAGTATTGTTTGGTAGTTAAGTTGAGTGATTTATAGTGATTTCAGCGGCCATGAGATGATTAAAGTGGTATGAAAGAAGAATGAAAACAAAGTTCTCCAACAAAAACTTGTACTCATAGTTTGGACTAATATTTGCTTTCTCATAAAAAGAAAAATATTTTGTTTCTTGGGCCTGAAAACATTTAAATGGAACCATCTGAGGACTCTGGAGGGGAAATTTTGGAAATGCTAACAACAAGGTCCACAGGTGTTTTTTTGTAAGGGTTCACAGTCCAAAATGATTGGGAGACAATGATTTAATCTTTAACAATGTATTGCATTTCGTAAGCCTTTCACATGTGTTTATATAAAATCTTAATTTGAAAAGTAACTTGTAACTGTCTGTCAAATAAACTTAATGAAGTAAAAAAGTATTTCCCCCTGAAATGTGGTTTAGAGGAAAATATGAAAGTGGCATAAAATATCAAATACTCAAAGGATAAATAGGTAAAGTAAGGATCAAATAAAATGTTATGGAGTAAAGGCTCCCTTAAAATGGAAATATTTGAGTACAACTCAATTATTGAGTGAAAAAAGCATCCACTTCTGTTACTTTCCTTGAAGCCATTTTGGGATCATGGCCCATCATTATCATCCAGAGAGAGCATTCACTTACTAAGACGCATTATAAATGTATAGAATAAGCCAAAGCTACATCAGATACAAGAAAACATCTCAGCCCAGAGGCCTCTTGTTGTGTGCTTATCATCTCTATCTAAATCTGCAGTCTGCTTTGATTGAAGCAATCATTACCACTGGCAAAGTTTTGGTTCTAACATTGGAGCAAAGTTCACGGTTATTATTTTCCACGACCTCTCTTTGCATCAGCGTACGATCCAAGAAAAGAACAATTTTTGCATCGGAGGTTATCCAAATAGATGAAATCTCTCTGCCAGCTCTCAATCCCTGGACCCCTGCCTGGTCAACCGCTGCTTTTTGTCAGTTCTCAGTATCTCCTCTCCGCTGTTATTAAACAGTTGCATTAGTCCTTAATGGAAAAACCACAGTGTGTGCAACAGCAGTCCAATAACTTTAAAAGACACTGTATTAGGTCTCTTACAGAGATATTGTGTCATGTCATGACCGATTTAACATGATGGATAAGCAAATCATGTCTTATCTTCTAAAAAACCACAGTTTTCCTTCCATCGACAACACTCAATTTATATTTGTGCTTTTTAAATCCTCATGACTCCTACCATGACTTTCTTTCTCTCTCTGTTAACTGACATCTTGATTTAATACTTTTTGTCAGTGGACCTAGTTGTTTATCCTGAGGACACAGCCTTGGAGGCAGAATCCCATTCAATCTTATGAAAGCTGCTCGTGGCGTTTTGAAGCCAGAAAAGCTTGACTACCCGGGTATGAAAATACCTGGATCTTCATTGTTGTGCGGCCCATAGAGCGTGTGCACTAGAGACTTCTGCCAACCGAGCCGGCTGACTTGCAGTTTAGTGCTCGGCTAACTTGAATGGGGGTAGAATGATTTAATCATGCGGCTCATCTAGACTTTTCAAATGTTACTGGACCGATTGGCTCAAGTTATGACAGTGAAACGAGTCATTTCTGGGTTCTGACGCTCCAAAAAATGTAGCCCCCGTTTTACAGACACTTCTTTCACAATATAAGCTTATGGGAAAAAGTATTTTTGGGCCACTACGAGAACTTGCTTCAGAGCCTGGTGTGCTTCCTGGGGGCTTGGTTTATCTTTGTCCATGACACATTGCAAAATGAACGCAGGTTTGTACGATCTATGACTCACTAGCAAAAGCAAATGAGAGTGCTGGGATGCTTTTTCCGAGGTTTCTGGAATAATTTCTCAGATGTTATATAACGTTATGTGCTAACTATAAACAAAACTCAGCACATAATAACAATGTTATGTCTTGAAAATGTGTGTCTTGGGGTAAACATGCATTTTCATGTTTTTTTGCTATGAGTTGCACACGACTCAGAACAATAATAGCACGCCAAGCTAACGGAAACACAACTCACTATTCAACAGCAACAAGTCCAGCTTGCCGTCTGTCCGCAGCCTTTTATTTAGCAAAGCTGTCGCAAGCGACTAAAAGCCAGTCTGTGATTTATTGCTTGGTCACTGTCTCTTCTTAGCTTCCTCCGTAGGCGTCCTCTTCTGTCTCTTCACGTCTGCCATGATGTCAGTAGAGGCTGCTGAGCTCGTTTCGTTGCCCGCTGGCCTGGCTCCAATTAGGTGCCCTTTCTGGCGGCACACCCAAAAACCTCCACCTCCCCACATCCCAAAGCTGCTGTCATAGCGGTATAAACTCCAGCGATGCTCCGAGCAGAGTCAGCTAGCAGCTAGCTAACTTTAAGTTACTGTTACATGTTGCTTTCAGGAAACTCTGTAAATCCCAGAGAGTTGACTTGAATTCTTCAGATAACTTTTCATTTACATCCAAAGCTGTCGGAAAAAAAACAACCCTGTCTTCTGCAATCACTTCCTTATTGTATGTCTCTGCATTTAAGTATACTATATGTTTACACTTGATTACAGATGGGTGACAGTGACAGAAACATTTCTGTGGAACATCTGTTACATGAGCCGCCGCTTTCATCTTACTGCTTTTGTAGAATATTTAGGATAATAGCAGTGTCTGATGTAGACAGAATGATGTAAACATTTCATTAAAAAGGACTTTAAAGATCCCCTCCAGACATGTGTTACGACATTAAAAACATTCTGCTTTTCCTCCTTTCCCCACATTAAAACGTCTAATAGATAAATATTCAAATGTGTTTTGTTTTTAAAAGCTTGACTGCTGGATGCAAGATGTCCTCTTTCTTCACTGTAAAGTCCATTGTCAGTTTATGCACACAGGGTTTTCTAGTTTCCAGATCACACTTCACTGTAGAAAAAATTAATTGTAAAAACAGCAATTTTCTATGAATACAATAAAACTTTTAGCTTTCATAATACGTGAGATCTTGGCCTTTTAATGTTTGATTAAGGATATTTACAAGTTTACATGAATGACCATATAATTTAATCAATATATAATAGAATAAAATTATATATCTATTAATTTCGTGTAAATACACCATTGCATAAGCACTTGGCTATCTTTACAGCCATCTATATTATCCCGCAGCACACACTGGTACTATAAGTAGCAACTGAGCAAATCTATGTCACTACACGATACTTGTAAATTTAACAACAGAAGTTAATAAACATAATTACACCGTTAACCTTGAATTTCACATTTTCAATAAAAAAAGTCAGTTTTATGTGAATATATGTATATATATATATATATATATATATATATATATATATATATATATATATATATATATATATATATATATATATGTGTGTGTGTATATATATGTATATGTAAAGAGGAAATGTTGTGGTTGTTCACAGTTACAGTTTTACGTGTTATTTTACATTGGACATTAATAAATTCAGTCTTTTTTGGTAATTTTATGGATATTTGGTGTATTTCAAAAATAGAGGGAAAAGCTGCAAAATAAAAAGAAAAAATACCACAAAATTAAATTTTTAAGAGTGTTGTGTAAGTCGAGAAACACATCTATTCAAAGCTTGTCCATAAGTATACAAGATATTTGTCAATTAACGAACAATCCATGTAACTACACCATACTTGTAAATGTTACTACAGAATCAATACTTCTTTTAGTGTTGATTGCCACTAATACAATATTAACCTTGAATTTAACATTGTCAATTAAAAAATGAATTTTATGTGGAAAGAAAAACATTTTCTATAAAAAAATGGAAATGTTATGGTAATTCACATTTACAGATTTTTCATGTTATTATACATTGGACATGGATATTTTGTGTATTTCAAAAATACAGGAAACTGTAAAACAAACAAAGAAATATACATACAGTATTACATACATACAATCATAAATATATAACTATATATTTAAATAAATAAATAAAATGATATTTTTTACAGCGTAAAAGTGTGTACAAGTTGTATACTGGACACTGACATTGACATTGTGACATCATAAATCGTGCTTGCACGTACATTTGTTAAACTTTAAAGATTTAAGATGAGAAACTCTCCTCGTATCAGCGGATGATGATGAGTACATCATTCAAGCTGAAACATCCAAGTAAAATCACAATAAGAAACACACATTTCTGAGGCGAGGGGGACAGTTCATTTTATTTTTCAGCCGCTTGTGTATGTGTGTCCTGTGGGTTTAAATCCACCACTGTTCTGTTCAGTTTGTCTGCGTGTTCGACACATGTTCTCATAATTCTCCAGACCGTTCCCCATGACTTACCAAATAATTTTGGAATTTGGTCACACACAATTTAACATCTTTGAAGCTGTCTTATTTCTCTCGTCGTGTTTAGAAAACTTTCACATTAAAGTGCTAATTGCCGGACGTCTTTTATAGCTAAAAAATGCTGTCAAGTGGCATTCAACTTCATGTCACCCCACTTTGTTGTATTGTTTGTTATTTTTATCACGGAACTTCAAAGTTGAAATGGTTATATAAACATTATTTTATCTGCCACCTGTGTTTGTCTCAAAGGACATGCTGCGTACCAGTCAACACCAAGAGAGAAAAAAGGCATTTTTTCCCCGTCGTTGGCAGGTTGAGATGCAGCGAAAAAGGAATTTTGGTTGACATGCCAAACCTCAAGCATTTCCTCTCTGTCCGTATTGTCTGTATTTAGAATTTTTTCATTTCTGTTTTTATACTTGTGAAGTTTGGATTTTATAAACTCCCTTTTTTATACAAACGGGCAGGAAGACATTAGAAGATGGTCCAAGTGAAGTGAACGATTCCACATGGCGGGCAGCCAAAGCATTTTGTCCGTATTCTTTTCCTGAGAAGTTTCAGATGGACGGTTCATCTGGACATTAAGCAGGACATCCGAATAATAGACCCAAATACTTCATGCTAAAGTTATGAATCAGACAACATGTGGTCAAACTATTTCTTTTTTTTTCCTCACAGGCCTCACATCTGCATAACAGTCCACATATATGACCTCTAATAGGTGATTTGTGGATTTAAACATCGAAATATGTACATAACCCTTATGGTATAAGCTCAGGTGACATGACTGACTCTGGTATTGTACATGGGGCTGTATATCCAGCACAGAAGAGTTCTCTTGACTTGATACTGTACCTCAGGACAGCATTTCCATCATTATAATAAACCTATTTACACCTGCCTGAGGCTGATCTCCAACACTCGTTAGAGGTCATGACTCTTTTTCTTGCTTTTTCAATCTTGTTTTGGCTTCTTCGAGCTCCACCTCTGCCAAAATACAGAGTGTTAAATTTTATGAGAACCCCAGAGGAAACTAGTTGTTTGTTGGTGTACACATTGATTTCTCTTCAGGAAACAACCCTGGGACTAAAGCCAACTGAAAGAGTGAGCAAGAGCGAGGCCACCCGGCAGGTGCAGATCTGAACTCTGGAAGTTATGCAAGGCAACAGAAAAAAAACATGTCAGGTCAGTTCGATATAGGTACAACAAATATAAGATTAGAACGCCCCCTTAGCTTAATGTCTGTTGTTTGTTAGTAATCCCGGCTAATTTTCATGCCAAATGTATGTTCATGCGTCACCAATTGGGTTTCTGTTACATTTCGCAATAAAGCACAGCAGGTTTTTATGAGCTAACAGCAGAAGACCTGCTATTATTCTCACTCTAAGGTCAGCTTCACCACATCCTTAGCGAATACCACACAATCAAGCAGTATAAAATGTGCATACTGTTATCTGGTGTGGTGCTTCCTGTGACAATGATAGTGTTACCATCTTACTGTCAGGCCAATTGCAAGGAAAAATTCAAAATGTTGCAAAGAAGAAAAAAAAAAGCCATGAGGCACGTTTTCATCAACTGGTTTGGAGCCAATAAACCAAAACGTTGGCAGTATAACCTACCTTACGCCTGGCCGTTATAAACAGAGTAGAAAAAGTAGAGGTAGAAGAAGAAACAAAACCAGTTGCCTTTGCCATCTACAAGAAGGAAAATGCAGAGAGGACTTCAGGTTTTTCTTTCAATTAGGCAAGTTGTAATTATTCCTTCATGTTGACTACTATTGACCATGATTCATGTTGTCCAGAGACAAAACTCTGACCTATGTGGTCCCTCAACTCGCTTGTGGACTTACCATGACGATTAGCCCATGAAGATCACTGGCTTATGGGAAACAAAGACCTCCTGGATAGTTTTTTTTAAAGAAAACATGTAAAACGAGTCACAAATGTCAATTGGATTTTGAATGAGATATGCTGGAGCCTTGAGGTTCATGTTTCACTTTGGCTCTGTACATACAGCTGTGGAGAAATCCAACGCTTGTTACGGTTGCTAAGCTATGAGAGGGTTAATTTGATTATTTGTAATTTTGTTTGGTAATACCAAGCACAACTAGACTAAAATAATAAAGACTGTTAGATGGGCCATGCTTTACCTTATGGGTAGAGGTGATGACGCAACGGTTTCAAATTATGTAATAAATGCAAAAGGTCTCCAACAAATGTCCGACTTAGTTATTAAGAATGATGAAGGTCACACATACTTGGATATAAGCTGAAAAATGCTTCTGCAGTTTGGTCTCAATAAGTGATGGCTAAAAACAAAATCTGCTAACAAACACATACGGTACCAAAAATTTGACAAGGTGTGACCAATCTTCCTGTTTGTTCCTAGAACAAGCTTCACGCTGTTTGCAGGTCCCACTCATGGGAATGGTCAGATGAATTCAGCTTCAAATAAAAAGAACGCTCAGTGCTTGAAATGGATACGGGGTCAACAAACAAGTGCTACGCTTTTGAGCGCAGCATGTGAATGTGTTTAGCGTGGAATGCAGGATATGCCATGTAAGATTCACAGCCACGCTTTGATCAGCGCTCACCCTGATTTACAGGGCCTGGATCGAAGATTTGTGTGCGGTTTTATTGGCGAGAGAAAGTCGCGGATCGCAGCCTCACAGTTCAAAGGCTGTTTCTTGTTTTTCATATATAGGTGAGTGGCTTCATGGCCAGATATGTCAAAACAGGTTAGGTATTAGGTAAGAGAGTGTGCCTGTGTGTGGCGAGGGGTTGTCTTGTAGTCATGCTCAGAAACAGTTTGTTGATGTTGACCTCCTTAAATCACTGTTTAGTGCCTGTGTGTGTTTCATATCACTTCCACAGAATAAAAAACTGAAGGAAACACAATGTGAGGTCTAACGTGCTGGAGTGTGCATACCATCACAGTGAGCAATGGTGGGCTGCAGGTGAAAAGATATCTATGTGTCCAGGGGAAAACTGGACTCAATTTGTTTTAAAACTTTAAGATTTTTGTTTGGCATGCAGCAATTAATTTCGAACTGTGTTTCCTTTTTGTCTGACGTCTCCACTTTTTTGGGATGTCGAGTGTGACAAACAAACACAGCCTGTGTTTATTTTGACATGGCCCCTTGAAAGTCAAGACTAAAGAGGTTTTGGTTTTTTGAGGGTGAGTTGTTTTCCCATAGAGGAGTGGATGGTTTATGTGGTAGCACCTCTGTGCAACCAACTTCTTCAATCCGTCATCGCTTGACGCACATAATACATCAAGTATAATGAGGGACAACTGTTGGATTTTGCGCCGAGGGTTTTATTCAAGATTTTTTTTTTTTCAAGAAGGGTAAGTTCAACCCAAAATTTAAAAATACATATTTTTCCTCTTACCTGTAGTGCTATCCATCTATATTGAGTTTTGGAGATAATGTTTGCCTTCTTTGAATATAATGGAACTATGTTTTTCTACTGAACTACATCTGCCAACTGTGTCACTAAGCTAGCTAACATTACAGCTCAGCAAAGGAGGATGCCATTGATGTTTATATCACATGCTCACAAGTACAAGCCTCTTGAGCATGAATAGATTAGCCTGTCCTCATCAGAGAAACAACCATATACTGTAGGTCGAAATGAAAGCAGCTTATTACCACCCATATGTACATTTGTTGTTAGGCACAGGGGCAAACAATTAATATGAAGTTTGGAGGGGACAACTACAGGACATTTTCATATAAGTCATATTTTTCACAGGGTCGTGTCTCCCCTATCCCCCCTGGGATCTACGGCTATGGTTAGGCAGCTACCTCTAGCAGCTAAAGTATAGTAATAATTACATCTGAGGAAAAGTAGTATAAACATGAAAAAGGCTGCGTGGGGAGGAGGTCAGGGATGGACGGTTGGGTTAAACAAGCACAGGACTTTAACCCAGGATACCACAGGTCATGTGTAGTGTGAAACCAGACGTTGATGGTTCTTTCACCTTGCTAATGTAGTAAAGTAGCATAATGTTAACATAAGTAACTTAGTTAACATAGGTACGTTGAAATGGAAGTCACAGAAGTACCGTTGTGGTTTGAACTCAAACCAAAATGTTTTCCTAAACCTAGCCAAGTAGTTTTGTTGCTCAAACCTAACCGCTGCAATGCTGCAATGCTCGTGTTGTTTTGGAAACTGAAATATGTTGTTTTGGGAGACACTGAAAATCAACCTACTCATTTAGGTATCAGGATGTATTGGAATAGATGCATTCTTCCAAGAAAATAGTTCCCACATGAAGCTTCTCACAACGAGGTCTGTGGATTATCTTGAGTAACCAGGGCAGGATTTCTGGAAAGAGACGTTTGTGCTGACTTTTTCAAATGTATTTTCCTTGGCGGCTCGAGCACCGCAGTCCGAGTGCCATCTAGCTCCATTATTTTCGAGAGAAGGCAGACACCTCTAGTGCTGATACCTCCAAAATTCAGCAGCTCACAGTGGCAGTGTTATACTTACACCAACAGTAATTATTTTTCCTCTGTAAGAATTTATTCACGCTCCCGCTTGTGCATTCCCACATTTAATAAGATGCTCCATATGTATCTACATCCTCTGTTGTTGTTAACAGAAAGGGCTGTTGCACTCGCCACGATCACAGCAGGAGATCCATTTGTCAAACAGGCAAACCCGATACCGGGCGTCATTGTGCTCCTTTCAACAGCTCCAAACGGTGACACTGCCCCTCCTACTCCCGGGGGACAAGCTTTAACCCCCACCCCGTCCCCATCTCACTGTCATCCCTCATCTCTAAAAGGAGGCTTTGTCACAACGTCTCACTTTGGCAGTTTAACTTGATAGTTACCATTGAGTGCTTGTGGGTGGCAAAGGGTACAATTTCCTCTGGCTAGATAATAAACTCCAACAATTACTGGAACCTTCCCATGGTGGATCCACAGATCCTTTCTACTTGCCTGTCCTTCTGTCCTTGATCTCTTGGTTCTCTGTCCATCTATCTTTCTATTATTCAAAACCTACAGCAATCAATCTTTGGTTCCCTCCCACAGCTCTGTGGTGCAGAAGATAGTGGAATATTCCAAGCAGCCCTATCGGCTCTGATTTAGCTCTACAGCTCTGCAGCGAGCGGCAGCCAACCGACTCTGTAAGCAATCAAGTCATTGAGACAAACACATTGGAGTCCCAAAGTCATGCAAGCTCATTCTTACTATTTATTTACACCGTTAGATGCCCTGGCCTTTGCTAAACGTCTTCTTCACGCCATGTAGCTCTTAATTGAGCAGACGGTTGACATTACTCCTCAGTCCCTGCTGTATGGCAGTAATGGAAGCTCCCCTAAGGTCATTTTTGTTGCACAGATTGGATAGGGCAGATGTGAACGTTGCTGAATGTTACTGAAATTGTTTCGGATTCCTCCTGGAGCGCTCGTCCACGGCGGCCAAGGCTGCACTGCATTTACTGAAGGTTGCTTGATGGGTGGTTTGGAGCCCAACGAGTTTCTTTGCTCTCTCTGTTCCTGGCTGAACTAAAATTCATTTAAAAAAGCATGACTTCATGTACCATGGGGAGACTCCAATCCACACTTGCGGCCGATCATGTAATACAGCTAGATGAGTGTATTAATAGAGCTGAACTCCGGCCAGCTATGGTAATTCTTCTGTCTTACACTTGAGCAGCCACTCAGGTGTTTCTGCCCACGCACTGAATGTATTTGGATTTGATTTAAATATGTGCAGAGCCATTAATCAACCTTGGAAGTTTCTTGTAAAATAACAGCAAGCTGTGGGTGTTTATAAGAGAGGAAATTGCAGAGCATGAACAGGGAGCAGCGAAAGGGCAAGACCACACAACAATACAGCGCAATCTGTTTATTTTTTGCCTTGTGAATGTTAAAATGTTCAGTTCTTGTTATGACAGTCAAGAAGCCAACGGTTACACAAATATGGTGAAGACGAGTGAGAACATCTTTGTGTTGCACGCCTGTATAATGTGAAACTTTGGATGGCCATGGGCAACAGTGATTTAATCAGTTTAACTGTACTACAAGGAACTTTTAACTGGTTATGAAACAGCCCCAGTTCAATACTGATGCCTCTCTGTGGCCTACATGAGCAAACAAGACCATCAATAAAGAAAACTGGTTATTTCTATACACAGTGCACAGTTTTTTACAGTGTAGTGCTGAGGATGAATCAAGGAGTCTCAGCCTGGGGAAGAAGCTGCTCTGTAGTCTGGTGGTACGTCAGCAGATACTTCTGTATTGCCAAACCGCAGCAGAACATAAAATCTTATGTTGGCCTTGATACAGAGCTTTATCCTGACAGGGCTGGGCTTAAAGAGACAGGAGCTAAAACTGATGTGTTTTTTGAGCACTAAAGCATGTAAACCTATTCCAGAAGTAACCAAAAAATAAAACTATGAACCTGAAAATGAGCAAATCTGTCAGATAGTTTTAGGAGACAATAAATATCGTTGAAGTATTTAATTTTTGAGTGAATAAAAGCTGCATTATGTTTGCCAGTTGGTTTTTGTCTCACCTTGATGGCAGGTTTAGACACTGTCTGAAATAACTGATGAGAAAATGGAAACTTAAGACACTGGATAAAATGTCTGAATAAAAGTCTGAAAAATATTTGATGACAGAACATTAAATGTCATTAAATGTGGACTGCAAAAGATAATATATCACAAACCACAGCAGTAGACCACACATGTGATCCAAACTCAAGCTGTGTGTTAATGGGAAAAGTGCAAAGAGCAGACAAGCCCATGAACCTGAAGCACATCGGGGCCATTTATATCATAGTTTTCTTTCACCATATGTCTCCTCTCCTTTTTCCCTCCACCTGCAATCTTCCCGCTTCTCCCAATGCACACACACACACACACACAGACACAAACACACACACACACCCAAACTCACACTCTCCCTCGAGGGCGATCCTTTACCAGGCTTCCCTCACTCTCTCTGAGCAGCGTGCTCAGTGGGGACCGAGGCATGAATGAACGACCTGGAAATCTCACTGTTTCAAATGACAGGTGTGCGGAAGTGGAGCTGCGAGCTCGGCCCATTATGCTTCTCAAGATTCATTCACTAAAAAAAAAAAAAAAAGGGAGAGAGACACACACATGGGGAGAGGGAGGATAGAGGTATGGCCCCACCCAGCCCGGCTCGTCCTCCCACCCCCCACACCAGGGACTCCACTAACGTGACATCATGTCTCTGTCACAGAGCAGACTGCATTGTTGTCAGTGACTGGCTCTGACTTTCTGCTCTCCCTCTCCCTCCCTCTGTCCCTCCCTCCTCTCTTCCGCTCCCTCATGCTCTTTTTTCTTTTTTTTCTCTCTCCCTCTCTCCCCTTGTCCTCCTCTCTTTTTGTTTTGTTTTCACGAACAACAAAGGGACGCCAGAGTCAAGGCTGGAGACATCCTTCCTCTCTCTGGCCATTTAAAAGGCAGCTCCCCTCCCCCCCCACAGCCTCTCACCCATCCCTCCACTTGAATAGACAACACACACACACACACACTCAAGCCTGCACGCACACACTCACAGGACCTTTGGCTGCGCCCACATCTTTACATCGGCCTCTAATTTCCTTTTAAAGCAGTGCCCGAGTGCACACGGTGAAAGCGGCTCGCCATGATTCCCTCCTCTCTCTCGCACACACATGAACAAAAAGCACACACATGCAGACAACCTCACAACCGCAAAACTGGCTGCCAAACCCGTCATTTATCAGCGGCTCGCTGGGAGGTTTTCTCGCAGACACTGGAGGTGACGTCCCGCTCGCTTCTTGATTAACTGCTACCACCCAGATTCATTTACCATAGCTGATAGGGAGCGAGGTCCTGTGTGGGCTCGTTCACTCGTGGAAAACTTTACCTAAAATGTTCAGATTTCAATTTTCATGTCACATTACGTCACATTTGGTTTTTATTTATCGCCGGCCGTCGTCGGTTTCAACGGAAAACTAGAGAAGAGAAAAATGCAACATCAAAGGCAACACGGAGCAAAGATTAATGGCAGGACATGTACTGTAGATAACTATAGGCACCCTGCTGTATTTATGATTGGTTCCATTATGTATATTCCATAACTCTTCTTTGTTCTTTTTACGAGCTGTATGTTCTTCTTTTGTTCTCTATCTGTCTGGAGTCACAGCATGTGTCGTCATGTATCATCAGAGGTCACAGCACTTGTTAGAGGGAGTGATTTATATTAATCTGAAATGTGTCTCCCTGTAGGGACTCCACTGTGTTTGAACTGAGCACAATACTCAGTTAGTCGCCTGATATGTCTGAGTGGCTGCATAAAGGAAGTCTGTTTGAAGTATCTAGTGTCATGGTGTGACACATTGCTTCAATCAGCCGCAGTGTGTGATTATTAGGGGGCTCTTAATCGAGTTGCTAAAATTAAGCGCCTCTCTGCTTTCACGCAGCTTTTCTCTCTCAAGCAAGCTCTTGCTCTCGCTTTTTGAATTTCACCTTTTCAGTTTCACAATAAAAGTCCAGAGTTTTTTTTTTTTTAAATGATGTGACTATATGTTGCAAGAACATATAGTCACATCATTTATAGAGCATTTATAAAGAATAAAAATGTATATATTCCCTTTCCAAAAATACATTATAAAAAGTGAGAATTGGCATGTTGCTGAATTAAACAGCTTAAGGCTCATCTTTGCTCCCTTTACGTTCAAAAATAGATACTACAACCACTAGAGGGAGCTTTGCACGAACCTACGCACAAACCTAATTCCTGTCCAATCTCCTCCCAGCTGTTCTCTTATAACTGTTTGCCTCTGTGCCCGGGCAAAGTAACATCATAGATATGTTTAAAAGTCACATAATCTCCCCTCAAAAAGTTCTGCCATTTTTTAAACTTCCTCTCGGTTGAACTATCAGCTACACTGCTACAGTGTCCCCCACGACTACTGGAGATGCTGCTCTGTTGGTCCGTATACGTAAGCTTTCAGAAAATGTGCCGAAATACAGACAAAATGAACACAGAGTTCGGACAGAAGGCTCCGTATCCGTATGGTTATCTAACATTGAGCATAAATGAGCCTTTACAAAGACCGAAACACTGAAATGACACAACCGTAAAGGGCTAATAGTTTATAGTCAGTGCAGCTACGTATCACTCATGTCACGCCAAACACAATATTGATACCCCTCCAAACCAAACACATTAACCCAATCTCCAGAATAACTGTTGGCAATGCACATCTCTGCACTGTTATGTTGAAACTTTACATTTCTTTATGTTCAACTGTTATTTTTGTGTTGTGACAACACTGTACTTAAAACAAAAACATGTGGTTCGGGTTAGAAAAAGATTCTGTCACCACAAAATGTCTTGAGGTCAAAAATACCTGTTTTTTGGCAACACATTGTCCCAACATCACATCAGGAATATTGGGTTTTGTTGATAGATTAGATTGATTTGTTGTAGAAATGGGTGTGAAATTTATCCTCTTAACAAATTTGAAGAATGGACTCCTTAATTACTCAAATTAATGAGGTATGAGAGGAGGATCATAGGATGACATAAGCAAAGGCACCTTTTTTTGGATGTAAAGAGGGAAGGCAATGAAGGGGAAGACCCCAAACAATCCACTGTGAGCACTTGGATCTACTTTTTCCCCATTTAGAGGTTTTATTGACACCCTGTGGTACAGAACCAGAAATAACACAATCTGTTTATCCAGCGCAGCCAAGCACGAGGCCTGTGTGCTGCTGCAGGGTTGTAGTCTTTGGCAGGTAAACTGATCCTTTATCAGAAACTATATCCTACACTGTCATAACAAATTAACAGCTTTCTATCCCTCAAGACATTTTATGGGATCTGGAAAAAAAAAAGAAGTGGTCTCTGTAAATGTTAATGGTACATCATGTTGAGTATCTATGGTGACTGAAGCAAGATTTTCTGGAACAAACGGGAGATGTGTGCATCTGCTGGGTCATTAGGAATACCCCTCACATGTGACATTAAAAAGATTCACGGACTTAACACTTTGCCATGCATTGGACCTGTACGAGTAATGAGACCTGAGCCGTTCGTATGATGGAGTTCTGCAGTGTTTCGTTTGGAAAAAAAGATGCAATGAAGTGATTTTCATATGCACGGATCTCTGCATATTATTAATGAGCTTTGGTGTTTTCCTCTAGTAACTCTACCCATGCATAACCAAGCAGAATGATTGCTTTCCTTTCCTCTGGCACAGTATACCTGACAGACTCGATTACTCTCGAGTCAGATGTTGCAAGATTATACCGTACATGTGTTCAGATGTCTGTTTCGCAGCGTCCTGATAAAGGCCCGATGGGGATTAAAAAGGCGGCCTTCATGTTAAATGAATACATGTTTGATGCATTTAGAAGCACAATGTACCACAAATGTCTTTACTTTTGTTGCAGTCTTTCTTCGGTGAAGAGAAAATCAACCCAGACAAATCACACTGTGTCTGCATATTTGGGGTCTCACTGTCAGCATCAGTACTCATCAGTAGGTGATGAAGTTCAGTTAGGCAAGAAGGCTGCTAAGCCAGTGACCACAGTTCAAGACTGCGTTTTAGCTTTTGTAAGCGGGTTTGGGTTGTTTTGTTGTTTCACACCTTTAACTGCTTTTCAAGGGCGTCGCTTTGACTTAAGAGTCGTTGGCACACAAGGGCTCAGATGAAAAAAAAAATTGATGGTGGGAAAGAAAATTGCATAAAGGTGAATCATTATAAATTTAATCTCATTTGTTAGTTAACATTTCCTGGTGAAAGCCATTAAAAAGTGATGGGTCACTTCAAGAAGTGGTGGGGACGTGTCCCCAGTGTCCCCAGTGTAATTTACACCTATGCTGCTTTTAAACTCTTTATCGCTATTATGCTTTGTTTTTATATATACATATCTTATACACTATATATTTATTTACTGTTTTCTGTAATAGAGCATCCCAGTCAAATAATCTTAAGTGTACTTGTACAACTGGAGTAATGATAAACTTCTTTTTCAATACTAATAATAAATCAGTTTGAGCTCCATATACAGTGTAACCTTGGCAAGATGGACAGATGGTGTCAGTGCTTTTGGAAAATGAGCTACTGAGGCAAGAATCGTTCTGTTTCAAAAATCCTGATGTAATACCATACTTTGATTATTGCTTTTTCCACGATGCTCGTCATCACATAAGAGTGAAATCAAGAGTAATTTCTATCAAAGTGTTGACCGTCTTTGTTTTTATTGTCGCGTATGACTTGATTGGGAACCAAAACATCTGCTTAAAAAAAACCCTGCAATCACACACTTGTATATTTGCCTTATGAGTTACTGCTTTGATTATATTTGTGCTCTCTGTTTTTGTTTCCCAAATGATATCACTCGCTTTCTAAACAAGTCTGGTGGAGGATAAAAAAGGAAACAAATCCATAACGACAGCCGGAATAGTTTTGAGGTTGAAAAAGAATAAAAAGTACACATCCGCCCCACCAAAACCCTTTGACGAAGTTATTGGTAGCTCGACTCTGGTTTCCAAATACTAATCGGTGATTCATAAGGGGAATTTCACATTGAGCCGGGGTGTTTCCAAAGGCTTTTATATTAATATACAAGGTGGA
This sequence comes from Pagrus major, assembly GCF_040436345.1. Classification (NCBI taxonomy): domain Eukaryota; kingdom Metazoa; phylum Chordata; class Actinopteri; order Spariformes; family Sparidae; genus Pagrus; species Pagrus major. The sequence goes on from NC_133215.1 coordinate 14,423,661, forward strand.
GCCCAATCGAAACCAGTTTGCTTCTTGCTTCCCACTTCTGTCGTGTTTCACAGTCCCGAAAAACACCAGATAATTCGTGGGTAAATCAAAAGTCAGTGTTGCAGTTAGTTGGCAGTCAGCTAAAAAACACAAAGTCCAGATGTAAAAAGTTGCAAAGCAGAGCTGCGGTGATTCAAACTGTGATTCAACCATCAGTCAGTGGCAGTCTCACCATCCACCGAGTCCTCAGGTGAAATGGGTAATGCTAAGTGATGACAGTTGTTGTTAGTGACCCCGAACTTTTCATAGTTTCTTTTTCATGTCACGACCCCATTGACCATCAACTGATACACTCGGCCAAAGGCCCCATCCGAACGCCTCCTCCGTCCAGCTGTCTCCTCAGGCCATGACTGACTCCTGAGACAAACCCACCATACTCACCCAACTCCAATTATTATATCAGGTCTCCGGGCCTTTGTTTTGAGGCTTTGAAGGATGTTTTTTTGTGTTTGTTTGAGAAATTATGGGTGTCCGGTCTGCAGAGAGGGGGGAAAAAAATTACCTGGGATAGAAAATAGAGCGGCCACAATGCTTTCACAATGCTTTTTCCTCCTCCTTTCTCTTACCAATACCTCATGGTGCAACCTGACTCCCCTCCTATTTTAGCTGTGTGTTTATCTAAGCGTCTCCACGGGACAGGCTGATGTGATTCTTTAGTGGACATCCTTTCAGTGTTGCACTATGAGAAAGAAGCAGGATTCCCATGCAATCTATTCTTCTCACAGAGCCAACAACTGGCCTATACACACATAGTACACTCACACACACACACACACACAAAATGTATATGGATACTATGTCTAGTCATAACATTTTCTTTAAGGAGAAATAAAATTATTAACAAACGTGAACGTGTGATCATATAAAGAGGCAAACACACACAATTAATCAAATACTTCACATCATAGGAGTTCTACATAAAAGCGACTTGTGATTATTTGTCATTATCTTCACATCAGCCGTACATTTTCATCTCTTTTATCATCTTTCTCTTGGGATTCAGCACATTGGACAGCTCAGTTTTTAAGTGCCTTGCTTCGCCTCAGTGACATAATCCTAAACATTTGTTCACACATGCACGGGCCTCACATCATATGCAAATAATTTCCCTCAAAGTGCCACATATTAATGTCTTTGAAGATCATTTTAAAATGCTGAGGGATAAAAACCATGAAAATGGTTCCCTATTCTCTCTGCAGGCAATTTTGGTTCAGAATTGATTTTATAAGCTATTTTAGCTACATCTGATGGAAGGAGCCAGTAATAGGAAATTATTTGCATGTCTTTGTCATTATGTGGAGGAATGAGCTCCACATATCCCTGTGACTTTTTTGTTGTTTACTGCTGTAACATAATCTGAGGCCTCCTGTGAGATAAGATCAGTGGAGGGGACGGCTTTATACTCCTACGTGACACTGAGCATATCTCTCAATCAACTGCTAAATGATAAGGCAGACCTGACTGACAGGGTTTAAACTGAGGGCCACTAGACTGGATCCAGGGCCCGAGATGTATCATGGTAAACCCTAAATTACATGGTTCTACTGTAGACTGCGAGGTTAAGGGGGTTTGGTGGTTTGGCATACCAGCCGTGGGCTTCGTTGTGGAGAAACAAGACCATGAGTCTATGCTAGCAGCTCTGTGAGGCTGCACTCAAGCACAGTGGAGTTTTGAGCTAAATGCGAACATCAGCATGCTAACTAACTCAAAATGACAATGCTAAGATGCTAATGTTTCTCAGAGATATATCTCTCCAGTTATACATAACTCTGATGTTGTAAAACAATAAATACATTTTCTTTTTTACTGTTTTCAATTGAGTATATGTCAAAAAAGGTTAGCATTAGCGTCAGCATGATCACATTCTGGCTGATGTATGTTTTACACAGCGTAACAACTGTTAGCTATCATGCTGGAATCAGGGCTATATAATGTTAACCATGTCTACTAACTGAATTCATGCTAACATTAACTTATTAGCACGCTAACATAGCACTGATAACTGATTATAGCTAATGGGAGTGCCCTTTTTTTCAGGTTTGTAGTCATAAACCAAAGTACAAATGCTGTCCAAAGCAAAAAAAGTGCAGTTATAGTTACAGTTATATTAATGTACCCCCTGTTTTGCTTTTTACTGATGTTGTACTAAACTGTAACTTGGTGTTTGATTTTGCTTCTTTTGTTCTTTTTGATGTCTTTCACATGTCGAAATGCTAATAGCTAATTGAAACTCTAACATTACCTCCTTTTATGTGGTTATGCTATTTTGTCTACCAGCTATAAGTAAAAGTGGAAAAAGACAACTTTTCAACCATGTGCCTCCTAGTGCTTCGCTGTGGTATTACTGTTGGCGCCGCTGTCCCATAGACAGCATTAGCAACATGGCTTCAGCTAGCAGCCTGGCTACTCTCCAAAGCAAAAAACAACCGTAAAAATCCCAATTTGACCTAGAAACTCCAATCTCAGTACTATGAAAAGGCAGAGTAAAACATCTGTTAACTGATCTAGTATAAAGAATGCCGGTTTTGAACCATGTGGTAAAAGGGAAACACATATTAGCCAGGTCACAGACTCTGACACAACACCAGCCACTCTATCGAGTGAATGGCCGTCCATTAACGCTTGTCTTACGTCGGTCTCCAACACTCTCTTTCTTTGCTTTCTTTGCCTCCACCTCCATCAGCGTTGATCTTTTTCTTTTGCAGTGTAGAGTTTCCACAGTTATTCCAGTTGTTCCCCCTTTTATCTGGGGACAGCAACCGGGGGAAAACAATGCCTCTTCCTGTTTTGGTTATGCAATGGCAGATGCGCTTCCTATGTGCTGTAATTCCACCTTCATTTTTCCAGGATCGAATAACATAGAGAAGAAAGGTTTATAGGGAACCAATGTGGACAAGGACGGAGACATTTTTCTGTAGCCATTACACTGTGCAGTCAGTATTTACTTCGGAATGATACATTTATGCAATAAAGCTGTCTATTGCCAGTTTAAGCATGAACTTTCACATGGTTCTAGAGAAAAAGTCAGGTGATCAACCATAGTAATTAGGATTCAATCTCTGGGGAAGATGAATCATATCTGTAAACATTTCGCGGCAATCCACCAAACGGCTCTTGAGATAACTCAATCTGGAAGTGGTGAGCTGACCGACAGATGGATGACATTACCAATCTCCGACTGGCGTGGCAAAAAACAAACAAACAAGATACTCATGGCACTGATCATCCACCAGATGTAAGTGTAACTCTATATTAGTGATTAATGAACTAAGGCAGGATGTAACAAGTTTATTCCTGAAAAGTGAGTGTTGCTTCACCACTGAGTGAGCAATCTGTCCAGCACAGTCATAGCATATGTGTTTTTCCACTCAGGGGTGTCATCAGAGCCCACCGTGCCCCTCTTGGCTGCTGAGTGGCGTTTGTAACCAGGACATGCACACACACACACACACACACACAGGGTGGTGAGTCAGCGTCATGCTTCAGGTGTGTTTTTTTGGGGATCTGGAGTTCAGCCCTTTGGTCTGACTATTAGGAGACACTGAAGTCATTACGCTCAGTGTTTCCATTGTCTGATGTTGTGTTACTGGAGTGATACAGAGCTTGTGTGAGTGGCCCCTGAGTACTTTGGCAGAGCGTGTTTGCATTAGTCAACAGCTGTACACAGTTGAAAAGCAGCAGTATTTAAAATGGAGTCACCTGCTCCACATCTGAACACGTTAATGGTGTAATAACGTGATTAATGAAATCCCATATGGGGTATTCAACCTATAAATTTCACGTGACAATGTGAAACCCCCTTTTCATTGTCAAAAAACATCCAGTCTGTTGAACATTCAAGGATCTGAAAGGTTAGCCTGGTCTCAGTCTAGTTTACAGTTTGATTGTGTGCATATGTGGTTATTTGGTGATTCAGTGTCAGGATGTCAAAACCCTGCATCAGCACTTCCCCTCCTGTCCGTGAACGAGGGGTTTTCCCCCAAAATGCTATGGGCAAATAAACCAAATCAACAAACATTAAAGCAGCAACATTATATCCAATGTGGCATGCTATAGTAAGAGCTGTGGGCACCAGTAATGCATGTCTTCGTTGTTTATACCTAAAACAGCTGCTCCGCTGAGTGTACCGCATGTTATTCAAGACAAAGCTGGATAACATGCCGCTTTTCGCTAATATCACAATATCACTTGTCCGCATATGGTAATTGGCTGCATCTACACTCCATCTGCTTTCATGTGAGTTGGACTTTGTCCTCAAACAAAATCCCTGACAGAGCTCAAGAAAGGTAAACTGATCTCATTCTCTGAAGAATAATACATTAAAAGACAACACACAACCACAGCGAAACAAGAGCTCCTTGTCCGACTCTCACTCTGTAAATCAAATATTTGTGTTCGCCGGTTCACTAGGTATAAAATTACCCTTACCCTACACTTCTGACTGTCATCCGCCATCATACCCAACAACCCATCACCCTAACTGGTGGCATAAGAATCAGCCACGGTGTCATAAATAGGCCCTTTAAACCAAAACAGTAAAGGGCCTCGACTTCAAGCCTTAATTTGTCCAAAAAAAGCTCCCATTCACATCTCCCTTCCTTGTTATCTTGGGTTTCACCTGTGGATGCAGGGGACAGTGGTGTCCTTGTTTGATTCTAATCACGGTCCTCACCTCAAAAGTTTCCCCCTGGGAACTTCCCTCCTCCCCCTCCTCCTCCAAGGGGCCCAAAGACACACTCAGACTGACTCATTAAGCGTCGAGGAAAATTAAGACAAGGCAGAGCTGTCTGAGAGGGCAAGGCTCTCAAGACTCTCTCTGTCAATTGTCTTATCTTCTGTGGCATGTGGAAGTGCCTCCGCAGGCCCGTTGACTGCTGAAAGACGAATGAGCTCATCAAGACGCTGCAGACCCTGGGCAGTTTTAGTGTCGCTGCCCCAGACGTTAGTCTCGGCTCAGTTTTGTGTGTTTTATTTTTAGCCTTGAATGAGTTGCTAAGCTGATTTATGATCTATGATCTGTGCTGACAAATATAGCCCTCACAAAATGTTTTGAGTTACACTGTTTCTCAGCCATCTCCAAAGACAAATGAGGTTATAGGAGTGAAGGGTGCAACTCAAAACACATGTCTCAGCAGCCTTTTCCTTTCTCATTCTTTGGCAACAGGTCGGGTAATTAGGGAGGCTAACCACATCCTTATTTACTCTGTTCTGATAGATTTTTTTAAAACTCAAATTTCTGTTTCCAATATAGCCTTTCATCACTTCGAGCATTGATAAGAAATGGATGGCTCGATGTACCAGCCCGGTATGGATCAGTATCACAAGTGGATCAGATAAGCACAAACAAAGCATTTTGCTCCGAAGGATAATTATACAGTCATATAATACTTCCTCCTCCTCTGCATCCTCTTACACATTAATGCAGCAATGAATGATTCTGCATGAGCAGGACTTTCCTTCTGCCACTTCAAACTGGCTTAAATGTCAACAGAGGAAATAAAAGGCAATTCACCATCCTAAAGGTCAGCTCAATCAAGCACGTTTAACTCTTCAATAAAAGGCACAAAGCCTATTCTTTGTGTACTGATGGTGGTAATTTAGTGGTGGGGTTCTGCCCTCCTGTGGTCAGCACGGCAACTCTCGAGGTGTCTCTGAGGTACAATGAATTTTCCTGTTCGGTGGTTTACACAATTATCTCTGGAGACAAAGACCCTTTGGTTGCTTTTGGTTTAAAATCGTCCCTTTGTTTTGAGTTATTCAGTTCGTCAGCACAAATATATGCCTTTTTTTCCCACAGAGGACATTTTGACATGTCACAGTCAGAAAACCACCAGTGGAAGTAAAACAATTAATGAAGACTAAACTCTATTAAGTTGGTGAAGCTACAATGTCCTGGTGTACATGCTGGCTCACTGTCATGAATTATAAGTAGGGAACAGAGCAGTGCTGTAAAAAAGTACCCAAACGTCATACTTGAGTAAAAATAAAGATTTCATGTTAAAATATTATTTTGTCACAATAGTTATTGGATAAAAGTGAAATGAAATGTCTGACATTAAATGTACTGATATATCAAAAGTAATGGCAATAAATGTACTTAAGTATCAAGTACAAGTACTCAAGTACTTGAACAGAGTACTTGAGTAAATGTACGGGGTTGCATTTCATCCCTGGAACAGATCGTCGGTGTTATTTGTAACACCTGTTTTTCCTACTGTGACGTTCAAATGTCTGCAGTGAAAAGGGCCGATGTTGTGGTCGAATAAACACGTAGCCAGTATGATATCTGTACACTTAAAAGAGCATAATAAAAAGTTTTTTTGTTTTTTTAAACCAAAACGGGGGCGTTCTCGGAAATATTCACAGGGCTGATGGGAACAGTCACAAGACAAGTAATGAGAAGATGAAAAAGTAGCCATGGAAATATATATACTAAGTGTGAAATTTTGAGTAAGAATCCTGGTTTTCATAACATTGCAGAACTGGAAACTCTACAGTAGAGCAGTGAAAAAGGTGACATAAATAAGGTCGGGGGAAGTCTCCCCTGGAAGAACATTTTTGTGATTTTCTCATGCACGTTTTCAAGTAGTAATATCAAAGTGTAGAAATACCCTGTGTAAGAGTTTAAAAGTGCTGCATTGAAAATGTTACTTTAGTAAAAGTAAAAAAGAATAAGCTGCAAAATAGCCTCAAAGGAGACCTGACAAGAGTTAAAATGCTCCTCATGCAGAACAGCCCATATCAGAATAACATATATTGTATTCAAAAGTAATTTGAACATCTATCTAATATTAACATCTACATTTTGATGATTTCCATGAACTTTTAAATCTTAATACTGTTTCTTAAAATGTACTTATTCTACCACATTTTTTGGACACTAAATCATTACACCAAGTGATTTTAAAGCATTATTCTGTTCTGTTATGATAATCCGTTTTAGCGTTTGTTTTTCCTCTCTCACTTCTTATCGGTTTGCCAAGTTTACAGAATAACTGGTATTGCTTTCCTGCTTCAGTTTGGACCTGTCAGGCAGCATGACACAGACTGAAGATAGCCTCCAGCTGTTTCCTTTGGAATTAACTATTATATCAGTCGGTGCTGCGGCCCTGTAATTCACATATTCTGTGATTCCTGTGGTTGTCTCATTGTTGCCTGATGAATTGAGGCCCGGTGACAGAAAAGTCACAGCAATTAGGTAACAAGTGAAGACAGTGTGCAGGAGTTTGTTCACTAATGCTACCAGCTGAAGTACCAGTGGCTCTTCAGATTTCACTTCACTCAGACGAGGCACAGAAATGTAAGACTGTAGGTATAAGCAGGGCTTTCAAATGCCCAGCGCGGCACGTAATATGGATAATAGATTTCTTCCAGCTGAAAGAGAAGCTTGGATAATTTTGTTCATTGTGAACACTGGCGAAGCATGAAACCACACACAGAGCAGCATGCGAGAGCTGCTCTTTCAACTGCAGCCAAAATATGTCCGCAGAGGTTTGTCTTTCCCTCTGCACTCTACAGGTTTTTTTTTTATCCCATCCAAAACATGTTTCCGCCCATCGACCGCTATTATTTAAACAAAACTGTTGATTATTTTTAATTTGTAGGTTTTTTGTTTATTGGTGATTTGCTCCAAATTGTGACTGGCCACGTTTAACAGATTTTCCATTGTGTAATGACGACCTACACCACAGTGGCATGTGGATTTATTTTGAGGATATTATGTTGCAGTGTCACAGGAACATTTGCAATAACCGTCATTTATAGTTAATTAATCTTCACAGTTACTTCACTATTAAATAATGCAATGCTTTATAAACCGTTTTTTTTTAGCAATTGTTTATTGTAACTGATGTTTGTAATAATTCTCCCCGAGAAAGGCTGTCTGCAGCGAGTAGCAATGAAATTACATTTTGTGAATTACAGAATCCTTTCTTCAATCATGTACCACAGGTGATTGGAAATATCTTAATTTACTGTCTAACAAATTTGCTGTTAAATGTATCAAGTTCGCATTGATCTTTTGTCTTGCATGAGACTTGCTTTTGTTTTCATACCAGAGCACTGACTGGGCATGTTATTTATTTGTAACTATTTGTACTGTTGTTGTAAATGTTGTCTGGGTTGATGGGCTTCGGAGGGAGGGGATTTGTTATTGTCAATATATTTTTGTTTTGTCTTATATGTATGGTGTAACTGGGTTCATGAAATAATAAAAAATACTATGAGAATAAACCTTTACAACTTATTTCCACAAAACTTGGATGGAGGACGGGTCTCGGCCCTGAATAGAGCCCATTAACTTTCGGTGCGGATCTGGATAAAGGGAGAGATCCTGTTTTGTTTGTTTTTTTCTCATTTTCTTTAACATTGTGAGAATGGGAATAATGGATGGATCTTGATGAAAAAAGAATCCAGTGTATTAAAGGTGCACTATATATTTTTTATGCCTGAACAACCTAAATAAACAAACTCTCTTTGTTGTAATGACTGAATAAACTAATAAACAAACTGACCTTAAAGGACAACACAATGTCGTGCTGTTTTATTGTGCTTATATGTGGCGGACCCTGCCACCTTTCTAGCTTCACACAGTGATCTCAGGAAATTATTTTCCTCTGAGAACAGCTTGTTTATTCAGTTATGGAAACAAATTAATATTTCTGAGCTTGTCTTATTACCTCATTAATATTGTATATATTAATATGTAATATTGTATTCTGAGTTTGAATTTCTTCTTCAAAAATACATAGTGCCCCTTTGTGGTGGCTGGTATCTATGAGTCCAAAGGGGATTGTTGGGCCTTGGCAGAGGTATGCACTCTGCTGAGTGCCATTCTCATTGTTGTCAAAATTGTTGACAAAATGGAAAATCCTTATTGTAGCTTAAAATGTGTATGTTAAGAGACTACAGGAAACAGCTACTGTACAACACTAAAATACATTTAAATTAAAACAAAGTATTTTGTAATAGTGTTGCGTACACAGTACTTAAGACAAGGCCACTGTTGATGAAACAGCTGAAGTCAACTTTCATTTGGGGATTACTGTTACACAACAAACCGATTAAATGGATCAGCAGCCAATACATCATTTTTGAAAACAAGTTTGGGGAAAACGTAAAAAAACAATAACACATTTATCAATTTGACAGGACTCTACACACATCCAGAGAGTCTTGAAGTAATCAGGAAACACACCATGTCCTAATTCACACCAAGTCAGATCTCGAAACAAATCTTACGGTACAAAATGAATCACGACTTTTATCCCAGAGGTCTGCATTCCTTCATAAAGACCTGTCATAGTTTGACTTTCACGCCTTGCTGCAAACCGACTGCTTGGCCTCAGAAACAAGAAATATATTCCTCATGGCCTCTGCTGTTTCGTGATGTCCTGGCTGATGGGTCACTCTTTGCGGGACTTTGAAACCAAAAGTTTAGAGAAAAATAATATTAAATTTAGATGTTAGTCATCGTTACAAATGCAACAAACCCTGTTTTTAAGATGAGTGAGTTAAGCTCCATCACATCAAAAGAATAACTTGGGTTTTTCCAAAAAACTCTTTTTACTTGACTCCAACCTTCAGCCTTGCCTGAAGGTGTTGCATTTCTTGGTGTCCACCTATGAAGGCCTGCTAGAAGACTTAGTTCTTTCTTTGCTAAGGTCATGTGGAGGACATTACAAACTGGAGGATAAAGAATGAGGTGGGAATAATGAAGCAGCAACACCTAAAGGTCTTCTTTACTTTAGTTTTGGAACTGAAAACCAAATATCAAAAATGTGTGGAGCATAGAGGAGGTGCAGCTGGACATGAAGAGTGCAAAGTGTTTTGTTGAACGGCTTCACACGGAGCATATGCAATGTATGAACATACCATTTGTGAAATCAGTAACTATTGCTCCAAACTACCGCCTCACATTACAACCTTGAGACCTGAGTTGCCCCAACCCTTGAGAAGCACAGATGCACACTGATAATCCCACATATGAGCATATATTCTGTTAGGACAGATAGGTAACTGCTTCACATAGTGTGCACCAGCTGCAGCTGAAAATTCAATTAGGAATCGTGTGGTCTGCAAACGTCTGACTCAAAATATCCTGGAGTGAGTTTTCTCTCAGGTTGCAACACTCCTTGTGGTCACAGAAAACCCAGAAAGCACACTGTGGTTTAGGTGAGAATACGCTTCAGCGGAGGACACTTACTAGAGTCTATGTCTATGTCATCAAAACCAAAATGAGAGGTTTTCCTCACTGAGGACCTCTTAAACTTTTATTTTTACATGAGGTGTCTATATGAAGGGGTCATATTAAGTCATTTAAAAGCATATAAGCACCATGGGACACTGTTTAATGGACTATCAGACAGGTGTTTAAACACTAGTTGGAGACTGCAACAAAAGTGTTGACAGAATGTCCTCAATCTACGTCAGGGGAATTATGTCACAGTGTCAATGATGTGAAGCGCAAAGGAAACCAGGTCCAGCCAATAAATTCTTTTGCAGATGGGTGATACAGTTTATGAACAGCAGTCCAGCTCCATACTGTGCCATGCAACTAAAGTAACAGAAGCAGAAGTTTGGAGCTGTGGATGTAGATTTGTTAAAAAAGTGTACTACTTACAGGGAAGAAGAGTAATGGCTCCTGCAATTTTGAAACTTGTGCCACTGGCAGACAGTTAGTGTTATGATTGCAGCTTGACTTTAATAGATACTGTCTGTATTACCTTCTAAATTTATTATTTTATTTTGCAAAATACTTACAAAAGTTTACATGTATTGTCATTTTATGTGTATGGGGGTAAGTGGTAGAGATTAAAAGCAAATAAGCAATATGGGTTCACTCAATTCTGTTTTTGGTGCTTAATATTTGAGGTGGAAACTAACTTGGTTCACTTCCTTTATCTGCGGTCCGAAAGGTAGAATAGTTATCCGACTATCTCTCCAGAGAATAAATACCAACACAGAACTGTCTGAAACCTGCAGTCTTCCTAATGGCCTGCAGGGGGCAACTCCACTGATTTCACAGAGGTTTGACTGTATGTCAATAATAAGCTTATGAGAAAAAGACCTTCCTTCTCACTTGATATAATACCTCAGTGAACAGTTTCCGAATGAGTTTATGGTCTCAATCTTTATTTGCAAGTTTTCTTCAACGTAGCATGATCTTGGGTCGAATAAAGCAGGGTTTGCTTTAAGAGTTGGCTAGCTTGTGACTTAACACTTGTTTCTATTTTGAGGATTTATTAATCACAGATGTGTGACACTACAATGTAAAGGTGTTTCATTATTGATGAATCTATTAATATCCTAAACAAGTTGTGTGTATTCCTTCACAGTAAATTAGTTCATTTACTCCATCACACCCATAATAAGACACATCCAAGAAAAATGTGCAGTTGAGCATGAGCACTAGAGAATACACTAACATTGCCTGAGAAAAGGACTCGGAACAGTAAGCACAAGTTGTGCGGGGTGGACAGCTTCGACCCATGACAGATGTTTTTGTACAGTGGATGGCCTTAATTACTGCTGATGTAACATTAGAGGCTCTGGTGCACAGCTCTCTGTCTCTTTCTTCTGTGTAGTCCGATACTTCCGGAGGTGGGTAGACTCTTTCTTTCAAGGGGACAATAAAATAAAGCACATGGCACTGGCATCACAGAGCCAAGATTGAGCGACTGACAGTGGGCCAGGACACTGGAGAGCTGGGCCTGAGTAACGTCTAAATAGCCTCTGCAAAGAACTTAAAACCTGATCTGTTTTGTTGGGCTTTGTTGCACAACATCCCTGTTTCATCTCCTGCTAATTAAAATGCCCAAGACTCAATGAAGTGGAAAGCAGTGGTGCCTGCTCAAGTCCAGTAGAGTAAGCCCTTTAGTGTTAAAACCTCAAAATCAGAGCACAATCAAGATAATGTACACTAACATAACACTGATGAATAAAAGCAGTTGTATCTATTAATTTCACTTTGTCGATCAGGTTTATATTTTAGAGGTCAAAGTAGAGCAGACTGTGATCGGACAGACTCTTCGGACACAATCATTTTTAAATCCCTTTATTAAACATCTTCAAAGCGTTTTCTTCCATTCATCACCATCCTGTTTCTCAACAGAATCAGCGTCATCACTGCAGATGATTGCCAGGTAAACACTGAGCTATTTCAAGCAGCTCCGTTTCATTTTTTTATTTGATTCCACTGTTGCTCATGGTTTGGGCTTTGCACACTCCCTTGCCGGCGACTTCAAAGGCAGCTCCCTTGTACGTTGCAACACACTGGCCGTCTGTGCGCAGGTCTGGCTGAACCTGCTCCCACACCTTCTTCTTGGGGTTCAGCTCTTTGTCTGGTTCACCTGCAATCAAGCAGTCAGTCTGATACATTAGAAACTCCTCTGTTCTCTGCTCATCCATCACACATGCTGGATTAATGCATCCAGGTCTGACGTTTTATGAACTTTTTGTGCTGTGTCGTGTCCTTGTATAACCCTGCTGAAATGCTGTTTTGATATATTCATGCTAAGACACATTGATAGATGGCTTTCAACTTTCCTTCATATTCAGCATACACTGATACCATCTGTATAACAAAGCTGAAGCCAATACAAATTGTGAGCAAATAACCAACCATTATATTTGTGATTTATCAGGCCAATTCTGATTTTTTATTTCTCCCACTTGAATTGTGAATAGGCTGACTAGTCTATCATGTTCTATTAGAGCTCTGGCTTTTAAAAACTGCCAGTTGTTCCTCGGCATAATTCAAAACATCTAAACCGAACTTCTCAGAATCGAAATATGCATCCAGGGAAAACAGTTAAATGAGGTTCTCATTTCACGATGCCGTTTGTTTTTTATGTTGCTCAGCGTTTGTGTCAAATCAGAGCTGGTACTGGCTGGCTTCTGTCTGGTGTCAACTCTTTCCTCTCTTCACAACCGACCCAGGGTATGGGGACACAATGTGTTTCATTTCCCAAGGCTGCGATTTCTGCTGGTTTACAACCCAAGAGTGGCAACAATCAGTTTTTTGATCAGAAGCGTGAAAGCGGTTTTGATGAGCAACTTGCGCACATTCTTAACTTCAAGCAGAAGTGCTGGGCCCCATTAGTTGGGGAAATGTGGGCAATTACAACCATGTACTCACACCAGCAGTAAGATTGGCTGTAATTGAATCTGTGCTATGGCGCTTGAAAAAAGAGGGAAACTAGGAAAAATGCAAACCTCTTTCACCTCTTATTTTCTGTTCTTTGTCTCAGTTTTTACTCTTGTGTTCTAAACAAACAAGAGCTAAACACCACAACAAACCATCCACCAATCCTTTGCTTTATCCTCCACTCATTCTGTTCTCTGCTTAACCATGATGGTTTGAATACGACTCTTTTTAATATTTCGGTATCCATAAAAATGGATCCCTCATGAATCAAACAGCTTTTGGAGAGGCTGGGACATGTGTACTGCTGGAATGAAAGCCTCGGCTGACGCAGCTGGGCTGTGGGTACTGACCGCAGATCCACCTACAGTACATCATCCCCCTCTTCACTTTTTTTTTCCCATAGGGAACTCCCATTTATGGTTATTGTTCTCAAAAGAATAGATGACTAACAAGGCCAATCCTCTTCTCAGTACCACTATTCAGCTTTGAAAATATGTGAGTTTTAGAGCCAAACAGAGTTAAATCACAACCACGCTGGCTGATGGTGGTGGACTTAGTTTTTAGGTCACTTTCATTAGAGACTGTGATGGGAATACCTCACAGGATGGACCTTGACTCTTGTATGGTCTAGTTAATGTGTTAATTAATAGGGTATGGGGTTATTTTTTCCCCAAACTCGTTTACAGTAGTTGAACTTAACAGGACAGTTAAAAAAAAGTAGGTTGAGTTGATTAGTCCATCAAATCAGTGGTCACAGGCCATTAAGCCACCACCAAACAGAAGTGATGAGTCCACTAATGAAAGCTTTGAGTGGGGTCTGAGAGTGCCTCGTGATTGGTGTCTTCAGGGGACCGAATGTGGAAACTGCTGTGTTGTTTCTGGCAGTGAGGCGGTTCAACGACACCCTTCATTTCCTAAAGTCAGAGGCCTTTTGTGGAAACTAGGCTGGGGAATTCTTCCAGTAGGCTTCATTTAATTCCTTACTAGTGAGGATGCATCGGTTTGGTGTCTGTTTGGTTGGATAGGATTGTAACCATGTATGCTAATGATTAATCTGTTTTGGAAGGTACTGAAATTGGTTACCTGGGAAGCCCTGGAAAGTAACTCTGTCCCCTGGTACCGCGCCACTTGGAGGGTCAAGGATTTCGACCTTGTCTGGTGAGCTGGCACACATGACCATAGCCTGGGACACCACTCCTCTCATCTTGGCTGGCTTCAGGTTACACATCAGGACTGCCATGCGGTTTTGCATCTGCACGGTGGACAGAAGATGAAATACATTTTTACAGCTCATATTTCTTAGACAAAAGAGAACAAAAACTAATTATACCCAACTGACATAAGGAGGACAGGACAGAGAATTTAAGACTTATTGTGAAGTCCAATCAATCACTTTAAAATTACTAGGTCCGAGGTTTATGGTTTGTTTGCCTCATTTCATAAACCAATGTGAGCAAACAGGAAAACTTTAACTTGAGCCTGGAGACCTCTGCGGCTTACCAACATTTATAAAGAAGACCAGAGGCCGTTTCTGCCAAAAGCTGAGAAAAAAAGAGAAATTGAGCATTCCATGAGCTGACGCGTGCCAGAATCTCTGAATTTAATCATAACTTTTATTTGAGGGTCATCCTTGAAGAAATTGCAACATAAATCTAGAGTCACTCATGCTGTTTTGCTTTGACAGGGTTTTGGTAGTAGTTTTCATTTTTCATTTCTCTGCAGTTTTGGCAAGTAAGGAAAAGTGTGTGAATATTCTGTAACAGTATTTACAAAACAAACCGTTTGATTGAACAATATTTAATGTGCAACGTGGACACTTGTCTTAACAGTTATTCTATGATTAGCCTGTCCCAGACTCATATTTCTAAATGGTGCCTGTTATTCATCATACCATAACCAGACACCCAAGAGTCCTGCCATGAAAACCATCATGCATTTCGTCAGATATTTCACTTCTGCTTGCGTAACAGAAATAGATAATGGTTCATAAAAATAAGACAGCTAACAAGAAAAAACTTGATTTTACATTTATTGCCTCTGTGAGTAATGGACTGATACAGACAAACAAAAGGCAGCAGCAGTTTGGCCTTTGTAACTGCAGACAAAGAGGAGGCTGAGCATTAAAAGCCATTATTGCAACTTTATCAACTGCTTTAAGAAGCTAATGTCTAATATTTGTCTGTGTGCATGGGAAAACTGTTGTCACTTCCAAGTCCTTTTTCTTCAGTATAATACCTTTTGAGAAAGTCAGACAGTGTTTGTTACACACTAAGCATATGGTTCTATTTAAATGATACACACTGTCTACATACACTAAAATGCAAAAGTGTAATGCACAAAGGCTCCCGTGTCTAGACATGTGAAGAGCAATACTTAAGACCATAAAAGTAACTAGTGCACTTCACGGAGATAAAATTCTACATACAAATTAGTTTGCTCCAGCAGAAAATCATAAATCCACATGAAAGCAAAATAAACATCAATATAGGCAGAACCACCAGCACACAGTTTACCTAGCAAATCTCTTTAAACTAAATCTACGACTACTAAATCCTTATTATGACCCTAGTGAGCCATTATTGTATACATTCAATACATAGAGCTCTGCTTGTGTGTCTACAGACAACAACTTTCGAGGAGAGCGTGTGCAGGGATGCTTAAAGCTAATATGAAAACCTTATTTGCGTTGAAGTTTACATCTTCCTCAAACTGGGGCCTAATGAGCCATTCAGTTACCTTTGTTTTAGTTTCCAACTCAGAAATTACAGCTAAATGTGAGGTGGCCAATTTATCATATGAGCAGGACTCAATCCCATTTCCAATTTTTACCCCTAATCCTGGATTTTCGAGTGGCCCTTAGAACAGAGTTAGAGGAGGTAGTGGTTGAAATCTCGCTTTTTGAAAAGGAGGAACTCATCAAGTCATGGGGTTTATGTAAACATATGCAATTTCCAATATGCCGTCTGCGGCTGTGGTGAATTCTCTTGAATTACCTTGGCAATCATGGTATTATCACAATGCCATTTATCTGATGGATAGGAAAGCATGGATGCTCACAATATGTCCACTAGCTGCACAGCCAATTAAGCTAACATGGTGAAAGGAGCGTCCTCTAAAATGCTGGATACATTTTTTTGAGCTTCACAACCTCGCGAAATGACTTGTCTCACTGTCATAATTTGAGCCATTCAGTCCAATAACATATGGAAAATCTAGAAGAGCCGCGCGATTAAATTATTTTATCCCCATTCAAGTTAGCCGGGTGCTAAACCAGAAGTTAGCTGGCTTGGTTGGCAGAAGTCTCTAGTGTGCACGCTCTATGAGCCCCACAATGAGGAAGCTATGCGGAAAAAAGTCCAGTCATCTTGGCTTTGTGTACCACTGAGCAGCTTTCATAGAAATGAATGGGACTTCACCTAACATGGCTGTGTCCAGGTATAATTATAACGTCCTTGACTGTACCTGGTCCAGAGGTATGTGCTTGACCAGCCCGCTGACCACTGTCCTTGGAGAGGCCTCTCCCACATCGACCTGCTCCACGTAGAGACTGTCAGCATCTGGGTGCTTCTCAGCCGTGATTATACGTCCAATGCGCATGTCCAGACGAGACACGTCCACTTTGGCATCTTCTTGGCTGGGGGCTGCCTGCTTCTTCTCTGCTTTCTCCCCTCCTGGCACAAAAGAAAGCGAAATACTATTATTCTCTACGCTTCACATAAAAATGTAATATCATTTTAGTTTTTCTTTGCACATAATTTGTTCTATTTCAATAGCAGTCTAATATAAAATGTTGGTGGGGTGTTGGAATTTTGGTCGGGTGCATTTTTAGCATTAAATGTCAGACAGTAGCTCTCCATCATGTGTTAAAGGATGGGTTGCAGAAGAAAGGCATCTGTGAGAGTTTTCATGCTATTATACCAAATGTGCATGATATTATAGGAAATGTTTGTTGAAAAGCATCGAGCGAATTTCAACCAACTGGTATCTTACCAAGGGATATTATAAAAAACAAGCCATAGTTGAAACAATATTGGGCATCTGTCTGGAATCTGATTTAATTTCCTCCCATAAATGAAAACAAAGTCAACCAATGACAGGCCTCAGGGTTGCATGCAGGGTTATGCTTTTCAAGTGATCCATAAGTAAATAAAACAAAATCAAGGAAAACAAAATTACTTTTTCACCTCTTCCCAGAAATGTGGGGTACATGCTTTGACAAAATGATAATACCAATACCCACTTCTGGCTGACGGTGAGTGCTACATGATTCATAACATAGCGGAATAGCAGATGCTTCCTCCCAAGAGACAAAGTACCTTTCACTCGCCTGATTTGCTTACACACGTTCATTCCAGTGGACTGCACTGATCAAATGATCACAACGTCTTTAATCATTCCTCTGAGCCCCCACCAGCTCTGAAGAATATGAATTCCAAACCCTGCCTTTGATATTCGACATTTCTCCCCCGTGTAATCAATGCTCTGCTATGATGACAGTAAAGAGATGTAACATTACCAGGAATACACTAAGGTTACACATGGGTCTGTAGAATAACAAGTGATGAGTGTTTAAATGAGGTGAGAACACGGCGACATTGAAGCCCGAAGTAATAAAAAATTTAACATGTTCAACAGCTTATCAAGAGGAAGAAATGTCTTTCATTAACAGCTCCCTTACATCTGGATCTAAGAAATGCCAAACACGCAAATTAATTTGTCAGCGTCTTAAATCTTCTTTCTTCCCCTTTTGAAATTATAACTCCGTAAACACATCCAGAAGCCGTCAAGGTCAGAACAGCGCTAAAGGTTGCAAACTGGGATTACGGGAAGAAAGATGAAAGCTTTAAGAACTATGACGGATTACAAGTAGAGATGCAACGATCCTCTTTTTTGAGTTCTGACCTGATTCCTATAACTGAATTTGGGTATCTGCTGATACCAATACAACTTCCACCTGTTAGAATCTGGGCTGTACACACATTAAAAGTGGCTGTCTTGCTTTTCTGTTTCGAGGTTAAAATATATTCAAACTAAGGACATGTTGAGATAGCCAACCATAGCTCACTCAGTTGCAGACTGTCTCATGCTACATTCCAGCAAGTTCACGGTCCAGTGTAAATGTAATCCTTTCCTACAGTGTAGCTACTGCGTAGTTGCATGCCCTATGCCTTAGCCTGACGTGCACTTCCCCAGAAAAGTAACTACACGTCGCAGCTGAGGAGACCGCAACGACAAGCTCAGTGTGTATATTTCACAGTGACTGTACATTATATGATTACATGTGATAAATTTACTTGATTCATTGATGCCTGACAGTTAGGCCAGATTGCTTATTGCTCAAACAAAAACAAATATCTGAAATACTGTACTGGAAAGTAATTTAAATTCTGTGGTGGGGATTTTTCTGTTTTGTATTCTAAGCTTATCATAATGTCACAGTTTAACAGCATTATATTTGATACATGGAGATACTTTGGTTTTATGATGGGTCCTAAAATCGGGTACTTCCACAGAACATTAACATTAAATCATTTTCAAATCAGATTAAATTACTTGGGACATTGGACAACAACAACTCGTCCCCAACACTATAAATCAGAAAACTCCATTAAAAAAAATACATTAAACATCTTCCAACTGAGGAAGATGTCCAACTGACATCCATAAAGAGGCTGATATCACTGCCATTAACACCTGATATTAGAAATTCAAATTCAAAACATGTTTAGGAGAAGGTCAAGTGACTTTTGAAGAACAGACTGCAGCATCTATCTAACTGTTGGTGGAAAAAAAGGAATCTTACGCAAGAATGTAATGGAAAAAAAGAATAATGTAGATGAAGACTAAAGTGAGTGGCCACTTTTATAGCTTTAATATGGTCCTACTGACAAACTGAAAATGAAACACAAATCGTACTATATGACATGTCTAAACAGGCTTAATTTCAGCTTTGAAAACACAGTTTTATTGGATGTGAGAACTTCAAAGGATTCATAATAAAACCCTGCTATGTGCCATAGTGTTTCCTCCAGCTGTTACCTTTTTTCTCTGGCTTCTTCTTTTTGCTCTCATCTTTGGATGGCGGGCTCTGGACAGCAGCAGCAGGGGAGGCAGAGGGTGCTGGTCCAGAGGGTTTGGGAGTGGTGGGCTTCGAATTGCACTCAACACTGTTGTCACCTGATGGCATTGCTACTTCACGCACTACAGCAGGGACAAAGGAAAAAAGGTCAGTAGAAATAAATGATTAAATAATGGATTATAGTTAGTATCTGAAAGACTCTAGTTTCTGATGGCTGATATTCTCTGCACACTTTCCCAAATGCGAAAGCATGAAAAGACATGAGCACAGCAGCATTACCGTGAAAGAGATAATTTATAGTACAAATACACAAAGGTACACTACTTTGTTAGTTGTCCCTTTTCACGCACAGAGCTGGTTGCATCAACATGATACACTGAAATGATAGAGGGAGCTTTATTTACACACCCAGTGGGAGGACTGTTCTCCTGATGCAAACAGTTTTGATGGGAAAATGATTGTTCAAGGGGATGGAAACAAGGAAATGGAGCCATAAAAGAGGGAACAATGTCCTACAAAAACTCTCCAGAAAAAAATAACCCCTCATTTAAGGCGCCTGATGTTTGAATTCCTACAAAATCTAGTGCCCGTGTCTGACAAACATCGGTCTGCAGGCACGCCACCGTCACCATAATGCTTTTAATTACCTTAATTCTATGTTATGTTAGGACCTGAGATCAGGACCATTCCAGTTTACCTTGGAATTACGAGCAATAACCTTTTAAACTCTTTACATCCCCTGAAGTTCTCTCTTCAGGTTTGTGACATTGAGAATCAAGTTTTTACACATAATATGCCAGTATTACATAATGTATGAACATACAGAGAGGTTTTATGGTTGCACCTTCAAAAAACTTGTGCCTTTAATTTTAAATTAAAGCTGCACTTATTAATATTGTTATATTCACAACAAATTAAATAACTACCTGAAATGTAAAAGGGACTTCTAGTAGTGATCCCGTACCTCCAATAGTATAACACCGTCTGTATCACACGTGGTATGTGATCAATAGTCTTGGTAGTTGCCAGTTTGTGGAAAAAAAAGCATAAGAATGACAGAATTCTACATTATACTATATTGCCCTAACGTTAGCTAGCTAGCGTTAGCAATGTTAGGTAACGCTTGCTAGCTAACTTTAGCTGGCGTGAGCAATGTTAGCTAGTGTACAAACTGGCAACCACTTAAGGTGGCAGATGATTTGAACAAAAGCGAAGTTGTAACGTGAATGTGATGGATGGGGGAGATGGCATGCCACATTTAGACAAGACAATGTCTTTAGGACATTTAAGACCTATAAACATTCAGGTTGTCACTGCTTGCCATAACAACACGATGAGTGAACTCAACAAATGACGGTGGGTTTTCACAGCACTGGTCTGCACAATACAATTTGAAGGAGCCACCAATGGGTCCAATTGAGGTCAAGATGTTCAACTTTAAAATGGCTTTGAAGCAAATTTTACACTGATCTTCAAATGACACCGTTTCTTGGCTGCAGGCGTGTTTTCCTCAATGCACGATTATCATCGCGTTCAAAAGTTTGTTTTTCTCATCTTAATAACAAATCAGCAAAGCCGGCTGAAATTCCTTTCAAAAAGCTTAATTTTCACTCATGTTTTGATTGAGCTATTTTATGCCACCTTAAAGTCATTGAAAGAAACCCCAAAAATAAACATCACAATTAGATACAACGTGTGGAAAAACATAGTCCCGGGTGTATTGGAACACATTCCTTCAACGTTCCAACACCAACATACTGAGCTATTTTGAATAAGGTTAAATAGCTTATTTCTTCCAGTGCCCCTTTATCCCTGCAGCTTCTTTCTGGAAAACATTAAATGTGTGTGTGAAGCCGTTTGCCCTTGAATGTCAATGTATGTCAGACGCACAAAAAGTTGACAGACACGTTGTCCCCCTTACTCTAATGTGGATTCTTGAAGCACTTGCTCATAACAAAAACAAAAAAAGATCTGGTTATATTGGGCTGAGGCGAGAATGCTCAAGATGTTATCATTGATCGTACAAACCAAACAATGCTTTAATGAGCAACAACTGACATCAAATGTTCCAGAGTCAGGCACACTCAACCGCTTCTATAGCTACATATAAAGGATAACAACATCAAGGTCTTTTTTAAAGACAAACAAACATTTGATCCACGATGGAAGCCTTTGCTGGGAACTCAACATACCTCCCCTCTTCTTCTCTTTTTCCAGCAGCTGTTTTTTTAGTGCCTCAATGTCATTCTTCAGTTTGGCGTTCTCCACCATCAGTTTCTTCTCTTCTCTGACGCTGGCCTGGACGACTGCGGAAAGGCAGATTCTTGTTACCTCTCAGCAATGGAATGAAATTTCACTATCCCAGAGGACATTTTAAGAGCTGCCTCTGAACCAGTACAAATACACTATTGATTAAAATATGATAACTGCTAAAATCTATGTTGTGCTTCTTTTGGAGGTAAAGAAGCCATGAAATTATTGATTAATCCAGTTTTTGGATTTAAAAATAGTCCAAAGCGGTCTTAAATTACAGATAAATATCTTCTCTTTTCAACCATTTGGAATTATTCATAATTTCAAGATTGATTATGGAGATATTTATAACATCGTTATCATTTAAACAATTCCAACAGAAATAGAAACTACTCATTCATGACATGTTGTTAAACTAGTGCCCGACAGAACTCAATCAAAAATAACCAAAAGCTAAAAAAAAAAAGTATTAATTTCAAATTAATGACAATGTGAATATCTCTCCTGAATATATTTGGCTGATTTGGCCTCTTTTTATGAGTCAAACTTAAAATATATCAGGGGAAATTATCTCAGAATGACAATTCCGGTAAATCAAGTACACTTTCCCATAACTGAGGGATCAGGTTTCATTAAACTGCTAGTTGTGCTTCAGGGATTTCACTCTTTGAATTATGAGACTGTGAATCATGAACGTTAGCAGCTGTTCAGCCAACATTATGTCACTACTTATTGTATACTACACCTGAAAAAGAATGAGGTAGCCTATG
Organism: Pagrus major; assembly: GCF_040436345.1. Lineage (NCBI taxonomy): Eukaryota > Metazoa > Chordata > Actinopteri > Spariformes > Sparidae > Pagrus > Pagrus major. Next base: position 14,445,949 of record NC_133215.1, read on the forward strand.
AAGACAAATTTGGAAACTTTATAATTCATAAAAGTGCACTATAAAGGTAAATATACTTTTTACAAGGCTACATTTGTGTTTCAGTGTCTGGGTGTGTGTCTTACTGGCTTTCTCCTTTAGCAGCTGGACCTGCTGTTTCAGGTACTCTATGATCTGGTCAGCCTCGGCTGCTCGCTGCTCCAGCCTCATCAAAGGATTGTGACCTGACATCTTGAACAAGGAGCGAGCTAAAAACCTAAAAGACAAAAAAAGAGATTCAGGGATCTCAACACTACAAAATTCAAGATATTAGAGCTGTATTCTGCAATGTTTATTATCGACAGAGCATCGTTCCTTTTGTTTTTAAAAGCAGGTTTATGAAAACTTCAATGCAAGTCACTCTATTCCATGTTATTTCAAGTTTACTCAAGTGACAGTGGCAATGTAAAAAAAAAAGATGGTATTCTAAAGTACTATGTTGAACATCTACAAAGATAAATGTTTGGAGTTACAAGGTTTGCATTCCACTACAACGCCACCACAAACTACAGCCTCCGAAATGACCACAGGGTCAAGTAAACTCCTCTCTGACTCTCAGCTAAAACATTGTGTGTTGCAGTGCTGTACTATAGGATGGCACTACATTGTACAGGGATTTTCCTTTTTTGTGTAACATTCCACAACATAATGTAGTGGCAGAGTTTCAACTGGTTCATAGGTAATTTTGTATATTCCTTAATCAAGATTTAGGTATTGTGGATGCCATATCGCAATATCTGACATTTGTCCCTCATGTGCACCCCAGAAGGTATAAACAATGTGGTAATGGGATTTTAAAGTTGGCCAGTTTTTAATAAAAATTAGACAGACAGCAAATTGAGTCCAAACCAAATTTTAAAGTTTACTGCAACATTTCAACAAGTAAACTTTGGCAAGCCAATGTCTTGAATTAACTCCAATCTGTCTTTCATAGTAAGAACTGGTAAGAAGTAAAATCCTTTAAACCATATTTAGCACCAGCATTAATGCGCGTTCAGCTTTGGAGATCAAGTTTAAAAAGGGATCAGCCACTCTTGGGCAACTCAACCAAAACACAACTGGACACCAGTTTTGGCTAATGTTTCTTTATCATGTTGAGCTTGCCAGATCACTTCTTGAAGAAAGAGGAAAAGAAGGATTTTTACAAGGCTGAGGCATGGAGAAGAAAACTTCTTACACACATTACAGGGAGGCGCTGGAAAACAACAGCTGGCCCGAGATGAAAACAAAATGTTGGGGGATGAGGAAATTAGAAACACAAAAGAGCTGGAGTTGATAAAATCAAGGATCAAAGCATTGTTTTTAGAGAAACTGAATTGATTTAAACAGGACCAGTGGTGGAGTAATAGCAAGAGCCACAAAAAGGCTGATCTCATTTGGATAACCTCTGAAAAACGGTCCTGGGGCCGAGGTATGGTCAGCAGGGTAAAGACATGAAGGGGTCATTTCAGCTTTGGATTTCAAATGTGTTAACAATGGACTCCCACTGGCCTTCAGGATTTCTAATCTATCAGCTTTCACTACATGGAAATCAAATCATCTTTGACTCATCTCCTGATTTGTTACTGTATATATTTAGCAGGTTAACTTTGCTAAACTGGGGACAGCTGCTGAAGGCATCTGACTCTTATCAATCTCCTAAAAATAGCTATAGTCTGGTTTGCTGATTCATACAGTTGTCCACGTAAACATTTATGTCTTCATATATTTTAAATGAAAGTATCAAAGATAATGCTTCCAAGACATACAAAAGGCTACACAGGTGGTTTGAATCAAATGTTTAAATCGGTTACATTTAATCACCAGCTCTCTCTGGTACGGTGGTGGTGTGTGAGCAGACCCACCAGGAGACAAGCGTTTCCTCTTTTCATGCTTCATTCCCACAGTAAAAATATACTGTAGGAGGATAATTTCCCTACCTGTCTGCTAACCAGACCATTTATAAATGAAAAGAGAGTGCAGTATGCCAGCACCACCTGAAGGCATTAAAGGGACCTACACATTTTGAGTGAAAAGCAACCATAAGGGCCTTCAGCACCAGATGCAGTCACTGGATTTCAGGAGAAATATGTGCCCTTCTTTCTCATTTTTGCCCTTTAAGTAGAACTGTGACTCAAGTAATTTGGTTCAAGTAGAGTCTCAAGTCATTTATTTGCTGTCTAGTCACGCTGCAAGTTGACAAAACACTGACTTGAGTTGACGCAAGTTCAAGTCACAACGACTCGAGTCCACATCGCTGCCTTTAAGTAGTTTTAGAATGCACGTGCAAAAAGAAATTTACATATAATGGAGTATAATAAATGAGAAAAAAACAGAGTAATAATTGAGAGTCTAACAATGCAGTAGTATATTTGATTACAACATGCCAGCGAGAATTTTATCATCTATATCTACGATATTTCATGACAATAGTTTAAATGTGATGCATTGCCAAGAATAAATAATCTGAGGTTCACAAGTTACAAAAGTATAAACCCTAAAACACCAAGTGCGATCTGCATAGAAAACAGCTGGGAATATGATGAAGCAGAAAACAGCGAGCCTCTCATAATCATGGCTGTATTATCACTTGTTTTCATCATTTGTTATTATGCTTACGGCTGCACGCACCACTTGTTTTAAATTTCTTTGATGATGTGTAAGTTACGTTTTTGTTATGATGATTGAATGTTGAGAGTAAAAAATGCCATTATGGGCCCAAAGTGATATTTTCTAATTCCATATGTTTCTTAATTAATTTAGAAAACTAGTCATTGCAGAAGCATATTAGATTCAGAAGAGTGCTGAAAGAATTGGACTGGATCACAGACAAATTATTGAAGGTCCTTTAAAAACATACACTACTCAAAACCAGTTAGGGATATTTTAGTATTTCACTTGATTGTTTTTTCTGTGACATATCTGTCACATCTGTAAGTCTTATTTTGTGAATACTTGATGTAGTTATCATATACACATCCCCAACAGGCAGGATGCAGTGTTATTGATAAGCCATCTAATTTATGAATAATAATAAATACTATAATACCCTCAAATGTGAGGATTTGCTTGACATCCTGTGTTTTTCTCGACCACCAAATTAGTTGTTATGGATTGGGATGCACAGAAAAAAACCCCACAAAGTACACACAGATTTATAAATACTGACTGTGACATACTCGCTTCATCAAAAATGAAAGTGACAGCTGGTTGCAGCCCAGTTACTACCTATAGCTCGACAATGAAACTGAGACTAAATGATGCAATTACTTGCAATACACACTGTCAAACAATTACCTTATTTCATACTGGGTGTAGTGTTAATCACAGACTTCTAATAAACTAAATGCATATTGCTGAGAATGGATTGCTCAAGAATGTGCACCCAACGTTAGTTAGTTAGCTAGTCAGTCAAAAATAAGTCAGCTATTAGCCGGTTCAGCTCACCAGAGTATCTTCGACCACACAGACAACAGAAATCAACTTCTAGCCTTCTGGCTAACTATCACGTAGCTAGCACTGCTATGCTAATAGTTCGACGGTTGGTTAGATGTTATTAACGGCTCGCCATTCGTTAGTTAAAGCAGTAAAATAAAACAGAGGTTTGTGAAACTTACATGGACTCTGGGCAGCTCCCCCCAAACACGTTTCAGGGAGCACTGGAGCCTTGACAGCCGCTAACGTAAGACCGGCTAGCTGACAGACAGGCAGCTGGCAGTCACTCGCAGAGAGGCTGATTCAGGACCCCGCGGCTAGATCGCTACACCATACGGAAGTGAAGCAAGCCTGTCATTTCTGCGTTAGCTTTAGCTAGCCATATGTTCTATAGATCGGATACTACAAGGAGGCAACGGATATTGCCTGTGTGTAATTACGATAAAGACAAACTAACTCCACAAAAAATACGAAAAATAAATCCAACGACGATTTTGTTGAGGATTTGAAATAGTTTCGTTTAATTTAAGCTCCGTATTTCGTAGTTACATTACTAAAAAAGTGTTTTCCATGCAAGACTGTGTCGCACAAAAACATCGTCGTCGGTCACGTTCACTCAGCTGTTCCCATCGCATCGCAGAGGCAGGAAAGGAATTTATTTCAAACATATCTTTTATCCATAATTTCAAATTCACTGAGTCGACATGACCGTACAGCCTTTCCATTAAGCGTGAGTAGAAACAGTTTTTTATGAATATAAATGCACATTAAATCTTTGGTTTCCTACCCGGAACAATAAGGCAGTTATTTTCCTAACTTAGCTACACAAACACACACAGTGGGTTTAACTGCAGCATCACTGTACACACTAATACTGTGTATGTTGTTTCTGAAGTTAATGTAGCTACAACTATATGGTGTAAATATGTTGCATGTACAATGACAGTGTCAACCTGTCATTTGGTCTTTGTCTCAGCCAGATGTAACTGTGGCTAAGCAGTTAACATTTAGTTCTTGTTTTTAATCCCTGGCTAACACAGAATGGCATACATGAGAAAGTGGCTGTCAATATACGATAATATGCTGATTATTACAATGTTCCTGTCATTCGCAGTCATACATTTATACATTATATTGAAGACTCTTTTCCCATCATCAGTGCCTACCGCCAGTGACAAGATGAGGCCCCTGAAAGACGCCGAGCTGGGGGCCTTCACCTTCTTTGCCTCAGCTCTCCCTCATGATGTCTGTGGGAGCAATGGCCTCCCTCTGACCCCCAACTCTATCAAAATCCTGGGACGCTTCCAGATCCTCAAGACTGTCACTCACCCCAGACTCTGTCAGTATGTGGACATCTCCAGAGGGAAACACGGTATGATTTCTGTCTTGCTCTTTCAAAAGGGGTCTTATCATATTGTATATCCTGTCCTTCCATTTTAATATTTTATTTAGTTTTCACCTAACGTCAAATCAAATCAATTTTATCTGTATAGCCGGCGCAAATCACAATCACATTGCCTCAGTGGGCTTTACAGTAAGATGGAAGAAACCTCAGGAAGAGCCACAAGGGAGGGATCCCTCCCAAGGACGGACAGACATGCAATAGATGTCGTATATATATATATGTAAGGTGTGTGGATCCAGGAGGAAGACTGAGTGTGCCGAGGCATCGCCAAGTGGTGCCCGAGCCACATGACCTCCTCTCCACCGTGGTGACCTGGAAGAGGGCAGGCCACACAAGATAATTAGCAGTAAAAAGAAAACATCAGAGTGAAGAGGCATCAAAACGTCCTTAATATCTACCCTCACTGAGCGGATCTAAAATATACTTGGCATTTTGTTTGGGCATCTTTATCAAGATAAACCATTATTAACTTTCTAAATTGATGACAGTCGTCTTGTTTCATCGTGTTGTTCCATGTTTGTTGTGATTTGTGTCCAATTCTGATGTTAAATGATGACAAAATGCTTTTCACAGTTTTCACTAGTGGTGAGCACAATAACATCGTGTAGAACTGCATTTTATTGTAGACCAACACAGCAACATCAACAACACAAACTAAATTGATGACAGTCGTCTTGTTTCATCTTCTTGTTCCATGTTTGCTTTGATTTATTTCCAGTTCTAATGTTAAAAGATGACAAAATGCATTTCACAGTTTTCACTAGTGGTGAGCACAATAACATCGCAGACCAACACAACAACATCAACAACACAAACTGGAGCCTTTTAAGCTGTTATTTCAGTCTAAGGTTGCACAATGAAAATTAAAATATTGTCTTAATCACAGTATATTTAAAGACAATATCCAAATCACAGAAGCCAAAGCCAAAAGTCAAAGGTGTGGCAAAACACAATATAATAACCATAATATATATAGAAGTACTGTAGTGCTGCAGAGATTCCCTGGCCTACAAATCTTGTTCTCCTAATGTAAGAAGACATGTTTGATAGGTACAGACCCCAAAAACTGTCACATGAAAAAACTGAAAATTAAAACTGTGATGCAAAAATGATCAGTCCCACTGATTGGAATCATTTCACAATCTGAATATCTGCCAAACTAATCCCATCATGATTTTTTTTTACCAAACTGCACATGCAGCCCTATATGACTCAGTGATGATCAGCCCTGCAAACTCCACCAATAAAGATCCTTAAGGTTCAGAAAGTATTACTTCAGGAAGACGGGATGTTTTTGCAATCTGAAATTAATGCACAGCAACTAAATTTAGTCCCTTGCTCCTCTGCTAAAAGGTTATTGATACCCTGGAAAAATTCCTCTGGTGGAAACACTGTAATGTGCTGTAGCTGAATTCACTTCTCTTTGTTAGAAACCTTCTCAGACAGCTATTGTTTTGGACAGCATTACTTTATATCGAAGTCGAAGAACATCAAAACATTATTATTTTTTTTTATCTTAATGAAAAAATGCATCAACTTTGTTAGATTTTAATTAGAACCAGGTGTGCTTTTTCACCACACTTTCTATTGTATAGGTGCAGCATAAATACATGCTTACCCATAATGAATGATGAAGTATCAATAAATGATCGCTAACTCAGTTGGATATCTCTTTTCGTTTGGTTTCTTCTTCTTGCTCTATAGAACGGCTGATAGTTGTTGCTGAACACTATGAAAGCAGTTTAAGTGACTTCCAAAAACAGGGGAAAACAGCCAGGTGAGATTATCATTAATAATTCTCATTCATTTTCAGAAGTATTTAGAGTATATGTGATGAAACTCATTGTCGTTTTCTCCTTTCACTTGCACTGGTGAGAAGTTATCGCTTAACCTCTTACTGTAGATGTTGTGTATGATGAGCAGACAAATACTATGCATTAACCTTGCCATCTACTGGCCAACGTTGGGTTTGCATAATAACTTCAGTGTATTGGATGATTTATTTCTGAAGTGTTGATAGTGTAGATACATTCTTTATCTGCGTTTTCTCTGACCTGGTCACCACTTGACCATCAAAGTAGGTTGACACATTGTTGTGTTTTTGTCTGTGTTAGCCCAGAGAAAGTGCTGCAGATAGCCTATGAGGTCCTTGAAGGTCTTGAGTTCATGAACAAACACGGCATGGTGCACAGAGCCCTCAGCGCACACAATGTGCTCATGGACTGCAAGGTAAAAATGAGCTGTTTTATGTATGTCAGTCAAGACAATTAAATGATTTTTTAAAATGTAATTCTGTCACTCTAAGATAGCTTTTTTCTTTGTAGGGGAATGTCAAGCTGGCAAAGTTTGGCCTTTATCACATGACTGATCATGGAGCCGATGTAGATTTTCCCATTGGGTACGTCTTTTTCTCCTCATTCATCACAGAGAACGGTCCATTAGGGCTTCTCTGGAACTCTTCAACTGGTGGGACTGAGCTATGTGAGCTGTCTGTTCAGGGTCAAAGGTTTCCTTGTATCTGTTTGCTGTTAGTCGACTCATAAAAAAGCCAATTGACCATAACATTGATGCATAATGGGCCATCTTTTTTCATCGAAAACAGGTTTTGGGGCATCAAAATAGCTTCCTGGTTCAGGAACTGTAACAAATCATTGGACTTTTATCCTAATCCAAAGGCCTTTGTGTTCTACCAAGATTCTCTGTGTAATATCCTTTCGCAGATTGAAAAGAGGAATGATGGCAGATACCCATGTCTTTCAATAAAACATCTGGATGGAAAATGTAATAAATGTAACCGTCAAACAGCTATACAGGTTGCTCTTAAAGGTGCAATATGTAATAATTGTAGTTTAAAACATTCAGAATTGTATCACTTTACATAGAGTTACACATGTATTTCATAGTATGGAAAGGGAAAACAGAAATTAAACAAAGATCACAAAGAAATGAAAACTTCATAGATAAACATCTGTACTAGCTGTCGACAACAAATGTTATTTAGAGGCTGACAGAGTGATGTGCCTATCTGCTCTGTGATCATCGCCCCAGGTACCCATCATACCTTGCTCCAGAGGTGATTGCTCAAGGCTCCTTCCACCCCAGTGACTCTTCCCATGATGAAGCTCCCCTGCCCTCAGGACCCAAGACTGACGTTTGGTCTCTTGGGGTTTTGCTCTTTGAATTGTGTGCAGTAAGAATCCTTCATCAACCTCCTCAAAGAAGAAGAAGTCATTCATACAAGACTTTTTTCAATGCTGTTTGGGTTTCGCTCAAATTTCACCTTTAATTCTGACACTGAATCTGTTACAGGGCAGACGACTGCTGCAGAATATTGATATAAGTGAGAGATTGAAATTCATTCTAACCTTGGGTAAGTGAAAAGGACGTCCTTATTGGAAGTACTGCGCAAATATCCTCTAAAGCTCAATTAGGCTTACACTGTGATATTGTTCGTCATTCTCAGGTTGCATGGACGATATTGTCACTGTCCTTGCTGAGGAACATGGTTGCCTGGATACAATTAAGGTAAAGCATTAATCTTTGGCTGCCTGAATCTTAGTCAATAAGATACTTAAGGTATCTTTTTAGGGACTGAGCTATTACCTATTACTGGAAAACTAGGTCACATAACTGCCGTCACAGTATATGTTTTAAAAAACACAGTTGTATTAATGAAGCACAGTTTGGAAAGATTTGAGTATTTGTACTACAACTCTTGAGTTTAGGCACTGATACCAAAACAATACTCGTTCCATTGTCTTACTTGGAAATCTTTTTGTTTTCACCCAAACACCCAAACAATAGGTGTTTCTAAGTGTTCTGTAAATGCTAAAGGGTTGTTGTATGTTAGCATCAATCCCCAGAAACTTTCATATAAATTATAAACATAAATTTAATTTGGTTCAATAGGTTATACTGGCACAATATTAACTTTTTATATGTGTTCAAATGTATTCAGTAACACAGATATAGTCCAAGTACTTTGTGTAAGAATTTCTTAATCTCTCTCTATTTTTTTTAGATTATTGTGAGTTTAAATGTGAACTGTCTGTATTGTGCCTTTACTCTAGCTAATGCAGTCTTTTTTTGTTATTTAGGAGCTGCCTGAGAATGTTCTGGAGTTATTAAGGAAATGCTTGACTTTTCTTCCATCCAAAAGGTAAATACAGTCTCTGCTGGATATCTTGTTGAAGGAGATTGACCATTCAGTTTCCAAAACACTCTGGTCACGCAGGTTATGAAATATTTGCTGCGTGTGCGTCAGAGAGGATTCCAGCTCGCCAGAACCAACAAGTGAAATGATACCAAAATAAACAGAAGCGAGTAATTGCCTGACACTGCGATAAACAGTTTTTACGACTTGATATAACTAATTGTTTTATTCAATAAATTCTCAGTTCTTACATATTAAAGGCACACTCCGTGTCTGCGGATATTTCAGGTTATGACCATAATTTCTTTGTATGTGTCTTCCAGGGCGACCCCTGCCGAACTGCTGGGAGACCCTGTGTTTAATGGCGTTTCCTGCCTCTACACACCCTTCCAGAAGCCTGTTAGCCTGTTCTCTTCATCTCTGCGCTGTGCACATCTGGACCTCCCAGAGGACATCAGTGACCTTTGCAAAGGTCTCGCCCTACTACACACAATTTTACATGCAGCTGTACACTCACACTAACACACCACATGCACACCAATCACTCAGTCAAACCTTCTTCCTTTTGGTTAAAAAATTCAAAATACAAACTTGTACAGTTGAATTGATTTTTAAATTAGCTTTCATTAAGCATTCTGTGTTTACTGTTTTGTGTGTGTGTTCATCTTAAGACGATGATGAAGACTACTTGTCAGAGCGGGCCATACATGAGGTGTACCATCTGTGGTGTCTGGCGGGGGGAGACCTTGAGAAGGAGCTTACCAACAAGGAGATCATACAGTCCAAACCTCCAATCTGCACACTGCCCAAGTACATTACATGCCTGCACATGCACAGATGAAGGCATCTGCTAGCTTTAGATGATATTCAGACGTCAGGTTAAAATGTCTCTCTCTCTCTCTTTTTGTAACTCTGTCTTTCTCCAGTTTTGTCTTGGAAGATGGTGAGTCATTCGGCCAGGGAAGGGACCGGAGTTTCTTGCTTGATGACACTACAGTGACGCTGTCTCTGTGCCAGCTTAGAAATGTAAGACGACAAGCTTGACAGCAGACATGCAGACACTCTTTTACCATCATTTGCTGTATACAACATTTAACAATATACCACAGCTTTAAGGTATTAGAACTGTGCATAATCAATGCATCACCTTATTGTTCTGTTTTGTTAAATGTGCCCCTTGCTTTTAAACACTGTTGATCCATGATAGTGACAAACAGAGCATTTTCAAAAGGCACCTTTTCAACTCTCTTCCTTTTTCAGAGACTGAAGGATGTAGCAGGAGAAGCATATTACCCTCTACTGGAAGACGAGTAAGCAATCTTTCCTCCTCTCATCCCTTGTCACTATTTTTCACATCGCCCTATCATTTATTTTGGCTCGGGTAACGTCATATTCCCTTTACTTCTCCCCCCTCCAGACAGTCAAGTCTGCCCCAGTCCAACAGCAGCAATGAGCTGTCGGCCACCGTCACGCTGCCGCTCATCATCCGCGAGAGAGACACCGAATACCAACTCATCCGCATCATCCTCTTTGACAGGCTGCTCAAGGTCTGGCCTCCACACACATTCATACATACACATACTTTAAGTTGCTCACACTTGGGGACACGCTCATGGGATGCTATACACATGAACATATCTTTCAATTAGACAGAGTACCTGAATATGTCAGAGCCTGATGGTTGTTATTTCCCTGATTTGTAATAATTATCATTTAAACAGGTTGTTGTTGAATAAAAAATGATAACATGATGGTTTAATGTTTTGTCGTCAGGCCTATCCTTACAAGAAGAATCTGGTGTGGAAAGAGGCCAGAGTGGATATTCCTCCCCTTGTTCGAGGTCTGGCCTGGGCAGCACTGCTGGGCATTGAGGTACAAGAGAAATTGTAGTCCTTTATTAACCTATTAATGATAAACGACTAAATTTGGTATGTTAAGGAAAAGCCCCACTGAAATGTTTCTGTTTGAGGTCAAAAGATAAAATTTGCAGTGGAAACTGTCAAGACGTGACCACGCCAAATTATTGATTTCACATATTTATCATGCCCTGATTGGTAGACAAAGTTGATTTTCTTTTAAGAAACAAAAAAATCACAAAAATAAGTTTAACCTCAATCTGACATGCTACAAATCAGACCTACCATGTGGATCAAAACTCCTATTATTGAAACTAAAGTTCTGAATCCAGCAGTAGCAACCATTTGATATAATAACTCTGTAGTTTTTGATAAAAAGACATTATTATTTAATTATTTTAATTATTTTATTATTGTTTTTTATGGATTGTAATCTTTAGTCAATACTTTGTTTGCTGTTAACAAATAATTAAATGTTTTATTTATTAAGTAATTGTAAAGGTTTATAAACATTTGTTAAATAATGTTCATCCAAATAATGTTTATAGATGAACTAAAAGTATTCATTAACCATTTACAAAGTATTATAAACTAGTATCAGTATCAAAAAAGAAGAAAAATCAGGTTCAACTTAACAGTAAACAATTGCTTAATAAAGGTTTCTAAAGCATTTTATTGTTCGTTAAGAATGGAATAATTATCAACTTAAGTTTGATACATTTACCATTTATTAATGATGGTTATTATAAAGTGTTACCCATTAATGCATCATACTATATTTAGTCATTAGTCACATGAGGTTACTCATTTTATAATTTTTAAAAACAAACAAAAAAAAACAAAAAAAAAAACAAACACATGGAAATATAGATTCCTATGATCTTGTGACTAACGAACTGATGCTGTAGCCTCATACTTTGTAAAGGAAATTATAAAATTCTACTGTGGACATTAAAAGGTGCAGTTTGGTAACACTATATAATAACCATTATGATAAATGGAAAAATTATAATAAATTACACTTAAGTAAATAGTTATTTAACTGTTAACAAACAATGAAATGCTTTATAAACCATTTATTAAGCAATTGTTTATTGTAAAGTTGCAACTGATGTTTATAATACTTTGTATATAGTAGTTCATCTATAAACATTATTTGGATAGCCATTATAAAGTTGCAACTCTTATTTTATAAACCGTTACAATTGCTTAATAAATTATTTTTTCATTGTTTTTTAACAGCCAAATAACTATTACAGTGACTAATGTTTAATTTACTAGAAATTGACTATTTATTAATGACAGTTATTATCAAGTGTCTTTTTATTTGAGTAGAAAGTCAACAGATGCAAAGCATTTTTTGTATTTAAAACCAAACAGAACAAAACAAATATTCAAACAAAGAGCCCAAAAGTGTGTGCACTGTAGCAGAGAACCAATATAATATAACTGATACTTGAAATCTCTTCTATATGGGTTGATAAACCTAATCCAACCTTTCCAACATTTAGCAAACATGCCTGTAATGTGTCTCAGAGCAAAAGTTAGTTTCTCCATTACAAAAATGTCAAAAGGTGCAGTTTTAGCATTATGTCGCACACTTATCTTTCTTTTTTCTTTTTATTGCACAGGGAGATATTCAAGCCAAATATGAGAGCATTGACAAGGACACGCCCATACCAACAGACAGACAGGTAACATATTTGTCTAAGATTAGACAGCAGTAAAATGTCAAGTCAATTTTTACAAGTTTTTCTAGGGTGCCTTTCTGTGCACGTTTACAGATCGAGGTGGACATCCCACGCTGCCATCAGTACGATGAGCTGCTGTCGTCTCCTCAGGGCCACATCAAGTTCAGGCGTGTGTTGAAAGCCTGGGTGGTCTCCCACCCTGACCTGGTCTACTGGCAGGGTTAGTCTCTCCGCCCTGTCAATTACTTCGACTGTCTCACTCTCGTGTCCTTTTCCTTTTTTGGTTCTCAGTTTAATCTCTCTCTTTCATTTGCACTTTTCCTTATTGTACTAAACATGATCGAACACTAGATGGTGATCATGTCACATCTTGATTTCTACTTCCTCAGTTGCAGGTAAAGTAAACTTGTATTGACAGCTGTTTTGATTTTTTTTTCTTCTTTTCAGGTTTGGATTCACTTTGTGCCCCATTCCTCTACTTGAATTTCAATAACGAAGGTGAGAATTTTGTTTCTATTCCCTAGTTGAGTGTTTTATTTCTACCTTTTTGTTCTTTTTGGCTTCCTTTCATACTTGTGTCAAACTCTTCACAGCCCTGGCATACGCCTGCATGTCTGCCTTCATCCCCAAATACTTGTACAACTTTTTCCTGAAGGACAACTCTCACGTCATTCAAGGTGAGAAATACTAGAATAAGCACTTGTTGTGTGTGCTTGGCACAGCAATAAAGTATTGTGATCTCTTAGCTTAATTTTTTGTTTATCCTGATTGTCATACAAATGAAACACGCTTTTTTCTTTACACTCCAGCCATCCAGTGTTTTTGAGCTTATGTAGTCCTCTGCCACTGCAAGTTAAGTAATAAGTATTAAACACGGTCAGAGCATCCGTCTAAGTTCAAAAACGAATTATCATCGTCTGGCGCAGAGCATCAGGCCGTCAGCTCAATGTTGATTAAATTTTGCCTCCATGTTGTTCCAAAGCTGTGAAAACTAATTTCAGTCTGTCTTAATGGAGTTTGCAGCTGAGCCACATCATTTAGAGATAGGGAAACAAATGAAACCACAAAAGCCTGCGGAGAAATGTCACAAGCAATTCTTATGTGACTGATAATCAGCTTCACCATATACCTCTTGAACTCTGTGGGGAATGCGGCTATTACCCTTTCTTTTCCACTGCGAGATACCCTGGAGAGTGTGCTTATGTTTATCTGTCTGGTCCGAACTCCTTTTATGACTTACAGTTTGAAGAATGGTGTTAGCACAGCATTACACTCAGAAGGAAACCTATGGGCTGAAAGATAAAACCACCGCCTGAAAGCTGCAATTCTTTGAATAACCACTTGAGGTTGGCTCCATGAGTGAATCCCCATAGACCCTCTCTTACAGCAGAAATAAAGATGTTTACAGCCTGGTACAAATAACACTTTGATCTTTATCGTTAATTTTCCTGTTCATGACAACTGTAAGGAGACTGAATGGCACTCAGTAGAGCGCATACCTCCACCAAGCCCCAACACTCCCCTTTAATTCAATCAGGCCTCATCTAATATCAAACTCAGTAGCCCTGTGTCACTCTAAATTTTAAACCCCCCATAACTGCTTAGCCATAATTTAAGCTTACCAAATCTCGGATCCACATTCAATTATACGCTCTTTTACATACCAATCAACTCAATACTCCTTTTTTTTTCATCAAGGTCAATGCATTATTCCCTCAGAAATTAATTTTAAATAAGTCAAAAAATGCCCTATCTAGCAATTGGCAAGTGATAAAAAATAATCCTGGATCAGTTCCTTTAATTGAATCCGCACCAAAAGTTAATGGGGGCAACTGGGCCGAGACCCATCCTCCATTTAAGTTTCATGGAAATCCGTTTGGCGGTTTTTGTGTAATCCTGCTGACAAACCAACAAATTTACACAGGTAAAATAACAACCTTTTTGGCAGAAGTAAAAATAAGTCATCAAGAAAATTTTGAAATTGCCTTTTGCAGCCTGACCTTTCTCCAGCTCCAACTCTGTGAAATTAGGTCTGGCTATGCGAGACAGGCTTTCAGCAACCAGGCTTCCTTTAGCCTGCCTCAACTCTACCCACGCTCCACTTTTTTGCACTATTTTGGATTAACTTGGAGTTAAGTGGAGTCAGACACTGCCACATGGCGATGGCTGGAGCCACCACACTGACCTTCACAGTGGCTCTACAGAAACCTTTGAGTGGCGTCATGGAGTCGGTCCCTGTTTTGTACTGTCTGTATTTACACAGCGTATTTTTCCATGAACAGAATACACAACGTATCTGAAATATGAGATCTCATTGCTTGCTGACTGATTTACTAAATCCAGTCATTAGCTAAGTTTGTGTGTGTTTACATATTGTGCAATCCTTACCTCTTGCTGTTGACTGTAAAGTCTTGTTTGGTCGAGCAGACTTTCTTCTGTTAAGCTACACAATACATTGTGTATAAACCTTTTTGCCCTTTTGCCTGTTTTTTCCAGAGTACTTGACTGTCTTCTCCCAAATGATTGCCTTCCATGACCCAGAGCTAAGCAACCATCTAAATGAGATTGGCTTCATCCCAGATGTAAGTTACCAAGAGTGCGAGTGCCCTGACACATTGACGTAGACAGCAGTAGCTGTATTACAACATTGTCTTCTATTGCAGGTTTACCATTAGTAGGAAGTCAAAGATATTAATAATACATGATTCCACTTTCTGGCTCCACACCAGGGGCAAAGAAACTGACCATCAATAGATCACAGTGTATATCTTTTCATTGTCATTGACATTTTTTTGCTCCACATTCTCCTTTCCAGAATTTGTGGCGAGGGTCAAGTTCTCCCAATAGTCCGCTGGCGATGATTTATACAGCGACTAATGTCTGCTAGGCACACTTAATGATTGTCCTCTGCCAGGCTTACCTTATTTCTCTTACTCTGTGCCATCTCTTCCTGCCCTTCGCTTCCCTCTTTCCAGCTCTGCTCAGACAGTGACAAGGTTAAAGTCTCTACCGTCTCTCTGGGGTTTCAGTAACTGCGCTGATGAATGTGTGTCACCTGTAGACCAGCCTCTGGGACATTACCCGATGAAAAGTGGGGTCTTTATCATAGAGGAGTCAAGCCTCCTCCTCCTTGCAGTATCTGATTCTGCAGCTTCTCTGCTGCTTACTGATCGTCTGTCATAATTTAAATGTGCGTAGGGGAAAAAGAGAACGCTAGGAAAGATACTTCTTGCACGAATATTGCCTGTAACTGTTGTGCTGTTTGTGTTTTTAAACAAAGGTTTACCTCGAACAGATGTCCCTTTGAGATTCTTTCAGTATCTCGCCCATTCGTTGTTCAGACGTGGCTCTTCAAAGAAAAAGCAATGCTCCTACGATGCTGACTTGACATGTACTGCATGTACAGTGCTACCAGCATTGACTTGCCTTTCAAAGGAGACTTAGTATGCCTGTTTTCATTCTTAGGCCAGGATAACATTGGAGCAAGCTTTGTTGATACAGCTTTCATACTTGATGTCAGTCCCAGTGATTAGACTTTACAGGCCATAAATCCCCTTTTTTTTTCGCTGTGAACTTCAGAGAACACTCTCAACTGTTGTTTTACTGACGTAATAAAACTATCGGCCCTAAAAGACCAAATGTCACTCCAGTATGAAATGGATTTGATTCTCCCGTATAGGCAAACCATGGCTAGCTTAATGCAGTTTGTCTTGCATAAAAAGACAAATCTTGTGCAAGAATGCAGAACCCACAAGTCATGTTTGAAAATGTGGTGTCCAAGGACTCAGTTCCAGAAATGCCTGAAGCCATCGGCAGAGAGTCAGATTGCATGTGGCCAGTGGTTTGATTTAGACCATTCTCAATTTGGCCACATCTCCCCTCCTGGGTTTGCCATTTACACCTACACTAATCCAATCTGGCTGGACTCGCAGTCCTGCCGCCGAGCTGCTGAAATTGAGGCCGAGACTGGGAGTGCAGTGGCTCTCTCTCTCTCAAGCTCATCACTCCTGGGCGCAGAAGAGGTCTGCTGAACAGTCACCAGCTCCCCCGCAATTAGCCATCAATTAACTTGCTGAGATAAGCTCCAGTGTTCCTGCACTCGCTGCTCCAGAACCCTTTCACTGCTGAACATTACAGAGCCCCAGCGACGGTAGCCAGCGTTTGGCAGGTGTTATAACAGGTGGTAAATGGTGTGTATGTGCGTGTTAGTATGTGAGAGTGTGTGCGGGGGTGCTAATTTCAATTTTATGCATTTCCTCCTGGGAAAGTGTGGAGGGGAGAGAGTGAAGTTGGAGAGAAAAAAAGGTTGGATGACAAGATTGGTGTAATGAGATTCATTGTTAGCTTTCTCCCCATTGACTAATAACCAAACTCAGCAGTTTGCTCTTTTATTGCCGTTTCTGTTTCTCAGGGGGCGTTGAAATGTGCAGCCATGTGTGCTGCTCTTCTTAAAGAAAAAAGTGTCTCCAGTGGGAAAGCAGTTCATTCATTTCATTTAAGCCCTTAGCAATTTGTTGCTGAATATTAAACGAATGCTATTATCTCATAAATGTGCTAATATCTTATGTCTCTTTTTTTGTCACAGCTGTATGCTATTCCATGGTTCCTGACTATGTTTACACGTGAGTAGCTTTTCTCTCTACACACGGTGTGGATATGATGTGATACTGTGCATAATCCAAAACTTTCAGAGGGTATTTTGAGTCTGCTTCAATTAGAGTATCTATGAAAGAGAGAAAAGGTCAGTGGCCTCGGTATGGACACGTTCTGGAGCTTTTCCGTGCTTTTCTTTTGTGTGAGTGACCTTTATTCCAGCTGCTAATTAATTCCAGTCCCAAAGAGAAAGGACTTGACCGCTCAGCTTGTCACAAGCACATCTTTTTTTTTTTTTTATGTCCATTTTGTGTTTTATCTGAATACATTTTAAAATCCCACCATTGAGCTGATAAGACAAGGTTTCTCCTTCAAGCCTTTGCTTAGCTTTCAACTACACCTTGTAGTCTACATCAGTGGATGGAGCTCTGCTGTCATTGATGATCTATAACAAGATTCACGACAACGGACACAAATGACAAATTCATGTCTCAGGTTCAGTTGATTGACTGAGCTGACGAAGTTTAAAAGCTTTAGATATCAGTGTCGAAAAGTAACTAATTACATTAAATGAAGTACTGTTCATACATATAATCTTGAGGTACTTTCATTTTATCAAATGATTTCCATTTTGTGTCACTTGATACATCAACTCACTATATGAAGATTTATCGCACTTTTTCATCCACCACATTCCACCACAAGATGTAGTTACTTATCAGAGATGTTACATGTCAAACATATGATCATCTAATAATGTATGATGCATTGATTAAACCATCCAAAAGTACTGGACACAAAGCTCCCTCCAACTTTTAGATGTTAATGCAACACTTGTAAAGATCTAATAATAAAACTATCCCTTGATAGCCCTGTGTCGCTCAACATTTTAAACTACCCATGACTGATTAACCATAATTTATGATCACCAGATCTGTATGAGCCAGCCATTAGGACAGCAAAACAGTGCAGATGAAATCACAATCTCCGTTGTGTTGTGAAAGAATAATAGGCCGAGAAAAAGAGAAACAAAATACCCATTATCTCAGCTGCACATTGGTGGTAGCTGAAGGTTACTATCTCTGTTTGGTACCGTATCGCAGATGATAAAAGAATACCTTCTATGGAAACATATTCAAATTGGCTAGATGTTGTTTTCTATTCGGATCCACATTAAATTGTACTCACTCATAGATACCAGCCACCTAAATACGTCTGGGTTTTTAATGTAAGATACAAAAAGTGCCATAACTGGCCTGTCCTGGATCCGTCCCTTTATCTGGATCCACACCAAAAGTTCATGAGGTCTATTCTAGACCCATCCTCCATCCAAGTTTTGTGGAAATCATTTAGTAATTTTGTGTAATCCCGCTGACAAAAAAACAACAAACAAACGGACATGGGTGAAAACATAACTTCCATTCTTATGCATTTTGTAGTGTTGGTACCAATTGTCCATACTGTAATTCTTTAACGCAGGCTAGTACTTGTAATGGAGTTTTTCAGTGTGGTGCAATTACTTAAGCAAATTATCTAAATACGTCTTCAACTGCTGTTTAAAACTAACGTGCTAATAAAATTGTATTTTTTGAGTTACATTTTTAATCAAATTAAGAAAGGTAATTCCTATGTAATGTGATGCACCTGTGATTTTTGTCAGGCTGAGCGGGTGTGTGACACAGTTTTAAGAGATTTTTCCCAAAATCCTAAATGTCAGCCAGAAATGGATGGTGGACATTATAGTGTAGTTTCTAAATGGCAAAGGTATTTAGTATGCAGACACATGTCTGTACCAAGTGTCACGTCTCTGTGACTTAACAGTGGCAGAGCTGAGCTCAAGACTTTACAGGCTTATTATAGCGCTCCCTGTGGGCCGGTCTGCACCATTTTCTGCATCTAAGTAATGACTCACCAACACTATTAATGCAGAGAATTAGAAAGATGTTTTATTAAAAACAGTATATAAGTCTTGTTGGGATGGTTGTTATTACACAGCTATTTGAGCAATATTGATTTCATTGTTATGATTTTACAGTCAGCTGAAATTACAGGAGTAATGTATTCGAACCTGCAGGCCATTAAAGATTTTTGAGGCAATAGTAAAAAGGAAAAAATACATTATGTGTAGATCCATTGGCAGGAAGTGGCAGACAAAATCAATTCCAGACGCTCAGTTTCAGGATAGTAAAAATAAAAAGGCTTTGATAAATATGGATTTAATACAATATAAAAATGCATCTTATGCAACACTTATTGGCAAGTTTGTCTTCCTCAAGAAGACCTTGAGGAGGGCGCGATGTATATTTATAACTTTTTATACCAATATTTATTTAAGACTTCTTTGTTTTTACCACCCTAATTGCCCTAAATTGGATTTGCATACCTCATCCTACCCGTGAATCTTTGCCTTCTTAATCTAAGTTCAAGAGCATCTGTGGATGCTGAAGCTTTTTTAAAAAATGACTAAAAAATATTAGTGGACTTCATGATGACTCTTTTCAGAGCTATTCACTATGAGAAGATTGTGTTTATACATACAGGACTAGAGTTGTACACAATAAGCAAATAGCATTGCTATAATATAAAAGAATCCATCACAATAACCCCGCAGTATCTGCTGTGTGTTGTGAAGCTTGTAATGTTCAACTTCTGTTCAAACTGATTAAGTTGTATTGTGAGAGTGTTGATTCAATTAGGAAGTTTATGTTGTTAAAGCAACAATATGTGAACTTTGATTAATTTTTTGAGATTTTTGTTTTGTAAAAAGAAAATTTGAATTCTCTGATTTGAGCCTCTTAAATTTTTATATTTTCTACATTCTTCACTCATTTATGACTGAATATCTTTGGTTTGTGGACAAAAGACATTTGGGGGTGTCATCTTGGGCTTTAGGAAACAGTGATTAACATTTTTTTAAACCGTTTCCTGACATTTTATAGACCAAACAACTAATCGATTAATCGCGAAAATAATCAACTGATTGTTAATTGCAGCCCTATTACAATATGCATATAAAGGGAACAAAGCAAAGTTAAGTTAAGGATCTGCATCAGTTAAGGTGTAACAACATGGCCAAATGATTTAAATGGCTGCAGTTGTTATATGTTGAAGTTCAGGGCTGCCAAAAGTAGGGCCTGGGTGCCGAAGTCGGCCCACCAAATGGTTCTGTTTGGCCCACCAGATGTTCCTGGTGAAAAAATTAAAACAATTATAGTAAAAAAATGTTTAATGGTGATATTTTTTAGCAAGTCAAAAATACTCTTTAAATATGTAGGATCCGTTACACGTTGCACAGGAAGTCAGTCAATCAAGGGAACTTCAGATCCTTGTACCATCTTTACAACATAACATTACAGTACAATAGGGTTTGGCCCTTGGCCCAACGGCCGACTAATAAGTATTACTTTTGGCCGTCCAAAGGAAAAGTTTGTGCATCCTGTTCTAAACGTTTTGAGATGCTGCATGCCAAATTTGCTTAACGTTATCATTTTAGTAGAACCCATTCAGATTATATGTTACTGGGCAAATATAAGATTACTTGAATCTGGGTATTTTTGTATTTTTTTTGCCTGTGCTGAGATCATTAACTATTTGACTGACTAATTCTGACACCTATGAGTTATACGGTTTGAGAGAATAAAAGTTTCAAAAAAAGTTTCTTGTACCCCTACAGAGACATGTTACAGATTACAGCAATGATTGCAGGTTTGCTCGCTTAATAGTAGAAATGTAAAGATGTTTATTGACTCCAATTAGCATTTCAGTCATTTCACCTTCTGTGCTGCAGCAGAGGTACATACAAGTTTTATTTTGGCTGGCTCTCAGCAGCATACGGTTTGTTTGTTGATGGCAGCATTACACTTTTATCTTTCCACAGAGCGCTGTTTGGAGCTTTAAAATGTGAGGCCGTTAGCAGGGGTCACAGATTATTGTTACAAATTAAATTATATGCAATTAACCTCTGTGTCTTCTAGGTACAGCTCCATCGTACAGTACAACTGTTTGAATAACTTTTGGCCTTTTGGATAGTTGCATTAGGACCTGGCTACTCTGCAGACAGGACCTGTGATTTACATTAATTGTAGCTGAATTAATTTAGGGCTTTGCAGTGGGATGTTTCATTCTTTGGCTAAACACACACACACACACAGACACACACACACTCACACACACACACACACACAGGCCACCTCGGGGACGAAGACTGTGAGGTGTGACCCTTTTACCCCTTATCCTCCCCCTGAGGCAGTGTGTGAGTCCAGTATTCAGGAGATGTGCCCCTCTGACTGCTAATGCCCCCCCATCCAATATGAGACAAGGTTGGAGGGTCATCTTCCATTTACACACACATACACACACACACACACGCACATGCGCGCGCGCACACACACACTGCCTGTCACTCACATGCACCAGTCTGCTCAGCTGACTGCTAATGTGGCACGGCCCCTCCGAGGTATTTTCTCCTCAGCCTCACTACAGTCACACTCTGCCCACACACGTCTACTGCCTTTCATCCCCCTTAACAAACCCCAAGATGATAGAAACAGGTGGACTGTATTGGTTCTCCTGCATAAATCTCAACAGGAAGGAAGCATTAAATTTTCGAATACTGAGCGTAATATGTCTAAAATACTAACTGCAGTGGGACACATCATCAGGATGTGGTTTTATTTGGCTTGAAACAACCTGTGCAGGTTCCCTGCTCTAAAGCTTCTTAGCCCCCTGATGTTCCTCCTGTCATTTTTCCACAACAACACCCACCTAGAAACATTTTCCCAGCTGCCTCCCCCTCATCAAACTATGCCTCCAGGCAAACCTCGCCAATGCACATTGTTGCTTAGTGAGCTTCCCATTTTAAAGCCATAGAGCCATGTTAAGTAAATGTGCTATACACATGCAAATCATACTCATTATATCCTAACTGATCCACATTTCACACTGTGTGCATGTTGCAAGCCATTGTCCTGCTCGCAGGAGCCCATTGTGCATCCCTCGAGGGATTTGTCTTTTCAGGCATTCAGTCATTTTGTAAAATCTCTCCTTTGTTGTATTTATTTCTGTACAGATGTGTTCCCACTGCACAAGATCTTCCACCTGTGGGACACACTGCTGCTGGGTAACTCCTCATTCCCCTTCTGTATCGGCGTGGCCATATTGCAGCAGCTCAGGGACCGTCTCCTGGCTAATGGCTTCAATGAGTGCATCCTGCTCTTCTCTGACCTGCCAGGTAGGAGCATGAGCTGGTGTTTACATCTTTGTCCATTTATCCCAAATGTTATTTGATTATAACAAGAAGCTAACAGCATCTTTCATGATTTAAAGCAAAATTATGTAGTATGTAAGTTTCTGGCCACTGTCGTAAATATGAATCCGAGCTTTCTGTAACAATTTGTCAGACGTTATGTAGGTGCTAACTACAAACACAACTCATTACATCATAACAGTGTCGTGTTGAAAACTTGTATCTTGGAGTAAACGTGTGTAACACTGATCCTACCCTCTCACTGAAGTTACATAGTGCAGAGTGGCTGAGGCAGAGACACCACTCACCCCATTACAAGACACTGTACCATCAAATTTATTTTGAAGCTGTTACTTTAACATAAAAAAAGTTACAAGATGCTGCTTTAATTGTCTGTGTGCATGAAGCTGTAGCACCTCTACATTTGTAAACAAGTAAAAACAGATTTTTTTTTCTGTCTTCCTTAAACCTGACTCGAAGGTTGTCCATCTGTATCAGCAACTGGCGTTTTGCAGGAGGCTGGTTTTCATTCCTCCGAGTACTAATGTGTGCTGATGTGTTTGAGTTAATGATATCCTCAAAGCCGACAGCTCTGTGCTCCTACACAGACATACTCCCTCCTTGATGTGCTCTAGGCTTGCCCCACTCTGCTCTGCATCTGTCGAACAGTCAACCCGCCGCACCCTGGGAATTGTTTGCCGCAGCGATCACAACCTTTGTGGTTTTCCAGCATTCCCATCATTTATCATTTTTCCTTCAGAGCTCTAACTCCATCTTCAGTCTGTGTGGACTGTTTAGCCACTCGACGATATGAGCCAGAGAGATGAAGTGGCACTACGAGCCACAAATGCAGGATTACGCATGCAAGGAAAGGAGATAGTTGTAAATAAATAAAGTCAAGGGTTAGCTTGGGGATGTGAGGCTAGTAGGCTGCCTGAAGCACAATAAAAGAGATAACGAGATTTGTCTTAAGAACTGCACGCCACACAGGCTGAAGGAGCTGTGGTATGAAATGGCACTGGCAGGAAAAAGGGGGGTGAGAAAGTCCGTGTAGAAGCATCACACGTGATACACCTGCATGTGTTTTACTTTTTCAATACGAATAATGACACACATTGTAAATTACAGGTCTTTAAACTCTCAATACACCATTACAAGTGACATGTCACCGCAGTGCAAAAATGAGCTGTTGGAGGTGGGCGTATGGGTGGCAAATATTGAAATATAGTCTTTAAACTATGCATTATGGTTGTTAATCCCTACAGGCTTCAGTGCATTACAGGCAAGAGGATTCATTCTGCCTCCTCTTTTTCGAAAAAGACACAGGAGGAGGGCCGACAAATCAAGGGGGAATTCAGTGGCTTGATTCTAATCACACCAGCTTGATGGGGATGCATACTTATTAGCTTTGCTCTGATGATTGAATGTGTTTTGTTGAGGTCTTTTAACAGACTGACTCCCAGTCCAAAGTTTGTAATGTGCTATAGGAAGACGGTGACACTTTGCCCGAGGGACTTTGATGGTTTTGTCGGCTGCATATGCCACCCAGAGTGAAGATTCCTAACAGTGTCTCTTAATGTGTGCCCTCTTTACTGCTCCTTTTCAGATGCACAATGCGATTACTTCAGCAAAGCATCGGTGACATAAAATCCGAGTGCGGCATTCATAATGTATGTCTTCAGAATGTACCTCTCGCCTGGGGGATATCTCAAAGAATTTCACTTTAAAACTCTATTTCCAAACGCTGCTTAGCCCTCTTTTTTTCCTACTGAAAGGCAGAATGACATTGGGGTTTTTAAACTAACAGAGACAGGGACGATTTGTCCAAACGGGGCTGCTGGAGCACTCTGTAAACTAAGGCCAACAGCAGCCTCCCCTTCTGCCTAAATTCAGTGTTGCCATACTTCACTGTGTTTTACTGCCCAAGTCCAACAGATTCATGTGATGAGGCGGAAGGGAAGAGGAGAGCCAGTTCTCCTTATAAAGGTAAAATATGTTGGCCTAGAGCTGCAGTCAGCTTCTTTGGCATGTTTTCCTGAGAGTGGCTACTGCTGCCAGCTCGTTTCTGTATATCATTGCCAGCCTCATTATCGCAGCTTGTGTATACCTGGGTAGTTACAGTGTAGTATCTGGCACTTTCTCTAAACTATATTAGGATGAATTCTGGGCTACAGCCTGACCTCGAACAGGACTTGTTTACTTTAGCTTCCAGCCAAGTTCTGGTTCACACTCAAGATTTTATATAACTTGTTACAGAGACGGACTGCTTAATCCAAATGAATATCACACAGTTAAGCACAGTACTTATCACCTTCACCAAATAACAGAGGAGGTCTAACTACTGTGGGCTTATTGGCCTGGAGTGTGCACTGTTTGTTTCTTTAGCCGTAGAGAGTTGGTCTGTCCAGTGCCTGTTTCACCACGATGGTCCAGATTATAAGATCCCAAAAGCTAGTTGATGGATTGCCATGGAATTTCGTAAATACATTTATAGTTCCCAGAGGATGAACCCTACTGACTTTAGTGAATCCCTGACTTTTCTACTGGCACCATCATCAGTCCAAAGTTGGATAGTTCATGACCAAATTCTTGCAAAACGATTGCCTTTTTCTGTCGACTCAGCTGTACTATATGTTCAGTGCTAAATGACAAATGTCAGCATGGCAACATGCCATCGTAATACCATCAAATCTAATGCATATATGCATAGGTTACTGACTCCTTTTCCATTGGTAGTTTTTTTTTTCTGGTGTGTCATGTTTGTCGCAAATGTGCCGTTAAAAGGGAACAGTAGATAGAAACATGGAGATAAAGTGTTTACTTTACATATCTTGTACATCAAACTCGGCACCCACTGAATTTGTGGATGGAAAAGTTTGAATGCACCAGTGCCCTTAACTTCGACATGCGTCATAGCATTGCACCAGAAAAGAGGTGAAAATTAGCCCATGTCCACCCAGGTGTCATGTTTCCGTCACTACCCATAACTGCTACAGTCATTTTGACACAGGAATGAATGCCGATTGTACCCTTTTCCCACTGAAGACAAAAACCAGATGTTATTGGGTGTTAATGGTTTTGTGGCGAAGTGTGAATGGGGTATATAATATGGTGAACATGTTGCCCATTACATTTAAGAAACAGCAGCATACTAGCATTGTCACGGTGAACATACTGTTAGCTTAAAGTGCTACTAAGTGCAGCTTCACAGAGCTGCTAGGATGTCTGTAGACTCTCTATATCACCCTTCTTTACAGTTCAATGCTAAATATCAATATATCATGCAGAGCATTTGATGCAATACATAGAACCTTAAATTAAAAAAATGTTAAGCCTATCATACCTATAAATGTTAAGTTATATCATTTTCTAATAGATCTTGTCAGCCTCGGTTAGAAGCAATGCTTCTGAGGGTAGTCTGTATGTGCTCTGCCTTAAATACATTGATGTAGTAGACACACACACACACACACACACACACATACACACACGGACTTGAGTTATAGTAGATAACCTATGATTTGTGGTCCGCACCTGCTCCTTTCTGCCATCAGCCGTGCAGAATTGATGTCCTCATACAACTGAGGCTTCCATTCATTTGTTTCAGAGTAGACTCCACATGCTCCACGTGCTTGTAACCACAGGAACGGCATGTGGGAAGCCAGAAAAACATACCCTGTTGCTGGCTGGCCACCATAAAAGAAGAAAAATACACTCAATTTAGTTTATGCGGCATGCAAGGAAAAAGGAATCAAAGAGAAAAAGATTGTCTCTCTGAATCATGCTCAAAACATTTAGGACACAACTGATTTTAACGTGTTAACACTGTACTTGCGTTAAAAACTAGCAGTTGCACTTTCAAACTGAGTCGTTCTGTTGGAGCGCATCATTTCCCACTTTGCACCATGTGAGGTACACTTCATCATTGACATTTGTGCTAATTTTAGCCTGTGCATGATGGAAGCCTCTTTTTTTTTTTTTTCTACTGGTGACGGCTGTGTCAGTGCTAAAAAGGATTATGTATTATACATTTTGACTTAATCTAAGGTTACCAGAAAGAGCTGAACTTTGAAAGACGCATAAGTAGGCGTGACATTTAGTTGCGAAATAAAAAAGAAAAGTCTGCTCTCTCTCTCTATTCCTGCCTGCAAACTGTCGGACTAAAAGTTAACAGTCAAGATAACGTTACAGGACAGTGGCTCTTAAATGATTCAGACACACACACACACTCTCTTTCCCTCCTTCTAGGCAGTAAATGGGGCCAGTGACAATAATTCTCAGTGACAAGCCTATTACACATAGCACTGTGAAGTCTATAGTTGCCGATATTTCTTTGAAGAAGAGGGGTCCAGATTTAAAGGAAGCGATACAGACTATGAGGTCATGTTCATACACTGATTCTCCAAACTGTCAATATGTCTGTTAAGATATGTGCACTGTAACTCAGCAACTTGCTCTTCACACAAATGTTACTAAAGTCATCCTGACTCCACAGACGGTAACAAAAGACTGAAATATTGCTGAATTATTTACAGTTTTGTGAATGATATGACAGTCAGTATATCAGACTCTGATATAAAATTAAATGTATATCAGGTGAGACCTGTGCTGCAACATTTTGCCTTGAAGCCAGCAATACATCTCAGCTTGCCATTTGATAGCAATTAATCTCATTTTGTGATTCCCATTTGCTTAGTCTTGTAGCCTCGGGCAATCTATAACTTTCTCTTGTTTGGAGACTTCATTGATTCACAATGGACCAGAGAGGCTCTCCGGCTGACAGGAACCGTGTGTTTACTGATGATGCAGCGGCATTTGCCTTCACGGGACATTAGCATCTGTCTCAGTGAGCAGAGCTGGGCACAGAACTGATGAGCTCTAGTTATAAACGTTTACTTCTGAGAAAAACAACCACGAGCTGCTGGAAGTGCTTGAGGCAGTGTTGCATACAGGGACACCTAGATAACACTAGCAGAAGGGGAGGTAGGACATTGATGTTGAAGGTTTAGTGTTGGGAGTGTTTGACAAATCCGGCATGGCGTATTTGCATTGACATTTAGGGATTTGGCTGATAGTCTGATGTGGAGCCTTAAAATGAGAGTACAAATAAAATAAGATTAAATCCTATCACAGGCAACTTGGATAATATCCATCGGGTTCTGAAAATTATTGATCTGGCTTCAGTTAAGCTACGTCTAAAAAATACTTCGACCTTAGGGGAGCAGAAGTTCTCATTTAAGATGACTGACAGAGGGTGTTATGACATTGAGAACTGTAAAATTAAATTAATAATGCTGTCTTGTAGTTCGTCTGAGTGGTTCCAGTGTGCAACCAACACATTTGGATGACTGACAGGCTCCTCTGTTTACAATTTCATGCGAGAAAACAAAAAACAAGCAGACAAAAATATCCTCATGAACGCAATAAACTACTTGGGCAAAGGAAAAGTCTAAAATCGAATTCCAGAATTAGAATCAGCTTTTTTTGACCAAGTATTTGTACACATATTTCAGTTTTTTTAATTGCTCTCAAAGTTCTTACATAGGAATGCCATAACTGGACAACAGTGCTGGACAAATAAAGGGAAAGAATACACAGGACGTTTGTGTTCACAAGAACGTGAAAAAATAAGTGTATGAAGTATAAAACAGCATGCAGGTTTTATTTTCAAAGTGAGAGTGACAGTGCTTGATGATATGTTCATATGTACATACATTTGTATGTTAGAAATTAATTCTAAACTGTAAAAATGCAATCTGTAATGGAAGTAAGTGTATGTTTTTGTGTCCGATGGTTATTAACTCGGTATGACTGAATATACAGAATACATTTGTCTAAACTGATTAAAAAAGAGACAGATTTACATCTCTTGTCGACAATAATAATTATTATAATATATTATTATATTATAATAACATTTTCTACGCTTATAATAAAAAGACAATACTCTGACAAAGTCACTGGTCCCCTCCGTTGTTGCTGGTGCATCTGTGCAGCGTGCATCTTGATCATTTGGCCACATCATCAGGGATCAGGCATGCATAACTAAAATGTTTTTTTTACCAGCCGTGACATCGTGGCTGTTATTGTTTTCACCTTGTCAGTCTGTGTGTATGTGTGTGTGTGTGCGCGTGTGACCGTCCGTGTGTGTCATTATGGCATTATGTGGTCATGGAGTCACATTCTGTAGCAAGAACTACCGCAGAAGAAGAAACGTTGCAGGTGTGTAGTTGAGGTCAAAATGAAGGCTGAGTTTGAAGGTTGCTGGAAGTAATAGGTTAGGAACTAGTATGGACATTATGGCTGGTGTGATCCCATCACGAGATGGTCTCTATTTCTCAGCACGAGTGTCATGGACTTGTTTCCTTTGTTGTTTAAAGCCACTATCATGGTTTATGTGCATATTCTTTTAATGCGGCCTGGTATAAGCATGCATGTTAGTACTTAGTATAATCCCAACAGGTTAGTCACCTCTACAGCTCTCCTATAAGCTGTGTTAGTTAAAAAAAAACAAAAAAAAAACATCAAACATTAAGGAAGTAGGTAAGATTTGAGTGGTCAAAGGTCACTGTGACCTCACAAACACATTACTCAACAATTTTATATGATAAGTATGACAAAAATGTTTTACGCAAATGTCCAGAAGGACAAAATGATGACGAAAATGAAGTGATGACATTTTTTATCAAAAAGGTCAAAGGTCAGTTTACTGTGACATCTTAATATTCTGCAAACATGTTCTGGCCATTATTTGACACCATACCTCAGGAACAGCAACGTGACTGGTGCACAGAGGCATACAACCACAATGTGGTAGTTCTAGTTTGTACAATAATGTCATAGCTTTGAAACTAAATATGCACGTGGGAGAAGCTATCCTTTCTAACGCGTGGTTAATACTGTAACGGGGTGTATTTTATCCCAAACCATCTTTTGTTAAACTTAACCAAGTATTTTTGTTGCCTTAACCCAACCAAACTGGGATAGAAAAATGAAAAATGGGGGATTAATAAGTGAACTTGGTGTAAAAAATAGTCAACAGTATAACAGTATGTTCCAAACTGGACATGAACCCCAGCCTCCTAGGTGAGAATCCTGTACTTACTCATTTAGTCACAATGACTTGCGCCTAATGTGGAGTTTGTCGCTTTTTCACAAGTTGAAATGATTGTCCTGCAGCAACACGAGGCACACAGCTATGACATCACAACAGTCAATTGTCAATTATGATGTTCTGGGAACAGCACCAACCCATCGATATCAAATAAACCCAGTTCGGAATGAGATGGGGGATAAAGGAAAGCTGCGGACATTGATTGATGACTGAAAGAGCAGTGTTAAGTAGAGACTAATTATGGCAACTTAACGTTGTTTTCCATGAATAATACATGCATCCTTTAAAGCCATGCTGAAAATAAAAACAAGCAATCATTGGAATACGCCTTCAACAGCATGCATAATGCACCCAATATCATCAGTGTCATCACGGTTTACAATGAAAAAGGTATTCAAAAAGGGGGAGATGGGATTGTCAAGAGTACTGATGGCCAGCTTTGTAATTTAATCATGAGTAATTTTCATGGTGTGTTTGTTATATCAAAGGTTGAAACATTAAAATGCATCAGCTATTTATTTTGCTTCCATTATCTCTTCTTTCCATTATTGTCAGGTCGATCTTCCTCTGTACCACAATCCAATTCCACAAAGCCCTCGAGTTGCTCTTAACTAATCATACTATTCTACTATTTGTGGCAGCAAATCACAGCCCACAATCAGCGCCTATACATAATTACTAAAATGTAATTTTGTCTGACTAAGAAGAAAAATTGCTCCTTAACAGAATTGGCTGCCTTGGAATGCCCAGCTGAGCCCAGGGCTTGTTTAAACCGCTATCAATCTCCTCTTCCTCATTCCTGCCTCTTTTAGCAGGAGGAGTGATTGCATGCAGCATTCGTCGCCCTAGGGAGGGAAAATGTGTTTCCCTGAACTGCCTGTGAGCCTGTCTGTGAGGAATCTCAGACCACCAGTGTGTTTCTCACTGGAATGAACCTTGTAACTGAGTCTGTGAGGTCCCAGCCCCTGAGAGCTGACAACCCCCTAACCTTGATGCCGCTGTGGGACGGATGGGGAGAAAGATACATCTTCTATATAATTTCACTTGAGCCCGGGCCAGGTGCAGGTCAAACCAAGGAGCACTCATTAACCAGACTTGGTTTTTATCCACAAAAAAAGGGGAGTGAAAGCGAGAGGCTGTCAGTGTGAAAGACTGCGAAGGAAAGAATTCATAATATACCCAAATCCTCGGCTAATCCAGTGAGTCCCTGTTCCCTAATCCGCTCTATTCTCGACGCGAGAACCAGGAGAAGGATGGATACCGCTGGAGAGGCATTAAGGGAGAAGAGAAGAAATTTTACTTTGCACTATAAACCCATTTTGGGGCTGGAGCTCAGATGAGGGACAGCCGCTAAACGATGGGCAGTTATTATCTTAGAGAGCCACTGGCACTGCTGGATGACTACTTAAGATTATTAATGGCAGCAAAATGCCAAGGTCAAGCTGCTCACTTCTGCAACTCAACCTCCCACACTACATTTACATAATCTCTTATGAATTATGTGTGATTCAAGGGAGGGAATCACAATTTATTTTTTTTTAATTTGCATGCTTTACACTCAATGTTTTCATTCATTCATTTTCTCAGACAGACTTTGAATAATTTATTGAAGTAAATTGTTATCAGCCGTAATTGAAAATTGAGAGATTAGTAGAAAACCCTCCTTTTTTTTGCTTCTATGTATTAAACTTGAATGGATTGCCATTGAATTGGTGCAGTCATTTTCCCCTCAGGATTAATTGTTATAATTTTGGTGATCTTCTGAGTTTTCATCTAGTGTCACCATCAGGTCAAAATGTTTATTTGTCCAACACTTTTTCATTTGTTCTTCACAAATTTGCTACTAACGATAAGCCTACCAACCTCAGCTGTCATTTGTGTTTCGTGCTACCTCGCAATTGTTAGCATGCTTCATTAAGATGGTGATTAATCAAACATTATACCTGCTAAGTGTTAGCATGCTGACGTTAAGCAAAGCACCATTGTGTCAAAGTAAAACCCCACAGAACAGCTAGCATGGTTTGCTTTCAGCTAGCTAGACTTATATACACAGAGAGTGATTAACTAATGGAATACAAGTGAGTAGGAAAAAAGACATAGATTATTTCAAATCAATTTTATTTATGCAGCCAAAAATCACAATCACATTGCCTCAGTGGGCTTTACAATCTGTACAGTGAACAACATCCTGTGTCCTTAGATCCTCGATTCTAGTGAGGAAAATGTAAAAAATGTCTGCTGTAAAGTTGGGTATTTTAACAGCGGGGTCGATGGGGATTGATTCACTTTTGGAGCAAGCCTCAAGTGGCCATTCGAGGAGGCAATATGATGTATAAAGGATCCATGTTTGCGAGATTAGTGCATAAAAAAGTGATGTGCATCAATGTTTGCTAGCTTAGTATTATCATTATTATTATTATTATTATTATTCTTATCAACTTTTCCAAAACATGAATGAAGCAAGCAATACAGTATGATGGCTAAGTTGTTCATGACTTTGCTCATAGGCTCTCCAACTTCAACACTGACGAGCCAAATTTTCAAATGTTCCTCCTGTTCCTTTTTGTTGCACAGAAATTGACATTGAGCGCTGTGTTCGTGAATCTATCACCCTCTTCTGCTGGACTCCAAAGAGCGCGACATACCGACAGCATGCCCAGCCACCGAAGGCTGCTGGCGACAATGGCTTTGGGAAAACAGCAACGTACTACTCGTCTGACTACCAGGACATGCCCAAGACAGACCTGGTGAGGTTTACTCATCACACACACACTCACACATGTAAACTTTACAGAAAGTGCCAGAAATGTATACCCTAAATAGTGACTCACTGCACGTTACCCAACACCTGTTCTTTTCAGTAATCAACACCTTATTGTAGAACAGCAGAGTGGCTCCAGCAGGCCGGTTAAGCTGTATTGATTTTTCATGTTAGAATGAGTTCCTCAGGAATCAAAAGTTACAGTTTAATGATCAACACACTATATGGCAACCCCTTTAATTCCCAAAGTGGCCAAATATTGATTTGTTTATTTCTCTTAACAAATACAAACAGTCACCCAATTCCAAACGTCTCAGCATAAATAAAGTAAAACTTTTTTTAATAACGCACTTTTTAAAATACTGTTGCAGTGTACAGTAAAGCACTTTGCAATAAACAAAAATGCATTAGCTTAAATTAGATTAATTTTGAAGTTTTTAGGAGCAAGTTTGTAGGAGCAAGGGCAAGATGTCCGTCCCTCTGAGAATACACAAACAGATATATGTGGAATTAAAGATAAGTTAGCCTATAAAGCAAATGTGTATGCAAACAAACCAACATGAAAAGTGTTGATTCATAGTTTTGAGAAGTGTTTATTGATGTGATGCTGTCTCTCACAAAGGCCTTTTGTCTTTGTTTAGTATTTGTGCCGCAGCCTTGTTTGCCTTTCACACCTGAATGCATCGTGTCCAGAAAGCGCACACACACTCTGTCAGCCCTATCTGCTGTGTGCCCAAGTGATTGCTGTAATCTTTCTCATTCAGCCGAAGCTGAATGAGAAATGGGTGGGTGGTGGCATTGATCCATGGGCGCATCTTTCTGAACCCCACCTCTTCCTCAGAAGACATTCAGACAGGAGTGCCTGGAAATGTCAGTGTTCATCACTGGACTGACCACAGACACAGGCACATACAGAACACATCAAACTAATTACACAGTTTGACTGCAGAGAGAAAAAAACAGAAAATAGAAGTTGAATGCCAATCTAGAAATTCGCGGCTCATTACTCACTATTACACATGTCGGCACAGATCATCATCTGACCTGAAGACGGACTCAGTGAAATAGTTTTTTACGCATTTGACTTTGTCAGCCACAAGAGTAAAACTGAAGACTGGAGACGAAAAAATAAGGTTAATGGAAAGTCACATATGACAACATGCAGTCTCGTACAAAATCCCTTTCCAGATGCTTGATGTAAACACCTTAATCAACATGAACTGTGAATTTTATTCCATTTAAAGGGACTTGTTTGAGGCGTCCACTACATTTTCTCCAGATTAGAATGCGCCAGGTAAATAAACACTAAGACTATTTTTTATATATGCACTACAATTACACCTATAGCAGTTTTTTGATAATTATGCGCTCTCTCTACCGTCTTTCTCAGGGCAGCTGTCTTTGAACAGGGGATGTCGTTGTTTCCAAAGAAACATCTCTCAAAGATTGGCTGGCTTCAAAGTCTTATTGCTAAATCACTAATAATAAAGAAAAAATGTCACAGTACAGTTCCGGTGCAGTAGGAGATATTAATCAGCAGTCCTAAACTTCTCCTAAAAGCCTTTTATTTAAAGGAATTCCAACACAAAAAAGTTCTTCTGTATGTTTCAAAACTTTTAGTGTCAGCACAGAGTTCAGGCAACACAATACTCATTATTACTGTAGACATGTGGAACAACAGTTAGACAGTCAGTTCAGCCGTTTTCGGTGGTTTGCCACAATGTCTTGACTCTCCAAAATATTGTAAAACATGGGATAGCTTGTACTGTACTAACGTTTTTTATTTAGTACTATTTGCTGTATGTTTGTGTTGCATGCTTCCCCATTGCCCGTCTCTCTGGTAACAGAGCAGGACGCTCTGTCAGCAGATTCTCAGCCCTCGTAGTGAGCAGACATCCATCTCACTGGACAGCTGCTGTCCACTCAGCTTGGTCTGAGTGACTGTACTGGAGAAAACAAGCTCTCTTTCTCCTTTCTCTGAGCCTCTTATAGCAAAACAAACACAAAATTGATCTCATGAAATTGCCTCTGTTTTTATGAATCTATGAAAATGATTTAGTTTGCGTCCAGTTGGTGGATCAAGTAAGGTGGTCTTCTTTCTCACATAGCTTATTGATAATGTTCACATGCAGATGTGTGCAGACTCCTCTGTGGCAGCTCAAATAGAGCTTTGAGAAATCAAAATTAAAAAAAAAATGCAGCACTGTGTGCAGGGGAGACTAGTGCCATTCCCTGTGGACGAGCAGATGTTTTGCTCACTGTCGTCTAATAGCTGGCAGGGCTCGAAATTCAATAATTGAGCAAATGGATGTCGGTGAGTAAACAGGAAGGCTTCCTGGTTCCAATTTTTCAGGACTTGCGCACCACATGTGTCCATGAACATGGGGCATTCTCAATCAGGTAGGATGACGTGTACAGCACAAGAACTGTAGTGAATGGCTAAAACCGGTGTGTGTTATCGGACAGGGTTTAGACACAATCATATGAACACCTCTACATTATGCAGTATATGATGCAATCTAACATTAAACCTCTGC
Organism: Pagrus major; assembly: GCF_040436345.1. Lineage (NCBI taxonomy): Eukaryota > Metazoa > Chordata > Actinopteri > Spariformes > Sparidae > Pagrus > Pagrus major. Next base: position 14,480,736 of record NC_133215.1, read on the forward strand.
TATATATTGTAGCATTTTGATGCTTATTATATACTGTTTTGTTGACAATATGATAAGTTGTTTCATCTGTTAGAAACAATATTATATCTCGATATTATATAATCCATGACAACACCACCACTGACAGACTTCTTCCTCACAAAGGAAAGAAACATAAAGGTTGTTAAACGAAACCGAGTTTAGTCCTTTAGTAACTATTTTCTTCAATAGAAAAAAAGATTTTTGGTGAAGTTGTACAGAGCTACGGGCAGCCGAATCTAAGTGTGCCGCTGTCGCCATGGCAAAGAATACCTCTGACACAGTCAGCTGTAAATAAACTCTTCGTGTTGATTTGTCCACCACATATACAATTTATTTCCAAATATACAACCCTGAGTCCTAAACCCCCGGAGTAATATCCTTTCTACAATCATGTGTTTCACAAAGTGGTGAATAAGCATATATTTACAAAAATCAATGAAGTTGATGATGTAAAACATTAACTATATTGTACTGTTTTCAATTAGGCATGTGTCCAACAGGATTTGGGATCAGGGTTGCAGAAGCTTAATCATATGTTAGGTCTATAACATATTCCAGTGATAAATCTCCCAAGTAAAGCTCATTCTGCTTTAGTGTTTCAGCTTGAATACTATACGTGTATACCGTGTGCTTCATGATTAACTGACTAAGTACGGTTACGATTTTGTCTCCAACTGTTTCAGTCATCACACTAAAGCACAAAGCAAGTTGCTTATGCAACACTAAAGCAGTGTTATATTTCAGCCACTGTAAGTCAGTTGTCAAAGACCACAGCTGGACTCAAATTCTGTCTTTTGTCAGCAGAAATAGAGGTGAATTTTCATTAGAGGGGGCTGCTTTTTCTGTCCCTCCCACGAATAATCATTCATCTCAGAGCCATATTGGTAACTGCTGTGTGGCCAGATTTAAACCAGGAGGTACTGTATATGAAAATCTGGGAGGATTCTTTGCTTTAAAACCCTCCTCTATGTGGAAATTGGTGTGTGTGTTTGTGGCCACAGTGAGGGGTATTTGTTGTCAGCGGTTTTTCCCAGATCATGACCTCAATTATGCTCTTCTTCTCTTTTTCTGACTGCAGACTTGGCAAAATATGTTTGTTTTTTTTGTAGAAGTTATGCCTAAACACTTAAGACAGTGTTGTTTGATATCCGAACATCTCAGCACAGTTAGAATCATGCAGTGTGAAGGCACTTTAAGTGAGTCATTGACCTTGTCATCAAGCTTTATCCGAGCTATACAACACCGTTGTTTCTAGTTCAGTATGCAAACTGATCAGGGTTTTTTTTTTTGGCAGCTGTGTACCGTGAGCATTTCTGTGTAGATGCACTCACAAAAACAAACCACTGCAGAGGATTTGTGCCTGCTTATCAGCGGCTCCAGTTTAGGCTCGTCACTGTCAGTCCAGTGAAATGCAAAAGTGTCATTAAGCCATCCTCAGCTGGCACACGCTGCTCGTCATGACATTTAAGTCACCACACAGTGCTCCATCAGCCTCAAGCAATGACAGGCTGCTATTTCTGTCTGTATATTTTATGTGTATGGATACATTTATGTATATTTGTCAAAGGAGAGAGACATTATTTAGTTTCACTGAAGTGGATCTATAGGCGTTGCCACTCAGACAAGCAAATGTAGATACCTGAAGTGCTCATCCACTTTCCTTCAAAGACGGTCACAAAAAATACGGCCCATGAACTGTGTCAAACCCAAAACAGATCGGCGTGTGACTGGACAGAGTGGAACCTCTGCTCCAACACGATAAATCAGCTGATTACAGCAATCCTCGGGGTTTTTTATAATGATGAGTAATGATTGGGAGGAATTGAAAGGTCGCATCCTAGATGATGGCTTTACACAGACGTGTTTTTTCCTGTTATCAAGCACAACACGTTGGCTGAACACCCATCTATCACTTCGTTGTTTTTCAATCATGTGTACGGAAAAGATTAGCAGTGGTGCATTGTCATGACTACTGCTCATCTGTCGATTATATCTTTGGTGTTTATTTAGATGAACCTTGAAAAAATATACAGATCCCCAAGGAACAAAATGTTTTTTATACACACCAGTATCTTTACATCTAGTAAACTATGCTTGTTTCTCAATTGATTTATGTATGCCAGCATGAAAACAGCTGCTTTCACCACTGCTTCAGTGATAAATTGGCCTGCGATATTTGCCAGGACTTGCTGTAATCATTGCTCATCACAGTGAAAAGCACCGCAAGCTCAGGAGGTTAAGACCCGGCTGAATCCACTGGCAGTTTTGGCTGCGCTGATTCAAGTCATTGTGAAGAATTTGAAGAAAATGAAATGTGTTTGCCACCGAATTGATGGAGCTTTGTCAGTGGCTAATCTTTCAATAGTACTGTGAGGAGGAAGAGTTTTTACAGCTGCTCCCTTTACCACCACCACTGCCAGGCAGGCAGATGTAATGGAAAAACACCAATATGCCATATCTGGTCCGAAACCAAAATATTGCTTCACAGATACGTGCAACTGTCTTCCCCTCAGATTTGGATTTTATTTCATTTTGCTGAAGTATTGACAATCGATTACAAGATACATTTGAAATGAATAGAAGTAAGGTTTGTGTTTTCACACCACTCCCGCTCGACAGTTAGGCGGTGTCATTAGATGAAAATATTTGAGTATTGGAATGCTACATGAAATATGAGAAAAGCCTTATGCGCATACCCTTTTGACATTAGTCATTTGCTTGCTTTCCTCACTTCCATTTCTCTGATCACAGCCAATCAGAGTGATTTCTCTCACCGACACACATCGCTGTCGATTGAATTGAAACAAAAGCAAACGGTGCTGGACACACAGCAGAAACTAGGGCCACAGACACTCACTGACAGCCCGACCATTGGTGTGTCAGGGCCCTAACATTAGTGTCAGTGGGGGTATATTTACATGATATGATACCGTGCTGTTTAGAAACTTTGATCAGCTTGTCAGCTTGTTTGTTCTGGTTTGAACATTTCATTTGTCTCTCGCTGCAGCCTTCTTTACATGTACAGCTTACTCTATAATGCCATTTAAGCATGTTTTTTTTCAACAGCTTCCTGCTCACATTTTTTGAAGACGTGGGGTATCTGATCTCTTAAATTTCTTATTTAGATCCTTCATTTCAAACCTTTATTTAAGACTCTGGGAATCAGATCTTTGGAGAAACGAATAAAATAAAAATGATTACATCTTTTACATATTTTGGAATTTTTGTGCTGTACAAAGTAAGTCAATTTGTAGCTGAAAAAGAGCCGAACACAGAGCCCACCTCTCCACTGTGGCTTTTGCAGGGAATTTAAAGATGCTTAACATGTCAGCACAGATAAATGAAAGTTATCAATCACTTTCCAGTTGGTTTTCATTTGTAAGCTTAGTGTACACAGGCAGGTTTTACCAAGCAGGGGTGTTCAGTCACACCCTGGTTTACTCTAAAGTTAAACTAAATGGATTCCCACTTTTCTATAGCCTGTTTAAACATGGCAAGTTGTGCCGAGTCGAACCATATCTGGAGTCAGGTCAGATCCATTTCGTCATCCTGTCTCTGGTTTTCATGCACTGCTTTTGAATGTTATCAACTCAAGACAAGCACACCATCAGTTAGAGATACACATGCAGGAGTCAAGCCAGGCCACTGCTATTGGCTGCTGTTGTAGCGTTTAGACGTATGATTGTAGCACCATCACCACATCTTATTACACTTCTACTTTTTTAAATGGTAAGTCCATGGAGTCACAATCTTCTGCCAGAATTTCCTTGTTTCCATCAAAGTCAGGTCCCGTCAGTGTCACATCAGCTGGTTGTATCGATCCGTCAGGCTGAAATCTTGGTTTGAAATGTACACTGTCATGTGTGAGTTCTGTAATAAATGCCATTTGAAACATGTTGTGACACAGAGGACACAACTCAACACTTTCGTAATTTTGTGGCTTCAGTTTCTAGTGTATTTTATGTGTTTCATTGGCTTGCATAATATTCAGGGTTTCCTGATGGGTACATCTGCTGACGTCCACTAACATTTCAATTAAATAAAAAAATCAGAGATAAATGGCACCATTTCTAACATTTCAAATGCCATCTATTTAATGAGTGTGGCTCTTTGTTTTGACCTTCATCTAACTGAATTTGTCATGAGACAAGATTTATCAGGATCTGAGTGCCCTATCATTTGCAAAGCAATTTGGAAATGTCTTTCAATGAATAGCAGTTCAATATTCCACCCAAATACTAACTAAAAACACAAACAACTAAACAGAAACTGACATTATGTGTATGACACTAGTAATTGCATGTCGGGTGTTGAATCAAAAAAGGTATTCGGTATGTTTTTACTTCAGAGGTTGTTAGACATCAGATTAAAAGTTGAAAAAGAAATCAAAGAGGTGACCGACTTTTTCTTTGCAACAAAACAAATTGTTGGTTATGGCAGATAAGCCATCATGAATATGTAGATCTTCTCTCTCATGTGGCCTAGAATAGCTATTGTCAACCTCTCTGTTGATAATCCAAAAGAGCAGAATACAGTTGTTTGTTGAAAACAATGCACCGCTCCTCAAATCTCTTCCCCATTCCCATTCTGACCCTGTGTTGATGCAGCGGAGTGAAACTTCTCTCTTTAGACATGTCCATACAAAGTATTACTATGGAGAATTGAGAAATATTTTGCCATAATCACAGTTCAAATCAGATACCTCTTGACATAATCAGGTTATGAATATAAATCAGAAACAAAACCTCAATTGTTTTAAAACATTTGAAAGAGAAAATGTAAAGGCTTTCGATGTCTCTAGTCACAGCCTAGATTCAAGTTTTACAAGAGTTTGAATATATTCAGAATCATGCCTTCATAAAACCTTGCAGTCAGACAATGTATTACAGACAGTATAAGTCGAATTACCACCAGTCAATAATTTTGGCTTCATGGAGCAAAACTTTCTTTATGCTTTAATGCTTTACTGAATGAGATTGCTGCAAAGATGTGATAATGTTTTCACTGATGCGATCAACTCTGCTAAGATACTTATAGTCTGTATGGGTTTGTGTTTTAGTGAAGTTCTATTAAACATTAGAATCAAAGTACAGACTATTAAATTGTTCAGTTTATTTCTGAAATCTGTGAATAGTCAGTGGTGGATGAAGTAGCAGTACCATACTATAAAAACACATTTCCTTATATGTAAAAGTCCCGGATGTGTAAAATAGCAGCACTTAGCACTCATTTTGAAAAACACCCCTGTAACAGTACCTGGATTTTGAGGCGCTAGCCCAGGTGGACTGTGTACAGAATTGTCACTTTGAATCTCGTCCAAAAAAAGAGATCTTTAAAAATCCTCTCTGGACTCACAGAAGTCACTGACTTCTTCACTGTTGGGTGGGCGGAACATTGTTCAGCTAGCCAAAGGAGTTAGCTGCTTTCAAATATTTTATTTCATGGATGGCAGAGTTTTGGCACTTAACCTGCTGGACGTGCAGTTGGCCCTTCTCTGCTCTGTAAACGGCTCTCACACAGTCTGCTGAAATTCATAGATGATGCTGTTAGTATTTTTCCCGTTTAATTTGCATATCAATGAATAGACGCACCAGACTGCCTAATGACTGCTCATTATCACAAAACACATAAATGTGTTCGGTGCTTTTCTTTTAAAGGAGAAAAAAGAAACTGTCAGCATCTTCATTATTTTTTCATATTTTATGCTTAAAATGATTTTAGGGCATCTGGGAAACGTACAAGTATTACTTTGCTCACCTTTGCAGAAACCAGGGTTCAGTCCCCTGCAGCCATGCCACAGGCTCTGTGCTTTAATGAGTCTACTTGCCAGTGCACATGGAAACTGGCAAAGGACCATGTTCCGGTCACTGCAGCTGGTCATTTGCGCTGCTCTCTGAGCCGTAATACTGTTTTATGGTAATACATAATGAAATGCTTTTCTTCAGTTAGCAGGTTTAAAAGGATGGTGTAAAGTATTCAATTAATACAAAGAGATTTGGTTAACACAGAAGGCATTCAGGGCTAATCACTGTTTCCTGGTTTGAAAGAAACAATAATATCCAATCTGACGCTATATTTCTTTCTCTTTTGTGTCATTGTACAAACGTTTCCATTATTCAAATTATATTCAGATTTTTTTTTAAAAGTCCCGACTACAATATTCTCCCTCTTCATCTGATCTCCTGTGACTTTCTTTCTTGTAGTCTCGGGAGCCTCTAGCGCTGTGTGACCTGAAAGCAGAAGTGTCTCCCCGGATCTCGGCCGAGGACTTAATCGACCTCTGTGAGCTGTCACTGACCGGGCCCGCCAAAAGGACCAAAGCCGGCAAGCCCAAAATCATCGCTGTCGACATCCGCAGTGTAGAGGAGTATCCTTATTATTTCTGTGTAGCCGTGAAATGTACATGACAGACCCTCACCTGTGCCTATAGTGGTGGATGTTTAACATGTAAATACATTGCTCAATTTCTCTCTGCTGAGGCACATCAGGAAACAGCGCACACGTACTGGAGCTTACTTGCACAATGTTGGATTGTGTCCAATGAAGTAAAAACAACAAATGTTCTGCTGACATTGCACATAAGCTGAGATATGCAGTGTTAGTCACAGATCAAGCTGATTTCAGTAGAATTGACTTCAGCAAACCTGCACCAACTTGAAGCTTTCTATGTCTGAGTGTCAGAAATTAAAAGTGCTCGTAGTTGTTCTGTGTGGCAACACTGGGAGATTAATGATAAGCTCGCTGTCGTTTAAATATGTGGAGAACGGCCCAAAGTTTCAGAGGGTCTTGGATGGCGTGACACTCAGCTGTATGCTTGAAAAGTGACATAAACACTCAAGGAATGAATGAAGCTGAATAGGGAAGTTCAAACCCAGACTCTTCCTCTGCATAGCTGGCTGGTCACGACAGGAAGTGTGTGGGAATGTCACACTGTTGATTTCAGAAAATATTGAAAAAATTGTCCCCAAAACTCCAGCATCTGAAAGATGTGAGGGGAGAGGGTTGCAAAGCTATTGACCATCCTACAAGCTTTTTCTTGTTTGTTTGTTTTTTTAAGGTGTAATCCAACCAGATTTCACCTTGCAAATTTTCCTTGCAGGTAGGACAGGAAAAAGCATGGGTGGAGTGGTAAACATAAACTTTGGGAGCTATTAGAAACATTCTTTGACTATATCTCTACTTCTTTATAAATAACTTAATGAAAAGAACAGTAAGTCTTTTGTCTTGTCAAGTCAAGTACAAGGTCAAGAAAAACAAATACCAGGGTGCACAGACATAACACCGACTACAGCTCGGTGTCCACTGTGCACACAGCATCTTTGACAGTGATCTCTTATATTAAACCTGGCTGTAAAACAAATAGACTCCTCCGCTTTGAGACTTCTCTCTGATGAGCGTGTCTCTGTTCAGTCTCACAGGTGAACCGAACTGGTACTTGCAAGGTCATGGTCCAAGTGCTTGAGCGAATGCCAGTAAAAGCTGTGTGATTCAAGCTTTCCTGAATTCAGAATTGTTTTTATATCCTGTTTGCTGTTGTTTGGCACAAAAATGTCACGACTGTGCCAGTCTGACGGGTACAACTTTGTTCTGAACGACTAACGTCCTCTCATTAATTATTTGCACAAGGTTCAAGGGCCAAGACTCACACAGAAACTACATTTGTACACAGTTGAATGTGCGTGTGTATGAAGCCTTTCTCTTGATCCCACAGTGCTTCTGATCGGTTGCTTACCTCTTGACCTTGTGCCAGCACTTTGCAGAATTTTGAAATTGAACCACAGGCACAGAGAACAAAACAGTTTGGTCCCTATCAAAGGCGAGAAGAGGCAGAATCAGGGTGGATGATCTACTTCAGTTATGTGCTGCCAGATTCTGCAGCATACAGTTTAGGCTGCACCGTATCCTGCAGTCTGAGAGGCTGTGGGATAAAGCAGTGGAGATTAGCCTGTGAACCTGGACTAAATGCAGCCTTCTGGTCTTTTGGCTACAACACAGTTTCCTCTTGTACATGGTATATTTGATTTTATTCTTATTCATGAAAGAATTCTTTAATCTGGTTAATCTTTTCACAGTCAGCTGATGATCATGATCAATACATTTTAATGTAAAATGCAGATGCATTAGGTATGCTTAAACATACAAAGGGAGCTCTTTTGTTACGCTTAACAGTACAATAGCTATGGAAGCCCATTTACACTTAAGATCCTGCAAGTCATTTTCATGAGAAATTTTTTTGAAATAATGATTTGGTATTTCTAAATAATGACCGAATAACTTGAAATAATGACTTAGTATCTTGGTATAATGAGTTAGTATCTCAAAATAATAAGTATCTTGAAATGACTCAGTATTTCAAAATAATGACACAGTATTTCAAAATAATGACACAGTATTTCAAAATAGTGACACAGTATTTCAAAATAGTGACACAGTATTTCAAAATAGTGACACAGTATTTCAAAATAGAGACACAGTATTTCAAAATAGTGACACAGTATTTCAAAATAATGACTCAGTATTTCAAAATAGTGACACAGCATTTCAAAATAGTGACACATTATTTCAAAATAATGACACAGTATTTCAAAATAATGACACAATATTTCAAAATAGAGACACAGTATTTCAAAATAGTGACACAGTATTTCAAAATAATGACTCAGTATTTTAAAATAGTGACACAGTATTTCAAAATAGTGACACAGCATTTCAAAATAGTGACACATTATTTCAAAATAGTGACACAGTATTTCAAAATAATGACACAATATTTCAAAATAGAGACACCATATTTCAAAATAGTGACACAGTATTTCAAAATAGTGACACAGTATTTCAAAATAGTGACACAGTATTTCAAAATAATGACACAGTATTTCAAATGACACAGTATTTCAAAATAGTGACAGTATTTCAAAATAGTGACACAGTATTTCAAAATAATGATGGTATTTCAAAATAATGACACAGTATTTCAAAATAGTGACACAGTATTTCAAAATAGTGACACAGTATTTCAAAATAATGACACAGTATTTCAAATGACACAGTATTTCAAAATAGTGACACAGTATTTCAAAATAGTGACACAGTATTTCAAAATAGTGACACAGTAGCTCAAAATGGTGACACAGTATCTCAAAATAATGACTCATATTTCAAAATAATGACACAGTATTTCAAAATAGTGACACAGTATTTCAAAATAGTGACACAGTATTTCAAAATAATGACACAGTATTTCAAATGACACAGTATTTCAAAATAGTGACACAGTATTTCAAAATAATGACACAGTATTTCAAAATAGTGACACAGTATTTCAAAATAGTGACACAGTATTTCAAAATAGAGACACAGTATTTCAAAATAGTGACACAGTATTTCAAAATAATGACTCAGTATTTCAAAATAGTGACACAGTATTTCAAAATAGTGACACAGTATTTCAAAATAATGACACAATATTTCAAAATAGTGACACAGTATCTCAAAATAATGACTCAGTATTTCAAAATAATGACACAGTATTTCAAAATAATGACACAGTGTTTCAAAATAATGACTCAGTATTTCAAAATAATGACTCAGTATTTCAAAATAGTGACACAGTATTTCAAAATAGTGACACAGCATTTCAAAATAGTGACACATTATTTCAAAATAGTGACACAGTATTTCAAAATAATAACACAGTATTTCAAAATAGTGACACAGTATTTCAAAATAGTGACACAGCATTTCAAAATAGTGACACATTATTTCAAAATAATGACACAGTATTTCAAAATAATGACACAATATTTCAAAATAGAGACACAGTATTTCAAAATAGTGACACAGTATTTCAAAATAATGACACAGTATTTCAAAATAGTGACACAGTATTTCAAAATAGTGACACAGTATTTCAAAATAATGACACAGTATTTCAAATGACACAGTATTTCAAAATAGTGACACAGTATTTCAAAATAGTGACAGTATTTCAAAATAATGACACAGTATTTCAAAATAATGACGGTATTTCAAAATAATGACACAGTATTTCAAAATAGTGACACAGTATTTCAAAATAGTGACAGTATTTCAAAATAGTGACACAGTATTTCAAAATAATGACAGTATCTCGAAATGGTGACACAGTATTTCAAAATAATGACTCATATTTCAAAATATTGACACAGTATTTCAAAATAATGACACAGTATTTCAAAATAATGACACAGTATTTCAAAATAGTGACACAGTATCTCAAAATGGTGACACAGTATCTCAAAATAATGACTCATATTTCAAAATAATGACACAGTATTTCAAAATAGTGACACAGTATTTCAAAATAATGACACAGTATTTCAAAATAGTGACACAGTATTTCAAAATAGTGACACAGCATTTCAAAATAGTGACAGTATTTCAAAATAGTGACAGTATTTCAAAATAGTGACACAGTATTTCAAAATAGTGACAGTATTTCAAAATAGTGACAGTATTTCAAAATAATGACACAGTATTTCAAAATAGTGACACAGTATTTCAAAATAATGATACAATATCTCAAAATAATGACTCAGTATTTCAAAATAATGACACAGTATTTCAAAATAATGACAATATTTCAAAATAATGACCCAATATTTCAAAATAATGACACAGTATTTCAAAATAGTGACACAGTATTTCAAAATAATGACACAATATTTCAAAATAGTGACACAGTATCTCAAAATAATGACACAGTATTTCAAAATAATGACACAGTGTTTCAAAATAATGACTCAGTATTTCAAAATAATGACTCAGTATTTCAAAATAGTGACACAGTATTTCAAAATAGTGACACAGCATTTCAAAATAGTGACACAGTATTTCAAAATAGTGACACAGTATTTCAAAATAATGACTCATTTTTTCAAAATAGTGACACAGTATTTCAAAATAGTGACACAGTATTTCAAAATAATGACACAGTATTTCAAAATAGTGACACAGTATTTCAAAATAGTGACACAGCATTTCAAAATAGTGACACATTATTTCGAAATAATGACACAGTATTTCAAAATAATGACACAATATTACAAAATAGAGACACAGTATTTCAAAATAGTGACACAATATTTCAAAATAATGACACAGTATTTCAAAATAGTGACACAGTATTTCAAAATAGTGACAGTATTTCAAAATAGTGACAGTATTTCAAAATAGTGACACAGTATTTCAAAATAATGACAGTATTTCAAAATAATGACGGTATTTCAAAATAATGACACAGTATTTCAAAATAGTGACACAGCATTTCAAAATAGTGACAGTATTTCAAAATAGTGACACAGTATTTCAAAATAATGACAGTATTTCAAAATAATGACACAGTATTTCAAAATAGTGACACAGTATCTCAAAATGGTGACACAGTATCTCAAAATAATGACTCATATTTCAAAATAATGACACAGTATTTCAAAATAGTGACACAGTATCTCAAAATGGTGACACAGTATCTCAAAATAATGACTCATATTTCAAAATAATGACACAGTATTTCAAAATAGTGACACAGTATTTCAAAATAGTGACACAGTATTTCAAAATAATGACACAGTATTTCAAATGACACAGTATTTCAAAATAGTGACACAGTATTTCAAAATAGTGACACAGTATTTCAAAATAGTGACAGTATTTCAAAATAGTGACACAGTATTTCAAAATAATGACGGTATTTCAAAATAATGACACAGTATTTCAAAATAGTGACAGTATTTCAAAATAGTGACACAGTATTTCAAAATAGTGACAGTATTTCAAAATAGTGACACAGCATTTCAAAATAATGACGGTATTTCAAAATAATGACACAGTATTTCAAAATAGTGACAGTATTTCAAAATAGTGACACAGTATTTCAAAATAGTGACAGTATTTCAAAATAGTGACAGTATTTCAAAATAATGACACAGTATTTCAAAATAGTGACACAGTATTTCAAAATAATGACACAATATCTCAAAATAATGACTCAGTATTTCAAAATAATGACACAGTATTTCAAAATAGTGACACATTATTTCAAAATAATGACACAATATTTCAAAATAATGACACAGTATTTCAAAATAGTGACACAGTATTTCAAAATAGTGACACAATATTTCAAAATAATGACACAGTATCTCAAAATAATGACTCAGTATTTCAAAATAATGACACAGTATTTTTCAAAATAATGACACAGTGTTTCAAAATAGTGACACACTATTTCAAAAAAATTAAAGTGTCTCAAAAATAATGAGTAAATCCCTAAATTAAAAAAGAATTTATACTGCTCGTCACATTTAATAGCCTATTTATCCATCTAGTTTGTAGCTCTGCACAAAAATACAAGATTACATGAAGAAATCAATTTTGCTCCTGCAGATGGGGCACTTTTATTTTATCTCTAGGTGTATAGTGGCCCAGAAAACCCTTCCTGTCAGAAATGCAGAGGACTTGAAGGAATGGGCCTCACCCTTTAGACCATAAGTGGAATGGTAATTGTCTAGGGGTTAAAGAGCCATTAATCAATAAGGATTAGTGAGTAGAGCAAGGATTTTGAAATGGTAGTTCCTCTAGCTAAATTCCTTCACCGATAGACGGACTCCTCAGGCTAACTCACATGGACAAAAGGGATTTAACCACTTTCACAGGATTTGGCAACCCTTGTTCACCTTTATTGTGATCTTAGGCAAAGCTCCGTTGTGGGTGTCTGCAGTCACAAAAAGTGGATTAAATGAATACCTCAATCGGGACAAAATCTAGATTTAGCTGTCTCGGTACCTGTTGTTAATCTTGAATGTGCCTCTTGTAATTCCATAGGCTAAATGTCTCACAGCAGGATTTACCAGCTAGTGGATTAGACACTGCATTATGTAACATACTGACTCCTGACGTTCTTGTGGCAGCTGGTACGATTTAATGAACACAGTAATCCTAGAAAGATGTAGAAGTAATGTTGATAGCTACTGACTCAGAAATATTCTCACGAGTTATCATTCAGTTATTAACCACTCTGGGGTTGTTCACTGTCCCTGTGCTGATACTCACTCTGTTATTCCAGCAGATCCCTCACGAAGACTTACTCTTCCTTTTTTTCTTTTCTCCTGCTGATTCCCTTATTATATCTCCTATAGTCTTATTCATGCTTCTCCTTCCTCGCCTTGAGTCAAGAGAGCTTCTTTCTCCCTATACTGCTATCTTGAAGCTTTTCTTACATTCTTTTTGTATTGGAAGTCAGTCTGATAAGCAGTATAACACATACTCTAATTAGGATATAATTGAACAGACTTCATATTGTTTCCTGCTGTCTTTTGTACCCATGTCATCTAAGGATAGTTAGGTTCCCACGAATTCCCATTTCTTCTGATTCTGATTCTGATGAAGCAAAGGTGTAACCATATGAGAAAAAAATGGTTTACCTCATACTCTGGCCCTGATCCCAGGTAGGTGCTGTACCAGTTGACAGCTATGCTCCTTAACCCCACTGTCTCACAGCTTCAGCAGAGGCCATATTTCTGGCAGCATCAACATTCCCTTCAGCACGGCGTTCGGCCCTGACGGTGAGCTGCTGCAGTGTCCTGCAACAGGAGTCCTGCAGAACTACAGAGGACGTGTCATCGTGGTCATTAGCCATGCCATGAAGAGCGCTGCTATGGTGAGAAAGCAGTCACACACACCTGTGTACATCACATCAATATACAAACTGCTTAGACTCTGCAAGTATTGACTCTGATACATAACCTTTAATGGAGGTGTGACATAAAAAGACTTGATTTTGTCGTCATGGTTAAGGCTATCTGTCTGTCTTGTTGATTTCATAGCTAATAGCAACATTTGGACTTGTTGATGTAATATAGTTACACACAGCAACAACAATCATGGTGTAAAGCAAATGTAATATTGCTACCAGCTCACCGGTGGAGAAACTAGATCCAAAAAGTGGAGCAACTTCAGTCATGTGAAAGTTGTTTGGTTACAAACGCTCACATTACAACAGACCACAGTCATAAGAAGGAAGTGCAAGAAGACTGGTTGAGTCCAGCATCCAACAAGGAGTGCTCAAAAGCTATAGTGAGTTCTGAACCAAGAATATTTTTCAGTATTTTGTCCTTATCCCGGAAATACCCTAAAATATTGTGATATTATTTTAAGGCCATGTTGCCCGCCCCATCACGCTTCTAAATTCCAGACCTCCCTCACAGATTACTGTTGCATTTTTCTTCATACAAGCTGCTTTAGGGATGATAATGTCGGTCTCTCGGTCTGCCTCCCCCCATGTCTGAATTGGTTTGGTACAGACATTAATGTCCCTCTTGAGATTCATTTTAACAATAACAATTTTTATGATCCTTTAACTTTTCATCCAGCGGCATCATCAGGTCAGCATTTAATTGGTCCCTTACTTTGTTTTTTGACCAAATGTCCGTCAGCGAGACTTTGTGTTTAGTGCAAAGTATGAATAACAAGCTGTGAACATTTAAAAACAGTATAGCTTCTAAACATCAGCTTTTTATTATTTCCATTTTTCTGATGTGGTTAAAAAAAAACAATAAAGTGTGAGGCTATCGACTTAGTGGAGAGTTTTCTTTTGTTACAATAAACAAAAATCTGGCCATTCAAAACCCAATTTACTGCTGTGCAAGGAAACAAGGATATTTTTTCAAATATAGAAACCATTTTAATATTGCTCTGTATTCCTCTTTTGTGAGGTTATTTGTGGAAAGACACACCCCTTCAGTGTCCTTTCTGGGGGTCATGTCAGGGCAGTGAAAGCAGACCTCAGGGTCATGTTGTCTCCTTTAAAACCCCTCTGATCTCACTGGTGTCATAGGTGCATTGCACAAGAGCAGGTGTCTAATGAGATCATGCTGTTGATTGAAAGACATTTTCATTCTGAAGCAGTGAACGCTTTGAATCATCCTGATCCTCATCCAAAGTAGACATTCCCATGGGAAATTTCTCACTGACACATGCAGGGCAGCACGGCGGTGCAGCGGTTGCCTCACAGCAAGAAGGTTCGGGGTTAACACGTGCCTGGCTGAGGATTTTTCTGTGAATTGTGTATGTCCCCGCCCCCCGCGTCTTAAGACATGCAGGTTGACGTTAATTGGCAACTTGCAGACAGTAAACCACAAAACAGGCAAACAGTATGAGTGAGTAAAGTTGTAAGTCAAAAGGATTGGTAATGATTTATGTCGGAGAACAACTATTGTGATTATTGTAAAAAGTTAATAAAATTGTTGTCATTTGGGTGATTGGGTACTTGGGTACTCCAGACTGAAATATCTCAGTAACATTGAAGTCAAAGTTTTCACTTATCCAGTAAAATATTTCAACATCTACTGGTTGAATTAGCACATAATTCCATTCATATATTATTGGCTTCCAGGTAATGCATCCTTATGACTCTGTTGATACCTTGATATTCTTCCTTTATCACAGCCAGGACGCTCACATTTGTTCTTTCAAGAAATGTCTTGATATTCATTGGATGGATTTTCATGTAATTCTGCTGAATTGATGATTTTATTGACCCTCTGACTTGTAATGTAGCGCCATCATTAGTTCAAACTTTCTGTGGTTTGTTTACGAATACTTGCAAATCAAATGATATTCCCATGAGCCTCAGCTGTACTTTGTGTTCAGTATTAATTAGCTAAGCTGAACATGCTAAGCATTATGTCGATGCTGATATTAGCATTTAGCTCAAGGCTAGACTGTACGAGTATGGCCTCAAAGCAGATAATATGGTTGTAAACTCTTAAGGCCTTGTCATAGTAGCACAACAACAACACAAGGCATCAGATTTTCTGTGGGCGTCTGGATCAGAGGGTGTGGTAAATTAATAGATATGCTCTCAACCGTCACATCGCTGGCCTCAATGCCCTTAAACGTCTGTGCCAATTATAATGACGCATGATGACAGTCACTCAACAAATAAAGAATCGGCTTCTTCAGGGAGTCATGTTGTTGCCAGCGTGATGCAGAGTGGCACAATATGAACACAGAGCACCTCAATCAATATGAGACTTTCTCAGACATAATTATACTGTATTTGACCGTGCAAATGGTTATATCATATATCAACACGTTTGTTTTGAAGTGCACTGCAAGAATTAAACATGAAACTTGGAAAGGAGACTGTGACACACATAGTTAATGATGCATCTGTCTGATATGTGTAGAGGCGTGTTGTGTTATTTTGTATGAGCCAGGTGTTGTTTGAATGTAATTTATCCAAGGCAAACACAGTGGAAGGCCACATGTAGTGGCACTACGCACATCTGCAATCAGAGGCAGCGGATATATCAACATTTCTGTCCTGTTGCCTTCAGACGTCTGCAGGGGTTCACTGAACTGAAAGAGGTTTTCTTACATACAGAAGCAGCCGATTCGAACACATCTACTGGCTTGAGAGTGTTCAATCAAAATTGTTTATAAGTTATTTCTGTGCATTTTCTCCAAGTATTTATTTTGATATTGTTGAGCAGATTCACGATGAAACAGGAACAGACATGGTTCTGAGACTATTTTCAGCACAATGTCTGTAAGACTCCCAGCTGTGATCTGTGCGCTGAGCACCAAAATGCCACACAGATGGGCATAGGGAATTTCAGGGTCAGGAAAATGCCAAACTGTCCGAGCGCTGCTTGCACTGGTCGATGTGCCACCATTAAAATAGAGCCCCGTGGTCTTGTTAATAGAAACTACAAGACTCTAATCCCAGACCTTTGTCTTGTCAAATCCACAACAGTCCTGAAATCCTGGAAATCCTGAAGTTTGAAAAGACCTGCCTAGCTACTCTGGTTGAGTTTTGGTCAGGTCACAAAGACTGTAAGTCCTCAGTGGTGCCAGTTAAGCAGTCTGATGTACAGTTTAATAAAAAAAAAAACCTGCTGTGTTTTTGCCTCTTTTCTAAAAGACAGGAGGACGTTAGCTGCGGCTGAAACTGTATTTTACATAAATCATTGTCTTTGACATTTCAGTGCACAAAAATAACTCTGCTCACTTCAGCATAACAGAACAGAGAACTATATTGATCATTATAAATTCTCCTTTTGTGCTCTCTTTAGAATAAATTAGCCAAACCTGAATTTAAAAACACAGTCAGCAGGGATATCGCTTCAGGCAACAACCCAATTTAAAAAGATGTCCTCCTTCCATATGTTGCAAAGTAAAAGAGGAGAATAAGTAGTTCTCCTTAATTGAAGAGATAGTCCTGCATTTTTCAGGAAGCAGCAAGATCTGACTTTGTAGCCTGGTTGCAAGAACTCCACAAAGTATATTTTATCAGCAGAGAGACTAGAGTGGATGAAGAGCTTTTTATGAACTGTTTATGACTCGTATAATCAGCTCATGGTTATAGCTCTACCACAAATTGTGGCTTTTGTGCCCCTGATATTCACTGTAATCATCATGTGCTTTGAAGGGGCACTTTGTCGTTTTCGGGAAGAAATTAAAACTATAGAACAGCTTGTTTGTATAAATTATACAAACAAGCTGTTCTCAGAGGAAAATAAGGTCCCCAGAAAACTGTTGAAAATATAAACAAAGTAAAACAGTATGAAATTGTGTTGCCCTTTAAGGTCAGTTTGTTTATTGTTTATTCCGTCATGAAAACAAAGAGAGTTTGTTTATTTTGTTTATTTAGGAATAATAAAAACATCTTTCTCTTCTGATTACATTTCTTCCCCAAAACTACATAGTGCACCTCAGGGCTGGACTGGGCCATTTTTTTAGGCCGGGCATTTTTTACTTAGGCCAGGCTACCACCTGTTTTTTTTTTTTTTTTTTTGGGGGGGGTATTTATTTATTTATTTCATTCATTTATTCGGGGTGGGTAATTTCATTCAGCTTCGATACTTACATCTAAGAATAAATAGAAATTATATAATAACATTGGTTATATATAAATACTGTATACCATAAATGATATATAATTGCAATCCAATTCATCATAAAACAAGAAATGGCTTGATACAAAAGGTGGAAATTTGATACTGCAATACACAAAAACGCCAATACATGGCGATGTCATCTATTGGCAGTAGGTCACATTACTTTTAGACATAAGTCCTTTCATTCAGCCTGGTTACTTAAATGTAAGCATAAATTAAATTTATATAATAATGTGTACTATATTAACACTGTATACCATAATGTACAGTATAGACAGTAGTAATGATATGAGTACACTAGGGTATTTACAGTATAGTACTATGGTAGGTATGTACAGTATAGACAGTAGTAATGATATGAGTACACTGGGGTATTTACAGTATAGTACTATGGTAGGTATGTACAGTATAGACAGTAGTAATGATATGAGTACACTGGGGTATTTACAGTATAGTACTATGGTAGGTATGTACAGTATAGACAGTAGTAATGATATGAGTACACTGGGGTATTTACAGTATAGTACTATGGTAGGTATGTACAGTATAGACAGTAGTAATGATATGAGTACACTAGGGTATTTACAGTATAGTACTATGGTAGGTATGTACAGTATAGACAGTAGTAATGATATGAGTACACTAGGGTATTTACAGTATAGTACTATGGTAGGTATGTTCACTATAGACAGTAGTAATGATATGAGTACACAGTACTTCACACCCATAAGTACAAATATTCCAACACCCCCACCTCTGCCATCTTAATGACAGATGTATGAGTGACCCCGGTAGACGACACTTCACCCCCTCTTAATGACAGATGTGCGAGAGATGCGACAGATGTGCGAGAGAACTTAATTTCAGGTCAGAGGCGAAATAAATCCATCAAACTGCCAGTCCAACTAGCCATGATGAAACAACCTGCCTGCTAGCTAGCATGCACACCATCCATGGTCAGATAAGCGACTATAAACTACTTTTTATCACGCTCGGTCTTAGCTGTTTTTACAGGCACCTTGTAGCCCGAGAGGGAGGGGACCTGCCGGGCAGACCCTGCCCTCAGCTCATTGGTCCAGCAGCTACATCAGTCATGAACAATGGGCCGAGCTACCAGTTTATGCACCAATAGGAGGGCTTATATACCGTCATTCGCCTACAACGGTATGTTAAATTGTTATTATATTTCACGTCGTAAAATAAATAAAATAAATAAAAATAACGCGGGCCAGTAGGCCAGAAAGCCTCGCAGGCCACCGGGACAATGCCCGGTTTGCCCGTATTCCCAATCCGGCACTGGTGCACCTTTAAGCTGAGACATAGGTTCAAAATCAGTGTGGTTACACTGATGATAGGATTATTCATCATTGGCATCACCCACAGTACATCTTAAGTATGACAATTTATCATCACCTTCATTGTCACACAGGCCAGTATGATTACTATCCATCATACTAATGATAGAGTCAGTTGATTGAAGGTAAGAGAGACCCCCACTCCCCGCCACCATGGACAGCCCCGCACTTGAAATTCCCCACCTGAGCTTTATGATAGAGCTCAGTAATTCAGCAGACCTTTCAGTCGAGCACGCCACAAAATTAAAGGTCGATAAAAGGACTCAACTGTGCTTAAATGCCATTCACATCTCTATATGCTGCACCGGTGGCATTAGCATTAGCTCACGGGCCACAGCAATGAGTCCACTCACTGTGCGGTCAGTCTTTACTGTTAACCTTTAACATTTAAACACGATTGGCATTCAGGAGTAAGCCGGATTCTTAACGCTCTGTTTTTGTGAGGGCATTTCAGCTGATTAAATCTGAAATCTCCTAACTGAAGTGTGTGACCAAAAAATTCAAGTAGACAAAAAGAGTTATTGGGGTTTTTTTTGTTTTTTTTATTTCTGTGTGACGAAATGAATTAATCGGTGAATTAATGAATTAAATCAATTGTTTTTGCACATATGTTGTTCTGGTTTTCACTCCTTTTTTCCCTTTCTTTTACTTTAATTGTCCATTTTCTTTATTTTCCTTTTTCTGTTTTTCATTTGTTATTTTGTTCTTCTGGGTTTGGAGTTTGGCACAGGGGTTATTCTGTAAAGCTTGACCGATTTTTAGAAGGTGGTTTCTATTAAGAGACACTCTGTATTGCAAAAAAAAAAGGGTCATATCTTGAATGACACAACTGAAGTTCTTTCATCTGTCAATTGCAGTTTTCGTTATAACAGTTGTGTTATGTTGAAATCTTACTGATATTTCCTAACAGTGATACAATCACCTGTTGCCTCACATCGCTGTAGTAAAACCACACTGGATGATGGCAGACAAGGGAAAGTTTTTTCAATCTAACACGACATCCTGCGTTACAAATAAAGAACTTAATTAATGCCCTTCTTCCTCTAACTGTTATCTTCTCTGCTACCTTTTCCATTTAACAGTCTTATGTTTCATTCTGATGTTAATTCACTTCATGGTAAGTCTTTTGTTGGTAGTGGATCGCAGTCTGTCATTGGAAGGTGTATACTGAAATTAGGTAAAGCACATTCACAAAATATCAGGTAGCACTAATACTCTCTGAGTTATTTTGTTAAAGGGACAATTCACCCTGAAATCGAAAATACATTTTGTTCCTCCCAGCTGTGGTGCTACTTATTTACTAGATTGTATTGAGTTGCAAAGTTTTGGAGATATCGGGCGTAGAGAGGCTTGAGGCAAACTAACTAAGCTAGCTAACATTACAGCTCAACTGAGGAGGACGTCATTAATGTTTACATCCTGTGCTGTCACGAGCACGAGCCTCATGTCCTTGAGTAAAGTCACCATCGCCTCGCTGCAGTGATACGGTTGGCGGGTGTAGTTATTGTCGAAAGAAAATTGTTACCTCAGCAAATGAGGTTATGTTTTCACCCGTGTCCTTTTGTTGGTGGGTTGGTTGGTTTGTCAGCAGGGTTAAGCAAAATCTACTGAACTGATTCACACAAAATAGATGGTTCTCGGCCCAGAATAGACCCAATTAACTTTTAATGTGGATCTGGATAGATGGACAGATCTGGAAATTGTTTCTCACTTTCTTTAACATTGTGAGATAGGGCGTTTTTTGCCATTTTCTTTAATTTCTCAGGGAATAATTGATGGATCTTGATCAACAAAAGGGGACAGTTGGACCTTGGTGGAGGTACACACTCTACTGAGTACCATTCTAGTTCCTATATTGCTGTTGAGTTTGTTTTTTGTTGTTTGAGCACCACAAACCGACTGCAATCTAGTCCCATTATATTCGAGAGAAGGCAGACACACCGAAAGTTTCACACCGAAACTATCTAGATGGAAAAACAGCACTACAGGTACATAAGATTAAAACTGTCCCTTTAACAGTGAGAGCACAAAAGCAGAGGGTGAGGCCTTTATGACAAAAATCCCTGCATGACCTTGATGCAGGTTCAGACAAGTTATTTTTCCTTTATGTCAAATCATTTGTTCTCTCTTTAATTTTTACTTTACTTCCTCAAAGTCACACTCAGTATTTGCAAGCGTTTACTCTCCTCACTGACCCTGACAACATTCCTGGCACATTATGTAAAGCATTACACATACTACATCAAGGTGTTTCCTAATTGTTGAATGACTGTTATTGTGTAAAGATGTTATTGCTCATTTATGGCAACTGAAGGAGTTCTGATTGTCTACTTAATTACACCAGATTTAGATAATGACTACAGTTCCCATAAGGAGGAAACAAACATAACCTGTTTGTTTTTATCCCGTTTCTTCCCAGTTTGCGTCACACCTGGTGAAGGTAAATTTCCCACGGGTGTGTATCCTGGATGGAGGGATCAACAAGCTGAAGCCCACCGGCCTCCTGACAGTCCCCTCCCCGCAGATCTGACCCCGTACCTCAGTTTCACATTGACGAAAGCAAAGACTGTTTATCGCATTTTGAGCTGGAAAAATAAAAAAAAAACAATGTTTTCATTTTATTTAGACTTTTTTGCTCATTCTAATTAAACTGTGATGCAAAATGACAACGCTGCATTGAAATGATCCCACGTCAAAACAAGAATGATTGAATGGATTTTTCTGGAACAACTGCTATGTGTTGTAGTAGCTTTGCACTGATAAATTGAGCTGTCTGTGACCAATATAAAAACCTTGATCTATGTCGCCTGTCTGTTCTGAGCCAGTTGATCTAAGGAGCTCAGTGGCGCTTTATTAGCTATACGCCTGTATGATCTAATGCAATCCAATACGACTGCTCTGCCATAAAGACTACTTTTATTATGTCTGTCATGTCCTGTCTTTCTGACACTGTGACACGGGAGTTAACTCAGTCGTATGTTTTAGCTTTGACAAGGTCATAGTTACAGTAGTGGTAGCGTTGTACCTGACTGCTTTATTCTCAGAGGTGTTTTTAACATTCTGCCCCCGACATGTACGTAAGTAGGTAGCACAAAAAACACCACCTTTAAAGGTCATATTGATCACATTTTCTGTAGACAAATCTTTTTTTTTAACTAATACATCTACAGAGCTGTCTCTTTTCCTTAAAAACATTATTATGATTGTGAATCAACAATTTTACAATGTTTGTCACGTCCAAAATAATATAAAGTTTTGTTTATCTCTGGATAATGATTGGGAGAGTTGGTTCCAGCTTATAACAAGGTTTGTCAGCCAATAGTATAACGCTGTTGGCATCACGTGGCATCAATGTTAAAATGTTGAACATTACAAAGTTCATAAAGGTATTTATGGCTGTTGTATTTAAATTGTAATAGATTGTACAGGTGCGCCTAATAAAACAGCCACTGAGTGTGTGTGTGTATGTGTGAGAAATAATAAAAAATAACAGTGATTTGTGCATTTTATTGATTTAATAACTAGTATTTGCATTTACCTTGTTCACATGTCACTGAATTGTCTTTGCTATACACACAGTTGTATGTATTTGCCATGTTATAGCAATTGATTACTATCATGTTACACTTGTTTATAATAAAACTATCTCATAAATCTGGATAAATGCTTTTTTGTTGTTTTAGCAGTTAATCAGAACTGAGATCTCCACTCAGTTTGATACAGCTGATCATTGTCTGCAACATCGCCCCGTCCTTGTGTAATTCGCAGGGAGTGTTGGAACATGTACAATACTTCTTCATCCGAGCTGATGTATTGCTACTGACTGGACACACCCACCAAACTGAACGTATAAATTGGGGACGCAGTGGTGATTACTTTCATCAAAGGAGGAGTTCTTCACAGGAACTTCTTGGTCTCATCAACAGAGGTAAGAGGGACGCTTTATAAAATGAGGAAGCAATGACTGGACTGTGATGAGTGTTTTCATTGAGACACCTGTGTTTTTCCATTATTAATCGGTGCTAAAAATGGTTATTATTTTCTCCCCACCAGGATTCTTCTGCTCTCCAGCGTGAAAATGGTGAACTATAAAGTGACTGTGTCCACTAGCCATGCCACCGCTGCCACCACTTTTAACAATGTCTTCATTAAACTGGTGGGCGAGGATGGGGAGAGCGACCGCGAGTGGCTCATAGGCTTCAGAGGGGCTACAGCCTTCGTGAAAGGAGCAGTAAGTCTGAAATATCCTCTAAATGTAACATGCCTCTTCAACGTTGCTTATGTGAGATTATTATTAATCTCTGTCACCTATGGCCACAAAGAAATCCCCATAATGAGCCTCATAAAAATGGTATTTAATGCTAAATTTATAATGAATTATACATATTATAATTATTTGGATGTTACAGCTCAGTTCTTGATTATCAAATACTCTTCATCTTGATCTCATCATTTATCCAGGTGTCTAGTTTTAACGTGTCCTGCCCTAAATCCCTTGGAAAGCTGGTTCTAATAGAGGTAGACAAACAGCGTCTCCCATTGTTCCCAGAGGACTCTTGGTTTCCTGCCAAGGTGGAAGTGGAATCCCCCGAGGGAGTCACCTACACCTTCCCCATCTACCGCTGGATCACTGACAGCGAGGTGCACCGCTTCAGAGAGGGAACAGGTTTGTGCTGTTCACTGGCCATAGAAAACAGAAAGAAAAGCTCTGTAACATGGACTGTAAGAGGGCTATAAGGAGTCAATTCATACCAATGTACTGTATATATCATCAATTTTTAAACATTGTTGTGGCTCTTTCTTTAAGCTCTGAGAGTCTTTGAAGACAACCATCATCTTGGCAGATATAGTCGACAGCAGGAGCTGCAGCAGCGAGAGGAAGACTATCGGTGAGAGCTCAGAGTTTGTACACATTCCAGCTTCATGCATCCAAACCTGACCCGCGTTTGTTCAAGAAATACAGTCGGGTCAAAAAGTCTGAGACCGAGAGTGAAAATACTTCTGATTATTGTTACAAATAATAATATCAGCTTGACAATAATGTGAAAAGTTTCATCTAGAGAAAAAAAGTGCATGAGTTTCATAACATCTTAGTATATGGTATGTACCCCTTTTGCTTTAATGACAGCGTGCACTCGAGCTGGCATGGACTCCACACGTTTGTGCAAAACCTGATGACTCATGTATTTCCAAAAAGCGTCTTGTGTTGTCACTCTTTACTTGGCTTTCTCAGTCTTCAAGTGCCCCCCTACATATTAAATGGGGTTGAGGTCAGGTGACTGTGGAGAAAAGTCAGAACCCCTTGTGGAGTCCATGCCAGCAAGATATTCTAAAGCAGATCCACTGCTATGTTACTGTTCAAAGCTCCACTCTGCTCTTCTCTGTTTCTTTCCCAGCTGGGATGCATATGCGGAGGGTATTCCCCACAACATAAAGGCAGAAAGCCCTCTTGATCTGCCTTGTGAGGTCCGCTTCTCCTTCACCAAGACTACAGAGTTTCTCTTCACTGCATCCACAGGGTGAAGTCCTCAAATTCTGTCAAATATCTCTTTATCCATATAACTATGTAGCTGCCTACTGGAACTATTCAAGGCATCATAATAAAGTTACTCATGCTTTTTATTTTCTAGACTGACTGAGCTGCAACTGAAGGGGCTGGATGACTGCAAGGAGAGCTGGACTGATTTTGATAGTATTGATCGGGTGTTCTGCTGCAAAACGACTCCCATAGCAGGTACTGTGCCATCATGGTAGTTTAATAGTACTTGATAATGCATATGTAATAGTACACAATCAACTGTTTTCCGTAAGGATACCTAAATAATTACTAGGAATGTTTTAAAGGGGCTCTGTGAAACTTCTGTGTTGTGCTTGAAGCCAGTCACTAGTTTACATTAGCGGACTCCATTTCTAAACGACTGTTAACTACTGTTGCTCTCTGTTCTCTGGACTGACTCTGACCCGAGTCCTTCAGAAAGAAATCCAGCTGCATTACCTCTTTAAAAAAATCATAGCTGTGACTCACATGACTCTATTTTCATGTTAAGCTAATAAAGGAGGTCAAGCAAGACTTTGTAGCCCAAAGTTTGAAAGTCAATGAAGCTCAACCCTTCTCTTTTTCCAGAATATGTCCAGGAACATTGGAAGGAGGATGCATTTTTCGGCTACCAGTATCTGAATGGAGTCAACCCCATGTTGATCAGACGTTGCACCGCCCTGCCCAGTAACTTTCCTGTCACTGATGACATGGTCTCCCTCCGTGGTCAGTCTAGCTTGACAGAAGAAATGAAGGTAATTCTCTTGACCTTGATTGATCTTAGTAATGGACTCATAACATTTAAATTTAGCATTGCATGTTACATTGACATGTTTGCTCAGTATATGTAGTAGCAACACTGAATGCATGTGAGAAAACTCATTTCTCAGCCTCACTAATATTTCCAACAGAAAGGCAACATATTTCTGATTGACTACAAGCGTTTGGATGGAGTGAAAACAAACACCATCAATGAGAAGAAGCAGTACTTGATGGCTCCCCTCGTGTTGTTCCACAAAACCCCTGATGATCAGCTGATGCCAATCGCTATTCAGGTGAGATTCAAATATAGCTGTAAGATAGAGGCTTGATTCATACTGTAAGATGTAGGTTCCCCTGAAACAGGAAGCATCCACCTTGCTGAAAGTGTTTCAAGCAAGACACAGTTTTCTAGATGGCAGCTTTGAATTATCTCTGCCAGGAAAGGCAGTTAATTTCATTCTGCCTAAATCTGAGCCATGTAAAAAAGTTTCTTGCTATAATCATATCCAAGTTTGACAGGCTGACAGTTGAGTCTGAGACAACATTATTAACCAGTCCTGGTAATGGATCGAACAGACTGAATGAACCACATCCCCCTTCCTTCTCCTGCAGCTGAAGCAGACTCCAGCAGACGACAATCCCATCTTCTTTCCTACTGATTCTGAGTACGACTGGTTGACGGCCAAGACCTTTGTGAGAAGTGCAGATTTCAGCGAGCATCAACTCAACGTTCACCTGCTGCGCACTCACCTGCTGGCTGAAGCGTTCGCAGTGTCACTGCTGCGCAACTTACCCATGGTGCATCCTCTGTACAAGGTAACTGCGAGGGAGAATACTGAACTTGTAGTTTTAGTCTAATTAAAGGTGTTATCGATAACATTCAGCCACTAAATGCGGCATCTCCCCTCCTCCATTGCATTCATGTCAACACTGCTGTTTGAATTTCAAGTGGTTGCCAGTTTGTTGTACTAGATAACTTTGCTAACGCAAGAGATGTTTTTTTTTGTGTGTGTGTGTACATAAACATTATCAATATGACCTTTAACTCGCTGGTTTTTGTATCTTCCAAAATGTTTTCGTGTGTATTTACTTGCAACTAAAAAAGTTCCTTCTTTCCCTCAGCTCATCATACCTCACACTCGGTACACTCTGCAGATCAACTTCTTGGCTCGACTGCTTCTGATATCTGAGAATGGAGTTTTCACAAAGGTATGAAAAGAGCAACATGCCCAGTAGGACAATATCATCTACAGTAATCCTGTCTGACTGTATTCCTCACATATGCGACTGTGCCCTAGTTTGCAGCGTCTGGTGGAGAGGGTATGTTCGAAATCCTGAAGAGATCCATGTCCTCGATGACCTACAGCTCCCTCTGTATACCAGAAGACATTGCCGAGCGTGGACTGGAGGATGTGCCCAACTTCTACTACAGGGATGATGGACTCAAGCTGTGGGATATCATCCACAGGTACTGTAGGAAGTTTTTATTATGCATTATGTTTATAATTTATATAGTATTGGTGCAAAAAAATGGATGTTTCAGTTACATGTAGTTGCCATGCTTCACAGTTTAAAGACTTACACTGTGTTAGGGTTACCTTTCCCCCTTACATTTGCATTCACGTGTTGTTCGAGTCATCTGCCCCCTCAAATGGTTGCCAGTTTGTTGCACCACCGAACATTGCCAACGCTAGCTAGCTAATGCCAACTAATGCTAGCTAATTAACGTTAACGTTGTGAACGCTAACATTGCTGACACTAGCCAACATTAACGTTGCTAATGCAAGCTAATGTTGACGTCGCTGACGCCAGCTAGTTATTGTTCAGGCAGTACAGTATGCTGAGCACATTAAGCAGAACTGAGCCATTTTTACGTTTTTTTTTCCACAAATTGGCAACGACCAAGACTCTTGATGTGGACACAACACAGATACCACATGGTACCAACGTTGCTTTATTGTACTGGCGGACAAACCTTGTTAGAAGCTGGAACCAACTGTCAGAATTATTACACACAGATGAACAAAATAATCATTTTGGACCCGACAAGATTTTTTAAATGATAAATTCACAATCATCATAATGATTTAAGGAAAAGAGATATTCTGCACTATTCTACAAGCTCTGTAGCTGTATGATGGATGATGAAATGGTTTGTCTCCATAATGTAACACAGTTGATTTTCAAAATGATTTCTTTCATCAGTCTTTCCGAAAAGTTGCAACATAAACACATACTGGGTAATAGCATCAATTCTTACAGTTGGTCCGTTTTATTGCAATCTCCTCTGAACTGTTTATGTTGAAACACGGCCGTCACTGTTGCTCGAGGTGCTGCTGAAAGTTTTGGGGCCTCTGGTGACAGTTTATTGGGTCCCTGAGACACTCACCTGCCAGTTTATTGGGTACAACAAGCTAAAGCTAATCCAGTCTAAAACAACAGCCCTGCAATAACTCTGATCATCAGAAAGGTTATAGTGTAATTAGTTGTAGTTGAAACTGTTTTAGAGAGGTGTGCGAGGTCGTGATGCTGTTGAATCATATCGAGAAGTTTTCTAATATTAACGCTCGTCTCCCCTCGCTGTTAGAAACACTTCTCATAATGGCAAAGGCCAGTTTTAAGTGCTAAAACTTCTGAATGTCTTCATCCATATAACATTGCCGGACTGAGCCTTTTTAGAACAGACAAAACACCTGCTTTGACATGACAGATGAGGTGTTCCCTGTTTATAGAGTCTGAACCTATTAAGAGCAGTGCTGTTGCAGTTTTGAGCTGTGCTTGATTTATTGTTGGTTTGCCCTTTAAATGCCAAGAAGCCGAGGTGTGAGATCAACAAAGCCTTACAGAGATGACAGTACAGTAAACGGGTGATCAAAACCTCAGCTACTGGTTCCTTATTGAGCAGAGGGCGATAAAATGTTGTAATTGTTTCTGGCTGAGCTACTTTGATAGAGAACCTAAATCTCTATAAACATAAAAAATACATCCAACAACAGCTATGAAGTTCATTAATTAGCAAGATATGTACTGTAGTTTGTCATCATTGTGAGGTTGCCATGGAAACAATGAAACTTCAGGAAGTCACTGTGCCTGTTTCCCTAGAAATAGTTGCTTCTGTTTTTGTGTGGCTTACACAAAAAAAGGATACACTTTGTTATGTGGGAAGAATTCAAATGTGCTGGCAGTCAAGCAGGTCAGGCTAGCTGTTTCCCCCTTGCGTTTGAGATTTATGCTAAGCTAAGCTGATTGTCACCTGGCTGTAGCTCCACACTTAACCTGGTAGCTACAGCCAGGTAGCTCCCACAGATGGGAGAGTTGTAGTAATCTTCTCATGTAACTCTGCAACGATGTCCATTAAATGTTCTTCCAAAAGATTCTCTCAGCGTGTATAATGTTTAATTTAAGTGGGGTAATATGTTTTAAATCCCTTTCTTAAAGGTTTGTGCAGGGAGTGCTCGGCTACTACTACAAGAATGATAATGAGGTCAAGAGTGACGTGGAACTGCAGAATTGGCTCGTGGATATTTTTTCCCATGGATTCCTCAGCCAAAGAGCCAACGGTAGGCTTTAAAGAAAAAAGCCTTTATGATGATAAATGGGCACAATTATGCAACATTTTATCATCATGATTAAATCAAACTTAATTTGAGTCATCTGAGACGTCATTACCTGACAGAGTTTATTCTTCTCAGGATTTCCCCAACGCATCAGCCCCCTGGCAGATTTGGTCAAGTTCGTCACCATGGTGATCTTCACCTCCTCAGTACAGCACTCGTCTGTCAACTGTGGACAGGTGAGTCCTTTTACTTTACTGTAATGATCATTACCTCCGCCAACGAGGTTGTGTTTGTGCCTGTGTCTGTTTGTTGGTTGGTTTGTCAGCAAGATTACACAAAGACTACTGAATGGACTTCCACGAAACTTGGATGGAGGATGCAATAGGATGTTTTTTGACATTTTCATTAATTTCTCAGAAAAAAGATCTGATGTATTTAGTTGGCTGGTATCGATGAGTGAGTGTGGATCCTTGTAAAAATCTGTATCTATCAAATGTCATGGCAGAACATCCAATAATTGTTGTAATATTTCAGTGTAGACCAAAGTAGTGGACT
The DNA here is from genome assembly GCF_040436345.1 of Pagrus major. Lineage (NCBI taxonomy): Eukaryota > Metazoa > Chordata > Actinopteri > Spariformes > Sparidae > Pagrus > Pagrus major. The sequence goes on from NC_133215.1 coordinate 14,510,464, forward strand.
AAAGACTGACATGCTGTAGTTTCAACACGTCTGATAACCGTTCATTGCAGTTTGACTATGGTGGCTGGATGCCCAACACTCCCATCTCCCTGAAACGTCCTCCACCAACCACAAAGGGGACAACGAGCGAGGCCACGCTACTGCAGACGTTCCCTGACGTCAACACAACAGCTCAGGGAATGGCCACCATGTGGCTACTGAGCAAGCAGTCCTCTGACTTTGTAAGTGCCCTTGACTTCATTTAAAATGACAGAAATCACATATTTGTTCAAGTTGTGTAAACTAAGTTAAAACGTCATTTGAGCCAAAATACCATCTTTGAGCTGCTGAAGAAATCCTGCTCACTTCCTATAACTGTACATTATGCTGCCAGTAGTCTATGTTTGATAAACGCTTTAATGTTAGCTGGGAAAAACTATATCGTTTATCTCATCAGATCCCCCTTGGCTGTTACCCAGAGGACCATTTCAATGAGGAGATTCCCTGCAAGTTGATAAAGGATTTTCAAGGAGAGCTTCGGGAGTTGAGTGCAGCCATCAAAGTCAGAAACCAGAGTCTGGAAGTCCCGTACACATACATGGACCCAACAGAGGTAGAAAATAGTGTGGCCATTTGATTATCAGATGGTGTGATCTCCTCAGCGAGAAAGAGAGAAACTGCAAGTTTTTTACTGAAACTGTGTAAAGAAACTACTGCATGTAATCATGATATGCTGATCTGTGATAGGTTTTTACAGCCTACTTGATTTAAAGGTCCAGTTTGTAAGATTTCTGAGGATTTAGGGGCAGAAATGTAATATATTACTCATGGTTATGATTTTATTAGTGTATAATTACCTGAAAACAACTCATGTGAAGCTGCTACAAGTTTCTTTCATGAACAAAATGTTGAAATCACTTGTTTTTTCTGGGACAACTATACAGTGTGTGTGTGTGTGTACTTGGTGTGTGCTGTGTCGTTGCCTTGACAAACTGAGCTACAGCAACATCTGAGCGTGTTTGTGAGAATCAATAAAAGGTATTTCATAACTAATACTTGCATTGTTTTGTCATTTAATAATCATCTTATGTAATAAAACTTGCACTCCCTATCCGGTCAGCCAAAAAGGAGGAACTGAACTCAGAGATTGACCTGTTAAACTTAACATTCATTGAGCAATGGTCACTAAAAAGGGGAAGACAGCTGTGGGTGTGCGTGTAACAGACGTAAACTCAATCTGTTTATCTCAAGAGACAGGATGTTAAGTTATAAACACTAGATGATATGAGGGAAAATGCGATCCCCCTTGTGAGCAAAATGACCAGATGCATCCCCCTTGTCTACCTGCCACCCCCCACCTCCTAGTGGTAGAGGGAGTGCAGGGGCAGAGGGGCTGTTGAGTTGATTATGTTAGTTTTTTAAATCTTTTTTAAAGCCTACCGTTGGTTCCTTGGCTGAGGAATCCATGGGAATAAATATCCACGATCCACTTCTGCAGTTCGGAGTCTTCATGGACCTCATCATCATTCTTGTAGTAGTAGCCAAGCACTCCCTGCACAAACCTTTAAGAAAGGGATTTAAAACATATTCCCCACTTAAAAATAAAAATCATACACACTGAGAGACTCTTTTGGAAGAACATTTAATGGACATTGTTGCAGAGTTACACAAGAAGATTACTACAACTCTCAATCAATCAATCAATCAATCAAAGCTTTATTGTCATTTAGCTGTAACAACAAAAGAAGTGCAGCAAAAATTAGATTACGTTTCTCCAGGATCCCATAGCATGAAAACAACAAACACACACAATGCATTACAATAATAATTTAAAACTAAAATAATTTAAAACTAAAACTATGACTCAGGCTCATGAAGTGCAGTAGTACACATGCTCCAGATCAGCAGTTCAACAATCTAACAGCTTGTGGAAGGAAGCTGTTGATTAGTCTGTTTGTTCTACCTTTTAGGAACCGTTCAAAGAATGTGTGGAGGGGGTGGGAGGGTCCCTGACGATGTTCAGTGCCCTGCTCCTGCAGCGGCTTAGGAAGAGTTCTTGGACAGAGGGGAGGGAAACTCTGATGACCCTCTCAGCTCCTCTAACTATTCTCTGCAGGACTTTTTTGTCTGACATACTGCAGCTGGAGTATCATGTCCAGATACAATATGTCAGAACGCTCTCCACCACACCACTATAGAAGGTCCTGAGGATGCTGATGGGGAGAGAGGCTTGTTTTCAGCTTCCTGAAAGTACAGTCTCTGCTGGGCCCGTTTCGTGATCCCTTGATACTTGCACTGTTTTGTCATTTAATAATCATCTTATGTAATAAAACTTCTAACTAATAACACTCCCCACCCGGTCAGCCCAAAAAGGAGGAACTGAACTCAGAGATTGATCTGTTACACTTAACATTCATTGAGCAATGGTCATAAAAAAGGGGAAGACAGCTGTGGGTGTGCGTGTAACAGACGTAAACTCAATCTGTTTATCTCAAGAGACAGGATGTTAAGGTAAAAACAGTTATAAACAGTAGATGATATGAGAGAAAATGTATCCCCCTTGTCTACCTGCCACTCCCCGCCTCCTAGTGGTAGAGGGAGTGCAGGGGCAGAGGGGTTATTGAGTTGATTATCTTAGTTTAGTCTGCCTGACTCATCGATCTGTTATCTGACTGAGATTTGTGCTCTGAAATATCAACTGTGCAGCGTAGTGATGAATCCATGGTGCTGAGGTACAAGACAGATTTGTCTCTTGTCTCTCAGTCCCGCCCTTCTGTCAGCTTCGTCTTGGATTTATAACACAATCTAAACTATATTCTTTACTATATTATAGCACATATACTCTACAAAGTAGTGTCACCTTCATGATTGTTGAGACAAATGGCAATGTAGAGTTGCTGAGGAGCGAGACGATCACAGAGACACACTGCTGCCTGTAGCATTCCTAAAATATTCCTTATATAATAACAATAATAATAATAATAATAATGATAATAAAAATACATTTCTCAGTCTAATCGACCTCTGTGACGAAATATATGAAGGAAGACATGACGACACATTACATTTTTACTCTGGGATTAGTATTAAATTGGGTTTTGGTTTAAAAACGAACGAGTCACTGACTGGTTATAATCATTTAACATAAAACGTCTACATGACTAAGAGACTGGAAACATGTTTCAACTGTAGCTTGGCTTAAAACAGGAACTTAGGCTTTGCTCATGTAGATTACTTTAACACTTATACTCTGTATGACCAATGAATAACTGTTTTTCTTGGTTTTTGGCACCCTGCCTTTTGGTAAAAACCCCCTCGGCTCTGTTGCATAAAAGGAGGAGTAAATTCTGGGAGGGATGTGGTTGTTTTTAGATTCATGAACTTTTTGTTTGGGATTTTGTTTGGCTTCTTCATACTTCTTTAAATCTCAGAAAACTTTTTACTTTAAATAAAACATAGTGGATCACTTTATTGAAAACTTTATCTCTGGACCTGATCCTGTCACCATCTTAACCAAGGCTTCCTTCGCTACAGGTCGGTAAGGCCACTTGTTTTCTAACAATTGCCTAGAATTGTAGAAATCCTAATCTCTGCTCCTCGAGTGAGGGACTTGCAGTGGAGGTAAAGGCCAATTAGGACAGGGGCCTGAGGCAGAGGAAAAGCCTACTGGTACAGCTATTCTCTTGTGGTTAGAGACACCAGAGTAAGCATTCATACTCCTCATCCTGGTGCATGAATCCTTAAATAAACTCAGTGGTGTGTTTGAGTCTGATGGGACCCAAAATTCCCAGTGGGTCCTCCAACCAGTGTTCATCACCACAATGTCACAAATAATCTGACATCAACAACAAATGTATGACATGTCAATATTTATCTATTTTTGCTGTGATTTAACAGTGGACTGTTTAGGATATTGAGTTTATTGCTTCAACATCTCTGCCCGTCCCACCTCACAATTCTCCCCCATTAGTTATGTTATATCCATCTTTGCTTTCTTCAAATCCACCAGACTACTTTGATAACAACTGTCATTTTACCCGACAGAACAGGGGACCTGCTAATCTCGAGCTGCCTCAATCGGTTAGTTTGTTTATAACTTTGGCGTTTTAATGTATGTATTCGTCTTTTACGGATCGGACCCCCGGGATAGGCAGCTGCGATGATTGCAACCTCTCTTATCCTATCAGCGAGCCGCTCAGTGCAACCCGAGAAACCACTGGGGCACTCTCTGAGCTTTGCAAGCTGTCGCTGTCGTTTTTCTGCCGCTCCATTCGAAGGCGAGTATTACGCATTTTCATGTCATTTGTTCGTACGTCCCTGGTGTGAAAAGACCTTAAGACGGAACATGTGAGTAAATAATAACAAACTGATTCTTTATAGTGTATAATTACTAAACTTCAAACTCTACAGTATGACCTATCTTTTCTGTAGAAGTGTTTATGGCAGTTGCCTCCTACTATTCGGGTTAGTATGGTTAGGATGCATGAAATAACAAAGGTGATACCTCTGATTCTGTTTGTTTTTTAAACCATCCAACACTGCTTTGACTCCTACATTACCCACAATGCCACTGAGCCACTGAGTGACATCACTGGAGGCAATTTATCAGATTACATGCAGCTTCCTCTGGAGCCAGAAAAGACTTTAAACTACTTTTTTTTTTACATATGTAGTTGTACTATCCAAGACCTGTAAACACACGTTAATGTGTAAATATGGTGGACAACCCCTTTAATAAAGATCTGATGAGTGATAACAATATAGTGTGTGAGTGCCACATTTGCTAAACTAAAACATTTAACTTACTTGTTATTATCAAAAGAAGCACTTTTTTTATGCTTTTATATCTTTTCACAAGAGTGAATAGGTGCCAATTTGGGGGAAATTTGTTACAAAACAGTAACATACAAATAATAAATGACACAAAGGAGCTAAATTTGTAATCTATAAAAAAGTATTGATAAATCAACTTGATAAACACAATAAAAACCATTAGATTAAACATTCTCCAACAATGACATGTTTTAAAAAAAACAACCTACAGAGTATTTAGCAGTGGAATTGCAGGGGAAATTAACAATTTAGGATAGCGGTTAGTTTTTACAAGGAGGTAAAACATAATGAAGCCCTGATGAAAACAGAGACAATTCACTTGCAAGAACATGTCCTGAGGAAGCCAGTAATGCTGCTTTCTGGATTACTTGAGCACTTTGTTTAGTGAGCTTGCATAACATTAATCTTGACAGATCTCTGCCCGGGCCAGCATGTTAAGGCTGGTGCATTTTGCATGTGATTGTTTACATTTCTCCTAATCAAGAACTGGTTGACTTGACTTGACCAGCACGAAGTTATCTGTACTTTGAGTCATTTTTTAAAGACACACCCCAAAAACCTGCTGTGTATGTATAAAAGGAAAGGCAACCACTGCAGACAGTGGTCTTTTGAGGAATGTCTGTAAGGTAAGAAGGTTTGGGATCTTAATAGTTTGATTTGACAAAAATCATTGAGTCTGCTTTAAGATTGACATTATAACAGAATTGCATAATCAGCAGCAAACAGCCTTGACTGTACTGTAACATAATTTCCTTTTTCTAAAAAAATCTTATCTTTTAATGTAACGACTGTAATGACTGTGGCTTCTATCAATCTTTATTCTCCACTCAGGCTTTTCTGCTCCTCAAAGCCAAAATGGTGAAGTACAAGGTGTATGCAACCACTGCGAACCTTGCTCAGGCCACCACTACAAATAACATCTTCATTAAACTGGTGGGCGAAGATGGAGAGAGTAACCGTACGTGGCTCACAAGCTTTAAAGGGTCTGCCGCCTTCTACCGTGGAGCAGTGAGTCTGGATTATCTCTAGATTTCTAATTTAAAGTGCTGCATGTTTCTCAAACTTGCATGGTACAGGCAAACGCTTTAGCACACAATGGCCATCATGTTGGTTTGTGGAGATAATGTCATGAGTCTAAATTAGATTTTAATAGATTACCACTGAAGCATGTTAGCAGACTGACGATGCTCTCAAATGTAATCTTTGTTCAAATTTGAGCAAAAATCCCTGAAAAAAAAAAATTCATTACAGTATTTTGAGAAATATATCAGATTTTTCCAATGTTATCCTCCAAATGAAACTTTTGTTCTCCTCATATTTTGACTTCCTTCACAGACTTTTTGGTTTTAGCCTTTTAATAATCAATTAATAAATACATTCAGATTTCAGTATTTAGTTTTTTCCTCTTAATTCTTTAGATTATTCTTGTCTGATTGAGCTCAGGGAACATAATGTCATCATTATGTTCCCTGAGCTCAATCAGACAAGAATAATCTGATAATGATAATACCATGAAACTGTTACTATTTAGCTGTACAGTATAAACTTTTGAATCATGCATCCTGAAAGCATTTGCGAATGAAATTACTGTCCACATTCACCAATTATTACAACCAAATATGGACCATATTCAAATTGATAACCGTATTTTTATCTGTATTTTAAATGTATACTGCCATAGACGAAAGATACAGTAAATATCAAACTAACTGCAACAAAAGTCAAAGTGCTACTTGTATTATTATTGCAAATCTTTACCAATTGAAGACTCAAATTCCTCTCTGCATTTGATCTGCATAAGCATCATTTATGCAAAGAAATGTACTTAGTACTGAATAAAATTTGACTTGCAGTTTGCAGCTAAGTCTACTGCTACTGGCTGTGCATCTGCACACAGAGCCAAGAGCCTCACCCACATTCTCTTTGCGTGTTTGCAGGAGTCTAAATTTTCCGTGTGCTGCCCCACCTCTCTTGGAAAGCTTGTGCTGATTGAGATCGACAAACAGCGTCTCCCACTGTTCCCAGAGGATGCCTGGTTTCCCTCCAAAGTGAAAGTGAAGTCTCCAGAGGGTGACATCTACACCTTTCCCATCTACCGCTGGATCACTGGCTGTGAGGTGCAACTGTTCAGAGAAGGAACAGGTTTGCGAAACTGATACTTGCATATTACACTATTACTAAAGATGAGAGAGCAGACAAGACTAATTTATATATTTCTTTGTCAGCTTTGAGAATCACTGATGACAGTCATCATCTTGGCAAGTACAGCCGAGAGAAGGAGATGAAGCTGAGAGAGCAACTGTATAGGTAAGATGTGTTCATGTATGACATCGTGACCTCCACAAAGAACCCAGACACATTATGTTGTTAAGTTAGTAACACATATCTGTCCTGCCGTTTGTGACTAATGTGTAATTTCAAAGGAGACCTATTACGCTTAAAGTTAAAAACCCCTCAAGTCCATGCTAATGGGAGCACCTCTCGCCCACAGAAAACACTGCTCCTGATGTGCCTGTAATGCTTCTGCTGTAGTCCTGTGTGGTAGCTCAGCCTGCTGAATCAGGTGTTGGCATGTTGCTCGGCTAATGTGGCCCCGTCTGGGCAGATGTTATACTGGTGTTGTAAAGTTGTGAGATAGTCAAGATAAACAATGTGAACGCAAGCCCTAATTTGAAGCGACCTAAATAATATATATAATAATAAACTGTTTTTTCGTATTACCTTTTGTGTTTGTTACTGTAGCACTAGCTCAGCTAGGCTTAGCTTTACTGTTAAGGGAAGCCTGTTTTGCTCTGCGATCCTCACAGGTATGTGTGTGTGGATGTTGCTGCTTTGCATACATTTTACTTGATAGACATGCCCATGTTGAGCAATGCTGGCTCAGGCGTGTGTGAGCTGACCAATCAGGGCAGACTGGGTGTTCAGGGGTTGTCCTTAAAGAGACAGGAGCTAAAACTGGACAGTATGAGAAAACTGGTGTGTTTTTTGAGCATTAAAGCATGTAAAACTTTTCTAGTAGTAACCCAAAATAAAATTATGAACTGGAAAATGAGCATAATATGTCTCCTTTAATTTTAATCTTCCTGCAATATTCATCTTGTAAGAATATATAATGTATTTTACTCTATTTATACCATAATCTGAAATATCTGTCCTTCACCAGTCTGTTTTATATTTCCCAGCTGGGATGTTTATAAAGAGGGACTACCTCACTGCATGAAAGCAGACAACCCTCTTGATCTGCCTTGTGAGGTCCGCTTCTCCTTCACCAAGACCACAGAGTTCCTCTTCACCGCATCCACTGGGTGAGGTCCTCAAATTTGATTAGACACGAGTATGATTCATTACAGCACCAGTCCTAATACATGTCAGCATCAAGAGCTGTCAAGTGTTGCTCTTTTGTGCATAACAATACTAATATGTAATATGTAACTAATATCCATGTTTTCATTACGAAGGCTGGCAGAGCTGCAACTGAAGGGATACTCTTGTAGCAAGAAGAACTGGACCGACATTGAAGCTATTCGCAAAGTCTTCTGCAACAAAAGAACAGACATATCAGGTCCAGCTCTGAGCACAAGACACTGAAACATGTAGACATACTTTGCTTTTTATACTAAAATAAGCATAAATGACATTGTTGTATTGTAAAGGGTATTTGAAGGACCTGTAGATGCTACATTAAATTTAATTCTTTAATAAATTCTGCTTTCTTTCCAGACTATGTCCAGCGACACTGGAAGGATGATGCTTTTTTTGGCTACCAGTATCTAAATGGTGTCAACCCCATCTTGATCCAGCGTTGTACAGCCCTGCCTGAGAACCTCCCAGTCACTGACGCCATGGTGTTTCTCCGTGGTGGGGGCAGCCTGTCTGAAGAAATACAGGTATTCCTTCAGAAAGAATGAAAGTTACATGAATGATAAGCTGAGTTGCTTAAACAAATGCTCAATATGGAATGGAAATCAAGGTTTGATTACATTAAGAACCAAAAAGGTGTCAAAACCCTGTCAGCAGTTATCTTTAGGAAAGTCCATGTCAATACTGTAATAGTGTGAAATTTGTAACTGACCTGACCAAAAATGTCTTCCTCATCTGGCCAAAATGTGAACATTTCAAACAGAAAGGGAACATATTCCTGTGTGACTACAAGCGTTTGGATGGAGTGCAACCAAACGTCATCAATGGGAAGACGCAGCATTTGATGGCTCCCCTCATGTTGCTCCACAAAACCCCTGATGATCAGCTGATGCCCGTTGCTATTCAGGTGAGACTGACATAAATTTACACAAGGCTCGAGTTGAATTAATGGCCTTCTTTGAAATGTTTTAACATGAAACTTTTCTTTGTACCACTGATTGAAAAATGTACACCCGTTTAACAATATATTAAGACAAAGTATGGATTATGATGGCCGTTTTAGATAAACATCTTACATAGTTAGTTGTTAATGATTATTTAAATGAATTAATTATCGTTTTCCTTCTCCTGCAGCTGAAGCAGACTCCAGCAGACAACAATCCCATCTTCTTTCCTACTGATTCTGAGTACGACTGGTTGATGGCCAAGATCTTTGTGAGAAGTGCAGATTTCAACGAACATCAACTCAATGTTCACCTGCTGCGCACTCACCTGCTGGCTGAAGTGTTCGCAGTGTCACTGCTGCGCAACTTACCCATGGTGCATCCTCTGTACAAGGTAACTGTGAGGGAGAATACTGAACTTGTAGTTTTAGTCTTTTCAACTTACTGATATGTATATCTTCCAAAGCTGATGAATTATAATGTTTTAGTGCGTGCACAATATATTTCCATGTATTTTAGCAATGTTAAATGTTTTAGGGGCATCCAGTTCTATCTCACACAGGCTCCACCCTTTACTGGACTCTGTGGGTATAGCTCTTCTCTAATCACACACATTTATTTGCCCACTGAAATGACATGTACACAGCCCGTCAATCCTGGCTTGGCTACCAAATATGGATGGCAGACCACTTCCTGAGTTTAAACGCTAGCAGTTGTGGATGCATTTTCAATGCTTCACAGTGATGGTCCGCTGTGACGGAGCTAGCCGGAGCTTCAGGTTTCCCCATGGACGAGGAGCCCTATCATCAGCACAGGTTGCCTCTGCTGAAACGATGCTGGTCCCTCCGATTGCAGAGGAGGATGACAACATCTCATCAGTGTCCTGAAACATCAGCGACCTGTGATAACCGATTGCCACCGTCCTTTCGCAGAGACTTCGCAAAGGTTATGACCAGTGGCAGAGCAAATTGGGCTGCCTCTGCCTCCACCACTTCCAACCAAAACCAAGGTTTTATGGTCTGGCTTACAAGACACAGCCCGCCTTCATTTCCCCTCCTATCCTAGAAATCTGGCAGAGTGTTGAGGCACCCTGGGGAGATGACGAGGACTCCTGTTGTGGGATTGTTGGATTTCCTCAGAGTGAAGGCCAGCACAAATGCAACTTAGCCCTGCCAATCTGTCAGATTGCAGACAGCTTACACTCTGCCTTATATATTGAGACATGCTCACGTCGCCAAGCCCTGATTCATCGGCTGTGCACATGCAAATTTTCAGTGGGCAAATAGGTGCATGTGGCGGAGGAGAGGTATACCCATAGAATCCAGTAGAGGGCTCCACCTGTGTTGATAGAACGAGTGTTACCACACTGCAACCTTTGATTTCAGACTATTAACAAATACTAGTGTTACTAAGTGAGTTCCTTCTTTCCCTCAGCTCCTCATACCTCACACTCGCTACACGCTGCAGATCAACCACTTGGCTCGACTGCTTCTGATAGCAGAGAAGGGAGTTTTCACAGAGGTAAGAAAAGCCCAATATGCTCAGTTGGCCGATACCATGTTCACTACTTTTCTCTACCTATATTTCTAACTCTCTTTCTCTATTTTACTTTTCCCTAGTTTGCAGCGTCTGGTGGAGAGGGTATGATCACAATCCTTAAGAGATCACTGTCCTCGATGACCTACAGCTCCCTCTGTATACCAGATGACATTGCTGATCGTGGACTGGAGGATGTGCCAAACTTCTACTACAGGGATGATGGACTCAGGCTTTGGGATATCATCTACAGGTACCGTAGGCAATGTAATAATGCAAAAATGTAATTTAAACTTGCACTCATAACATTCATTGCCATTTTTGCCATCCAAGTTATTGTGTTTTGGATGAGCAAGAGAAAACAGGAGAAAAAAATAAAGAATCTACTCCTAATAACAATGCTCGGGTCCTGGTTGGTTTATTTCTGCCCCCTGTGTGAGGCACAACTAGTGCCAGAAAGTCTTCTCAGTGCCTTGTGATGTTTTAATATTATGGAAACACACAAGTGAACTGAGCCAAGTTCAGTGGGCTGTTTTGAAATTAAGTAGGTAGGCAGCTCTGCAGGGACTGCATTTTACATACACACAGAGAGGCAGCAGAAACAATGGTATAATTTTTAATAAGCAAAATAAATTTCTAACCCCAACCCTAGAGTAGAACAATTTTACATCGGGGTCATTGAGGTTGTCTTGCATTTTATCCCTCATATTTTCATGTATTTCATGCTGATATGCGGTATTACCACAGCAGGGATCATTTCCAGGAGGAGACGCCAAGTCAAATTGTATTTCCATTTCCATTTGCTATGTGACATGAGTGTTTCTGAAGGATGTCAAAGTAATGATACAAAACTGAAGAAAGATGGTCAGACGCTGAGAGGGTTGTGTTGTAGTGGACTAAATCCTGATTATAATTCATTACAATGTTGTAATTTAAAACACCTAATTCAAGTAGATTTCTATTTTCCATTCAAGGCTTGTGAACGGAGTGCTTTGCCACTACTACAAGAGTGACGATGAGGTTTGCCAAGACTCTGAACTGCAGAAGTGGATTCAAGACATTTTTGAACATGGATTCCTCTCCCAGGAAGGCACAGGTGTGCTTAAAGACAAGCTCATGTTTTGTTAGTCAGAAAGTCCTTATTGTATTCCCTATATACCATTATTCTGTTTAATATGTTTATTAGACAGAAGGCTTATTCATTCGTGTCGTTTTGATGAATTCACAGGAATCCCTCAAACATTTCGCACTGTGGCTGAGATGGTCAAGTTTGTCACCATGGTGATTTTCACTTGCTCAGGCCAGCACTCGGCTGTCAACACTGGACAGGTGGATCACTATTATCTATTGTATAGGCTTGGTTGATGATAAAAAAAGAGTTATAATCTACTCTTAGTTTCCTTTGTTGAAAGTCTTTTTTTATTTGCTACTGTAGAGAAATGTTTGATACATAATGCTTTTTAATCATTTTAAACTTTGTCAATAACTTGTTCATCAATTGCAGTATGACTATGGTGGCTGGATGCCCAACACTCCTATCTCCCTGCAGCGTCCTCCACCAACCACAAAGGGGACGACAAGCGAGGCCACGATGCTGCAGACATTACCTGACGTCAACACAACAGTGCAGGGGATGTCCACCATGTGGCTACTGAGCAAACAGTCCTCTGATTTCGTAAGTGCCCAAAACCTCATGAAAATTTACATCTAACACTCCAGCAGTTGAATAAAACCTGAGCCGATTTAACTTCTGATTATATCCTACATCAACATTTATTCATCTTGGAGCTGTACCTCTGCATATTTTTGAGGGTTTTGTCAGAAAACAAACACAGCACAATAATGTTGGTCAACAATAATGTTGTGTTGCTCTTCATCTTGTTAACACGATGCTGAATCCTGTCAGATCGGTCTCGGCCAGTACCCAGAGGACCATTTCTGTGAGGAGGTTCCCCACAAGCTGATAAAGGACTACCAAGGAGAACTCGAAGTTTTAAGCACAGTGATCAGAACCAGAAACAAGAGTCTGGAAGTCCCATACACATACATGGACCCTGCGTTGGTAGAAAATAGTGTGGCCATTTGAATATCAGATGGTGTGAGCTCCTCAGCTGTGGGCCAGATTCAGGTTCATATTAAAAAAAGTGAGGAAGAGAGAAACTGCATGTGTTTAAACTGATACTGAAGTGCAAAGAAACTACTGCACAGTGTCACTGTATGATGCTCTCTTTTAATACAGCCTGCTTGATTGTAAAAATGTATTGTTTTAAATCATAATCCACATCTTTAAATCTTTTTCTTGCATTGCCATTTTTTAAGGTATCTGAGCGATAGATACTAAAAATGCAATTGGCTTGAGTTTAAATCAGCTTCTTGTGATTCATCCCAATGTTCTGCACATTTCAAATTATTGATGTTTGTTTTTGTCGTAGTGTTTAGTGTCGGAGGCTGAATTTCTCTGAATGTAATATTAATCATTTCTCTGTGTTGTCATCAATTTTCAATCACCACTATCTACCGTCACTAAGGTCGGCTGTAAACTGTAACCACATCTCCTCACCAAAATAAAGTATTGGTTGTGTCTACAATGACGAGTGATGATGATTTCACAAAACATGCAATTTCACAAAACAACACTTCACAAAACACGACAACATTTAATTAAACGTGACATTTCACAAAACATAACATTTCTCTAGACACAAGATTTAACAAAACACATTGAACTGCATTTACCTGGAAATGTGTTTGTGTTGAATTTTTGGATGTCTTTTTCTGAAGTGTTGTGTGTTTTTTTAAAATGTTGTGTTTTGTGAAATGTACTCAACACAGGGCGCTGGAGGTATCTTGCCCATCATGAGTTTGTAGGCCTACTTGGAGGACAATTCTGTTGATTTATTTAGACTGTAATGCTGTGCTGGTTATACTTTATGGAGTGGGATGACAGATAGTCATCATTGTATTGCTCTTATTGCTGTTCTGATGATTATGGTAGTTAGTTGATGTAGTGCTGTGTTACTTCTGTTGAAGTAATTTCATGTTTGTGCCCTTCAGGGTTAAGTAAAGTTAAGTTTAAAGGCGATAATTAAGATCTAATGAGTGATAAAATACAGTGTAAGTGCCCCATTTACAAGCACAAACATTTATCGTCCTTGTTCACATCAAAAGAAGTCCGGCTTTATGATTTTATAACTTAACACATAAATAGGTAGCATTGTTTTTCTGAAACAGGTGCTAAGCAAGCTTGTATGACATTAACCCTGACAGTTTAATCTCTGCCTGAGCCAAATGGTTTGAACTGGTCGACCTCCATTCAGTGATTTTTGCATTTCATTGTTCACATTTCATTGTAAAGACTGAGTTGACCCGACTTATCGTATTTACATGGTGCATTGTTTTTTTTTACATGTCGGACGTAAAATATGTATGAGTTTATCTTTACTTTGAGTTATTTTTTCAGTATGACCTCTTACCTTAAAGTTACAGTGAATGTTCTGCAGCTCAACATCCATCATGGACAAACCTCAAAAACCTGCTCTGTATGTATGAGAAGGAAAAGCAACCAACAGTTTTTTGAAAAGGTTCAGATTCTAGGTAGTTTCTGCATTTCTGCAAAAAAGTTTCTAGTCCTTGTGAAGATGAATACTTAAATAACTGTACAGCGTCCTAACTGTAACATATTTTCTTTTTCATCTTAAATTCCATCTTTTTATGTAGCTGACTGTTAATATCGCTCTTTATTCTCCACCAGGGTTATTCCGCTAAAAGTCAAAATGGTGAAGTATGAAGGCATTGTAACCACTGCAAACCTTGCTCAAGGCCACCACCGCAAATAACGTCTTCATTAAACTGGTGGGTGAAGATGGGGAGAGTAAACGTACAGGCTCACGTGGTTTCTCATTACTAAAGGCGAATGTTTAAGCACAAAACGGCCATTATAGTGCTGTGTGGAGCATCAGGCTAAATAAGATTATAGCACATTACCACCGACACATATTAGCGGTTCAGCCTCACTCACCATTTTTTTTCCTTACATTTTTGTTTTATATGTATTTTTGTATTCTTAAAAACAACAGCAACAAACAGACATGACACAAAAAATCTAAATTAATTCATTATGGAATTTGGAGAAATAAACCAGATTCCTGAGATGAGATGAGATGAGATGTTATTTACTCCTGATATTATGAGGTATCCTAAAAGCATTAAATTAAATTACTGTCAATATTCAAGAATGAATACAACCAAATATGAGCCATACTCATAACTGTATTTAAAATGTGTACTATTGAAGATTAAAAACTTTAAAAACTTAGGCATGAGTCAAAGTGCTGTGTTCATGTGATTTTGTAGTGGTCTCTATATGTCTTTGCCAAATAAGGGAACTAAAATTGCTGTCTGCACTTGTTTTTGTGATAAACGCAGCACAATGCCAACCCTGATCTGCATAAGTACCACTTATGCAAAGAATCTGTCTTAATTCTAGCGGGATTGTGTTTGCAGTTTGCTTAAACCGGCTCTGACATCTGCACACGAATAGAGCACAGAGCCTGTCTCACCTTCTCTGCGTGTTTGCAGGAGTCTACATTTCCTGCCATGCCCCGCTTCTCTTGGAAAGCTGCTGCTGATTGAGCTTGACAAAAAGCCTCTTCCACTGCTCCCAGAGGAATCCTGGATTCACTGCAAGGTGAAAGTGAAGTCTCCAGAGGGAGACATCTACACCTTTCCCATCTACCGCAGGATCGCTGACAGCGAGGTGCACCTGCTCAGAGAAGGAACCGGTTTGTGGGACTGTACTATTACACTCTTACCGAACATATGAGAGCAGAAAAGACTCATTTCATAACATGTTTGCCAAGTACAGTTGAGAGAAGGAGCTGAAGCTGAAAGAGCAACTGTATACAGTGCCTATAAAAAGGTCAGTCACTTTAAAGGGGGAGAATACTTATGAAATCACTTATTTTATATTATATATTTTTAATTTATTGACAATACTACACTGTTGAAAGTTATACAGCATCAGGATTTCTGACTTTGTTCACAAGTTGTAGTGTTGCTAACATAGTCCCTTCTGTCCCTCAGCTCCTCATAACTCACAGTCGCTACGCTCTGCAGCTCAACCACTTGGCTCAACTTTTTCTGATATCCGAGGAAGGGAGTTCTCACACAGGAATTGAAACACCAACATGCTCAGCAGACCAACTTTTACTTTAACTATATTTCTCACATGTTTGCCTGTTCCCTAGTTTGCAGCGTCTGGCGGAGAGGGTATGATCACAGTCCTGAAGCGATCACTGTCCTCGATGATCTACAGCTCCCTCAGTATACCAGATGACATTGCAGAGCGTGGACCGGAGGATGTGCTGAACTTCTGCTACAGGGATGATAGACTCAAGCTTTGGGATATCATCCACAGGCACTGGCCATATTTGCAATCCAAGTGATGTTTGTTTTGAATGAGCAAGAGAAAACAGGAGAAAAAAATAAAGAATCTACTCCTAATAACAATGCTCGGGTCCTGGTTGGTTTATTTCTGCCCCCTGTGTGAGGCACAGCTAGTGCCCAGGAAGTGATGTTTTCCATATTATGGAAACACACACAAGTGAACTGAGCCAAGTTCAGTGGGCTGTTTTGAAATGTAGTAGGTAGGCAGCCCTGCAGGGACTGGCTTCACTACATTCACCGATGATGTTTGGAAAGTCTAAGTGACAAGCAGCACAATAAACAAGCTTCCTTGGAAAGAACTCAGAAACAATTGTTTAATTTTTAATAAGAAAGTGATACTCTAGCCCTAACCCCCCCCCCCAAAAAAAGGAGTAAAACAATCTTACACTGGGGTCAGCAAGGCTTCTTTTGCATGTTATCCCTCATGTTTTCATGTATTTCATGCTGATATGCGGTATTACCACAGCAGGGAGCATTTCCAGGAGGAAATGCCAAGTCAAACTGTATTTCCATTTCCATTTGCTATGTGACATGAGTGTTTCTGATGGATGTCAAAGTAATGATACAAAACTGAAGAAAGATCAAAACAATATGTCAGATGCTCCTGAGAGGGTTGTGTTGTAGCGGACTAAATCCTGATTAGAATTAATTACAATGTTGTAATTTCAAATATGTAATTCAAGTAGATTTTTATTTTCCATTCGAGGCTTGTGAGCTGAGTGCTTGGCCACTACTACAAGAGTGACGATGAGGTTTGCCAAGACTCTGAACTGCAGAAGTGGATTCAAGACATTTTTGAACATGGATTCCTCTCCCAGGAAGGCACAGGTGTGCTTAAAGACAAGCTCATGTTTTATTTTTTAGAAAGTCTTAATTTATATGACCATCACTTTGACTTCTTCTTGATCTCATTATGTTAATTCCTACCATTTTCATGAATTCACAGGAATCCCTCAAAAATTTCGCACCGTGGCTGAGACTGTCACCATGGTGATTTTCACTTGCTCCGGCCGTCAGCTGACAACTATGGACAGGTGAGCCTCTCTTATCTGTAGGCTTGGTCAATGTGTTATTTTAGTTTACATGTGGGAGTATTTTATTTTAATTTAAATAATGAGACATAGCATGTGACAGTTTTCAATATTTTTAATCTCTCAATCGTCCTTCGATAGCTTGTTCATCAATTGCAGTATGACTATGGTGGCTGGATGCCCGACACTCCCACCTCTCTGCAACGTCCTCCACCAACAAGCGAGGCCATGATGCTGAAGACATTACCAGACATCAACACAACAGTGCAGGGGATGTCCACCATGTGGCCACTCAGCAAACAGTCCTCTGACTTTGTAAGTGAAGTAAACATCATGAAATATTACAGAAATCAAACTAATCTTTGAAGTATTTGAACACTGGAGTAGTGAAATAAAATCAGAGCCAACCTTGTTCTTGGAACTGTAGCCCTGCATACTTTTGAAATTACAGTTTTATTGAAATCAAATGTCAGAAAACAAACGTTGCATAATAATTTTGGCCTTGTCTTGTCTACACAATGTTCTATTCTATCAGGTCCCACTCAGCCAGTACCCAGAGGAGCATGTGAGGAGGTTCCCTGCAAGCTGATGAAGGTTTTTCAAGGAGAACTTGAAGTTTTATGTTAAGTGATCAAAGTCAGAAACAAGAAACTGAAGTCCCATACACGTACGTGGACTCTGCCTTTTTGGAAAACAGTGTGGCCATTTGATTATCACAGTCAATGAAGGTTCTGACCTCCGTCATGTCTCAGAGTTTGGACACTTAGCTGATTAATCATCTCTTTCCCCCCACGGCCTTGGTGTCCTCATGAGGGGATCCTAATTAGTCTAATTAGTCTTTCAACTTTACAGTGATGACTTTTCATATTGTCCTTTTACTGTGATTGTCTAAAACTCATTTTAAACCTTCTCATGGCAACTTTGCCAGTGGGCAAAGTCGATAAATTTCAAACATTTATATGCACAACAGAACTCTGCTCAACACAACTCTGACGTAAAGCTTTGCACAAACACTGCTGTCTTAGCTGTGAGATAAAGTCAGCAACTGATCTGCTCTGTCCAGCTGTCTCGGGATATTTTTTTTGTCAGTCAGTGTCACAAATGTTAAACTATCCCGCACTGGTTGACTAAACATAACCGATCTTTGTCTTATCAACCATCAGTGTTGATAAGATTCTGATGTTGTTGTCTATCATGCAATGACAATGTAATGTAAAATAAAAGCATATTCTAATGAATTATCTATCTCTGGAAACTTTGAGGTAGTGAAAAGAGAAAATAACACAAGAGCTGTCTGGAAGGTTGAACACACATTTAAAAAATATGAAACTCTGTGGTGTGCTTTAGAAAATAGTAAGCAATGCAATTTGAGAGTATACTGACTAAAAGCTATAAACACACTCAAAACCCTTTTGCTGCAAAAATGTTCTGCTTGGATTTTATGTACACTGTTTTTTTGTAATATCCTGACCAGTGGTATTGTTAGAAATACAGTTATAGATGTTTGCAATACTTTGACACTGTCATGACTTAATGATTGGCTATTTAACAAGTCATCTACCTAATTTTCAGAAGATTCATTCAGTCTTTTTTCTTATCGAGTCAGGGTTATGGTGGAAACAGAATGAGCACAACAGCCAATATGCCTCCTCAACAGTCTTTCCTCTCACTCTAGGCTTCCCTCCATGTGGTTATCAGCTTTGGGACACATCCAAAGTAACTGGATGGCATTGTTTCCAGGTTCATAGGCAACCTTACTGTCAATGCAAGGGCCTGTTAGATTACTCAATGCTTCACCCAATCAAGCTCTACAAACAGGGCTGGCAATACAGCATAGGCTGTGATATCATGCAGTGAAATCTTTCTAATGCCACCCTCAGCTTGTGACCAAACTCTGAAACAACTTGTTCAGTACAGCATGTGCACAAACCTGTTGTCATTATGCTCACGCACTGTGCAGCACATTGTGCTTCCACTGTGTGCTATATATAAAGTTTTGCTTGCTTGCTTTCAAACCTGACTTTGTAAAAGAACACACACCTCCATTAAAAGCAACATTATGTGATTATTTTATCCCAAATAACAGCTTCAAAATCATTTTGATCGTGCATTGACTTGTAACAGCCTCTACTCATGACAGAGGCAAAGAGACCAAAAGTGGTGCTGATGGAGGAAATTAAAAAGAAAAAAAGAGAGAGTGCACATGCAAGAGGCTGGGTAAGAGTAAATCTCATTCATCAATCTCATAAAAGGCTGCAAGACAGATGCAGAGTTGGACAGGTTGCTGTTGGACGAGTCAATAAGATTAGCTAACTATTGATTTGTGTTGTTGTATTTGCTTGATTTTAGGCTGTGCTAGCCAGGTGTAATTGTCTCTGGTTCGGGTTACGTTAGCTTAGGATGCTATTAAAGTTCTGAGTTGTGTGCAAACTTCGAATGCTGCTTGGAAAAAAAGGTTTGAGCATGCATGTTTCCTTCAAGACAATAGTTTTGGGACAGAACATTGTTATTTCAGCACCGAGTTTTGTTTTCAACAATGGCAGCTTTTGATACCCGAAACCTTCAGCGTCTCACATCCAATCTCATTCAACCACAACACGTTGCCACTGAGCAGCTTTCAGTCTCCCTCAGAGATCTCCGCCAACGAGCAGCCTCAATCTTCTAGCGCTGACTCCCATCCAGAGGGCACGTCTAACAAGTCCCTCAAAGTCATTTCTTTCACCTTCCAACTTTATCCCCAATTTATGTCTGCAACCCCCCCCCCCCCCCCTCTTTGGGAACGTTGAGTGGTCATCTGCTCTGACAGTTTCTCTGTTGAGTCAGCTTTGCCAGCGTAATCTCTAACACCCCTCCTTCAGCGCGACAGATTGCTGATGGCTCTGACGCCTGACAAAGATCTCTGTTAGATCGGATCGTTGCTCTGTGAAATCAACTGGGAGCTATTACTGTGCAGTGTGCAGATCTTTTGTCTGACTTCAGCATTGTGAGGGCTAAAAAAAATATTGTTTTTCAACAATAGCGATGGATTAATCTGTGACTTAATAGACGGATTAATCTGTTTATCATTCGTTTGATTCAACAATGTATTTGCTGGTGACACTAACGCATTAACATCTCAAACCGGAGCTGGGTATAAGTAGCTGCTCAGACTGCTCTTGAATAACTGCAGTAAAAGATAGACAGAAGGTCAGCACATTGGCAGTCAACAGGCAGGGAAGAAGTTCACTGTGGCTGAATGTCCTTCACATCATTATCAGCACTTTTGATAATGAAATCATATTCAAATGGTAATACAGTAGGTCCAGTTGCAATTTAGTAATTGAGTTTTAAAGGTAACCGTCGCCTGTCCTTGTTTGCCCTGTTGAAGGACATCACTGCTGTTTAGCTTTGTGAATGTTTCCGCTTATTTAACCGCACTATTCTTCTTCACTTATGACATCCATTAATGTCCCATTAGCATACATTCACATACATTTCTTGTTTCCAGGGAACAAGCATGCATGACAGAGGCTTCTTCCGGTTATTCATGCTTTATTCTGTATGAACTGAAAAGGTATTTGATATTTTTCATTACGTTCTCGGCCTCTTTTGGTGTGTATGTGTGTGTGTGTTTGTGAGAAAAGAGAGAGAAAATGCCTGACATTTCTACCCTTTTAGAGACAATTGGGAAATGACCGAAAGGAAAAGACACACACAGAGAGAGAGAGAGAGAGAGAGAGAGAGAGAGAGAGAGATACAGGCAAATACACACATTTTTGTTAGCTATTGCCTCTGCCCTCTGGATTCCTTTCTGCTATGGTGGTTTATCTTAATAAAGGGACTGTTTGCTTGCCCTTTTTGTCCCAAATAAGTTTCCCTGAGGGAAAATGAAGAATTCTTTTAAAGGTATTTCATCACAGGTCAGTGACAGGACTCTGGAGAATCATCTGTTTGGAGATCTAATATCGGAAATGCAGACCTTATTTGAGCAAACGAACATTTGAGTTGAGAGAGAGCGAGTGAGAGACAGAGAGAGGGACAAGAGAGTGATAGGCATTAATCATGATAACCGTCCTTTTTAGAGGTCATCAAACTTTTTTCCTTTTGGCCGGCAGCATGAATTCACACTCCAAAGTTCATCTGAGCTCATCTTGTGAAAACTTTATGCAGCTGTAATTTGCTGCTGCAAGCACCTCCACTGATTTAAATGTTTCCACTTATGTGGACATAATGAGGTATCCTAAAATAAGAAAATGAGCATGGTGAAAGAACTCCACTCAGTGCTTTATTGTGCTTATACTCCACTTTGGCCACCTACCTTAAAAAGCAAAAAGGCAGTTTTTAAGGCAAGAAAAATACTCAGTTAGGTTTCGGAAAGAAAAATACTTGGTTAGGTTTCGGCAAGAAAAATATTTGGTTAGGTTAGGCAAGAAAAATACTTGGTTAGGTTTCGGCAATAAAAATATTTGGTTAGGTTAGGCAAGAAAAATATTTGGTTAGGTTAGGCAAGAAAAATATTTGGTTAGGTTAGGCAAGAAAAATATTTGGTTAGGTTTTGGAAAGAAAAATACTTGGTTAGGTTTCGGCAATAAAAACATTTGGTTAGGTTAGGCAAGAAAAATATTTGGTTAAGTTTAGGCAAGAAAAATACTTTGTTGGTCTCGGAAAACAGAATCACAACATTACTTTTTTAACGTCCATTACAAACATACCTATGTTACCCAGTAAGTAACGTATAACGTAACGATACGTATGTGACGTTACTTAACTATGTTAGTAAGTTAAAAGAACTCACCGTTGATTTCTTGTTCCACACTGGATACGAACAGCGGCCTCCTGAATGAAGGTCCAAACGTAAGTATAGGTCGGAAGCTTGGCAGCTGTCTCGTCTCGTCTGAGCTGTAACGCATCCACCATCCCCGCCACCTCCAGACATGACAGTCAGCTCAATGTAATATGACATGTACCGTAGAAATGTTGATATGGTATATATGACTCATAAATCAGAACGTATCTGGGGTTTGCAGAAACTAAAAATGCCAACACTTTATTCTGACAACCAGGCTGACTGGAACTGTGTTTGAGGGTTTCTGTTATTCACTGTTATCACACACCTGCCATCCCTCACACATAAGTATGGTCCATGGCCATGGTATAAATAAAGAGAATGTGTCTTTGAATGTCTGTGAGGAATATGAAATATTAAATTAAAGCATGCGTCCTTCTACCTTTTACCAGTCTGAAGACTAGAAATGGTTTGAACTCCATCATCCTGTTGAACTTTTCCTACTTACTTTAAGTTAGAGAGGTGTTTTTTTTAATGTGTGGTGAAAACTACTGCGCTTAGATGGGCTGTTGCATACATAGTGTAAGTATATGCTGTCATTAGGACTTCTCTAATACTCGATCTCTAATGCTGAAATATTGAATTATTCCTGTTTCATAAAAGCTTGAATCATAGAGTTGACTATATACTAATATTAAATGAAGCAAGGTGACTTGTAAGAAGTAAAGAAACCGATTGGTGAAGTAAGAGAATGTACTTGTGATGCAGCAGGAGTTGGATTTTGTTATAAAACTGGTATATAAATCAAGCACAGTCATTGCTGACATAAAAAGGAGAAATACTGTGATTTATTGCTTGATACTTTGATCATTTTATGCAATGCCAGCATGTGGAAAGTAGTTTGACGTTCTAGGGCATCATTATATTAAAGGTGTCCTTTTGAGCTTCTGCTCTGTAGAAAAACAGTTGTATTTTTTCCTCATTAAAATAATACTGTATGCAACCTAAGGGTTTAACAAATATGATGAATACATTTCAACGTCTTCAGACATTTACTAAGGATTGTTACTGTAACATCAAATGGCTGCAGTCTGTAACAAGTAAAAGTCACGAAAATGTTAAAAGTAACATTTTTAATTTACTTTTCCAATATTCAATGCAGAAAATGGCTCCTGTGACTGTTAAACTATTAAATATAATGGTATCACATTATTATTTCTTATGCATTTATATAAAATCAGGATTTTACTGCCTTAGTCAGCTGAGATTTATTTAATTTGTAATTATTTTTTACAAGACATCAACTAATGATTATTTTAATTATAGATTAAACTGATGACTATTTCCTCAATTAAACTTTATTAAAATTGTTTGGTTTGTAAAAGTTCTGAAAATGGTGAGAAATGCTGTAACAATTGACAGGTTCACAATGCTTTGTTTTGTCAAACCGATAATAATAAAAATAGAAACAATGACATTACATATGTTCTTTGGTTTTATTTTTTACACAGTACTTTTTTCCATTAGCAGCTAATCATAATTTCTAATGTGATTAGACATGTAAAAGATATGAATGTCTATTGATATTTTATTTTGCTCTCTTTTGGGTGAGGTTTTCTTCTTCACTTTCATCTGACTGACCTTAAACTAAAACTAAATAACTGAAAGGAAAAAATAAATCCTCATATTTTAGAAGCCGGAATCATGAAATGTTTTTGTATGAAAAATGACTTCAGGGAAGATTAGAATAGTTACCTTTATCTGCAAGTTGAATAATCGATTAATTGACTAATCGTTTGAGCTGTACTTGTATATACTGTTGGGTAGTTTACATTATTTTATAAGCTATAAGTCTTCTTCTCCTTTTTTCTTGGAGGATTGCCATCTGTCATGGCATCCCCTGCTGTGTATACCCTTGTGCTCTTTCTGTGCATGTGTGCCCTCATACAAACAATATAGGGACCTGCTCATTAAAAACATAGCCCAACAGCGCCACTGGTGGTCAAAAATTCAACATGATGCCTTTAAAAATAAATTCAGCTGCAACTTCTGTTCTAAACACTGTAATGAAGTCAGCTACTAAGATAAGTAAAACAAAAAAACTCAGGCTTTGCATCATAACATATCAGTCAATGTATTTTATTTACATACTGGTCTGGATAAATCTGAATTTGGTGAATGCACCCATGCACACAGAAAACCTTTAAGTTCCAGCCGATGCCCTTCATTATCACAGCATACAATATGCAACTATGTGCTTGGCAAGTTACAGACAGAGCATAATATACCATAACACATGAACATACATATTTTGTGCACTTTTAACACAGCCTTGCACTACACAAGGTTTCCACCTGTATACATGTCCTATCATTAAAAGTTGAAATACCAACCGTTGTCATCCAATGAATATTCATGTATGAAATTACATAACGTATAAACCACACAACACATGGGACTGTAGATCTTTAGAGTATGTACACACGACTACATTTACAATAATACAATTTGTGAAAGCCTAAAAAGTTGTCGGTATCGTCTTTATAACAAACTGCACTTAATATAACAAAGCACATACTGTATAATAGAAAGTAACTGTTGATTTGCAAGTGTCGCAAAATCATACGCTGATTCTGTTTGACACATTTCAAGTATCTGAAAAACACAAGTGTTTTAACAACTTTTGGAGGCTTCAATAAAAGATCAGGGTAGACAAGGTGCTGAATTTTTAAAGCCTCCTCGACCACACAGATCTTTGAAATACTGAGACAACAAAAATAAAGCTGCGCTCTTTCAGTCAGAACTGTGCTGTAGAAGAAATCTCAGATTGGACCAACAGAAGCAGGGCTAAACTGACTTACTAGTTGGTTTTATACTTTAAGTCTGTGTCGGATTGGAGTCATCTGGATTAGAAAGAATTACTGACTAACATGACCTGTCTTTTTCTTAAATCTCTAACCCTCAAAGAAATGCATACCATCTCTGATATTTTGCTGATCAAAACAGTCACAAAAAAGCACCCCTGGCCACATGTTTTAACATCAAGCAAATAAAAAGTAATGGCTTGTGGTTAAAGGATCAAAGCAAGGTAAAAGCATAAGTGAGGGAACCATCCTCTCTCCAGAAAGAAATGAATGTGGGCCTCTCAGCGGTGTGGCTGGAGGGCTGCCAGGGCTGTGGACATCTCCATGGTGAGTGGGTGCATGCAGGTTTCAGAGCTATAGGTGATGGAGTGAGAGGAAGGCTGAGAAGCCAGGGCGGGGAATGGGGGGGTGGTGCTTGGATCCGGCCATGACATTCGATTCAGTCTTTTTATTCATGGACAGGCGAGAAAGAGAAACCCACTGTTCTGCAGACGCACAATGTTTCGGCTATCGGATGGTTGGGAGGGGCGGGGGTTTGATCAGAGAGAGCTCAGGCAGAGTAAGGGGTTTTCACAACAGAGTCAGTTCTCCTTGAGATGATTTTCCCTCGTGTTTTCTTTCTGCCTTTCTTGGTTCTGTCAGTCAGAGTCTCCTCAGATTGTGCTCCTCTGTGCAGGAGCTTTTCCTCAGGGTGATGTCGTCCACGGCCATCTCGCCGCTCCTGCCTCGCCCACGCTCCCCCTTCAGGATCACCTGGTAAACAGCAGCAACACACACACACTGTTACTTACACTGAGGAACATGCTGCTCTATGATGAAAGATGACTCACTGCGGTTCTACTCAAAGCGGATGTCAATCTTAGATTTCCACAGATCCACTATTTTGAAAAGGAGACTGCTGCTCTGATTTATTTTTTATAAACACCAACATTTCTGTTCACTGCTGTTATAAATATACACACTGTGTGAGTAAACCTCTCCGTCATGTTTATTGGGGCACTTACACTCTCCAGGCCTGTGCCCCATAATGTGATTTGGGTGTGCCTCCAGCCGTTTCCACCTGTTCGGCCCCAGACCGCTGGACTGTACTGCTTTCCCTTCTTCACAAACACTTGCAGCATGCCCACGTGGTGGCCTGCCAGCTTGTGCCGGAACGACAGGCACAGATTGCCGTCGTTCCAGGGCGGGGTGAGTGGCAGGACCAGCCGGGCCCCTCGCCCAGTCCTCTTGTTGCCTACCTCAGGAATGGTCAGGTACCGTCCACCTGGGGAGGCAAGTGACGGACATTACAGTCAATTAAAGCAACATATGTAACTTTTTTTGCCTTAAAATAACAGCTTCAAAATCATGTTGATTTTTTGACGTCTTCTAATAGGATGAATGGTGTCTCAATCACTATTTGTATTTACGACAGTGGTGTTGCACTCATAAACTGTAGGGGGCAGCAAAAATGCACAAAATGCCAATTTCTACATAATGTTGCTTTAATGAAAATAAATTGAATATAATGATTTTTGCCACACTGAATTGTGTTAATTGATGACACCTTAGAAAAAGTGGCACTGAAATATGCCCCAACCTGTCATGAGAAACACCTTTGCTGGTTGCATCACACTTGTTTTCTCGCCTTATAATAAAGTGCCGTATTCTGGAAAATCATTTCATAATAATAACTTTGATTTCCAGAAACAAAATTTGGATTTACTGCGGATAATTTACAGTCTTCACTTTGAACAGTTTTTCAATTGTACCTACTTTCTACAAACTATTGACAATGAGGTCTGTGGCTTATCCTGAGTCAGAGGAACATTGTCTCTGGAAAGTCAGGTCGCTGTTGAGTTTTTCCAAATGTATTGCAAATTTCAAAATTCATCCGTTCACTACATTAAGTTCAGGTGCCAAGCAGCAGGCCTGTTACTACTTTAGATTTAAGTAGGGAATGTTTTCTTCTAATTTGGGTCAACTGACCCTTTAAAATGTAGGTAAGTAGGTCTGTTTGTCTGTCATAGCACTCATAAAAAATACATCAGGTTTTAATGTTGAACTGGCAGAAAAATTAGACAATTAAAAAAAGACTTGACCCACTTATGTTTCTTCATCTCAAACTATAACCGGTTGCCAGTGGCAAACTGACTTCTCTTTTAGCGATTCATGCATTAGTTAGTGATAGTAGAGCTATATAGTTTTAAAAATTTAAAGGTGAAAGTGCCTCTGGGTAATTGCAGATTAACGTGGATGCATTTTGCTTATTGAGCAGATCTGTGTAGGACTGGTGTTAACCACAGGGGGTGTGATATGAATCTTTAGGCCACAGAGGCTCTCTACATAAGTTATGAGCCTTCAAATCTGTGCCAATCCTCTAACAGCCAGGAGTGTTTGCCAGTGGCTATCCATCACAAGAACTTAAAGTGATGAACTGTAAATAGTTACATGCTTCACAAGACAGTTAAGACGTAGTAAAAGCCATGTATGTACATATCCATAAATAAGACATTGTATCTTATTCAACATATTCCCTTCTCTTAAATGGAATTACGCTTAGTCAGCTTCATTTATGATTTACTTTAAATGATTTGGGAAAATTGAAAGTCTGTGCAAAAATCTTTATTTTCTCTGATGAGTGAGCACAGACTTGGCTGAAATGAGTCTGAGTCTGAACAACTTGGAAACATTAGTAACTGCAAAACTAAGCCAGTTGGCAGGGGAACCCAGATGTGGCTGTTTAGTCTTCACACCCTGTCTGCTGAGTCCTCTCAACATAATTCACCGCATTTTCTCCTCGTCTGAACCCCAAGAAAAACAGTGTCGTGTTCCCATTTAATGCGAGCCACAGGTATCGCTGCCGGGTCGCGTAATCCTCTTCTCATTTGCATCGCTTTGTAGAGCAAAGCACTAATCTGCAGAAAAGACAAACCACTTCCATCAAGTCGTTTTCATCTTGACCTGTAATTGGGTGGAACAAACTGAGCCGCTTAGATTGTCTGACTCTGTGGGTGTTTGCAGATGCGTGCGCGTCGCTAAAAGGAACGCTGCTTTTTCTCATTTTGATTTACTGACAATAAAACAAACAATTTTCTTTAATGTGTGTGAGTGCGAATGAGCGGCCCCACCCTGCCCTTCAATTACCTGACGGATCGGGCGTCGTCTCCCAGTGCAGGTCTCCGTCTTTGTCCCTGATCCAACCGCAAAGGCCGTCATCAAAGGAGCAGCCCAGATAGCCGGCCTCTGAGGGAAATAAAACACACTTTGCAGAGAAGATGCAAAAAAGGCTTCAGTCTGCTCTCTGTAATTCTTCACAGGAGCCCCACTGTGCCCCTCTAACGTTACCGGGAGCAAGAGGACTGTTGCGGCTCCTTCTGATGAACATGATGATACAACGACAGTACAAACATTTGTTGTAATCTCAGAGGAGTGCTGATGTATTGAGGTAAAATCAAGGTGAAATGGAGCAGCATAAATGGCAAGAGGAAACCACAAATATTTGTTTGAGCTGCTGGAATTGCTGATAACAATGTGTGTGAGTATATGAGTGAGTGTACGTGTACACATTTAGCCCATGCATGCCGTACCTCATAGTAAAACAGATTATAGTTACAACAGAGAGTCATAATATTCAGTGAGTGATGAGTTCTTTTCGAGCGATGAAGCCTAGACAATAACATTAAGAGAATGCGGGCAAAACAGTTGCGGTATCACCCATGCATTGCTCTACAAATTGGTTGGAAGATAAGAGTAACATCCATCATTTTGTCCCTGAAATAGGGTTTCCGCAAAACACTTCTCTGTTCATTTTCTGAGCCAATGAAAATGCCTTCCCCCTTGACACTGCATAGCAAATGATGCACTGTGAACCAAAATAAACACGCAACTAAATCATTAGGCAATTTAATCTGCATACCATTGGGATCAATAAATCACGTCGAGCAAATGTGACGGATAAAGTGCTGTCTCTTCACAAAAGCTATTTTCTTATTGTTGTTGGAGGAACTCTGCATTGAGAACCGGGGAGCTTAAGAGCAGCGGAGCACTGGTGTACCTCCAAATGATCAATTAATCATTCAAGCAGTCGAGCAATCAAGCAAGCATAATGTGAAAAGTGGGGAAGTCTGGCAGTACGTTCTGGGCTGGGAGCCATTATTTAAACGGATACGGCCAGATGTCATGTGTCACCTCCTGGTGAAAGGCCTATCAAAACACATCTGGTCACTATAATATCTTCGCCTCGGCTGCTCCACTGCAGGAGCTGATTGGCAGTTTCATTTTGCTCGTAGCAAATGCGGCTCGTCCGTCATCGTTTGAGCTCTGCAGGCTGTTGCTGATTGTCTCTGTCAAATGTGTGTTGTGTTTACCTGGGTCGTCCTTGGCTTCATCTGCCGTGTTGCCGAGCTCAATGTCAAAGTCGACGCCGAGGACGGTGTTGCGGTCGTGGTTCCGAGGGACTGAGGAGAGAGGGGGGAGAAGCAGGTTTAGATAAAGGATTAACAAAAGGTATTATATTTGCACACCACGCCATTCACACTTGTGGCTATTGTGCTGCTTTGTTTTCTTTACTCTACGAGGACTCTACAAGGATGAATCAATGTGACGGTTTAGTGCCTGCATACAAAGAGCCAAGCACATTTAACAACAGTGAACTGAACAGAATACCTGAGAAAAACCTGAAAACACCAGAAGTCAAAAGTGAATCATAATGAGGAAAAGGGCAACGGTTCATCTGATGCAACGTCTGGGCAAATGGCGCTGCTACACAACCTGGGGCTACAGTACATACACACACATACAGTAACACAGCCAGTCCTGAAATAGCCTCTTTCCTTCTCCAATGGGGTCACACTGCCCGAAATACTATAAGCCAAGCTGTCTTATTAAAGGTCAACTGACAAGTGAAGAGCAGAAAGTTGTTTCTTTTACTTTTACGGTGACAAGAATTTTGTAGAGAAAGGTTTCTTTTAATATATTAGAAAAACAATTGTCTACAGTGGTTTTGAATTGCCTTCACGAAGCGGTTCTTCATGACTGAAAAATATCATTTGACATCTTCATTTTAGTATGTAATGCATTCGAGTTTTTCCTTTTCTGAACCGACCCTCTGTCCTTATGTGGTACGGACCATCGAGTCCCTTCAGGGAAATTTGTGATTATTAATATTGGGCTCATGATTAAAACTGACATGACACGTCAGTGGAATTTAATGGGGTCAACTATCAAATAAACTATTCCCAGCATCCCGGGCAGATCCTTGCTCCTATGCCATGAATGCGCTGTAACCTGCACTTGAACCGTCCGTCCCCCCGACATGTGCCCCCTCTAGTCAGAGCCCATCCCCACGCTGGGTCACAACCACCTGGCAGACCGCGATGTAGTCTGACAGTCGAAGGAATCCGAGAGTGGGGAGGTCACACTCACACCAGGCTCTCCAGATATCCCAGGCATCCGGGTCTCTCTCTGCGTGTGTCTGTGTTTGTGTGTGTCTGAGCTTTTAAGGAACGTAACCCACCACGAGCCCTGGTGTCCGGTCGTATATCGATATATAAAGAGTGAATCCGGTGATACGCCAATTAAGGGAGCGGTAATTTGAACAGTGACACCGTGACTACAAGTAAAAAATAGCTGCGTTTGATCTTATCTTGACGCAAAAGGAACTCTATATATAGAATTTGTTAATTAGTCTTATATTTGTTTTATGCTGCCATTTTGTTTGTCATCTGTCAAAATGTCATTTGTGCTGCTCAAACCAGATTCAGGCAACTCAACCCGGCTTCTTTCCTGAAACAGTAGCTCTGTTTATATTTATATTTCTTGATTCCGACTGAAATCATTCTGATTGAAGATTTCGCGTAAACTGTTTACACTGGGTGGGATTATGAGGGTCTGGTGTTCACACGCAACAACAAATTTAGTGGGAAGCTGTGTGACATGCCCAAAAGTGATGTTATGTCATGCATTCCTCTTCTTCATCGGATATTTTATCTCTTTTGGCGCATGTTTGATCAGTTCCTGTCCCGAGGATGGATATCTATTGTATCGTTTACATGGGACAGTTTTTATTTTGACTACCCCTCTGCAACCACTTCAAATTGCATTCAGTTTGGACCTGTTTATTCTGGCTGAGGTGTTTATTTGGAGCATTTTTATTCTGTTTGGGCTTTTAAACAGTTCATTATCAGAATATTAGGCTACCGTCCTGGATACTTTGCACGATCTGTCAAAGCAGAATGTAGCCAGAACGAAAACTTTTCACAGCAAGGTCAGTGGATCATCCAGAGTAAGTGGGACACTGTTTCTACAGAGACAAATTGCTTTATTTTCGTATTCGTAACGTATTACTTTAATGCTTCGAGCACCACAAACAAAACAACATTCAGCTCCCTTATGTTAGACGGGAGAAATATTTGCTATCTGAAAACCTCAACACAATAAAATCTCAGATATCACTAGAGGCAGGAGTATAATTTGGGGGGGAGGCGACCTTTTAAAAACTTATTTGCTCAACAACCATGCTGAAGCACCACACAGTTAATGCTGGCCACTCTTGTTTTTCACCTCTTGACCTTGTGTGATTAATTTCATCCAAATGTGGATGAATATGGATATGTGAGGTCATAAAAGCTGCTCAAAGGGGGATTAAGCAGTAACCAATTCCTGACTTTTTTTTGTATATTTCAAATTTAGTGCATTAACTTTTCACTGTAGTGGGTGAAAACCTTGAATCTACTAATGCCAACTTTTATGAAGCATCGGAAAAAGCCTTGTTTTAAACTTAATGCAAATACATTTTTGATACAGCAGAAAGGATGCTGAGCGGCTTTTATTCACCTCAGAGGAGCATGTGCTTCCTCAAAGAGAAATATATATACATTTTGGGAAATATGCGTTTAATATTTGCTTTCTTGCCGAGAGTTCAATGAGAAGATTAATACAGACATCATGTCTAAGACTGGAAGCAGGGGGAATCAGTTAGCCTGCCGTCCGACGTGAATGGAGGAGGGCAGCAGGATGATTTCAGTGATTTATTACGGCAGGGTACAGGCAGGCAGGCAGGTACAGGTCTAGGTAAACATGCAGATAACAGATGCTCGAAAACAAAAGCACAAGGCAAGAAACCAAGGAAGCAACATGTACGAACTGACAGAGGAACAAAGGAGCTGAGCTGGTATATGAATGAGTGGTTAGAGTGATGAGGGTAATCAGGTCCAGGAGTGGAGATGGTTTGGGAAAGCTCAGGTGAAGAGAATAAGGAGTGGCAGGACCGGGGATGGAAGCAGAAAAGTCTGGGGACATCTTGTAGACAAGTAGGGAATAATACTGAGAGGGAGAAGAGAGGGACTGAGAAGCAGTGTATTTTTTAACTTTGTGGAGAGCTAGGTTTGCCATTTCCCAGCTTCTTTACGCTAACGTAGGGTAAGCTAAAACAAGCTCAGCTACCCACATCCCAGCTCCAGAATGACACACAGACACACGAGTGGTATCAATCTTCTCATCTAGTTCTGGGCAGGAAACCGAATTAGCGGACCATCCAGAATACTGAATATTCCTGAACTTGGATGGAGGTTCAAGCTTTTCCCTGGACACAGATACTAATGTTGATTGCACAGGTCCAAGTTGAAAGGAAACTGAAGTCCTAGTCTGGAAATTGATTTGATTTTAGTAAACACCTGTACCTGAGGCACAGCTGAAGTGTTCTTCACGCCATCGGGCTCTTATTCAAATGATTCCTATTTCCGTCTAATTATTAGAATAATCACTCGGCGCTGTCTCTCCTCCCTCCCACTCTCATCACATTCAAACTATCTTCTGGAAGCTCTGATTTTGAGAACTGCTCTGCCGTGGTGCAAACTATTAGATTGATGTCTCCCTCAAGCGGTGCAGACAGGTGTTAATGTAATCTTCTCTACACTCTTTCCTTTTTCTAATTATGTGATGCCATCTGGCAAGGTGAGAGCTATCCCACACTCTACTCTGCTGCATTTTACCAGATATTTCTATGTCAAAGAAACTTTCTCAGGTTTAGTAAACACGAATTTCTGTGAAGTGAGCATGACAACAACAAATGAGCAAGGAACCGCTATCTATGTTACATTTTCTTTTACAAATAAATTACAAATAAGTTACAAATAAATAAATAAATAAATACCAATAAAAGTCTCGCCTTCTGTTGTTTATTCCATATGGCTGTGTATCAAAATATGCAAATTTACTGAAACTGCACATGTTTGAGAAGTTCGTGGTTCATCTGTTTGCTGTGAGAATGTGGAGAATACAAAAAGTTAAATATGAGCAATGCAAATAATTAATAGAATAAAGCTAGGGATGCAGGAAGTCAGCCACAGTTGAGGGTGCTGAGGGGTCAGTCTATATAATCACATCATTGTAAGGGGTGTGTGACATTCATGTTTTTTGTATTCATTTGAATGGCAAGCATAACCTATATCTAATAGTTATTAACAACAATTTGAGAACATTTTGCACTACAGCAGAGGGCAAACTTGTACACCAACATACTTTAAAGCAGCCACATCGACTACAAATCCCCCAGACTCCCTTATAAAATCGCTCAATTTTGTGAGTTGTTGAGTTAGGAGAAACTTTACAAACTTTGTGAAATGCTCTCTATGACAATTTTTCAATTAGCTGGACCTTTTTGTAAATTCGGCATAGGTTATACATTAAGTTCTTCCCGTCTTTGTGTAAAAAACATTGCATCTTGTATTTGTGGTCATTCGAGATGCATGTCAAGACGCCTCATGCCAAGTGTGACCTGACGAGCTGTCCCCCTAGTGATCGGATCACCAAAGAAGCATTTTAATGCTGTGTTTAACAGCCTCAAAGTTTATAATAATACAGCGTTGTGAGGCTACAAAACATTCAGAGGACACGAGCGTTCATGACGCAGATCTGCCTGTTCGTCACTGTTAACAGAGACTCCAGTCTGCAGCGTAGCTCATACACTTGACTGATAAACCACAGAACTGTAGAGCAACTTTAGGCTTCGTGATCAAGGAAAGTTTTTATTTCTTCTGTTCAAATTCTCACGCTGCGAGTCTGCATCACATTATTTCACCAACTGATGGTTTTTATAGTGCCCTCGTTTTAGCAGCACTGGTTCCATGGATGAAGCTGATTATTCTGTATAATTTTTTCATATTTCTCGTTAAAGTTTAATTATTCCTACTGAAAAAGCAATTCTTTAAAAGTGGATCAGAAGTATGTCATTTTTTTTTTATTTTATAGGAAAAGTTACTCAAACAGGAGTGCCAGTTATTGGGAACTATTTCTTTTAACTTGCATTTTGGGGTGTTAATGGCACCAACACGTGTATGTGAATGATTCTCCACTGCATTTTTTATTTTATTTTTAGAACAGTTCAACCAGACTACAAAACAACGCTTTTTATCACTCCACTCTGGTGGTATATCACCATGCAGATTGGTTTGGTGTTATGTGTCCAGGTTTTGACATATCCTCAACTCTGAAGCTTCTGTCCCCACCCTGATATAATGGAGGCGAGTTGAGTTTTTTAACAACAACAATGGAGGTTTATGGCACAGAGGAATAAACTATATTGTATATACGGACTTCATGCTGTTTTTGGTGTGTTGATGTGATTTGTTTAGAATTATATCCTTTTATATCCTTTAAATGCTATAATAACAAGTATTTAGCTGCAGACACATCGTCTATTAAATTGAGTGAATTAGGTCTTGAACTATGTTTCAGGCTTAACAAGTTGTTTGGTACGGGGATTATCTCATTAGGAAACAATCCACCGTTGTGAAAAGGTGCATGCTTTTAACACTGTGAGATTAAGGAAAGCAGCAGATGATTGCAGTGATTACCTCACTTGTTAGAGCAAAAAGAAACAATCTGAACCACCTCTCACTGCCACAGTATTTTGAATTCGATTCCATTATTTGTTATTAATTGAGAACGTCTAACTGAAGCAAAGCCTGATGATGCGTCTTGGAGTGTAATTGGTGTCAGAGATGCGTGCCTGGCAGAGAGCGTGGTGTGACATGTGGATAAACAACAGTCTGGCAGAGAAGCAGTTTGTGTTTGTTAACACAATCCAAAGAGATAATTACCTTGAGAGGGAAATTCCTTCTTTAACAATAACATTACTTTAATTTGCCATCCTGTAAATATGGACTATTTCTTAACAATGTGCATATCATACTGAAATGTGGTGTAATAAGGTGGAAATAGCTTGATTTACATACTTATCACCATCGGTGAGAAAACTACTTGCAGAGTTCTCCCATTGCCATATGTTGAATCCCATATCTTTGATTTCAGCCATCTTCACATATTTACATCAATAATCATCTTCATGTTTCTCACCAAATGTTTAGCATTAGGTCTGGCACGTGGTTTAGCTGGCAGATTAACTGTGTGCACATGGGAACTGACTGCCAACTGCTCAGATAACTTATATTCACATATTCATGTGTTTGAATACAAAATGAATATGATAATACGCATCATCTGTCAGGTAAACATCACTCCTAAATCCCCCAGAATGTGACATGTTTCATTATAAACACAATGTTTCAGGATTCAGAGGAAGGAATATGCAAATTTGCTCCAATTTGGTTAGCAGAAACCTGTCAGGGAGCTGATGAAGATGAATGGTTGTGCCAAAATCTGTGACCCAGAAGTAAACAAAAGGTTCACCTCGCTATCAAACATTAAAACACAGAGATTAGAATCAGCTAATGCAACAAGTCATTGTGTTTCCCAGGAGGTTAAAGCTAGTATTTTGTGTAAACGATGTGTATTTCTATAT
The DNA here is from genome assembly GCF_040436345.1 of Pagrus major. NCBI lineage: Eukaryota > Metazoa > Chordata > Actinopteri > Spariformes > Sparidae > Pagrus > Pagrus major. Next base: position 14,546,004 of record NC_133215.1, read on the forward strand.
ATGTAAAGGTGTCGCTTGTGGTGATAAACTCACAGAGAATCGTGAGTCAACTCTGAAGTGTCCCTCAGCTATATGAGGGTTTATAGCATCCATACGTTCATTGTTTTTGTTTTAGGTCCCACAACCTTTATTTTGGTTCACTCACCGCTCTCATCAGCACTGATTCAACACACAGCAGCTGTTCAGTTCAGTGAAAGTGCTCAGTGCACAAAAAGGCGGTCATTAAAAGTTAGCATCTAGCCGCTTAATATAAAAGGAACATTTTGCAGCTAACAAGCCAAATAATTCCCTCAGGAGACCAAAATAGAGCTAAAAGGAGAGAAAAAGTGGAACTTATTCTTGTCAGGTGGCCATAAACTCGACTCTGGAATAAATGCTAAGTTTCTCTGTATCTACTGGATGTATAAATAGCAAACTGTTTGCTTACAGGTTAACCACAACAACTTTATGAGGTGATAATTATCAGTGTTGTGTTTACAGCTTTATGTGTTGCTCTCATGTGGCCAAAAAACAAATAAATACAGGTTTAAAAGTTTGCCTGCATTACTAATATTTGTAAAAGGGCCTTTAAAGGGACTCTGTGTAACAATTTACATGCATTAATCACTTTTTTTCCTGCAACAGTCCAAAGGATGTGACTTTATGCTTGTTCTCCAGTGCCTCGTCTCAGTGCCTCTCTCCGCTCCACCAACAGAGAGCAACGGTAGCTGACGTTAGTTAAAAACATAAATTAACAACCGGCTTACGGCTCAACATAAGTTCCACAGAGTCCCTTTAATTTCTATTTGATTTCGTAAACCAAACCCTTCAAATGTGTTTGTGAATAAACCTCTAAATGCTTACTTTACTCCTACCTGCCCAGGACCAAACAGCAGTCAGTCAAAGTTAGCATTTAGCTGGTGAACACAGATGTACATTTAGCTAAAGAAGAGTTGGTGGAGACCAAAAACAGAGCCAACGCGAGAGTAAATATGAGACTTGTTTTTGTCAGGTGGTCGGAAACTCGACTCCGGATAAATGCTATGTTGCTCTGTATCTCCTGGATGTGTAAATAGGCTGCTGTTTGCTAACAGGATAATCATAACAACTTTAGGAGGTGATAATATACCCCCATGTGGCAGAAAAATACATTTACACAGGTTTAAAGGTTTGCTTACATTATTAGTAAATGTAAAGAGGCCTATAATTTCATGTGCGAACAGTTAAAAATGAAAAATGTCAAATCTGTAGTAGAATGTAGTATCTTGTTTCCCTGAAAGGTGAAAGTGAATGTCAGCTGTGGTAAAATAAAAGAGAAAATAATAAAAAGCTCTTTCTTACTGTGGACATCCCCTCTCTGTTTGGTGACCTCCTTCTGAATGGTGTTGTCTACTGGTGTGACCGGTGGTGGCGGCGGGGGGAGTCTGGTGGGAGGCACTGGTCTTGGTGGGAGTCTGGTGGGAGGCACTGGTCTTGGTGGGATGTAGGGCTTGCGTGTGGGTACTGGTGGCTTCCTGGTTGGCACAAAGGGCTTCGGAGTGGGAACCACCGGCTTGCGTGTCGGAGGTGGGACCCTCTTTGGAGGCAGAGGTGCTCTGGTCGTGGTCGTGGTCGTCGTAGTCGTGGTGGTGGCGGCTGTTGATTTGGGAATAACGGGGAAGATTCTCCTCTGAGTCACTGGTGGACGGAGGGTGGTGGTGGTCCTCTTCTGATCCATGTCAGGGATGCGGTTGTGATGATTTGGAGGTGGTTTGCCTGGTCTCGGCGGGTCAATAACCACCTTAGGAATGGCTGAAATAATAAGAGAATGCAGATGGAGCACTGAAATATGAGCACTTAAGAGTTAATGAGGCGTAGAATTGCAGACTAACTGCAATGATTAGCCTGACTTCTGCAGAGGAGGGCTTTCTTTCATCTACAGAGACTTCTCCTGATATCTATTAACTAAATGTTAGCATCTTAAAACAAATTGGGTGTCTCAAATCTCACTGAAGCAAAAGCTTATACTTGCAAGAGAGGCCAATAAAATTATTATGCAGCAGACATTCATTGTGTGGCTCATTTTTAAAACAATTCTGGGCATATTTTCCTCAATGGGAGCGTTAAAAGAGAGAAAGAGGGATAGCTTTGACATGTGGCCTCACAAACTAACCCACAAACCCCACGTTCAGTGAATTTCTTCTCCTGTGGAATCAATATTGCCTTCTGAGGGTGCCTCTTTTTTTCACCTTTTATGTGCTCAGCCTGATTAGTTATTCTTTGTGCGCTCATAGCCAGGGGCCTCGCAGCACCGGGCTAAAGCTGCTCTGTGTGTGTGGAATGATCTCCGCTCTCAAACAGGCTGCTGTGCCCCGGAGATCACCCTCGCTCTGCTGATGTCATCAAAGTAACACCTCCTTCTCCTTTGTTCCTCCACACATTCTTCACAGCAGGAGCAAAGACGGAGATGGTGTGTGTGTGATGGGGGTTCGTGAGGGTTTCATGAGTGAGGAATGAGAGTGGACAAAAGCAAGTGGTTTGAACTCGGTTATTGCCTTCTCAGGTTGCAGGCGACTTTGATATGCGACACACAAATAGGATATTGCAACTCGACTCCCCGAGCACTTGTGGCACACACCCCTCGGGCAGGTGACAGGGTGAAGTATCTGCAGCGCTCTTCGCCTGGAGGCATCCGCTCCGCTCCATGGACTGTTACACCGGTTGTGTCTGTTAGATGATTAAATAACTGTGGAGAATAAATGACTTCTTGTCCACTGAGCTGCAGTAAAAAAAAAAAAAACTGCAGACGCACAGACTAATGAACTGTGTGTCAGGAAGTAAAACGACCAGGAAAAGAAATATTTCACATTTAATGATGACTCCTCTTTTTGGCTTATTGAAATGGCCTGATGTCAAAAATGGGAGTCAGGGCTCAGTCTGGGAACACGTGATAAGGGAGCGGGGTGATTTAAGAAATGACTGACGGCCATTACAAAGAAAGGAATTTCAGAGCAGACTCTGCTTCCTCCCTCTCTTTAGCTTTCCTGCTTTTTTGAGAAAAACACAGGCAGAGAAAACCAAAAATGTGAGGCCCCGTTCCCTCTTTGCAGAAGTGAGCATCGGGGCCAGGGGTTTTTTGTTCTCAATTCTTACGTTTGCAGTCGTGGCCCATCCCCCTGTAGCCGTCTTTGCATTTGCACTTGTACGAGCCCGGCGTGTTGTAGCAGGTGGCGAAGCTGCTGCAGTGGCTCTGACCTAAAGAGCACTCATCCACATCTGAAAGAAGCAAAACAACATTCAGCTGCTCAGTGCAAGTGTGAAAAGCTCCAGACGTAACAGTAGGATATCAAAGGCTAATTGCTCCACATCCACTTCAAAGTGCATGTCATATGTGCTGTTAGCGAAAGAGTTTAAGTGAATAGAAGTGAGCCATCTGAGTAAAAATCATCACGAGAGGGATTTTAAGCACTTAAGAAGCAACAGCCAAACGAGCAACCAACTCTAACTTTTGATCTTTTGTTCTAAAAAAGTTAATGAACGCATAAATAAACATTGGAGATGGTGTGTTTTCTCAAGGAGACCACGTGGATTCATAAGGAATATTGATTAAACTTATGAGGTGGCAGGTATTCATCAGTCTGGTGTCTGTGACTGAGGGGCCCCACTGAGGCAAAGTTTATAAGATGGAACAGAAACAGCAGCTTGGATTAGTTTCACAGCGGTCTGGTGATACTTCATTAAATCTTAAATATTCTCAAGTGGTTTCAGTTCCTCCTTTATTCTGTATTTTCTTTTTTAACTTTGTACTTTGCACTTTTAAAAGAATGGAATCAGTAATCCTACTTCGTCAGAAGGCTTCAACCGACATATTCATTGATCTATTTTGATTTTAAAAACTTTTTCAACATCCTAATGAGTTGCATGTGATGTAGTCAGAGTAGGATCTCAAAAAGCTGTTGGCTCCAGCGGTGGAAAAAGAGTAAACATAGCAGTGTCTGAGTAAAAGATACTCATTTACAAGTACAATATATTATCATTCATGTTACTGGATTAGTATCACTGATGCATTAAGCAGGATTTGAATGTTGTAAAACATCAAGGTAAAGCAAATAACTGCTGTATATACTGCTGGTTAGATTCATCTATAAAACATATTCATATAATATATATAACATATATTTCAAAAACTGGTCGTTCTGTAAGTAAAATCTTTAGTAACTAACCCTAAAGGAAAACTTAAAGACGGATAAAGTAGCATAAAATAAAAAAAACACAAGAAAGAACAATCTCAAAATTGTACTGAAAGGGGCTCTGTGCAACTTCTGTGTTGTGCTGGAAGACTTTCTTCAGTTTATGTTGGCGGACTCCGTTTTCTATAATGTCATTAGCTTCTGTTGCTCTCTGTTAGCGGAGTGGAGGAGACGAGGCACTTGAACATTAAGTCACGTCCTTTGGGCCGTCGCAGAATAACCAGAGTCCTTCACAAAGACATCCACAGTCCAGCAGCATTAAACAACTTTAACAAACCGTCCACAGCCTTGTATAGGCAGCCGAGAGAGACGGGGGAGGTCTCATTTTTTTCACATCACGTTACAAACCGCTCACAAATGTGGCCAATAAAAAAGTGATGAACACATGTAAATTGCTACAAATTGTTACGTAGAGCCCCTTTGAGTACAGTGCTTTTATAATGTACTTAGTTATTAGTGGTAATGGGTAGAGTATCTTCTGAAGTTAAGGTCTCTTTTATTACAACAGTGAGAAAAAGAGGGACCTTTGGACTAAATCGGCTGTAATTTGGTTTGTATGTGTTGTACAGATAAACTTGAGACCTGTTACAGACCTGTAAATTGTGAACCTGTCCTTTAATGATTTAAGTGTTTGATGTAAAAAACAACAGCTGGATTACTAAAAAATGAATTTTCTCAGCACATCTATAACCGTTTTTAAGTTGCATATATAGAAGCCTCGCTGCAGAGACCTTGCCACAGTACCTATGCATTGGTATTTCCCGTTGATGTATTGCAGGTCAAAGCCTTCGTGGCACTTGCAGATGTAGCTCCCAAAGGTGTTAATACATTTCCTGAACCTGGGACACACTGCAATTCCTGCTGCACACTCATCCACATCTGCAAGACATTAAAAAAGATACAGGTTATTACACAGGCGAAGATATTCACATTAAAAAAAATAATTTATTCATCTTTTTTTTTATTATTGCTTTTTAGAGTCGTTTGCATATACACACATTCAAAACAACACAACAAAATGAAAAACTTCAAGGTTAAAAAGTCAACTTAATCCAGAACTAAACAAACATTTCTATGCATGCCAGACGACTTTTTCACCTTCCACAGTGGTTAGTATTCATTTATGAACAAAGCACATAATGTATTCTGTTCAGCGAGCAGAATACAACGCACACTACCTTGTTTCATTATTTAAAGACCTATTCTAAGTGTCTCTGTTGATCACCTTTGCAGGCATGTGGCCATTAATATTTAGACAGAAAGAGGCTCAAAGCATTTGCCTTAAAATCATTAATTTATTTGCTGCATAATGCAGCCGAGGCACCGCGGCGCTGCAGGGACTGTTGTTTAAAAGGACCTTAACAACACAGAGACACCTGGACCAGCGAATTAAGTGGGCAGAGCTCTCTCATCCCTTAACAAGCACTGTTGAGATTCTCATCTTCAACACTCTTAATCCCAAACTGCAGCTTTAATGGCCAACAGTTGATTTATTCAGCGAGCTTCTGACATAAAACACTAATGCACACATAGATACAGTCATTGTCTCTTTACACAAATTATAATGTTGCACCAATGTCTGTTTTTAGGAATGTTTACATTCTTGAGCATTATATTCAAACCCATATTCACAGTTTTACGCAGCATCTATCAGCCAATATTAAGCTCAGCAATTTTGTTTTAACTGACAACAATGTCATTTCCACGTGAGGCAGCACTGAAATATGAAGCTGTCTCCTACAGAACTTCTGCAACAATACAAAAAACATCAATACGCTTTGTCATTAATCGGAGGGGTTGTGCGGCCGTTCTGTCACAGTGCAAAAACAAGTCAATACCTCCTTGTAGCGCCTCATCAGACATCTCTCTCAAGGGATTTCTGGCCAGATCTGTTTTTTTTTTGTACACAGACATGACATGGCTCCTTTATGAGGAGAGCTGACATGATGGCAGTACAGAGACAGAGGTGAGAGCACACTTTCTGAGACATGTTGTGGAGTGATCGTGCTAAATCACACTCGTCACAAGGACTATAAATGAGGATGACAAGATGTACTTTTTATTTTTTGACTGTATTTTTAGAGGTGCTAACAACACAAATAAAACTGGCACCGATTTTCTCTTTCCTCGCAACTTTTCCGGCTTCCTTCTAAATGATTCATTTTATGTACCACGTCTAGCAGGAGCAGAATTTCTCTCTTGCTTGGCTTTATTTTTGTTATTAGTATTTATTCCCAAGTAATACGTCCCTATTCATATGATGTGACAATATTAAATGTATGTTAATTTCACACTTAAAAAGGGGGGGGGCTTGGCCGAGGGATGCTGTTACATTGGAGATTTATCGCAAAAATAAATGTTTTAAAAATAGTATTTATGTATATTTTTGCATTTGTAGTTATAACTGTAAATTCTTTAAAACATGAATGAACCATGGGGTAGATGTAGCGTAAATCCTTTCTGTTCCCGCTCAGTTTAAGCTGTCCATCATACATGCATTATTAGCAAAGGGAGACGGAGCGAATATGTGTAGGCTGGGAATGTAATGTGCCCGTACCTTTAGACTTTGCTGTCGGAGTAAGTTGCTTGATTAAGAGTCTTATTCCTAACACTCAGCAAAGTAGTTTATAACTCCTAAGCTGGATCTTTACAGCGTTCGTCGGCATGATTTCTACAAGTTTGACAGATATGGGGACGGTTTTAAAGCGACTACAAAAATGTGTTGACACATTTGATTTCACAGCCTCAAAATGAAAACTCTGCATCTATGCAAACTCTCCTATCCGAAGCTCCTGTTTCTGGAAGGAGTCACCTCCATAAATATGATTAGAAACGCCCCATAAAACTCTCCATAAAACAGCGGCATCCAGAGGGGTCCGGAAACATTCCATTAAGCTGTCGTAACACCTGTTGCTGGCAACATTTCCTTCCCCTCCTCCATCATCTTTCATGATGGATGTCTGTCCTGTTTAAGAAAACCGCCCCCCCATTAGCCAGCCTGCAGTTAAGTGGGACTATGAGGGAGCATGAACAGTCCAGTCTGGAACAGCCTGCATTTAAACCTGACACATGTTAACTGCCTCAGCTGCAGGCTACAGCTCAAGTCGACCCGACTACCCGGTTTTGTCCCAGGTACTTTTCTCCACTTTGGTTTTCACTGCGATAGTTCCCCCCAACATGGCTGGGACTCTCAGCTGATCGTCACAGCGTTTCCACATGTGGAAATTCTATTCCACATATGGAAAAAGCATGGATATCACATGTCTTTCTTATGGGGCAATTCATTCATATGTGAAGAAAGCCAATCACCTGTGAAAATGTCCAGATCACATGTGCCATCGTTCTATTTTCACATGTTAAAAGTTGAGTTCACATGTGAAAATGTGTGGAAATGTGGAATTCCAACCCAATCGCCAGAGTAAATGTTAGCTAAGTAAATTTCTGCAAAACCACAGCTAAGTTAAAGCTGAACGTTTCTTTACGTTGCAGCTTTACATTTGTTTAGGTTGGATCTTCTATTCTTCTTGCTGCAACGCTGTGCTTATGCTTTGATTAGGTTTGGGCACAAAAACCACTTGGTTAGGGTTAGGAAAACATCACGGTTTTGGCTAAAAAATAACTGTTTTGGTCACCACGATCACAGATGAAGATAGTCCGACTTCCAGTGAAAAATAACTGTTTTTGGATGCCACAAAAATGGCTGGAAATGTCCCCTGGTGCCCTAAAAAATATCCAATGATGTGACTCAAACTGCGGTCGGCCATTTCGCAGCCTTGTTGGCTTGTAATAACACCACCTCCATTCCCTCCAGCTCCTGATGTGAAAGGTGGCTAATAAGCATAAATGTGAACGTGATATGCCACGTTTGGACGTATCTGTGGTTTGAAGAAACTTAACTTATATCCTGCCAACTGGGCTAGGAATTCACACTAAGATTTGATGTGCCATGTTTTGTTTCCACATGGAGAAATCCTACATGTGAAAAAAGCCAATCGCTTGTGAAAATGTCCTGTTCACATGTAACATTATTTCCTTTCCCTTTGTGAAATGCAAACAACAATCTGCAGTGTTTTCACGTCACCTTTTAGTATCGGCTCAGCTCGCCTGAAACCTTAACCGAGGTTTTACCAAAAAAAGTAGCAGGTACTCTCTACAATGGGAAAGAAGGGCGAGTAGAGTAGAGTTGAGCCATATCATTGGAAGTGGAAAAACGACTTTAGTCATCTGAGGAGCTGTGCCACGTAATGAAAGAAGGAGGGGAGGATAAGAGGAGGGTTAGGGGTGGGCCTCCCCTGATCACATTTCTGTTGTAAAAGCAGCATGAAGTATGTGGAAATAAAGTCACCATTTGGTTGGCGAGGACTGTAAAATTACTGGGGACCTTGATCAAAGCAAAAAAAAGGCCTATCGGTAAATATTTTGGATGAATTTCAGCTTCGCTTGCTGAGGGGTTTTGTCTGAGTTCCCAAATTGCATTTTCACTGCCAAGTTTTCTTTCTTGCTCTGCCAAAGCAGTTGCATTAGATTATCACTCAGCAAATTCAAAGGCTGAGAAGAACACATAAAAAATAAATAAAACCTTCTTGTTTGTGCTTTACACAAGTTGCTCATAAGGGAGTGGTAACATAAGGCTCAGTTGTCAGGGCTTGTGGCAGCAATATATATATATAAAGACAGGGACGTACCCACACAGGTTCTTCCATCCGGAGCCAGCTGCAGCCCCGGCGACGGACACTGACATCGGACCTCTCCTTTCAGCACCTCGCAGCCATACTGGCAGTTGGCCATGCCACAAGTACGAGCATCTGATGGACACAAGGGGAAAACATCAAGGGAGAGAAAAGTTTACACTGCTCTTACTCTCACTTTCTTTCCTCCTCTCAACCACACTTATACTCCAGCCAGTGTCTGAGAGCCACTCGCCTGCCTTCTCTGATATTAGCTGAGTTGACCCTGAGGTGCAGACAACGGAGCAGCACACACTCTGCCATTATTAGATTCCTGTGCCGCGTGGTCGCTCTGTGCTTACACCTTAGCCCACGCGATCCTCCCTCACCCACTCTCATCCTATCCTACAACCACAGACTCATAATCCATCTCCACCCTATCAAAGCGTCTCTGTTGTTGAGCCACGCCGGGCAGATCAAGACCCTCCAAAATAATAATATAATGGAACAGATTTCGTTCAGCCTCTCTCAAGAACTTCACAGCCTAAAGAGGAAATTAAAAGTGAGGCTCATGCTGCCGCTGCTACTTCAGTCCGCCGCAGGCCCCCTGGAGTACAGTTTGATGACTGAGGCAGGCCGGGCTGATTAAATGCTACAGTGATCTATTGATCAAAGCGGGAGCGGGAGGGGAAAAAAAGAGAGGAGCGGCAAGGTGTTTAACACTATCATGCTATCATCACACAACAACACGGAGAAACAGTTTGAGGTTGCCTGAAGTGGTGAGCAATTCAGACTTTAAAAGGGCTGAAAATGAATTCTCCGCTGATAAAAAAGGAACTAATTAAAACGAAGTACCGTGAGTCAAGCAGAAAATAGTTATCAGATGGGAAACAGAACTTACAGGGAGACATGTAGAGGCATCTACTCCCATTCTTTCAAATACCTTCGGGCAAACCAATAAGAACTGTACATTCACTCGAGGCTCTAAAGATTAGGTTTCTTTCTGACGTTTTTCATTTTAAGCCCTCTTAGGGCTCTACGCGGGGGTTCTTCAGACTGTAGAGCTGCTATAATGAAGCAGATCAACACAGGGCTTTAATCAAAACAGTCTATCAAAGGACTGCGAGGCTGCTGTCAGAGGTACTCACACGAGTGGGGAAACGTATTTTATAATAGAGAGCATATGTCATAAGCAGTGCCTCGCGCAGGCTTTTAGATGAATACATTTGTAATGAAGCGAAGGAAGGCTTCACAGCAGCACATCCAGGCTACAAAGCAGAGGGGAGATTATGGAAAAAAGGCACACGAGGGAGAAAATAGGTAACAACAATACAAACAGTATGAGCAATCACAGAGAAGTGTGTGTGTGTGTGTGTGTGCGAGAGACAGACTCACTTCCACAGGTCCCGTCAGGCATCAGCATGTAGCCGTTGAGGCAGTAGCACTTGTAACTCCCATATGTGTTCATGCACCTGTGTTTACAAGGCCTCGGCTTCAGCCCACACTCATTCAGGTCTGCAGACAGAGAGAGGCGGCATAAGTGGACTGAAGGACAGAGAGACAGACTCCTACACAGAGGTGAAATTAGTCAGAGGGCAAAGGTGAAGAGGTCAGTCATGTCAAACCTCACCCATCCATTTATGTGTGGGCTGGAGCTGTCTGTGCGTGTGTTAATGTGTGTGTTTTGGGAAGGGGTGGGGGCCGTCTTCGAGGAAGTGCCGTGTTCTGACAAGCCTGCAACTTCCCTCTTTGATGGTTTTAACAGGAAGCCAGTGTCAACTGTCAACCTGCCCATTACCTGCTAGTGATAAAAGATGCTATTATACCCTCTGACTCACCACCGGCTCATGTGGTTGCATAGCTGCTCCATCCAGGCCTCTTTGATAGACACGTATAATTCCTGTGATTTTATGCGGGCATAAAAAGTAAAAGAAATCTCACCCACAACATCCCATGAAAATCTTATGATGCTGCCTGACTTCGGTGCAGTGAAAGGAATATGCCCTGCGCTCAACACCTGCCAAGTGCTTATGCAAATTCAAAGTCATTCCACCTTCCTCACAGCAGACATTTTGACTAGTCTAACACAAGTGTAACTAAGAACATTAATAAAGTCTGCTTTACATGTATACATTTCAGCTGCACCCATGTTGCCTCGTTGCCTTGTTGACGCACCTAAACAGAGCAGAGACAGCATTAATGTTATTAGTTACACCTGTGTGCTTCCTGCTATGAAAAGTCAAAGTACGTGAAGGGTTTACAGCAGGTAAATGAAATAAATATATTCATGTTTGTTTCCTCTCACTGCAGATTCCACTGAAATCTTATTTCAAGGAACGTAACTAAAGTAAAGTGACATTTAAACGGCAGCAAACCAACCAACCAAGAGACATTTTGACATCTCATAGCAGGAAACACACAGGTGAGACTAATAACATGAATCAGGTCTTCATTCCACTTCCACTTCAGTTTCAAGGCCTCGGTGTGTCCCTGGGATGACCTACTGATACTGCTAACTGGAACAGACACCATTAATGTGATTAGTTGCACCTGCACCTGAACTTCGTGCAATGATAAGTCAAAGTGTCCTTCATTAAAAAGGCTGAAATAAACACTGAGCATTTAGTTTGAAGAATGGAAGCGGAGGTTGTTTTAAAAAATAAAAGTGGTAGGAAATCAACCTATAAGAGCTCCATCTTTGGACATGTCAAGCTTCAATGTACAGGGGTAACTAGAAACATTAAAGCTGCTGTAGCTAACTTCCTGTTTGCAGTAACCAATCCCCTCCCTCCACAGCAGACAGGGCCGCCCCTTTATGGAGTTCTCTGTCCTGATTGGATAAAGTGGGCAGGGATACCAGACGTTTCTTTCCTCTTTTACTACATGAGTGGAGGGAGGAGAGACATGGGTTACTGACCAAAAACAGTGATTACTGTTGGAGTATTGAGCATCACTTGCAGCAGCTTTATATATATATCCATATTCCATTAAAGGATAAGTTCACCTAGAAATGAAAATCATCTGGTGTTATCCAAGTCTCTGGAAGCCTTTATCTACACCCTTTTTAAAGCCAACATCATCACTTTAGCTGCTAAGCTAAAGGCGTTAGCATGCACCCCGTATGACCCACGTACAAGCTCTACCACACGTCGAGGGTGTAAAACAAAAAAACAAGCGTCCATCTACTTCAGTTGTTTAAATGGAGCTCCAGAAATGATTTGTGGAGTACAAAACTTCACGCGACTCTCAATCAGCGTGGGGGTGAGCAGATAATGACTGTATTTTCATTTTTGGGTGAACTTATCCTTTAAATGTTCAACGCACAGCAGCTTAGTTTTGTGCATGCTGGCTCCCTGGCATACCAAAATGGAACTGAGCTATCATCATTACAGTTATTAGTTACACCTGTAGGTTTACTGTAACGCCAAATCCAAATGTCCACTGTGTGATTTAATCTTGCAAAGAGAGTTAGTTACCTATACTGCCTTTTTTTTTTCCCTCCGTGCACAGTTACATTCAGGAACATTAGCATGAGCCCGAGAGACCGGTGGGTTTAATGCCACTTCAGAGGAGGACAGACTTTGTTGTGTGAGCAAGGTGAAATAAAGAACGAGTTTCTTTCTGTGTTGGGATGTGCTTTTGACTAAAATGTCCTCCATTTATGCTGATTTCTTTTGGCTGGATGATTCTGAAAAAAAATTGAGTTGTGCTTCAGGAACGGAAGATTTTGTTTGGCAGGCCTGGAAGAGAAGGCAGAATGTGTTTTTTTTAAGACAAAGTTGCTAAATAAGCTGTGACTGTGTAATGAATGTTGAATGTTAACCGTTGTTAACCAGTATTTAAATGTGACTGGTTACACCTGTGCTTTTCTCACCACGGCAAGTCAAACTCTGCCGTGAATAAGACCAATTGCATTCTAGACGCACGTCCCTCTTAATAGAATATTGATTACGCTGCCATTAGTTGCGGTGGAGAGTAACTAATTACTCTCATTACCGAAAGTGAGAACCTTTGTTGTGTACTTGTTCTCTTTGAGCACAATCAAATAATTTATTCAGGCAGATTCTTGATTCTCTCTGCAGCAAGACAAGGATTATAGTGTAGCCTGGAGTTGTATGCAGCTCTGACACAGAGGAGGATTTTTCATTTCTTTTTCCTCCTGGTGCAATGTTCAAGATTAACTTTTCCCACAAAGAAAATAGTGTCCCTGCTCTTGCAGAGCGGCACTGAATTGAAGAGGGACTGGATGGCAGGGCATACTGTTCATACTGAATTGGTTATGGTTACCAGATCATCTTCTTCCTGGCCCCGACTCTTGCTCACAGCCATTTCTTAAAAGAAAGTCTCTCGAGTCTGTTTCAAAGTGCATTCTCACTTCTTGTTCTTACTTTTACTAATATTTGGAAAAGTAAGAGCACTTATATAACACATGTCGAGCCATATTTCATTGTAAAGATTCAGTGAGAAACAATTAATGTTCAGATCTCGGATAAACTCTGATACTGTTCGGTGTGAAAGTTGACAAATAATTGAGCTTAATTTTGTTTCAGTAGCTTTCGTGCAGAAAGGTCCAAAGTTAGGAGTGTTTAGAGTGTTTAGTGTTTAGTGTTTTGGGGCTTTAACACTCATGGATGTTGATGGAAACGACTATTCAGGTGTATGTCACATATTACTTCCCCATGTCACTAAAACAGTTTCTCATCTACATATATGGGGTCCCTCGGGAGTCCCAGGCCCAAAAGGGGAAAATCCAACTTGAAACTACACAGGAATCAAACTAGAATGACGACACATGCTCCAAGAAATATAAATAACTTAAACTATGAATACCATCCCCTGTTTCTGGGATACAGTAGCAGCATCACATATAGATTTCAACAGCACATGAGGGGTCAGTTTAATCTCTGCCGGCCACATTGTAAATGGTGCTGTTTTTAGCTCTGTGGACATATGCGGGGTGCATTCTCTGAGCGCCACATACCTCCTACATTTAACAGAGACCAAGGATTAATTTGGATGAACAGCACAGCAGATGCCCAGTTTGCACATCTATAGACCTCAGCTTCTATTAATGGTAGCTTCTGGCCAGAACAGACGTGACTGGCCATCTGCTTGTTGAATCCTACCAACAGGCCAAGTGCCACCAGGCTTGAAGTCCTGTTCCATAACTATAAATTCCTCTGAACAAGTAGGGGTCAGTTTATGAATGTTGTTTACACATGAGGGTCACTCAAATGAAATATTTATGACTTTCACTAAATACAAGAGAAGGATAACAAGGAGCGGACATTTGGGATTGTTAAACATTACATTATTTTTATGTATACGTCTCAATCATCTAAAATGCATGTAATATGCTTTCATATTAACAACAACACTGTCAATAATGTTGGGTTGGAGACTTAATTTACCTGTTGGGCCACGGACTGAAGAAAATACTATAGATCGTTGACCACCACAGTTATGGCTAGAAATTAGAGCCCGACCATTATATCAGTTGGTTGATATTATCGGCTGATTTTGGCCTTTCACTGATATATATCGATATCAACATGTATGTTGCCCGATATGAAAACTTTCTTTTTAGAGATTAAAATGCAGAAAAAGATGCTTGGGATCATTTGTAATTAGGATATTCCTAATGAAGTGTGCCCTTTCAGAACATGTGTCATTTTATTGTTAAAGTTTATGGTTAAACTGTAAAATATCCTGACTCCGTTATATATTTTTGTCACAGGTGTTGGCAAAAATGTGTTTATCGGCCAAAATATCGATATTGGAACTGTTTCTTCCCAATATTGGTGTTGGCACTGCCCAAAAAATCAATTGTCGGTTGGGCTCTACTAAAAATGACAACAGAAATTTGACAATTACGCAAATCTCCGCAATTAAAAATCAACTGCCAGTTGTGTAACTGGAAGTGAAGGTGGTCCATCTAAAGATAAAACCCTTCCGCAGTTGTTCACTATGATAAGACAATATTTTTTTTGTTTTGAGAAATGTTTAAATATGCAAATGAGGAATTATCTAATTAAAAAATGCACTTGTTTGCATGCATTTCTGAACTAAAACTAGTTGGAAAGAAGAAATGTTTCAGAAGCAAAATAGCCCAATATCTCAAAATTAACCAGAGAATGAAAAATTGGGTTTTCACCTGTAGTGTCCCCTTTAAAGAAACCTAAAGCCATATTAAAAGTCCATATAACTATGCAATGCGATTTGAGCTGGATCTAGTCTCCTCCTTTTGTCTTTGACGTTTGTATTCCCTGTCTGTTGTCTGTAGCTGGTGTGCCGTCTTCGCCAAGTTTAGTCGGAAAAAGAGATTTCAATCTCAAGGGACTTCTTGGTTGAATAAAGGTAAAATCAGAAATAAATAAATAAATAAATAAAAGCGTGTGCGTGTTTGCCAATTCAAACTAAACCAACAAGCGACACATTTTTTCCTGTCTGCATTTGTGCTTCCAAAAAGAGCTTCTCTCAGTAGGCGGAAAAACGCAGGAGCAATATTTTGCCAAAATGAACTGAATTTGCTCTGCACACACATAACTCGTCCCGCTGCCCGCTGCAAATTGCAATGCGACTGCGTTTGCGCTACTGTTGGCGTGCACCACATGAATATAGAGGCCAATGTTTATTTCAAAGCCTTTTTACAAGCCTGTGGAAAAATGACTTTCTCTCTGAACTCACACTAATGCTTCTTAATTCTTTATCAAAAGAAGCTAAGTCAAAATGATTTGCCCTGTCCTTGTCAAACAGAAGGCTTAGCTCTGTTCATTTCCAGCTAAATTCCAAACACTTTCTTTCTCCCACAAGATAGCGTCCACGACACTCACACCTGCACACACACACACACACACACACACACACACACGCACACGCACACACACACACACACACACACACACACACAGACTTCCTCACTCTTCACTTTTTTAATTAGCGGTGTCAGCTCTGTTTTCCTCCCTGCTTTTCACAGTAAACAACTGGCATTCTCATTACAGCGATTAGAGAGAACCATAGCAACACTGTCCGTTCAGTCAGCGCGGCGGAGAAAACGAGTCTCCACTTGCCCGTTGCACTGAAAAAGAAAAACAGCTTAAAAATGTAAATGAGGGATTATTGAAATGGTCACATTCTCAGACAAGAGGCAGCTCCGTGAGCATCAGCACATGCCAGACACAAGGCGCAGCCAGGGCCTCCTCTATGTGGAAAAAATAGACAAGATGGAGAGAGAGAGGACACAAAAGACCAGACTGGGATAGGACACAGAGAGATAACAGACACGACCGCTGAGTGACAGTTCGACATGGCCCCAGGACTGCAGAAACCTGGGTGATAGCAGAGGTGGAGAGCACCCCTGGGCTGTTCACTGTACGGTAAATGAACTGCTAAGACACATCTGAAGTGATGCAAAGCAGAGTGATTTATTGGGTCAGCTCCACTGAGGTATGCTATGCTACATTCCCGACACGCCTCTATCACTGACAGAGAGATTAGCCGGGGCTCTTTCTTGGGGATATGCTCATCTCTAAAGAAGATAACACTTAGAACTTAGCGGGGATGGAGGAGTCATGACTGCTGACTCCATGTCGATGATGGCCCTTAAAGTGGAAGGAGGAGATGTTTGTTCCAGGTGCTCGAAGAACTGAAGAGGAAAATGAGAGCGAAGATAGAGGCAGAGAATAAGGGGAAAAAAACATAATGGCTCTGACTTATTTTTAGAGAATGGAAGAAAGGGAGGCAGATGTAGAGTGCTAAAGACTGTGACATGCTCGGCACTCATGCTGGCATTTCTACTGAAAAGCTGCTCTTGGGTGGTGTCTCTCTTGCTAGGGGAGGACAGGAAGCAGTAAGGAAATAGTCGAGAGTGACATTCACTCCCCCTCAGTCGGCACAGTGCAGCACCATGCATGTTGCTGAGATGGGGGAGAAGAGAAGCTGCTGTGGGGGGAGAGGTTGATCGACGAATCTCACCCTCCATCACTACTCTCGCTGGCTGATGGTCCACGGGAAGAAAGATAGGAAGGTGACTGTCCCACACTGGTGGGGTTAAATAGTCCGGCTCTTCTTCTTTAGACAAAAGGAAACGGGTTAGAGGGCACAGGGGGGAGAAAGGGGGTTTGATTGAAGGTGAAGTGTTGAGAAAGAGTGAAGGACAGAGGGAGACGAGAGAGAGAGAGAGAGAGAGAGCAGAGAGATGTAGTGAGAACGAAAAGAATGGATTAGAACACCTCTGACCACACCGCATTCCTGGAAAGTAAAGAGGAACATTATGCAGCAAAGAGGATTACACTTGTGGGAATTGGACATGAGCTGAAAAAAAAAAAAAAATTCTAGGGCACATGGGAGAAACAGTGAAAGCGTCCCTCTTCTCTCTTCTGCATTCCTTTTTTGTCATGAGGGTGAAATTGGATCTGAGAGAATTACAGTATCACACAGATTCAGAGGATTCCTTCTCAATTTGTATCGGGAGGTTCAAAGGTAGACAGGAGTTACCATTTAAAGAGGCTTGACTACAAACACTTCAGCCTCTTGAATTTCAGCCCCTCTCCCCTTTCTGTCCATCCGTCTATCTATCCGTCGTTGCAACCTTTCCTCCGGCAGTGAGCTAACAATACCTATTGTTAAGTGACAGGAAGCTGATACGGCTACCTCTGACTGTTTTGCGTGCTTTGAAAATGTCAAGCTTTGCCCTGTTGAGGGACGCAGTAACATTTCCAAAGTAGAAACACTTGTCTTAGCCCTTATCTGCAAATAAGCCCCGTGGATGGGTATTGGTTGGAGACAATCATCTAACTAGTGCAGCATCCTAAGAGTTGCCTTTCTTCCAATTCAGATGTGTGAAGGCATGCAAAAAAAATATAAAAGCATCCACATTTTGCTGGTTTCTTTCCTGAATCTCAATTGTGACCCTTCCATTAGCTCACAGTTGAGTGGGGGTGGGACTGTAGGCAGGTAAGTAAACAGTCCATGCAGAAAGCAAATGAGGAACATATCCGTCTCCTGGGACGAAAACAGCCTCAAAACTTTAGAAGAAATAAAACCTGTAAAAATCTAAGCAAATGCAATACAAAAGCCCTGCAGCAGTTTTTGTGAAGATTATATTGTTGAATTTGTTTTTTATGGTGGACAAAAGTGTTGCTCAACTTCATCTTTGTCGTTTTTGAGGCCGTAGTTAGTGGTGGAGCTGTACTGGACTGCTTTATATCATAATGTGTTTCCAATATTGCCAATCCACTTTTTCATGCGTATACTGGACAATACATTTTTAAATTGTGCTGACTGAAAACTAAACTTGAACAATATCACATCAAGTTGGAAGACAAAGACAGAATCTGTCCTCACAGAGACAAACTCCGTTTAATCTAATGGAATCTAAGACTAATGCTGATGGGGCTAACAAGTTTACCACATTACAACCGAAGCAGAAACATGAAACAAAAACAGCTTAATCCTAGAGTATGGCTGTGTTGACTTGTTCATTTGACGGGGCACGTTTACTGCTCAGTGATGAATAACCTCAAAGACGCTGCAGGAGGTTGATGACATTATTGATCTGATTTGTACAAACACTGAGCCAGGTGCTGAGATTATAATGTTGCTTTACAATCTCTTAAATCTTTCTGGTCTGTAGCCAAGTGACACCTTCTTGCCATTCTCCATGTATTTTCATTGAATCAGTAATATAGTCATGCTGCTGAAGGCAAGCACCTGGTATGACTCATACTACAGTGTTTTATTTTGTAATATATTGGTTGTTTTTATACATTTTTTCAACCTTAAGAGTAACACTTTCTATGAAGAACACATCTATAGTGTGTAATGGGGGCATTAATAATGTACTAGAATGCTTCCTGAACACACATAATACTTTCTGGGGCACTATAATATGTGTATTTTCTGTAATTTCCAGTTTCCACATAATAATCACTCATGATGCAGCAGTGACCCTTTGAAATGCACGGAAATGCGTTACACTTTACTTCAAACCAACAGTGAAACGTTGATGAGTTTTGCGTTATCATACACCAATCTGGTGTAAAAAAAAACACAAATACGTATTTTTTTTATTTTTATCAATGTAACCGTTACAATTAGATGCAGCTCTTGATTGATTATCCTAGTTAGCTAGTAGAGTAACATAAGTATATTACATAGTATTTTATCACTTCAAATGTGGCAGATGGTCAAGCTTTTTCTCTATTCCTCTAGAATTGTAGCAACAAATGTACTTTTAACAAACTTTCATAATTTACTGTCTAACGTCTTTAATCCAAGTACCCATGCTGAGTTGGTAATGGCAGCGATGCTAGATCATGGAACACACATAAAGTATCCGTCGCTGGATTTGTCTATAAATGCAGTATACTTTATAATGAAAACCTATGATACAGCGTGGGCTATTCTGGTATACTACGAGTCAAAACATTACTGCAATTGATTGTTGACGTGTGTGTGGGTGAGTGTAGGTCAATATAATGTATTATAAGCCCCATCAGGTAGCCAACAATGAGACACTTGTCCATTTCACGTCACATCTATAATGTTTCAGAAAGCATTGTGCGTTTGAGTGTCGTCATAAAGCATTATGAATGCATCATAATACACTATAAATGTCCCCATAATGCACTATAGATGTAGTCTTCATACAGAGTGTTACCGTGGTAACTGTCTTGCTTACTCACCTTAATTTTTGTGACATTAAGATCAACATTAAAGGGGAGGTTAGGAGGCGGTAAGCTCTATCAGTTTTAATTCAGTTCCTTCTTCCTGCTTAAGTCAGTTAAGGCCAAATATCACATCATACCCCTTTAATGAGCTTGTTATAAAAGAGAGCACTGCTAAAACAAACACAATTTGGAGTTATTAGATGAAATTTGAAGAAAAATACACAGTATGATGACATGCATGCAATACTTAAACCCCTTGCAGCTGTCTGACTGTTAACGGCAGGCGGCCAGGAAGACAAACAGTGACATTGATCGTGGATCAATTTCTAAGGCAACAACCCTAAAGTGTCTGTCTACACCTCCGCTGAGCTAAATTCATTACAAGATTGGTGGCACTAATCTTCCATTTTTGGAGACAGCTATGTAGCGCTGCCAAGTTAAAGCAATGAAAAGGTCCAGATATGAGCGAATTGTCTAAAAACAGATATAGAAACCAATTGTACTTCAACTACAGTGCAAGGCTATAATACTTGAGGAGGTATTAATTATATAGTTGGCTGACAGACAAGAGGGGAAGAGAAGAAAGCAGCATCTGGAGGCACTTGGGCTGTATTGCCTCTGATGTCTCAGACGTCACTCCTCCAGCAAAATCTTTTAATAGTGTCTTAACAGCAGGTCAACTACTCATAATTAAATCCACCTGCACAGAATAATCATCTTATTAAAATGATTGGATCAGCGGGGGGGGGGGGGGGGGGGGGGGGGGGGGGGGGGGGAGTGTGCTGGCAAATTGTTAAACAGATTATCGCCATAATGAGTTTATTTGTGAAGCGAGAGGGTATTCATCTATCCTCAGCATGCTGTGTGACAGATACGATTCTCATCAGCACATAAGGTGAAGTGCTTTCTGATAATGATAGGGATTCTCAAAGTTATTATTCTTGACAGTTGAGTGCCGGTTAAACAATGGTGAGCATAATCAGATTCATTCAAACGATATCCCGTTCAGGTATTGAATCATAGGAGAAGCTATGAAAGTGAAATAAACACTGAGGTGAAAGACATTTGGCAGGTGAAAAGAGCTGGCACTAAAAACAGACACGTCGCCTATGAAGGATAAATCTCTCAAACCAGAGCCGGCTCATGAAAGGTCGTCAGAGGAAACTGTGGCTTTGATTCTGAGCGTGATGAAATCAATACACAACAGTATTTGCCACGCTTCTGTTTAGTGTAAACACTCGTGTTTCCTCTGTGGTTTGTTTTCGCTCCACGCAACCGGTGTTCCTGAGGTGTTTAACACTCTTGTCAATCGGAGCGCCTCCAGGGTCACACATCTGTCCACACCTCCCACTTAGAGCGAAGGAATGTGTGTCCATTTGTGTCAGCATGCAAAATATCTCCCTGCGCACGTAGGTTTATATATAAGTCAGCATTTGATATTTAAATGCTTGGTTACACCTATTAAGCATGAAGCATCTTTCTTGGGGGACATTATCATGCACAACATTTAATTAGAATCAGGATCAGAAATACTTTATTGATCCCAGGGGGGGATTTGGTTGGGTTATTTGCTCCTGTTATAGAATAGAAATAATCCAAGCATAGAAAATTAAGTCTGTATGTTCATTATACTACATTATATAAAATATACAACAAAAATATATAGTAGTATATATAGAAAAATATGTAAAAATATGTTCACCATACTACTATATATATAACAACAGTGTGAATAATAATTCTTATGGATCATGAAGTTATTTAAAAGCTACAATTTAAAAGATTTGTAGCTGGTTCAACTCAAAAATCTAAGTTAATGTGAGTTGACTGAACTAAATTAAAACTCATTTGATTCAAACAGGGGAAGGGACTGAATCGGATGCTAATTTTCATCAAGGTTCACATTGTTTTCTGTATTGTATCAAATGAATGAAAGAAAGAAATGGTCTCTTGAGAGTTTTAACTCTAAAGCAATGCATGTTGGGAAGTCTGCTAATGTGCTAATCACGTTTTATGTATTCTCAGCAGGACATTAATTTAACTCATTCAACGAATCATTTAATGTCAGGAGACTTGCATTCATTAGCTCTCAAGTGGGCTGAAAATAATACATTTCTAAGTTTAATTAACTTTAAATTAATAAAACTTTGATATTGACAATTACAATGACCAAAAACCCCTTGATTCGAGACGAGAGGACCGGAAGTGCAAAAATGCTAATTTATTTCTGGGTTTTAGGACTCATTCGAGAGGCACTCTATTGGCCGCTACAAGCCTGAAAGGACCCTCTCTAATGCCAGCGCTTGTGCTACTGTAAAAACATGGCAGTAAAACATGGCAGACTCCGTGGAAAAGGACCTGTTCCCTCTGTAGATATAAAAAGCTCAATCTAAGGTAACAAAAACACAACGATTCTTAGTTTCAGGTGATTACACACGAATGAAAACATACATTTGAATATTATATTCGATTTTTGACATAAGATCACCCTAAATCTGACACACTGGACCTTAAAGTCACCTTTTCACCAAAGTGACCTTTGACAGAATGGAGGTCAGGGAAGCAGCTCTGGGCGAACCACTTCACTCCACAAGACAAATGTAGTGCCTCAGAGGACCGGGATATTAGAATTGCTTGGAAACATTGGCCACCTGGCACATCAATAGTAAACCTCAAATCAATGTTTAACGGAGGCTGCATTTAAATGAGAAAATCTAATCTATGGCTTCTGAATAATTAAATTGGTTTCCATAGCTTGCGCCAGCTCAAAGCAGAACCCAAGGTTATCTGCACCTAAATAGGCTGAAAGGGCAAGTCTGCCACTCAAAGCTGAGTAAAACGGGAAGCGCTGGAGCTTATTGGACAAATGGGGGGGGGGCTCGATGGACACTTGAAAGTACAGTTTCATCTTGAAAGGTCTCGGAATCACATTTGTCAGATAAGTCTGTCTGAACGGTCGGCAGCCGAGTCTATTGTAGTTGGATATGTGACGCTGATCCTTTTTCCTCTCCGCCTTTGTTGCAGATTAAGACAAAGTACAGCTGTCTAGCCGGGCAGACAGGAGCCACCTATAGCCTCGAAAATGCAGGATGAGTCATTTGGAACATTCCGAAAAGGATTTCAACACCACCACCCCCCACCCCCCACCACCACCACCACCACCACCAACACCACCACCAACACCACCCCAACCCTTGTTTTTAATTACACGCTATCCTATTCCTGTCTCAGGGCGTGAATTCCACAAGTATTTTCAAGCTGCTTGGATCCACGTCAACTTAGGGTCTAACTAGGAAGCTTTAACGCTTTTCAACATGTCCGATCTGCCAAACATTCACACTCGCACACACACACACACACACACACACACAGACTCGCACTTTCAATAGCAACGGTTGCACTCAGCCGAGCCAAGTTATCTCAGGTCAGTAATTGAGATGTTATCTTCACAGGAGAGGATGCACTCCCGGGATCATTCAACATGGCCTCACCACACATTTCCATTTGAGCTGAATCAGCTCTCTGTCTCTCTCTCTCCACCTCCTACCCTTGTGATTAAAGCGCCTTACTCCTGGAAAACCAGCTTCCGCCCCGCGGGGTAAGCTGCAACTTTAATACGCTGGTGTTTGTGTGGCGGAGATGTGGCCACAATCAACAATGATTACGCTGCCATCGCTCAGGGGCGGGGGCACGACAGCCGGCCACTTTGGCTTTGCAGTCATGAGTGTTCAGGAGGACCATATATTCTGACTCGGTTTTATTTCTTTGTGGTGTTTGTCTTCATTCCAAAAAGTCGCACACAACTGCAAAGTAACAGCTGTGTCTACATGTTCCAGGCGGGAGCTCACCTTGATTGCAGGTCTTGCCGGTGAAGCCGGGGTGGCACTTGCATTTATTGGGTCCCACGCAGTCGCCGTGCTTGCAGCCAGGCTGACACAGAGCTAATCAAAGGGGGTTCAAAGAGGAAGAGACAGATCAGTGCAACGCCCTGGAAGACAACTTGTGCAAGATCAGGATGACAAAGCACTTAATCCTACTGCTCCTTGACTTGGCTGCAAATGATCAGTTTACTCCATATCATTCATAAAGGAGATGTGTTTGTTTCTTTTCTCTTTGTGTGACAGAGCTATTATCATTGACTAATGATAATGGAGCAGCCATCTTCAGCTAAACACTATAGCTTTATTTTCCACTGGGTCTTGGGAAAGTTTTATTGTCCTTGCCGATAATAAATCATTTAATTTCTGCGTGAGATAAATGAGAAGTTTGACCTTTTACCACCAAGCAAAGTTTTGATTCTCTCAGTTTTAAAAAAGCAGCACTGATATTTACACGGGCATTCGGCCAACGAGGATTACCTAGGCGAGTAATATTTTCCCCTTGGACTGAAGCTGAAACAATTAGAGCACCAAAACAGTAGATTATAATTAGCGCCTGAGTAAAGAGCAGCCCTGCAGATTGTACACAGTGTGTGGATAGTGATATTTTGAGCGTGTGTGTGCAGAGATGTGGTAGACGCAGCAGCTGCACGGCTTCACCGCCTCTCTGTGTTCTCTCTCAGCGAGCTGGAGGCTTGCCCTGCTTATCTGACTATGCTTACTGCAGCTTGCTGCTAAGCATGTCTGATACACTGGGCCTCAGCCAAGTGTTACTAATTTTCATTAAAAGCTTCATTAATTTTGTCATAATACAGTGCAATCAGAGGGCTTAATTATCACTGTTGGAAGAGGCAGGAGATACGTGTGCGTGCCCGTGTTTGAGAGTGAAAGAGACAGAGGGTGATACCAGTGGAGAGTGCTTCCTGTGTGTCTGAAGAGGTTTGATGGTGTAGTTTTATTTGTAGAAACGCAGCTGTAGGGTTAACTTTATTGTCGTCTTAGCAATCCCTCAGATATTACCCCCACCAAGGAGATTTGCTTTAGTTTTCTCTGTATAAATATTAGAGGGATATCTACGGAGGCCCCGAGAGCTCAACGCACAGCAACTTAAAGGTACTGTATGCTATGTAGGATTTGTTGGTTGCTGTTTGTAAACACACCATTTAAAGATGCAGTAAGCGATTCTCAAACATCAAACGCTTTGGGTTGGTGGGGTAGCTGCTCTTCTATTCTAGAAGAAGAGCAGCACATGTGCGGTCAAATTGGTGAAGATGTTTTCTTAGCTTGCTTGCGTTTTGTTTCTTTGTGCATTTTGTCAGGGCCAACGTACTTCACTTCAGTTTAAATTTGGGGGAAAGTTAGGGGTTAGGATGAAAGATGAACAGATGAGAGGACGTCCAGCACTGGATTTAAAAAATTCAAGGGGCTGTGTTGGTCTTGTTTCAGATACCAATGAGATCCAACTTTTTTGCTGGATGACCCTGTGTTTATTTGCCAGAGCTGTGCTCTGCATCCGGAAACTCAGTGTGCCAACGCAGTGGAAAGAGGATGGACAGGGAACAGAGTTTGTTGTGTTGATGGCACCACAATAAAGCACTGAATATTTCTGCTTTTGCACATAAATTGTGAGGTGAAGCCACATTTCTGTGTTCCTGGTTTCATCTATAACATGAGGCATTTATCTGGGTCTGAACACATTTTTTATATAAAACTATTCCACCATTTTAGTCTTCGCCAGGTTTTGCGCATACATTATTTGGCAGAACCTGCACTCCTTTACTATGAGAACTATTTTACACAAACTGCCATGAACTCCTCACCACACTGTGCATTTGCAACTATATTCATAAAATATACAGTATGCACATAGACATAGAATAATCCTGCTAAATCCTGTTTTGATGGCATTGGATATGTTTGCAATGAACTGTGCAGGAGGATATATTTATACTTTGAGTGCCTCCAGTGATTTCTTATAAAAGCTAGAAATAAAGTGAAAGCTGCTTAAAAGCATTCTGAGGGACACCTAATAGAAGTGACGAAGAAAGGGTTGAAATTTCCATTCATACACATTCAGCTTGCAGAGCCAAGAAGAAC
Organism: Pagrus major; assembly: GCF_040436345.1. Taxonomy (NCBI): domain Eukaryota; kingdom Metazoa; phylum Chordata; class Actinopteri; order Spariformes; family Sparidae; genus Pagrus; species Pagrus major. Next base: position 14,571,524 of record NC_133215.1, read on the forward strand.
AACTTCAAGCGCTCGGATTTCAGTCAGTAACATTGTTCGAGCTGAATTCAAAGGCACAAAGGTATGTGATGAATCCTTTAACTGGAGTCGATAACATCTCCAGACTCATTCTACTTTATTAGGCTATGTAATCAAAAAGAAAGAACGCATTGTTGCCCTACTTGGACCGGCCTGTGATATGAGCCAGAGTGTTAACACACCGAGCAGTCACAATTACAAATTAAAAATGGCCCCGATTTTCTGAGGGAAACAAAAAAGAGTTGTACTTTTGTGGAAGTGGAAGTTTATTAGACCTTGGTCTGGTCAGCAGATAAAATGAAAGCTTGTGATGTTGTTAGTTAGAGGGTAGTCAAGTGGAGTGCTTTTTGTTATTCTCCTACATGGGGGAGGATTTGATTAGCTGGATCAGAGGCGGCCATCAACAGGCTTTGCCTGTGAGGGTAATTTTAAGCCTCTTGGCCTGGCAGAGAGATCAGTGAAACGGCCAGCGTTCATTAACCACAGCAGAGGACACGCAGGACTAAAAATGGTCGTAGCAGCTGGAAGGCCAAACATAGCATGTATGACCCCTCGTTCCATGAACGCCATCACAACATGCCGAGTGATGACACACTTTCACTCTGGTTTACATCAGCCAATACTCAGGACAGCATACTGCTGCTACAGATGCAGATTCTTTTGATTTATTGACTGTTCGCGATGCCAGATGGTAAACACAAAGGAAAGCATTATCTTTTAATCGATGCAGATATTGTTTATGATTTTTTATACTTGTGCAATGCAGTACTTCATCAAAGTAAGAGAAATCATTATCGTTATGAATTAATTACAAGTTGCATCATCTTGCAATCAACTAAGTACAGTGATCACCTGAGGGTGCTTGTGATGATTATGTCATTATTGGCTGATTTGCTGAATGTTTTTCTGATAAATTAATTAGTGGCCTTTAAAATGCCAAATATGAAAGATTGAAAGCCCTGCTGTCCTCAGAGACCAAGGTGACGCCTTAAAATTGCTTATTTGTTAGACCAGCCGTCCCAAACCCGACAGTATTCAGTTTACAATTGCAACTCTACAAACTAATTTATTTTTACATGGGGTCCCAACTTTTTTGTAACCATTTTTGTATATAAAACACAGAGAAGCAGAGACTTCTGGTCGTTTGAGATGCTGGAACCAGAGCTTATTTGGCACTTTTGCTTGATAAATGAAAAATAATCTGAAATCAAAGTTTTTTTCCGTTGATTATTTAATCCTTTAATCGCCAAAATGTCAGCACACATGCTACACAGATGACAGATCGCCTGGTGTCTGAACTCTTTATTTAGTGAAAATGTCACTGATCAACCTGTTAATGTCGTGGTTAACAATTTATTTACATAATAAAATCTCCGCCCGACTAACCCGATCAAGATTTAGATTGAGTTATGTATGCAGAACTTCTCCAACCACACTGAATAATCAATTTTTTTGTCTCTGCACCGTACAGACGGATATATTACTGATTGATTAATTAAAAAACATTATGGATTTCAGCTTCCAGGACCTCATTAGTATTCTCATTCGACTGGAGGGCCGGTTGAATCTTAATGAGACACTGAAGAACTTCAGCATAATTCATGTTTAACATGGCTTCAGGTGAAATCAGGTCTGCAGAGTGTAAGCTGTTTGCATAGATCTGAGGCTAGAGGGGGGGAGAAGATGGCTGCTGCCAAAGGGTGTGAGGTGTTAGTGGTGGCTTGGCTCTATAAATAAGTGAGTGAGACCAGGATTCAGAGGATGTGCCCCCGGCAATGCATGTCGAGCAAGATTATTTCAAGAAACATGTAGAGCTAACCTTGGGGCTGGCACCTTATCCTGGTTACTCTGTGAGTTAGGGCGAAGAGAGCTGCAAAACAAATAGCCAAACAAACAAACAAAGGTTGCGGGCAAAAAAATAAAAAAAATCAACATGATGTTAGAGGGCAGAGCGTGGTGGTTTTGACAAAAAAACATCCACACACGTGCACACACAGTCTGGAGTTCTGGAGCCACACATATTCCCTGCTGCCTTTAGGTAATCGTAGATTTTAAATGCAATTACAATTGAGTTTTAATCATTAAAACGATGTCCAATAAAAGCACAGTCTCCAGGGATATTCTCTTATTCCAGAAAATGTTAACTACTTACTCCTTATCACTCACATCTAAATGGAAGTGAATAAAGCAGTTTCCCCTCACACGCTGTGTGAAACACTAATATTAATCTCTCTTAGTGCTGAGAGATGAAAACATCACGGCTCAGGTTCCTTTAATATAGAAACAAACGCAGCAGCCACCTGACTGTGAACAGATAACTGAGAAGACATTTGATTTTTAAATCAGCCAATTTCAAAGTGCCTTTAAAGCCGAGATTGTGTCAAGCAATTCTGAACTCGTGCCTTTTATTTCTGAATATATTTGCTCTAATTTTTACGAGCAAAACCTCTTCACTTTGCTTTCGCCTTATTACCTCCAGCAGATGAATAGGCACACTTTTTGACGAGCCTTTACAGCCGAGCGAGCATGAAAAGAAAGTGGAGCAGACAAGGAAGCGGCACAGACAATCGCGATAAAGCGAATTACTAAAACAGAGATATCACTTTTCTGCTTTCATCGCTCACTTGTTAGCTCGAATTACCAATTCAAAAGTCCTGCCTTAATCCTGTCCACACCATTTGTCGAAACAAAGACTGCACTCAATCAAACTAAATCCTGGCCTCAATGGATTTTGTAAAATCCACCAGGACCTCTGAAGGAATTATAATGTGTGATCTATTTAATATGGAGCTGATATTCAACCCGGCTCCTTTTACAATGCAGAGAAAATAAAAGTGTCTTTCTATCAGAGCAGTTTTTAAGTCCTTAGGAAGAAGTTAATCAAAAACAAGTCAAGCCCTTTGAGACAAGTTAAGGTCTCAGAATTTTGTCCATTAAAATGAAAAAGTCTTTTTTAATGCATAAGCCTTAAAAATTAGACATTCAAGCTGTGTGGCTACACAAGGCCTTCTAATTAGTGTCTCATCAATGTTTAAAGCTGCAAAAGGCAAGTCAGAAGCAAGTTTGTCGATTACTAAGTGTCAAGGTGGTCAGAAGTTTGATGATCCGGGAATACCTCTCAATAATCAACCATCTTCCTCCAGGGTTAGGGTTAGGGTTGTCTTCTGCAACTTTAATCGTTTTACCTAATCAAAAGTTGCTTTAAAAGTTAAACTCAATATTTTTGAATTTCAAATGTCAAGTGTGAAGGAGCCAACTCTCAAGTAAGTCAAGTCAAATTTCAGTATCAGTTTGAATATATTCAAACCCAATGTCAACGACAATTTTGCTGGAAAAACTATTGAAAACTATCTATTATCAAAATAGTTGCCGATTAATTTCCTTTTAACCGACTAACTGATTCATTGACTAATTGTTGCAGCTCTAGTTCACTGCAGGTATGACATGGCTGATGTTAGAGAAAAGATTGGCGATACAGTAAATAAGCTTTGGTTCAGCTTTAGGCAACAAATCACTTGGTTACAGTGAGGGGAAGTTTGTGGTTAACCCAAAACATTAATTGCAGACCTGTGACCGGACACAGACTTCTGTCTCCTGCATTAACGGCGGATGCACCACACCTGAATCCACCCCACCCTTCACATCCTCACACTCCACATAGAGGACTAACATTAAATGTGAGGTGCAGAATTGTCCGATATGAACTTAATTCAGATAAATGCTGGGCTGTGTAATCCTCACTTGTTTAGTCAGTCCCTAAAGCGGTCTTAAAAACATCTGTCTTCTTGATTTTCCAAGCAAAAGCCACTTTTCAGAGCATCTTATATGGATGTAACACACTTCAAATTAAAGCCTTAAAGCCTCTCTCACAACCTCACACATCTTGCATCACCTGACTGACTGGGTGGTCCATTTGCATAATAACACTGATGGGATCAACCTGTTGATTAGCATCCTTCTATCTTCATCAGGAGCGGAGGATATGAAAATGATTTCCAGTGTAATTACTATAAACTGTATTACACTGGAAATGCAACTGCTGAGCAAATGTTCAAACGCTGTCAGTGGCAGTAAAACGTTCACGATGGCAGCTGGTTAGAATAAGTAGCTTCGAGTGTGGCTCTGCCTGCCGGATGGCCTGTCAGAACATTATAAGTGGAGCTTCAGTTCTATAAATCTAAAACTCCTCTCTCTCCTTCTCCATCTGCCCGACTTACTCACTTGTCTCCCTCTCCTGACTTCTCTCCCCCACTCCAGCAGCAATCATCTTCAACTCCTTACCTCTAAAGCATTTCCTTTACACCTCAGGATTTTCACTTTCTCCAACTTTTAGTCCTCTCTGTCCTCTCTCCTGCTCTCTTTCAGTTCCTGGGAGCTTGATCCATTAAGTTTCTCATTCTTTGAGGGAAGTCCCACAAACTGATCGCTGAGCTCCGTGGCTGAGAAAGCCACAATCCGATAGCTCCAATCTAATCTCTCCTATCGCTACAGAAACCTTACCGAGACCCGAAATCTGTAATGACTGCATCCTCTCTCTCATACACACATACACACCCGTGATTACACTTCCTTTCCTCCCTCAAACCTTCCACCTCCCTCCTCCAAGGTTTAAATCAGCACCTTACAGACTTGATGGAATACTGATTGTAGTCTCAAGTGAGCGATTTGAGCTGTGCACCCGGTCGGGAGCATTTGGAAGCATTAAGGCAGGCACTCGCTGAGCGATTTAACTCACAGAACAGATATGGTGTTCTTGAAGAAAAAAAATAAAAAATAAAAAATAGTGGTGGAGTGAAAGTGGTGTAGCAGCTTGAAATGGTGGTTAAACTCAAAATTTTCTCATTTTTGGCTCAACGTGGAACATGTGGGACTCCAGAACAACAAAGAAAACATGTTGACACACTGCTGTTCGGCTGGTTGAGTGATGGATGCAAACCTTCTTTTTTTTTTTTAGCTTTACTGTGCTTAATTTATTATTAAATAAATGTCACGTATGATGTATCGTCGCCTTTCATTTCTAGAGGCGAAACAATGAATGTTTTGTTCTGAGGAGCTGTAGCTACACTAGAACATGTGTTGTGGAAATATGGGCTAATAAAAAAATCAGCCCATGAATCATTGCCCCTTAATCTCAGCTTCTGTGATAATAAAGTAATTTTCTTCTGTCTCGTCCTCGTCCAAAACCCACATCTATTCCACCTTGAATTCACGGAAAGCCGTAAAGGCAGAGAGCCCAGTACAGATGCACTGGGATCTATTGGGCAGTGAGGCGGCTGACTCCTGCCAGGATTACTGCTGAGTCTGGCCCCATGTTCAGACAAACCCTATCAAACGGTACAATTGAGCTGTCTGTGTAAAACAGTGGTGCTTTTGCCTAAATTGTTCCAGCACAGATTGTGTAGTTCAAGTGTCAAGGCCTTGGGAAAAGGTAAGAGCTTTTTGAACGAGGACAACTCTAATTTATAACCGTGAAATCAACCCTCCTCAAGCTACAAGTCTCGGTTTGTCCCATAAACCGCTAGCATAAGTAGTTTTTTTTTTTTTTTTGCTCTCAGTGTTTATGTAAGAATAAAATTATCATATTTTGCTTCTAATAGACATGAAGCGAGAGGTGGATAAAAAGCAGATTTGTCTTGCCTAGACCTGAGGTTAATCTGGCTGAGCTGTAAGAATACAAAACACTGAGGCCACGAACTCCAGTAATACTGTTTGTGTTCTGCAGAACAAAATAAGAAACCTTTCAGTGCGCTCCAACATCAAGCGAAAAGATGGCACTCTGCCACTCTGCCTCTTTTACATGAAGCTGGAGTCGAAAGTAGCAGCTGAAGTTCAGAGAAGTAGCATCTTTAAGCTGCAGCGGACCCAACGAGCAGTGTGTGACATATTTCATGTACAAAATACAATGAGTTAAACAAAAAAGTCAGCTGTAGCATGGAATGATTAGCTTCAGTACAATGAGAACATAAATATGGTCATTTCAGCAAAGAAAAACACAAAATGAGTGGATTAATAAACATTATTTTACCGCCTGACACCAGCATGCAGAGTTATGAACCTTTTAAGATGTTTTCCACAGCAGGAACTTAACAACCCATAACTGAAGAACTCAACTTTTAAGAATTTGTAAAGCTTTGGTGTTCTGCTTTGTGTTTCCACCGTGTTGTACAAACCGGGACATTTTAGATACGCTTCACTGAAAAGGAAAGAGTGCTTTGGATGCCTACACTGATTGAAAAGGGGGCAGACGTTGTCATTTTCATGCATTATCTGTGTGGTAGGCGAGCGCAGTTGTGGGACAAACAATAGAGAAGAGGCACTATTGAGATGGAAATTGTCAAATTTTGATGGAAAACTGCTCGCCAACGAAGAGAGAAAGAATCCGAAAAGGAGTTAAAGTGAAGGATCAGCTTGTGAAATACAGGTCTGAGGGGAGAAAATGAGCAGCTTCGACAACAAAATGCATCACTGACAAATAATAGGAACTTTGCCACTTTGGTCCAACAAGCGGTCACAGTAGTGAAATGTTGGGTTACTGCTGTGTTCTTGTGCTTGTTCTTGCCGTGATTGTTCACAGTTCACTTTGTAAGTACTGTTAACAGTTTACCGTTCGTTTTTGTATATATGTTCTTTTTTAATCCTTTACTGTAGATGGATAGATAACCGTTAGCGTTAATATGTCAACTAGGTTAGTACGACTCGTTTTTTACACTCGGTGCTTCAAAGAGCTGCAAAAAAAAAAGAAAGTGACCGACACAGCGGTTACACCGTCTTGTGAAAGCAAGCCGTAAAGCTCCGACCTCATTGCTGGATACGGGATTTAAGTTTTAGCTCTTCAACTCTTTCTCCATTTTAGCAGCCAGCTGGGGTAGCTGACAAGCTAACCACGCTAGTTAAAAAACACATACAGAATTTTTTAAATGATCGAAAATGCTAAAAAAACACTGTATACAAAAACGAACGGTATTTTAAAGTATTTTAATAAATTTATGGTATGGTTAAACATTAAAGCAATAGTTGTTTTTTTTTTTAAAAAACTAAAAAAAAAACTTTTTTATTGATGAGTTAGATGAGAAGACTGGCAGCTCTCTTATCTGCATGCTAAATATGAATTTACCGCTAGCAGCCAATTAGCTTAGCTTAACATGCAGACTGGAAACGAGGAAACACTAGCCATGCTTTGTCCAAAAGTAAAAACAATCCACCCATCGGCCCCGCTGAAACTCTTTAATAAACATCTTCTTAGTTTAATTTGGTAGTACAGTGGGAGCTTTATATGTTGTCTGGTTTCCTGGTGGTTTACAGTCATTTATGCTAAGCTAATTGACTGCTGGCTGTAGCTCCATGTCCAACAGACAGAGTGCTATTGATTTTCTCATCTAACTCTTGGCCAGGAAACGGATAACTATATTTCACAAACTGTCTAACTCTTCCTTCAACTTAGCGGGTTGCATCGTTCCTGCTGTGTGAAGAGCCTGATTATGCGTTAACCCCTTAACCTCTGCAGCAAAGCAGCAGCTACACCAGCACCAGCACCGAGCCGAGCAGAGGATCTGACATTTGTGAGGCAACTGCCCAGATTTGAAGCTATGTTAGTAATATTCACACCTCACAGGGTAGCATTACAGGAGAGCGGAGGATTGTTACACAACGTAAATATGTTGGAAATGTTACGCGTTAATATTTCACACAGTCATTCTGACTCGGGTGTAATGACCGGACACGTCACCTGATATCACCATGGATTGTGTCCCTCATTTTTCTTGATCTGGCAGCATTAGCTAGCTTGTTTGTGCCCATTAGTAATCTATAATCAATCTCCCATCTACCCTTGAATGTGTCCACATGCAGCTGCAGTCTCCCCCTCATTAGGGCCCCCCGCAGTGTGAATGTAACTGTCAATCAGGCCTCCGGTCCAACCAGCCATTACCGTCAATCTTTACTCAAAGATGTGTGTGAGGCTCCATTAGCTGTTTGTTGTGACAACGTTCATGTGTGTGTGTTTCCCCGAGCCTCCATTTACTGTGGTGCTCCTCCGTCTAATAGCATGTTTGACCCCAGCTTGAAACCTCGCAACCTTGTTAGCCCTGTTCGCCCTGTTCACCCCAGCAGCAGCAGCAGCAGGCATGATGGCACTCACGCTGGCAGTGACCCCAGGAGCGGCGCGTCCATCCCCAGCAGCAGTCCACCCTGGCCCCGTATCGACACAGGCCATTGGACGAGGCCATCTGCCGCGGCCACCTGTGAAAGAATGACATAATTAGTTCACAGCCAATTAAAATGTCTTAATGAAAAGAAGGGGTCTTTTCAATGTTGTTTGGAGGCTTCAGAGCATTTACATGATTCATTTCAGTCTCCGGCTGTTAAATGTTTTTATCTTGTCTGAATAGACTGATTCATTGATTCATGCATTTGGGTTTACATATTAAAACTGAACAGACTAATATATATATATATATATTGAGTATGCATTAAAGAAAAAACCTTTTAGCACTTTCTAGTAAGTGCAGCAATACAGAAGTCAAACTTGCCAATTAAATGTCAAAAAACAGTCAGGGGCTAAATCTAATACTGTTCACAACCTTTTCAAGATTATTTTTTAACCAAATTTAAGACTGATTCTTGAATAATTCATCTTCTTATTAAAGCAGTACAGGTAAGTGTAAAGGTAAGATGTATTTATGTGTGCCTGTGAAGAAGCACAGTTAGTTTGATGTAGGAACAGGGTCAGGGAAGTGAGTTCGGTTAATCTACATTTTGCCTGCAGGTAAGTGCAATACAGTATTAGGTTCAGTGGTAGGTTAATGTCAGAAATGTGGACTTTGACACAAAAGAGCTTGACTCATTTTGCCAATACAAAATTAAAAGATGAATATTTTAAATTGTAGAGATGTTTTTGACAATTCAGACCTCATAAATTCAAATTTAAGACTGTCGACCGCAACGGCAGCGCATACAGATGCAGCGGCCTGAGGCTCCTTCAACATCTCTACATTTTTGTTTTTTAACTGTTTTTTGTTTTTTTTATTGCTGAAACAGGTATTACCTATAACAGAAATACATTCATCAGTACTGGAGGAAAAACGGAGGCTTTGGATTAAGATGAGACGATCGCTGCACGGCATCTCACTTCCATCCAACAACTGATGCTTGGTGCTCAAACCCAGTCAAAGTGGATGGACGGCGTTTCCCAGATGTTCAACTTTTAAAGGGGCACTATGTAGTTTTGGAGAAGAAATTCAAACTCAGAATTTTAATATTTACAATATGAATGAGATATTAATACAAATAAGGACGGGGGTGCTGAAGTTGAGGTTCGCCCAGGGCATCATGCAAGCTAGGACCGCCAATGGTATTGCTAAAGCTGTTAGCGGGCTAGTGGCACAATAATGGCAGACAAAGTGAAGCCAAAATGTCCCAACGCTAGCTTGACAGTGGTGAGTACAAAGAATGGGATAATGGGAGTTGTTGTCTTCAACAACCACCACTGCCGGTGTAAATTTGCCTACGTGACTCAGGCAGAAATGTTCACAAACGAGGTAATTTATTAAAGTTTTATTCATGTTATGTTTAGTCATGGACTTCCTGCCTCACTCTCAGACTCTCTCGGAAGTCATAGCAACAGGCATCAATAAGAAATGTGCTGTTACCTTGAATATGATTACAGACTTCTCTGGGTTTGAACATGGTTGGAAACATTTGAGATAGGGTAGGTACACAACTCAACAAAACATACAACACAGGTATAGTTGTTTTTAGACATTTTAACGCAGAAACGTGACATGTTAACACTTTTTGGAGAACTGCAGATGCTTTGACAGTAAAAAATGCCTTTTACAGTTTACCAGATCCCAAAGTGACATCTTTCATTTGTACATCTTTCATTTGTATCTCACTTACAGTGGTAAATAATGAATATTCAGTGAACTGTCATTCACAGTAAGACAAAGACCAGCAGCAAATAGTCACATTTGAGAAGCTGAAGCCAACAAATATTGATTAAATTGATTTTCAAAATAGTTGCAGCTTAACTTCCTGTCAATCAAATCATTGTTCCAGCTCTATATAAACATAAGAGCAATAATTTCTAAATTATGTAACTCACACTACATTTTCTGAGGGTGCTGAAACTCGACTTTTCACTGCCTCCCTGTAGCACATTATCGTCTTGTCACGGAAATAAAACTGATAGCGCATCAGATCTTGTTGGTTTGTGCGATGTCAAACTAAAGACCTGCGTTGAAAGCTTGCCAGGCCCGATTTGAATTTATCCTTCCGTGTGCATCAAAGCACCACTGACAACCACATCTGAGAAGACCACGTTACTGTTCATTATAAGGCTTATGAAACAGATTAGAGGCTCCATACTGTCCTGTCTGATGCCCTTGAAAATGCTTTCTGTATCCATTTATTACATGCCTGAGTGTGTGTCCCTTTAAAGGACCTATCAGTCAATATCCTGACAGTGGAAGATATCATCATCCCTTCCACAGCGAGAGCACGCAGGTATTAGTGTTTATACGGATATAGGGTATTTTCACGCGCTGCAGTTCTTCTAAGAGAAATTACAGCTGGATGTTTTTTGTTCCACCATGTTCTATTCTGCTCAGAGCAAGAAATAGCTTCTTGGCACACAGTGTATGTGGATTACCTTTTTATCTGTACCAAGGCTCACCACATATTTATGGAGAGAATAAGGCGAAGGAACGAGTCCATTTAAGGATACTGATGAAAATCCAAGCCGCATACTTTGAGAGCCTGGCTCGGACATGTTACCTAAAATCTGGGGAGAAATAAATGAATCACAGGCTGGGTGAATTTTTGCTACAGTGCAAGAAAGAAACCTCTTTTTCCTTAAGTACTGAGGCTGCTTTCATCAAGATCTTGATCACATGAGAGTTTTGCATGGATCACAAAACAGCTATATGAAAACGGAGTGACCTGAGGTGACTATTCAGGTTTTCAGTTGTACAGCAGGAGCAGGAAACACATTAATCCAGTTACAAGACAAAGAAGAAAATTCTCTTGATATACTTCCTTCACACAAAAGACGCTTTCCTTTGTGCCGCGATGAGAGAGCAAGCATGTTGCTCAGTATTCAAGGCACATCCATTGCCACTATCCCTGCCTGTTAGCGTCTCTATGCCAAGATGAGGAAATGCTAATGCTTGCCCCCGCTGCCAATCACCTCATTGGAGAAAAAAAAACCCGATGGATGCTAAGTGAGAGTGGCAGATCCAGGGAAAATGTTTGTCTGCTGCCTGGCAAGCAAGAACGCAGTCAGGCAGGGAGATTCTCCAAGCAAACCGAGAGGAGAGGAGAGGAGAGGAGAGGAGAGGAGAGGAGAGGAGAGGAGAGGAGAGGAGATAAAAGGCAGAGAAAAGACAATGAAAGGGTAAAAAAAGGAAAGCAAAGGAAAGGAAAGAGCCAAAGTAAAGGAAATGAATAAAACAAAAGAAAGGACAGAAAAAAAGAACAATTGCCCTTCGGGGACAAAATAAAGATCAACTTGAAAAGAAAAAAAGTAGAAGGAGATAATAGGAGAGAAGAGGTAAGGTAAGGTGTGGAGACAATGGGAAGAGAAAGGACAAAGGAAAGGAAAGGAGAGGAAAGGAAAGGAAAGGAAAGGAAAGGAAAGGAAAGGAAAGGAAAGGAAAGGAAAGGAAAGGAAAGGAAAAGTACAACCAATTGCCCTTCAAGTGACAAAATAAAGTTGAACCTGAAAAGAAAAAAAGGAGGAGAGGAGAGGAGAGGTGAGGAGACAACAGGGAGAGAAAGGACAAAGAAAAGACAAAATGCAAAGGAAAGACAAGTTAAAGAACAGCAAAGGCAAAGGAAAGTTAGAAAGGTAAAGGAAGGAGAAGAAAGTGAAAAGGCAAAGGAAAGAAAACGGGACATAGGACAGAAAGTACAGGAAAGGATAAAGGCAAGAAAATGTAATGGAAGGAAAAGGAAAGGAAAGGAAAGGGTCTGGACAACAGCCAGGTTTAGGTACAACTGTCTCTACCACTGATATGCACCCACACACACACAGACACACATGCATAAATATGGCACCTGCTGTCCCTCCATACTGTAAACTTGCTATGAGGCAAAACAAGAACGTCTCTGCCTGTTGCAATCATCACTTCATTTGGAGGATGGTGACACCTTTAAAAAAAGAACATCTGACAGCCTCCCATAACATTTCAGTGATGTTTAAATCTGGGTGACTGGATTTCATCCTGATGTATTCACACACACACTTTGATTTATTCATCAATGCGCATAAGGTAATCATCTTAGATTATGGAGGGAAGTTAATGCAGCTATAGGTGCACCTGCTCCTGCACAACACAGTCTCTCATATTCCTTTTGAAGTTATAAGATGTTGCAAAGTGATCATTGATGCTAATGACTCCCAGTAGGAAGCAGCCCGTGCCAGATTCATTTAACAGTTTTCAAAAGATTCTGTGTGTTAAAGAGATATTTTGATTAAAGTTAGAGCTCAGTATAACACTCACAAGTCCAACTCCTGTCGCCTTTACACACATTGTGTTGTAATGGCCCTGAATAAAAGCTTTTTCAAATGGCAGTCCAGCCTTTAGTACCAAAACTTGTTGTTGTAATGTCTGAGATTTAGTGGTGTTTTGCACCAGTCTTCTTTCTTGATCCGCCAACCTTTTTCTAACATAAAGAGAAAAAAAATCGGCAAATCATCGTGTGACTGAAGCTTGTTATTCTGCCAGCTTTTCTGTCCCAGCCTCTCAGAACTCTTCTTATTGCCATAGGTTGCTTTGAAAGTCACATCTAACAGTTTTGATTGCCAGATGTTGCTCAGAGATCAGTGTGTGCGGCTAATTAGCTTCAACATCGTATCACCGGCCAATATCGTGGGACTTGAAAGCTATGTGATGGAAGTGACCTCATCTGGTATTCCAATTATTTTGTCCATGAAATTGTTGATTTATCAATTAGTTGATTGACAGAAAATGAATCATTGACTATCTTTGTATAATCCTGTTATTATCCTAAACACCTATCCCAGTAAATTCAAAGCTGCTGTTGAGTTGTTCGAGCACAGGGATGGTTTTGGGCTCTTTTGAAAGGTTATAAGCTGATTTTTTTCCCCAAGCTCGTTCTGCTTCCGGTATTATCTCGAGATTGAACATTAATTATTAATTTTTCTGGCCTAAATTTTTTAATGTCAATATAAGCCTGTAGATGACCTGTAACTGCCCCTATTAGCTGGAAAACATTATGAGTCCACATTGTCTTACATGGATATAACATGGAGATTACAAAATCACTATTAAAAAAATGAACACTTAACATAATTTCTTCTAAGGAAATATCCAGGTGCCAGGCAAAAGAAAAGCCGTTTTATGACCACAAAATACCCTGGCTTTAACATAAAAGGGGCAAAAACTGATTATAGTTCTTATTTTTGGTCAGATTTTTCAAGTTTTAGGCTTTAAAAACTGATATAAACTTTATATTATTGGATTTGAAATCTCATTGGCTACATGGTGCATCAATCATCCGGAGGTTGGCGTGTCACTGCTCAGGAGAGAGGAGAAAGAAGAGAGAGATGGTCGACACGATCACTCTTTGGCTGTTGTAGGCTCTAGGGTGGGCATATAAGCTCTTATCTGCTCAAATGAGCTGTCAATCAAATGGCTGCCAACTCAACATCTTGTCTTTTTACAGATAAAAGCATAAAAAAGCATCCACGATAGCAGCTCTTTTGCCATTTTGTCACCATTTTATCATGCAATTGTGTGTTTTTGACTAAATATGTTACTGAGATGGATCTAGTGTTTTTTTTTGTACATGCAAGTTTGTCAGCTTGTTAGCTTGTTTGTACGTTGTCTGTTTTTGGCCACTCAGTTTTAACAGGATAATTAATTAGTTATTAAGGTCATTTGTAAGCAATCGAGCCCCAAATCCACTTGCGGTTCAAATGTGAATATTCACTGGTTTTCTCAGTCGCCGTGAGAGTAAATTGACTATCAGTCGCCTTTGGTGCAACTAAGCAAGCAATTCAAAACTTGGACTGCGGTAAATTGTGATTTCTCAATATGTTCTGGCTTTTTGTAGACCAAAATAAACAAGAAATGAAAAGGCAGATTGATCAATAATGAAAATAACTCTCTGCAGCCCTATTCTTTGTAGTAGATGGATATCTAAGGCCAATTGACTATAAAAATTATGCACAAAATAAAAATAACTGACAGACGGGGCAAAAATAAAAACATCAGATGCAAGAAAAAGTCAGGGGTCTTTTGTTGTTTTAAATTTGGCAGCCTGGAGGTTTTAAGACAAATACATAAAAATATAAATCAAGTATTCTCAACATGTAAGGATCAGAGGGGCACGCCATTTGAGTCTAAGCACATGATGATATGAAGACGATGAAGACAAGAGCAGCGTTTGAACAGAGGGCTCCCAGTGGTTGGTGGGCGAGAGGTGTCTGGGAGGTCTGTTTGATGCGATGGGAGAGATAAGGAGACAGGAACCTCGTGAGATGCATCAGGTCCTGGATTATCGAATCACATATTCATATCTAATGCTTTCTCCTTCACACGCATGTATAAATACCCACACACAGACACACACACACACACACACACACACACACAGTGAATGTGGAATCCCGTTTCATGTTCTCGCTGCTCCTCTCAGGCCTCTCTTCATGCTGAATTTAGCCGACGGCAGTTGTGTCCATCAGCTCGACGTTTCATCACATCCACACTGCAGCGATGTCAAATGCATATTTTTAATTTCTTGGTACATTTCTGAGCATTTTGGAAATAACGACAAATCTTAATCAACAATGGGCGTTACGGTGACGCTGCACAAGGACGAAGAGCTGTTTTTTTTCACGATAAATCCTCTCCCCAGTGATATTCCACTGCAAAGAGAGCTGGCATATCAGATGGACGTGGGCATAATACCTGTATTTATTACCCTGAGGCTGTGAATAATGATCCTAAATTGCACTAAGCCTGGAAGGAACTCGAGCAGATAATTATTACCCTTCACGCATGCCGTGTGACACCTCTCCTCAAGAACAGACTATCAGACGAAGTTCTTCCAGCAGAACCTGAGCGGTTGATACCCACGAAGGGGACGCCATCCTTCTTCCATTGTTTTACTAATGGATACAGAGCAGGCCAATTTCCCCCTGCCTGACAGTGAAGAGTAGTAAGTTCATCGCTCACAGAGGAGCAGTGTGGGGGGTGTAGCGTGATAATCGGCACCATGAAGGTGTAGTCCTCCTCATTCAGATCAATCTGTTATCCATTCATGAACAAAAGGAGTGAAGGAGTGACTGTGGAATGGATCTTCCTCACAAACACACGTAGATGTTAAATTCTGCATTCGTCGCATCTTGGTGTGAAGGACTTGCTCGGACCTGCAGAAGGCATGAGCCCGTGGAGTCAGAAGGTGTCTGGAGTCTTTAATGAGCCACCGCGGCTGCACGCAGGCTGCCAGATCTGCACGCAGGCTGCCAAGACGATCACATTAACACGCAGCGCCACATGGGATATCGAAGAATATCTGCGGTGAACATTTAAAGTGAGATATCAGCCGGCGTGTTAAAACTAAATGCTTTGTTTAACGGAAGTGGCCAGAAAAATAAAAACACCTGTATGATGTAATGCAATGCAACACAGTAGCCCTGAGATAAACACGACGAAAAAATGTCCTGTGGCTTCCTCTAGGCTCTACATTGATGCACTTCACCAGAGAGGCATACTGAAAATGTCCACCTCATTCAAATATATGGAAGAGAAAAACGTTTTTGTGTTAAGCGGTAAGTGCAAAAGGTGCACTCAACCTTTGTAGAAACAGGAGGTATACATTGTCAACAACTTCAAGTGCATTCTTTCCAAACATCCAGCTAAGAGTGGGTTCAGTGCAACAATACAAGTGTCTGGTCACAGAGCTGTGCGACAAACTCTTGCAATTCCTTCTTTTCCAATGCATGTTGGTATTCATTGCATGTACATACTTTAAATTATATGACTGAGTACTCTACATATATGGATGGGGGGAAAAATATATTCATCTGTTCATTTTAATTAACAATATGCTACGTTTTAAAAAGCAATCGCACGGTGCAAAATAATACATCCTGTGTAAAATTAAAAAGTTGCATTGCCAGACTTAGTATTTCTCCACAGTGCTGTGTTGGTGCCGGAGCCAAGTCTGGCTTTCTATCACTTTGGTATAGGCAGGAAAACACCTACGGTTTGTTTGTATTTCTTTAAACCATTCACAATCGTCTTGGGTGGTGCAAAGCCGATGTTGACATCGAGAGGTGAGCCCTGGCATTAAAATGGCTAAAGAGACAAGAGTGTGGCTGGGGCACCATCTCTCTGTCCCATCTCCACCAAGCCCAAGAGAGTGATAGCTAAACCCGATCCGATCTCGACAGGCGTTCTGTTTTTCTACATCCGAACTTGGCTGGAGCCCGAGCTGAGTTGGTTTTGGATTAAATTCTAAGCACTTACATTAATCTAAATTGATCTAAACCGAAGGGCTGAGTTTGTGTTACCCTGTCATGCAGTTGTTACAGTTTGCCTTGTAGCTGCCATGAGACTCAGCTATACTGTTTAAATTCTGTCACCAATTTTCAGTTAAAATGAGAATAATTTATGCTTTCAGTTAAAGATGTTTTTGTTGGCCGGCATTAATATAATCAAGAACGTAGAAATGGCCTAAGTCCTGTCTGATGTTCCAACTAATGTTACACTCTAAATGTGGAGAGCACCTGCTGGTTTAAACAGACGGAGGATGTTTAAGTTGAGTTGCTCATGAAGATTTAGATTGAGTGAAGACGTGCTTCTTACTCCCCTTAAGTTAACGAGGCCTGCATTATGTTATCTAATGTCAGTTTGGTTAATGGCTAATGTGCTAGCTGAGTTAACCGGATAACGGTGTGATAGCAGACTCGCTGTACGTTGCTGTGAATGTAATTGTAAGTTTAACAGCTTATAGCCTTTGAAGTTAACGCATTATGCGAGCCATATCATGTGTTTGTGAGATTTATTTCAATGATTGTTCGCTCTTTCTGTATGAGAGCTGTACCAGACTGCCTTTATGATCTTGTGTATTTTATGTGATCTATTTCTGCTGGCATCCTCGTTCATATAGATGTGCAAAGAAATGCTCCTAACCAAAAGAACGCCTTGTGTTGTATATGTATATTTTACATCTATGGTTACACAAGCGCTCACACAGAGCTTGTATATCATCAATTGACCTCCTCAACCCAAACCCAGACATCGTTTCTACATTTTTGTCCGAAAGGTATTTTTACTTTTTGTAGAGATGGAGACATTGAAAACTGTAACATGCAGACAGCAGAAGGAGGAGGAGAAGTCAAGGATAGAGACTAAAATAGTTGGCCAATGTTAGACTTAAACCCAACATCCACATTGATTGGTCAGACTAAATGCATCATAGCCTCTCAAAATGAATTTTGATTCATTTGAAAAACATTCCGTTCCATTCAAAAACATTTGATTGTCCAGGCAGCACTTATTTACAAAAATATAAAATCTAAAAATATATATCTCCACTGATTTCCACTTTACTCCCTGTTTGTTCAGTGAACACCACAAAAAAAAACAACAGGCACGACCTGGTGATGTTTTCAAGTTCATATGTCTTGTTTGGTGAGGTCTAGCATTTGAACGCGAGCTTCACAGTCGGCAGGAAAACACTGAAATGTCAGTCAGCGGAGTGCGACTTCAGATATTGCTCGCTGTCAGAAAACATACAGTATGCCAAGGCTACACTTTAAATCCTCTTTATGCCTCAGAAAAACATTGGCATACACCAGCTATTGAACAGTAAGAGAACTATAAACGTCTTATGCCCATAAAATGTGACTTCGACAGCATTTTCGCACTCATCCTCAACCCCTGTGAACCCAAATGTGGGTCTGACATTACAAAGCCAACATAACCTGGCACCAGTCCACGGCTTTGGATTATTACTGAGGAGGTCTGGTATGTGCTACTTGGCTGCATCGGACTTAACAATTTAGTGACATCACCAGGAAAGAATATCCTCCAGTCTCTGTATGTGTTGCCTTTTACTTCGCAAACATGTTTCAGTGCTGACGGTGACAGTCGTCCGTGAGTCCTTGGTCTGAATAAAGAGTGGTAACAACAGCAGAACAATGTTTTCAGCCACAGATTTGCAGGTAAGCATATTATGTGCAGCTATGGGAGAACAAAATGATCTTGCCAATGATGCCCGTGAAGGACCCTTCAGGACTAGATGGATAAGCCTGTTAGGAACGCTCTCTAAAAGGCAATAAGTGAGGGAGACTGGGTAATAAATGGCTTTTTTGCTTGTGCTCGGTCTCAGGGGATATTCTCTCAATGAATTAATATTGAAGCAGAGACTCGGGGCCCGGGCAAGTTTATACCCATAAAAATTGGCAAATTATGGCCACAGTGACAAGGCACTCAATCAGCGGGGATGTTAATAATGTACAATATGCTGCTGCTAGGTTCAAGCAAATGATCATTACACAAAGGCAATGCGTGAAATAAAAGTTGAAGCCCTACACATGGCCTGTCACACACACATTAGCCACGGTGATTAAGAAAAGGAATGCCCTAAATAACAATAATATGGCATGTGCTTACAGATGCTCTCCCCCTCTCTCTCCCTTGCACAGACACTTTTCACTCCCTGTTGAAACCTTTGATATCCAAATCTGCTCCCTTCGAAACACTTTTGAGCCGAATTGAAAGAGCCGGGGAGGTGAGAGAAAAAAGGGCCATATACCTCCAGATGTCAGAATCAACAAGCAGGTGGAACGGGGACTGCCAGTCAGTCTGAAAGGGGTTTTTTTGATATGCACACACACTATTTCAATAACAATTACCTCCAATAATCTTCAAAAGTTTCTTTTCACTCATTTGAAAAAGCGAAACATGAGAGAGAGCATCCAGCTTTTTTTGGGGGGGGGCTCTCTGGGGCCTGTCTGACAGAGATACAGCAGGAAAAGTAAAGTACAATACTTTGCTGCATGCTCTGTTGGAGATGTAGGAAATCTGGCAGTAGGAGTCTGTTTGTGTAACTCTCTCACTGTTTGGATGGACATGCATCCAAATTTTCTCTGAGCTCTAGAAATCCATCTCAATATGATACAAATAAGAAGCAGTGGCATTTTCACACACATCTTTTTTTAACTGTAACACGGAGAAAATGAGCATTTTGCCAAAACAAACAAACAAAAAACATGCAATCTGGAAACACGGTCTTTAAACACTTGTTACAAAGGGATGGGCCAGGCTTCCACCTTAATTACAGCCTGGTTTTATTACGCATGCAAGGCTGTAAAAAAAAAAAGAAAAAGAGCATCATCCATCATGCTCATCAACTCAAGATGCACCTATGGGGCAGATCGAAATCTCGGACACATGCATTCTTCGGGGATCTGGCGCGTCTCCACACCTCTTGTCTTCGCATACTTCATCAGATTCGTGTTGGAACATGAAGCACCGGGCGATGTGCTGTCACATCACTTTATAATCAGCCTGATATCTGCTGCACAAGACAAGAGCCGCCTGTGCTGACTCCTGCACGTGTAAACACCGCTTCTACTCACACAGACACCGTGCGTGCTCCGAGGCGCAGCGGTTATTAGTTTGTACCAGGAAAAAAAAAGTTCTCATAATAGAGAATAGGGATTTGAGCGCAGGAGCAACATGTTTCCAGGACAATGAACAATGTTTCAGTTTGCAGCCGCTCGAGCGAGCGCAGTTCTCTGCAGAGACACCTTGTAAATGTCTTCTTTCACACAAAAAAAAACAACCTTACCTGCCGTCAAAGTCCGCGCTCGCTCCAAAGCAGCAGCTGCACACCATCATCAACTTTATCCATAAATCCATGATTTTTCGGGAGTTACGCGCCCACGCTGCTCGTTATCCTCCGTAAATCCAACAGCAGCGCCGGGTGAGGAAACCGCGGAGGAAGCAATCAGAGTTTCTCCTTTGAGGGCGCACAGGTAGGACGGCTCTGCTGTGGTTCCTCCACACTGTTCATGTGCGATATTCAGTGAAACCAGCCGGAGTGACCCCGATCTGTGTGCGTGTGTGTGTGTGTGTGCGTCTGCGTGTGTGTGGAGCGGGACGCACTCTGCCGGGAAGAGAGCGCACACACAGCTCCCTCTCCTCACAAGTTCAGTCAGCTGGCTCTCCAACCAACAGCACCCACTGCAGTCCGACCTTTCCTCCCGTCTTCTTTTTCAATAACCACAGCCGCGGATACCCAAGCAGCCAGCCAGCCAGCCAGCCAGCCGCGCCTCTGCCGAGACTCTCAGTGTAACGTCATGACCCGCGCAGCCGAGAGGAAGAGGCTCCAGATGCAGCTCCGCGCCGCGCAGCGCATGCTTTTGCAAATGCCTTAATTAATTGCGGAGCCTGCTGAGGCACGCAGGTGCACCGGCCACCCAGGTAGATGTTGCAGTGGAAATGACTGGGGCTGAATTTACAATACAGAATGAGAAGTCTGAGGAGGGCTTGGATAAATACAAAATGCTTTTGTTGCGCCTCTAATCACTGTCAATAACAATACCAGGGATGCACGATATGGATTCTTTTCAGCCGATATCATAACCGATAATTACCTGACTCTCATGGCCGATACCGATAAAATAAGCGATAACAGAAACCAACACTTTTGTATTTGAAGAATAAATTGCTAACTTGTTTGCACACCTGAGTGTAAGAAAGACTAGGATGAGGCGAGCAAAGATAGTTTAATTGATATTCCATAAAATACTTTTCCCTTCGTGTTGTGTTCTTCTTGTAAATAAAAAAAAAACGTCCACACAGTTAGTGACACGTGTGGCTCATGTCTACATCGCGTGGTTCTGCACAGGTGCAGCAGTTTCGGCGTTACGAGCGCGACATCGTGTTTGTTGTTCTTCTTCTCTGTGTTTATTGGCTGCTCACAAAACACTGAGTAGATGCTGCACTATTATCGGCTATGATTTATTTATCTGCCGATAACCAATAATGTAAATTTTCCATTATCGGGCCGATATATATCGTGCATCCCTAAAAAAATACATTTACTTTTTTGGTTGAAATAAGTAACATCACGACTCCAGTGACAGATTTCCTAGCGCGATTTCCCATCATACTTTGCACAACATCTTGGAAAAAAATGAAATCTGAAACTCCCAAATCTTTATTGTTCTCACAAAACAAGTAATGTCTGACTCCATTAGTGTGATTATCTGCTGTCTGAGTCATAAGCAGCACTTCATATTCAAAAGTCTGTTGAATTGCACTTCCTGTCTGGAGGCACAAGTATAAAAACGTCTGTGACGAGACAGCCTGCTGCTGCCTCGAGAATTTAAGTCAGTCAATAAAAATATTCTCCATAAAGACTCAATGGGAAAACGCCATCATGTCCAGTAATGGAGCAGGAGACGAATGAGATGAGGGTGTGATATGATTACTGCTGGTTGTTCACTGCGCGCCTTGTTACGCCCTGTCAACAACTTGATAATAAATCCACGCGCTGGTACATAGAGGGTTGACAATGCCTGTCGGTTGTAATGACACCAGTAATCACATTATTCTCATGACTGGACTGTACGGATGTGATTCCATGATGATTCATCACATTTGAATATAAGTTATGGGTTAGGCAGATCTCCCGTCAACAACAATATTACTGATCAGATGAAACTTTCAAGGGACAGCTCACCCGAAACACAAAAATACAAGCTGCCTCTTACTTATCCAAAATGGTATCTATCCATGCAAAGCTTTCAGTTTTGTGGAGATGCTCATCTCCAAGAAAAAGTTGTTTTAGTTGCACCCGTCACCAGAAAATGTTGGCGTTTTACATTTCTGTAAAGGACTTTTGTACGTGTCATTCATTTATTGCATGTCATGTCACGTTTATACAGTGTTGCCAGTTTTATTATTATTATTTCCTCTGTACGATCAGTTAGAGCTTTCTAACTAAGTTTTTAAAGGATAAGTTCATGAAAAGTGAAAATTCAGTCATTATCTTCTCACCCCTATGTGCCAGTGGCGAGTCTGGTGAAGTTTCGTAGTCCACAAAACATTTCTGCAGCTTCAACATTTATAAGCAGGAAACCACTGGATATTTTTATCGAGACATCGGGACAATTTCCAGCGGTGTTTGTGGTGACAGAAGCAGGTAAGCCAAAACATGATCTTTTCCTAAACTGAACAAACCGTTTGTGTGCCTAAACCTAACCACACCATAAGCACAGCGTTGTACAAGATACATTAAACATATAGAAACATAAAGTTGCAACATAAATGAATGTAGAGTTTCAATGCATATGTGGTTTGGGGAAACAAATTGCCAATAATTATTCTGGTGATTGGGTTGGAAATCTAAGGTATGTTGAAACATACATGAAAATATCAAAAGGAAATGAATTAAGGACAAGTAAATGAATATAATATAATACCACAATACCATATTTCTTGTGTTGCTAAAAGTACTGAAAAAAACACATTTCAACATGTCAAACTCACACGTCTGTCGGGGGTGTGAGAAAAAATAAAGATGTGTTTCTGTGATTTTGGTGAACTCATCCTTTAATTAAACCCATGGGAGAAGTGAGTCATTATGTTACATTCTGAGCAGACAATGCTACAGCAGACAAAAGTGGAAAATGAGGCCAGAAATAGAAAAATGAGCAAGAAAATCCTAAAGCGGGGGGTACATAAGTTGACAACAAGTGGGATGAGAAGCATCAGGAAATAGAAAACAACATTATTAGGGCGCAAAATAACAGCAGCTGAGCCTGCTGTCGGCAACCGAAGAGGAAATGTTTGCATAAAAATGTAATTTATTCCCAACTTCCATAATAATGCTTGTTTGTTGGAAAATATATACAAGTGAAATAAACCATGGCAATTCGTGTTAAAGGGTAAATATAAAGGCATGATATTTTAGATAACTGAAAGGACAGCACCCATTCATCAGGGCCTCCTACAATGACAATAAAGCATAAATAAGGTCACTGACACAAGGGAAAAAAATCATACCAACAGGGAGGGGCTGCAGGCTAACGGCCATAAACAGCACCAGTGTAATGAAGTGGAAAACACCAAGACAAACTGAATTTTAATTAGAAGTAATAACTGAGATTCATTAAACAATGGCAGCTCCATTATTTCCTGAAACAGGTTTTCTGCTGCAACAAATTGTTCAGTTCTGATGATTTAAAATAAATAAATAATTAAAACCAAATACGAATGGAGACCAGTGTCCACTGAGTTTAATCAAAAATATACAAAAGTGTTAATTCGTGATTATTTTAACGATTAGATGACAGTTCAGGCCAATCGTTTTGGTTCAGTCACAGGTTTCTTTTGCTTCAAAAAACTTTGACTGAACTCATCTGTTTCAGATTCAGCTCATCTCCTCAACTTCTGAACTGAGGCGAGTCAGGTTACAACCCCAAGATAAATTTGTTGTCTGTGAAAACCTCAATAAACCTGTTTCTGAATCTGTTAATTTCATGGCGAAAATGGTATTTAGCCAACTGTACTCAAAGAGACCCTGAGCATTTCCATGGAAAGCTGCTCAGATATCTCACGTTATTTTCTCTACACAAAGAATCTTGTCTAGTCACCTTCATGCCGCGGGGGTTTGATCTGAATCGACCCACTTCACACCTCAGAATTCTCCTCTCTGTCTCACGAGAGCTTTAAGTACTGCCGCCTACTCTCTCGCTCCTCTTTTGTGCCTCATATGCATTTCTGTAATGTGCACTTGTGCAGAGCCACGAGCATGAACATCTCCTTTTGAAATAATTCCAGTGCTTGGAAGGAGCTGTGTCTGTGGCCATTCACCTCGGGATAGATTGACTCTGCCAACTGAATTCAGATGAGCTCGATGCTGGAAAAAGCCCTGCGCCGCCTCCCGTCCATCCCCTTCAGTGTGAGCAGGAAAACTCTGGCTCCCCGGCTACCTCACCGGATTCTCAAGAGGCAGCAACACATTGTCAAAAGTGACAACACGGGATTTTTCAGAGAAACAGATAACCACTTTCACCTGGGAGAATGAAAGCTTAAGGGGGCTATAGTATGTCTAAAGTGTACAGATTGAAAATATAGAGCGTATTGTGTGATGTTGAGCTGCAAGGCTGTGAACAGTGTGCATCTAATCAAGCGTACTGACCTTTCGCTGGCATCATAAAATATTCATTGGTGCTGAACGTATTACGGGATGCATACGATATTCACATTCATTCTTTATGAGGAATAATCAGTTTCTCTGTAGAACCATGACAAATGCTATATTTTAACTAGTGTGATATGAGTTTAAATCCAATTTCTCTCTTCCAGTACCCCCTCCCTTCTCTCTCTGTCTCTCACAAACACACACAGAGGAGATGTAGATAATGATAATTCCCCATCTCATCTTTAAGTGGAGATGAGTTTTGAGTGTTGAATTTTTTCCTTCTTTTGTTAGTACCTGGCAACAGAGCCGGCTCACAGAAGCCCGTACACAAACTATTTGCTAAAACAGCATGTGGAAGTATACTGTACCTTATTTGCAATGTGGCTGTGTGTAATTCCTGCTGCTTCTGTTTACGCTGACAGCTTGATCACACAGTGTAGACAAACCCTGACGTATCAGTTGGTGAGAGGATTAGGCACCTTTGCTACAACTAAGCGTTCAATAATTGAGCTCATTTAACTAAGGCGAGGAGTCATTTTCAGGAGGCGCTCTTCCACGTCTTTATCATACTGGAATCCATGGCTCTATCACTTTCACCTTCAGTGTGAAAGAGGTTTTGGTGACTTCTTCTAGTCCAGAAATAATAAGCAAATATCTGTTTTATTTTCCAAGGTTTTTTTTTTTTTTTTTTTTTTTTTTTCCAAAAGAGCTTGTAAAAAATCGATAAAAAGAAAATTCTGAGGGTGGATAAAACATAGTTGTATTCTCAGCACCATCATGACACAGCCAGTAGCCACAGAGGCTGGGTACTTTATCAAACCCCCAGTCGCACTGACTGAAGATCCTCTGCTGTACGGCGGTGCCCACAGTCCTAATTATGCACCGGTGCTTCCAGTTGACTAGCGCCGCCTTCCAGGCCACTGTTTTGCGGCGGCCTTCCCACCAGCATGTTGTTCTTTGGTGAACAGCTTTCGGGCTCCATAGTCATCACCAGCACCGAGTACCCATGAGTCTCTGCTGCCCACGAGCGGTCCAAGTCTACCAGGCCCATACACTGTTTACCTGCAGTGGGCCAAACAGAAAAACAACTCCTTTTTATGATCCGAAAATAAAAGGAATTACTAGAGAAAGGGACATTTTCTTACACCTGATTTTACCTGTTTATTAAGCACAGCTTCAAAAGTTACCATAGATAAGAAGAACATTATCAATAATTATCAATAAAAGCCAAAGCAATACAGATATAAAGCAACATTATATAGAAATTGGCATTTTGTGTGATTAGGCGTCCCCCCCACAGCAACACCACTGTTGTAAATACAAAACCCAGGTCTGTAACAATATGTCAAAATGTAGGTGCGGACTACAAATCAACCATCAAAATGATTTTGGAAAATAAGGTCCCCAGAACACTGTGTGAAGCTAGAAAGGTGGTAGGGTCCGCCATAGATAAACAAAGTAAAACAGTGTGAAATTGTGTTGTCCTTTAAGGTCATTTTGTCATGACAACAAAGAGAGTTTGTTTATTTTGTTTGTTTAGGCATAAAAATCTGTCACTGAAGAAAATTTCTTCCTAAAAACTACAAAGTGCACCTTTAAGTGATATTGTCTTTTACGGAAACATCTCTTCCAGGATGACAATACCTCCATCCACAGGACAAGCGGTGAGTCACTGGATGGTTTGATCTAATCATATGGAATGACCTTATTAACCCAAATGAACACCTTTGGGTTAGACAGTGCTATACACCACCATGATCCAAAAACAAAATGAGAAAATATAATTTGGGAGAACAGTGCTCATCTCTCCAGCAGAGACATGCAGATTCAATTCCAAGGAGCACTGAAGCTGCTCTGGCAACTTCTGATGGCAGCTGTGGCTTTTTGTTTAATTTGTCACCAATGTGGGAGCTGCTGCTTCCGATATATTCAAGCGAATATCAACAATCAACATAACCGTCAGGCATTTATTTAACAGAATTTGTTGCAGAGTACTGCTACTGTATTGGTCTGTAGATCAGGACTATTCAATTACTAATTCAATTTTAAAACCAGGAAATGTAGATCGCCCAGACATCATCAGCAACTTCTTAAAAAGAAAAATGCTCAGAAGCCCTTTCTTCATCAACAACTTCACACTGATTATCAGGCTTTTGTCTCAGGATCCCCTTTAAAATAGACTTTTGATTTATTATGCACTTTATCAGGTAGGTACCAGGTGGCAGACAGCAAATGTGAGCTTTGGTCTGCCGTGCTGCCTACATGGTTGCCGTCACACTGGCAGGCTCTCAAGAGATGAGATCAAATATGGTTAGGAAATGTTAGTGGGAGAGGTTGAGCCCTGCTAACTGATACAGAGCAGAAACCTTGGTGACAGGTGGTGTCAGGTACGTATGAAAGGGCTTCAGACTGACAAGGCATTGGGGAGCCTCCTCAGATTCAGAGGGAAGCTTTGATAAGCTGGAGAGCTACCAGAGTGAAGAAAGTCCTCGACATAATGAAACACTGTACAGCGAAGCTTCAGCACAGGCCTAGAGGTTTCAGGCTGACAAAACACTTCCTGCTGAATCTGACATCGCTGATCTGGCAGCTGTTCACTGCAGCTGTCTTGTCACATTGAAGAGATCAGCGCATTAACATTTTTCTCACTTCCCGAAAGTCTAGACGTTTTGAAAAAGTAGAGCAGGGGGGTCAGGTCACAGTGTAAACAAATCTCAGGAAACTAGGCCTGTGATGATTGGGTTTTACATTTGTTGATTAAAAATCAAATTAACTGGCAACTATTTTATTTGTATTTATTTAATTTATCTAATAATCGTTTTTTTCAATCTGTCAATTTTTATAAGCAAAACATGTCAAACTCGGGCTTTGGTTGGACAACAGAAGCAATTTGAAGACATAATTTTGGGCTCTGGGAAATTGTAATAAGCATTTCTCACAATTTTTTGACAGTTTATAGATTAAATGATTAATTATAAAGCCACAAGAAACCACAAGAAACCACATGGCATATATTAAGTTAACTGTTTTGGTGTGACAAAAAACAAACAAACAAAAACAAACAAAAAAGTCTAACTAGGACTGAACTTCACTGGTGGTAAAGTCTGGAGTTATTCTTATTTGCACTTCCCTGCTGATGCTGCTTTTACTTATTTATTGTTTGTTGGTTCTATTTATTAGCTTTTATCTATTTGTCTTTATTTTACTTTCTTTTTCCAGTTATGTCTTTCATTTGACTACAGAGAGAATGCCAATCAAAGTTTCATTGTACCTGGGTATAATGACAATAAAGCAATCTTAAATGTGCCTGTAAAACTTCTTGATTGTTTCAATATAATAGCCGAAGAACAATAAATATCAAGAGAGTATTCATGTCTATCATCAGACGTAAAAAGGTAAAATGGGTGAATGTCCACATGTAAGACGAAGATTGTAAACAGTACCTATGAGTCGCCTGTCAGGAGGGAGCTGGACGGCAGTTTGGTCTGCGAAGCGGCAGAGGATCATGTGTTCCTGAAACAAGGACAGACAATGAGTGACAATGATATCTGTTTAGTCACTGCAAAAACGGCAAAATCACAGATCAGATCAATCAGAAATATTAATAATAATTTCACAGTGTTTTTTTCCCAATGAGCCATGCAACTCTATTATGCATGCAGAAAGACAATAGCATGCATGAATTTGTTCTATTTATTTATTCATCCCATCTTTTTCTACATCTGCTTATCCTATTTACAGCCATGGAGACTGGCCGAGAGGCTGGGAAACGTCTGCAGCTGATCCCTAGTCCATCACATTGCAGAAAATTATATGTTGAAACGAGGCAAATAGTCTTTTTAGCCGCACTATTGGCACGGCAATGTCTGTCAGATTGATATTTCTCAACAACTATCGGATGCATCGCCAAAATATTACAGACCTTCATATTCCATAAAAGATAAATCCTGCTGACTTTTTTACCCCTTAACTTTTCCTTCAAGCAAAACTGATCCTGGCAAAAATATAAAAATACAGCCTGATGGATTACCACGACACTTGTTTCAAATCAGCAACCAAATTTGATAACTTTGGTGAACACCTGGCGTTTAATCTCACGCTGTTCTCAAGTCATACTTTGGTTTATGATCCGCAACTAACGACACTCCCATCAGCCTCAGGTATACTTTGTGTTTAGTTCCAATTAGCACACATTAGCATGCTAGCAGGCTACACAAAGAGGGTGAACCTGGTAAATATTACCCACATTATCAGTGTCACTGTGAGTACGATGCAGCACCAGCTACAATGTGGTCAAGAAAGCTCGCCGGCTGCTCTATTTCCTGAGGAGACTGAGGAAGTTTGGCATAAAAGCCAGCATCCTCCCAAACCTCACAAACCCACAGCTGCAAATCACTGCGGAGAGTGGAGGAAGCATCACAGCAGCACATCACGGCATTAAACTCCCAGCCATTAAGGATTTCTTTAATAAGCGTTGCCTGTGGAAGGCCACAGTGATTCAGCAAGCAGACTGCTCCCCCTGTAACTGTCTGGCAGACAATACAGGAGCATGGTGACACGTACCCCCGGACTTAAGGTCAGTTTTAACCACCAGGCCTCTCAAGGCTTCTCAACTAAATAACATAAATATTTAACATTGCATATCTGATTACCTGCTGTCTGCAAAAATCAATGATGTGTATACTTCTGTATACACTCGTCACTTTTCGCACACAAATTCTCATTTGAATATATTCATATAGTGTTAAATTTCCTTTATCTCAATCCATTTTTTACTGCTGCTGAGTTGACATGCTTCTCTGGTCCTGTGTTAACCTACATATGACAAATAAAACTGAAAAATGGAACTGATAGCGTGTGAAATGGAACGATACTAGCATCCAGTTGCTGTGGCTTTACGGTGTACAGTAAGTCACACTAGTTGAGGAAATGTAAAACACATTAAAAAGCAAAGAAAAGACATGGAAGGCTTCACGTCAGCCACATCATACGATTCTGAGATTCTATGCATAAAATCGTCCTTGTAAAGTCCAGATGGACCCTGGTTTTTAATTTCTAACCAGTAAACAAGTTTTTCCATCCTCTTCTTCTTTTTACCTTGCCAAGGTTCATGGAACAAGTGAACCAGGAGAGCGAATAGTAATCTCTAACCTGCTCCTACAGTTCTTTAATTGATTCCATCCTTCACTGTGCGGTGTTGAGCTGAATGCAAGGCCACAGAGCAGGTGCTTAAAGTTAGCGCTGAGCACCAATATCTCACACCATTAGCCCTTTATTCCAGCGATACACCATTCCTCAATGTGCTGTCATACTGTTTAACTGCTGTAGTTCAGGAAGGACAACTATGGTTCTGCTATTAAAACAATGCACTGCAGCTTTTATTTTTCAAAGTGTCAGCTGGGGGTTTCGGAGCAGAGACGTCGGGAAAAAGTGGGGTTCTGCAGACTCAAACAGAAAATACCAAAAATGTTTGTTTAAAGTGAAACCATAGGAGGGAGCAGAGGAGATTTAGAGCTTAGGTTCAAAGTGGAAGATAATGTGTCTGCTGGTTCAAATAGAATAGATTTCTCCTACTATGTAGCTACTGCTTAGCTTCTTATGTCCACACAGAACGTAAGGCGATTCTGATTTCTTTTGCTCACTGGGCTTTAGGACAACAGTAGCTCACTATCACAGAAAACTACAATCGCCCGCTGTCTTGTAAATAATATATAATCTTCTTCTTCTGCCTCTCAAGCCTCTCTAGAAAAAATCTGTTTCCTCTAGTGCACAAAGGAAGAGAAGTTAGAGGTGGTCCAATGTTGTGACATGTCAACTCTCGAGGTTGCCATGGCCAGGACCTGCAGCAACTTTTGCACGGATTCTCCCCAGGGGCACTGACAGGTCCCATACATCATTATGGGATGGGCCCTTCCACAGTACAGTGCTGTGCCTGTGCTGAGCGATAAGGAACGGAGAGACTGGAGGGTGTGAGACCTCCCTCTTGTAACTACCTGGGGAATCTTTGTTCCCAAGACACGTGAGAGCCAAGACGTCTCATTAACTTTATTTTACTGTCCCATAAAGTATCAATAATAATAATAATAATAAAAACAAATATGAAATAATAGGTTGATCTGACCAAACACATGATATATATGCCGTTTAACAATGATGTAAAGTGGAGGTATTTTAAATAACATGTCACAAAAATAACACAACATACCTCAGAAACGTTTTACAAAAAAGTTATAATGATAAGTTAGCTAGCATCAGCTAATCAGCCATTCCTCCATGTATGCATAGATAAATAAAACAAAACCATATCTACATTCACAAAATACTGTTAAGTTTAATATATTGTTTCCTTCTAAAGCTTAAACCAAATCTTGTTGTGTATAAGCTATGTAGCCTACAATTATGATGCGAACGTAACTTCCTGTTGACATATTTGTAGTTGTCAGTGTCTTTGACTCTTAATTTGTTCCTCATTTGGGTGAACATCTGTCTTTATCTATTCTGGTTTCTATGTTTGCTGAGTGTTAACAAATGTGGTACGAAAAAGCACTTTCACCTTTCACTGGGTCGCTGCACCCTGGCAGGGGTGTGAAACTATAACTTTCTAAACGCTGCAGATTCCATTATACTTCTGTTCATGCAGCGGCATCTTAATCAAGAAGCAATTAGCGAGGAGAGAAACTTGTCTCGTGTTGTTGTGACAGAATACGTACGACACTCTAATGAACAAGATGATTTAAAGTAAGTCATGACCCAGGAAGGCGTCTTTCAGTCTGTTGCTCGAGAACCCAATTTGAGAGACAATCCTTGTAAAACGTGAGCGGTTCAGTATTCTGTACTTGATATTCTGAGTTCAAATGAATAGTAAAATATAGGGAGGGTTTTAATTATATTTCAGAACATACCTTATTAGTCAGAGTCTCTTGGAACTTTTTGCTGTAAAACAGAAAAAACAGAAGATATTTTAATGTTAAAGTGCAGAGTAAAATGTATTTGCTACACTTAAGATACTTAAAACACAAACAGCATGCATCGTCTCTAAACAAACCACTTCCTCTAGGAGAAATAAGGACTTTTATAAAATCAGAGCTTTTGCAATGACATGGGAACAAAGTCAGTTTGTTGTTGATGGTTAAACCCAGACAGATCATCACTGAAGCAAATTAAAAATCAACATGAAGGTCAGGGGTCAGGGGCCCGTCGGGTCACATGGAGAGGAGTCTTAAGTTTAACTTGAACAGTTGGAGCCTTAATGAAATGGGCAGTTTAGTTTCACAGCTCATAAAAACGTGTGAACTGCCTGGAATGTCTGCACCTGCAGAATACCCAAGTACCTGGAACATGACCTGAGGGGAAAACACTAAAAGTAGCAGGACGAAGATTGACACAGTCAGGTGCGTAGGCCCCTCACATAAACATTGCATGACTGCCCTCCAGATACGCAGCTTCTTGTTGTCCATTACAGCTGCAAAGTCTCTCTTTTTTTTTTTTTTGGTCATTCTTTAATATTTTATGAGAAGTCGGGAGGGGCAAAGTGTCAGGTTAGCAAAAATGAGGAGAGGAAAAACTAAGAAAGTGAAAACTCCTAAATATTTATACTGTTCACAGACAGTCCTCCCCAAGGCACAATTAAAGGGTCAGTTATACCACAGCTTTATTTCTTGGCAGGCGTCCCTTAAAATCACATATGAGAACATAGTAAAAGTTTAGGTAGTAGTAACCACAGTAACAATGTCTATATTTCATACTGCATTATTAGTCGTGATGAAATTAACCGTTATCTTAAGTGACAGCAACACCGAGATCGCAGATTGGCTGATAGTATGTCACTCTTGTTCTTGTGACATACAGTGTTTTTGAGAGGTGACTAAGTCGCTGTAGATTTTTGGCTTATGGCACATCTAAATGTTATGCCGCTCATTTTCCACTGTCATAACCCCTTCTCACTGACATATTCTGATTTTTACCGACATCTGCCACTGCTAATTATGATATGCCGGTGCTGTGCGTGACTTAAATACGGCATAATCGTCTGAATCTTGTCTGGCTGCTGTGTTTGTTGATGTGGTATGAGAAGGAGCTTACACCTTTCACTGGGTCACTGCACTCTGCTCCAGGCATGTCAAACTATAACTTTTAAACTAAATGCTTCTGATTTCATAATACTCCTGATACTACAGCAACATCTTAATTAAGATTCAATTATCCATCCATCGTCTGTGACCAGAGTGGAGTACACCCTGGATAAGTGTGTATACTTGCATATCAGTGGTGGTATAATACTCTTGTTATACCAAAGGGGACCTTTAAGTTATTTTTAAAACCTACATTTTTTACCGACAGATTTTTTCCAATCATTTATCAAATCACTTCGTAAATACAGAAAAAATGCTGGATGACAGGCAGTCTGTGATGAGAGTTGCAACCCTAAAATCCTGGACGTCGCAAATCTTGGATGTTTCTGTTCCAAAACAGAAAATGACTTCCAACAAGTAACCCAGTGTTTCCCACACATAGACTTTACTTGGGCGTGCTGCCCATGTATATAAGCGGCCGCCCATGTACATTTGGCGACACATTTTAGCATTTAGTTTCACTTTTACTTTTTAATCCGTCTGAGTGAACGATGCCATACGCATACAAGAGAAAGAAAGAGATGATCTCTGGTATTACGTCCCTCCTTTTCAACGCACTGATCGTGACGTGACCTCTCCTATTTAATGTAGGCCTACTTATACCCTTGTTTCACACAAGCTTGTAAGTGCAGCTGGTTGCTGCGATGTAATTCGGTATCACGCTGGTTTTTATAGTTTGGTTAGGCCACATAATCAACAACAAGCTTCCTCCACACGCGGCTCAACCACTGTTATTAAGACAGAATTGGGTTGTGTTTGTTGGGCGACTTTATATAACTGCTTATGAAGAAAGGCAGCAGAGCAGAAACATACTGGGAGAGAGAAACATCGGCACAGGTGCACGGCCATTGTGTAGGAAACACTGAATACAAAGGAAAAAGTCTAACTGGATGGATGGGGGGATGGAGAGAGGAGGAAAAGAAGGAATATGCTGAGAGAGCTGAAGGTGACTTCAGGTGAGCTCGACTCTGCACTGAAAAAACCTGTAAAATAATCTTCACTCAAGGCACGCTGCACTATTTTGCTGTTTATTCTGCATGTTTGGACAGTTTCTTAAAGAAATTATCTGACTATGTGATATCCTCGGTCACAGTTAAAGAATCACAAAGAGAACAACTGGCAGCAACTAAATGAGATAAAAGAACAACAACACACTGTATGATTTTACCCCTGACTGGTACAGACTTGGCCCAATTTGGTACCATCTTAATGCCAAAATTATATCATAATTGCCCCAACAATTACATTGTGTATCTCCACTTTAAGTCGCTAGTGATCAAAGTCTCTCAGTTGCTATAACAGCAATCCTACATAACAGCATTTTGTTTTGAAGCCTTCGGTATCCCAAAGTGGTTTTAGTTGAATACTACCTTGTTATGATTCTTAAAGTGCTATTAGTCAACACAGTGCTGCTATAGCAACAGGGTCAACACCATTAAAGTAAAGCCTCACACTTTTCCTTTTGTGCTGTTGTTTCCTCCATCTCTATTTAAACAGCATCATATTTTATCTTACAAACATCGCCAGGAATGAAAATTAAAGGGATGGTGTGCCCCAAAATAAAAAAAATACATATTTTTCCGCTTACCTGCAGTGCTGTTTATCCATCTAGATTGTTTTGGCGTGAGTTGCAAAGTTTTGGAGAGATGCCGTGGAGATGTCTGCTTTCTCTCGAATTCAATGGAACTACATGGCACTGGTCACTGCTCAAAGCGCCCCAAAAAATACCTGAAAAACTCAACTGCAATGTCTCTTCCCAGAAATTATGACCTGGTTACTCAAGATAATCCGCAGACATTGTTGTGAGCAGTTTAATGTAGGAACTATTTTCTGTCCAGCAAACTCAAGCACGAGCACGAGCCGCTAGTCCATGTATAATTCAGTTGAAAGAATAGTTCTGACATGAAACTGCTCACAACAAGGTCTGTGAATTATCTTGTGTAACCAGGTCATCATTTCTGGGAAGAGATATTGTTGTTGAGTGGCATTTAGTTCCCTTGTATTCGATTGGGATGTTGGTATTTTAAGACCTGAGAATGAGTCTCTCTCCCTGCAGAGCATGTGTGACTGACAGTAGACAGAGGACGAGAGCTAGGGCGGATAGTCCACTAATCAATCACGGATGGCATCGTTCTCTCAGACAGATAAAAATAAATATACTTGGGCAGCCGTTAATATACCTAGGCGGGCTGCCCAAGTAAACTATGTGTGGGAAACACTGATCTAGATGGATAAATAGCAACACAGGAAAGAGAAAAAATAAGTATTTTTGATTTCAGGGTGAACTGTCCCTTTAAGTTGTTAATTCTCTGCAAAACTACATATGATAAAGTCATTCTTGCTCATGTCTGTACCTCTAGTTGGATTTAGCTGTCGCTCTGTTATATCCCAAACAGCCTCTACAAAGTGAACCCTACTGTCTGTCGCTAAGAGAACAGGGCACAGATTGAAAAGGTAATGGGCGGACCCTGTTGTGAAGGCAATGTGAAACTGCTGCCTCATACTGTCAGGTGATGATATGAGATATGAGGTGAACAACATAAGCACAGACAAGAAATATAGATCTTGTGTAGGGTGTGAGGACAATGAATGTGAAAAAGATGGAAAGCCCCAAAAGAGGAAACTGAATAAACATCACTATGTGAGAATGTAAGAGAAGAGAAGCACCTATGCTCGGCTATGCAGGGGTCTTACAAGAAAACAGGGTCAGAAACAACATTTTAAAAGAAAAACCCCTGAGAGGTGACACCTGACAGAGGTGGGCAGGCACAAACCTCTTGGGGAAGGTGAACTTGATTGCATTCTGGATGAAGCCGTAGCAACAGGGACTGATGACGAAGGCGGCTCCTGCCTGGATGCAGTGCTCCATCACCATGTCTGTTGCAACGCCGCATGCATGGAGGGCGACCTGAAGTGAAACAAAGAAAACAAATACCATGCTTTCACCCACGAAATCAAAGCGTTCTTGAAAAACCTTCTTTGTCAAACAGAAAGACTAAAACTGAGAGCAGCTGAAAGCATGCACTCAATCCCATTGATCACTTCATAATGGCTGCTGCGATTAAATACATCTATGCTCTCCAAGGTGCAGACTCAAGCAGGAGTAAACAAAATGTATTGTTGTTTTAGGAGCAGGGGCACGAATGCATCAGGACTCCCATTGAGTGGATAAATTGTGCGTGGTGATGAGAACCTAGCCACGCATTAGTAATGGTGTGGTTGTATACTGAATCATGGAAAGGGACTAAAAGACCCAATACTGAAGCATTACTATGTACCGGCCGGCTCTTTCACAAAGTCCATCTGATAAAATACATTACGTCTCCTTAAAGGCAATGAGTTTAATATCCAAAGCACAGTGGTAAAATAGATTATTTCCTCTCAAGCGTACATTAGCTAAAAAGATTCTCTGTTAATGGTCCAAATAAAAAGCATTATCAACAGTCTGGTGTGACAATAGCTACGCCACCTCACTGAAATTAACCCAACTCGAGCAGCCAGCTCAAATCCTCTATTCTCGTCTTCCAAGAGGTTGTCACTTGGCGTCTGTGAGTCTGAGTCTGCTGCACGTTGCCTTGACAGCAGTGCCACAGAGCAGAAGTCAGGACAGGGCTGTGCCAAGATTGGCTGCAGCTACAAAAGATTAGGGAAGACACAGACACTCTAAGCATGGCCAAAACCCACTCATAAAGTCACTAGAATGTCGGGGGGGGGGGGGGTAACATTTCACATGCACGAGCTCTTGATGGAAGCAATGCTTCAGCTCAAACTACACAAGAAAGTGTTGTCAGACGGGTTTGATGCTCGCCAGCCCAATAACTCCTGAAAATCTGCAGCAACCGCATTGGGGTTCATCACAACTTTTCAATATGACAATGCAACTATAAAATTATTTTCTGCCTTCTGCCGTAAAATGAAGAACATAAAGGGTATAACTCAAGTATAACAAATAGTAGGTTTTATACAAATTGGTAAACTCTTTTATCATTTTACAAAACAAAACAGTGGAGTGCGGAGGACTAATTGAGGAGTCTCACAGTCTGAGGAATGAAGCTGCTCCGTAGTGTGGTGGTACAGCAGTGGATACTTCTGTATCTTTTGCCAGATGGCAGCAGGTTGAACAGACTGTGGCTGGAGTGGATGTTGTCTTTTAGTGTGAAGTTTTCCAATCAGCTTCATGGGTGAGATTGTATTGAATGTCGAGCTGAAGTCAACAAACAGCATTCTGATGTAGTTGTTCTGATATTAAAGGTTTGTGAAGACTGAGTGGAGGGCAGTGGATATCTTTGGATAGCGTACTGATGAGGGTCCAGGCTGGCAGGGAAGTTGTTTTCCATGTGTTGGAGAACCAGTTTGATGGTAATTCGGTCCTCTCAGAAATATAACTAAAAGTTTTGTCATATCAAATAGTGACTGGACGTGTTTGTACGCAATATGTGTTTGCATTTCTGATTTACTGTCATTTGTAATGTATTTAAAAACCCACCTGACTCATGGCAAACCAGCCCAAATTCTGTCCACCTGAAGCCCATTTTTACTCCGCACAATGTGACCCAAAATCTGGCAACGCTGACAAGAAACCAAAGGCGTATACTAGAAGTCTGCACACACTGTTTGTCAACATGCTTAATTCCATGCTATGTTATAATGCATGGACACACATGTTTTCTCAACTGCATAAAGAGCTCCACAAGGAGCTGTGTGATGTGTTCAGAATCATTTATTTCAAGGAAAGATGTACTTAAAATGACTAAAACTCAAAGTTGTACAAGGAGACTCTGCACATGAAAGAGTAACCAGAAAGCGAAAATTGGGGAATTAACATCAATTACCTGCATGGCCCTGCATCTATTTGACACCTAATTTTCTGTGCTGCATTTATTCATGGCATCAGGGAAAAAAACCTAGCCCGTATTCTTCCAACAGCGTGTCTCAGACTGCTGATTAGGAGGAGGAGTGCCTATCAAAGATTGCATGAAGTTACATCCCCGACATCTAAAGCAAAAATAATTAACAAAGTAACACCATCACTCTTTCCCAGCTACTTAATGTTGTACATTAGTCATGCTGTGGTAAATCCTAATTACATTTTATAACCTTTAGCCTTGATTTAACACAAACAGAGAGCCGCAAAAACTAAAAGAATGCACACAACTAAAAGAAAGCACAATCTCATATGTTTTGATAACTAATTATGCATTGCCAACTCTTGATTTAGAAAACATACTGGCTTTATCAATGTTTTTTTCTTAGTCTGTTTAAGCAATACTGATAAAGCCATCTCCCAGCCCAATATGTTATGCGGGATACTAATTAAAAATGGATAATGGAAGGCGAAAATATACGCAAGGTTGATTTCAAAATCTATCTCATAGACATACACTATTTCATACATGCCCTGCTGAGCACACCTCTGCACAAACATTTAACTGGAAGGAGAAATCATAAATCAATATGCAACAACCAAGGGACCAAGGGCCATTTATAAAGTTGTGTTCTATGTTAATCTGACTCTCGGAGAGAGGAAAAGCTATTTCTATCTGTATCTCTCTCAATAATCACATCACAGAAATAACAAGGCTTCATTATTCACTCTTACTCAAGTAATTACATCCCTGTCCTTTCCTATCTGAGCAAAACAAGTTCCTGCAATACAGCTAACTAACACTCTACTTAATCAACATCACACCCTTCTGAAACAGCGTGTCACAAGCCCCACAGAAAGATGCTGAAGCCGTTAAAAACTGCTGCATCACACCCAACTCTTTGTTTGTTTCTGTTGAACTTTCAAAAGTTCAGTTTCTTGTGGCACAGATTTCATTATGACATCATGTTTAATATTACCTAGAAGTTCGAGTAAAACAGGTCCATCATCAGTAAGAATTTTTTATCATGTTGTGCTGTGTCTTATTTTGTTTGGTTATATACCCATAAACAAATAATCGCTTATTTTTGTGGACCAGACTAAAAAAAAAAGGTGATAACAGAGAATCAAAGGGTTGTTTTCCTCCCAGCGGTGGATGTGGTGCTCCATTTTATTGGAGATAAAAAGTGAAAAAAATGGAATTTCTTAAATGAAATCAGCTTTGGAATTAAAGCCGATAAAGACTCATTGGACTTGATCAATACCAATGTTTACACAGGGCTTATAGCAATAACACCAAGTATGTTTTTTCTTCACATAAACATAAAGAAGTCAACTGAGAGAATCAATTGCAAACAATCTGACCCTTAAGCAGAACTAATAAAGGACCTGGATCCAATAAAATCCAAATCAACTTCAAGCTCCACAACTTTTCCTGCCTCTGAGCTCTGTTGGCTCGATATTATCTGACAGAAGAAAGAACACAAACTGAATACACTGTATGCAGGGAGGCTGGTCCTGATACAGTCTAACACCTGGGACATGCCACTGCAGACCGGAAGAGCCGACACCGGCTAAGAATAGGGACACCTCAACCTAATTAGCCTGATTAAATGAATGTGACTAAAAAAAGGGACCATGTATTATACATAACAGGATTAACATCAGTGTGATGGGTGACTCCTTCGGGTCATGCAGGAAGAAGCTAAGCCAAAGCAACAGCTGAGGCTGCAGAAATGTTGAGGTATGAACCTCAAGCAGTGCAGCACATGTTTCATACATAAATCTTAACATTCGTGTATCCTGTGGAAAATAAATCCATGTGTGAATACACAAACTTTATGACTAGACCGGAAAAAACACCCACACATTGTAGAGAAGAATAATCTGTGCTGTGTGGTTCTTGCCAAGTGGAACGGGTCTCAGTGGAGTGACGATGCTGGAACAATAGCTACTGCTAATTACAGCAGGTACATATATATTCTTATTTGTCCCGGAGAGAGTTAAAGCAGTGCTACTAGAGCAGCTGGCTTTTCTGAAACTGGGCTGTGACACATGGTGGAAGAGGAAGATGGATCTCCCTGACATGCTTAGGGGGAAGACACACTGACCTGATCCACATAAATAAGGAACAGGAGCATAAAAGAAAAAGATTCTATGGGAGAACAAAATGTTGCCTGTGTGGAAACAGGAAAATAAACCAATTACAATGTTTTGACTTCTGGATAGGAAATAGATTGCATGGCTGGTATTACCACCAAATCTTGGCCTATCCCAGATATATGTGTTATTATTAAGACAGTTTTTTGCAGAACATAGTGCAGAAAAACACGCTTGGGGTAGTTTATAATTATTAAATTCCAACTGAAGTTAATAGTTTCTGTGACCTGATGTCATTTTGGACAATAGTTTAACTGTGAAATATCCTGCCTCCATTACATGTACATACTTTTGTCACGTACATTTCAGGAATCATTGCAAAAAATGTGCCTTTCTGTATTCATCAGGATTTCTTTACAACCTGGTATTGGTATTGTGTCCCCTGCGTCATGTAGCTTACTTACTTAAAGTATTATCTACTTTTCTTTTATCATGGTGTTATTTCATAGCGTTTACATTTTATCCATCTAAATCCATGTCTGATGCTTTCATACAATAAGAACAATTCCACTAACATTAGGTTTGAGACCTAATATATCTGTTTGACCACAGACTAAAGACAATGAAAAGGTATGTTATTCAAAACTAGCAGTTAGTCTGAGATGTCACTGTTGGAAGGTCTGGCTCATCAAAGACACTAGCAAAGCAACACAATAATAAAATAAGCAGAGCATAAAAGTCACAGTTACAGATGAAAATGACAACAGAAATAAAGAAGTTTGCCACAGTTGGCCTCCCCGGAAGTGACTGTTGCTGTTAGCATGACGTCAAAGTGATTCGACCTTTTCAGACACTCTAAATAAGGTAAGAGGAACATTTTTAAGTACCAAAGACCTGTTTCTTTGTGACACCAGCCAGACTCAAACAGCCAATTACTAACCACAGTTAAGGACCTATTTGCTCTAAATTGATGGTAATTATCAGTTCAAAGAGTCAAGGGCTCTGTAGATGAAGGTGGGTGTTTTAAATAGGATAGCAAGAGTTTCAACTTGCAGTTGATGAGTGGCACCTAATGTAATTTTAGTTTGCTTTAGTCTCATAAAGCATAGAGGTTGAAAGCTAGTGAAATATTTATTCTGCTGTCGCAGGTAGCTTTGCCGAATTAAACAAATTTACTAAGCAGGATCTTAACAAACACAAACAGGCAGAGCTGCAGTCTTGGCAGCGATGCTAGTATAAAAATGTGAGATGAATTAAGAAGTAAAAGCAAGACATGGCCAAGTTGCCTGCATCGAACTTGAAATGGCTGGCAAGCGTTTATACTTTTATTATCAACACTTTCCAAAAATTACACTTTCCTTTCCAAAGATGACTCCTAAGACTTTAAAAGAGCATAACTCTTCATATCTTGGCAACATGTTTTTAAAAAGCAAACCAAAAGCATCTTTGGATAGCAGATTGTTCAGTAAACAAGAACAAACTCTGAGTGAGCCAATTGAGGAGATCCTTCATCCCTGACATTACCTTTGTTCTTCAATTTCTGGGTAAAACTTTCTTTTGGCTTTCCAGTAATCAGAGAGGGGACAGTGACAAACAGTGCTGGACTGAAGAGCAGAGCACTAAAAGGTTTCTGATTAAAAGCTCCACTTCAGGAAATGAAAAGCCATCATACTGTAGCTGCACTGACAAAAATAATTGCATGTTGGCATTTTCAGTCTCTGGAAAAATAAAAAATAAAAAGATGAGGGAATGACATGTCTCTCTATGTGACGTGTGGCGGAGCTTCTCCGAAATATATTTATATTTTAAGACTAAAAGTACAACGTTCAGACACCTTACGGTGAAGTTCTGAGTCTGACAGGAGCAGGAAGTCACACATTGTTTATGCAGCGTTAACCAGTGACGAGTTCTCTGTTTCAGTGCATCATTAGAAATGAGAGGTGTTGGGTTACCATCCTAATTATAATTATTGATGAACTTGAAATGTATTGTTGCACCTCAAAGTCAAATAAAGGTCAATATATATACACTTAAGAGTCACAACAACTCATAAAAGCCAAATGATGTTAACTGTATAGACAGCAGTGCTTTCGAACACCAAACATCTTTTTAACATAGAACTGGATAATAACTCCTCTGATAGAAAATTATAATGCAATGAATTGTCAGAGTTCAAATTTGATGAGATGCTCATTGTGGCAGTGGGACTACATTAGTTTGATTCTCTGTATTTTCATGGACAAAAGAGATTTTTCCTCCGAAGCTTTAGAGTTTGCACACCAAATGTTATTGCTAATTACATTTTCCCTGTGGGGAAAACTTGTCTCATTTGCTTAAAAAAGTCTTTTGTGGAAATTGAAAACTGATTCCAGTTTAACAATGCAATTCACATGAACTTAGAAAAAAAGGGATATTAAAACACTGCTATAATATACTGATTACAGTAGTATGAAAATATTTACATAATTTGTGATTGGTTGTAATTTAAACAGTAATTTTACTTTCACTTATTGCTATGGTTACATTTTTGTGATTTTGTACCATCACAAACTGGCTTTACTTGCTATACTTCTACAAGTTTTATCAAAATTTTGAAAAATCTTAAAAAGGTAAGTCACCTGCAATGCTTACGATACTCTCATCATTAAAGAAATGGAAATAAAATTGACGCTAAGGCACATTTATTTGTGTTATTTCTTCTGCTCACCCCAATTTGAAACGCTCCAGTGAAGTAATCCAAATTGGCCTGTATGAAGCTGAGGTTTTTCAGGCCAAGCTCGGCGCTGCGACTCTGGGCTCTGACCAAGGACTCTTCTTTGTTCTCTATGAGGATGACCTTGAATGCAGACAGAAGAAAGAAAAAAATAACTCACACAGCTGCGTGTCATTGCTGCTTTCTCAGGGGCAACTTTAAGCAATGCTCAAAGCACTGAGATCCACGCATGACAGAGCTCTCAGTGGAAGCTCTCAAAATGAACAATAAACACAAACTTTAATCAAAATGACCGTAATGAGATTACAGGAGGGCATATTCTTGCGTATATTGATTATTAGTAAAAAATATTAACAGGATTAAAAATCGTTTCTTTAATACATCATGTCAAGTGCTTAAAAACAATCCATCAGCATTGTACGGAGGCATCTAATGATTTATAATAATAATAATAATAATCATTATCAATCGATATATTGGTTTATCTATAAATCTTTTAGTCTATAAAATGTCATAAATAATGACAAACAGAGCTACATCGTTTAGTTAATTGCTTGATTAGTCAATTCAAAGAAAATTAGCTGCCTAACTATTTTGATAATCAATTAATCGTTTAAGTCATTTTTTAACCAAACATTTGCCGTTTTCAGCTTCTTAAATGTAAGGGTTGTCTGCTTTTCATCGTCATTTATGATAGTAAATAAAGAGTCTTTTGGTTGTGGAGTGTTGGCTGGACAAAAGAAGCAATTTGAAGTTGTCATATTGGACTGCAGAAAACTGTGATGAGCATTTTCACATCTTTTGGGCATTTTATGGTCTAAGGATTGGAAAAAAACCAAACAAAAAAAACAGGCAGATTGATCAATATTTAAAATAATTGTTAGATGCATCACTAATGACAAAAGCTTATCAAAAGTTACCAAGCTCCTGTCAGTTATGTCTGATCCCATACACACAAAAAATCTGCACAAACACGCACATTACCTGGCAATCTGGAAGCGTGTGAGCCAGAACAATTCCTACATGACCCTGTGAGGCAGAATAAAGAGAGAGAGAGAGAGAGAGAGATGCAAAACAGGAAAACAGCACACATCAAAGAAGGCATCAATAGAGTTATGATTAGTGCTGCCCTTTCCAACCAAGTATTGACACTTTATCCATGCAGTGCTACCGCTCTGAGCATAGTCACATTAACGGTCTGTCCGTGCACACTGACCGACAACAACAACAAGCAAGAGGAAACTAAAAACCAGGAGGAGAGAGAACTGGTTCCTTCCTGCTGGATGCTAATGGAGCACCAGTGTGATGCAGTCATGGTCAGGTGCAGTGATAAATATACATACAAACTGGTAGATGAACACACACATACCGTTCCACTGCAGAAATCCACAACGGTGTGCCCCGGCCTGGCTAGCTCCGTAACCATGGCGACCAAGTTATTCAGCTGTTGCCTCTTCCTGACTGCACGGATATTTGACATTTTCCCTGCAAAAAGAGCTCAAGTTTTCATTTCATGGGAGGAGGAAGTGGAGGTTCGGGTTCAACAGATCTGGGAACTCTATGAAAGGGAAAAACAAAACTCTGCCAGAGAAGAAAGATATAAAACATGAACGGGATTTCATTATGATTATAAAAATCTAGTTTTTGTAGCTGGGTTGGCTCCAGTCAATATTAAAACATTACAATAAACTCAACTTTAACAACAAAAAGATGTCAGGATACTTGTTTTTCATTACAGTAATGTTTTGCTTTCCTCTGCTGTCAGTGCTCAAATTTTGATTTATAATCAGCAATTTCAGGTAATGGTTATAGCACAGCAGATGAAAAGGCCTCCACTCTCTCATCAGCATGTTTCCAGTCAATTGCCAACAAGGGAGCGCAAACAATCTTTCAACATCATCATAAGCAAGCCTCCGAGCCAAAATCAAGTGTCCTCCTTGTTTGCTGCAGAACTTTCTGCTGCTGTGCGAGCAGTATGTACCCCATTAACTCAAAGCACATTTCAGTCTCCTGCATCTTCCTCTCCCGTCTTTTAGCACGCCACATCGGCGGTGAGCCGCTGACGCGCTGTGCCGATGCCATCTCCGGTCCATAAATCTAGAGTGATGTGTGTTTCATTTACCCCTGAGTCACAGTCCCATATCCACACGACTGGGATATCAAAAAAATATTATTCCTACACTTTCCTGCCTGCACTGCTTTGTACATGACAACGGGGTAGGAGAGATAGGGAAAGAGACTTTTCATTCTTTATCGACATGAAATTTCATCGGGGCATTATTCAGGACCTCACACTGGCTGTTATTGAGCAGATCCCAGTTGTAGGGATACAGAAAGTG
The DNA here is from genome assembly GCF_040436345.1 of Pagrus major. Lineage (NCBI taxonomy): Eukaryota > Metazoa > Chordata > Actinopteri > Spariformes > Sparidae > Pagrus > Pagrus major. The sequence continues at coordinate 14,615,882 of NC_133215.1, forward strand.
AGGGTGAATTTAAATACAGAGAAACAGCAGTAAAATAATTGACAAGACCGTGCTCTTCATTTGAATGAGCAATTCACACGGGGCGCAGGCAGTTCTATGTATCCACGAGAGGCTTCAGTATAGAGACCTTTTGATGCATCTGAACACATTTAGATTTTAATTGCAAAGTGCTTTACAGAGTGTGATGAAAAAAATCAACAGGGCAAAGATTGAAGGTGTGGGCGCATATCTAAGATTGGGTGAATGTAAACAGCAGCAACGAGATGGTGATAATGTGGTCGGCATCTTCACATTTAAAGTTCGACATCTGGAAAAGACTATCCATCAACTTTACTTTGCTTGAACAGCAGAGTACACATTTCATCGTACTGCTGTCGTCCTGCGCTCTGTCGGCTCGAAGCAGGATCCCCACGTCGAGTCCAACAGCTTGATCCAGGATGTCGTGGTGAGGACAGGTCTCTGTAAAGATGTGGCCACAACAGTCTCAGATTTCCTGCTGTTTGGCCAGCTCAAGTCCCATTTGTCCATTTCATTTTCCAGTGACCAGACATGAGCCAGGAGCACTCTTTTATCCAAGCTGGGTTAGTGTGGCATCCTGGAGCTCTCCTCCCTGGTGCGGTCCAGCTGGTCCGATTGGATGGGCGAAAGATGCCGTGGGCAGAGATCATTTCATAGTCCACTGCTCTTAATTCAAACCTTCTCCTTCTTCTCCAATGCTTGTGAATGCATCTCTGTCACAGGTAATGCTTGTTTCATCAATAAAACTGAAAGATGTTTGAAAAATTTAAAGGAGCTACTGTCCACTGCATCTGCATGCGGCATCATGTTGCGCTGTAGTATACCTTCGGTTTGTAGAGCCTTCTCCTTCCTGAAAACAGCTGCCTGCTGCGATGATGCTATGAGAGCGCTGTGACTGAACCAAAGCTGTGAAGTGGTGGGCCGGATAATCGAAACAATGAGCTAAAAGACACTATAAACCTTGTAATTTATACAATACCTAAACTCATCCTCACGAGCGACCATTTTCACATATAAGATTGTGATTTATTGTTAATGTAAAGTATATATTATAGGCGCTTAAAGGGCTGAAGGTTTATCGCTAAACCTGATTTAGAAAAAGCCTTCAACTTCAGTTTTTGCCAAATATTCTGATTCCCAAACTTTCACTGTAAACTTGATGAGTTGTTTTGTTAATATAGCTGCGAGTGTGCAAAGCTCTTTTCAGCAAGCATGCGTGTGATGCTGCACAACGGGTCGAGAGTGTTTACAAAAGGTTGCACGTCCTCAAAGTCGTTAATGTATGTGTGCAGAGAAACACGAGTCAAAACAAGACAAAAAGTGCAAAAGGTGTATGCAGTGTTTCTCGTTCCAAAAAGTTATTTCATTTAATTTATATATTATTATATTTTTAAACAAATCATTGTTTGGTAAAGGGTCACCACACGGCTTAAGGTCAAACCCATAAGCTACATAGGACTGAGTGGGTGGCAGCAGAGGAGCTAAACACATGCCAGTTGACCTCGCGATTTGTTTTCAATTTCATTTTTTAATATGGTTTCAGGGCAAATAGTAATCCTGAGAGGTCTTTAAAGGTCACAGCCTGGTTTGCTGTAATTGCGTCAAATTCACTCAATTTGAGATGAACATCACAAAGTCTGTGTCAAACACTGTTGAGGTCAAAAAGCCTCGAGATGTAAAAAAAGAAAAACCAGAGTGGGAACACAGTGTAGAGAAGAAGAATGACACAAATAACATGAAGCTTGTTTCATAATGTCTCAAAATGTTCTTGAACAGGTGGATGTTTGTGCAATATATTCACTTTGAACTTTTAAAGCAAACGCTGAAGGGAGAAGAGATACAAAACACGTCATTTATTATAGTTTTGTTTCAAGAAATGCTTTGGTAGATAGGAGAGGGGCAGAAAAATCAATATCTTAATTAAAGAAACAAATGGTTATAGTTTTAACTTGCATTACCGTTATCATTATCAACCTAACATCAACATCCTCATAGAGAATTTCTTTTCAACCTGCAGCATCATTTCAGGTGTTATTTAGTCTCGTCATTCCGCTTTAACACAGCTGTGTGGATGAACTGACTCGCCGTTAAATATTTAACACCTCATCAACATGTTGATCTTCACTGGCTGTCACTTTCTTTTTAATTACAGATGGAGACAAGTATTGAATTTTGGAAAATTCTGGGCTGTGTCCCATTTTTTATAGTCACTGAAAGATGAGTCTTGTTGATGCTGTTAGCTGGGAAATTGCTTCATTCACCTCTCAATCTGTTCTGCTGTACGACACGTATTAAGTTCCAGACAAGATGTGTCCCTTGACCCTGCCGCTCGCCTAACAGGCCCGTGGACCCAGGTAATGAGCCCACAAGGTAATACTCCTGCATTGCTTCTCTGCTAAGAGGGTCACGCCGATACGACTCACAGGACAGCACCTCCCCCAGGGTCTTCATGAGACCTCATCAACTGTCTGTCAGGGAGCTCTCTGCACTGAATTGCAATCCACTTGTTAGACAGAATGTGAAACCCCGGATTATGTTCAGTGATGAGGTTTCTGAATGTTGAATGGCCGTTGTCATCGGTCATTCCTTAATTTCCTCATATGGCAAACACAGTGTAGTTATGGCTATGGTTGCAGCGGTATCGTGATATGATAATTAGCGATTATCTTTCTCATCTATGGTGTCGAATTTTCAACATGGCTGCCACCATGTTTGACCTCATGGTGGCGCTAGATCAAAAAGTCAGGGGATCAACTGTCATACAAATCACCCTGATGGGGGACGTGTGCGCTTGTACCAATATTTATGGGTATTTCACCAATAGCTGTTGAGATACTTGACCTGATAACTGACCACAAATATGAACCTCATGGTGGCGCTAAAGAAAAAGATGAGGGATCATCAATGTCTGTCTGACTCATCCTCTGGTACCATGAATGTTTGACCAGTATTTTGTGCGAATTCACTCAAAAAAATGTCCTCCTTCTCGAGGCACTGCAGGGAAAGCAAGTAGTGTCCTTCAAGGGACTGTGTGTGAATCATCTCTGTGACCCTCTGCAGGTAGGTAGGTAGGTAGACTATTTATCAATGCAGAACATGGAGCTTCTGATTGAAGGATATTCTCTCTATTCAAGTGAAATCTTTACACAGTGTTACATTTCCCAGCTGAAGAGTTAGCTTCGATGCCTGGCAATGACCATGAACACAACCAAGGCCTCAGAATCAAGTAACTAAAACGCGACCGTTTTGAGATGAAAGCAATCACAGACCACGTAATTCACAGAGAGCTCAGACGGAGAGAGGCCTACCTGCACGTTGATTCCCCCCCCCACAAATTTTTTCTCATGCATCCCAACTAGATCGGCTGTCTTCCAGCCACTTTATAAACAGACGCAGCAATCACAAGTATGACAAAAACTGCCTGCAACTGTCATCTAGCCTGGCACAAATGATCGCTCGCAAGAGAAGTTGTTGACAGGTGGACATTAAACTCAACTCTCCTTCTCTGTTATTACTCACATCACACCGTACGTACAAGACTGAAGATGAGCTCGAATGTTTTAGCAATTAGTCAGGCATCGTCTTATTTTCTTGTTTTTTTGTAGCCTAAAGCCATGTAAATATAAAAATGCTAATAAACCTGCATAAATTATCACTGAAGGGATGAAAATTGCGACATGTTAGGGCTAAATCTGAGAACATGTACTGGACAGGAAAAAGCTGGAATCCGAGTGTCTTTTTTCAAACAGGAACTTGGCATCATGGAACTGAAATCTTCTGTTTGTATTAGACAAACAATTACAGTGAAACAAACTGGCAAAGAAAATACAATGTTTGGCCAACCCTACTTGAATAACAAAATCTAAAAAAAAAAAGAAATTCAATAAATCCACCACCGTGTCCTTGGAAACTGCATTAGGAACAAATGGGATTATCTCATCCAACTGACAGATGCGTTTCTTGTTTTAAGGGTTAAAAAGCCTCAAGTTATTCTACAGATGTTTTGATCGGCCTGCATTTTTTTGCACCACACAGTACATACTTGCCAGTCTCAATACAAGTCTTTCTTTACAAATATGTCATTACTTTCTTGTTCATGCGTATATTTCCTTGACCTCTCAGCACATTCAGCTGTCGATACATTTCATTGGTTTGAATCTGATGAGGGCTCAGGTGTTTCTCCTGAAAGGCTTTTGTATTCAACCTCCTTCCACAGTTTGATGTGACCCGAAAGCAGCACATACTGACTGTGGAGGCGGTGTTTATGAACAGGGTCACGGACACCGTCCCACCTGGATAACCACAAGCACAAAGCCAGAGGTGACAGAACTGGTGAGGGTCTTGGTATCGAAGAAACGAGATTTCTGTTTTTCCAGCAGGTTGACTCTGCCTTGACATCTCCCAACGCTCAGTGAGGAGAAACGCTCTGCGGCTGCATCATCGGGGGAGACTGTGGATCCATTAGCCCGTGTGTCCTCTACTGCTAAAAGGTGCGGACCACTCCTGCTGCTGGCATTGAGCCCTGATCTGCTCCTTTTTCCCCCTGATGCTGCAGAACTGCCCAGGGCCTTATCAAGCAGGCCCATCACACAGATTATAATGTAAACACTCAGCTGTGGCACAGGGGGCCTCTGTTTGGTCTCTGCAGGATCCGACAGCTAACATCTCTCAGAGGACATGCTGGTTTAAAGAGCAAACATAAGGACAGCTGGACGAAGATTCAAGTTTAGATTATGTTTTTTTTTAATTTATGATTTCAATACTTGAATAGATTTATAGATTTTGTGGCAATCCTGGTCAATGTATATAGTTATTATTTGTAAGATTTATATTAGAAAGAGTGAGGGTTGAATTATATTTGTATTCACAACAGTAAATGCTCTGTTTGAACAGTGAAAGCAGCTCTTGTGTTACAGAGTGAGCATGTAACGTTGAATGTGTGTTTTATAAAGGATTATTTGTAGCTTTTTGTAGATTATATTTATTTTATTTATTGACATTTTTGATCACATCTTTATGGCAATTTTAAAACTATGAAACTTTTTTTTTCATGAATATGAATATAGTATGTTACGACAATAAAGTTACTCCTCTCAGGTTGACAGTTTTGTTAATGATGACTTAACTCGTATTTGTTTTTTAATGATGATAATCGAGTTTTTCCTTTCTTTTTATTTACATTAAAAATGGAGGATGAACATTTCGACTCAAGTGCTCCTCCTGCGTTACAAAACCAAAGTCCTCAATGTGACTTTTGATTAAAAAACAGCAGCAACTACAGTGGCACTCAGAAGAGTGCATACCTCTGCCAAGGCCCGACAGTCCCCTTTAATTTAATCAAGCCTAATCCAATAACAAACTTCAAAATCCACAAGATCCACGTTTTGATTTGGATACAGATCAAAATGTACTCACTCACAGATACCAGCTACCTGAATATGTCTGATTTTTTAAAATTAAACTCCATGCATTATTCCCTGAAAAACTGATGAAAATACCCAAAAGTGTCTCATATTGCATGTTAAAGAAAGTGAGAAAAAATATAAATAATAAATAAAATAAACTTACATGACAGAAAGAGAATCCCACATGTTGTAATTCGTCCTGTTACTGTTCATGTAAGGCTTATTTGATTCGAGCAATTGTAAATGCTGAATACCCAAAATGCACTGTATTTGCACTGAAAATGAAGATGCATAAAGAAAACAAATATATATTTGTGTCACTTAAATTTTTGTGGCTGCCTCAATGTTTTTGAGTAAAAAGGTGCAATATTTTCAATGTTTGATTTTGAATTGATCCAAAAGTATTCTGATTGTAATCTAATCGATAAAGTTACTAATTACAAAAAGAAGATGTGTTTTTATTAACGGATTGCATTTGAAAGTAATCTGACCCAGCCCCATGTACACCAGGGTTACTCAGCCCCAGAAGTGTCCTGTAAGCAACCAAAGTTATCTGTTGGCTCATGTTACGTGTTTGGCTGTCAAAGAGGAAATAGATTCCTCAAGGGGGGAAAGCGTCTCCAGACGTGTTTACCGCAGAAATGTCCCAGACAGAGTCATCTGTCAACTACCAAGAAAAATATGGTGTCACATGACGTCATGTTAGGAGAATGAGAGCCTGAAAGGACGGTCTTAAAAACTCTTTACTTGGTTCTGAAATGGGACTGCTTCCAAGAACATGTGAGATTATGACCAAAAAGTACAGCAAAGGTCTGAGTAATGGCATTTGAATTTTTTTTATATGCTGGTAAGTAACTCACGAGGTATGCCCATTGACTTTATTTAATTCAGTTTTTCTTAAAATCAATAGTCTTAATGGTCTTTAGCAAAGATCATCATCTTGATCCGGGCTGATATGGAATACTGCTTTGAATTTTGCGCATATAAAAAGAAAACTGTTTGGGGAAGCTGGTAATGTAGTAGATAATAATCCATTTGATCTCCTAATATTGACAATATATCTAGTTGGTGGAATAAATAAGACACTGTTTACCTTTTGATGTGTTGATGTTCCAGGAGAAGCGAACTTTAATGATTTATTTATGAACTCATATTTTTCCACACTTTACAGCCAATTTAATGAAAACGACTAAGCAAAAGCACAGGTCGATAAATCAAGGAGACTCTTCTGAGTAAATCAAGGGTCACTTCTGAGAAGGAAGACATGAACGTATTGTATCTGAAGTGAAAAGTTTCTTTAAAGAGTAAACCTATACATTCAGTCGAGAGTGAAAGGAATGACACCCTATGTGCACATGTTGGGTCGTGCACAATCATGCCGTATCCAAACACTCCGGATATGCTTGTTCACATTAGCACAGGGGGCACGCTATATGTATAAGTGTTCGGTGAAGTGAACTAACAACAGGAAGGTGTGGTGGATCATTATCTTCTCAGCCCAACTTCTGCAGCTCTTCTGATCATATCACATTCAAATGCCTGGATCCTGCTCAAGTGGTCATGAATGCACCCGTGTGCCGGTTCAGAAAGGAACTTTAGTCCTTCTGGTGGACAATAACAATGTTTTCTTGTCTCGGCAGTGGCTCAGAACAATGCAGTGTATGTGTCATAGCAACAAGTGCAAGGATGGTGCAGGAGCTCTTACTGAAGAGGTGGAAAACTAAAGCGAGCGGACACTAAAAGTTAACCTGATAACACCAAAGTCCTGCAGCACAGTGTTTTTATTACTGCTAAATGAAATATTGGACTCATACATTGACAAAGCCGTAACCGGTCCAGGTATGAGAATGCGAAGTGCACCAATAAAAGGCTGGCTAATGCAATCATGACTCCTGTTAAACTGCCTGGTGTGAGAGAGCAAGCTACATTTCCTTTATGTGACTGGATGAGTGCAAACTGCTGTTCCCCTAAGTGCTGTGAACTGCACACTTGGTTTTTTGCAGGAGTAAACGGACCAGCCAAAATAAAGAGCACTCCTTCCTACCTAATAAACAGGCGGCCTGGAGCTCAGTAACAAAGGCAAAATGGATGACAAAGATTCTGACAAATGTGCGCACAAGGAAAACTTTGTTACTGGCTTAGAAGAATGAGGAAAATATCCTCATTTAAACAAAAGGCTATCTACACTGTATTAGTAGTAGTATTACAAATATACAGGCAGTATTACAAATATGTCCTTTATCTAATTCATTAAAGCTTCATAATGGTTTTAATTAGTTAACTCTTTAAACCCAATGTGGTTACAGTTTAAATGGCTGCACAATTACACCAATTGGAATATTATACATGTTGTGTGCATATGGAACATTTGTCACACAGCTCATTAAAAACTGCAATTACACATGGCTAATTGCACAGTTTCTATAGTCAGTGCATGCAAGAGTCGCAACGAATAATTAGCCCATTGAAAGAAAAGTAATTGGCAACTCTTGATAACTGATTAATCATTTCAGTCATTTTCAAGCAAAAATGTCAAATGTTCCAGCTTGTTAAATGCGAGGACGTGCTGCTTTTCTTTGTCTTTTATGACAGTGAATGTGGAGTCTTTGGGTTTTGGACTGTTTGTCGGACAAAAGGAGCAATCTGAAGACGTCTATTTGAACTCTGGGAAACTGTGATGAGCATTTTTCACAATCTTTAACATTTTAGTACTAAGTAATACATCTTGAAAATAAACACAGCAGGTTAATCAATTATGAAAACTACAATGACGTATGACGTTTTTCAGTTAGAAAAAATAAATAGACTTTATTACCTAAAATGACACCTGTGCACTGAAACAGTAAATAATGGGAATTAAATCATTATAAATTATCACATCAACATTTTTCTCTGACTTGAAATCTCTTAAAACAAGAGCTTCATGTCGGTGCATACTAGGCAACATATCGCCCAACCAATATATCGGTATTCTTGTATCACAACAACACGGAATGGTCCCCAACCCTTAAAAGATAAAAATTATATATGATGTTTATGGTTGTCCATCATTGTCTACACTTGGATATAGGCCAACAAATAAAAAATGTTTCCAATTAAATGAGGTTATCTCTTCAGTGCTGGATTTGCCTTGCCTGATACTAATTTCTAAAGATAGACCCAAAATAATTCATCACAGTCCCATGGAGTTAAAGGCACCTTCAACATATTTTTATGTGACAAGAGTCTGGCACTAGCACATGTTTTTGTGAATGGCCACAATATTTAGCTGGCAGGGCTTTTACTTTTACCTTGGCACCGACTATTGCAGGCACCTTATAATGTCTTCCCCATAAATTGAAATTTGAAATGGCTTGTTGGCATTTAAAAGCGTATGCACTGGGGCAGAAAAGCTTGCAATTTGACCATATGGTCTTCATTATGGAAATCTATGGACCAGCACATGAGGAAATGAACTTTGGCACATCTTTGCAGAGTGATGACAAAAATAAGTAACAGGAGAGAAATCTAAAATTCACAGTCCTTTTCTGGCAGCGGAGATATTCTGGGGAACAATCATGAAAGCTGCAACACCACACAACATAAGTGCAACTGTGCTGTGAGGTATTTAGAAAGGTTTGGGGCAACACATGCAAACACTGAGCGGTGACTAAATATAATCTCGTTGAGTCGGCTTGAAGCTGCAAACATTCACAATTCTGACAGCTCCAATTGTTGACGAGCTGGGGGAAAAAAAAGGTTTCTTTCACAGCAGAAGTCACTGAGATGTTTCAATTTATTTCCCTAAGACTGTGATGACAAGAAAACGCGAAAGGTAATGAAGACAAACACAAGAGGAAAAAAGGTCTCACTGTGCGTCCTTCAACAGCTTTGGTATGTCTGTCAAAACATGACCAGACACACCTGGAGGCGAGAGGTCTGCATAATTATGGAACTCCCGCCTTAAAGGTCAAAGCACATACCTCATTTGTCTGCACCGTTTTGTTTCAAGATGGGCAAACAACCAAACAGAGACATCAATTCTACTCCTGCAAAAACGTCCACTTATTGACTTTTCTGTGTATCCGAGCATCATCAGATCAACACAAGACGAATACTGAATTTGAAATGCTGAATCCAGAACACATCCCCACACCTAAACGACTGAATCGGTCGATTGTCAATGATTCCCAAAATGTCATCAAGTGGTTATTGTGAAATGGTTGCAGTTTGGTTTAGTTTAGGCACCGTAACTACTTAGTTAGGTTAAGGATAAGATCATGGTTTGGGTTGAATTAAATACATCAGGTTATGTTACGCATGTGGCGTACGTTAAGTGCTTTATACTGTATGTATTATCATGGCAACAGAGTTTCCTTACCTCATCAAAGAGCATTAGTTGTAAAGGTTGCTGATTATTATTTGGAGGATTTAAATCAGTCTAACTATCCAGGGAAGCAACACTATTGAATTTAAAATGGCACATGCCTAGAAAAACACAGCAATCTCTCTCCTTCTGGCTACCATTCACTGTGTAAGCTTAATGTTGACTTGCAGTCTGTCTCCAGAGTGCTGTTCACTGCACTGTTTGTAGTGGACGAGGCAAAACAACATCTACACTCCTCTGCTTTCAAACTTGCGGAGTTTGGAATCGATCCGTCCTGTCAGTGAAGTTGTATTTGCCACGGGCAGAGAAGGAAAACTGTTGTGGTTGTTCAGACTGCACTGATCCTGACCAACACATTCACAGCTCCGCTCAAGAGAGGAACAAATGACCTGAGGCTAACCACGAGCTGACACATCGGTAAACCACGTCCACAAGGAAAACATGAGATCTTGCTCAGTTTGTGTACTTGACATGGATTTTATACTTTAATGTATCAACCTGTGATAAAAGTAGAGTTGTTCTTACTGGCAACAAAGAAAAGAAAACAAGATTGGCTCCAAAACACAGACAGTTCCCTCAATTAACCCTGTCCTAGGATGCACCACTGGGACGTGGAGAAGGGCACATGCCATCCACTCCCCACCCGAACAACTGGGAAAAAGACATTCCCATCTGGAGCTAAGGACCCGAGGCAAAAGAATAGATTAATATTCGTCAAAACTAGATACAGCAGTGTTTCCCATACATAGGCTTTACTTACTTACCTGCTTCTGTAAGCATTCCAGGATATCCTGTATCTCCTCCAAAACTGCCATTATTACACCCTAAAGTGCCCATGCACATGGATCTGTTTATTAGACAATGAGTGTCTGCGTCCATGGATGTGTTCACATGGTTGTTGGCGCCAACAGGCCAGGCGTACAGTCTGCATGGTCCTACATTTTTGGCTGCATGAGGAAGGTTTGTGCATCCACAGCCTTAGGGATCCTTGCCACCTCACAGACATGGAAAGTATAATTTGGGGTTTGAAAATAAAATAAAAAGTGAGACAGGACATTTTACAGGTAAGAAAATACCGTCATCCAAGAGTGATACTCCTGTGTATCCATCAAAAGAACAAATATAACAAATGTAACAGAAACAGGAGTATATTTATCTTAAATTAGTTACTGCTGGGGAAATCACTTTGGGCATTGGGAACTTCTAATGGGATTCGTCATTCTATCGATGAATTCTGAGTGAAAATAATTAGCCGTCAGTTGAATTTCAGAACAATGATGGGTTTGGGTTTCCTGGTGGGTTAGGAAGGAGATCTTTTTTGAGTAAGTATGGCAGACTTGCAGCTATGAACAGTTGTAGAAGAAGCTGGGCATCAAAAGAACAAGTCAAGTTACATCTTCTTTAAACATCACCTCAAAAGAGAACTTTTCCACCACTGACTTGACTTGAATGCAAAAAACAGACATGGTCAATTATTAATTTAATTATCATTTATTCCAAGACCGTACTCTATGAACAAGATGTGTATGCACAACAGAATAGCTATTATTATGTTTTATTTCTCACAAATACACTACTGCATTAACAAGGAGCAAATCGACTGTTATGGTCTAGACTTTTCTTCTATAAAAATACTTGCATAACCGTGTGAATGGAATCAATCTTTTCTGAAAATGAAGTCTACAAAATGTTGAAATCCAGCTGTTTTTCCTGTTATGTCTCCCGAAATACTTCCCCCACGATCGCTCTTTCAAACTAAGTAGTTTGTTTTTATTCAGTGCACACTCTTCCCCTTCATCCCTTGCTCTCTGCACTCTGCCAGAGCTGTCAAAGTCAGGAAGTCAGTGGCAAAACGCTGGCATCTGTGGAAGGCTGTGTCAACGTCTTTTGGCCTGCCACCTTTGTAAAACCTTCCAGCCAGTATGCCTTTCAGTCCGAGCCTTGCAGTGCTAACTCAAAGATACATAAAAGCTGGCTGGACTCCAGTCCCTTCCCTGCCCCTACTGGTTTTCTTACAGAAATGCTGGGTTGCCAAAGCCGGGGCCCCTCTATTGAGAGAAAAAAGGGATTCCCTTCATCTCTGCATTAAGCTTATATTGTCAGAAGGAGAAGACTCCCCGCGTTTGAAAGGAAACTTCTTTTCTTGATAGATTTTAGTGCTATCTGCAAGACATTTTATTCCAGTGATAGAAAGTATACTTTGTCTCAACACGTATCTGTTTCCTTATTATATCTGCAAATGTCTTGGCACTGCACAGAATTTCTTATTAAGGAAAGTGGGACGAGAATCAAGGGAACACAGATTGGCCACAAACACTACATGTGCCCTTTGGATAATTGGAGCAGGATTTAGATGAATCATTATTCTGTCTCAGTGAGCCCAGTGAATACTAAAAAAACAACAAAATATTTCATAAAAGCTATTGTTACTCTCAAATTCCTACAGTTCCCCAAATCTTGGCCAACTTCCTCTGTTGCCACTTCTTACAAAATATTAATCAAAAATAAGTAAATCAACACGATATGGAACTGCGACAAAAGGATATGTTAGTGCCAGAAGCTCCTGTTATATGAGTGACTGTCCAATTTGTAAGATTGTGTAAGTGATAAAAAAAACTAAACACAGTTTTTTTTCTGGAGTTGATGATGGAAGTAGCTAAGGAGTCGACAGTCTATCTTCATTCTCACCTCTGTCAAGAGTTGCACATGCACAGTACCGATCAGGTACTCACAAGAAAATGGCGGTGGGCAAAGACGTTAATGAGCTGAAGTGCAAGCGCAATTTGAAGTATCCTGGAAACAGGTGTTAAGTTGAGTGGCGTTAGAGGATGTGGGCAAAAAAAAACTATGTGTTGTGCAGTTTGCAGTAAGTTTGAGAAACAAGAGAATTATTTTTTTCAAAGGCACGTCAGAGAGCAGAGCCCACCCTCTATTTTTGGGTCTGATGCTGATGCCGATATTAGGGAGGGAAAAATTCCGATTGAACATTTTTTCAGCTGATTTATCTATCACTTGCAACAAAGATATGTAATGGAGGTAAGATATTTACTTATTTTTCTTTATTTATTGTCGAAAAATGACATCAGTGGACTGAAACAGTAAACTAACTGGGAAATTAATAAATATACTTTACCCAGGCATCTTTTTTTTCCATTATAATCTAAAAAAAACCCAAAAAAACAATAAAACAAAACAAAGCTATCCAGATCCCCCCAAAAAACCCAAAACTTATATTGGCACATATCGGAAAACATATATTTGATTGGCTAATATTGGCATATAATATCTGCTAAACAATGTATTGGTCGGGCTCTAATCAAGAGTGGTGCTTACACAAAACATGAACTCTAAGGCAAGTCATATTAATATGTGATAACCGATAATAAATAGAAACAATTTGTAAATTAGCAGTAGCAAGTAGATTTCTGACCAAACTGTGTTACCGAGCAAAGAAACACTGACATTGAACTCTGTTATAATTATCAGAATGTAAAAAAGTAGAGCTATGCAGACCCCTGCAACTTGGGTGATTTATGTTTATTGTTAAATGCTCTGCAGATGCAGACACAGACAAAACACACACTAAATCACACACAAATAACTCACCCCTATAGCTGTGTAAGCCAACACCATGCAGGTGTAAAAAACAAGGTGGGAAAACTCCTCCAACAACATGACGTGAAACACAGACAACTGAGACACACATGCCAAAATCCATACAGGACCTTCCTTTGAGCCAAATTACATGTGGGCACTGAGGGAGGTCCCCCACAATAGGAGCACATATCACACTACACACTGAAACCAAATATGACACATCATCTATTACAGTGTTCACCAGACACAGGACATAATAATAAGCCTTGAGCCTTTGTTTGAGCCAATGCCGACAACATGAGGAATTCCAGAAAGATCACTTTGTTAAGGGATGGGAAGAACAAATACGAGTGATGCATGTAGTGATGGGGATGGCAAAATGTTTTAATGATGTTGTCAGGAGTTTGTGAAAATGAGAAATAAAAAAAAAATCACTTCATGTCAAGGCAACGCTAATGGCCTGAGGTTGGTAGGAAAAAAAGTCAAGAGCTGAGAATGCAGGAGAGGAAAGACAGAGAAAAAACAGGGATAGAAAGACAGAAAATAAATAGAGATATAAACTAGATGAGATAAATAAATACAAGAAAAAGATAAAGAAAACCAGACATAAGTAGGGATACAAAGAAACAAACAGAATGGAGAGAATGAAAGAACACAGACCTGTTTTTTTACTCAGACCTGTGCTGTGAAGTATCTCCTGTAATTAACAACAGTCTGAATGTGTTTTAGATAACATGCCAAGCCACAAATTGGGCAAATGAAAGTGACAGATGTATTGAGCATCTTTCCAAGGAAAGTATACTGTTACTTGAAGTTGCTAATTTGGGTAACTGAATTGGTTCAAGACTGCGGTGGAACATATGATTCATCAAATCTGGATGTAACTTTCATTTATTTTCCACAGCACCCTCGGCTTTACATGAGTAACTCAAGGAGAAAAACAAGTGCAGATCTGTTCACCTCCATTGCCACCTTTCGGTTGAATTTTTTTATTTCAAAGCCCCCCGGCAGCAGTTATGACATTTTTGGAGGGAAAAAAATGCGAAAAATTTGCAGTTTGTGATCAAATAATGGAGGTGATATTTTTTATCTGACGTGTAACACTCTGTTGCTTACATTTTGCACAGAAATCAGTGAACAGAGTACTGTACAAGGAGAAACAAAGGATTAGTCGACTGTCAGTTCATATCCAGTCAAACATTGTGCACCTAATGCATCATGACACCAAGTCAGAGCATGAAAATGGATTTTAGAGCCACATGAGGGGCAACCATGGCAACAGGGCCAATGTTACATCATCTTTTGTTCTTATTCAACAAAAAAAACAGCGAAGTAATGATAAACTTGTTTAATGCCAATCAGATGTATAACCATATAAGTAACTCTGAAAGGAATGGAGTATCTATGAGGCTGTTTAGACCTGGTTTAACATCCATCCTGAGCGATCCGATCACAAGTGGACAGCTGAGCCGCATGTGACAACATTCTTTTCTCAGTGTGTACGCACATGTGTCTGAAGGACTGCCCACTTAACTGACATCCTCCACGAAACAATGAGAAGAAGCCACAACAACAGGCTGAATGAATTACACACTGCCTGATTCCCATGCGGGTCACTCTAATGTAAATTACATGTTTGGTCTCTCTTTTGTAATATCCCAAAACTCCCTTGACAAATTGTGCAATTTTGAGAGCTGTCACGTAAGGAGTAACTTAAAAAACTTTCTAAAAAAGGCTACAGTAAATTCTAAATCATTAGTGAATCCTTTGTAAATTCAGCATTAAATGCAATACATGAAGTTGTTTCTTTCCTTGTAAAAAGTGTCAACATGTCTCCTTCTGCATCAAAAGTGCGTCCTACTTGCCAACATATAGCAGCAGTTTGAACACACAGTTTAAAATGTATGAAAGAATACAACATGACAGGGTTAGGGTTAGCCTAACCCCATAAACATGTCAGATTTTTTACAAATGCAGTAAACATGAACCAATACAGGCTACTTCTTTGTCATCTGTGGAGAGAGTCCCTAGACTGCCTTAAAAAAATTGCAAAATTTGGTGGGTTGTTGACTTAAGAAAAACTTTATAAACTTTGCTAAATGCTGTCTAAGACAAATTCTTAATTATTTGGGCCTCTTTCTTAGTTCTTTCTTACTTTGTGTAAAAAATGTTCAGTTTGTCCCAGTGATGTTTATTTGGAGATAGAGCGGGAAAGTGAGATTCACATTAACGCACGTTAATGTCAGGTGTGAACGGACAGACTTGTAGCTGGCCACTTGTGATCGGATCACTCAGGACGGATGTTAATACCAGGTCTAAACACACCTCTCTGACTGCTCATTATTTTCTACGATAGTCATATTTTCTTACAAGTTCTGACCATTTGAAAACACCTTTTCAGGTAATAAAGTGTCTGAAATATGTTGTAAGAATCCATTACAGATCAAGGAAATGTAACAAAGTTTCTATTATTAATCTTTTTTCCTCTTTTGATACACAGCATCAGTGACACTATGCATCTCCCGAAAGAAGAGAAAACTGTTTATCACCCAACAATCCTGACAAAAACGCTGTCATATCTCTGCGAGCCCAAAGTCACAAAGTGTCAACAAGTAAAAGATAAGAGAAAAGTTATTACATTCAATCTGTTGCAGCCTTCAAATGTCATCTCTGCATCGCAAACATACAAGATTTTAACAGACAACGTCTGTTAAACTGCGCTCTGAAGGAAAGGCCTGCGGAGAAAAGATTTGGTTTTACATTCTGCTCATGGCTGAAAACACTAATCAGTAATTAATTAAGAGTCTAGTGAAACGGCGTAAGAAACACTATGTAATCCAAAACCCACTGAAAGCTGGCTGAGGGTTAGGCAAATTGTCTCCTTGCTTCATGCCCACACTGCAATGCCTCACCAGAGATTATTGAACAAAACAAAACTAAGGAGACAAATGAATATTCATGATATGACATTTGCAAGGAGCTCATCATGGAGGCAGCCAGTGGCTCTGCATTTAAATGGGCACAACTCAAACATCACTGCAAATAGTGAAACTCTGTGGTACCCCTCCAGGGAGTCTAGATGTGTTTGAACTTGAATTGTAGAAATAAAGTGCCAATTATCCCTCTAATTGGGAGTAACAAAGCTGGCTGGCTGTTGTGCTTGGTCCCATGTTTACTGCGTATCTTTAAATCTCCAATTTAAAGGCTCTAATGAGTTCAATTAATTGAGAATGAGAGGAGTGATTTGGGAGTCACAGCCTGCTGTTCGGAGCTGTAACCCCGAGGGAATGCGGTGTTAACCAAACGCGAGCGCATGGTTCAGACAGATATCCTCACTAATGTTCAATAACAATATTTTCAAATCGCACCTACGTGTTTGAATTAACATATGCTCTCCCAAAATAACTCTCTGATCTCTAGTTTTAATAACAGGCAATTTACCTTGAATTAAACACGTGCTGACAACACACATGCAAAGCTAAGAAGCACACACCTCTCCTGGAAGGCAAATACAAAATCACACTTTTACACATGCAAATTTAAGCTATCGGGGTGACTCTAGGGATGACAATGTGGTTCTGTCGGTTGATTAGTCCACCACTCTGGGCCAGACAGAAATAAAACAATTGTTTGTAGGAATTGCCATGAAATTGTGTACAACGTTAATTGTTCCCACAAGATGAAGCCTGCTAATCTTGGCGTTCCCCTGACTTATTAAATATCACCCGTAGGTTAAAGTCAAAATCTACTAAATTGCAAACATTCATGGTTCCCAGACAATAAAACCTCATGACTATGGTGATTATTCCTCTAACGCCACCATGGATTGACATTTCTGGTTTTAAGGGAAATGTTGACAGACTGACAGACTGACATGAAGTTTGGCCCTGACATTCATGTCCCTCTCAGGATAAATTGTAATGACCTTTGTCGTCTCACATAGCAAGACCTCCACACTTTGTTTTAACGCTGTGCCACACTGAATGAAAGTCTGGTTGAACCTTATCATTCAGGTATAAGGGGAAAAAAATGGCTTGTTTATATTTTGTTAAACCAATCGCAATCGTCTTGAGTGGCTATATCCCCGCAAAAGAACAAGGCAGATTTGGTCAAAATTTGCCATTTTCAGTATGGAGGCTCAGTAACAAGCAAACAGCGGAAAGCGATGGAAAGTGGTGACTGAAATAGTTGGCAAATAACAGGCTTCTACCAACAGCCCACTTCCATTTGTTTGCTGGTCTGTCGGCAGGATTGCACAAAAACTCCTCACTTTCTTTAACGTTGCAAGACATTTTTGTTAATTTCTCAAGAAATAATGCATAGATCCTGATGAAAAATATCAGGCCTATTAAGATGGCTGGTATCTATGAGTGAGTACAGTTTGATGGTGAGCTTAAATTATAGTTCAGCAGTTAGAGGTGGTTTAAAATTTGAGTTTGAGGTTGATATTGGATCAGTCTCTGACTGAAGGGGGACTGTTGGGCCTTGGCAGAGGTATGCGCTCTACTAAGTGCCATTCTAGTGGATTACGGTCAAATACCTGCTAAACTAATGACCATTACCATATACCTATATACCTTTTGTTAAGTGCTGATTAGCAACTTTTAGCATGCTAAACTTAGATGGTGAATGTGGTTAACATTATACCTGCTAAACAACAGCATGTTCCCATTGCCACAGTGAGCATTTCAGCATGCTGACATTATCATTTGGCTCAAAGCACCACTATGTTTACGTACAGCATCACAGAGCCATGGCTGTAGGCTCGTTTATTGCAAAAAGAACTCTGCTGTCCCGACTCAAGGGCATATATGAAAGGCTTTTAAGGTTTGTCTGGCACATTTTCTTTTCAAGAACTGTTGCAATTCTCACTAATCTCACTTTGCAACTCTCAGACTCCCAGATCAAACATTCTACAAGTCACTCTGAGGTGGAATATTTCTTTCATTACAAGCATTTGGAGTGGGGGAGTTGAATTTTTGAAAGGTGACAAGATCAGTAAGTTTAGTGTTGGAAAACTGGACGCGGACTTTAATTAGTCTGGTACTCAGACACTTTCTATTTCCACACAAATACATTCTATTTACCAATCGTCTCTGATGTAAGCCTGAGTCAAAAATCAACCACTAATCTTCTATCTAGATTACCCTTGACATTTGCCTGACAGAAGCCTAGGGAAGGCGAGCAACTTTGGACAAGTATCTGACAGGCAGACAGACTTTTTTTTTTTTTTTTTTTGTTAAATGATCTTCCCCTTTGCCTCGACTTCGCCCTTGTCACTTGTTTTGAACTCACAGCACACCCAAAGGAAATAAAAAGACAACACGAATGCATTTCCAGACAAACACAGAAGGATAAATGGAGAGATAAAAAGTCAATATAATCTCTCAACTAAGACGATGTGGTAATATGCAGGCCAACAGTTAAACAGATCTGTGACTAAGCCTGCTGGGTGTCTCTCAGCAGAGCTCCATTCAGTCTGACAGCTGGACAGGAAAAAACAACCAGAATCCAGTTCAGTTGGAAGAGTGGATTGTTGTGCACAGGCTCCAACTGGAAGACAGGAACATTTATTTGTGATGAGACTGAGAGAAAACATAATATTTCAGCCAGCCACATTTCTAGTATTTCCTGGAGCTGGACGTATAATGACTTTGAAGTGTTTGATATACTCAGATATCAAATAAATAAAAGGAAATTGAAGTATGGATGCTAAACATGCCAGTAAGAATACAAGGATGGACTACTTTGAATTGATGGTCTCTTGTCTCTCGAGAGAGGTTAACCTTCGATACAATGGGTGAACGATCCACAACAATCCCTGAATCACTGCCAACACAGTACTAATCAGCATGTGGAAGCACCACTCCATCATACCCTCGCCTCCTTCACTTTAGGCAGCAACTACTTTGATCCAAAAGGGGAGAGTAAATTCAACTGTTTGTGACAAGGTACCATGGCCTTAGACTTTGAGGTGCCACCACATAAGAAGATTAACGACCTGAATGCATCACGTGAGCCACAGATTGGAAACCTTCTCACATGATGCGGGAGGTGATTCCAGTATCCAATGATCACAAAAGCAGGAAATATTTGAGTTGAATACAAAATAACATCAGGTAGAAATTTTTAAATTAAGGTACCTGGTTTGATAAATGGCATATACTGATATATTGGCCTGTTTGTTTTTGTTTAAACCAGCATTTACTGCTTTTTTTTCCTGATGTGTCATAAAGTCCTGTTTTTGGCCACCAGCTCCTTTTGGTCCCCACCTACTCCTGAGGGAAATATCTGGCTCTTAAGCTGCTAAATGCTCTACTAAGTGCACCAGATAAAAAGCTCCACGGGGGTGAGGGGAGCTGCACTTCACATTGTCATTTAAACCATTGTTAATACAAAAATATTGATTAGAGCTGCTCAACTTGGGGATTGCAGCCTCCAGACAGTCATATAACGAATAGTGGAACTTCTGCCTGGCTGTTTACACCAGGAGCACATTTCTCTGTGTGATTATGCTCTTGGCTCTTTCGTAATCATACAGAGAATTTATCTTTATAAAAAAAAACCCTCATGAATTTATAAATCTTAAAAGCTGTTTTGTAAAGCTTTTTATGTGTCCCTGGATAAGCTGGGAATAGTTTCTTCTGCATAATGAAGTTAAAGGACCTTCGCCATTTGTGATGATCTGTGGGCGGGAGCTACTCTCCAGCCTTTGTGCGAGTGATTCTGCCTGTCTCTATCGCTCCCTGTTTAGACACAAATGATAAATATGTGGAATAAGTATGCAATTTACAAAAACACAATCGCAAACAGCAGTGATATTATTTCAAATAAATATAGTGGATGGGAAGATTTTGATATTTCATCATGTACTGGAGAAAGAAATTAAAAACTCTAGAACAGCAGGGAGATGGGCAAGAAAATCAAACGGGCTGGAAAGCATAGGATACATATTTCATCATTTATCAGAATTAGATCATTTATATAATTTAAAATATATATAATTCATATCATTAATAATAGATTATCAATGTGTTTTATTGCCAAATTTGCTTGCGGCACACAGAGAAAATAGAACAGACACCCAAAATTTTGCTCTGTCTGTACAGCTGAACTGGTTTAAATGGGTGCTGAAAGGAAGCATCACATCTTCAGATCTGCTCTCACGACAGAACAGTCTTAAACTACTACGAATGTAATTTGTCAAGAGAATCATTCCTATGAATACCTTGAACTGATTAAGATATATAAACACTGTGAACTGTAACATCAGACTGTGATTAAATGTGAAGGATGGCGAGGAAACAATTCTCTTTAATTGAAGTTAACGATAATTCACTGTAGTAACTTGCAGCTCAGCTAATCTGTACTGTGTCATCAGGGCACCCAGTCAATATGTGGTCTAAGAAAATTAAGAAAATGTAAGGGGAAATTCATAAATCTGGACTTGGATCAAATCCAGCTAATTATCTTCATCCAACTTCAATAACAGTGAGATGATTCGCCTGAGGGGAAATCACATCGATTACAGACGGCCCAGCTGATGTAACACGGGATAAAATCGACATCACAGTATTAGAGCTCATTTAACGTCTTGATATCCAAAGTCACAGACTAGGTCTGGAAACACGGAAGAAACCGGAAACAAAAAGAATCCACCCACGTTATAAAATGTTTGAAAGTAATTATTGGATTGATTTTCCATCTTTGATGCATCGTCAAGTCGTCCTATTCCCAAACCAATATGGTAAGCATCTGCGGGGTATCTGGAAGCTAAACATGACAGATGTTTAACTACTCTTTAGACTTGTAGACTGAAAAACGTGGGCCTAGACTTCTGGTGTGGCTAACATTTCTATTGGGATTTAAATTACACAGAGGATGATGATGCACTAGGATGTCTGTGAAGGAGGAGGATGTTCCAGCTCAGCTGAAGCAACATAGTTTGAAAAACCACCTCTTAATTCAGCCAACAGGATGCTGTTAAACCATTTAACACTCCATGGCTGTGATATAAGTTTAGCGCATGCACAATACAGTACGGAAAGTGAATTATAAAAGTGAATTATAGACTTTGTTGAATATGTTTTTTCAATCACACGTGTTCTTAAGTTATTTAAGTAGCAGTAGTTTCAACGATGCATCTCATGACTTCATGTACTGTATGTAAAGAGGTGGCCTACAAAGACGAACCCACAGAGAACTATCAACCAACTTTGTGGTTCCGCTCAGGAAAGCTGATCTTTTAGCATCTTTCAGCTCATTGTTTTGGTTTAATGGGTCACAACTTTTACTGTGTTGGTTCACTCGCGCCAGACAGACAAACACAGACAGCCATTAGCTGATGAACACAGTGAAGCATTTAGCAGCTATAGAGCCAGATATTTCCCTCAAGAGGTGGTGGAGACCAAAAAAGCTAAAAGGAGAGTGAATAATGAAAAATGTTCGCCATATGGCCAGAAAAATGATGGCAAATGAATCCTGTATATCTGCTGGTTGTTTAAATAGGCAAATATGTCCTACCTAGTTGTTAAAAGGTGATATGTCAGTGTCTTTTTTCCGCTGCTCAGAACAGCCCAAAGAAATCAGGTACTGCTGGTTTAAGAGGAAAGCAGGCTAAGTTAAGAATGGAAGGGAAAACACTGACCACATAACCAGATTGACTATTGAAAAATATTCTGTTTGAGAGACCTTTCAGGTGGAAATGAAATATATAACTGAATATAGAGAATAAAGAAAGATTCAAGGCAATGTTCAAAAGCACTGTGAAATTCTGAAAAAACATAGACAATGCAGTGTAACCCTGTAAAAATCCCCTTTGTAGATTGGAAGATAATGTCATACACCTGAGCAGAAAGCAAGTGAACTCACACTCTGACCACTAAATGGTTGTGCAACAGATGGAAAAACCTAGCCTGGCTCTGTTCAGAGGTAACACAACATACCAGCACCTCTAAACCTCACTAATTTACATGTTATATCACATTTGTTTCAGACTGCTGGTTGCCTGGCTTACAAAAGGGATTTTATGTCAGGGCAAGGGTGTTGCATAACTGTGATAACATATTGTCACAAACTGGCGCAGGAAATGTGATGAGGAGGGAGCCCACGCAAGAGATTACACATAAAACAAGAGTGATTTATTGAAAAACTCAGGCAAGCATTCGATAGCCTAAGGGCCCTGCTGAGCTTCATCAACTCATGACCCTCATGTCAACCAGTTGCCTGGTGAGGCTGGCCAGGACAGCCTCCAAGAACACAGTGGGGTGAGCGTCAAAATATCTACAAATAATAATGTACTGTACATTGGTCAACTTCTTCTTCGTCTAAAAAACAAGGAAAATCACACCGGTCAAGGGTGGAGTTTGTGAAATTTAAAGCACATCTCTGCTATAGACAAGGGAGACAGAGGCAAATAGAGAAAGTTTTCAGTCGAGCAGTTCAACTTCTGTCATACTCTTGTAACCTAAGACAAAGACACGGAAACTCATCTCATCTCCTTGTACCAAAACAACCCTGGAGGACCTAATAGCAGCATGTCTGAAGCATGACAACTATGCCGTTTCCACACTAGCCCTCCCTGTTCTTTATGCCTGATTGTCTCGTTCAGCCCCTTCCCCTGTCTTGTTTTCTCCTGATAACCCTTGTCTCTCTTCATGCTGTCTCACCCCTATCTCAATCTCCCACTGTCACACACTCCATCATTCTAACCCGCTTTATTCACTACCTCCCCTCCACCCTCTATTAAGCGAAGCGCTACAGACAAGACACCGGCTGCTCCTTACAATGGCCCCTGTATTCACATTGCTGTTTACCCGACTGCAGACAGCCCTCACCACATTTAGCAAAGCAGCCCTCTGCACAAGGAGGGCAAAAATCTAAACAGCCTCCATTCACAGAGGTCCCTTTGTTCCTCTTTACATTGTGCATACCCGAGCGTCAGTGCGTGGGACTAGTTGTTACCACTGAGTGCCAATTAGTTGGGTCAATAGACTGGAGCGATATATATATAAAATAAAGCATTGTTTTGCATGAATGTGTGATTACCTTACATCTGTGTTGTTGAAGTACATACTGTAAAGAAAAGCAGGAGATTCTTAATAGTTCTGGCTCTATACACGCACAATGGATGCTGACTTTCAGCTTTAGAGACTCTAGAGTTCGTATTCATACCTGGTAGGGCTGGGTGATATAGTCTTAAAACAATATTTTTAGGCTATGTCGCCGATATGATATATCTTAATATTTCTCAATCTCCTCAAAAGCACTTTATACATGCTAGTACAGGGCGACAAAATCAAATATCACAATATTTTTGACCAAATACCTCAATATTGCCACGATATTGTAGGGATGACTACTGTTAGTTTCACACAATATTAACACAATTAAATTTTTGATAAATAACCATCAGTAATGTGAATATCATGACTAAGTGGGCATAAGCAAGTATCTGAACAAGTAGATCAGTCTGGTAAGCTCAGACACTTACATCACTTTCCTGTAATGCAGTCTTTAAACCAGGAAAGACAACACTTATGCCAACGTTGTAATGACATTTAAAATCTAAGATGATATCTAATCTCATACCACTATAATGATGTAATATCAGTAAATTGTCCATACAGCCCTACAGTCCATCTGTAGAGAAAAAGAGTCAGATATGAAAGACGCATTGAAATAAAATCTCTGAACCCAGCTTATTTATCAGCTTTGTAAAAGTTTAGAGTCCTCTGTCAACTCCAACTTCCATTCTCACGTCTCAAGTTGCTAAATGGACTGCAAACGATAACCGAACATCCGTTATCCGGATATCCGTTGCCCACAGAGGCCAAATTGTCAAGACGCTCGCCGATGGGTTCCGAAATTAATAAGGTCTGTCATTTTTCAAACCAAAATGAAGAAAATGTACTGGTTCCAAATCTTCTCAGACATTTGAGACTTCTTTGTCATATATGATAGTAAACTAGGTTTTGTACTGTTGGTAAAATAAAACAAGTTATCTAAATAAATCACCTTGGGCTTTGAGAAACTGAAGCTGTTATTTTTCCAGATTTTCAGACATTTGATCAGTCTAAGACAATATTTGGTCTGGTATGACTATAATTATATAATATTGATATGTTGCCCAGCCCTAATATTGGGTAAGAAAATTACAGCCTTTAATAACCTTCGGGGGTATGAATAAAAAGGGCCAAACTTTGTACATGATTCATTGAATGTTTATTGAGGTAAACACTCAAATTAAACTGAATGTCGGCATTGCAATTTCAGAGTCATTGTTCCATTTTAAATCCAATGCTCTGGAGTACACAGAGCCGAAAGAAAACTATCTAACAGGCTGAACTGTATATGCATCTACTTGAAAATTATAAACCAATTCATATAAATAAGTCAGCTCACCCTTGCATATGCTATATTAGATTTGCAGGTATGGATATATTCATGCAGACGTAAGGGGAAAATACTGTAATTTTCCCTGCTGTACTGTACTTGTAGGCGTGTGTGCAGCCATTTGTGTATACTGTAGGACCAGATAGATGGGAAAGCCCACGCGCTGGAGTTCAGGACAAATTGTCTGCCTTTCGTCTCCGCTCCTCTTTAATTACACAGCCACCTACCTACCATCCTAACACTGCGGGAGCAGATATCATCATTGCCGTTTATCATGCAGAGTGCTGACAAAAGTGGGACAGCTAAAATTCTTTCTCCATGATTCTCGCTCTCAGAATAGATACACTACCCACATCATCAAGAGCACTTCTGTTTAGATGTCAGTGGGTTCCCTGGGATTCAAACAGATGATTAAGTTGTACTGTGGAAATGTATCAATAGGCTACAAATGGCTGTAAAAATTACAGCTAGTACAGTGGATGACGTTTTTCATTGTGTTGACTCTAATCAGGGACATTGTACTTGAAAAGACAGAGTGGCTATCAGGTTAAAATGCTGGCTTTCAGTTATGATACAGTAACACTACAGCTACTGCTGCTGTTATTCCCATCCACACAACTGTGAGAACGCTGTTGGTCCCCCAATTTTAGGACATTGCAGAAGGTCCATAATACCAAATGTACAGGTTAAAGGTCATATTGATAACATGTTTATGTAGACAAATCATTTGTTATAAACAATAGATCTACAAACCATGTAAAAAGGTACAGAATAAATGTCTCTCTTTTCCTTAAAAACATCATTATGACTGGGAATCAATAATTTCACAATGTTTATCCAAAATGATTGTTTAGTTTCTATCTGTGTGAGAATTCTGACAGTTGGTTCCAGCTTCTAACAAAGTTTGTCAGCCAATAGTACAGTAGTTACGCCATTGGTATCATGTGGTATCTGTGTTTGGTCAGCGATCAAGAGTCTTGGTAGTTGCCAGTTTGAGGGGAAAAAACATAAGAATAGCTGTACTGCCCTAATGTTAGCGAGCGAAACATTAACTTTAGCTAGCGTTAGCAACGTTAACATTTGCTAGTCATCATTAGCATTGATTGCTAGTGTACAAACCGGCAACCACCTGAGGGGGCAGATGATTCTTACAACAGCGGTGCTGTAACGTGAATGCAATGGAAGGGGGAGATGGAATGTGACATTTAGTGGCTGAATGTTATCAATAACACATTTAATACTGCTGGCTTTCACAGTATATGTAGTCCAGATTTCATTAATAAACCAATCAAAGCACACCTAAAATGAAGGTGACACTGCATTTATGTTTGGCGAAATAATCACACCGCCAGAAAATCTTCTAATTTGCTGTGAATAATGATTCTTGAATGAATAAAATAATGACATTCTGATGGTAATTATTTGAGCTTCAATCAATTATATTTTTTAATTATCGATTAAAAGGTGTAACTTGTAAGATATGGTAGCTATGTTGTGAATGTAGCTCCAAAAATATAGCAAGCAGCATCAGCGCTAACTTATGCTATACTCTTTGCTCTTAGACGCCATTAGCAAGTTAGCTCAGTTAGCCATGCACCTAAGTGACTCTATTAGCTGACTATGGACTGCCTGTATACCTGGACCGCAATCTTAGATCACAGAGCTCTGCTCAGCCGGCCTCAGCAGCCTCCCTGTAAACACTGCTGAACACCAGAACAGGACTGGACACAGCCTCCGGGACCGACAGATGCCAGACAGGGGATACAGACTATGACTCCTGGGATGGAAGAATGCAAGTCCATTTACCATTTACCATAATGTGAAGTTTTAAAACTAAAAGTCTTGCCATATTTTACATAATGCAATGAATTAATAGTTTTGTGGATTAAATATAAGTCCATATAGAAAAATATCATTAATAACTGTTAAAGTTTCCCACAGCTCAAGGTGATCTATTTAGATAGCTTCTGGTGTAGCCAGCAGATATCAAGATAATGAATAACCGGGCTAAGACTTCCTCTTCCAAGCGACAGTCAGTGTTTAAAATCCGATTAGAGAACGGAGTTGGAGTTGAGATATGGCACTCAATTTATCCTCATATGTATGCGTATAAATCTTTTTAATAAAGCTAATAAAAATAGCTATATCATTGTGAGGCAATAGCCGATGGGTTACCAGATTGCTGATTACTGTTTACCTGGATGCAACCAAAACAAGCTCAAACAAGATTGGTCAATACTACTTAGACTACAAGCAGATAACCTACCATTATCTTGTCCCTTGCCTACAGATTCTGCATACATGTGTAGGTTTCTGTTTATAGATAATAAAAATAAATATTAATCAATTATCAAAATAGTTGCCGATTCATTTATTACCGCTAAGTACCAAAGCAAAATAAATAAGAGAAGGACCACAAAATGGTCATTTCAGTGAGCAAAAACACAAAACAACAGCAACATAGAGTAGCTATGTCGTGTATATTCAGTATTTATTTGTATTCTCTCTGTGTTTTGTACAAGTTTGTGCTTACTTACTTAGTCAAAGTTATAGCGAAGTTCATTAACAGGATGCTATCGGGGTAATGAAGTGTAAGCTAGGTCTGCATAAACACAAGAGCTGAAAAAGAGAAAAAAAGCTGAATTTATGAAACTGTATATATCTTAATAATGAAATACCTTTCCTGTTTCATTCCCCCCATGTTCGCTGATAAGTGGAGAAATGGTCCACATGAGTGAAAATGAAGGGAAGCAAGAAATGAAGAATGGAGAAAGGGAAATATCTAAATATTCATATTATGTATATATTGTTTGTGTCTTGTTCAACCCCCTCCACTTTCTTAAAACAATAACACTGAGGTGTTGCTGCTGCTCCAACACACGGATCACACCATTTAGCACCACTACCGTCACAGACATCTCACTAATAAGAAGAAAAGCAATGCAGGCGAGAGAAAGGGAGACAAAGAAACAGAGATTTCTTGCCTCTGCTTCTCCAGTGTCACCTGGGGCAGCAATCAACAACCCTTCCAGTGCCTATTAGATGTTGCTCTCACTGCAATCAGAATCCACTAAGGCATACTCACACGTTCGACGCTGCTCGGTAGTCGATCGCGCCGGTAGTGTGTGCACGTTTTTGTGTGTTTCTGCTGTGTCGAGTTTGTTTGTCTCACATGCCTATTTTACACTTTCAACCCCGAACATAGAGAGGATAACACGTCAAGATAAGCACTTTAAAATTCATTAGGGGGGCTCATGGGGAAACACATGCAGCTGAGGCTCTGTGATGTGTCAGTGGCTACTATTTTTCTTTGGGGAGGCGGCAAAGGTGCCACTGAAATTCACCAGGCCACAGCAGCACGAGAATGTTTGACACAAATATTTATGCACATTCCTCGCTCTTGCTCCATATAGAGTATCAACAGGATTTGTTTTTACTTTCACCAAGCAATAAGGGAGTAGGGACGCATGAGGTTAAATTGATGGGGGAGGTGAAAACGATTAGAGGAGGAGATTTGATGCACATAGGAAGAGGTGAGTGTTGAGAAAGCAAAGAAAAAACGAAAAAACAAAAGAAAAAAGAAAAAAAGAGCACCGAAAAGAGTACAAGGACATAAGGGCAAAAGGAAAATGGAGAAGGCAAAAAAGGGAGCCACAAGGCAGAGATTTGACTTTACCTTCAGTGGGGTTGATGGCGCCTGGTAAGCTGTCCCAAGGGAGGGTCCAAGCAGGGCAAGGATGAGGAGCGAAGTCGGCCTCGATGCCATTTTCCTAAGGGAGGAACACGTACACACAAATACACGTTACCATGGAAACCCAACTATAGCCTTGAGCATCTGTGGTCCAAATGGTTGTAATGAAGTGATTTAAAGAGAACCATTCTTGAGCAAGTCCTTTGTTACCTTCCTCCCTGATCTGCAGCTATACCTGCTGAAAAAACACTGCTAGCGCCACTTATTACAGCTGACACACTCAAAATAATTTTGTAAAAAAAAAAAACACATGGAAAATGGAGCCGCTCAAGGTAAAACACTGTTTATTTCTCCATCTCTTTGATCAATAGAGGTCTGAGATTATGCATTTGTTCCGCACAGCATACAAAAGAAGGAAATGGTGAAAAAGCCAAGTTATAAGACTAATAAATATGAACACCTTCTACTTACACTACTCAAATTTAGTTAGGGATACTGGGATATTTTTGTGTTTCACTTGATTGTTTATTCTGTGACATATCTGCATTTTTATTTTGTGTTTTGTGAATATTTTTGGTCCCCAAAAATAATGCGACACATTTCTTTTGACTTTTATTGCATACATATGCACCCATATCCCAGTATCCCCACGTAATCTTAAGTAGTGTGTGAAGTGTGAAAGGGGTGTTTGGTGCAGGACAAATATGGTGTATTCCTTTTTGGTTATCACTACCAAGTTATGATGAATGAGTTTTAAGAAAAAATCATAGAGGTGCCATGGTACTGTACTGCAATATTGTTGGCAATATACCTCCTGCAAACTGCCCAGGCCTATTCAGATCAAAGTATATACAGTTAAATAAATAACTTGAAGATATACGCAGAGAGACCACAAAAATACTACATTATACATCTGTATGATGTAATGCAACGAAATACAACAGCCTTGCAATAAACAGTCTTACTGAAAACATTGACTTTTTGCTGACACTCCTACTTCAGTTATTTGTGTGTTGAACTGTGCGGTGTTGTGTTGAATTATATCAAAATGTTCTATTCTGATATTCGTCCATTTCATTTACATTAATTGAGGAGCAAAGATATTGTAAACATCTAATAATATATTGTCATTCAACACAAGAACATCATAAATTATCCAAGAGTCAATTCCTTTCTGAGACTGTGTCAACAGCAATTAAAAGTTTGCTCTGCATACTGTAGTGCATACTGTGTTAGAGAACTGCTATACTGAATCGCTAGAGGTAGACTTTAGGTTTTAAGATATTGAACTTAACCAGAATGTAGTGACAGGCCTGGTCCAAAGGGATTGTTAATTGTTTATCTGAAAGTCTTATTCTCAAATTCACTGTTCAACTGCTTTAAATGTATATACACATAAGCTCTTTACAAAGTAAGCAGTCCTCACCTTAATAAAGATAACCATGTAGTATGAAATGTGTCAAAATCATCAATAAACTTTGACGTATGGCCAAGGACAAGGAATGCCAGAGCAGAATTTACTGGTCGATGGTAACACCTTTTGATCCCCACGGTCCCATGGATCTTCAGAAGTTAATACTGGAAGTTCGGGACTAAAAGTTAAGATCGAGTTAATCTGCCACAACAGCAATGTTGCTGGTGTAGGGTACAAATGCTGGCCTGTCAACAGAGGAGACATGGAAAAAATGCCTTCTATAATGGATGCCTCAGTCACATTCTCGCAGAACTAAAGTACTAAAGGAAAAAGCGGCAACACTGTGGCGCAATCAATCAAACATTGACATCTGTGTTGCCTAGACCGCATTTGACAAAGTGCCAGTTGCAATCTGAAGTTGCATTCAGGTGGACACTCCCTGGTAAAAGGTAACATGGTTTCCCAAAGAACACCTTGTGCAGGACAATAACATTAAAGCTGGTCGAGATGAGTCTTGAAGCAAGCAATGGCCAAACCTTTAAGCCCAACTGAGGACTAAAAGGAATAAATAAGTTACCCAAGCTTTCCCAGCAGAACATTGCATTGTAACGAGATGATCAATATTATTCACTTCCCCTTCGAGTCCTTTAAATGCTGTGTCTGATCGGTGCCCACAGAGGCAGACATAGACTTTCAGTAATCCCAGCTTCTAGAAAATTGGCTATCCCTTGAGTCCCATTCTTCTAAATGATAATTGATGACATCCTTAAATTTTGATTTTTGATTCAACTGTTTCTGTTAACTCACAAATTCTCCTTTTCTGGATCACGCCCATATTTTACTGCTTTCATACACTGAATCGTTATCTAATGTTAGCAACTGCATACAAAGACCTGTCAATCAATTTGTAGGTGTTAACAGTTAGGTTTTAGTTCTGGGTCTTTAATTCTGGTGGTGCAGCTACCCTTTTGTTTACATTTGGATCATGGGTTGCGCCTCATTGCGCAGGCAGTTTGACTGGCATGAATCAGTGTGTGTTAACTGAAGTGAGAAAGAGCGAGAGACAGCTTATGAGCCATTTATATTGTGGATTGTGCAGCGAGATGAGCCCGGTGCCTCTGGTTAGCAGCGGTGAAGGATCGCGTGTCACCGTGTCAGACGGCAGACCTCTCTGTCTCTATGTACTTTTCGTGTGACACACACAGCCATATGCGAGGACATATGCACACACACAGACAAAAATTCACATACGCACGCAGCTTGGCCAAGACAACACAACAGCTGCAGTGCAGACATGATGGTGGCGACACTCAGCCATCCTTGTAATCCCTCCAGGCAAAGAGAGAATGGTGGCCATTGTGTGTGTGTCTGTGTGTGTGTGTGCGTACATTCCTCTCAGTTTTAATGTCTGATTTCAACCTGCCATGAAAACTGTCATTTGAGCACATCTGTGCCTAACTGAATTTCATCCGGCAACATGGAGCGTTTAAGGCACATCCCACCCTGACCACCCAGCTTACTCTGCCTCATCCAAACTCTGCAAACCCTCTTTCACAGCTTTCTCCCCTTCCTCTCTTCCCCGCACTTAAAATCACATTGTTACAGACACTTACCCAGCAGGAAATCACACAAATATCTGTGCTGAGAGAGCTGTGCAGCAAGGCCGAGAAAAAAGTCTGAAGGCTCAGAAGTGAGAGTTTAGTGAGGGCTGAGGAGTGAGTGTCCTCTTTAAACAGCTGGGCCTGCTTATCTCCTGATGGAAAAGCTAGTCCAAAATATTCCGCAGGGGCAATATTTGATGCGCTACAGAGCTAAGAAAGCTATAAATGTGTGCGACCATGTGTGTGTCTTACCAATGTGGCCTTTTGTAAGCGTGGACACATTATGCTTGTATTGTTTGCCATCTTGTCTCTTAACACTAAAATTTTCATCAATTACTATAAATTACAGTCTGGCTATAAACCTTTGTTTTGTTTTAGACTGGATTTATTGTTTTTATTGCACCTGAAAGCTAAGCTAAGCTGAATGTGCATTGTCTGCAGTATTGCAGGATCCACTGAGAATACGGAATTGTGCATTTTATAATGCGCTTTGGGCAATGAAATACTACTCTGAAACACAGATTCTGTTTTTCTTTTCATAAAGGTCACTCAACGGTCTTTTAGTTTGCCTTGCCTGATAACTATATTGTCATACAAATCACCTCTGTGAAAAGAAAATCAGGTAAACAGACAAGCCTCTGAAAACCTTTAAACAGGCCACACTTGTTCACTCTGCACCCGAAAGCATGTAATGTTTAAGCATTGGCAGAAAGACTAAAGATTCAACGATTAACAGGGTCTACAAGAAGCCAAAACATTAACTCAGAGCTACACTCTTGGAGGCGCAATCAGCAGAAAATGGTTGCATGAAATTACAGGGATAATAGTTAACAACCAGTTGGAGACTCACCAACCTTCTTATGTGAGCTGTGAAGGGACACTGGGCCTCTATGTGCGTGTGTGTGTGTGAAAGCAAATATGTTTGGAGACCACAGAGGTGTAAAGCACGATGAGAAGTAAGAAAGGAAAATAATTTACTTGAAGTTTAGTCATTGTGGGTCTTGGGCCGCCGACAAAGGGAGGCTGTGTGCTCATCTCCTGGCCTTCTTCTTGCTCCAATTGGCTGGTTTGGTTGTCCTCTGCTGACGGCCCTGGGAGGCTTGAGGACGTCGGAAGTTGGGGGATGGAGAGAGCCATCCCGCAGGCCTTGGCTGCCCGGAGGACCCCGGGTACCTCCTGAACACGGCTGTACCAACGCAGCAGGTGGGGGAGCTGATGAAGAGTGCTCGCAGCGTTTGCTAGGAGGGAACCCTATCAAAGATAATAAAAACAAAGAAAGAGAAAGAGTGAAAAAAAACAAGGAGATATTGATTAAGTGACTCATCCAGCATGTCATCTCCACTGGAGCGAGATGTCAGGTTCCACCAGAATTCACTCATCACACTGGTGGACGGACAGACATTAGGGGGGCCCGCAGGGGTAAACATCAAAACAGCGTTGACAGGTGGGGAGGGTAGAGACACAAACAGAAGGCGAGAATCTGAAGAATCGGTTTGCTTTTTTTAATCAAGCATCTGTAGAAGTTTTTTGGCTAGGCGTACCCGTCAACCTGTTTGTCTAAAGTCACAAACAGAGACGTGATCAGAGGAGCAGTGTCACCGTGTGCGACTGTGTGTGAATGACAGAAGAAAGAGAGAGGGACACAGAGGGAGAAGGGGGCACTCTGCAGCACGACGACTGGGCGGAGTGGAAAGGATCCGTCGTAAGCTGCATGTGTCGCGGACAGTGATGGCCGTTAAGAGGAGACACGCTAGGCTGAGTGTGAAACTGGAAACCACTGGAGCACAGCTGACTACTAAAAGCCTCATTGTGAGAACTTCAGTTCATTCCCACAGTCGAGGAATAGCTCGAGACGGCTGAAGGGTGAAATGGAGGTTGAGACCCACTCCACTGCCTGACAGTGCAGCATTCCTGATCAATAACAATATACTTTTGGACTAAACAGCCGTGGCACTCACTGGTTTCTACTTCAATTGCTGCTCCCCTTTGTTCTTGTAAATATGCAATATTCAGAAGACGTTTGTGAGCTTTAGAGGTTTTGCAGATTTTTGTGGTTTTTTTTAGGAAGTTAAGAGTTTTCAGCTCACCACAACATCCCACCGATTCTTGATTTGTTGCAGAGTGAAAAAAAAAAAAACATTCCCAAAGTGAAGTCATTGAAATGCATTTCAACCTGCTGCATTTGAATGGAACCCCTCGCATACACTGTTATCACTCTTTGCCAGGTGGCTCCAGACCACCTTTGAGAGCAAAAACCTGTGCCAAGTCTGATGCGACTCTCCTTAACTCAAGTTTCTGCCTGGATGGATCTGAAAGGAGCTGGGTGTAGTGCCTGCTCACCCTGACCACAGTGTAAAAACTAGGAGTCATGCATAATTTGACAGGTCATCATAATAAAGTCATTAAAGGCATTAAAGTTCACCCAAAATCAAAAATACTTATTTTGTATCTTACCTGTAGTGCTATTTATTCATCTAGATTGTTTTGGTGTGAGCTGAAGAGTTTTGGAGATATCAGCTGTAGAGATATCTGCCTTCTCTCGAATATAATGGAACCAGATGGCACACTGCTCAGACCAGCAAAAAAAAAAAAAAAAAACATTTGAAAAACTCAACAGCAATGTGAAGAAATCATGACCTGGTTGCTCAAGTTAATCCACAGACCTTTCTGTGAGCAGTTTCATTGAGGAACTATTTTATTTCTACTCAACTACACCTGCCAGCTGTATCACCGCGCAGAAGGGAGCGTGCATCTACTCATGGATGAGAGGCCGGTGCTTGTGACAGCACGGCATGTAAACATAAATAGAGTCCTCTTTGGCTGAGCTGTAATGTTAACTAGCCTAGTTAGCTAGCCTCTCGTAGATGGACACTTCCTGCAAGGTTGGCAGGTTTTTCTTGAGTAACTGTGTCAAGTTTTCTTGGCACTTTGAGCACCACGAAACCAATTTGCCATCTAGTTCCATAATATTTGAGAGAAGACAGTCATCTCTACGGCTGAAATATCCACAACTTAAAACTCACAGCAAGACAATTTGGATAGATGAACAGCACTAGTGGTAAGAGAAAAAAAATATGTTTTTGTTTTTGGGGTGACCTGTCCCTTTAAAAAGACAGTTAACACACATTAGGAGTGTGGGTGGGGGGCATCTATATGAGGTGACATCAGCCCTTAGTCATGTGTGCTACTGTTTATGTTGAGTGACGCCTACCGCTGCTGCACTTGACTGCTCACGGCACAATAATGGGTATTTTGTTTACAGTAAATGTTGTAAAGCTCACAGTATGTCCACGCCTTGAAAGTGTAAAGCTTAAACAGAAAATATGGGCATTTATAGTAAAATTACATGAGCAGCTGACGTATATTCGTGGCTCCAAATTAGGTGATAAACTAAGGAAGCAATAAGAGCAGTTTCCTTTCCAAAAGGGTTCATTACTTACAAAGCTTAGACATTATTAATCAACTCCAAGGCCCTTACCAAGTACTGATAGATGCATGGCAGCAGCACCACATCAGTCAGAGTGAAGTACAGTCCCTCAGCAAACACATGCTCCAGCGGAGGCAAGTCTGTGGTCTTCACTTTCCTGATCTCAGAGTTCTCTCTGGTGGTCGGAGTTGGAACTGAATCCACAGACAGTTTGGCCAGAGCCGCCCTGAGCTCCAGTCCATCACAGACCCGAGGTGACTGTCCAGGTTCGGACTCAGAGTCTGGGATTCCTCCGCCTTCAGGGGATTCATTCTTTTCACTCTGTCTCTGCTCTTGGAGTTTCTGTCTCCGTATTTTGTCATCATTGTGGACTTTGACAGGCTCGGCCAGCCTTCGCTCTAGGGTGAGGATGGAGAGAGGCAGCTGCTGATATTGATTGTTGGGGTTTTTGAGGTGTTCTTCAACAGCGGAGGGGATGCCTATTTCACACAGTCTGGTCCACTTGCTCACCTGAGAGAAAGGAAAGAAAAGATTTTGGAGGTCAAATACAGCACTGTCTTGAAACCCATTGGTTAACTATTTATTATTTTGATACGTTATATTGATATATTACTCACTAAAGTAATGCTGCTGTGGCTGTGAACAAACCCTAATTAACATTCTGTAACTGAAACTGGTCATTTTTTTTTGGTCATTATCATAAAATAAAAGTTTACTTGGACTGAATACTTTGCTAGACTGTGTGGAAGAAGAGCAGTTCATCAATTGATGGTTTGACATTTCATCAGCCAATGAATTATTACAGACTTGAGATCCACTGATGACTTTAATCTGCAATCAACTGAATAAAAAGCAGGGATGCACCGACTGAAACTCGATACCAATGTTTAAAATAACAATTTGGCCTGTTTTTTTGTTGATGTTTATTTTGTTTTTGTTGTAATTGACTCCCTCTTTTTTGTGCCAGGGCAACAAAGAAATAGCCTTATTATAAAAAATAATATACAATTTTATGAAAAAACTTCAATAAATATCCTTCTTCCACAGTAAAATGCTTCTTTTTTTGAGAAGTAACTGTTTAAAAAAGCCCTTATAGCCTTGTATACAAGTACCGACTCAATGATAAGAATTTTTCTGTACTTATATAGCCTTACAAACTGTTACAAGGCAGTAGCTCATGAGCATGCAGGTGCAAAATTGATGTGACACATCAGATAAACATCTGCCACTGCTGTCTGTGAATGTTATCTTATTTGCCAACAGGCGGAGAGCAGTCAACAAGGTGAATATCCGTTTGTACATTGTAGATGTTCAGCTGATGTATCGGTGCATCCCTAATAACAAGCAACAGCAATGCTTTATTTTCTTTTTAGTTTCTGCCGATGAATTAGGCAACTTGGTGCCCAATTTTAAGAAAAACTAAGACAAAGCTGTGAGGTAATCACTTGAATTTGTTTAAATGTACTGATTATAAGCAGTTGTTGATTTCCAGAGGAATTTCTTGTTTCATTAAAACCCAACTAAATATTGATTTAATTTTTCAATTACTACTGGGAAGTTTAGTCTCTAGTTATATGTTGAATTGTGTGCTTGCCTGTGCACATATGTCTGTATGTTGAGATGATGTTCACTGACTAAAAACCAGATTATACAAGCAATTAATATGAAATAATTACCTGGGCTGTCTCAAATTTCCCTACTAACAGAAACAAATATAGTCATTTTCAAAAACATTCTGATGAATTTACAGTTGTTTATCAGTTCCCTTCTCTGAAACATGGCGTGCACTAAATCAGGATGGATCGCTTCACATCCCAGGCACTGTGTTTCAATCAAACGAGCTGTAATAGAGAAATATGTACAAACCTATTGCAAATCAGTGTGTGTAAATCTGGATTCACAGCATTGACGTTGTCATGATACTGTACATCTTTACACATTAAGTGAATGAACACGACAGGCCGGAGTGCTTCGGCCTCGTACTAAAAATGAGCTTAATCCTACAAGTGTGGCTTAAGTTTCTACTCTTTAAAAGCTGCCTTCCCCACACAACCTGCAAATAGCCGGTGGGTCATCTTCTTTTTCTTCTTTATACTTGCTTGTGTGTGTCCCTGTTTACCACTAACCTCCGCACAGGCCTTCAAACAGGTCTTCTTGAACCCCAGCAGAGCCAACACATCATTCCTTGAGGGGTCAGCCTTTAAAGTCTTGCTGATGATGTGTCTCAGGACCACAGCCAGTCCTGCCCTGCAGAGACTCCCAGTCCCATCCAGCACAGCAGGGAGACGGCAGCCTCTCACCAGCTGGGGCAGATCCTCCAGCTGAACGTCAGTCACATCCAGAGACTCTGACAGCTGACTCTTCAGTGACTGGGAGCTGGCAGGTTTGGTGAAGACAAGAAAAACTTTGAAAGACTTGCAGTCGCAGTAGGAGAGGAGAAACAGGGCGATGGAGGTGTGCAGGGGAAGACGAGGCTCCTCGTTTTGGGAGCAAACTTCCAGATAGAGGGATGGGTGTCGCTTTATCTCTGCGTTCGTCATAGTGGATACTTCTGTGAAGTAATAACAGAGTGAAGTCATGAGTCATGAGCTCTGGAAATGAGTTCAGGTGTCTTTTTTTAAGTACGGTAGCAACAAGGTGCTAGCTTAAATGAATTTTCGGATCCCACACATATATTGACATTAACAGATACTTACAGCAGCGTTAGTAATGTGGACACATACGCAGGCTGGTTCAATTAAACCACGTTGTTATGGTACACGCTTCCTGGTGACGGTGCTGCTTCTTCTGTCCGTGTGCTAAAGCTAGGTTAGCTCGACGGCGCCATCGTCCGTCTGCAGTCAAAACTTACAGCTCCTTAAATAATGGGAATATACATTAAAACGCGACAACAATTTAGAAATATTTAAGAAGTAGAGGCGGTACGTGTAATTGAATGTTAAATACAGGACGCAAAATCGTGTGATATTCTTGAATGAAGAAAATAATTTCCAGAGAAGGTTCCGCGCGTAAAGATTCCGGACATATTTAACGGGTGCACAGGTTGTAAGACGACGGGAAGCAGTCCTCCCCGGCTGTCTGCTTCTTCTGTAGGAAGTGTTGCTCAACCTCTTTCCTCATAACGAAAATACCGGGATAAGAGGCAGGTTATTTTTCACCAGAAGCAGTGTGAGGTAACGTAATACAACTAAAACACTTCATAACTATCCTCCGTAAGGTTGGTTTTATTACTGGCAGCTGATTTTAGCTGTCTACCTCAGACAGTGCTCTGTGTTTCTGGTCCGGACTAACAACGTTACTCAGCAACCAAATGATGTCAGTGTTTGCGTGTGTATGTCTTTATGTTACACCTTACAGACGGAGTAAGGATATGTGGGACTGTGTGATGATGGATTATGTACAATTCCCACGAAAAACAAAATACATATATATCACAGAGCACGTTAAAATGAAAAAATACAGCGCAGTGTGTATCTAAATCAGCGTCATGGGAGTGGACACTTGAACAACACTCGTGGTCGTATTATAGTGTCTCTTCAGACGTTTTTATTTGACCTATTTCTTTGCCTCCACCTTCTCTTAGATTATGTAATCTAATCACGAGTAATGGTTGTGGTAATCAGTGCAAATATATCAGACACAAATACAGTGATTATAAGGGAGACACAAACATGGTGGCACTAGGCTGCACTGAAGAGACACAGACAGACATTTAACAATAAATATTTCAGTCGGCTTAAATATTTAATGTTGAGGGAATTTAATGTGAACAGCCCTATCTATTATAGCTGAGTGAGAGAATGAACATGCATCTAAGTGATTTTTAAGCGAGGAGCCTGCAAATGCAAGGAAAAATCTGTTGTCTCCCCTGTGGTACAGTGTTGTATTGACTGTAGCAAAGATCTGTCGAGATTCAGGTCCTTGAAAAAACATTTTGTTCTCTGAATCAATAAGGCTGTTTCACTGTCATATTTGATTGACTGAAGCTGTCGGTCCAAGTTAACACTGAAATGTCTATATGGCAGCCACAGCTTTTGTTTTGCTTTATCTATTCTTCTTTTTTTTTTAAATCGGTAATTTGTGTATCCTAACTTGACCGCAGCAGGGGTATTTGATAAAGTTGTAAAAGAAGTCTAAAAAGCTGATATATTTTATGATTCCCAGTTGAAGCCATGGCTGGACCTGTCAGTCTGGATTTGGATCCCATCTTCCTAAAGGGATTGAGTTACCTGCACTCCAAGAGTAAAGACTCAGCTGAGAAGCTCAAAGCTTTACTGGATGAGTCCCTTTCAAGAGGAAGTGACTCATCGTACCGTTCGTTACAGAAAGTAAGGAGTTCAGTACGGATTTACGTTGATACGGCCTGAATCTTAAACATGAATGTATACAACTAATTTCTAAGTATTGTGAATTATTATTGTGTATCCTCAGGATATAGAGGTGTCCAAGGGGTCTGTGTCAAAACTGAGCTTAAGTAAACAGGACTCCAAGTCCTCTTCGAGTTCCTCATCCTCCAGCAGCAGCAGTGGCAGTAGCAAATCCAGTTCCGAAAAGACGAAGAAAGAGGTAGAGAAGAGACCAGCTGAGAAGGTACGGGATAGATTTGTATGTTTTTGTAAAACAGTAAATTGGTGTCATGCTTCTTCAGGCAGAACTCTGGTCCCTTTAGACAGCTGTTACTTGCAATGATGTACCAACTATCCCATAACACCCAACAGGAGAAAATAGACACTTTTTTATTAATTCAAAACCCACTTACCACAT
This sequence comes from Pagrus major, assembly GCF_040436345.1. Classification (NCBI taxonomy): domain Eukaryota; kingdom Metazoa; phylum Chordata; class Actinopteri; order Spariformes; family Sparidae; genus Pagrus; species Pagrus major. The sequence continues at coordinate 14,655,559 of NC_133215.1, forward strand.
TGCTTTGGGTTTCTTTTGTCTACAATGTTCCAGTCTTGCATTGCTGCATGTGAACATGTGTTTTCCTTTTATGAAGTTCTAAAGCAACTAATGAAATGTAAAATGACATGTATACATCTGTCAATTTAAAATGACGGTCAGGATGGCTGGAAGGAAAATGCTATGTTTTTTAATTATTTTGTTTTCAGTTATCTGTTAGACCTACAGCTCTTTGTTGCAAAGTCCCAATTTTTCCATAAAATGCAAGAAAATCATATGTATAACTCCATATAAGACCAGTAAGAGACTAGGAATAATAAATAAGGTGGCTACAGTTTGACAGTGTTGTTACTTATGGCACTGATGTCTACATACATTGTCCAAACGTACGTCTTTCTGCCTTCCTGACAAGCAGGTCAGGGTCGAGCTGGCTGACGTGGACCCTCCGAAAAAGCCTCGTTTGGAGAAACAGGAGAATCGTTCTTCTCCAATTACCGTTCAGACGAGCAAAGACCTCCTGCCGAACATAAACGACTACGATGAGACCAATGCTGATGACTTTGCCATGGAAATGGGCCTGGCCTGTGTGGTTTGCAGGTACATCTTAACTCTTAGCAAATCATTTATGCTTTCCAGTCTTTTTATCAACATTCACTCTACTGAAACTTTGATCCTCAAAAATAAAACCTGACATGCATGTCCATGTTCACTTTGTTGACTTCACTGTTGTGCATTTAATTACAAGACAAATGACAGTGACCATGGGAAACCAGTTGGTTGAGTGCCAGGAGTGCCATAATCTGTACCACCAGGACTGTCACAAGCCCCAAGTGACAGACAAAGAAGTGAATGATCCACGGCTGGTGTGGTATTGTGCCCGCTGCACCAGGCAAATGAAACGAATGGTGAGGAAAATAAATCATATGACAGTATGGATGACTAATCCGCACACATTCATGTGTATAGTTTCTGTTTTGTCATTGTTTCTGTTAAAATTAACTATTTGATTGTCCACTAGGCCCAGAAACCTGCACAGAAACCGTCTCCTGCATCCGCATCATCAGCGCCTGTTGTAAAAGACACACTGGTGAAAAAGACAGAGCTTAAAGCCAAGCCTGACACAACCAGCACCTTCCAGGCCTTCAAAAGAGCAGAGGTGAAGGTGAGTGTTGAACACCGACACTGATCATTTACAGGAGGACGTGACTTCCCGAATAGCTGAATCATAAACAAGAATTTTTCCATCCTTCTTTCCAGTGTTTCCCTTGTGTCACGCTCGAGTCAAGCAATAACTAGGATTCTCGACCCCTAATTTATTACTGGTGGCAAGTGAAAGAAAAGCAATAGCTGTCAATATGCAAAACTGCTCTGAAAGGAACTCTCCATAAATATTTTATCATCAGATCACTGTTCCAGTACATTTCTCCAGAGGGAATGGGTTTAAAACTTGTCAGCATACTTTCACTTATTGGAGTTCACCATAAAGTTATTTTGACAGCCAACATGTTGTGTTGAAGTGATTATGTTAATTCAAGTCAGAGCAGGAGGGCTTATTTTTTTCAATTTTCAGTAAAAGTATTGTTCAAGTAAGCAAGGTGAGGCATTGTCTGTCTAGCTAACGGATAGCAACTGTTATCTGAAGATTTGTTTAAAGGATAAGGCTGGTTTTATTTTATTTTTTTACTTTGTATTCTTTGGTTATTGTCAACAAATTCCATGGAAAGGCAAAATCAGCAATGCGTTAGTCCGTCTCTCAATACTTGTGACTTTCCTACCTTGTCTTTTGTAGAAAACTGCTATAATGAACACTGAAATGAATTTGCTGCCATTTGAGACCAAACACATCGGTGACTTTAAGGTCTCATTTGAATCTGTAGCTTGATAATTGTGGTAACTTTTTTTTATCATTTCAGGCATCCACAACATCAGCCAATCCCACCAGCAGCAGCTCGACCTCTGCAGGCAGCGGTCTCACAGGCTGGGCCGCGTTTGGCGCCAAGACAAACACATCTCTTCCTGCCAGCTCCAAACTAGGTTCCTCAGGCCCAAGTGGGAGCCACAAGAGCTTGTCGACTCCCTCTGGCCAGAAACCCGTCGGGCTTTCTGGACTAGCAGGAGCAAAGTCCGGACTTGGGGGTTCAAAGATACCTGGGAGTGGCAACGGAAACGGCTCTAGCCAGGTGCCTCTGAAACCTCCACCACCCCTCACTCTGGGTAAGCAGCCGTTGAACCGCTCATCGAGCGGTGAAAGCCAGGGGAAAGGGTCGACCTCATCGGGCGGCGGCTCCCCGAGCAGCTCGGCGAGCACAGGAGGTAACGGAGGCAATAATGGAGGAGGCAATGGGAACAATGGGAACGGGTCAAAGGCTGCACCAGGGGACAAAGCACCAACATCCCAAGAGTCCCAGCTTAACGCCATGAAACGTTTACAGCTGGTGAAGAAGAAGGCAGCGCAGAAGAAACTGAAGAAATGAGCAGTGGGAGGATCTAGGTGGGTGTGTGAGGGAGAAAATAAATGTGTGTGTGTGTGTGGAATCAGTGCCAGAGCATTATGTTTGTATTACAAAAGCATCTGTACATGAGTAACACCATCCAGTCAAATACTTGAATCTTCCTTTGTGTAAATGCTGCTGGACTGTGTGTGGCTCGTCCTGTCCTATCCATTGAGAAAGTGACTGTTGCTGTTTTTATCACAAAAATCAATAAATCTCCTTCTTACAAACTGACAGTATTGATGAATTTGTAGCATGTGTTGTCCTTGGATGCAAATCATTCTATTCTTCAGGAAAAATGGAGAACAGATCATGTTTATTCATGACATAACTGTTAAAATATAAATGATGACATAGATTTCTTCATTTCACATTCACATAAACCATATACTTCATGTATTAATTATTTCACATATAACATCGACTTCATCTGTAAATCAGTTCACATATAAAATTAACTTCATGAATAAATCGCTTCATTATCAATATAGACTCTACAACACTGAAGTACAAAAAGTGCTCAGCACAGTGCCCTGTGTGTTCCTACCATCATTTATATATCACTATATCACAGATTATTGGTTCCATTGGTGAGTTCTCTTGTTATGATCTTCTGAAGGCAAAGCAGATTTAACACTTTTGGTAAGAGACATCTGATAACATGTAGTGATACCTAGTGCAATTTCACAAAGCAGAGCGTGTATTACTGTCGGGACTATTTTAGTTCTGTATTAAAAAGTGAGCGGAGACATTTGCTCTAAATGCCACATGGTGGTTTTTCTGGGTCTGGTGCTCTTGGTGTTTCTGTTTTCTTGCTATCATAGAGGGCCTCTATTTATGCGTAAGACATCCTGCCAAGGTAGTTGGCAGGAACGTATCCCCTCTGTCCGTTACACTCCGCTAACCACCAGTCCTTGTTGCCTCCCAGGTCAGAGAACTTGAGGATCCGGACATGCTGGTACTCCTGCAAGGTCAGCTCCTGGTCACAGCGAGCTTGAAATGCATAAACGGCATAAAACTGTGGAAGGAGACACAATTCGGATGTAGTCAGGAACAAATAATGTTTCTTTTGATAGCAATAGTGTACAGGGTTTATTTGTTTGTTGTATTAAAAAAACCTTATGTAAGAAAATGGTGCGATTTGCACCCCCCACAGTTTCTGAGTGCAACACAACTTCCATAAATACCAAATCCCAGGTCTGTAACAATTTGTCAGATGTAATGTAGGTGCTAACTCCAAACAAAACTCATTACATCATAACAATGTTATGTCCTGAAAACGTGTATGTTGAAGTAAACATGCATGTTTGCTGTGATCCCTACCCTCTCACTTAAGTTACATAGTGCAGAAACAAGTGATAGCTGAGACAGAGACACCACTCACCCTGTTACAAGACACCGTACCATCAACATGATTTTGAAGCTGTTATTTTAAGGTTTAAAAAAAAGTTACATAATGTTGCTTTAAGTGCTGCTGACGATGTAGACTGTAACTAAGGACACATTTGAGGTGCTTGTACTTTACTTCAGTCTTTTCATGCCACTTTCTACTTCTTCTCCACTACATCTCAGAGGGAAATATTGTACTTTGTACTGTAACCACATTTGTCTGCCAGCTTTAGTTACTAGTTACTTTACAAATAAGATTTTGTAATCTTATAAAGAGCATATAAAGAGCTTATAAAATATGATTTGATCTGAAAATATAAGTCAGTTAATCAAGTAGTCGATTCCGGAAAATATATTGATAACTACTTTTATAATCGTTTTTGTTATTTTCCACTCAAATCACTTCATGGTTCTAGCTCTCAAATCTGAAGATTTGCTGCTTTTCCTTTTAATAATTCAAATTTTTTCTTAGTAATTTGGAAGTTTGGACTGTTTGTTGGACTAAACAGGCACTGTGAAGATGTAACTTGTAGCTCTGAGTAATTGTGATAGCACGTCTCACAATTTTCAGATTTTGTTTTTTTTTACAAACCAAACAATCTATATCTAATCTATAATGTAAAAAAATCAGTAGAAGATACAGTCCTATATCATAATTATTAAATCTCCACCTCAGCCAACTACAACAGTAAAATCTTGCTGTCATATTAATACATAAGTAATAATAATAGAAAATGTACTATTATAATAGCCACAGGGGATATTTTGCTGCACTGAGTACAGTTAAGTACTTTTCAATACTTTAAGTAAATACTTTAAGTTCATTTACTTCAGTAAAGTATCTGAGTACTCCTCCACCACTAGAATTACAAACTAAATAGTACTGTAAATACCAAATCTAAACCTGCACTGAAATAATATTCAAATGTATGTATTCTCCTGCAAATCCAGAAGGGGGCACTGTTTATCAGCTTTCCACATGGACAAAATGTCACCACCAGTCTTAATTTTCATTGGCTGCAGTCTACTGATCCTCGTCAACATTTTATTTTTTAAGACAAATAACTGCGTCGTGTTACGATGCAGATCAGAGGCTGATTGGGTAGTCATACGAGATGAAGACATGACCAAAAGGTCGACAAAGCCCGGGAGTGTGGAGCCAAAGTGACATCGCCGTCATTGTGTAATGCTATTCACCCCATTTAATTTCAATGCAAGCTAGAGAGAGACACTGTGAAGCTATCACTGGCAGAACTCCTGCTCATCCACTATATCTAACTGCACGCCACAGTTTTACTGGCCCTCTGTAATAACAACCTTCATATTTTACAGGTGGAGGCTCATGTGTGAGGAAGCACTGCCGTTAAAGTTACACAGCCTGCTGAGCCGTTATATTTTTGTATTTATGAGGTTAATGCGGTGCTTGGTTTGTTGTGATTCTGTTTATTTGTTTGTCTGTACCCACACTTACTGTATGTACATGCTGACATACAGTCTCTCTGCAACTGTTCATTTTGCAAAACTTCTCAAAGGACGTTAATCTTCTTGACCTTGACTGACCTCAAGCTGGAAACCCAACTCAGTTAAACAAAGTTTTTTTAACCTGTCTCTCAGTCCTAAGCACTGCAGTGTCTTAAAATGACATCCATATGGTGCAAGAACAGTTCTGACAACACACACACACCTGCTGAGCCTCTGTGTCCAGTGTGTCCTCCAGGTCTTCGGGGCTCTCTTGCTCCCCCTGTAGTCCGGAGAGGGTTGAGCTGCTGTCGGTGGAGTTGAGGTTAAAGCTGCGCAGGCTGCTGCTGCCACTGCCTGACACGAACAGACTGAGGTCGTCAAAGTCCTCGTCCACCATGGCAGGCGGCTGCTGCTGCTGCTGCTCTCGGACCATCTGGCCTCCCCGCTGGGAGTCCCTCAGAGGGTTGTACGGCTTCAGGAAGGTGGAGTAGACGTAGCCCTGTGCACCTAACAGTGACACAACAGGACAAGTTGTCAGGATGTTTGACCTTAGAGTACTTTTCTTTAGTGTTGCTGACAGTTTTGTTTAGTCCAGGTTTTGAGGTATGCAACTCAAAATGTGGGTGAATGTAATGTTGTTTGTTGTGCTCAAAACACTGAAAATCAACACAGCACCTTAATATCAGTTGTCTGGATAATCCTCCAAATATACTGTCAACCATTTTTATACATTCAATTGATGCTGTAAAAATTAATTCCAACTAGAATGGCACTCAGCCACCTCGCAATGTGAAAGAAAGTGACCAAAAATTCCTGGACCCATCCCTTTATCGGAACCCAAACCAAAAGTTAATGGGGTTTATTTTGGGCTGAGACCCATCCTCCATCTGACTTTTGTGGAAATCTGTTTATAGTTTTTGTGTAATCCTGCTCACAAACCAACAAATGGACAAAGGTGAAAACATAACCTCCTTGGCGGAGGTAAGAAAAAATGTTCTCAGTGATGTCAGTGTAATATCTGGAATGACCAGGATGTTGAGTTTTTCAAATGTGTAAAAATTTTAGTTGAAAGCATTAAAAAAATAACCAAGATTATCAACAGCATGTGAATAAATAGCAGTTTTGATATTATGTCTATGTATTTATTGTACAGATATCTATTTATGTTAGCATGCTAACCAGCTAGCCCCGGCCCATCCCGGTTCAAAGCTCTCGTGCTAGCAACGTAACACTAACAATCCCTGAGCTCCCAGTCCGAACCGCTAGCTGCACAGCTAACTGGGCTAACCAGCTAAAGGCAGCTCTAGTTGGCAGCACTCAGCGGTTACGCTGGTTATATTTTGCTCTCTATTTGTTTTGAGTATAAATTGGACAGATGACTAATTCTTACTCTTTGGGAGGAAAAATCTGGCCAAGAATTTGTAATTTGTGCGAACTGACTTTTTAATTTTTCAAAAATAAGGTATTTACAAAACAACTTGTACTTTATAGGACATTTCCCAGCTTCATAAAAAGAAATCTGGATAATTGTCTGTTTAAAGTATGGGGCTGCATGTACATTACATTAAGACTCTAAGCAAAAAGCTCCAGCATTTGCTTACACAATCTTAAATCCACGTGAGCGAACTGAGGAATGTGTAAATATGAGGCGAGCATATTCATAGTGTTGATATCAACAGAAGAATGAACAACAACTTCCTGGGAATGCTTGTAATCCCAGAGGAAAAGACAAGTCTGTGAAGAATGTACTTTGCACCAAGAAACACACACACTCATTTTTTTTTTTTTCGAGCACTCATAAAAAAGAACTTGTTATTGCAGAGTACAGAGAGGCGCGCAAGCGGCGTCTCTCCGTCCTTGTTTCTGAATACCCATAGGGAGAAGCTTTGTACTCTAAGTAACACTGCTTACAACGCGCAGCGGTTTGTTCCAAACAAGACATCGGGATCTCAGGTGCCTCTGCGAGACGTAGAGGGGAGATGGAGATAAGCTATGGAGTTGGCCCTGTTGTGAGGCAACCATCTCCAGAGGCAGGCAAAGAGGTACCAGCAACCATGACATCACAAGAGCTCCTGGGACTGATTCTTGTGTGTTGACTTGTCGGTGTTAGAAAGTAAAGTTTGGTGTGTCTACACAGCCTCAGTCGTCTAATAGATGCAGGTGTATTCACAGAGGAAAGTGTATAAAAGAAAACCTATACCGACCAGACCTGCAGATGATGATCTAATGTGATAACTTAATTCACTTTGTGTGTCTTACAAACACAATGCGCCGGGAGCTACCTCTGCCCTGAGGGCCTTTGTCCTTCTGCACACACACACACACACACACACACACACACACATACACACACACACACACTTGCCTCCAGTGTGAACCAGCCAGCGGCTGCTGCTGCCTAATGGGTCCGTGTCCTCCAGTAGGGCCACCAGCTCTCCCTCCAGCAGGCTGAGGTCCTGCTCCTGGCAGCCATTGCACTTCCTCTTCAGCTGGTACAGACGGCTCAGTGGGTGTTCTGCCAGCAGCCAGGCGCGCTGCTCCTCGGTTTGATGCTGCACCTCCGGCACCTGGAGAACAGCACGGCACAAAGGTGTGTTGGTGTAATTATTTGAAGTGGGTCTGGTGTGTGGGCACATGTAGGCATGTTGTTGGTTATCAACGTGCGAGGTTATTCTCGGGAGGTGGAAAGGCAATAAGCTCCTGGGGGTGTTAGTTTAAAAATCTCATATATGTACAGGTGTGCATGCATATGTGTACACCTACACACACATATATATATACAAGTCTCTGAGGACTGATACCTGATTTGGGTTGTCAAGTGCCCCAGTTAATCACAGCCTGGAGCTGTTCACTATGTCTGCCTTTGATAAGACTCATAGCTGCTCGTTTACGGCTTGGAATTGGTTCGAAACATTTTGAAAGACTCGGAGGAATATGCAGGACCTTTTTTTTAACCTGCAATCAAAAAATAATTAGCCTAAAATGGTGGCTTCAAGTATTTTATTTACATGTGAATTTTCCATCTAATTCTATAACATAAGAATTAAATGTAAAGGGTTTCTCTAGGGACTCATGTTGAGACAATGTGTATAATTTAAATAGCTAGATGTGTGAATTATTACCAAAGACAGAATAACCAATTTAAAGCATTACTTTTATGCGTAATACTGGAATAATAAACATTTGTAAAACGCATTATGTTTAGTTCCCCTCAACTTATGTACCAATTGAATAATGACATATGGTTTATGTGTAAAGTTTGCATCAATTTAATTTAATCAGACTCATTTATTTAACTTATACACATTGACTCAATATGATAGAAAAATTCAAGAAATTCCCAAAATCAGACACTTATACCTTGACTTTCACTTATACGTGAAATACTTGGAGTCACTTAGGAAAATTATTTATTTGGGTGTGGAGCCAATGAGTTTGCAGATGCTCACACAACTAACCAGGGATCTACCGACTGAAGGTTACAATACACATTTTTGACATGAATAATCTTTTCAAGATTGCTTCCACTTTTCTTACCGCTATTTTCTTGTCTCGTTGCCTCTCGAAGCTGACCTTCCGCTCCATTAACTTCTGTGCGTTATCTTTGACAAACATCAGATTGTTCAGCTCATCCATGATGCTGTTCTGCACTTCAGCGATGTTTGACAGCGGAGCCTGAAAAAGACAAACATGACACATTTTAGTTTGAATGTTAAAGGTGCATTGTGAAAGATATGGCCACCTGTCCAAAGTCAATTCAAACAAATAGGGGGCAGTATATCACCAGAGTAACCGCTAACTGCTGCTCACTATACTCTCTGCTGTAGCTATTAGCTGCGGTTAGCTAGTTAGCTCAGTTAGCCAAGCAGCTAGCAGCCCTATCAGCAAATATTTTCAAATCTAACCCTGTGAATTAAGGATTTCTTTTGACCAAACTAGAAGTGATTGTTGGAACGAGAAGATGTTGTAGCTTAGTTTAATTTTGCTCATGCTGAGTTTGATTAAAGTGTGTTTTACGATGAACTTTCAGCAACTAGGCTTGTCTTGGTTGGTTTGATGATTATCAAAGAAAATAAGTGTAAAAATATTTCCCTTCTTGACATTTTTTGAGTTTATTTTGTTTATTTATTAGACTAAAGAAGTCAAGAGAGCTTCTGAAACTTCACAAACTCGCCGTTTGCTTACATCTCCCAGTTAAATGGGAGCTATGCTATTGGACTATTGCCTCTTGAGGTACAAAGTGGTATTACAAGACAGGACTGGCTCGGGCTAGATGGTTAGCATGCTAACTAAAGTAGAGATCTCTGCAACACAATACATAGACGTCATTTCTTGACATTCTGTTGTTAATGTTGGTTCATATTTTAAATGTTTGAAACTAAAATCTTGGCCAAATCTTACATGTTGACCCTTTAAATAGACTCAAAATAAATTGTGTCTAATAATTTGATTTATGTGTGGGATCCTCACCGGTAGCTGCTGTATGGATGGGGAACAAAGCAGTATTTTGTCCATCAGCCCTCTGAGCAGGGCCACCAGATACACCACACAGTTGGTCAGGATGGTATAGGCGGCCATGTTGAACCTCTGCAACTCCTCCACTAACAAGGCATTGAGAGCTTCGTAGTCCCTCTTGGCGGGACCAGGCGGGTCTACCGACACCAGTGAAGGAGAGGAAGCGGTGGTGGATGACGAGGATGAGGATGAGGATGAAAAAGAAGAGGAGCGCTCCAGGCGGCTGCAGTAATCCAGCAATTTGTCATAACGCTTCTGGATGAGCTTCTGTGGGGCCGTGAACATGCCTTGAAGGGAGGAAAGGGGGGCGAGAACCAAGCGCTCCATACTGTCTTTCTGGAGGAGGAAGTCAATGAGGTGGAAGATGATGAATAGAGACATCCAGTGCAAGTGTACACAAGTATTCACTATTATGAATTCTGTGCATGTAAACAGGTACTTATAGGGTGCTTATGTTTGTTTTTCTAAGATATTTTAAATAATGTATGATCCATTAAATGCCTTGTTTTTAGTATGCAGCAGTGTCTCTAATTCGGAGCAATTTCCTCCAAGGGGAAGCAGTAAAGTGCGCCTCAACATTAATCTTGAATACACAACAACAACGGAGCTGCTACAGCTCGATTTGCATGCAGACGAACAAGAGCCAGTGATACTGTTCAGCTTAAAGTGAGACTTTAGCAGACATACCAGATTTCATTTATTATAGTGTGGAGCCTGTAAAGTAAAAAAAGAACAGTTTCTTTGGTGAAAATGTTCTGAAAGCATCTATCAGTTACAGCTGTCATGGTTTGATTTTAACACTCACTGAAATCCTTTTCATGTCTGCTGCTTGCCTTCTTTGGGTACATGCGCTTTTGTGTGTACACTTCGGTTGGAGACTGTGCTAAACTGCTGCACAGAGAATCTTAAATCTTTCTGAAAGGTAAAAGTATCTCAGAATTGGCAAGAGTGCGATCTACTGAGAGAAGAGGGTAGGAAAGTGAAGTTGGCAGAGTTGCTGAAGGATCTAGCAGGAAGGTTAAAGGAACGGAAGGAGAGGATTCATTTAATATCACGGACAGAAGACAGGTAGCTGTGGGCAAAGTGACAGATGACTCACAGTTCACAGGAGGGTGAATGGGAGATCATGTAGGAACAGCAAAGACAGAAATACTGAAGATTCAGTGAAGACAGCGAAGAGGGAAAGCTGGACAGTAAAGTCAACTTATTTTGACTACTTACAAAGTGCTTATAGGGGTCATTTCCATTACTGTGCGATGAGCCGTTTGTGCCATTTTTGCTTGGCTCCTTGACGATGTTCTCCATGTCATGGACGTTCTGGACAGCTACAGACACCATCTCCTGCAGAAAACACATCAAGAACCAAGTTTGAGAAAGGTTGAATACATCAAACCATTCAAACGCACACAAATGTGTAGCAGGAAACGTGTAGCAGGAAACGTGTACCTACCTGAGTGTGCAGCAGGTAACATTGAACGTTCTTGACCAGCTGCCTCACAGCCTTCTCCAGACTCCTGAACAGCTTCTCCTCTCTATCAAATACTTCATCTCTCACCTATGAAGAAGAGAAAAAATAGTCACCTTACAAGTAGTTAAATGGCAATTATGCTTTTGCCTTAAAATCAATAAACGTCTACCTTTTGGCTTTTTGATCTTAAACCTCCTGACCACTACCTGTAATTGTTTTATATCACTTGAGTTTTATTTTATTGTGTTTATATTCATCTATCTAATTAACTACCATAATTGCAAAGTTTTACAGCTTTTACATAACTGTAACCTATTTCATTTACATTTTAATTATCTAAACTTATCTTTACCTTCTATGATCAGAAAGGTAAAAGAGGGATTGCTTTTTTGTTTTGTATTGTACATCACTTTTTTGTTTTTTTCCCCTTTTCTTTATTTGTAATTGACTCGATGTCATTGTGAATGAGGATCACCCTTCAGTGATCTTTTGAGTACAATAAAGGGTGAAACAATGAATGAATGATGCCATTAACAAATGCAATAAAGCAACAATTTGTTTGAACTGTCATGTCTGACAGCCAAATATAACTTTTGCTCCATTTACTCCTTTTTTTTATTATAGTTGCAGTGAGTGTGGGGTGAACTGAAGGGGTTTTTTTTGTTTGTTTTTTTTACCTGTGGTTCAACTCCAGTGAGGATCTTGAGATAGCCAGCAAACCTGTCCCCTTTCTTCCGGATAGAGTGAATGTTGAACTTGTGTAGTTTGCCCCTCAGTGTGCCTTCATCTTCCAGCCTCTTGTACTTCATAACTGAAACAATTAAGAAGTAAAATAAAAAACATAAATGAGCAGGAATATTGAACCAAAATTGAAAGAATTATGTCAGAGTAAATACAGAATAGACATTGTAGCACAAATTTGATTAAAAAAAAAGACATCAGTGATAAATACCCACATATATGACAGCGTGAATGAAATCTCACCTATATCCTTTCGCCTCTTGAACTCATTGATGTTAACATTGATGATTTTGGCGGCAGTGAATGCCTCCTGCAGTGGCCGACAGTCAGGGTGGTCTTCAGGTGTGGCCTGCCACAGCTCCCTCAGCAGCAGTGGGTACTTCATGATCCTCTGGACCGGTTTGATGATCAGTGAACCCATGTCCAGCAGGTTGGGTTTCCCTCTGTTCATATGAAGTACATTATAGAGTAAACAATGGTCAACATGAACTGTTATGAACTACCGAACAGATATTCAGGAAAGAAAACAATACACGAGAGCAACAACACATCAACCAAGATCTAAATATGACAGTATATTTAATGTGGAATTCAGTCATTAAATAGTACTTACTCTTGGTCATAGATTTTCCTGTAGTTACAAAGACAAAGAAACACAGTCAGCACCAAGATTATATGCAGTAAACACTAATGAAAAATTTGAAATAATAAGTTACTTACTTCAGAGCTAATACACACGTGGTGAAATGTTGCTTTATCTCCTCTTCTTTCTCATAGGATTTAAGTGACATGTTGGCATCGTCATGGTGGTAACAGTAAATCTTATATACATCCTCTAAAGCTGCCTTCGCCTGGATGAATACTTCACCTTTGAAGACAAACAAACAAACAAAAAATACATGACACACAGGACATGAAATACAGTACGTGAGATCTTTTGTCGAATATTAACCAGAGCAGTAACATTTCGATAAACTTGAATCAGGCAGGCAAGAGTGAAAATGTCATTACCTATGACGACTGCCTCTGGATCAGGGTCAGCCAGGGCCTCATGCAGTCTGTGAAGAAGCGCTGCAGATACCTCACACACTGTCTCCATGTTGGTGAACAACCTGTCTACATCCACAACCTAACAGAGGATAAGGAAACTGTAAATTTATGGTTTTGACATCTTTGGATGCAAATGAAGGTCGAAATTTTCTGATGGTACACTTTCTGTCGTTTATATTAACTTCTACAGTTTATTTGAACAGTTTAATGTTGATTCCTGGCTATTTGCTATAAGGACAGGTTAGACTCAGTTAAGGTCGTGTTTAGGATTATATTGTCAAGATGTACCAAATGGGCAAATGACACTGTTGCATCAACTTTCTCAGGAGGCAGCTTGTTCAATATTTACATTAGACTTAACAAATTAGATTTTAGTTCAAGAATTTTTTTATCATTATAAAAGAATTATCTTCTTTAAAGTGAAGCCAAAACATCTTGATCGCCCCCTGGTGGCTGGCTGTCCTGCAAGATAATAGCCCCCCCATGTTAGTAGAGGGGACATGGGCCAAACTGAAAAAAAACAAATCAGTACACGTCAAACAAGTAGTTCCCAAAGTATCTTCAAGTGTTCATTTCTCTGATAAGCTTGGTTTCAATGAGTATAGAGGGCGTGATGTCGTGGTTGACAGCTGAGACCTGATGTCACAAGCGCAAGATGGCAGTGCCCTTATCCAAGATATTCTGGTCTGATATTTGTACAGTGGAAGGAAGTGGAAAGGTGTGTCATCTATCTTTATAAACAGTCAATGATGTAGACTTTGGTGGGGATTAATACCACATTTAGCCTGGAAGAGACTTCATTTGGGGTCCTGAAAAGTATCTACCTGCAAATTTCGTAGAGGCTGGACCACCTCTCTGATGCACAGCTCCAGGTCGGTGAGGAAGTCCTTTTCAGTCTGCACAAGCTCCTGAATGACCTTTGCCCTGCGGTTCATCTTCCTCAAACGGACCTCCTCTGGGTCCAGAGCTGGCGAGGGCGGTGTGGACAGGTCGTGTGGTGTCATTTTCTCTGAGAAAATGATGGAATTATATATAATTATATAAAATTATTTTTTAAAAATCAGTTCAGCTGTAATTTTTAGGGGGCTAAACACATGTCAATATATGGAAAGCCGGTGAGGTTTTTATTCATCTCCTTTACCCTGCTGTTTGGTGTTGTATATGTTTGTTAATTTCAATGTCAGCTGGCATTGAAACACGCTCAATCATGTTTATATCTATACTGGACAAAAAGGCTGAATATCTTGTAAACAATTTGATTCTCCTGGCAAATATGATTTGGACACATCTATGTGTGCAGGTGCATGGAACGTCATTTACAAACACTGACTGCCATTTACACTGGCATTTATAAACACCAGCTGGTGATATTAAACTAAAAGACGTATAAGACATTGTAAGGCAGGGAAAAGGACACAAATAATGACCTCATCGACTTTCCATACAGCACCTGGCCCAGTGAGTTATTTAGGTCATACAAGAACATAGAAAATGAATAATGATGTGAGTGCACCTACATTTTGCTATAAATCTGCAGTTTCCCAAAAAATGATATGTTTTTGCCAGCATTTCAAGCCATCTGTGTGGCACATTTTCTAAAAATGCGGGTAAACACCCTGGCCCTGTGGGCTGTGCATGCTTGGAAAAACCTACATCTCTTCTAACATATCCGCTTGACGCCCTAGCAGCCATTTAGATCGCCGTATTTCACGGTGATCTAATTATTTTGACTCAAGCGCCAAAAGGCCTCACTTAACATGCCAGTCAGGCTCACTTCTCCCTTTTTTTTTATTGCTCTGCTGCCTAATCAGTCTGTGGCTGCTCTGCGCTTTGCATGGCAGGCAGGAGTGTCTGTTCAGGGAAGAGGGATGCTTCCTTGCTGCCTAATCGACGCTACACACCACTTCCCTCTCTGGGGGTGGGGGGGGGGAGAGAGTGATGAAGAGAGAGAGAGAGAGAGAGAGAGAGAGAGAGAGAGAGAGAGAGAGAGAGAGGTGGAGGGAGGAAGACAGAAGGCTGCGAGGCTCGTGTCAGGTTACAGAACTAATCGTGCCGCTGATGTAATGCTACGGCGTGCTCAGGCATTCCATCTGCTCAGACTGGGAGTGTGTGTGTGGGGTGGGGAGAGTGACACACAATGATAAACACACTCCTACATATGCAAAGACACACACACACACATTAACACTGATTCACACAGGTGCACACAGGAATATATACATACACTCCTGGTTTACTAATTTTACACATATGCACGCACTAACACAGAGGTAAACATGCAGAATATTTGACTGTGAGAATTTCAATTTGTGCAGAAAATATTACCAAGACCCACTTTAATGTTGCGATCAAGGACCAAGACCAAAAATCTGGCTAATGATGAGTCCAGGCACACCCTATGTATTTACACATGGTATTTCTATGTGCTCTCATTAGTGTAATTCTGGGTTTGGACCAGATCTCAGAAGCAAGATAGTGAGGAAGTTGCATTCTCAAAGAAAACAAGTTGGATAGGATCAGGGATAATCTACCTTTTTTCCTTTATTTCCTTATACAAATCTTTTAATTTTTTTTATGTTAGATGCAACAGCAATGTCAAGTTGCAGATGCTATGAAGGCCACAGTGTTGCCATGAGAGAACGGTGCAGTACAGTCTGCAGTAGCTGCCTTTCACTGAAGGTGAGGAGAATGGGTCATGTGTTTCTGGCCAGTGGGCAGAACCTTCCTCATGAATGCGAACAGTGTACAGATTGTGTTCAGACTTGACTGACTCCAGTGAAGATCGGATTACGCTCTGCCTGCAACACTGCTTACAGTTACACCTTACATTTTACCTTTTTCATGAGATACAGCAATTAAATGAACACCTGCAGAAGTGAATCATCAGCTCTCGGAAAATCTGAAAATCTCTGGTTGTTTTGTGTAAGGGTTAGAATAGTTGCAACTAAAGTCGGCCTGTAAAGACGGACTAGTGAGTAGATGAGTCTCTGTTTTCGGTGTGATGATGCTAAATGTCCGTGACAACTACATGCCATTTTTAAGACATGTAAGCGCTTTATAATTCAATTGTGGGACATTTAGCTGTGTATTTTATGTTGTTGAACAAAACTTGTAAATATCTTAAGCCTGTGGTAACCACAGACCTTATTTCAGGCTTTTAACTGAAAACCAATTCAAAAGATTCATTGACTTTGAGACGAGGGAACCGGAAGTGAACTGATTTCTGGGTTTTAGGACTCATTACTACACCACTCTTTACTCCCCAACCCCTTTTTGTTTTCATCTGTTCTGAATGATTAAAGACAGTGTAACAGGTTCGATGGATAAAAAAAAATCACAGCTTTCTCTTTAATTCAGCTTCTTTAGCTAAAACAGTAACAAACTATAAATGCAACACCATATCTCTCAATGTGAAAAAAAAAATTCCTCCCCTTATCCAAAAGTTAATGGGGTCTATTCTGGGATGAGACCCATCCTCCATCCAAGTTTCATGGAAATCCGTTCAGTAGTTTTTGTGTAATCCTGCTGACAAACCAACCAACCAACCAACCAACCAACAAACGTGAGCAATTATTGGAACACACTCAGAGAAGTGCTTCTGCCAGCTTCTCCAGCTTCTCTCATTGAATCAAATTAAAAGTGCTGCAAACGCTGGCTAATGTCAGTGTGGCTAGCTAGCAAATGTAAGCTAACCGCTAGCTAACATAAAGAGTAACCTCTAATTCAGTGCAGTCAAAATGAAGACTGATAACAACTCTAAATGTGTATTATTGTATTCAGTGGGAGAAGTTAAGAAATGTCTTACATGTCTTTTGTTTGAACTACTTACTGGAGGTCAGCCACCATAAACACACACACCTACTGTACCTACGTCATGTGCTTTTACTGAGTGTACACAAATCATAAACGCAAATCATATTTTTCCCAGGATGGATGGGTTGTGTCCCCTCTGTTCCCCCTGTGATTTGATGTCTGTGGAAGAGGAGTCAGTGAATACAGCACATCATAAGACCAAACTGTGCAGTCAAAAGCCTTTACCTTCAGCAGTTATTAATTAACTTGCCGATGCCTGATAATACTTCAAGAAGTAGATAAGGTTAGATGTTATTTGAGTCAACTGAAGCTTTGGAATAAACTCCTTCTAATATCGTTCCACCATTTCACTGTGAGATAACATTTTTCATTATAGGAGCAACGGACAAATTGCTACGAGTGGAAATGTTATGTAACAGAAGTATCACACTCATGTATCAGCAGTGTCTTGTGTCTACGTGGGCTTCCAGTGTGAAGAGACCCCAGAATCACTGGAAATCTCCAACCGTGAGAAACAGATCAGGTGGGGTATAGCTTGACAGCTCGTTGGACAGAGGCACGTAACTATTTTTAATCTGGTTTCAGCTCTTTTTCATTTCACTCCGATACTTTCTTGCCACTGTACAAAGTCTTAACACAAGAAATGACTTTGAATTATGTGTGAAAACTGGAAAAGGTTGCTCCTCACTGACAAATTCACAATGCTACAAAAGATTTAAAAAAATGTGTTATAGCCCATCAAGACTCAGAAGTGGAGCTCAAACCGTGCTGACTTATCCTTTAGCCAGCAGTATGTTTGGTGAGCTATGGTTGCCGGCACAGGAGTTCCCATGAAAGTGGATACAGGGCTTTTCAGCGTTCAGCCCATTGAAAGGGATCCATCAGACTGCCCCAGAACAGAATGCAAGGCACGGTGTATCATGTATCGCCATCAAGAAAAATGACACGCCAGGGAAGTGCACAATGGGATTTTTATCACTGAGAATACTGAGAATATATTTTGGGTAAAGAATGCAGGAACTGGAAGAAAGCCTGCAAGAAATATTCAAGAAAAGAAAAGTTGGACATTTATCCTCCTATGTCTTTTATCCTTCATTGTGTCTAGTTTAATAAATGCCACAGAGTTCAGTCCTCAAACAATATAAAATCCACATCAAAGTAACTTGGTCTAAGGATAAGTACATGTCAATATTTGGTTTATTACTGTCCCTTTATGCTGTTTTTTGTGCTGGTAAATCATTGGCAGAAGTATTATACTGAGTTACTGTAAATAATTAGACATCTTGATGTCATGTTGCCATGGTTCTACGGCTTGACCAACCTGTCTGACAAGCAGATGAGAACTGACTGCAGCTCACATGTTTCCTCTTTCGGTGAAGTCATCGTTCTGTCAATATTTGCAATGGTAATACCACTGTAAATATGTAATACTGCCTGTCAGGTGTGAGGCTAATGTCAAGCAGGGTGGGAGAGAGGTTTACTGAAAACAACCCTGTGTTTTTGACAACCATGCCTGCCATGATGCATGTTGGTGGAAAAAAAACAGGGGGAGTGTCTCTATTTCAAGTAAACAGAACTGCTGCTGATAAAGCAAGTGTGTGTGTTTGTGTGTGTGTGTGTGTGTGTGTGTGTGTGTGTGTGTGTGTGAAAGTGATCTTATAAGCACAAAGACGGAAGTGAAAAGTTGACTTTACTAAGTCAAGTCTAATTTAAATTCATGTTGGCACGTGATGTGTATTGTTCACAGAAGAGGAAACCCAGGAACAAGTGGCACAGGAAGGCCTACATACTTCAGCTAATCTTTGATAGCAACCCCCTACTGAGGCGGTGATGTCATTCATTTTGCTTGAAGTGCAGCATTCTCAGTCAGTGACTGCACTCATTGGACAGGTGAAGCCAGTTTTATTTCTTAAACATGGATATGTGCGTGTGCGAAAAGACTAGGTCAGCTTTTGTGATGAGGCATCATGTAGCAGGATTAACGATTGTTCTTTTTTATCGCATCTCACTCTCCTCTCTGTCTTACTTTCTGGGTCAAATCGCTTTTTAAAGGGGCGCTATGCAGTTCAGGAGAAGATGTTCAAACTCAGAAATACTTATTTTTTCCATAACTGAATAAACAAGCTGTTCTCAGAGGAAAATAAGGTCCCCAGAACACTGTTTGAAGCTAGAAAGGTGGCAGGGTCCGCCAAATATGAACACAGTTGAAATTGTGTTGTCCTTTAAGGTCAGTTTTTCAGTCATGAAAACAAAGACAGTTTGTTTATTTACTTTGTTTAGGCATAGAAAAGTAATTGAGGATCTTTATCTCCTTATAAAAATGTCTTCCCCAAAACTACATAGTGCACCTTTAATGTTATATTCATCGTAAACCAAACTGTACGACTGAGTGTCTGACATCTCTTTAAGCTCTTTAGCTAAACTTGATGATGAAAACTCATCTGCAAATCCCTCTTCACACTTCACTGGTGTATAGGTCTTGTTTACTTGCTGGCCTGGAACACTTCTAAAGCCACTCCTCTGTGCCTGAGTTCGGAGCCCAGTTTGCATATGTGGCTTCATCCCTGCGGGAGTATCTCCTGCTCAACTAACACAACAGGTGCCTGGTATCCAGAGCTATAGCAATGCGTACTATACTGTGTGTGTGTTGAATTTTTGCCCTCAAGCCATAAATTCTGCTTCTTAAAGTCCATCTATAGTGGACATGCTTGTCCAAAAGTCCTCCTAGCCAGTGTGTTATCAAGAGTTGAGAGACTTTTCAGACTTAGTGTTGGCTCACGTGTGTATAGATTGTTGCCATAGTTTTGACCCCAGGGGAGGTCATTATCTGGTGTACCTTTAAGTTTTGCGCTGTACTCCGTCTTGTCAGACTGGCTCCTCCTCACCAGCGTCCCCAGGTTGAAGTCACCTTTGGCCGTGTCATCAGCCACAATAGTGTCCGTTTTCCTCCTCTCCAGGTAACGCAGGAACACAGGCCGGTTCCTCCTCTTTATCACTTTCTCCTTCTCTTTCTCCTTCTCCTTTTCGCTCCCGCCGGCCTCGTTGGGATCCATGGTGGGGCCCTCAGCTCGCTGGGTGCCTCCAGACCAGTCGAGGGGAAGAGAGAGGGACAGGAAGAGGGAGAGAGAAACAGAGAAAGGGAGGGAGACAGAGCCTGGGAAGTGCAACAGGTGCTCTGTCCACTGTGCACTGACTGCCAGCTCTGCACAGGTAATCTAGCTCCTCCCCATGTCTACCTGTCATGAGAGCTATGCAGCCACACCTCTCCGCTGCTGTGCTATGTTCTTCCCTGCAGGCGTTTATGTTCATCAAGGGAGAGAAAGTGTTGAGATGCACTTTCTCTCCCCTGAAGGTTTGAAGACAGCGGGGATGATCATCAGCTTCTTTCTGCTCCGACTAAAACTAAAATGTGCTGCAAATAAAATGCCAAGAGGCCTCATAGAGACTCTAACAAAGTGAAAATGTTGACAAGGAAGTATTCATGTAAATAGCACGGGTGCTGTAAATGACACTCAATAATACAGAGAGCTTTTTATTTCACACACTGATGAATCAGGGAATTTCCAAATCAATTGAGGAGAATGTTTTATGTCTTCAGTGTACCTGTACGGAAACAAACCTCTCAGCAAGTCAAGGAAATGTTAAATAACACCTATTTTATTGTGAGAGTGACCACATTTGACCTTGAAGGTCTTCATCAGAGTATTTCGTATCCTGGGGAGGACCTTTAATGACAAAACCGTTTTATTGTTTTGTAATAATAAAAATAGCCATGTTTTGAATAAAGGCTTTTTAAACTAATTTGAGTTTTGTTCCTGCTACATGCATGAGTTACAAGTTAGTTTTTTCCTCTCATGCAGGCCCTTTTCTTCAAGACCATCTGCAAGTTTCTTGAGTTTCATAATACAAAGATATAAAAATCCTTGAGCACACCACAACCTCTTTTTCATAAATCTATTTTATCGTATTGTTAAGATGCAAAAATATTCCCGCATTTGACTGACTTCTGGTGCAACTCAGTGCTTATTTAGAAACAAATCAAACCTTATGGCAGGCCAACTTTTGCACGTGGGCTCCACTTTGGGCTGCCGTGCTATATATGCTCTGTTCGACCACCCTTTATCCCTCTCCTCGACCCTGATCATCCACCAAACACAACCCTTATCCTAGCTATCTAGAACCTCAAGCCATTTCAAATAAAACTACTTTCATGCGACATAATGGCTTGGTCTTAGTGAAATGAAAGAAACCCTTCACGCGCTGTACATATTGTTTGAGCAGTGTTTAAGGACTTGATACAAGCTGCGCTCATATGTGTTGACTGATAGCTGTGTCAGGTTATTGGTTTTCAGTGGTTTTGAGGTTGTGGTGAAAATCTGAGTTTGAAAAAATCCTCAAATTGTCATATATAATGCATTTTCTATCTTTGTTACCTGATCCAAAAATGTATAATTTCTATTGCCAACCCATAACTTGACACTCAACTTGACAGGAAACCTGGTTCGACAGGTAATTCATTAACACACAAGCTGCCACAATGATTTCTGGTCATAGCAACCAGATACCACGTTCCTTGCCAGAACAATGAATGGATGCATTTCCTCCCCATTGAACCACAGGTAATGAGGGCTCCCATTGTGTTTTCAGATCCCTGTGCAGTGTTCTCATTGCACACCTGTTTAACTTCTGTTAGACTAGATGAACACATATGGCTCACCACTATATGTCAGCTGGTCACCAACATAAGACATCATCATCATTAATGTGTGTATTCAAGGAAAACTCAAGAATGAAATTATTAAATGTTGATATAGTGTCTCATGTTCTTCTCTGTTAAACAAGCACAGTTAAATTCTGTTCAAACATAACAGACGTCAGTGTCAGCAGTATGACATAACTAAGGAGGGTTTTGTAACATAACATACTGAACGATCACATACCCTATACAAACATGCAAGTCAGTAAACAATGTTATCTCCGGTGCATTGACCGTGTTTGTTTATATGACATCATGACACTCAGGGTGTGGCTTTTCTTGACCTGCTCTAAGAGAGAAGTGTACTCTTTCAAATGAATTCACACCTCCAGTAATCCTCTGGGGCTAGCTGCACATGGTTAGTTGTTCAAACTTCACATAGAAAGCAGTCGTTATGGAGCACTCGGGAACATGATCCATGGTATCACGGGAGAACTGTAACGATGTAGCACATGTTTCTGTCAAAGGCTATGGAAATGTAAACATAACCACATTTGTAGCTTAACATAATGTTTTCTGGTTTCTACAGTGAATTGAGTGTCAAAATAAAGTTACTACATCATCATGGTTTGTGCAATCAGGATATTTTGAAATGCAAATTTTAAATTTCACTTAAGTGAAAATGTATTCCTTGTGAAAAGAGAGTTTCTTGTAACAACTGTATTTGATAACAAGCTGTTCATAATGTTATTTCAGTCTAAGCATTTGGTATTTGTTCATTATGTATGCGGTTATAAGTGTTTTCTGGATTTCTGGATTTTTACATGTTTTATTTTAACTTTTTCTCACTCACTGTCTGTTTAAGTCACTGCATCTCCAGACAGAACATCATGGTTGAATTTCCGCCTGCATGCATTATTTTTTTTTCAGTCCAGTACCATGATTTTCAGTACCATGATTTTTTTGTTCAATCACTCCAACCCTCCTGCAAATTTGCAAGGTCCACAGAGAGTGGCGATCGCAACATTGCAAATTTCAGGAGGGATTGATTTGAAGCAACAAATCATTACATTGAAGAAGCTTAAACCAGAGCATAGTTGACATTTTTGCTTGATAATTAACTTGAATAGTTTATATATTTATTTTTAATTGACTTATTGTTTTCACTACTTCACAACAGATTTCTCATAAGCACTATGAATTATACTCCTCAAACATAAATATCCTCGTTATTTTACACTTCTGTTTGAAAGCGATTGTGACCACCTACAGCATGTTTCCAGCCAAAATTTTTTTTAAATAAAATGCTAAAAGAAACAAACGCTATATGCCTTATTTTTCAGCAGCAGCTGGAGCCAGCCAGGCGAGTGAATACAGAAAGTGGAAATACTCATGAAACGTCTTCCACAGCCACAGACTAACTGCTCACCACTTGGGCACCATCACTGGAAGAGTCATGGTTGAGCGCTTAGCTTATGGGCACCTTGACAGAAATTGAAGGAAGGGCCACTCTTCTCATTTGACTCTCAAATCGAGATTTTTTTAATCAGTACCAAGGGTATAACTGATCAAAGAGACATTTTAGCCGCCTGCGGACCTTCAACAGTCTCACACAATCCTGCCACAACAGCCCAGTTCACCTCCTTCATCATGGTGTCAAGTCATAATACTTCTGTCCACATTACAGGTTTATACCATGAAATATTTTCTTGAAGCAACACACAGGATTTTGTGCTCAGCAGAATCAAAGTATTTTGGCAACAGTATCAAAGAAAAGCATGCACTTTGAAATTCTGTTTAACCAGCTTTTATGGCGGCCGGCATGTATGTCATTTGTTTGAACATAGACCGACCTATGCAACACTAAAGGAGACACATCAAGGTGACTTGGAGTGGGTTGGGTGTTTGTTCAAGGCACAATGGATACATATGGACTTTGATCTCATGATGTACCCTTTTGTGGAGATAAACAACACCAAAACCATTAACTTCAGGTTATAAAAGCAAAAGCAGTGAGACATTAAAGCAAGAGCTACAGGGACCTTTATGGTTGTTCCAAAAATGGAAGCCAAGTTTCCCAGAAAGGAGGAGGAGGCTAATTAACACTGCACTCTTCTCTACTGAACATGGAAGGATAGATTGTAAAAGCTGTGTTTTATCCTAATCTTAGCGACAAAAGACATAAACATGTATTGTACTATCTTTCTTTTACTGGTAGTAACTAAAACCATTGTAACTATAGTAATTTTTAGTCCGTTAGCTGGAAACAGCAAAAATTAAACAGGCCAACAAACATCAGAGTAAAAATAAAATAAAATAAAATAAAAAGAGTGATCTTCCTGCTATGCTTATCAATTAAATATGCCCATTATGCCCGATAAGAAATTAA
The DNA here is from genome assembly GCF_040436345.1 of Pagrus major. Taxonomy (NCBI): domain Eukaryota; kingdom Metazoa; phylum Chordata; class Actinopteri; order Spariformes; family Sparidae; genus Pagrus; species Pagrus major. The sequence goes on from NC_133215.1 coordinate 14,679,552, forward strand.
CAACACTATGGAAACTGTGCGTGTGTTTGTGTTGTGCGTTTTGTGGGAACAGATTAGCTAGGTGGCAGTAAAAGGAATCATGCAATGGAAGAATTGTGAAGTTTACACACTGTAGAAAAGAGATATGACTTCCGGTTGCAACCAATTTATTATCAAAATAAAAGTGTTATAGGGAAGAAGCAGCTGTGGCCTGTTAAGGTGCAGTGAAACATATCTGTTTCTACAATATTCAAGGTATGGTTAAAAATCGGTTAAACATATGTAATATGTGATATGTTTTGGTGACTCCACTGATCTTTCTTGTAGGCCTGTCGCACCTAGCATCAGGCCGAAGATACCATAAAATGGTGAGCTACCAAAACTTAATGGACAAATCTTGGCAAGATTTCTATTGCATGTTCATGATCAAATAAATAAATAAATAGATGATAATAATTTAATTAATAAATACGAAATAATGGCTTGCAGGCCTCCATCCTTGTATTCTTAGGTAATTTTAGCTTTTCTGATATAATGAATTTTCTATTCCCCAAATGTGATCGAAATTTATGAATTTTTAAAGTGATCATGAGGAATTTTTGTTGATTCTTGTTGATTCTTTGGACAAAAAGCGGTAGATCTGTCAGAAAGATCTTTGCTAGCGTGTACCGGCGACGCGTGCATTTGTTTAGGAAGCAAGTGACATGGAGACCACAAGATGGATCGCGATGAGGTAATGTATTATATGTATTATCTGTAAATCAAGCCAAAAGGCAGTAGTATGGAAATAATCTGTAAAAAAAAAACCACAAAGAGCATCTGTTGTTTACATCAGGGAAAACCCAAAAATAAGTCCATGATGTTCCAGGGCCTGGCATCAGCCTGGACCGCCATTATCACCACTGTTGATGCTATTATTTTGAAAACCACTGAGCGGAAGCCCTGGCGTCACTCTCGCGTGATTCACGTCGGTGGATGTGGGGGAGCGCGCGGTGGAAAACGGGAAGCAGGAACCGACGGAGGGGGGAGACGTGTGTATAATGAGACCGCTGCTCCTGCGCTGTTCGCCCGGCTGCCTTGTGACAGCTCTCGGCTCATTTTCCGCTTCTCGAAACAAACTCGTCACACAAGCAGCGGCGGTTCCTCACCTGTATTATCTGAGAAACACGATGCACTATCACACGGAGGAGAGAGGACACCCCCATTCTCCCGACTACCGGATTTATTTTAGTAAGTTAACCATCGCCACCATGATGGGAGAAACCATGTGTGTCCCCTGTATTTCGGTTACCGGGTTATTACGAGCATGAGGTGTCTGACAGTCACCGCAGCTCGACCTCCGGGTCCAGGTACACGTTTGACCTCTGGAGCTGGAAGCGAGAGGGTTTTTGTCGACATGTGGCGCTATTAGCACGTTGTTTCAGTGTCGAAACCTCGCTAATGTTAGCCCCCCCAGTTTCCAGCAGGTTTAAACAGTTCACAGGCAGAAAGAAGAAGGATGGTTGACTGGACGGTACTTCCTCACGTGGTGTTACTTCCTGTTGGGTGGTCACGCGGAAGGTAGCTACACAGAAAAGAGAAATACTGGTCTATTCTCATCAACAGTATACAATTCAGCCATGTATATCAAATTAAGTTAAACTAATGGCATTGTGAAGCAGATATTGGTTAGTTTTCCGTATCATAATGAACTAATTGATAGATTTCATTCATTATGTTTGGTTTTAATGGTGATAATGTAGCCTATATGTGAGCCATGTAAGCTTTATAAAATATCAAGTGTATTCATACAGCTTTTAATACACTACTCAAAATCAGTTAGGGATATTGGGATATGGACGCACAATAAAAGTCAATTGATGTGTTGCATTATTGTTGGGGACTAGACATATTCAAAAAACAAAGTAAAAACTGAAATATGTCACAGAATAACTAATTTTGAGTGGTGTATAAACAGGAGAAAACATTAGTCACATTAGTATTGCTGAAAATGACGTCCAGTATAACCAATAAATCAACAATAAGTTATTTTCTAATCAAACAAGCCCCTAAATTGATGATACCAGTTGTAACTGACAGTGCAAAACTAGGTTTTTAGTGGCATCTAGTGGTTAGGTTGCAGATTACATTGCAACCAACTGAATACACCTCATTCCACCAAGGGAAGGCTATAGGAGACACTAAGGTGGCTTCTAAAAACGTGAAACGCCCACTCTTGAGTCATTTCTGCCATTAAATCCCATTACACACTGGACCTTTAAGTCACTATGTATTTCCACGGGTTCTGTTCGTTTATATCGTCCCTTCTTAAATAAACTAAACTAAACGATGACATTAAATGTTTTGAAAAAAAATCTTCACTTGATGTCTACTTGTCAGCTTTTCCTGGTGCTTTTCAACAGCCTTCCTTAGTGGATGGAATTTATTATTTTGTCATGGAGATAGCTCGCTATCTGTATCAGTGACAACTGAGCAACTCCATCTGCTGAGGAAGAGAGTGAGATGTGGTTGAAAGTCATAGAAGACACTTGTAGTAAGCAGACAATTATTGTTTCCAGGATCAGGAATCTCACTTATATTCTTCATCTTTAGTCGACAGTCATGAGTATTGTATTAGACTTAATATACACAAAATCAGAATATATTAAAAGATTTCCTGTAGTGAAATGTTTGTTTTGTCAGATGTTAAGGTTTGCAGCCAAAACACGTTTGTTATCAGGTTGTTTGCTATCAATACTTTTGCCGAACTTGACCACGATGTCACGATTCATTCTAAAGACAGACAAACCCAAGACACCAGAAACTATACTGACCAGAGATCAAACTATTTCTGTTGGCAGTCTAATAATTGTATGACTTCTGGGATCGTTGATGTGTATGGAGGTTTTATTTTTGAACTTGTTTTTGTTTGTTTGTCATAGAAACCTCTGAAGGAAAATACATTTCACCGTTCCATGACATTCCACTTATAGCCGAGACAGAAAAGGTAACTTTTTGATTGCAGACGATTTTGTTTTTGTTTGATAAATACTGCAGATATTTTATGACTATGTTTAGCTATTAACATGCATAAACATTATATTCCCACCAGGAATACACTGATTTGGTTTTTCTGTTACAGGACAATGATGTGCCAGCTAAAAAACTCAAGAAGAATGAGAGTGAGGTACATCAAATTCATTTAATTATGATCAGTATTACCACCTGAAAACATCCACCCCAGCATATACTGCATATAGCTTTCTTCTGCACTTACAGGTGCTCTTCAACATGGTTGTGGAGGTTCCTCGTTGGTCAAATGCTAAAATGGAGGTAAGAAGGGTAGAGATACAGTACCTCATATTAAAGGAATATTGATGTCATTATTACACTTTCCAAAGGCTGACATAAGTAATTTTAAGTAAAAACACTGCAGGTGTGCATGAACAGGTTTGTCAACTTTCATTTAATAATAATGATAATAATATATTTTCCAAGAGTTAAACATAGCAATAGCCTGGGGCTATTTTATTTATTATTTAATGAGACCCTACATTGATGATAGCAGTTGTATCAGCCAGTTTCTTGGTAGGTTACAGACAGTTATGCATTAAGTGCTTAATTAAAATGTCCAATTACTTGCCTTCTATGTAGTTAACCTAACAGTAACTTGAGGCTGCTGATATTTAAATAAATAGCCTAGCGTTCGCCAGAAGCTGAGGCTTTGAGTGTATTCTTTTAACACTGGCAAAAATATGCACTTGTAAATAAATAACTCATAAATGCACACACCTACATACACCTTCATAAGTTCTTCACTTTCCAGATTGCAACAAAGGAACCACTGAACCCGATCAAACAAGACGTAAAGAAAGGAAAGCTCCGGTATGTTGCCAACATATTTCCCCATAAAGGTTACATTTGGAATTATGGGGCAATCCCACAGGTGAGGAAATTGTCCTGTACATTAGGTTACATACATTAGGGTTACATTAGAATTTAGGTCATTATGATTTTTATTTTTTGTGACATGTTTTATGCCCATGTCCATCATCCTCATGCTGTATTGATGTTGATCCCAGTTATGCCCATGTGGATTTATGTGCATTTATATGTATTTATTTCCAAGTAGATAGTTTAAATGGTTTTGAAATCTAACTGTTTCTTGCAAAAGACATGGGAAGACCCAAACCACACAGACAAAGAGACAAAGTGTTGTGGTGATAATGATCCCATTGACGTCTGTGAGATCGGCACCCAGGTAAGACCCCCAGAGATATATTTATCCAAATTCTATAGTTATTGGATGTTTTTTGCTCACTTAATAAACACTTATAAACATTTATAATAATAACTTCATTTTGTGGTTGATTGACTTGACTGTTTTTATGTTGGTCTGTTCTTCAGGTGTGCTCTCCAGGTCAGGTGATTCAAGTGAAAGTGCTTGGCATCTTGGCCATGATCGATGAGGGAGAAATGGACTGGAAGGTCATCGCTATCAATGCTAAAGATCCGGATGCCAAAAGCTTAAACAGTGGGTGTTTTCCCCAGATCATCTAGAAACTACCTTATGCTGATCCATTCTCCAAACATAGGACGATCTTAAGTCATGAAATTTAGGCTTTTTATCTGGAATCAAGAATAAATGTCATGGAAGTAATGCAGAACCTTTTAAGATTAGCTACCCAATCTCCAGAACCTGTCGGATCTGCATTTGTCCACATACTATAAACAAGGTTTTTATATACATATTTTTTCATATACGTAGTTCACATTCAAGTGATTACATTTTGAAAAAGTATTTGCAGAAATCCTTGAGAAGTTTGCCAGCCCAGACAGTTACAGCAGACTAGCTCTCTGTAGTTAAAACACTCATTGAGAATGAACCCTACGGAGTTTTTATTGTCAACATGGTTTTGTTTACATTCAGAGTTTCTTTCCAAAACATTGTGTCTTTGCTCGAGGCCAAACAAACATGTTGAATTCATTTTTTTAACCTCATACAGTATTTGCAAAACCTGTTTCTCAATATAAGAGAAGCCTGCATTGTTTAAGCTGCAGCTTTCTCCTAATGGTTTAATCAGACATTTCTTTTTTACTAACCATTATAAATTCGTTATGTTTATAAATGGAAGGATATTCATATTCAACATATTTTTCTTTGAGATGTAAACCAAAAAAACAAATGTAATTGGAATGCAGATTCATATCTAGTTCATACAAGACAAATAAGATGCAAATTGCTCCTCTGATCTTATTCTGTTGAATGTGTTTTTGTTTCCTCAGGCATAGAGGATGTCCGAAAGAGTCGGCCCGGTCATTTAGAGGCCACTGTCGACTGGTTTAGGAAATATAAGGTGCCTGATGGAAAACCTGAGAACCAATTTGGATTCAATGGACAATTCAAAGACAAGGTACTGCGACCTTTGTATCAACAAATACAGTAGATCGATAAGACATGACTGTTTGTGTACGAGGGGTTGGACTCCATTGTGGTTTAAGTGGATAAAACTAAATAGGCTCAAATGAGTTGCTCCCCGAAGAAATCAAAATGTCTTTCTCTCTGACATTCTTTGTCCTTTTCTCAGGACTTTGCAGTTGAGATCATTAAGTCCACCCACGAGCACTGGAGGGCACTAGTGCAGAAGCAGACGAATAGTGGAGGAATTGAATGGTGAGTTGGATGAGGTAAAACCCCTGCAGTGTGTGTATGTATGTGTGTGTGATGTACATGTACTGAACATTATTCCTTTTTTCTTTTCAGCAAGAATATCTCCTGCTGTGAGAGCCCTTTCAAATGCAGTGCAGACGAGACCAAAGATGTGGTCCAGTCGGTGAGGACTTACATATGGTGTTGTTTCACATTGATGATAGCTGAAAGCTGTATGAGGCTTAGGTTTGGTAATTGTCATCTATATCATTTGACACCCCAGGCCCCTGCATATGGCAGTGCACATCCTGTGTCTCCAGATGGTAAGTAAATAGTGACACACTGACTTTTAGGTTTTTAATGTTGCGACACTAATTTATTTATTTATTTTTTTTATCTAAATCTTTTCTTGCACAGTGGATAAGTGGCATTTTGTCTGAAGCCCTAACACAATATGGAAACCAACAAAACTTAACATCACATGAAGCAGTTGCATCTTTTGTAAGCAGCTGGATTTATTTTTGGTAAGAACTCATTCTCCGATGTATAAAGTGCCATCTACATTTATCATACAACAATTTGTTGGGGGGGGAGGACAACGACACTAATAGCCAATACATTGAAAATATTAGCAACTGAAGATCTGTACTTTTGTAATGTTAAGTAAAGAACCAGTAATAAGATGTGTTTTGTGTCTGGACTTTGTGTTAAGATTGAAAGTCATGCTAACGCACTCTAATTTTTGTTTTAGAATGTAATTAATCAGTGCTTGTAATCACAAACACAACGCAATTTGTATGTAACAAGAAAACATGTCTCCCTGTTTGGGTAAATAAAACAAATAAGACTTGAACATGATATGATCTCTTTCCAGTTTCATCCGTAATTACATATTAAAAACGTACACATGTTGACAATAATGAACACAATATAGATATTTGTATTAATTTGGAGTAACAAATCAAATTGCTTTAAATAAATATAAATTTTATTAAAAAAACACCCACATCTCAGCAATATCAGGAATGATATAATAAACAGCTTTCAAATAAACTGCATTCATTACATTACAATACTTACAGTATTAATACCCATCCTTAATTCCATTTTTTTTTTGTAGCATACCAAACTTCAGGAGAACAAGGGAAGCCTTAAAAAATAAAATGACAGGCAAGAAGTTGCACATTTTTTCTCTATACCTTTAGTGTCTAACTGCAAAAAGACCAAGTGTGTATCAACTGCTAGCTTAACCCTTGAGCTGAGCACATATAGTGTACTAGCTAAGCCCAGAAAGTCATTCAAGTAATGTTGACTCACTTAGAAACACTCTGAAGCATCTTCAAGTATGGCTATGCTTTTAACCCGCTATATCTTAGACACCTTGGCTTTCTTAACCACAACCTGCTACTGTAGCTGGGTCCTGTACAACGAAATTCAACATTTTTATGTAGATTTATTTTACAAAACTGGAACAGTTAAAAAACAAAAACTATAACTTCTAATGTCTGAGCGAACAAGGTACTATAACTGTAAACATTGCTGTGACAGTGAGCATACATTTACAAAGACCTCCTGGATAATCTAACCGTGATCATTCTTTAACCTGAAAGAGCGAAAAAGGATATTTAAAGATATGATGAGGATTGCTGATGGAGGAGCTGTGGGTCAATTCGACAGAACTAGAAGAATCTACATGAACATTAAAGAATGAGCTGTATTCCTGCAATACAGGTTCTTGGTATGTACAATGTGACATAATTTATTTATTTTTTTAACACATTTACAATCTGTTTAAATAAAACATTTTGTAATTCTTTATTACATATTTTTTCCTGAAAAAGAAATGAAGTGCTTTCAGAAAATGAATATGTTGAAGAGTGGGGTAAGTTGTTACTATCACATGACAGTCATTCCATTATATATCGCATTAATTAAATCAAATAGACAGGGAAGAGAAATCATTATACAATTGCTTAGTGGTTATAAATAAATTTAACTATACACTGGCACAAAGATGTGCAACTACATTTATCACTGCCCTGGTCTTGCCTCATAGCAAAAGCAAATACATTGCTTTTTATTTAGTCAATATCATACTTTCCCTTTAGTCAACTCAGTGCATATATGTTCAAATTACTTTTAAAAGGTTACCACCATCCTACTAGCTAAAATATAAGTAAAAAATTGCAGGAAAGCATCTTTTTTCCTCACAAAATAATTTTGTCTGTGTGAAGTATAGAATTGGATTCAGGATGCAATGGCAAGTACCTGAATGATAAAAAGACAAGATGAATACAGGCGATGAAGATGCACACAAAATTGACATTGAAAATGTCCCTGATTTTACAGTAACATCAAAGATTTAAGTTCAAGTAGCACTTTCTACCAAATTGATAAGAAAGTAAGAAATGAACTTGTTGCCTTTTGGTGGCCTGAAGTTGAACTGTTATTAACATTTTGAAAGTAATATACAAAGGAAGAGAGAAAAATATGTTATAATCCTATTGCCAAACTAGTTTTGAGGTATATGAGAGGTTTGTACTATACATTATTTAAAAGCCTTCTCACTGCCCAAAGAGTCTCACATTGTATGATTCTAGTAGGTTGAATAGCACCTCATGATATAAAATCAGTTGAAACCCAAAGAAACACAATGAAATAGGCTGTTAGCATTCTTTACAACACAAAATCTATAGCAGTAATTCCAAAAAGGGAAATTAACTTACTGTACAAATCTCACCTGTTTATCTTACAGTTAGATTGCAATAATTAAAGACCCCACAGCAAGCCAGCTGCCCTCTGAAACTGACGCTGAGCTTACCCTGTTTCATGTTCCTCAGTGTATAAAAAGCACATTTACTAAGCACCACAGACATAAAACTACATGTAATATTCACAGTCCAGGTTTGTCCAGGTTTCAATGAACCTAAGGTAAGGAACATTAAAAACAGTCGCTGACAACAAAGTAAACCTGGAAAAACAAAAATGACACAAACATGTACATTTTTTTTGCCTCAAAATGTTAAAAATGCACCATTAGAATGGCTCAATTTACAGTATAAATGACATAGGATAGTGAAAGAGCACCAACACAATGATAGTTTTAAAAAACAGTTTTGTGGATAGCTCATACAACCCTCTGTTATAAATTCATTAATTTAACTTTAGTGATGCTTAGAAAAAAAATCTGTCAATGTAGAGATACAGTTTAACCAGATTTTATGATTTAAAGGTATTACCAAAACATTTAACTTTAATTTAATTTAACATTAACTCTAATTATCAAAAAGTGCTTTAAGAAACACTGACTTGCCAAAAACCATGATGATGCTGATGATTTGACAGTGGGATGAAGTTTTCAGTGTCCTGTTAATAGAAGTCATTGAGTGTCACTCGTAGAGTGTGTTCTGGTTATAGTGGGAAGGCATTTTAATTAAAATAAATGATAATAAGCACACACTTTAGCACCGTGAATTTACAAAGTCAGTGTTTTATGCCAGGATGACATCTCCAAAATTTTGTTTAATAAAAATAAAGCCACCAAAAATGAAACTTTGTTTCCATTAGAAATAGGTCCTTATGTATCAGACTGAAAGCACCAGAGATTTTGACAGTGTGTGTCTTGCAAAAGTTGCCAAACAAAATAAATACATCCTAGGGAAGGTCAACTAGTAAAGCTTGATTGTTTAAGAGGTGAAAGACCTGATGTGAAAGGTGAATTATATCTCATCTAATCACAGGTTCCTTTTTCAATGCAACACTGTTGATAACCTTACGGATAGGAAGGAGTGTAAAGATGAGGCCAGTGGTGCTCGTCTTGGTTTGTCAGCAAAGCACCGTAAGAACCAGTAAAGCACCGTCAGTTGTCTTCTTCATGAATGTTTACTATACAAACTGACTGTAAGGCCCTGTGACCTTGGTGAAGGCGTACGGAGATGTACTGACATAGGTGTTTGTTGTGCACGACAAGGACCCCTCCATCAGTGCCTGGATAAAACGCTTGTAAGGAGGCTCCCCGGTGGATTCTGATGACTCTGTATGCTCACGCTTCACCCCCTTCTTGCCCTTGCTAGGTGTCCCCTCACCACCATTTCTCTCTGCATCTTCCTCCTTCTCTCGAGCCTTCTCTGCCATCTTGGCTTCCCACAGTGCCAAACCATGCTTGGCCTCATTCATATTTTTGTGCTGGTAGAAGACCAAGGAGATGCGTGTTGGGTGGTTGCGGTCAGGGTTTTTAAGAGGTGTTGTGGCGTGAAGCTCCCGTTTTGCACACTCAATGAGGACTGAGCCATGGCTTGGTGCAACTGCCACACCACCAATGTCAGGGTCCAAGAAGTTGTGCTCATTGTCTGACCACATCTCAGGCTTTTGCGGGGTTGTTGGTGTCTGTGGTGTTCCAGGCTCCTGCTTAATACCAGAACCCATGAGGCTCCCATTAGGCAGACCTAACCCTGACTGTGTTTCAGGGTTTAAGCACCCACCACTTAACGGAGTAGAAAGCATCTGTGGACGAGGCATGCCCATCTCCGTCTTGATTTGCATATGGAAAGGATCTTGGCCTGGGGGTAAGATTTGAGGGCTCCGAGATAGGTATGGATTTGAGTATCCTCCAAACTGATTGCCTTTGCTCACAGCAGCTGTATAGTCTAGACCTCCATGAGCTGAAGGTGCTCTTGAGAGGGGGTCCATGAATTGGGTATCTGAGACTCCATTAGGACCACATGGGGCATAAGGTCTCATGGGGTGAACTGGCCTCATACTGCAGGCATCGTAACCATTGACCTGTAAACCTGGCTCACCATACCTTGGAGGATAATTGACTCCATAACGTTGATGCACACCGTACTGCTGCTCTGTATAAAGCGCTGGCCGTTGCTGTCGATACATGTCCAGGTGCTTTGGGTTTGAAGCATAGTATGGATGGTAATTGTCAATGGGCATTCCTCCGTTACATTGATAACCTGGGTATGGACGATTTGATCCGTTAATGTAAGAGTTTGGTACATGTAGCGGGGAGGGGTAAGGGCTAGCTGGTGTTGACGGCTGAAGGGGATACATGCTGCCTGGCTTGGAAGTGCTTGGGAAAGACCCAGGGTGGTTGGGGAACCTGGGGTAGCTGGTTGCATTTGGTGAGCCAGGATAAGGGGGAAGAATGCTCTGGTGCTGTTGTTGCTGTAGTTGCTGTAGTTGCTGATGATGGGCCCCAAGGGGGTGTGTTCGTTGACCTGACTGTAGGGTTGCTCCCAAAGCACCTGGAATAAGTCCTAAAAAACAAAACACCCAGAAGATGAAGGCCTAAGCAGCAGCAAAGAGATGAATTTTGTCAATTCTATGGTTTTTCAGTGCTAATTGAATATGTTCGGAACATTTCCCTACAAAAATAAATACAATATTTAAGATGTAATTTCTGAAATGTGTCTGAATAAATGTTACCTACCTGCCATAGTACTCTGGGTGATATTCTCGTAAGTGCCAGCTTTTGCCTTGGCCAGCAGGGCCTTCTCTGCCTTATCATTAGAGCTTTCCAGCATGGCATTCTTGTTGGCAGCTGCCTTCTTAGCATCCAGCTTTTTTTGCCGGCAAGACTTGGCGGGTTCTGCAAGCATGCGCACCTGGCGGCGGAAGGCACTGAGGACTTGGATGGCGCCTGACTTGATCTTCTCCTGCTGACCCTCCTCACTGCCAAATTCATCAGTGGTGGAAGCCTTATAAAGAGGCAGTACATGGAGCTGCTCATCCTCTGGTATCTTTCCAATCTCGCGGTTATCCTCCCTTGTTAATGTACACACCTGGAAAAAAAAGGGTGAGTTAAATACTCTTTGTTGGGGATGTCATGGAAATGAAGTACCAAGTCTGCTTTTCTTATTCCCATATTTGTCATACTTCAGTGGGACATTAGGCAACGCTTGTGTGCTGTTTGAGGCTCTGTATCTGTTCCTAATCAAATACAACATTCATAGACAGATATACATTTCCCAAGTTTTGCTTACCACAGTGCTGCCTCCCTGCATGTTGTGGAGGTCTCTGTGAGCATGGGCACAGAAGTCCAGACAAGCAGTGACCCCAGAGAAGGGACGACCGTCCTTGAGACCCAGACGACAATCTGGTGCCCTGTGTTCATGTTCCACCTGTGTACAGAAAACACTCAGTAAACGGAATAGAATACTAAGAGTTTCTGAAGGTCACCAAACAATGTGGTTGGGAAATCTTTACAAAACTGATGTAAGTAGATGTCAATGTAAATGCAGATACTCTCATAAAATACCGATGCACAGTGTAAGGTTTGACCTATTGTTGGTAATGAATTCCTCTATGCAGGTTGCATTACTCGCATGTTATTCATGTATACATGTGACTCAAAACATGCTTGATTTAGATTTAATGTGAAAATCAGTTACATCTTTGAGTAAAAATTTGATGTAGAAGGGAAATGGTCTATACAATGTCCAGATATACTCACTTGGTTTCCATAAGCTTCAGGTGCCAAACTTTTATACAAGGGACCCAGTAAGGTTGCCAGATTTTGAAAGTTTTGCTCTATTTTCTCTTCCTGAAAGACAAAAATGAGCACATTTACATGACAACAATAATCCAATAACTGGCAATAATCAGGTTATGAAAATAATTTGATTTGACGTGTTTACATGCACTTTAGTAATGGGATAATGATAAAAATGGGTTTACATGATTCAGTTAATTAGTTGGATTTCTTTCCAAGCACATGAAGTATAACTGTTTTTTTTTTTGTTTTTTTTAAACATACTGTCAACATGGCGTTGCTTGTCACGGCGTCTCCGCCGGTCAGGGATGTCCTTATGTGGGATTTGTTAGGTTTGCAAAACATGCAAAATGAAAAATTATGCATGTGAGCAGAAAACGCATCCACTTGCGTTTTAACAACATCTGGGGGGGTTTTTTTGGACGTTTTTACACATGCGCAGAATAGTGGGCAAAAACTAGGTGTGTTTATCGGATTTTTCATAATCCGTTTTTTATCCAAGAAAGCATATCACATTATGCTGTTTACATGACTACTTGAATAATCTGGTAAATGCAATGGAGTTAATCTGGTAACTCCATAAATCAGATAATGATTGCTTTATTAGTGTGCATATTATATTAAGGGTAACTATGGTGCACAACTAATACTTCTATTTTATTCCTTTTTTTTTTTTTTTTTTTATCATTATATTACCTTACCTCCCTTACATCATCTCCTAGTAGCTTGAATTTTCTTGGTATTTTGCTCCGGGCAAACTTGCAGCCGTTGTAGTACATACTCCAGGAGCAGCCAAAGGAGAAAGATGCTCCACAGGTGTCGGGATCTAATCCCTGGCATGCGCAGGTCCTCCTGAAGGGTGAAGACAAAAATTTGATTGTGTCATTATTGCCCAGGATATTCAGTGTTAGCCAGAATTGAAGACTGAGGATGAAAAAATAATGAAAAGGGCAAAAGCCCCTGGAACAAAACAAAAGCAATAACTACATTTTCCTTTTTATAAAACTACCTTGTATAATTATAACACTCATTATTATGATTATCTTAACTTCTGTGTTTGGTTAAAGACTACTGTACTACAATTTTGGGTTCTGTAGTGCTGACACTTACTCCTCATTGAGAGCACAGCGTCTCTGGGTGAGGGCTCCATGCTTTCTTAGAGTATCACTTAGCTCGAGGTAGAGGCGGTCAGCTAGGCTGGGTAGTATGCCCTCCCAGACCAGGATTACCACAATGATGCAGGCTGTGTCACATGTGTGACCAGTACGTTCCCGCACTAACACCAGTAGCTTTTCTTCTGTACTAGATCGACGAATTACCTGAAACGTGACAGGTGTAAGAATTTGTTCACATGCAGATAGTTGAGACAAACATTTCTTGAATGAAATATACAAAATTATACAAAAAACATTCTTACCCATTTTGCTATGGGGCACCCCTGTGTACTCTTCCCTTCCTTGCCGGTGTATATTACTTTCTCAATCCTGATGGCACGACCAGTTAGACCAGACCTTCAAAGCAAAATAGAGGCATTAAAGTAAACACAGGTAAAATAGTACACAGTGGCTGTGTTACACAGTCCATGTTTACAGTAATTTTCAAGAAGTCAATCAGCAGTTAACCTTTTCTCCATCGACTCCCGTATACTGGCAACACTAGGCGCTGACCCCAAGTGAGTGTAGTATGGGCCTTCATCCTTCTCACTGATTTGTTCTAAATATCATAAACGAGCACAAATTAATATTTACACACAAATTGATTAATCATGTTTCAGAACCAACATCATGAGACTCACCGACACAGTGGCAGGATGCAATGTCATATTGTGTTTTCATGGGGGTATCCAATAGATTCCGTATAGGGGTGTCCAATAGCTTCATAGGAGACTCCATAAAGCTTTGTAAGAGTTGTTCCTTCTTAGGGGTGGAATCAGGAGGTTTTTTTAGAGCTACATTGACTGGGGCAGCCGCTGGTAGTTCCACTCCACTCATGTCCGTGTTAGTTGACAGAATTGTGACAGGCCCAGAAGATTCCACCTTCACTTTATTTGATGGATTAATGACAAGCGATTTCTTCTCAAACACAGGTGAAAGCTGGTACTGCCTCAGGCTTTGTTCCATAGAAGCCAAGATGCTTCCCGGCCTCTTGCTTTGATCACACAGGGTTTGTTGATTCTCCTGCTTTACTTGAATTCCACCCATGCCTGCCTCTCGCATCTGTAACTGCTGCTCCTGCTGCTGTGAACCAGGCAGCTCAAATCTGGGTCCGTTTTCCATTTTCACAGCTCTCAAGTCATGTTTGGGATCGCCAATGCTCTGAGGGGGATGAGGAGGGCCCTGGCGCTCCTGCTTTTGTAACAGGTGCATACGCAGGGCTGCATGCCTCTGAAAGTCTCCATGGGTACCCATAGGCCCCAGAGGTAGTCGAGGTCCCCTTTGGAACTGAGCACATGATATATTCAGCTGCTGTTCAGCTTTAGGATACACCTGTTGGTTTAGCGTGCCTTGTGGTAAGTGAGGTTGTGACTGTGTAGAGGTCTGGGAGATGTCCACGTGGTTGGGCTGGTGGCAGTGGTTGTTAGGCCGCTGTGGTTGAAATTGCTTGAGGTTACTGTTGCCTGAGTTTGGTGTATACTGCCTTTGATGTTGTAGTTGTTGCATCTCTGTTGTGTTATTGTAACTGAATGTTGCATGGTCGCCGTGCTGGATGTGTTGGTTGTTGGATTGAGCACTATTGTTTCTTAGAGGCTGGTTGGGTTGAAGCTGCTGCTGACCTGGCTGAGGCTGACTGCGAGGTCTGTAATTAGGAGACTTTAGCTGCTGCCCTTCAAATTGTGGTGGGTGGGACAGGGGGCGTTGTATATGACAGTGCTGTTGTTGTTGCTGCTGTTGCTGTGTTGGTAAAAACACTGGTGAAAGTATATCCTGCAGGTCAGGGTCTTCACATAAGTGCTCTGACTGCATCTGGGTGTGGTAGCGGCTGTCTGCCTGCTGATTTTGGGGAAAGTTACACTGCTCTGGCATTTTCTGGGGTAGAGACTGATGCATCTGTGGTGCTTTAGAATTTGATTGCTGCCACTCAGGGGCAGTGTTGTGCTGAGCTGGAGCACAGTGCGTTTGGGCTGGGGGACGGTCCTGCTGTTGCTGCTGGAAGCTGTTAGACCCCTGGCTGCTCTCTGTGAAAACTCCCTGTGTCTGGAATCTTTGCGCTGAATTTGGCTCCAACATCTGGCAGTGAACCTGGGGGTTAGCTGTCTGCTGCTCTGACTGAGGCTTAGCAGGGAAGCCCCTCCACACGTCCGGCTCTTGTGCCTGGGATAACGGGTCACTCACTGGTTGCTGCTGGGAATGTGAAGAGTTCAGCTTCATCCAACCTCTCTGGTGGGGAGTCGAACATGATAAGTTGGCTCTCTGCTGAGACGTGCTCTCCATCCCATTTTCTAACCCAGCATGACGTGGCTGCTGGAGGCTGGGCCCCATGGATCCAGTATTGTTGCCAGCATTTTGTTTTAAGGTCTGGGGCTGAATCCCATACTGGTGCCCCCTGTCAGTGCCATGGTGCTGATGCTGACCAGACCTAGGTTCTTCATTTTGCCCCATCTGCAATCCAGAGTTGGGAAAGGATCCAAATCCACCTGCCTCTGCTGACTGCAGAGGAGCATTTCGCTCCAGAAAAGAGTTCTGGTTAAACTCCTGGTTGGCTTTCGCATATAAACCTTGAGGGTTTGTGTCATCTGGATAACACTGCGGGCCATTCTGATGTTGTTGTGAGCCATTGGCAGTATTTGTAGGTGGTATCATGCCAGGCAGCTGACCTTGAGATAGCTCTTGACCAGAGTAAGATGGTGGCCGCTGCTGCTGTTGCTGCTGATGTTGCTGCTGCTGGTGGTCTGCTTCAAAATTGTTGGAGTATCCATTCACTATGTAACCGACAGAGTTATAACTGTTGCCTCCTTCAACACTGCCTGATGCCCCAGGTGGCTGTTGCTGTGAGTCAGGCATCTGGGTTGAATTGGGCAATCCTGAGGTTGAAGAGGGGGGTTGAGCACCTTCACTGGGCAGCTTATTTGCAAGTGAACCATTGACAGCATCAAGCTGTGGCCCAGATGTTTGTTGTGCAATTGACACTTGCTCAGGATAATACTGAGACAAAGTTTTCGTTAAAAGATCACCTGGAGTGCTTTCGATGGTTGAAGGGGGTGATACAGCACCATTTGGAATCGAAACCTGTTTATTCCTCGGTAGGCCGAAAATATCACCATTAGGAAAATGACAGTTTCTTTTGTCTAACTTAATCTCTGTCTGTGGGGTATTGCACTCAAACTCTGTTGCCTTTGTCAACTCAGGGAAGTTGTCCACCAAACTGGAGCTCATGTCGTCATTTCCTTTAATCTCAGAATCTATCTTAAGTTTCTTCGACTGGTGCACCAATAAGGACTGCTCAGTGAGTGCATGCTTCAACTCTCCATTCATCAATTCTCCATTCATCATATAGGATCCTTGATCGAACAGCCCTTGTCCTGAAGCAGGGCTGTTGCAGTTCTCCCTGTGCCTCTTCATGGAGTTTGCACCTGTGCTAGACTTGTAATGGTTCCAGTTCGTATCCCCAGTGATCTGCAGAGAATCTCCTTCTGAAGACTGGCCTCCATTCTGGAGTTTGTGAGAGATGTTGTGAGATGTGCCAAATTGTGCTAGTATCAGACTTTCTTCCGTCTCATGTCTGGCCTGTTCTGTTTCCATCTGGCCTGCTCAGAGTCCATCCACTGGCTGCCCTTTGTCCGTCCTGAAAGGCAGAAAGAGAAAGAAAAATATTAGTATACATCATTATTTAAGCAGAGTAATGTCGTAAAATACAATATTATATACTATGTAATACAAACTGCTGTGCTGATGGGACATTTTTGATTGAGTTGTGAAGTTGCTCGACTTTTGTGGTTGCACTAATAAAGATGCATTGAGCTCAGGTCATGCATTTGTTATCAAATGGAATATAGTATGAAAACAAATGTCCTTTATTGGACCTAGCATGTCTAACAGAAATGTATTTGAACCTAGATGTGTGAAAGAACTTTGATTATCTGATTTTTCTGGAGTTTGCTGCAATATGGTGAAATTAAAACTTTGCTGATCTTGGATAAGATTAAGGTTTGTCCATAAATCTGTTGAGGCTACACTAAAAATTTTCAGGAAGCCCAATCTTTTTGGTCCAACACCAACGATCCTAATGTCATTACTTTGAGATATCCTCTGCTGACATAGATCTGAGGCTTTAACTTAAAAAGTTAAAGCCTCAGATCTGAATGTGGCCTTTGTGAAGGGAAGGTCAGCAAAAAAAGTGTGTTTGCACTTGGCACTGAAGATGTATCAGCTGATAACATGATCCTGACATAGAATTAAATTCACCCTCAATGATCTCATCATTCAATCATCCAAACACCAGATAGAGACTATTGGTGAGCAAGTAAAACACAGACTCGAGGTAATCACAGGATTAAGTTGGCTACAAGTGGACTTTGAGTCACCATTTTGAATTTAGCATACACAATTTAGCAAAAGGTGTCCTGAAAGTTTACACCATGTTTGGTTGTCACATTTTTAGTGCCCAATATCAGGAATACATGGCAATATGTCTGTTTCCCTTTGAAGACCCTTGTCTCAGACTACAAGCAGTCACATCCTGTTATGAACTGTATGTTAGTAGTAAATCTTAAAATACCACAATAGGCGAAATGCTTACGGTCAACCATACAACAGTTCAGCAGGTGAAAAATAGGAAAAGGATGCCTGACTACATTGTTTTGAAACAAAGTTTTGTTAGCAAAATTGCTCATCTATCAGTTAGAGGTCAGGTTGCACAAACATAAGGAGAACTTTATCCGCCTTCATTGCACTCGAACAGCAATCGATTCAAACAGAAATATAGGGAACATGTTCTAAATTGACAGAGGAAAAAGAAAAAACTGCCTCATTTAAATGGCACATAAAACATCCAAGGCAGCTATGTTTGGCACCTTTTTTTTTTACTTTTCATCTGTGTAAAACACAGTGTAGTCAACATGTGAAACAATGACTTCTTGTTTCTTTTCAAACAGACAATGGCATGTGTTTGAATCCATTTCCTTGATTCTGACCTCACTCCAGGTCACTGCCACAAACATGAGTGTTGATTTAAATAACTTCCAATAAAGAGTGACATTGTAGAGTTAAACCCTTTTAATGAATTTGGTTTATTGGTTATAATATCAAAGAAAAAAAAAAAAAAATTAAGTTGAGTTGATTGAAGGCAGTAGGATGCGAGGTTAATGTCCCAGATGGTAGATGGGAGGAGGAGTTGGCTGCTCGTCAGCTGTTCAGTCATGGTATTCTTCACCCTTAACGCATTGTAATGTCAAATATGCTAATTCAGTTCGGTTCTCAAGTTTGAGGCCTTTGTTATCAGGGCTAAACTCATAGTATGCTTTGTGTCAGTAAGTTATAGTGAGCGCAAAATATAATCTTACCCCCACAAATGTTTCCCACATAATCATCCTGATAAAATTAACATCTTTCTGTTTTTCCACTGTTGGATTTAAGTTAATGTTATTTAAAAAGATGAGTCTAAAAACTTAAAAATAAGAGTTTGATACCAAAATAAAGGTGAATATTGCACATTGTAATGAATCTATTCAGATTGTGTATGGCATCAGCTGAGCAATTAAGGTAGCATTTTACAGCACATGGAACCGTTTAGCGAACATCAAGGCCATTTATAGACTTTGTGAATGAGAAAGTAGGTATATAAAGCTTAAACAAAGTTCTAAATAAGAGTAATTGGCAAAGAGTGAAAGTAGCTAGTGTTACAAAATCATTTAATAAAACTGATCTATGGAAAAAAGGGTCTTTGCAGAAGGCTAAGCAGCAAACAGAGCTTATGGTTTCACTTTTTTCTTTCCCTGAGCTCCCCCTCTCTCTCTCTGCCAGGAGCAGATAGATTCCAGTGATTCCAGTACAATATTGATTTCTGTCTCCCTCAATTATTAATGCGTGTCACATCCGCAGCATCTGCAAAACAATTGCGGCGCACGGGCACAAAGAGCCGCAGTCTAATCCATCATAATTATGAGCAACTCTCCTGCAGATGCTAAAGGAATGGGCAGCTGACGAGCACCAAGAGAGGCCTAGATTCAGTTTAAAGTGTTAAAGGAAAAGTATGTTTGGCAGAAGAAAGAGCTGATTGTACTAATTATGTAGAATCATTTCTGGCATGGGATAAAGGTAGCTGGAATATCCTTATACAATTTATCAAAAAACCCTGTTGTTGAGTTTGTCCTCAATTTGCGTTTAAAAGAATGTTGTAATATTTGTGTCTTGCGTGTGTGTTTTCTGTTCACGTCTTATTTGTATTTGGCTAGTTTTGACTCTTTTCACTGACTTTAACAAAGAGAAACACGCTGCTATAGTTTTCCCATTTCTATTAAAGCTTTCATAATCAATATCAAATGCAATGTAGACATCTTTCTAAACAAGCTGTGTTTGTCCCCAACCTTTGTTTTCCTACATATGTTGAGGGCGAGAAAAGATGCATTTTCCTGACTTTAATTGGTGTCTTGGAGGTTTTGTCCGCCTACGTACAAACAACTCTACACCATCACAATTACCGTCTACTTTGAATGTCTGCAGGAATTCGGAACGCTTGAGCATATTTGAAAATAATGTGGACCTTTTTTGATTTTGATATAACATGAAACCCAATAGTCTGATTCTAATATTTTCAACATTAAAGGCAGCATATGCATGTAATGGGCCATTAACCACCTTAATTTCCCCGTTTATTATACAGTGACATCTTAGCAACACGGACAATGACAAGATCCTAATGAATTGATAAATACCATCTACCTAAAAGTTTCCACCACACGCTTACATTCATATGAAGCATTTGTCAGTTTTTAAACCTTGTGAAGAAGTTTTTCTACAGTGACTGTAGTTATTCATGATTTATGTCTTTAAGTCACTCTGTATGTACTTAAAAGGAGTAAATAATGTCCTTGGTGCTCTGAGTAAAGTCTTGGGTCACAATTGGCGGCTGCTATGGTCAAGTTCAGAAAAATTTGTTATACAACCTTTGAAAACATAATTGGATCCAGCTTTAGATTTCCACAAAAGCCCTCCTGTTAATGTAAACCTACTATGGGCTCACTATAGGCACTGACTGATGTTTGGGGGAGGGGGGAGGAAACAAAAAAATGGCTAAATATTTGAGGTACTATGGCATGTTTCATTTGGCATAAACGTGCTCCATGATCGGGCCTGATTGTCACATCTGGAAGTGGTTACAGCTGCTTATGATTCTGGCAGAGCTGTCGCCTAGAAAGGACATGTTTTATCCGAAGCCTGATAACCGTTAAAAAATATTTGTACTGTATATGTACAGTATTCATTTCAGCAATAACAAGCGTTGCTTTTGAAATAAAAATCATCCATTAATCGTGTGTATTGTTTCACGAAATAATGACATCAAACAGATGTAAGGTTCAGTTATGCTTATGCAATTCAACCAATCTGGAAAATCTGCACAGGAAGCAGTCAGGTGAAGCTCTGTCCAGGCAGGCCAGCAAGAGAAAAGGCTTAATCATCTCCTTTTCTGTCAATCACCCCTCCAGGACATTAGCAGCCCTCCAGACCCCCAGACTTAGAGTGCTAAATCTCCCACTAACGAGCCAAGCTGTAACAAGAGTGTCTGGAAGCTCCCGCCGTTGTCACAACAGAGCAGCCAGCTGCCTGTTAGCAGGTGGAGGAGGGAAGCAGCACACAGAAAACAAAGACTCTCAGGTCAGTGAGTAGTGAAAAGAGCCTGAGAGGTGTTATTCGTTTGTGTGTGTGGAGTGAGGAGAGGAAATCTTGCATCACATATATCATCTTTTTAAGACAAAAAAAAACTGCCTTGTCATGCATCGTCCACTAGAATATGACAGGGGTTTGTTAGCCAGAGGAGTGGAGAAGTAATAACTAAAGATGAATATATCCTCATTTAGACAAACCGAAGAAAAATCTGCAAAACCAACAATCTTTTTACATGCAGCAGCACTTAAAAAGAAGTCATTTAGATAAGCAGTAAAAATGATTACATTGAATTATTTGATTTGATTTAAAAGTGCCCCCAAAATATTACCTGGCTTAACTGCACAGTATGTACTTGCCACCACAGTGGTCTCTCAATCAAAACAATTGATTGTTGACTGAGTTTGATGATGTTGTTGTCTTCATTGTTAAACAGCCACAATTGCTGATGTAGTACAGTTTTGTTATGATTTGTCACATTCACAGACTTTGGCATTTTTCCCAAAAGTTATAGCGACAGGCAACCAAAAAGAAACACACCGTTACCTTCAATATAACTGATATCTCTCTGGGTTTGAACCTCGTTTGAAACATTTCAGATGATCTAAGTACACGCCTCAACAAAATTTACAACAGAGGTCTAATCATTTATAGACATTATAATGTGGAAATGTTACATATAATATCTTTAACGGCTTTAACAATTGATTTCTTTTCATAATATTGTGGTCAGATTGACTACACACTGTAATTCAAGAACTTAGACAATGTATTCAATGCGAAATAACATTAAACGTCCACTAAATGCAAGCGTACAGACGTTAACACATTAGTTATACTCAGACAGCGCTGGAACCTGAAGATAAAGAGCCTCATGAACTGCTCGGGCAACAAGTTGCAGAACTAATCTCCCTTTTGCTGCTGTCAGACGCAGACGGATGTAAAGTGCCACAGCGGGACGCCACCACCAGCAGCGTAATCAGAAGTGACACGGAGCCTCTTTATGATTATGTCAAAGTTATTAAAATTGAAATGTGTTATTTTGACAAATGAGTACGAGAAGACCATGTGGGAGTTGTGAAACGTGCACGGCTCCGTTTGATGAATTGCAAATCGGCTTTGCATCCAGAGGGCGTCTTCATTCATTCGACACAACATTCGGGCGTTCTCACCTGTAGCAGATCTGCTAATTTTATAGATGGAGTATCGCAGATAAGATAAATGAGAATGATTAACAATGTCTTTACTCCAACAATTGACTTAATGATTATTTTCCCTTTGGATTTGCTGTTTTGGCTTAAATATTTACTAAAAATGCAAGGAATTATGCACTGTATATCACTGATATACAGAAAATGTGTTTTAAAAATAGTCTGCAGTAGACTCTACACTCATTAAAGTAACAATTTAGGAAATAAAGGACAATTTAACTCTAATATAAATAAACTAATGCTCCCTCCTTTTTTTAACTCTTTTTTAATAGAAAGCATCTGATCCCTGAAAACCTAACAATGAGGTAAGTGGGTGAATACCACTTCCCGACCCCATGTGACTACTCCTTTGTTTTGTCTGGCCCACGGTGCAGTCTGTAAATCAGTAACTCAAGTCAAGAGGTGAACACTGGTGCTAAGCTGCTTTCAGTGCAGCTCCGTTCCTATGGGACACTCCAGGCTTTACAAAGGACCGAACGGAGCCAAGCAGCTTGTCACAGTTGGATACACCCACACTGACAACAAAAAAAAATCTTTGCAAACCCAGAACAAAGCCAGAGATCCCAGCTGAGTGTGCGCGCGCCTGTACGCGTAAAAAACAAACACACACACACCAATTACGCAATGTTGTAAGTCCAATTCTGACTGCTTTAAGACATTTGGAGATTCGGCTACTTAATTATGTATTAAATGTGATTCACAGGGAGATCTATTTTTGCTCCAGAAGTAGAGCACTAAACTTAACCAGAGGCTCAGCGCTGCAGCGGCTTTAGTGTGGATGCCTTCTGGAAGTTATAATGCTTTGATCTATTTTGGTTTTCTTTCTAGTATCTAATGTCCACCAGGGAAATGAGCACTGTGCTTCAGTTTATGATATGACTTAACTTGCTTGGCTTGAACTGGATTCCCAACAAAGCTTTCTTTCCCTCCAGAAGTCAATTTCTTTGTCTCTATATGCTGTTGTTTGGCTTCCCTCCCTCTCCAACAGCCTACACCTCCAGTCCTCTGCCCTGTAATTACACTTTGAGGTTCCTCTGTACTTCTATCTGCTATCATCTACTTCCCCTCCTGTTCAGTCTATTATCTAGCCTGTGCAGTTATGACCTAAGCGCTGTTGTTGGAAATCTAGACAGTCGTTGCCCATAGTTATTGTCTCTGTAGCTATGTATTTGCAGCAATTTATAGATGGTCAGTTGCTTTAGTGCTTTGAAGCCTGGGGGCAAGGGTGTGATCAGTGTTGTAAAACAATGGACACAGTTTGCACAAGAGTCATTTAAAGGCTGCAGTTAACAATTAAGTGTCTTGTTTTTTGCTTTACCTAATGCAGGAGTACACAACTTTTCTATTTCTGCATCAAAATACTTAAAGATCATCGTTTAGTCCATACTAGAATATTAAATTTGAGCTACAGATCAAGGGTGTTATGGATATTTAGTCGCCTTGCATTTTGTCTACACAACTCTCGTGTAACAAACTTTTAATGCACCGGACTCTCACTGTGTTTTTGTTATTCCCAAAGAGAGCTAGTGAAATATGAGAGCTGCCATAGTAGATGGGGTCTATTTGGCGTGACTTGGCAGCCGCATGTGACATTCACCACTAACGACAGCTGCTGGGAAACTCAGGTCTCTGCACTTTCAGGTTGAGACCTAGGCAGGCCAGGCTAAAGAGTGGTAGAGAGAGAGGGGTAGATTTGGAGCAGAACTGTAAATCAAACGCACACTTGCCAAGCCACACCGCTGTTTTGCAGAGTAGTCCCAAGAATAAGCCGTAATCTCAAGTGTACATTTCCTATTCTTCGCTGAAATGGGCCCATTTGCGTTTTCCTGTTTGAAAGATAAGAACACGGAGCGTGCATCCAGTCCTGAGACTATAAATTTTTTAGAGCACTTGGTAAAAGTAAAACCCACATGCCTGATGAACTCAATCACAACCAACTGCTCAATATTTATATTCGTTGTGATATAACCTGACTATTCCACAACTATCACTTGCTCCTCACAACTTTGCTAATCATTTAGCCACCATACCCACAGATTATTTTTAGTATTAGCTAGTATTAATGGTGCAATGTGTAAGAATTTAAGTTTAAAACAATCAAAAATTAACTACAATTATTAACAGAATATGAAGTAATACAGTACAGTACATTTTTGAAGTTATGTCATTGTTTTGCAGAGATGTCCGGAAGTTAGCATGCTAACAAGCTATCTCCTGGCCATCCTGTCTCGTGCTACTACTTTGTACATTAGGAGGTGATTGTCCAATGCTATAGCTTATGCCTAGGGAGATTGGCTGGTTTACTTAGCCAACCCGCTAACCACATTTACAGTTAGCAGCAGTTACAGGGTACTCTGATAAAATGCTGCCCCCTATTTGTTTGGAGCATGAATTTGGCATGTGGCCAATTGTTACATATTGCACCTTTTAATATTGCTTTCATTCTAAAAACTATAGTATTACTATGGTACTGATGGTAAAAAGTGAAATCCAGTCCATATTAGCTAAGATGTTATTTCTAATAGTGTAATATTTAAAAAATAAATGTAGGGTTCTCTTGTGTTTCATGTCCCAACTTATACAGAAGTAATACTTTAAACATTCTGTAAAATACACCAACTACATACGATTAATTTACCTGTTAAATTAATCACGATCTGTAATAGTAGCTTTTTGTCATGTGTCAGTTGTTTAGTCTCATTGGAGCCACCATGAACTCCAGTAAGCTTCCTAACTTGAAACTTTGGGGGAGTTAAACTGACCTTTTAGTTCTCATTCAACTAAAACATAAAGACAGATCATGACATGGAGAAGGTAATGGAGGTAAAACTAAGTCTGTGTTTGTAACATAAATTTTGGTAATGGATATTCACTGTCAAAAGTAGAAAAACTGTAATGGCTGTACTGTGTATGCTGACAGACTGGAGTTAGACAGGTCAGACTGCATGCTGCAGAGCTGCGAGTGAAACCTCATCCTTAGCAACCCCTACCAGTGTAATTAGGTCAGATGACTTGCATTCTACAGTTGTTTAAATCCCTCCCGTAAATATAGAACCGGGCTCGCTGCTCTGCAAACCTCATGACCTCCTACAACGTTTTCACAACTCTGCATTCCAGCTCTCTGTGTAAACACCAAAGTCTCCTTAAGATTAGTACTAAATCAAAGACTGATTTACTTTATTTGAAATTATTTGTATGATCATTGCATTCTTGGTACTTAATAATACATGCTCCACCCTCAACCTGCTGTAGGTCAAATTTCTGAATTCAATAAACAACAACAAGAGGACTGTTTCTGCACACATTTGCCAAATGTAGGTCTGTTTGAATATTCCTTTAGACATCTGTGTAGACATGTTGAATTATGACATATGACATATGGCTCACATATGAACCGAGGGAGTTGACTCCACTGGAGAGAGTTTAAGGGAAAAGTTGAGGGGTGGACTGGAAAGTTTGGAAGGTCAGAGCACACCAAGTCACAAAGCACAATGTGAAGTAAAGTGCTAGCAGCATGTGTTGCTACTGACGGTCAAATGCTCGTCAGGCACGATATGGCAGATGTTCATTCATGTTCTAGATCTCACTGGGTCTCTTACTCAGGCATCTCACACTTGTGATTTATGTCACATGGCACGCTCACGCAGTGCGTACAATGCACCTCACATGGTTGCTCGTGCCCTCTCTCTCTTTCTTTCTATCAGTCTGAACATATGACTCTCTCCACCCTGGCGAAGAAACAAACGACCCCTGTGTCTGCAGTCATTTTTATAATCCCCCAAATTTACATGCTAGCTCGATCGTTGCAACATTTTCTCCGGAGTGCTTAGATCCTGTTGCCCCTCTGTCACATGAGCCACCTTAGCAACATGTGGGATCTACATACTGATAGATCTCCAGCCTGCGCGGAAAGAGGAAATATCTAAACAAATTAAACATGAAAGTGAAATCCTGAACAAAAAAAAGAGATAAAAGTGGACCACACACACTGGTCAGAGCACCAGGCCATCTTACCATATTTCTTCATGTGTCAGATCAGATAACCACATCCTTTTCTTTTCCCTTAAAGGAACAGTTTGACATTTTGGGAAATATGCATGACACCACTCTCATGCCGGTTCCACAAATATAAAGCTACTCTTGGAGGTCACAGCTCCTAGCCAAAAAAATAGTTCAGCACATAATGTAAAACCACAACGTACACACAACAAATAATATATATTGTGTTTATTTGTGATCTTTAGAGCTGCTGTTAAGCAGTGTTGTGACTTTTGGACAGAGTCAGGCTAGCTGTTTCCACTTGTTTCCAGTCTTTGTGCTAAGCTTAGCTAACTGGCTGCTGTTTGAAGTTTCATATTTACCATACAGAACTGAGCATGATATTATTCTTCTCATCTAACACATGTTGAACTCAACTCTGTCTCATGTTTAGGGCACATACAGCTTCTATCTTAGATTTAAAGATAGATGATCTGTTGTGTTGGCCACTAAAGGGGGGCAAATATATTCAAATTTCAGGATTGTAATTGTGCAGCACAAATGTCTGTTGTAATTCCCCAGGCTACACACACACACACACAAAAAAAATCAATACAGACTAATGAGGAAATGAGTTCAGGGGTCTCACAGCCTGAGGAAAGAAGCTGCTCTGTAGTCTTGTGCCATGACAGCGGATACTTCTGTATCTTTTGTCAAATGGCAGCAAAGTGTACAAACTGTGGCTGGGGTTGGTGTTTCTTTTAGTATCCTTTGTCTGGCCAGTATTATGCTTGAAGTTCTCAGTTAGTGATGTGTAGGTTCTATCAATAACAGCAAAGATCGCTGCATGAGAAGGGAAATCTGACTTATCACTGTACAACCTCAGGTCCAGTCATTATTTCAGGTGGAGTAGTGCAGCTTCCTGTTGATGCTCACTGTGGCCTAATCACTACATTGTGACGTAACGATGGCTGCATCACATGACACCCTGGAGCAACAGATCTCCTTTTTTCTTCCCTCTTCTGCCCTTTTCCTCTCCCCTCATGGTCGACCACAAAACAGAGCAAGTAGAATCAGCTTGATGAGAAATGAAAAAAATACTCTTTCATTTAAAAAAAATGCAATATAAAAATATTACATTTCAACCAGATTCAACATATCACTCATGTTTATATGATCTAGCACGCCTTTGTCTCATTTTCACATTCTCATTTCTTTACTTCTTAGGGGGTTTTCAGTGATGCACGCATGCAAATGCCATTCAGTATCTTGATGCACTTCTTTGAATCTGAAACAAGATTAATAGATTATGGAATGAAAAGCAGAGGACATTCACTTCTGTTTGTAATTTCTTCCCTAGAGAGCCTCCTCCCCCCTCCGCAAGAAGAAGGGGTCTGTACAATCTACATTGTTCTTTATGTCTAATGCGAGACAGATGTGGCTGACTCGTGGAGATTCCCACTGCAGTCCATGTGCTCCTCCAGCTTTTTGTCACACTTCCTTCTTTTAATCTGTTTTGACATCTGTTAACTAACTGTAGTATCATTTGAGAAAGTTTGAACTACTCAACATTATTTTATTGCGTTAATTTGTTTGCCATTAGTAGACACTTCTTCCAATGCACAAAATATTCCAGTTTTTGCCTTTAGTCTGAAAAAGACAATATTCCTACTAAGCTTTTTAAATGGAAAATGAATACTCCCCTAATATTCCAATTTACATTCAGCCGTGTTTACTCCGATTAATGCAAGGAGGTCACTCTGCAGAGGAACTCCCTCCTTTTCAAACTGCAGTCATGTTGCTCCCATTGTTGTCACCCTTCTGCAAGTTTTGCTAAACTGTGTCCTCCAAGCTAATCTTTTTCGACTTTGCTTGAGAAGAGACCATGACGCATACAGCTTATGCAGCAGGCAGTCTACTCAGTCAGCCCAATCACCGGAATAAATGTTGGCACTGTAGGTTTCTGCAAACCATTGATATGTTAAAACTTAACGTTTCTTTATGTTGCAACTTTACATTTCTTTAGGTTTCATTTTCAATTTTCTGTTGTTGTGACAATGCTGTGCTTATGCTCTGCTTAGGTTTCAGCACGTTAGGAAAGGACCGTGTTTTGGCTAAAAGCACCTGCATTGGTCGCAAGAAAGATCTTCTGAAAAACACGTTTACGCAAACATGGCTCAAAATTTTCAGGAGGAAAAATACAGTGATATCATGATTACAAATGCCATGGTCCCTCGTCAAAAACATGGTGTCTTCACACTTAGAAATGTAGAAACTTAGCTCACTGGCTTGGAAGCAGTCCAGCCTGTATGTGTGCCTGTGCCACCACTGGACGAGGCATGCTTACATCCCCACTGATTTGAAACAGCGCACCATATCCCACAAATCATTGGATGCGTTGATGTAACCATTATTCTTGTTCTTCCACTATCTGGTGGATACAGGGGCTTCTGCAACTGCAAAGGGTGGCCATCATACATCATCTTCAAGCACTTGCAGATGACAAATGTTAGTAAGTAGCTATGAGTTTTCTGTGATTCTTACTCAAACTGCGGTAAAAACTTAAATTGAGATGCAAATTCTGAATACGCAGTATTCATGTCCATACAAATGCCCCTAAAACCTGAATAATAATTAGCCATGAGTAGATAAATCGGTGATTTCCAGTGAATTGATAGCTGACTAATGAAGGCCAGGAGTTTCATTGTGGGCACCTTTTCCCTGTAATGAGACATGAGCATTACTACCTCATCACTAGCTGAAAACAAGCTAAGATAATGCAGTCAGAAGGTGAAGCTGAAACAGTCAAACAGAGACAAAGACAAAACTGCAATAATGAATTGTGTGCAGTTTTTTATTTAGGTTAACTGAACGACCTCCTTCAAGGTAAAAAGATAAATTGAGAGAGGGAAGACAGGAACAATTAACTAACAACCCATATCAAGTGCTCATAGCCATAATTAAGAAGAACGTCAACACTAATCCAAGTTTGTTTGATAGTGTTTTCTGTCTTTGTGGAGCTCAGGTGGACAAGACACATGAAATATATTTTCTCATTAAAAGCTACAAAGTTCTCTTCTGAGGAGCATCGGAGTCAGTGATTTGTGGTTTGACAGAACTGGTTATGTTGCGTCTATTTTTCAGGGGCGAGGCTGCAGTGGGTGAATTGTTGACAGTTTTCCCTTGACACAGTTCATGTTGTGGCTGTAAAGCCCTTAGACTAATGGACAAATTCTTCAGGATATCACATGTTTTGGTGCTTTAAGATTTGTGGTACTGAATGTCTGAGCAATAAGTCTGTGAATATGAAGGAGGCTTGGCCTGAAATGGCAAATATGAGAGGTGACATTTCTTAAAATGTTTTTGTAAGTGACATTGGTATGAATAGCTCAGTGACTTTTGCTGTAGGCTATAAACCGCGCTTCTCTGTATTTCTGAAACAACTTGTTTAGCAGGTATTGTGGGAAGACTACAAACTTGCAAAACATCATGCCGACATTTACTACTGGTACACTTTGTCAAATTGAATCAGTCTTATCTGTTCAGCATTTCAGCTTTCTTTGAAAATTCTGCTTAAACCTGCTAGTTAAAAGAATATAATCTAATCTTTATGCAATTTTTTAAATAGTAAATTAGAATATCATCACTAAAAGTGAAACTGCCCAGACAGCTGCTGATAACAAGCCACAGTGCCATAGATCAAATCTATTAACCATCAGCCAAAAAGTAAAAACCATTTCGGTGAAACAGTGCCTTCGCTCAGAGCCACTGACACGCATGTCAGTGTGGACTGTTTCCAAAAAGAGGTCAGTCCTGATAGTAGACAGCCGTTGAACATTAGCCCAGGTCTGACTTCATAAACCTGTTAGTCTTGGGTTTTTCATGTTTAATCAGCACAACCTGAAAAGAAAGCCTGCCTTGCTTGGAGGCAGCCTGTGCAAAGCTTACACATGCAGTCTAAACCTTTCTCCGTGCCTTCAAGCTGCATCACATGGAGACTCTAATTAAGAAATGGGCTTCTGAGCGTACAAACCCTGTAACCTGCCCCCAACCCCTCACTATGCTGCACTTTTCCTACCGAGCTGCTTCGTCTCGTCTCCCCTCCGAACCCTTTGTCTATGCATCAGTCAATATATCTGACTAACTTGATGAACTGTGCGCACACCAAAGTTAATTTCTTTCAGAGTGCATGGTAGCCATGGCGACCATCTTATGAGCGCTCCAAAGCCCATCTGGTCTAAACATTACCGCGGCACGGCTGACTGCAGAATAGGCTGCTCTGCCGTGGTGTGCACATGTGCTTTACCCATTGATCCTGCCAGTAAATCAATAGTGCCACATATTCAGAAGCCTACATTTGCACTTGTGCGGATCAACACCTTTAAAATTGCGTTTTAGAAATGTGCACAGCTGCAAAACCTAAAAGAAAGATATGGTAAAAGCTCTCAGTTGAAACAAAAGAAAGAATATTTCATGTTGACCTTTTCCTCCTCGCTCATTTTCACATCCACTACAATCTGGCACGAAAAGGAAGCATACACAAAGCCAAGTGATGAACAAACGCCGATTCCCATGTTCCTCCAATTCACCTTCCAGCCTCCAAGTCTTGGCACGTGATTAGCTCACAGGCACATTTATTTAGCAAATATTTCCTTTCTGTTTGCATGATCCAAATCCAAACCAGCTTCCAATTAAACAGGAAGCGGAGGTGAACAGTAAACAGAGCGAAGGGAAACATTATGATAGAAGGGAAATTTAAACATGGCACACAACATGGCAGTGGAGGAATTCTAAACGAGCTAAAAACCAGGGCAGATTTCAGTAACTTGGGAGCTACAGATAATGGTTTATCTTGAACAAAAAGCGAGTTTGGTCATCCAGTTTCCTTTCTTCTCCTGCTCATAAAGCCTGAAGCCATAGATATACCATAGTAGTGCCCAGAATAACTTTGAATAAGAAATATTTGATATGGGCTCATTTGTCATCTGGACAGGGAATGTAGTGATATTTCTTCCCTCGTTGGTTTCCAAGCAGCCCAACCTAAGCCACTGTTGCTAAGCTCCCTCTTTCCCTCCACTGAGTGAGTGGGAGGCACGTGACTCTCTCATTGAATTGAAATCACAAATCCTTCTGAGTGAGGGATATTTTGATTCATGGCTTCAGTGTAAGGATTTATAAACCCTTCACCATATCTCTCACACCGTAGAAATTCATCAGAGGGCACAGAGATGTTAAATGATATTTAATGGGTTCCTTCTAACGTCCTTCAAATATGGCAGAGCTTCAGGAAACATCAGTCATGGTTCGTCGTGTAGCTTAGTGTTTTACTGCATTTGTATCTACCACATCTATAAGATTGTTACTATGGTTGGGAAGGTGGTACAGCAAGTGTCAACGCACTTGAAGTGTCCAGTCAAGAAGTCCATTCGTACCCAAAGCTAAGATCAGAAACTTCACCCCCAATAAAAACACATATATGGACGCAAAACGATCTGATTGTCACTGAGCAGTCCGTCTCGGAAAGACACCAGCTGCTGCACTCGTACATTCCACTCAGGAAACCTAATATTGAGCCTGAGCCACTCGAAGCCCTCAGAAGTAGCTAGTGATGTCATTCAAAGCCTTTGGTAGGGTTACGCTTCTAAATGACATTCAGGACCAGCTGTCTGTCTTTGTGCTCCTTGTGTAGACAACAGGGGGCCATGGGGCCTAACCTTTTCAGTGACAGCTCCTAGCAGCAAAACCATCCATATCTGACAGCCATTTTAGAAGAGGGCAACCAGCCATTAGAAGCGGTGTGAACCCAGTTGAGATTGTGCTATCATGATGGAGCTTTGCAGATCATGAGCCATCAAAAATCCTTTTCAGATATTGATCTAAATTAGCCAATCAAACAGAAGATTGATTTTGACGAGATATATATTTAAAATCACTTCTTTTGGTCCTGAAAGCTACTTTTTTCCAACCCTAACCCTAACCTTTCAGGATTAGACCTGTGTCAATGCCTTCCCATTGTCTCAGATTTGATTTAACTGGAACTGACTGGCCGCTCTACATTTTGACATGAGGGTCTTACCGAGGATAAGATCCTAGCATGGGGTTAGGTCACTTTTCAAGATTTGTAAGGCATATTGACAGCCTGTGTGCATGTTTTCTACTTGTTACTCCACACATTGTTGACCCCATTTTCTAAAAAGCAACATCTTGGCTGGCAAGGAGGCATCTTTCATTCTCTAACATGGAAACACCAATGGTTTTATCTGCATCTGTTCACCTTCTTGACTAATGACAAACAACACCCTTTTTCATGAGCTCTAGCTTTACCTGAATGTTATTTATACATTCACAAAAGATGACTTTTTTCACTTCTAGAATCAGGAAAAGTTTGTTCTGATCAAACCAACGTTTCTCTGTTCACTGCAGTTGAAAGCACCATTGTGGACTTAATCACATGTTGGGGTTTTCTGCATGAACTTTGCAAATATTGCAAGTTTGTTGCCAAGCAGCAGAACTGGAACAGTAAAGGGAGTTTGTGAAATCGTCCGACTTGACAGAAACATTTTAAGCCAGCTTAATCTCCGTCCTGTCTCTATTAAGGCCTTCACCTGAGCCGACGCTATGTACTGTCAGTGGCATCAACATAAGAAAAGGCCTGCTCTGAGGCTCGCCACGTTCTCGAGCACAGGCTCCGTCCTTACTGTGGCTCTTAATTTCTTTTCTTATATTCTTAACGTCTCGTAGCGGATCCCGGCGAAAAACGGCTTTCAAGAAGATTGTCCAAGCGTAGGAGAGGCGGCCCGGGCGAGAGGCGGGAAGGGATGCTATTCGCTTTGGGGATGGTTGCGTAACATCTCACTTGCCTCCCTCTCCGCGGAATGCCAGGATAGTGTTTGTAAACAGAGCGGCCATGTGCCTGTGCTCACGTGGAGGAAGCTTTTGAGTCGCTGCCCTCGCTGCCTCACCCCTGAGGTAAACCCTGACATCGATACATGCTCGCAGGGCCAGCTACACTCCCTCCGGCCGTGTGCCACTCAAACAGAGCCTTATCACACTCACTCCATAATTACGCCTCTGCCCGACTAACAACGCGTGGCCTCGTGGAGAAAGAAGGCCGTGAGTCATATTTGGGATTCACTGTGCATCTCA
The DNA here is from genome assembly GCF_040436345.1 of Pagrus major. Taxonomy (NCBI): domain Eukaryota; kingdom Metazoa; phylum Chordata; class Actinopteri; order Spariformes; family Sparidae; genus Pagrus; species Pagrus major. The sequence goes on from NC_133215.1 coordinate 14,712,813, forward strand.
TTTGCCGATTACTGATAACATTTTTGTATGTCGGACTCATAAAAACATTATTAACATTACACAATCCCAGTGATGACCAATAAACCACTCCCAGGCCATAATTACAACAAACTCTCTTCAACAATGAAAGGCCTTCATGGGACAGAAAGCCAAGATTCTTGTTGGGGGTTAAAGTGGATCTGGTTAGGCAATTATTGGTGTGAGTCATATTTTTTGGTGATTTGGCTTCAGTTAATAGGCATTCTTTTGAATGTATTCAAAGATAAGCACACGGCTTCAGAGCTGATAAGTATGTAAAGCTTTGATAAACGTCTGGCAAATGGTAAAAATCACATAATGCTAAATAAGGTGGCATATGGCATGCAGTTAAACAGTTTCCATCAAAACTCCACAGGGATGTCTGAGGCTAAAGCTCATTCAACCATATCCAGCAAATTCACCTTTTTTTTTTTCTTTTATCAACAAGACAATTGTCACTGCTGTTGCGCTGTTGTAGTCAAATCCTGTGCAAATATGTTTTTTAAACTGTGTGCAAATATGTGACTGCTTTATGGCACAAAGGTTCCATTGCAGCAACACCCTGAGTTTGTGGTTTGCTGCTTCTCCCTTGCTCTCCATAGAAAAACAACCCCCAATAGCAGACAAGAGGGAAATCAATATTGCAGAAATCAATACAACACTCAGTATCTCGCCATTTTGTCTCAGGAAAGCAGTGGAGCTGTGACCAGCCAGCAGGTAGTACAATCTAAAATGTCTAACCTGCCACTGGGCCTGTTGCTCTGTCATTTGTGCAGCAGCCCTCTGGCTGGAAATATGATGCGTGGGCTGGACAGAGCAGGGTCAGAGGTGAGGGCTTGGGTAAGGGCTTGGGTATTGTAAGTGGACAGCATTGTTGTGGGACGCTATGGCAACTGGACATTCTTCCCAAAGGTGATATTGTCTTTGCCCTGGGAGTGACATAAAGGGGACTTACGGCCATGACGAAGGAGCAATCCAACCGCACGGCTTTATCTGTAGGTGTGGATGGATGAGAGAAGCTATGTGCAAGTGATTGATCTATCTGGGCCCTTCCCCCACTCAACCCCCTGTAGGCCCTTTAAGGCTCTGGTGCCTTTTTCAGCTGCTGATGTAACAGCAGCCACACAGAGGCTCATGGAAACACCTCCAGCAAAATTTTGTGCTTGTTTCCCAATTTTATATCGTGGCACTTTTATGCTTTTGTAAATCCTGCAACTGAGCAGAAACTGTTCAACCACACTGTGGCAACCATCAATCATTTGCATTCAGTCGGAAAAAATGAGGTTAGATATTCATTGTCCATCCAAACTATGCAGTACATATACAGTAGCATGGAATCAAGAAATTAAAAAAACAACTACCTCAGCCTCAGACTTTTTTTTTTTTACTTATTCAATCGCAAAGGTTACGTCAAAAAAAACTAAATGTTAACAACTGCAATGACCTAATCTGATCTTCCACATGAGACGCTACATGTAATACAGACACGAAAGCATGCATCACCTGATCTCGTGCAGTCACAACATACTTAAAGAATACTATGGAGACCGTCCCGCGTAAGCGCTCGTGTTGACATCCCACAGCCAGTGACCATGCTTGCCGTATCAAAACACAGCCACGCCATTGCGTCAGAGGGGTAAAACACCAACCACAGTTGGTTTGAAAGTTACCTGACATCTCGCAAAGACTAAATATGGGATTCTCCTCCACTACAAGCTGAAAGGGTGTGTACTGTAGTGTTGAGGCTACATGGCTCTTCAAAGGCAGCCACAGAAATGCTGCATGTAAACACAAACATTCTGAAACAAATGTTTAATTCAGAAGAGGAAAGAGCGTTTGGCTGTCAGAGAATAGTGTTCTTCTTTGTCTCTCATCGGCTTTCAAGCAACCGACTTTACTTCACTTTTCTCTCAGTCGTCATTGGTAGCTTTGAATTCCGAAAACCTCAAACTTCAGCACTGTATTAGGCTCAAACTAATCTGAATTCCTCTGTTGCTCCTGCAGACTGCCTGGGCTGTTAAGTCCCACTGGCCAGTTAAAGGTTAGTCATTATTCTCCACCTTGCAGGCATGCCTTTACTTTGCATTTTACTTGAGGCCATGTGGCTACATTACGACTGTTGGAATACACAAGCCCCAATACACAAACCTGAGAGAGATCAGTTATATTCTAATGGGCCATTCAGATGTTAATCTCACAGTAGCACTCAAATTCAGAAAAAAGACTAACAACCAATTAGCGATTGGCTAATTGAGATAAGGCCCGTAACAACTGAGAATTTACATGTTATTATCATTTATTCAACGAGTGTATATCTAAAAATGCGCTTACTAACACAAAAAAACAAACTGTTAGGGTTTGACCTCGTTGTTATCACTCCTTTTTTGTAGTTTAGTTCCTCTATCTGTGCAAGTATTTGGTCACCGTGCTGATGTTCTGCCCCAGTTCCTTTAAAAATGATTACATATCAGACACAGACGCACATTCCTCTTTGTGCTGTCAATAATCTATTTGTCAATAGCTGTTTCCTAACTAAGGACTGAGTGTCCTTTAACTGCATGTGCGGCATTAAGGATACACAATCCTGTCAAGAAGTACAAAGTTTAATCAACTTTAAGAAATGAGATGTTTGTTGCTGCCTTCTGGCAACAGTCTCTTGTTAAGCCTCTAAAGAGGAAAAACCTGCTCCAGTATAACCATACTTGTTCCCCCAGTTAATGGTGCAGTAGGATTGAGTTTCATTTCCTACAGAGCTTTCTGACCTTGTCTGCCTTCACTACACTCTGCCACTACACCACAATTCTCTTCTCTTTTCGACTCTCCTTGGGATTTGCCTTTGTGTCTGCTTGTCATTCAGTGGTGAAAGCAATGAAAGCTGATTAACAGAGATACACAAAGCCAGAAGCTAGTCCAGCTCTACTGCTGTGCACACACTCTGCACTCACTGCTGGACAGACACATCCAGGTTGGACTTTTTACTCTCATATATACAGTCTCGCTGTACAGCACGAACAAACACATACACAGGCGTGGATGTGAAAATAGAAAGCTAATGAGGGTACGACTGCCTGCATCTAAACAGAATCTGTAAAAATAGCATGATTCTGTAATAGCTAATAATTACACATAATTGTAAAAAAATGTGTTTCCTCTCTTTAAACAAGTGTACTCGTACGAAAATACACTCAAACACACCTTTAATAATATGTGCCTGTTCCAAAAAAGCTGTGTTGAAATGTTGAGTAAGGACAGAGAGCTTCACACAGGCATTTAAATTATTCTTAAAGACAAAAAAAAAACAAACTACTGAACAAGCAGTCTAAGTACACCATTTTCTATGATGCGTTCAAAAGCAGCAAGAATGTTGAGTGAACACAACACGCAGGAAAACACAGGAGGTGTCTTTCAGTTTCAGCCGGCACCAAAAAAAAAAAAAGAAAGAAAATCGTCAGCCATGTTGGAGTAGCTTTATCTAATATCCCCTCCTTATTATGTTGGCTCTTGCTTTTACGGTGGGGGACATTTGCTATCCCTCGCCTGCTACACAAAACACCAAAAATACACCCGAGGTTAAAGGTAAGGAGAGGGGTGAGCAGAGTATTAACACACTAATCAAATTCTCACCTCCTTTTTACGTCCCTCCACTTTGTAGAAATTCCAACAAACCGTCTGGATCTCCTCTTTAACAAATCCTAAAGGGCAGCCATCTTGCCTCTTTCTGTTCTTCTATGAAACAGACTATCCTCCACATCAATATTCATGGAAACCAGTCTGACGTCAGCTCTCATCATCAGGAGAAGCCCGGGTGTCGCTGTTTGCCGGCCTGAGAAGCACGCTCATATGTGACTCTGGCGTAAAGGCAAAGGAGGCGCAGAGTAGACAAGATGAAGCTGCAGGTCGGTGGGAAGAGCCTCGCTTTGCTGGCAAACTCAAATAATCACAAAATCACTTTCCTGCTGAGACCTTCCCACACAAAGAGACAGGTTTTCTTTCCCTCCTCTGCTCCCTCCTCTTTTTTTCTTCTTCCCTCAGCCGCACACAATAGTGCACACTATGATGGCTGCCCTGAAGCACTGGACTGGATTCAGTGAGCAGGACAGGACTCCACCCCCCAGTGCACTTTATGCTGAATATTGCACCGGTCTCAACTGTCTGACTGTGGCTGAGCACAAGATGCCTCCACCCCCTTCCTTTTCTCAGACAGGAAGCTGAGTGACTCAGGGTTTTTCCCTCCCTTTTCACTCTGTCTTTCTCAACTTCCTTCTTTCATTTTCCTTCTTTCTGTGTCACACATGACTTCCCCTGTAGTGTAACAGCACTCATTATTGAGAGCAAAACGATCAGAGGTGGCCGGTTTGGAGCCCAACCAGTTGAGCAGCGGCTGTGTCTTATTTTGGCACGCCTCGCCCCGGCTGGCTGGCTCATTTTTAGAGTGTAAGACAACTCTACATAGCCTACTTTGCTTCATGTGTCTGCCAAGACCCACCTCCTGTTGACACTGGCCACGTGGGCTTGAGAGAGATAGAGAGAGCAGTGTGTGAGAGAAAAGGGGGCTGAGGGTGATTGAAAAGAAATTCAGCCCCGGAAAGTTGTTGAAATAACCCGAGTGAAAATGTGTTGTAATGGAGTAGTGTCACTTCAGCTGTGGTTTTTGTTGTGGGTTCTCTTTCACAAAGAGCTGTCAGACTGAGGTTCGGTTTGCAAAGTGTGCATGAGCGTGTTTGCATCTTTGAATTTAAAGGTCACATACGGTAACATTTTTAACCACAATGATCAATAGTCACCCCCGTCCACTTAACTATTCAATTCTCTTTTTACTTCACTAACAGGTGGGTCTTGTCTGAAAATAATCTCCCTTTAGCTGCAGTTAAGGCTTAAAGGGAGACCCCACCTCTTTCCCAGCAGCCCCTGCCTTGGTGCAGTGACATTTGTTGACTCAATAGTTTCAGGCGCAGAGCAGAAAAGGAGATTTGTTTTTACACAGAATGGGGGAGGGGAAGAGGCAGGGAGGGGGGGAGGAGGAGTCACTCTAGCTGCAACACAGATCCTGTTAAGACAAAATAGACCCTTTTACATCAAGTCTGGCTTCTGGCTTTACATAAGTCAGCTGTTGAACTGGTTGAGTGTACATTTTTTAAACCACATTATACAGTTGGAATTAAGTCAGATTGTGGGTTTAGTTCACTGGTCAGTAAACCTATAGAATACCATCCAAAGGACTTTGTTTAGATGAATCTGGGTAAAAGTCCTCATTGATTTCCTCTTTAACTGAACAAAAATGAGGAGATACAGGTTAAAAGAACCCATAAGGGCATGAGAAACCTTCTGGTGTCTTTATTCCTTTATTGTGAAATAAAAGCTGTAAATGGATATCAGACAGAAGGTCCTGATAACTTGACTGCACATGCACCACAACAGTATACAGCCTTTATGAACTATTCATCTGTTGTGTCAGGTAGTATTATTTTAATCAAGGGACCACAGTAAGAGTTGAAGTAGTGTTAAGTGTAAAAGCAACTGAGCTGATATCAGTAAGTGGTCCCTCTGCTCTATTTCTGGGTGATAAGATGTTGACCCAGTTTCCAGTGGACAGCTGACAGTGGCGAGTTTGTGTTTGCCTTGTGATGTTAGTGCTTCGTTACATAAAGGTAATGTGGATTTTCTGGTTTCTTTAGTCATCTGTGACTGTTGAGAATGTCAAAACAAGACATTTCAGGATGTCCAGGGGTGTAGTGGCATTTGTTTAGTAATTAAATGTTAGACTGACTTCACCACGTCGAGAATGTGATGCAGCAATCAGCCAAAACATCTGTTTTGAATGACTATATTTACTTTATTTTCATAAGATGAAAAAAGTCAAGTAGCCTACAAGTGCCTCAAAATTGTACTTGAGTACAGTACATGAGTATATGTACTTGGTTACATTCCACCACTGTTACCTAGCAGGCATTAGTAGAAGCCAACCTGTTAGCCCGAGTCAGGCGTGACTGCTGGCATTTTTTAAGGTGGAACATTTCTTGAAAAACAAAAATAATTGTAAGTTGCAGCTCTAGTGATAGTGAAACTCCTGTCCCACTCAACTTAAATCCCCAGATGAGTTGTGAAGATCTTGAATAAATGAAAAGCCTCTTTTCCCTACACTTAGCAATTGCCATCAAAGCGCCCCTGAGCAAGACAGTAAACCTACCACTGCTGCAATGAAGTGTCCCGGTGATCGATGCTGTAGGGCTTTCAGATGTTGTTTAGACTGGTCAGCTTCCTTCCAGCTCCCCCCAGGCAGCTGTAAACAAGGAAGTTCACTCAGTCAACTTGTCTTGTAAAACAACAGTTTTCAAACTTCAAAGTTTTTGTACTTGTTGTCCATGTTAGATATCTCTCTGTTCAGTTAGTCGCATTAAGGGTGAAAACACAGGTTGATATTCACAGGCAACAGGCTTGTTTATTTTTCACCTTTAAATAAATTAATGTATTTGTTACTGTTTAAATGTGCAGGGCTTGATTTTGTAGATGCAGCACTCCAAACGTGCATTTATCCTGCTTGCAACTAAAAATGGCCGTATTGACTCCTGCCATGTGTATTGCCAGCGGTCACACTTGGCTTGCCTCCCCTGAAAGCTACTGTAACTCGTAAATCAGAGATTATCTCACCATTGCTCTCACCTTGTCACATTTCAAAGGACTGCAGGCATGTGCCGTCACCTCATCTGCAAACACACAGCCGCGGCCTCACGCTGACCCAGGGTCATCAAAATTTAGGCACACTTGTCACTTGACTGATTTCACACCCAAAGATGACGATGAGCATTAGTGGAGGATGTTAACTGGTGTTCTCGTGGGGCTGGCGCTTGTACTGATTTATGCCAAACAAATCAAAGAGAGGATCTCTCTGCCTCCTGAGGTCAAAGATCTGGGCCTGTGCTCTTTAAATCTGCGTGTCACTGTGGTGGTTTATAGTCCCACTCCCTAAACAGGCAATTTTTTTTTGCTCTTTCATGTAAAACTGTGGCTTTAAAGCATCAATGCACATTATCAAAGTGGGTGGTGAGACCACAGAGGGAAATGAGTCATTCTTTTAACATTTGACTTGCCATTTACGAAAATGTAACTGACAAAAGTCACAAAGTCTACTGAATGATAAAGACAGCTTACAGTTTAATGTTGAATTCCCACCCACAAGGCTGATGTAGTCAGCTGAAATACTGTGAACTGTCCTTTAAAATTAATAGAAAATGTAAAGTTCTTCGCAACCCTACATTTTTTAGGTGAATTACCTTACTCACAATCCTTTCAATTGAGTATTTGAATGTTTTTTCATGAAATTCAAATAAAACTGGCCGCTGTTTGACTTGTATTTTAGGAACAACCAGGTTTTCCCCACAAAATCTGAATGAAGACACAACTCTTAGTGTTTTTCGTGCAGAGCTCTGCCGACATAAGTGTTGTCAGTTGGTTTCATATCTTACCTTCAGACCATGAACAGACGCTTCAAGCACAAGCTTCACTTTATTTCTCTTTTTGTCATTTTGGCCTTCTGTCCACAGCATACTGGTGCTTTTTTACCTCCAAAAACAGGTCTTTGTTGTCCTGAAACCCTGTTTAAAACTATTTAGGAAAGACAAGTTTATTTATATAGCACGTAATTAAACACAGAGGTTTTTTTCAAAGTGCTTTACAGGCAAAAGTAATATAAATATACCCATAAGATGGAAACAAAAAAAATCCAGGAAAGTTTAATAGAAGTACAGGCAAATTTAAAATCAATGCAATAAAAAATAAAAGCACTGTAAAACTGATTAGCTAAAAGCAGTAGAGAAAAAGAAATGTATTCCATTTTCATGTGGACTAGGAGAACACATACAATTGTCATGTGACTGGAAAAACTAAGTAACAATTGTTTTTGAATTAACTCACATTACCTTCGACATGACCTCACTTTGCTGCCTTGAAATGTTTTGTTTTTTATATTTGGTGTGACTCATTTGCGCCTAAATAAGGTGGAGACTCAAATCAGTGGCTTGCGATGAAGCCACTGATTTACAACTTTCTTTACATTGGTCTGGAGGTGGGGAGAAAAAGGTGACATCTGAGACGCGACAGAGCTGCTGGGGGCTCGTCGTGAAGCTGAGAAAACCAGCGCTTCTCACAAGCACCGATGGTATTAGCAAACACCTCACCTGGGGCAATCTAAACACACACAGATAAACTCTTTATGTAGGGTAATAACAAGGTATCCTCAAGCAAGCGACCGACCACTGGATCCCCCCCCTAACAAGATGTCACCCACTGCTGCCCCTCCTCCCGTAGTTATCTTAAAAGACAAGGGAGAGTCGTTAGTGTGGGTCTCACATAGCCTAATTGTTTAAGCCACAGCAGGGGGTCTGGTGGGGGTTGGGGGTTTTAATGAAAGAGAGGGAGAGTAACTGGAGAGCACTTGCTGAGCTCCAAAAGGCACAGAATTGGAAAATATTTGTGCTGTTTTATCCAAATTTCTGCACATTTGTAATCGCAGGACTTTGCCCCGCTTCACAGCGCCTCTCTGTCTGCGGTGCGTGTGCCATCTCACCATTCACAGAGTTCCTCCCCGGGCACAGCAGGGTTGGACAAGGCCAATCACGGCCTGCCGCTGTTCCCGTGGCGACCAACTGCTCCTGAGAGGTTTAAGAGCTGGTTCCCGCATTCAGGCTGCAGGTGCTTCCATCCTCCCTTTAATACAAGACCGCCCCCCATCTGAAGCCTCTCTAGGCACGGCCCTCTATTAAGAGTGGGGAAGCCCTTTTTACCAGCTGTGTGATACAAGCTTCTCACCCATCTCTTGTTCCCAGAGGGGAATCATTGCCTGGGTCACTGCTGTGACACAGTTTCTGTTTTGGGGGCAGATTGAAGCCACTTAGCCTGTTACAGCTTCCATAAACCAAAAGAGGAAAGGTAGTAAAAATGAAAAAAAGAAAAGAAAAATGAAATGAAAGTTTTACACATATGAACAATCAAGAATTAGCAATGTTAAAGGTGCAGTATGTAGTTTTGGGGAAGACATTTTAAACAGAAGAGAAGGATCTTCATTGACTTTTTTTTATGCCTAAACAAACTAAAAAAAAACTTTTCTTTGTTTTCATGACTGACTAAATAAACAAACAGACCTTAAAGGACAACACAATTTCATACTGTTGTACTTTGTTTATATTTGGCGGACCCTGCCACCTTTCTAGCTTCAAACAGTGTTCAGGGGACCTTATTTTCCCCCGAAGAACAGCTTGTTTATTTAGTTAAAGAAAAAATAAATATTTCTGAGTTTGTATTATTACCTCATTAATATTGTAAATATTATATTATATATTATATTAAATTATGACATTCTCGGTTTGAATGTCTTCTCCAAAACTACATAAGGCCCCTTTAATCTGCTTGTCGCGGCTCTACTTTTCTGTCTTTTTCTTTTATGTGGAATATGATGTGACAAATTGAACACGTGCCATTATCAGTTATTGAGAGACACTCACACAGAAGAATAATTCACACACACCTGTGCACAAAGAATGGGCAGAACACAAGATGAGATATAAGATGGAACGTCATTAATCCTGACGGAGATTAATGAGAATGCTAAAAAAAACAGAAAAATAAGACATACAAAAACACAATAAACTAAATAAAATAGTGTAAAAGGAGTTAATGCAGACATCGGTGCCAAATAGAATAAGAATTAAGATAAATTAAGGAGAAATAAGTGAACTACAGTTAGAACTAAATTGGAAAAGGGTTTTGTATATACTGTAGAATGCTATGGAGAAGTAATAAAAGGTAATGTTGCACCTGATATTGTAAAAAGTGGAAAAATTCTATTTAAAGGTGAAAAAGTAGTGTCGTGCGTGATGTTGGAACATTATCTATGTCAGATCGTTGTAGGCAGAGATGTGGTCTCGAGTCACTCTTGTTATCACTTGCAACTGGGTGTGACAGTAAAAGCTGACTCGAGTCTGAGAAATGTCAGTATGTCAGTGTTGTTTGTGTGTTTGTGAGTGGAGGTGTATGTCAGTGTATGTCAGAGGGATGGGGAGGGAATATTCTTTTGGTTGAGAAGAAATTAAGAAAAAAATAAGTTATCTGTTTTTTGTGTGTTTACATTTATTTCACGCAAAACCAGTAGTTAGAATATGAATTAAATTCATTGTAATACTTTCTATACAGGTTAGTAAAATTGGCCGATAATATCATTATTAGACACGCACTTTAACCTTGTCTTCCCTCTTTAGTAAGACCCGATACTGCTGGTCTTCTGTGACTTGACTTGACTTGCCCAAGAAAAAATTACATCAGACTTGAGCCACGAGTTGAGTCACATGCCTGGTTGTAGGAATTGTTTTAAACAGTCTGGACTAAGGTTCAAGGGGACCGAAAAGTTAGTATTATCAATAGATTGTGATGCTGAGCAAGAGCAGTGTGCGGCATCTTGTTTTCTCAAGTAACTTTCCATAAGTGCCTGCATCTGAGATAGTCAGTTCCTTTGGGGGTTAAAAACATGTTTAACATCAACAGAAAATGCACCAAAAACTACCCCTATCCACTGTACATCTGTGTCACACACTTTCATCGAACTATACACAATTCCCAGGCTGATCAGGTTTAGTGTGTAGTCGACAGGCTGCACACTTACAAAGCATCGAGTCCCCACTGTTTAACTACATTCTCTGGTGTTTGGCACGGAGCAAATGATGACCCCTGCTGGTGAAGCATATTGACCTACAATGCATCTGATCCTCCTCTTAAAGACTTGAGTTCTTCAGTATGAGCTGGCTTGTGTTTCCTCTCAGTGAGTTGCCTGCAGTCATACTAAAACCTGTTGTGAAACCTGCTTGCAGTTTTGGAATTTACAAAAGAAATCCACAGCTTTCATCGACCCTCTGCACCTTAAAGTACATGTTTTCAGTTCTTATTTGATGTATATATTCTAGTCTATGTATTCCAGTCTGAAGTGAGAGAACTAAAGTAAAAAATTAAAGTGAGAGAAATCTGCAGGATTGTTTTGCAAGAGGCACAGAGTTGTTCTTTCAACAGAGATACGATCTGCAGCTGTAAATGAACAAACACGAGAGGCAGCCACTCCATGTGCAGACAGCTGGCACTTGACATTTGTGACTGTTAATGTCACATCACACTGCAGCAGCAGCCTTTAATGTCCCCACACTGTCTAAACAACATCCTGATTCACCGTCCTCCTACAGGTGGCCTCCTACGGTTCGGCCCCCACCTGCCTGCCAAATGTCCCGACAGCAAACGCTCTGCAGCAGCAGCCAGAAACACATAACAGTCACACCCTTTCATTCCTGCTCGAGTCCCTGTTTGTCATGTGAATATTATGATAGCAGTGTAAGGGAAAGTAGTTTTGAAAGTTCACTGTAGGTTATGTATCTGTGTCATCATTGATGGACTGTAACAAAGTATATTTACTCAAGTACTGTACTTAAAAACAGTTTTGAGGTACATGTACTTAATATATTTCCATTTTCTGCTCCTTTATACTTCCATTTCAAATAGTAATTTTTTTTACTCCACTACATTTAATTGATAACTTTAGAAACTAGTTATTTTGCAGATTGGATGCTGCATCAAAGACAAAATAGTACATTTTAAAATTAAATTACATTTTTATCAGCATTCGGATGATAAAACAAAACAGTGATTTCGATAAATGTAAAAAAATTCTGAATATGTGGTCCATTAATTGGCCCAGCTGATTTAATGTCGACCCATAGTTTTCATTATATTCATACATGTACATTTATATATAATTACTTTTACTCATACTTTTGGTACATTTATTGCCAGAATTGTTGTTTTTTTAAAAAAAAACTTAAATACATTTAATATTGGATTACTTTTACCAAAGTAATATTTTATCATGATCCCCTTACTTTCACTCAAGTAAGATGTTGCGTACTTTTTTTGAAGAAGAAGGCAGGACATGTGGGTTTAGTATTCAACAGAATGGCTTCAAAAAGTGTTGGTGATGGAAGAAGGAAGTAACTACACCACAACTCTGGTACAAGTCACGAGTTCTGCATTAAAGAAATGACTCAACTAAAAGTATATACCAGCCAAATACTGTCTTAGGGAAAAAGTTACTTGCAGGCAGAATGGTACCTGTCTTGAGATAGGAATACATATTTTTAATTGTAGGCTTAGTCATATGAAACACAATAGACCTATACCTTCTATAATATAGTCAATAATGACATAACAAGACAAAAATCTATTTTTCTGTGCCTTTTTATTGTAGTCCACAGAACAAGGAATGCATGGACATATGTGTTTCAAGAATGTAAATTAAAGTGCGCTCGGAGGATCAGGCTTCATCATTCGGCCTACAAAATACAGCTCATTTCAGTCACACAGAGAACTTCACAAAGACACGCATAGCCTATATTAATATGGTTGTGTGTGGTGTGGATGGGTTCTTAAAAAACAACAGTAAACACTCACTGATTCCATAGAACCGTAGTGTTTAAACAAAGCCTCACAAATATTGCTGTACTCACTGTAAAACCCATCTATGAATTAATAGTGCATATGTTCCACATCTGTAAGTATAAAATCAGATGTTTAATTCTTATTCCGGCACACAAATACTGTTGTTTTCAAAAGGAGTGAACGTTTGCACCTAGCTCAGACTTCTGTAGGTAGGATAGAAAAACATTGCAATTACTCAAGATTGTCGCTCAACTTGTTAGTCAGGCTGCTGCACCGGCAGCCTGTTGAGCTGCCTGCAGCTCGTGCTTCAGAAACAGTCACACAGCTGCACAGCAGCAGCAGCAGCAGCAGCTGCCTCCTCCTTGCTTATCTATGCATTGGCAGCTGAGACGGTCCTTCTAGATAGCACAGACATGAAATCAACCCTTCACCTGCTCCGGGCTTGGTTCAGCATGACGAGCACACAGCGCAACAGCCGCCCCCCAGCCATGTTGTCTATCACCAGACAAACCTCCCTTCCTCAGAACTGCTGAACCATAAACCACTTAAACCTGACAGGAAATAAAAACAGATAAGAAAGGCAAAGCTATGATTTTACTCCCAAAACAGTGTGTGAGGATGGTGGAGATTAGGCTCAGATTAAGGCATCCAGAGCAGAATTCATCCAGACGGGGAGAGACAGCCTGGCATTAAGGTAATTAAGGTGATGTTTTGCAGCAGTAAAGATGTGCTTGTGACTCAGAGAACGTAGCGTAACAGCTGTGGCGTGACACATAAGCCCCCCTCCGCAGCCCGTCACTGATTGTGGCAAGTCCTTGGCTGTGACCTTGCTCTCCCTCTGCCCACGCTGTTGTGAGCAGGAGATGGTTGACGATCAATTTCAGCTGCGTGTTTGCTGCGGAGGAAGGCAGCATATGGTTAGACATGATTTACGCACAAACACGAGCGCTCCCTGGTATGCCCCTCCACCCTCCTCCTCCACTCACAAACACACAAACAAGCACTTACATAAATTATCATGTTTTGTGGTGCTGCAGATATTTGCGGTGAATTGAAATGTTGCAGGTCTGCGGTTCAGCAAAGAAAGGAAAGGATGTGAAGCCTGCAGCTCAGGATATAGGATGAACTTCATTTTCAAAAGACAATTTGTTAAAGGTTTAGTCTTTAAGGTATTAAAGGGGAGGTTCACGTTTTTTCAAGTCAGTCTGAAAACATATGTACACTGACAGAGATTTTGCATGCTGCAACCATTTTTCCTCTTCATGCTGATGGATACAAGATTTGTTCCTGGGAGACAAAATCCACAGACCTCATTCTGTATAAAAATGTATTTAGTTTATCTGATTGCATGAGACTTGAGCAGTTTAGTCTTTTTGATACAGAATTTGTTGTGTTTCTCCTGGACAGCGTTTCCTTGCTGTGCTGCAGTGGTATAGACTGAATCACCATGACGTCGCACCAACAATAACTTCCGGTCACATCTGGCCGTTGATTTTAATTGCAGAGATATGTGAAATTGGCAGCGTTGTTTAATTCTGTTTTCATATTCAGCCGTAACTGTAACTTTTTGATATAAAATGTGAATAAAGTATATGATATAGTTTATATTTGTAATGTACGATATTGAATTTTTGCAGATGTCCATTATTCTGATATTTTACAACTCATTTTGGCTGATTGACGATGCCACTACTATTATACGGACACATTTTTTTTCCCCACCTAATTGCAGAGAACATCAAGTCTCTCCTGAAGTGGAATAACATGTTATTATGCCTGCTCTTATCCTGATGGCTCAGTGGCAGATGCAGACGTACAATGCTATTCATTCACTGGGCAAAATAAGAAAACTACTTAGCTAACGGTTCCCATAATTAAAGCGTCATCTCATCGGCCTGTCATATTAACAGAAAAGTCAATTTTGGGTCGATGCTGATATTTCATTTTAAAGCCCGTTTCGGCCGATACCGATGACATGCAGATATAATCATTCATCCCTAATATATCAAGATGATTAAACACATCAGTCGGAACTATCTGACTTTTCTGCTGTGCTTATTTTATTTCCACTCAAGAAAATAACCTAAGGCGTTGACTATAAGAATTTTAATTACATGTGAATTTTCCATCTCATTTTATTACATCAGTTCAAGTGTCACATTTAATGCAAAGTTTTTCCATCATGTTGAGTCAATTTCACTAAACTAGATAACTCAGTCTGATTAAATTATATAAATGCAGACTTATACATAAACCTTAAGCAATTATTACATATAAAGTTAAGGGGAACTTACTGTGTTATTAAGTATTACACACAAAAGTATTGCATTTCAGATCGGTTAGTCTGTTTTCTGTAATAAATCACACATCTCGTTATTAAATGTATCTATCTACTCAACATGATAGAAAAACTTTGCATTAATTGTGACACTTTACGTTGAACTTCTACATAATAGAATTAAAGGAACATTTACACAATTAAAATACTTAACGTCTATGTTTTAGGCAAAAATATTTTTTTGAGTGGACTAGCTTGCCTTGACAAATCAAAGTGACCCAACAGTGAAGCCTCACTGCAGGTCTCGCCCCTTTTCACATGCTGATTCTGTGAGTTTTCTTTGAGCATGTTTGCTCTGCAACTCCAAACCTTCTCCACTCTCTATCTTTACCCGACACCCCACTGCACAACTTAACAAGACTTAACAATTTTCTCTTCAGTTGACAGTATATCCCAGTTGTTCCTTGCCCCTGTTTGCTCTCTGCAGGGGTTTTCTTCAGAGATGTTATTGTAAACAAACATTGTGATTGGTTCTATATTAACATAAAGAGGGGATGTTGTACTAAAAGGACTGGAACTTTGGAAGATATGTCTTTGATTTGTCCGTCTCAGACTGCTGAAGACATATATTCAGATAAACTTTGGAGTATATCACAGAATAAGGACTGTTTATTTTGTCTCCCATCATATCCATTGGAAAAGCATGAGGAAATGGATCTCTGAATAGAGAGGAGGAATGATTGCAGCGATCAAAACATGTTTTAATCTACATATGTGCACCTGACTGTTTTAATACGGATATAATCCTCAACCTATCCTTCAATCAACATGAACCAGCACATTTTACAAGGGTTCAGAACATTTAAAAGGATATTTTTGTGATTACAAACAGGTGAGCAAACAATATGATACTTAAACTTAAACCTTTGCGTTGGGGATAAAAATAACAAAGGTTTTATTGCTATTTGTGTGTCTGACCCCTTTTCTCACCTGTTTGTCACAAGCTACATCCACACTAAGCTGACAAAATCTAAAAACACATCTCAAGTCCCTTCCACTCAAAACCCTTTCCAAAATAAAATTTAAAAACAAAACAAAAGGTGGTCACAGCTGCTGATTTAGTCCCGACCCTCTGGAATCATCTTGGATCAGGTATTTTGGACTGTCTTCTAAAAACTCATCCTTATAGTCAAGTCTTTTTACAGATCTCCGTCCCTGTCTTTGTTTTGATTCATCTTGTTTGGTCTGTCTCTCATCATGCTGGATTTTGAATTCAAATGTATTCTTACCTTATTTGTTTATTTTGTTTTTCATGCGCATATGCGAAGCATTTTGTAAGTAAGTAAAGACAAGTCAGAGTAAAAGTAGTATTTTCTGTAACTAAAAGCAACCAACTGCAGAGTGAACAGTCCACCTTCTGTTTCCACGTGTACTCGAATGGTAATGTGACATCCATATCCAGATTCTTGATTGTTTTTTAAATGGTGCTCAACACTTGTCTCGAGCGAAATTGTTGTTGTTTTTTTTGTTTGTTTTTTTGAAAGCCGTTCTTCCGGCCTTCATTCATCAATAACCTCCATTTGATCCAACTCTTCCAGCCCACATTCAGCCCTCCATCTAACACATAATTTCACTATAATAATTTGCATACATACTGTAGGTGGTGTTTAAAAAAAACCCTATTAAAACTCTTATCTTCTCAGTTGGATAGCGTGTAGGGTGTATAAATCCTTCAGGTTTATCAGGACAAATCTGCAGAAAGCAACAAACAGAGAGGATGTTTGAATCCCTGTGATGTGGTCTGACCTTTGACCTTCAGTCTCAATCCTGCAGCAGCCGAGGTTCAAGATGACTCATAGATTATCGAGTGCTGAATGATTGTAGAGCCGTGATTCTTTGTAGCTCTCTGATGTGGTTGTGATAAAAGCGTCGTCTGGGTGAGCCAGACCTCCCTTACAGTGAGGTCAAGCAAACGGAGGGATCTGAGCAGTGAACACAATTGTGTCACATGACTGACTGGTAAAACCTCATAATAAGACAAGACATGACAACACAAGTGTTGTCCTGATACACCAAACAGGAAGAATTAGATCAGGTTAATGATGTCAACAAATATTGCGTAAAATGGTCAGTTAAAGGGGATTCCTGACTCAGATCACATTAGAATTTCTCATAATGACAAAGCTTTTGATGTGGCTATCAAGAGGTCAAAAATAAGTCAGTTAAGCGTCAGTGTGACTCAGACTTTCTGTTTTCATTCTCTTTTTTTTTATCCCTAGCCAGTAAGATAGCACCTACCCTTCCTGTGGTCCACACACAGCAAAAACACAACATATAAAACAAGACATACTGTGTAACACAAAGTCTGTTCAAGACAAGTAACTATCAAATCAAAAGTTAAACAGCACATCAAATCGTATTCCATCGCAGTTGTTAAGGTGTTGTTAAAGTTGAGTTAAAACATGCACATTTTTTTAAAATTTAAAACCAGGACTTATCATTGTCAGAGCAAAAATCACAAGTTAGACCAGGCCTGTCTACCCTCATGCAGATACACCAGTGTCAAGCACACGTGGACATACGAGGCACTAAAAATATCTTTGCAGCAATGAAGAACTTCTCACGTATAAGTTTACATTGCAAAACCTAGAACATGAAATATTTCACATAAAACGTTTCCCTTACTAAAGAAACTTTTTTTATAATGGTCTAAACTCATTGGAAATGAACATTTTACTGAAAAAAAGTCAATTTAAATCATCATATAATGATTATGATCAATAAAACATGCCATAGACTTCATCTACATTCTGTTCTACATCACGTAACAAACCGAAACCTGCGGGTTTCAATAGGTAATGGTCGTGTACCTGACATCTCCAGCCAAATGTACTGTATTATACTGTAGAATCACTTCTCATTCATTCATTCATCCGTTCATATTTGGCTTATCTTACTAATTTCTGTGTAAAATAAAAAAAGGACAAATAATACACTTACACCCACTGGTACACATTCCATGAACAAAACAGAAGCAGGAAAAGGAAAAAAAGTCATTTTATTTGCCACTTTTTTAATGATAACATAAGATACTGTAGATACAAATGACCATCCCTTTGTTGTTCACCTTCTTCTTTTTACAAATCATATAAAATTCAACAATACATACTCAGCTACAATCGATTTCAGTCATCTGAACATAAATGTAACTCAAGTTCATATTGTCCCATTATGTTTTTGTTTTTTTTAAATTGTCTTAAATCAAATATTTGAGGAGCATTTTAATTATGATTCCAGAGAACTCCATGAACTTCAACTATATGAACTTTTCCTCTACAATGCTCGTCATATGCTTTAATGTATCCAGTGAGACCAGCTACTGAAGATTCAGGTCATTTTGCAACTGATTTCAAACAAAGGGAGCAGCATACTTAAACGCCCTTTTTCCCAATTCAGTACAGACTTTGGGGACAGTTGGTAAGAATAAATCCTCGGAGCAAAAACTTTCCATACTTTTCTGAAGGATGTTGGTTTGAAGCAGACCAAGAATAGCCCTTAAAATAGAAATACATCAATGGTTAAGTCTCTATGTGGACAAGGCAGAACATCCAACTTGAGATCTTTGACTTTTGGCTCTACGCTGTAGTGTTTTTTTGTTGTTTTTTTTTTGGTAGTCTTATATACAAACAGCAAAGCGAGCCAGAGAGCAGTTTAGGTCCTGTCACACTGTGTCCCTTCCCGGCTCTTTGGAATACTTCATCTAGACCAAAAAAAAAAAAAACACTTGGCATCAGCAGGCTTTCAGCTCACTTTTACAGAGAGCTTCACCATAATGATATTTTTATTCCGGGAGACATGGCCTAAATGATTTCATGTGCTAATGCAATGGGCTTGGCCATCCCCAAGGCAACAGCACTGGTCTCATTAGGGTTTCGAGTCATGAAAGTCGTGAAAAGGGAAAAGCACTGAATGGGGTCGTTAAATACATCATCAAAGAGGTGTGTCTGTGCTCTCTCGTTATAAGTTAAGATAACGCAAAAAAGCTCCTCGGTTAATGGGGGGGAGAGGAGAGAGGGGGGAGGCAGAGAAAAGTCAGTTTGTTTGTGTATCTGTTTTTGTATTTAATTACTGAGTCATAATGAATTTCCCATGTCTAAGGACAGAATGTAATTTTGCAGCACCAGTTGCGTAGATTGGTTGCATTTATGTTTAAAAATCCTTTCTAGTTAATCTGTTGCACTTTGTCTGCATCTGCTCATTTGTGATCAATGTGAAAAATGTTACCTGAATTCACTTATTTATTGTGATTCATGAATATATTTATTTGTCACAGCCTCTGTAACTCACATTCACACTGGACTAATGATATGTTTTTATTGTTGCTATAAATACATTTCTGTGCAGATCTATGCTGCTATGAGTCGTCCTCACCACAGAGGACAACAATTAAATTGTCCTTCTCCCTTAACATCTGCTGTTGAATTAGCAGAAATTCTAGACGTGAGTCACTTTTGTCTCTGGCTGTGATATACATTATACCTACATACATTGAACATCCACTAGAGGGCAATGTGTCCAATGCATTCAATCTGATGTCACAGGTTTCATAAGGGCGACAAAGCACACAAAGAGAAATGACAAAGAGTCAGTTATTACACTGGCTGCAGATTAGAAGAGTGAAGCACGAGGAAATCTGATCATTACCTTGATGTGAGGCTGTTTTTTTCACTTCTCCTTCGACTGCGAGGTGTCATATTATTTTTTGCCATTGCTCTTTGCACTTCATTATTGAACAATCTTCCCAGCAGCGGGTTTTTTTTCTTATTTTACAGTGTCCACCTTGCAATGTCATATTGCAGATTAAATCCAGTAATGATCAAGCTCACGGTGGATGATTTATTAAGAAGAAAAATGTGAAAGGAGGACCTGATGCGACAAATAAAATGTCATTTTTGCAACATTTTTACTTGTTTCTTAATGACAATCATCGTCGAAAACAGGAAAATGAAAATTAGGTCTACTGTATACATCAGATGAAGAGAAATAACCGTTATAATAATGTACACTGCCACGAATCAATACATTTTCTTATATTTTCCTTTCCAACAAAGAGGAAGCTGCTTCCTCCTCTTCCAGTATGTTTTCCTATTCCTCTCTCTCTCTCTCTCTCTCTCTCTGTCCCCTTCATTCCCCCTCCTGCTATCTGTCCCCCCCCAACCCCCCCCCACCCCCCCTCCTGTGGGATCATGGGAATTGTGCAAGTAGCGTGGCGTTCCACGCTCTGCCCGCGGCGCTCCAGGAGGAGGCGTGCAGTAATGACCTGCTCCTCAGCTCGCTCGCCATCATCGCCCTCACAATTAATTCCCGCCTCGCGTTCCTCTGTGGTGGCGGTGGTGGGGGGGCGATGAGAGTGTGGGCTCCCTCATTAGAGCTCCTTGTAATGTGTCTGGCAGCAGTTCCCATCCTGCCACTTGTGCCCTTCCACTGCTGCTACCATGTTTGTTTTATAGATGCCTCCCTCTATGCTTTCCTGCCTCACAGAATGACTGACACCGAGTGTAAAAGTGCGCCTCGTCTGTGTTTTTATCCATCAGGGCTCGAGGAAACACATGAATACACCTTTCACATGCGTGACATGGAAGGGAATATTCTGAGCAGGTTAGCTCAGGTCCATCCAGAGAGCACAGGATCCTTCTTACAATAAATACAATACATGGAAATGTCCAATGCTCTGTCACATTATAATGCCTTCAGAAACAGGTGATGACATTTTGAACGGCTTGTGACACCAAACTCAGGATAAGCGCTAAACTTTTAAACCAAGTGGAGCAGTGTCTGACCTCGATTTCAACTCTGAGCTTGACCGGGGATATTTTACAGTTTCGTCTTACCATGGTCTGCTACGCACGGTCGGCCTGCCTATTTTCCAGGTTGTAAGTGTGAAAGGGAAGCAGCGTAAAGAACCATACTTTTGCACCTTATGTTGTCTATATTGTAGAGGATTTTTTCTATTGATGTGCAAGCACCCTTTCGGATGTGCTCATAGCAGGAATCTCCCCAGTAACACAATGAATGGCACTGCCAAAAAAACACAATGATGCCAAAAACCAAACCTTTAAAGCGGCTACAATCAGTTTGTTTTTGTTTGGTTTTTTTTTTATAACAATGTATCAGATGCAACCTAAACGCTAGAATAAATATTGACAATCTACATTTATGCAAACCACAGATATGTTGCAACTTCATGTTGTTTTGGGTAAATTTTCCATTAAATGTTGTGACATCGCTGTGTTTATACTGGTCTAGGCGCAAAAACCACTTGGTTAGGATTAGATCATGTTTTGTCAGGTCATAAACATGTATAGTGAACGTGATATGGTACATATTGTATATTGCCTACAATATGACACATACAAATGTATCACGTCACCTGCCAAAATTTTATTCTGCTGACTGGCTGATCAGATGACAATGTGAAAACGCTGACGAACCTACAGAGAATCATCACCCAACTCTGCAGCTCCTCTCAGCTTTACGGAGTTTTATAGTGCTCATTGTTTAGCTGTCTGGCCACAAAACCCACTGTACACTCCGTGCTTGGCCCCAAACAGCCGACGATCACCCTTAGCAAGTAGAAGGGGAATATTTAGCAGCTAAAGAGCCAGATATAAGGAGTTGGTAGAGACCAAAAATAGAGCCAAAAGGGAGTGAATATTGGACTTACATGAGCATACTCCAGATGGGGCGTAACAATCCATCGATCCGGATCAATATTTTTGATTAAATGATCAACAATCCAATGTGATCTATGCAAAGTAAAAACATCCATCCATACCATCATTTATTATCTTTTGAGTTAGGAAGTCAATTTTACTACACGTAACCATTTAAAATTTTACAATTATCTCTTTGTTGCACAAAATAAAATTGTGGCAGCTTCTTAACTGATTGTGTTAAATGGGCTGATGATATTGTGTCATATCCATCGCAGGCCCCTGAAGTGAATCGAATCAAAATCATATCGAGGTAGACTTCGTGATATCTGTAAATATATACCCCTACTCCAGATGATCGGCACATCAACTTAAAAAGTTGTCAATTGTCAGAGTTGCGTTCACAACTCAAAAGAAGTTAGTTACTGCAGGGTAAAGTAACAGGTCATTATTGGCGATCAGACCTTTTGAGCACAATCTGAGCGTAACCAAACTTTATGTCCCGGGATTAGTTTCTTTCCTGTAAACATTACCTGTTTTCATTTGCAACACAAAACTTTGGATTAATGAAATGCAATGTAAATATAAGCTGACCGAGGCTACCTATATTTTTTTAATGCGGTTTGAAGCTGTTTGCGCTCATTGGGAGCTGCACAGTGAGCAAACACAATACAAAAACCAAAAGCAGCACAGTACAGGATACTGTACACACTCGGAACAAAACAAAGTACAGTAGCAGACTGGAATTCTTTTGGGACAACTGAACTGAACATGCCGCAAGAGGAGGAAAATATCTACGCTGCTCTGTGCTGGGGAGGCTACCACAGACTGAGACCCATTTTTCAGTTATTCATATTTTTATTTTGTTTAAGTTAGAATTAAACAGTGATAAACAGACCTGAAATGTCAAGGCCTTATGTCCCAAAAGTCAAGGATTTAAGCCGAACGTGAGCAGTTAAGGAGTGAAAACAGGCCAGTTTAACACTTCAGATGAGCTGAATAAGTTTGGGAAAATCTGTCCTCAGTTATCTGCATCTTGCATCACCCAGAAAGTACATGCAGTACCATGTTACCTGGCAGGAATGGGAGCCACTTAAAAGATACTAGCTGTCAAAATAAAGCTCATCTTGAGAATACAAAGATCGGCAGCTGTTTATACACAGAGCCCTTTTTAAATAACACAGTCAAAGACACTGACTCCTGCACGCTGTGTCACGAACACTTTCATGAGCCGCGCTTTGTGTTACTGCAACGCGGAGCTCATTCACTGCCGTAGTTGTTCGAGACTGTTTTGCTCTATTACATTGATTTTTGCACTGCTATTGTGCAGGAGACGGATTCAGCATCTGCCATTGTGGACTTTGTCAAAGCAGAGGCTGCGGCTTGGAGGTTGAGTCAACACGCAGATAAAGAGAGGCTAGTTCTGTTTGACACTTCTGTGAAAGAAGGGTAAAAAGTTGTATTCCTTTCACCTAATATTAATATAATGTGTGTGTGTGCCCCTTATTCTATATATCTTAAACAGAAACGCTTGCTGCTGCTAGTGCTGTTCTTCTATCCACTGTCAGATCTCGTGCATCGAATCCCTATAGTTCATCCAGACACCTCATTTACACTTGGACATCAGTTAGCCCTGATCAAGGACCATATGTTGGAGAATGCCGACAAGTGGATGGTAGAAAATATTCTCTATAAGCATAAACGCAACAGGACCAGACAGAAGTGTTGTAAATTTTATGTCTGACTGTCAGTTTGATCCATAACCAAGTGCTGCATTCTTGAAAAAGTCTGCCTGAAAGCCTCAGCATTTCTTCTGAACTTTCTACACTCAGCCATTGCTATTCATCACAGACACCAAAAAAAAAACAAATCATTATTAAGTGAAAGGTTTTGTACTCCAAGGACAAACATTTATTTCTTTTTAGTAGCTGTGAACTATTAATTGTTATATACAGCAGACGGCAAAACTCAATATTTAACACAAAGCAAAATGGTGTCTTAGTGTCCCTTCACAGCAAGACGGTCTTGGGTTTGATATCCTGCCATTAAAAACATGTATGTTACAATCATGGTTACACTGTGAGAATTTCATGTTATAAGTAAAATCTCCTGTCAGCGCCCTTGACTAAGGCACCGGCTTCAAACTGGAGTGGCGCTTTTCCGCTGGCCGCGCCGAGTGGAACCATGCTGCACTGGTTTGCGTTTCCATCACCAGTTGAAGCATGCAGAGCTGCACCAGAGATAGACCATCTCCTACGTGGGGCCGTTGCACCCCTTGTGACAAGTGGTGACGTCTCAAAACAGCGGCCAACCCATCTTACGACCCCCTGTCTCGCCTCTGAAACAAGCCTGTGTTGAAAGACTCAACTCATGTCTGTGCAGGAGACCAGAGAGAGAGAAGTTTTTAAAAGTCTCTGTGTGTTTGGCTCTCAGAAGTGTTGTAGCTTCTAACTGAATCTCTTTGGTTTGAAGTTTAGTTTCTCTCCTGCGTCCCTGTTTGTACTTTCAGACATCTGCTTTATTTTACTGTTTGATCGTGTGTACTTTTAGCTGCGTCAGGAGTCATTTTGAGTTCCTGCTTGTGAAAACCCAACTTTTCCTGATTTTGCTGCTTCATAATAAAAGCTTAATGGGGTACTTTTATTGTGAAGAATTAATAGGAAATGAAACATGTTTATCACCGAATTAGCGGAGCTTTGTCAGCGGCTATTCTTCGGTAGTACTGCAGGGTCGAAGAATATTTATTGTCGCTCCTATGACCACCACCCAAGACAAGCGCATCATCAGTTAAAGACACCCCCTCGAGCAAGCTGAGCTAGCGAGTGTGGAAAAGCCACAGAGTTGTTCTGCAGTCCACTGCAAGTAGGAAGTAAAAAGAGTTCTGAGTCGGTATTTCAAGCTTCTAATTGGAAGTGCATCTGCTTCACAAGCTTATTCTGAGGAACCTAGCAAGCTTTAAAGGAGAAGGTTTATACTGGGACATCTCCAGCCGTGCATGTTTGTAGCAGCCAAAACATTAATTTCAAGCCAAAACAAGATCTTTTCCTAAACCTAACCAGACAATAAACAGCATTGTCACAACATGAAATAGAAATTTTAACCTAAAGAAACGTGAATTTGCAACATATCCATGGTTTGCAGAAATGAAAAGGTCACCATGCCTATCCAAACAAGCCAAGCAAATAAATGGATGTATTCAAGAAATGCAACCGTTTTCAAAGGACTACAACTCAGCGATGGAGAAGTAGAGCGTCTGCAGCAGCATCGCTTTCCTTGACCTGGGACGTGTTTGTTGATAAATCTCTGCCTGCTTCATTTGCATATCAGTTCTGATATGTTCTGATTATGTGTGCTGCATCGAGATAACGAGAACGCTCATTAATACCAGGTGTAAATGCTTGTGGAAAGCTTGTCATCAGATGCCATCGTCTAGATAACCTCTCCAGACACGGATCGCATGTTAATACCAGGTGTAAATGGGGTCTCGATTTGAATTAATGAGATTTTTATAGATGATATTGGCATTTAATAAACAGAGCGACAAAACAAAATCAACAACATCATTTCAACAGCTTCATCTCCGGCTGCTGTTGCACACAAGTAAAATCACTGCTGGGGCAGCTGAGATACGAGGGTGTCGCGTCCGCATGTAAACATCTAAGTCTGACAAATCCGAGCCCAAGCACAATGTGGTGTGAACCGCTTAAAACTGAGTCACATCCTGAATGTGACTCATGGACTTAACCGGGTGCCTCCAAGATGTTTGTGTTTGCCGAAACTGTTTGCCCTCCCGCGCTGACAGATAAGCGTGGCAACTGTGTTTGCACGTATTAACACAAAAACAAAAGTGTGCCCAAACCTAGTTCATGAAGAGGAACAGGGAAGTTGAATCACCTGTTTTTGTTTGTAGAACACTGGCCAGCCACCTCATTGCATAAAAGACGTTCAAAATCGGTGCAACAGTTGAAGGAAGAGTGTCTCGACCTTGAGGTCTAGACCCTGTGTGAAGTCTCTATTTAGATTTATATAACTTAGGACTCACATGATAAAGATATGCGAATTTTGTGACCTAATAAAGGGCCAGATAAGTTAAGAAACCTTCCATGAGGACAGGTTATCTTTCTCTTGTTTGACATTAACTTCCAAAGAAAGCCCATTTTAATGTTTTATAGACACCTAACTCTCCCACTACAGTCCTGTTTGTTGTCTCTGGTCAGTTTAATACCTTCTGACATCGAAGACAGATCATTATTGTCTGTGTGTTTACATTCATGTAGCAGGACAGCCCTGTGACGGGGTTACAGCAAATATTGATCGTGGGCCGTACCGTCGCTTTTAATTCCAGCTGATGACCTTTGTCACCTGCAGCCAGTCTGTTCTTATATCCTGTCTGTTGAGCAACCAGTCAGGACAGACGTGCACATGATCAGACCAAACATCTGGTCACATGGCTATAATACAACAATATACTTTGCCATGCTGTTAAACTTAATTATAGTATCATAGAAGATAATTATTTTACAATCCATATGTTTATTTATCGTGCAATGCACGCCTAGTTAGAGGAAGTAAAAACTCTGGAGCTCTACCACTTTCTCTGGCCTTAAAATGTGTCAGCAGTGTTTATAAATCCACAGTTTGTAAAATACCTCACAAAATAATGTTTTGTTTTACATGCTGTACATGGCTGTAAGAAAAATATGTGATGCTAAACTACCAAATGTAAAGAAAGAGGCCATCGTACAAGACAAAATACACAAAATCACATGTAACAAAAGAATTCTGATTGCATGCTCAACAACATCATGACGATTTTGTTTTGACTAGAGTATTAAGTGCATTTATTGTCCGTAAGTACAGTTTTGAGGTACTTGTACTTTAATTTTTTTCCTTTGCATTTCTACTCACCTGCATATTATTTCAGAGGATAATATTGTACTTTTTACTATTATGGTCTGGTGAGGTTTTGGCACAAAAACCATTTGGTTAGGGTTAGGAAAAGACCCCGGCTTGCTCCTAAAATACCGGTTTTGGCTGCTACAAACACTGCTGGAGTCCTCCCGACTTCTCATCAAAAATATTTGAAATTGCCCAGGGGTCTCCTTAAAATTATCCCGCGCTGTCATGCTTACAAATGTTGAAATGCAGTCTCAACCTGCGGTCACTGGCTTGGCAGCCTGCACGCCTGCCACCTCCTGATATGGTACTCAGGTAATAAACATGTTATATAAACGTGATATATGGCACCATGTGTTGAAATTTCAATATGGTACGTAGGCCTATGACACGTACAACTGTAAATGTATCAGGGGTTGCAGAGATGTTAACTGCCAACGTTGTATCCTGGAATAATGTCTGAACTTCCCAAGTCAGTCAGTTTGACATGTTCTTCCCACGCTGCTGACGTGGCATACATCAGTATTAACATTTCAAAAACAACAAATATAATAATACAACACTCACAGGGGAAGTCTTTATACAGAAAGAGTACTTGTAACTGAGTATTTCACATTTGAGTATTGCTACTTTTACTTTAGAAATGGAATTGAATTCTTCTTCCACCATTGCTCTATTCTGCATCAGCATCTGATCAATGAGCTAAACAGATTCAAATAAATATATAATGATTTGGTCTATATAGCTCCAAAGACCTCTTTTTTCAGTATGCTGGAGATTCAAAACTTGAAGAAAACACAACTTAAAAGGCCATTTATGTAATACACTCATAGAGAGTGATGGATTAATCCGAAGGGGGGGATGTAAATCTTCACATTGGTTGGTGCATGATGTGCTAAAATAAAAAACAGAGACAACCAGGAATAATACCACAAATCTCCAGTGTCATTCCTTCTATGTGAAGAAAGTTTTAAAAGCAGAAACACCTCCAGAATGTGACTGCGAACTTTCGTTTATGTAGCCTACATGCAGACACACTCTCTATCCGCGTTACTCGAGGTTCTCTGTGGAAGTGACTGTGTGTAGGTGCTGTCATCTGTACCAGACTGTGTGCCAGGAGTCAGCTTTCTTTCAGCAAAGCTACTAACTGGATAATTAAGGGTGCTCTATACACTCCAATTAGCAGGCGATGGCGGAGGGAGGAGGGATCGCTCGACTGTATCCGAGGAAAGCGGCGTAAAACCGGCTGATACACATCAAATCACAGCAAAAGGCTAATGTGTGCGAGGTGAGGGCACCATGCATTACAGCCTGCAGGAGGAAATGAGGCAGGTTTCTAAATAAATACTGCCAAGGTTGCTGCTGCACTGTGGCGCATCACTGCCAAACCCATAATCTCATACTGTTTATTTTCCCAAGTCGCTCCCTCTCCCTCTCTCTCTCTCTCTCCCTCCGTCTCTCTTCACTCTCTCTGTCTGTGTCTTTCTCTTCATGCTTTAAAGGCCTCAGAGGAATGCTGTTTACCACAACAGTCTGTGCGAGCCCATCAGAAACACCTCCAGGAGACGCAGTCGTGCTCCTCCCTTTTCCTGGTCAGATTTTTTCTTTTCATAATTCCACTGAGAAACAACTGTGACTGTTGTGCTTTCCTTTGCTTGCATACAAAGATCTATACCTCCTGGAAGTGTCTGGGGCCTCCAGACACTTTCAAACAGGAAAATGTACAGTACGCCTGAAATAACAATCGGG
Source organism: Pagrus major (assembly GCF_040436345.1). NCBI lineage: Eukaryota > Metazoa > Chordata > Actinopteri > Spariformes > Sparidae > Pagrus > Pagrus major. The sequence continues at coordinate 14,740,932 of NC_133215.1, forward strand.
GATAGAGGCAAGCCAGCTATTCCCATCGTTTCCACAGCCCAGTTGCCAGAATAAAATGTGGCATTGTACATTTCTGCAAACCACAGATTCTGATATGTATAATGTCAACGTTTTTACCATATAATATCACATTCAAATAACATGTATATAATATATATATGATTTCTAATGACTTCCAAAACAATATGTATGAGCGTTCCCACAGCTTCACGAAAACTGACATTTGACCGTTCAAGACCCCACATGTGGTTAATGTTGTGAAATGGTTGCGGCTTGGTTAGGTTTAGTCAACAAAACTTCTCGGTTAGGTTTAGGAAAGGACCATGGTTTTGCACGGGACATGAACAGCCGTCTCCTGAGTTAAAGTCCTATGTTTGTTTGTCCTGTTTGACTTTTTAGATTTTGTCGTTTGTCAATTCACTACAGCCACTGGAGGTTGCCTCCTAACAATAAATTATATTATGTGTCTTACTACAGTAAGCTGCTCGCACTGACGAACTATACAGCCATTTCTGGTGAGGACGGGCTGGTTTGTGGTGACAGAATTAGGTAAGCCAAGATGTGATTTTGCCTAAACCTAATCAGACCATAAGGACAGTGTCATAAAATAAAGATGAAAATAAAACATGCCGAAATGTTAAGTTGCAACACATCCCTGGTTTGCAGAAATATACATTGCCAACATTTATTCTGTCCTTTGGGTTGATTTCCCCCTTGTACACTGGAGCCGAATATTTTTTTTTTTTCATTTATATTTGGTGAAATGAGCTGTTAATTTTGGTATAGCAGGAGGAGGAAAGCAGACTGGATTTATCAATGACGCTTGTATCTTCACTATCTTTCTCCTGACAGATGTGTGTGCTCGGATCAAATTGAGACAGATGAATCAATGGATTCACACCATCACCCCTCAAACACCCATGTCTTATGACTTCACTCCTCCGTGATTCTATTTCCATCGACTAAACGCGGGCTACGTTTAAATCTGGGGTCATGGTTATTAATTACTCCTCTGAGTTCAGCTGAAAGCCCAGGAAAACGGAGGGAGGGGGAAGGAGGCGCATGGGGAGAGACGCCGGAGCATGCAGACAGGAACAAAGGCCTGCCATGAGGGTTCATGCCTCCCACTGCTACAGACTCACATTCTGCCGTGGCTCTGCAGGCAGAGGTTAGGACCACCTAGGCAGATTTCCCCTGGGGGCTATTATCGCCCGGAAGATGAAATGATTTTCAGACGAAGCAGCTTCCACACACACAGATGCACATGGTCTGATACTGAAGAAAATAACACTTCAAGGATGCTCCCTTTTTTTAATTTTTTTTTTTACTGTAACTGTCAATCGTGTCGAAGAACAAAAGTTCTGATTCATCATTACTTTGGGCACAAGTCAAGACAAATTTATTCAAAAAAAACTCCTTCCTGCAAAAAAAAACAATATTTGACAAATGTGCTTTTTGTGATATCAAAAGGATGTTTGCTTTTATTAACATTACATTGAATAATGAGTTTAAGGAAATACTTTGTTTAGTTTACATCAGTGTGTTCTTGGTTTGAAGTCAGTCTCTGCAGAGAATGATTAAAAGACTGTAAAGAAATGAAACAAGATGTTTCCTCTCATTATCTCTCATTTCATGTCTGCATCTGAAGACAAAATCCATCAGACCAGAGAAGTGTTTACACACCTCGATCACTAAAGGAGTCAGCAAAAATCTAATACCCCTGGACACTGGACAGAAAAACCTGCTGACACCCACTTACATCTGTTTTTTGTCTTCAGTGGGAAAAAGTACAATCGGCATTCATTCCTGGGTCAAATAAGAGAGATAACTTCCCACTCATTTTCGGGCATGCTGCTATGAAGCGCTTTGAAGTTCTGGACATACAGTCTATTAGAATAACGGAGGCTGGCATCAGCATCAGCATGAGATGAGTTTGCAAATGTGATTTGGTCTGGAACCTCTCAGTTTATTTTTGATTTCCAAAGGATGTTATCGATGGTTGTGGTCGCAATTGGATAGACCTACATCCAATCAGAGAAACCACATGTGTGACATAGCGCTGAGCTACGTGACAGCAGAAGATGCACGGCTCAAAGCACAGATGAAATGATGAGCTTGTTAGCTCCCACTGGATCTCAGTTTGCTCTTGAGGTTAATTCAAAGAGCAGCATGAATCATAACCTTCTGCTCTGTCTTTATTGGTGGTGTTATAATGTTGTCAATGCAACACTACAGCTACCAGCAAGCTAGCTATCATCCAGGCAGGACAGTTAAGGCAGTCGCAGTTAAACCGAAACATCAGCAGAGCAGTCGTGCTCCTGTCTTACAAAAGTCGGAATAAACTTTTAAATTAGGCCTTGAAGATGTAATATGAGTAAAGATTCAGCAACAGCTGCTTATTTTTTGTCTAAAATGTGTTCATAAACAGATTAGGTGAACTGCTTAGATGAAGAAAGTCAAAGTTATCGCTAGCCTGCTTCATACAACAAAAAACTTTATCTCATTGGCTCACAGAACATCAGATTAAACAACATATTGTATATAAAGTTAAATTATTAGAGGTGCAATATGTAAGAATTGGCCACCTCTCAAATTCATACTCCAAACAGATAGGGGGCAGCATATCACCAGACTAACCGCTAACTGCTGCTAACTGTAATGGCAGTTAGCTCAGCTAGCTGTGCGGCTAGCTTTCTGAACTGGGAGATCGAAGTGGTCTTACAGGAAAGGACAGGCTGGAGGTTTGACATATCATCAAAACTTTTATTTCTTCACATTCTGTTCATAATTTTATTACATTTTTGAGTGTGTTAAATTAAAATTCTTACATATTGCACCTGTATACCCGCCCCATATTAGTTTTGATTGGCCTGAAGCAAATCAGGTCAGCTGGATATCTGTCCAAAGAGGAGGGAGTGAGTCACGTCTGCCAGGAGCTTGCAGATTCATCTGGATCCCAGATTATGAACAATGTGCTTTGAGATACTGAAGTTAAAGACATAAACAAAAGGAACCATTGTAACATTGTCATTGGCCTCCACGCTGCTTTCTAATGTTCCCTGTTCTCCGGCGTGTTCGTGATGTTGAAGGTGACACACCAAAAAAATAAAAAATAAAACAGAAAGGAAATCTCACCTTCTGGCAAAAGGAAAGGAGCGAGTTAACGTGTGTTTGGTGTAAAATTGTATTAAGTGCGTTAACTGGTACTTAGTTTGATCATGATCAAGTGGTGTATGGCAGATTTAGTCGTCAAAGTGTTTTTCTTTCTCGAATGAAGTCATTGCACCCATACAGGAGTAATCACAGCTTGAAGGGTGACAGTGGTGTGTGGGTGTGTTGACAGACACAACTGTTTATTCAAATCTTAACCACAAACCCAAACTCAACTCACATATACTTTAACACCTACCTCTGTCGACATACTTACCCGTGTCTGTTAATCCGCACCACTGCTGCTCTGTTGGCGCCCCTCTAAAGTCTTTCTTGTCTTGTACGTCAACATGTCTACAATGACTGACAGACACTGAGAGAGTGATGATTTGACAACTGTAGACTGACGAAGAGGAAGTTTTTAGGTCTTTTGATTCAGGTCATTTGTGGGTCTGAACAGGTGTGGCGGCGTGTTAACTCCAAAAACACGACTTAAACCCATGTTGTTATGAGTTCAGCCTCCTCAGAGTCAATGATGTATCAGTGAATTGCACCTTTTAAACGCCTCTTCACCATTTATCTAAATGTTTATTTTATACTTAAATACGTAATATCTATCTAAACCGTCGTGTCACTTCTAAACAAAGTCAGGTCCCAACAGATTTGAGCAAATAATGGTAAAACATTTAACGTCCTTGCTTCTTCTCTGTCCTATCTATTGCCAGCTCTCAATAAATTCATTAAAGTGTAGCCTTTAGCAGCCTATAGGCCTGTGTCACACAGCTCGACTGGAGGGGCTCTACGACTTGGAAATGTGTCAGCGTCGCTGTCAGTTTGTTTACTCACGCCTAAACCTGCGTCAAATAGAAGCAATGCAGGGATTGTTTATTTCTCTGTGACATCTTGTCATTATGTGTCACATCAAGCTGAAAAGATTAAGTGAGTTATTGATAAGTCTATTGACAGATTATCGATCTGCAACAATTTTGATAATAGAAAGTTTGTGGTTGAACAAAAATACCAAACATGCACCAGTCCTAGCTTCTGTTTAGACCCCAAATATGAATATTAGCTGGTTTTCTTTTTCTTCTGTGATATGAAATTAAATATTGTTCAGTTTTGTACAGTTTGTAAAAAAATTACAAAAGTACATAATTCACATCAGTGTGGGCATCACTTTGAGCTTTCGGCACTTGTGATGGATATTCTTTCCTATTTTCTAACTCTTTGATGATGACTTGAGAAAGATCAATAATAAGAAATATTGTCAGCTGCAGACCAAATGATAACATGACTGATAATTAATGTAAAAGGGGCCATCGCAGTCTAATACACTGTTTTTTAAAAGGGTGAGCCAAAATCTTAAGGCACAGCTGTATACATATCCGTGCAAAATAGCCTCTATAAAACGTTAACTAAACACTCTGTAAATGTTTGTTTTTGCTACGCTCAAAGGCCCTTTAAGGATTATTTTAGCGTATAGAATTTGCCTCTTTATCAGGAAATGTATGTGTATAATACAGTATACTGATATAGTTAATTAAAAAGTCATTAATTACAGCTATAGTTGTATATTGCAATAATAATCTATGGCACACCAGTGTGCTGCGGCGTATCACTTAGTAACCACTGGTCTGATAAGAGGCAGGTTTTCATCTATGTACTTTAATTACTGTTCATAAATCAGTTTCTAATTCTTTCAGTTATAAACCTTTAATAACTTTTTTATTGTTGGGTTGTGAAAAATCTTTCTGACAGGGCAGACTATCTCAGCATGTTTTTTTTTGTTTGTTTGTTTTAGAATAGGGCTGCAGACGATCTGGACCCAAACTCATTCAACTTCTTTAACTTAAAACGGCAGACTTGATGGATTAAAACCCTTCATTAATGATTTATTAATATGTTAAACTGCAGACTTAATTTCTTATCAGAAAGTGAGAAACACATGCTGCAAAAAAAAGGCTCATAACTGATCTAAACATCTCTCTAAAAAGTAGCTATAGAGCTGCAAAACTGTACCTACTAAGCTAATAGTGTTAGCGCTCACCCATTTGATAAAACTTAAAACACTTCGAGTGCCTTTTTATGGTACCAAAAAGACAATCCCAATGAAAAAACACACTTTAAAATGAGCTTATCCTACAATTTTGTTATTCTCCTGTTGTCTGATTGTATATTTTTGGTGATAAACATATGTAAAGTAAAATATTACAGTCCATCAACAAGCTGCTAAAACTGTAGATGCTAAGCTAATAGCATTAGCACTCACCCTGTCTGAAGTGGATACACAAGCTCGACCGCGTGTCGAGGGTGTAAAGAACGTCTTTCTCACATCAGTTTGGGATCTCGGGGCTTCCAGACACTCGGATTAAGCTGGACGAGTTGTATGGAGCCATTTTATGTATTTTTTCTGAAACAAGTCCCCGTCTGCTTCAGTGGTTTGGGAGAATGCTGCGACGCTGTTTTGCTGTGAAGCTCCAGAAATGTTTTGTGGACGATGAAACTTAAAGCAACTTTCCGCCCGTAATGGGGTAAATAGATGATGGAATTTTTATTTTAGGGTGAACTTATCCTTTAATAAAGCCATTTGTTCAAACTTACCGTGGTTCCTAAAGAAAAAACACACTTTAAAATGAGCTTATCATACCATTTTTTAATTCTCCTAATTTCTGATTATTTATTTTTGCTGATAAAAGTATGTCTCAGTGTGGAGTTCCAGAGGTGATGAACCCATGTTAACTTTTTTTTTTTTTTTAACTGCACCCTGAGGCTCACAGATAAACGCTGATGCGGGGAAACATAATCCGGGACGCAGATTGCAGTCATAATTATTTTAACTCAAAGCTTATAGGCTTCAACATGAATGAACGTGGTGTGTCACACATGTGTGTGTCGGTGGTGGTGGTGGTGGGGGGGAGACTCTTGGAATAAATGTGCCATGCGTGCCCGTGTTGTCAGCCTGTGGGAGCTGCAGGCATGGGTGGCCAGCAGGCGGGATTTATAACGGTGATGAATCCCGGAGGTCTTAGTAATTATGGCTGTCGCTGGACGGAGAGGAGGAGGAGGGGGTGAAACAACCCGGCGGAGGCATTTTATCTTAATCACAGCTCAGCTCCATTCAAATTAATTTGACAAGTTTCCCCAATCCTTATTAAAAGACGTATCTGGCAAATGACAACCCTCCTCCTCCTCCTCCTCCTCCCCTCCTCCTCCTCTCTAAATGCCTCGTCATGAAAGAAATGTATTAAAAAATATTTCATGAAAGAAAAAGAGAGAGAGAGGAAGAAAAAAAAAAAAAAGAGGCCACTATAAGGTTGCAAGACGCGGATATTTCCAGCAGATATTTATTTCCCCCTGTAGGGCGCCCTGAGCCATCCATCCCTCCCACCTCCCGAGTGTTTCTATAGTAATTTCCAGCCAATGATCAGTAGGTGTCCACATCCCTGCTTCCTCACCTCAGCACCAATCAGCCACACACAGCGACAGGAGACACGGACTGAGCGCAGAGAGACCAGGCAGACACACACAATACAGCCCCCGGATCAAGAGGAGAGGAAACACCTAACACCCCCCTCTCATCCTCTCTCTGCGATTTCTGCCCCCGCTTTTTCTCGTCCCCCTCCGCGACACCTTTTTGGCTTTATTCATGCACTTTCCGACCTTTCTTTTTTTTTTTTTCTTCTTTTTCCTAACGTGACAAGAAAGTGGATAAAAATGGTCCTTTTGTTTTGAGCGCTCTGAACACACACGCACAGAAACACACTCGCCCCCTCTTGCTCTCCTCCGGCAGCCCGTGTCTGCGCGTCTTTCTCGCGTCTTTCGCGTTATTTTCTCTCCCCCACCCCCCCACCCCTCCGCGCGTCGCCTCGTAATGTTTCGGTACACGGTCGCAGGCTGGTAGCATCTTGGGGAGCTCTTCTCAACAGGAACCTGGTAGGTGATGCTCACTCTCTCCCTCTCTCTCCCGCTCTCTCTCTCTCTCGCTCTCTCTCTCTCTCTCTCTCTCAGTGTGTGTGTGTGTGTGTCCATGTTGTGCCGTCCACTTGCATGCGTTTTTTACCCCCTTTTTTCCCTCCTGTCCGGTGCGCCGGGCAATGTCAGATTAATTTTGATTATAGGACTGACTTTGCACTGCCCTCCTCGGAATATATGCATGACCTTTGATCTGAATGTCTACCACAGACCAGACTGAGTGCAATTAATGGCATCGTGGTGCAGCAGCGGCACAATGGTTCGTCATCGGACGTGGCTCCTTCTTCTTCTTCTCCTTCTCTCTTTTTTTTTTTTTTACTTTTCTTTCCTCACTCTCCACATTTCTCTCCCCCCTCTCTCTCCCTCCTCTCTCCAGCTCCAAGTATTGAACATTTCTGTCTCTCTAAACTTTGTTTACAGGCTGAAAATCAATGTCCGTGACTTGATTGCCTTTGGGCTGCGTATTTCGCTCCAGGGGTGAATTGATTAAGTAATAATGACCCTGAGGAGGGCTGATCATTAAGCCAAGGAGGTTTTGTTTACTGGTGGCTGCCGGGTTGTTGTGGATGCCACATCGACATTGAAACCTCCAGATCTGGATTTTGGATGGTGGATAGGAGCCTTTTGGTTTCACGTGTGTCTTTACAATTTAAAAAAAAAAAAAAAGAAGAAGAAGAAGTTTAAAAGAAATAATGTTGGATATTTTAGTGCAGAGATGATCTCCTGTATTGTCGGACTAATTTGGCACTTTTAGGCGAAGGTAAATGTTTACCTGCTGCATGTTTGGAAGGGGGATGCACTTCAGTATTCAGAGGACTCTCATAAAGCCACCCAGTACGATCTGCTCCAGTGTGTGCATATTTATAATTCTTCTTTTTTTTTTTTTTCGAGACAGCTGCTATGGAAGTGATTTGAAATGCTTTAGTGTTCCAGCAATGGATCAGCTTTGGCAATTAAGAGAGAAAGCCCAGAAAAAGGTAATGGAAGTAGGGGGAGATGTGTCTAATGGGCTTTTATCTGTGGAAACCAAATCCAGACAGACTGGTGGAGAGAGAGAGGAAATGGAGCACGCACACACACACACGCAGACACACATAACCTCCCCCTCACACACACACACACACCTATGGACACACACATCCCATCCTGAGGCAGCTGACACTGTAGTTGGTCTGGTCCCTGATCTGGATGTAAATCAACCAGTGGCTATCTGTGCCGTTATTGGGTTAATGTAATAAAGCCGGCCATGAATGAATTCCAGGTGCTCTTAAGAGGCAGGACGGGGTCGTGTTTACATGGATGGGCCACCTCTGCTGCTTGGAAAAGATGGAAAAAATTGAAAATATTTAACTATGTTGCTCCCGGCAGCCACAGCAGATTATTTTTAAGAGCTTATATTGCAGCCCTGAGGTAAAAAAAGGAAAGAGAAAAAAAATCTTTGTGTTTGTAGCTGCTGCTGTCATAATCTGAATTCTGGTGAGGCTCTCCTCTAACTTTTCAAAATAGCGATATTTTGGACTGAATATTAAATTTTTTATGTCTTGATGAAACGCACTCTGGTGTTTTAAAATGTATTTATTCATTCTGTGAAGTTTCTGATTGGACTGTCTTTAAAAAAAATGTAAGAATACTTTGACAAGACGTCCAAACAATGTTGAAAGTGTGGCGGTTTTTTTGAAGCATGCTAATTCTCTCCCCACCCATTATAATAATGACATGACGGTCTGTCACAGCTATCACGCTATTGTCAGCGGAGGAAGATCAGTTCTGACTGTTTGTGATAGTTCCATTATGAAACGCAGAGCGTAAACAATGTGCCAGAAGATTCCTCAAATGTTCAGCTGTTATCTTCAGAGAAAAGTTGAAGCAGAGAAATGAAATCTGATTAGAATGAAAACATTTGCCTCTTTTATGTGTAACTGTTGTTTTTTTTTCTTTTCTTGTTTTTGTTTGCTTTTAGCTCTGGAGAAGACAAACCAGGATGGTAGCACACTGTTCGTAACCAGCTTCAGTTCGACGAAGGCCGCTGTAACCTCGCTCTCTTCCCCTGAAACATTGACAGCCATCTCTCAGCCATGTCTAACATAAACAATGCGCTTTGTATTGAAAACGGACAGAACGCAGATGTGTCTCTGTTACAAAAGGATAATCTTCAGGATGGTGGATTAAGCCAGCTTTTGGATTATAACGCAGAAATGGAAAGGTACAGGTCTTTTGCAAACTTTTATAAAACCAATGGGGCATTTCCACAGACTGCTAAGATTGCCCGCATCACAACGCCCATTTTTCCCAGTGCTAGAATTGGCATGTCCCCTTGGAACTGCGATAACGCCATGCTCTGGGGAAGGAAATCAGCGGCAATAAACCCTAATAGGACCAGCATGCATAGAAATGACTCCCAGAGGCCGGGGAAGCCTGGCGTGCCGCCAGAGACGCTGCAAATGGCAAATAATAATTTCCTCTCTACCTTATCCCCCGAACACTGCAGACCTTTAGCAGGAGAATGCATGAACAAGCTGAAATGCGGCGCTGCTGAAGCAGAGATAATGAATCTCCCAGAACGCGTTGGAACTTTTTCCGCTATCCCGGCTTTAGGGGGCATCTCATTACCTCCCGGGGTCATCGTCATGACAGCCCTTCACTCCCCCGCAGCCTCAGCAGCCGTTACAGACAGTGCGTTTCAAATTGCCAATCTGGCAGACTGCCCACAGAATAATTCCTCGGTATCCAGTGGAAACCCAGCGAAGAAGAAAAGGAAAAGGTGTGGGGTCTGTGCACCCTGCAGGCGGCTAATCAACTGTGGTGTCTGCAGCAGTTGTCGGAACCGCAAAACGGGCCACCAGATCTGCAAATTTAGGAAATGCGAGGAGCTGAAGAAGAAGCCAGGCTCGTCGCTGGAGGTGAGAGCCGGGGCTCTGCTTCCCCTTCTTTTGTTATTATCCCCTTGCACTCCAAAGCATTAACCTTTTCATCCAGTCACGTTCTAAGCCCTTGAAAATTGTTTCCATGCCCACCCATGCCTGAACATCCCCCCGGCTTCTCAAATCTGCCTACCCGCCTAGCCTAATTGGCAGTAATTAGGGGTGTTTGTGTGGAGCGCAAGCTGAGCTTGGCTCAGACACCCCTAATTGCTGCCAGTCAGGCTGGGGCTGGAACGCATCCGAACAACCCCGAGCTTGGCTCAGCTCCAAGCAGGGCTGGGAAATGGTTTTCAGCAGAGAGCCATCCCTCTCTGCACCCGGTCATTTTAACCAATTATGGAAACCGTCTCTGGATGGGGAGAATCAATATCCCACAAAGCCTCAGCCTCCGACCACCAAGAGATGGTGAGAGTGATGGCAGGGCTGCTGATGGTGTTTCTCAAAACATCCCCCAAGTTTTGTGTGGGGAGGGGAGAGAAGCGTCCCTCTCCCACTGATACTGTAGGAAATGATTGTGCATATACAGTAGGGTTGTGATGAAGTCATTGTATATCATATTCGTGTCATTATGGTCGATTAGGGATGTCAAGAAGAGTGCAGAGGCAGAAACAAACCTTGTCACTTAGCAGAGAGAAAAACATATTAAGAGGGTTAATTGACAAGTAGGAAGAAGCTTGATTAGGACACAAATCAGAGGACAGTGTTGTTTTTAAAGGTTCGTTTTAATTGATTTATTTCCGAGCTGACATTTGGTTATCACAGGCAAAGACAGAATATGAATGTTCGGTTGCAAATGTGGTTCTCTTTAGTCTGAGAGTTTGAACTTGCCCAGCTGACTTAACATGAGCCTGTATGGATGAGTCACCAATAAAGGCAACCTGGGGGCCAGATGATTTGCTCATTAATTAAGTCATTACACAGAGAGGAAAAAGAGGTTAATTATAAAGTATTACCTAATCTGCTCATAGAAAAACAACACCATGTATGGATTCCTTTGTTCATTCTGAATTGCTGCCATCGCTTCTGCATACAGGTGTGATTTCTCCTGTTTTATAATGTTAATATCAGCTCCTTATGGAAGAGATTATACATGAATGCAAATGCTGAAGCTTCCTCCTGACCGTGTAGTGTGGTCGAGCACCATGTGACATAACATGTTATTATTTATTCATATGATTGTCGTCATTTATGTCTCATGCACTCTATAATCTAGTGGAGGTTTTCTGTTAATTCAGTCCAGGCTTTGACAGCAGGCCACCCACAGCTTATATCCCTGATTAAAATTTTAGTAACTTTTGATGAGTTTGACAGGAGTCCCAGGCATCAAAAAGCTTCAAAATTCAGCAGAAATCAAGAGACTGAATTAGGTTTTTAACCTCTTTAACCCCAAATAACAGGTCAGGCTTTGCAAGCGCACAGTTCAGATTCGAAAGTTTCCAAAAGTTTGCAACAGGGTCAGTTTTTCAGAAAGCATTTGTACTCCAGGTAAAGCTATTGCCAGTCCAGGGAGATCATTTCAAACTGTTACGAGTAGAAATCATCTTGTTTCAAGACTTTTCCTGGAAATGAGAAAGAATAAGACAGGTTAGTGCTCGAATCAGGGGCGCTGGGAGCCATTCACAGCTGGAGGTGCTGAGCGATCAGTCTATATACTGTAATGACGTCATTGTAAATTTTGTGCGACGTTCATGTATTTTATATTACCTTAAATGGCCAGGATAACTTCTAACAACAATTTGAAAATATTTTGCATTACAGCCAGAAAGCAAAGGTAACACCAACATACTATAGATGAAAGCCGCCATGTAGCCAACAAGGAGGTGAAGAGGGAGAGAAGTTTCCCAGACTCCCTTATGATATTTCTCCATTTTGTGAGTTGTTGAGTTAGGAGGAACTTACACGTTGTGAAATGTTGTCTATGACAAATTCTTAATTATTTGGCCCTTCTTGAAAATTCGGCATGTCGCTGTTAACAGAGACTCCAGTCTGCAGTGTAGTTCATACACTTGACTGATAAACCAGAGAATTGGTCTAGCAACAAGCTTCATGATCAAAAACAATTTCTCAGGGAGGTTGCTGCAGCCCCCTTAGTACCCCTACTTCCTGGCTAGAACTGAAGAAAAAGACACTTTAGAAGACATCTTAGAAACTACCTGAGACAACATCCTGGCTTACATTTGTGGGGAAAAAAATAGAAATTCCCTGTTTCACTTTGACGAAAAATGAGACTTTTATGACACAAATTAAAGAGAAAAAAGAATTCAAAAGAATTATTATTATTTTCATTTGGAGCTGGCTTAAAAACCATACTGGTTTGAATATTTCTAGTACATCAGCTTAAAATGAGCTGAAACAAAGCTGATATGGAAAGTATGGAAAATTCTGATGTTTCTTACACCAGAGATGAAAATAAGGATTTACTTATGGGTGATGGGTGACTGGTTGTTACAGAAGTTGCAATCGGAAGCTCGTTTAATGTCGACTGCATATATAGAGTCGACTAACAGGTGTCCCAAACAGGTGTCCAGGAAGCCGGCCTCACATACATAATGCAGGGGTAGACGCACTTTTGGAAAACATCCATTTGCAAAGACGGTTAGAATTACCCAGGGTGTGAAAACCCCCCAAACAAATCCACACTTGCTCTTTAAAAGCTCCTTCACTGACTTCAGTAATTCATATTATGGACTTCTCTAGCAGTAATTGTTATTTTTGACTCTGCATCTGTAATTACAGGTGCACCTTCTGCTGCGGAAATGGGTTTGAGTCTAAAGGCAACTTAAAGGTGTGAAGTTGGCGCTCTCGCTTCGACAAACTTTTATACATGCATTAACAGGGAGATCTTTTTTTTCCCACCTTGTCGGTGGCGCTAATGGCCACTCGCAGTTCGGCGGGATTTGATTGAGAAGTGTGACGAATCCGGCGCTGAAGTGAGTTTAGAAGGAGATTTTACAATCCGTGCGTGCAAATTCACACGAGAACGGCAACACGTATGCGCACTCTGCCTCTCACTCTTTCTCTCAAAGATCCACGCTTGCATCCACACTCTTACCACATGCTCACAAACAAACAAACATGCACACCAGACACAGAGAGACGAGCTGAGTGTACCTTTCGCCTTGGAAGAGACGATAAGCTACTGGCAGCCAGTTAGATTTGGCTGTCAGTGTTTTCCACATGGGAATCACCCTGAACTAATTATATCTTAAGCAGCGGTGGAAAATGCAAATCAGAATTTTACTCACACCCCTGAAATCGGAGAGCCAATTTAATCTAATACCCCCTTTAATTTAGCGCGCTAATGCAAGGCCCTAGAGAATTGCCCTGTGTCACTGCTGTGCTGTTCTGCAGCAGATTCAGCTCTCTCTCTCTTCCTCTCTCTCGCTCTGTCTCTCTGTCTCTGTGCTGCTCTCAGGCTCCAGGATGGATTAGTCTGGCAAAGGAATCTCATCTAACCTAACATTTCCAGAGCAGTTACCTTTGCGTAGCTTGAGCTCCTATGGCTCAAAGGTCCTTCATTAACTTTCAAATGCAATAATGCTCGTATATGGGCAAGCTGTGTCTTCACCTCTGTTTACCTCAGCTGTTTGCCCCAACTTTACTTGTATTTCTGCAGAGACACCATCAGCCTTTGCCTAAATTCTGTACACGTAAAAGTTACGCTTGCCTGCGTAGGTTCATGAGTTTGATTTTGGTACTACAATATACATGTGAAGGTTCTCATCATTCTCTGAATCTAATTTCTCAGTGTTTTTGGCTTGTGGCCCCTTAGAGTGACTCAGGTTGTGACACAATCTGTGAGCAGTTTACCCAAACAAACCTCTCAGATTGTTTCATTTAAAACGTAAAATGTACTACTGCATATGTGAAAAAAGTAGTATAAAGCCTTTAATGGCTCCAGAGGAAGCTGCATGTAATCTGTAATCTTTCTCCAGTGAAGTTGCATTGTGGGGAATGTAGGCATCAGGTTCTGAAGAGCAGTCCACTGGTCTTGCATTGCAGTCCTGTAACACTGTTGGACTCATAGTGGAAAATTTAAAAACAAATGATCAAAGTTGGTACAGCAAAACAAGAAACAATCTTCCTCCTTTAAAAAAAAAAACCTGGTGCCTACATTACCCACAGTGCATCTTAGCCAGCGAGTGACTTTGTTGGAGGCAGTTTATCAGATTACATTCAGCTTCCTCCGGAGCCACAAAAGGCTTTATACTATTTTTCTAACACATGCAGGAGTACTCTCCAAGACCTGTAAACACGCTTGAATGTGTAAAATTAGTGGAGGTACCCTTTAAAGGATTTTTATATGTCTGAGGTGGTGATAGGATTTCACAAGAAGAAAGCAAAAATTGGAGAATAGCCAGAAAAAATGACATCCTAATCTTTAAAAGCAAAACATTTGATCACTGCAGCGTCACAATGTTTTTAGAACAAATTTACTCTAACTTCAGCAGGTTTTCTGTAAATTAAAATCAATTAATCAGGGAAATGTTATTTTGCTTCTGAGTTATTTGTGAGTCAAGCTGATGTATGGGTTGCCTTCATAAACAGTTTCATGAATTAAAGACCTGACAGCTGGTAAAACGTTTCAGATATTCTTTGAATTTGTAGCTATAACTTTATAATAATGCTTCTGTGAGAAATCTGAAGAAAACTGTGACGAGTAGAGCCCGAGTGTTAATATTAATCTTCTGAAAGAAGACAATGATGCTTGAAATTGAGAAATAAAGACTCGATAGCTAATAGTAAAGGTTTTTTATATTTATAAAAGACCTTTCAGGAGTTGAGATTAGTACAGTTTGTACTAAAGTCAAATAAGTTAGTGTCTATTTTTCTCTTTGTTATGCTGTCAGACATTTCATTTAATAAGTCCAACAAAAATATAACTTTTCCATTAGAAAAATCTGACCAGTGGTGTGAAGTCTAACAGGAGGACTTTCAGTCAAACTGCATTTTTCAATCTAACATCCAACCAGACTTTGAAAAGATTAACATCATGTGGATTTAAGTTGTACAATGAACATGTCTAATTTTAGTTTTTTCAAGATTTTTCTGACTCTCTAAAAAGCATCAGGAGTTTAAGACCTACAGACAGATTAACAACTATACAATTTAATAGAAACATAGCGTCCTCATAATCACAGGTTAACAAGTGCCAACTATTGTTGGGAATGGTTTGACTAAGCAACCACTGCTGTATTTTATGTGCAATATATTGCAAAGACAAATCAAAATCCTTCAGAGAACAACATCCAAACAGGCTCCTGTTGGATTAGTAGAAAAGCACAGAGTAGAAAAAGCATGAAAAGGGCAAAACAAAAATCCAATTGAACAGATTCCTCCTTTCAATTAACAAATGTCAGAGGCCATCATCAAGTCATGAGCAGGAAAACAGCATCCTGGAGAAAGGGGGATGTTCTTTCTCTCCCGCTCTGCTTCTGTTCTTTGTGCAGTGTTGATATGACTACATGAAATAGGCGAGATGAAAACGTGGCATGGCTGCCTAGAAACCTTTGCTATTGTGATAAAAGACAAGGCCCAAAATGGTAGGAAGCAGGACCTTGAGGAAAATAGCTTGGATTCGGCTCCTTAATGAGAGCACGGGAGCCAAATAAGCAACGGCAGCTAGGTCTAATTTGTTTTAGGTGTGCTCAGAATAGATAAGGACAAATCTGTGGCCTTCACCCCCTCCCCCCAACCTTTGCCTCCCTGGAGATAACACTGAGTGCTGCCAGCCAATCTCCGTGGGCAAAGGAGAGGGGGTAAAGAAATAAAAAAAAAAAAAAAAGAAGAAAAAAACGAGAAAGGGGAAAGCCTGAGGGACTGGCGGCCTTTAGATCTGCAGATCTCTAACTTACTGGATTTATTCAAGCTTTAAAACTGCAGATTAATTTGGTCGCAGAGGTCTGGGGGAGTGTGAAAAAAAAAGAGCGAAATGAGGCCGTACACCGCGGCGCATCTCAACCTAAAGGGCAACCTTAAGCTCCTGTCAAGACAATAGGATTTTGCCATGTGAACCACGATGCAGACCGCTTAATTATACACATCTTCCCTGCGAGCTAGCCTCGGCTACTTAAGAGCATGGGCCCCCTTATTCATTGTCATGCCCTTTTTCCCCTAGATTGGTCGTGCCGTGTGGATTTTCTGTCAGCTTTCATTTGTGCCAAGTAGCTGTCCTCCTCAGGCCTTTGCTGTGCTCGGAAAGGCACGACCGCACGGCACTGTTAAAGAATTCATCGTTTTCGCCACCGCCACCAATTAAGGCCAAAGCGTAATCAGAGGCGTCTGGACGATGCCCTTACATTATGTGGTCTGCCGCCTCCTCTGCCCCTGTTTGATTTAACATCCCTGGTTCAGTGGTGAAAGAGAACTCATTGTCATTGTCTTTATTATAGTGCGAGGAGAGAGAGGGAGAGGGAGACGGGGATGGGAGGGGGGTGTAGAAAGCAGCCCAGAGGAGGGTGGACAGCGTGAAAGAGCAGGTGCGGGAGGACGTTAATGTGTGGCACTTTAAATTTTAAACAGATGAGAATAAATTATTGATGCTGACTCTGGCTGAGAAGTTAAAAGGTATCTCGTCATTACTGAGAGGCTGTATGAAAAAGTGTGAGAGAAAAGTCTTCAGCGGATGCATCGTGGGATTGCAGTGAGCGCAGAGCATCACAGCAAGGTGGTTTCTGTTCTCCATGAAAAAAACTATGTGATCCTGACTTATTTTGATTTCTGTTCATATTTTTTGCTGTACTGAAAGTAAAACGCTAGTAGTACTTTTTACAAAACCTTTTCCATTGAAGAAATAAAGCCCTGATGTTGCGTTAAGTGGCAAAGGATGGATTTTACATTAAGAGCCAGATCAGACAATCAGCTATTAGCAGATTCCTCCTCCAGGCATGTGTTTGCTTTCTTTATGGCTGTATCATACATGTTATTAGGCATTACTACATTGTCCTTAAAAGTGGTAAACCATAAAGTAAACCACCAGGATGAGCGAGTACTCGGTAAAAATGAGTTTCCAGCACAGAAAAGTATGATCTGAGTAAAATTTAGGTCGCAGTGGAAACGCAGACAACAACAGGCTAAAGAAACGTTTTAGTTCCTTGAAAACTAGTTCCTAGGACTAAAAGTTAGTGCGGATAATGATAACGCTAATTGAAGTTCGAATTGAGTTCGAACATGAAGAAGTCATGTATTTTATCAGTTTTCTTCTTTGTGTGAGTTTGACAAACTTATGAGAACTTAACCTAAACTCTACAATCATGTTGAAGTGTGAGTTTGTAATTAACGACGAATGGAACTGATTTCTGAGGGCGACAAGTCACCACTAATTCATAATACAGGGTTGAAATAGTTCGAGGTCAAGCAGGGACTGAAGTGTAGATGATCTGCTCTCAGAATGATGATTTGTATTTCAGTTTACACCTTCACTTTACTTTCCGTCTCTCTCTCTCTGTGCCTCTCTTACTCTCACTCCAACATTGATCTCTTTGACAGACCACTAAATTACACTTCTTCTATCGATTTTCCTCAAGTCAAACCTCAAAATTCTCCTCACTGCTCAAAACGCTTCCTCCTTCCTGCATCGTGCCCGGTTGACTGGATGCTTCTTGTTGCCTAAGATGACGATATTAGTCTGACCCTGGTGGTGGGGGTTCACTGACTGTAGAACAGTGAATTTAAGGGTCCAGGACAGAGCTAACTTTGAATCAAACTGTGTGCTACATGTAGACTGCAATAACCCTACATGTTTTTAATTTTACAAACCTAACAAAATGCCATTCTTTCATAACCCGACTCGCAAGACCTGTGCAAAACAGTTTTAACTTCCTGTTATTTGCTATTCTTATATACTTCCCATCACTGCTGAAAGTTTTCTAAAGCAAACCCTGAGTTTTTGACCTCAAAAAAGCTTTTTCATTGTTTGCAGAGAGTGTGCAGAAACTGGTTTGAAACACTTTATTCATCACAATAGAACTACTGGCCTGTTTTTATTGGGGTTAAAGTGACCTCATCTTTGCACGATAATGCAGTTATACACAAGTACTCTAATTTAATTCAAGTCTACCTTGTGGGTGCAAGTGTTTATAGAATTATCTGCTATGTAAAAGTTTGAGGATCAGCTGCCAAAAACAAATAAAGGAGACATTTTGTGTTAATTTTCAGGTTCATAATTTTATTTTAGGTTACCACTAGAATAGGTTTACATGCTCTAATGCTAAAAAACACATCAGTTTTCTCATACTGTCCAGTGCTGTAAGCACCTTATTCCCCCTCTGTCTGGCTCCTGTCTCTTTAAGCCCTCCCCCCTCCTCTGATTGGGCAGCTCACACATGCCTGAACCAGCACCGCTAACAACAACGGAGCAGCTGTGTTCAATCAATTCAAAGCTGTTTTTTTTTTACAACAATGAGACTATAGGATAGGAAACATTGCTGCGTGTTGCTTAATTTCAACATCGTCAGATATGCCTGGAATGATAATGAGTGGTTCTGGTTCTTACTGTGTTTTGGATTTTAATTTGAAGATTTGATCCATTTTGGGACAAAGGGCGAACCTTTGGAGCAGGGTGTCTCCCTGTTTACTTTTGGATGACAGATTGTGCCATTTTTTTTTCGCAGCAAACTCTTAAATCCCAGGTTTTCCCAGTTTTTGTGCATAGTTGATGGTTTGAAGCATAGAAAAACGTAAGAATGGCCCTTTAACTGTTTCAATTGCAAAGTAGCTTCATACAGGTTACGATACTGAACTGCAAAAGAAAAAAAAACTCCATATTAAATCTATGTTAATCTCATTGTAGTTGGCAAAATAGATTAAATGTAATATACAGAGGCCATATAGAATTGCAGCTCTGCAGATGCACTAATGAGTTTATATCTATAGGTTAAAGGCTTAAATGACAGCTGGCTTTGTGCCATTCATCCAAGAAAACTTAATGTGAAAGTCAATTTGTGAGTGACAACTGACGGGAGAAATCGGTCAACGTGGTTAAAGCGTCTCAGTTTCTGCAAGTCAAATCCTCGCATGCTGCCACCACCTCTATTGTGGCTCTGCTCTCACATTATGAATATTTCATGGCAAGCATCTGACACCATGCCCAGAAAGATATTTCAAGGTTTTTTTCTGATAGAAACCCTGGGGTTAGAGAGTGTCACAGAGGCGTGAAGTCAGTCTGTGGCCCCCAGGCAAAAGGATGGGATTTATGATGCACCGGTTGATGACATCAGGTGGATATTTTCATTCCTTAGCGGAGAGCCCCTTTGTCCTCTCCGACTGATAAACCACTGAGCTGTTCTCAGTTTGTTGTCACTCCTTAAAAAGATCTGTTTTGTCTGTGGTGTTCTGTTGAGTAGAGAAATGATTTCAATCTGCTCACAGTGCAAGCTGTGTTTTGACAAACTGTGACCGGTTTCCCCGTCTGATCAGTGTGGAGCTGGAATGACTAAGCAGGGGGGAGTCTGCTTGGATTAGCTCTGTCTTAAATGCTGCCTTTAGCATATTACATTGCCCACTGGCTTTCTCCTAACGATATCTCTCTTGTTTTCATCTTTGTCAGGTTTCACCTTCCAGTTTAACCAAAGCCTACTTATGTACTTCCTCTTAGGTTGCTTCAGGTGGAATATTAGTCTCGTGAATTTAACTAGATTAATTTAATCCTTGTTTTTCTTTCTTCTTATGGAGGGAGGGTTATTGTAGGTGTGTGTCAGATACATACAAGAAAGCAAAATTAATGCTTCCTGTACAGAACATGTAAATGGATTAGTGAAGTGGATTCCAATCTTTTTGGCATGTGACCCCTTAAACTGGAATTATGCTTCTCGGAAGGTAAACATAAATGTGAGTAATATGGGGAAGCGTAGGTCTCGCGCACACCTCCCAAATGTCAACCTGGCATTGTGCGGACCTGCACATCAAGCTAGCTGCTTGGTTGATTCAATTTCTGTCAGGGAAGCAGAACAGATGTAAACGGTATACATTTTATACAAGTATAAAAGAAAAAGCAGGATGTGTCTGAGCATGCACGTTTTGTCCAGAGAAGAGCACAACTCATGCTTTGAAACAAAGCAACCTGCTTGTGATCCTTTTCATTAAGAGAGATTTCTGTGCTTTATTTTAATGAAGTCCCAAAGCAGTAAATGTGTCCAGTATTTCACAAAAGAAATACAAAGATTGAAGCAAGGTCTGACAAAAAAAAAAGAAGTTTTTGTAGCACAAGTATGTTTTTATTGCTTACCACTTCTATTTATTTATTTTATGTTTTTCCTCTTACTTGAAGTGCTATTCATCCATCTACATTGTTTTGGTATGAGTTGTCGAGTTTTAGAGATATTGGCTGTAGAGATGTCTGTCTTCACTCTAATATAATGGAACGAGATGGCACTCAGCTTGTGGTGGTCAGAGCACCAAATCACATTTTGAAAACTCAACAGCAATGTCTCTTTCCAGAAATCAAGACCCGGTTCCTCAAGATAATCCACAGCACCTGTTGTGAGCAGCTCCATGTCGGAACTGTTTTCTTTCTATGGAGCCACACACCCGCTAACCGTATCACTGCGCAGAGGGAAGTGTGCGTCTACTCAGCTCCTAGGCTCGTGCTCGTGACAGCACAGGATATAAATATTAATGGTGTCCTCCGGCTGAGCTGCGATGTTAGGGTTAGGTAGCTTAGGTAGCTTAGTTTGCTAGCTTCTCGTCCAGGAGTAGACGGGAATAAGTAATGTTATTGTTAATGTTTGGCACTTTGAGCACCAAAAGCCATACATTTCCACTAAAGTATATTTGAGAGAACATCTCTACGGACGATATCTTCACAAATATCTTGAAAATATGTATTCTTGATTTTGATGTGAACTGTCCCTTTAAGCCTTAAAGGGACAGCTTTGATTAGAGGAAAGTCTGAAAAAAATAAGCTAAAAAAAAATAGTTGTAATTATTTCAGCTTTGTTTCTGATAATTCATGTACATGGGTTTGACATGGCAGATGGTTCGAAATACTACAATACCCATGAGCCTCAGAGCTGCCATTGCTCTAAGGAAGTAGCCAGTCAAAGGCCCGAATTTAAGCTGAAGTATAATCAAAATGCTCTGTCCCTGCAGAACAATGGTTTCCAAATTCATCCAAAATTGAATCAATCTGCGACTGAAGTCATTTAAACTGCAGATTGTAAAATTGTTTTTCTCAACAGCGTAATCCTGAGCTTCCCCTCTGTGACCGGATGTTTCTCACCAAAATGCACCTTGGGGGTTATAGTTTATTTCTCATCTTACCTTTTTACACACACAGTCTTGTACCTTTATCTTTTTTTTTATCACAGCACTAGATATTTTTTGTCTTTTATTCAGGGAAGTTTAACTCCGATCCCAAATCTCTTTTGCAGGAATGCACCCACACAATTACACACAGTCACACCTGGAAGCTGCCAGCTACGACATGCCACAGTCTGACCTCGCTGAGCAGCTCCACTGAAGCAAGTGGGGTTAGGTCCTTGCTTAAGGGCACATAACTGATGGTAATGAGGGAGAAATTAACCACAAAAGTTTCATGTCCATCCATGCTGTAGAAATACTCCAGTTGTGAGGCACCTTACATGGAAAAAATGAAAGGGAATTTTATTGAATTCTGCATTACTATCCAATTCTTAAACCTTTAATGACTTGTAGCATCTTTAGTTTGTTCACTCTGGATAATAAGTAGCATGAAGGTGAAAGCAACATGGTAAAGAGTAAAGGCACTGCACCTGAAAGGACTGGCTGCACACTTTCAAAATCTTATTTACTGAACTGACATTTTTGTCACTCACTGAGTTTAATGCACAGAAATATTTGACTCGATCTCCATTACGTGAGCGCAAT
Organism: Pagrus major; assembly: GCF_040436345.1. Taxonomy (NCBI): domain Eukaryota; kingdom Metazoa; phylum Chordata; class Actinopteri; order Spariformes; family Sparidae; genus Pagrus; species Pagrus major. The sequence goes on from NC_133215.1 coordinate 14,762,819, forward strand.
TAAAGATCCAACTTCGGCTGTGTGTATTTTCTAAGCCTAACCTAAATATTATGTTGATTTACAGTAAATATGCAGAGCTCTGCATATAGACCTTCTGAGTTTAAGGGCTCCCACACAGATGCTGAGAAATCTGCTCAAAACAAGAAGGCCTGCTCCTACTTTGCATTTCAATTTAACATTTCAGAGAACTGGCAGCATGTTGCCTCGCTTAGCCCTCGCTTCGTTACACCCACATGGCTTCTCGCCGCGCTTGCTGACGTCTTCCGCTGTTCAAAGGGCTGCAACTTGGCTGAGAAATTGGGGATTTCCATACCGGATCCCTCAGGTATCTACACACTCAAACGCGTGTCCTGCTCATCTTCTCCCTCCTCCCCCGCATCCCATCCTGCTACGCCTGCCCTTCTCCCTGCTCACACTGCTCTGATTTCCCGTCTCAGAGCTCAATTGACCTCGCCGCTGCATCTCTCTGTTTTGTTTTCCTGAAATCTCAGCAGCACCTGAAAGCCTCGCCACCGTCTCCCATATAGGGCTCGCTCCCAGAGGAGGGTTAGCTTTGTAGCAGAACTGTGTAAAATTGCTCTACTCGGATGAGGATTCTTAGGTGAAGCTAATTGAAATGGAGGCCGGCACTGCTGTACTTAGTAGCAGGTAGGTGATCTCAGCTACAGACTGCGGCCTCTGACCCAAGGGTGCTGCCTCAGCTTCTTCCTACGAGGGTCAACTCAGCCTCCATCTGTGTGGGCAGGGATTTTCCTTGCATGATAAATGGACGAGGCATGGCGTCTGAGTGTTGTTTCGGATGCAGATAGCGGCTCCCTTTAGCCCAGATATCTCTCACTGTACAGAAGCATTGTGTGAGACTTTATTCTATGTTGTAGATACCTGTAACTGGTTAGCAGTTACTTTGGGACCTTGTTTCTCCTTATTTTAATATTCCTAATTTTCTTTTTCTACACTTTTGGAGGAAACATCATTCGACCTGAAATATGTTCAATGGTCATGGTTGTGTGATTGCCTTTGTCTACTCAGGAGTTGGAGCGGGAGGTCGGGATGGATGGTTGGAGGTTTTACGTTGCTGTGTCTCTTGTATTTTTAGATTTGGTCCACCTGCATAAGGTTAGGGAATGATTTTGCTTAAATAGTAAAAGTCAGCGTGTCCCAGCTCGTGTTTTAGTGTTGATTTTTCAGAAGTAGAAATTGAAGGGAAAACACATAAAATATGTTGACAGTACTTTGCAATTTGCAACTTTGCAAACATTTAACATTGGGATTGAATCAATTGCATTGAATCTGAATCTTATTTGCATATTACTGCAATATTTTTGATATTGGCAACACCTTATTTTTAAGCATTTATAAGCAGTATATAAACAATTAGTAAATGATTTATACATGATTATATATTATATATGATTTAAGTCCTAAACCCCAAAATCCTTTTAATTCCAGTTATGGAATCGCAATGGTCTGACGCGTGTTGAAATTAAGGACGCTGGCTCGTTCATACTTTTCCTTCTGTCTCTGGACATCGTTATGTCAGTAGTCAGTAATAGACCTTGTTTCTTGGTGTGCCCGTGTCACTCCATGTTTCCTGTCTGTATCTCAGCTGTTAATATCCAATAAATGCAAGATAAATGTATCAGCATGTATTTAAGACTACCAGTTTACAGTTCAGATCATTTACTTCAATCTCACCTGTTCCCCAATCACCTGAGTTAAGGAGGAATTCAAACAGATGTCACAAAACCTGGTATCGCCTTATTCTCAGTGGTATGAAACTTTAAAGCATCTTGCAGCTTACGCCACGCCCCAATCAGTGATGTCACCGGCTCAGCAGGTGTTTTGCCGTCGGCTCCTTATGGGAAACATCTGCTGTGACATCATCAGTTGGGGTGTGTCCAAGCGAGAGCAGCAGCTTGCGATTCAAGCAGCTTTCCTCCATATGTGATTCAGTGTGGATTTCGCTCAACATTTGACTGGAGGTGATTCCACTTCCACAAACATACACCGACTTCCTCATAAAGCGACATATTGCAGTGCCGCCCCGGTTTTACTGGGCCCGTTCCATTTCACTGTCTGCTCAATAGCTGCCTGTTTGATAAAAAGTGTATTTTTCTGAAGCCACTGAGGCTTGGCCTGTCTCACTGCAAAGCCGCTCCTATGGAGGGCTAGTAAAATATACGTCCTACAGGAATACTGCACTGTAATTACATTCCCCCATTAGCATACGGAGGCTTGGAGTCACACTGCACTCAGCCTCCAGCAGCACTTTGCCATATGGTCCGTCTGCGCTTCTCAGGCGATATTTGGCAAGACTCTTGCAGAAGGTCAAATATCAAGTCAGAGGACTGTGCCAGAATTGCATCTATGCTAATTGCTCTCTCTCTCTCCTCCTCCTCCTCTGCTCCCTCATCCATCTCATGCTCCCGTGCTCCCCCCTCTCTCTCTCTCTCTCTCTTTCCTTCCTCCCTCTTTTCCCTCTCCCACTGAAGTAAGTAATCTGCTTTAGGATGTTTCTGAGATGGAGATGGATTTGGTTTTCCTTCGCTGCCCCTCAGCCTAATCTCCCCCCTGTGACCACCCCGCCTCTCCCAGGCACAGCTCTTAAGCACACCATCATACACCCCCACCCCCCCACCCCCCTGCACCCAGCTTCTACCTCCCACTTCATACATGCCTAGTCAGCAAAATACTCCCAAATTCCTCATTACTCACAAACATCCGCAATACACTTAGCTTGATTTGCTCGAATGCATGCCTGGTGCGAGGCCGGACCTTGAATTAAAAGATTGTAGCTGTATTTCAGTGCTGGAATGCGATCAGGACATTGGTGTACTTGGTATCTTTGTCTGTGAGTATTAGTGTTGTGAGCATATATTCAAGAGGGAGTCTGAATGTCTAAGCTAGTTAAAGGAGATAAAGGTGGAAAGAAATAGCTTATGGTATTCCACTTGATTTGTAAATATCTCTGACTTTAAGTCCTTCATGGAAAAGACTATGAGATTAAAATTGCACGGGTTAAATACACAATGAAGATTCACTCCCAACCTTTTGATCTATAGCCCACGGAGATTCTCGCTTCTGAGGTCACCTGGAAAATCTGATTTATTTGAGTCCAGCTTTTATGGCACTTGTGAGTAAAAATGAATGGTATTGACTGAGAGTAGTTGTGTGACCTTTGTGTACTTACACACTACAGGCACCTTTCATTCTACTGACTGCTGCCCCAATAACCTTGTATTTCTCTAGTGATGATGAGGCGGCACAAAAGCAATAAAAAGACGAATATTTTGGTTATAAGTATTAGAAATTGAGCAGATTTGTATCATTTAACAAACTGCAAAAATCTGTCATCTATCTTTTATTCGCTTTAGAACTGATATTTCTGTGGCTGGTAATGTTATTACCATTTTCTGAAAGTTGTACTCTGAAAGTTTTAATCTGGGCGAACTGTGAAGATTGTAAACATTTAATGATCTAGGGGATGGTGTTTAATTAAAAAAACACTTTTGGCTGTGAACATGACACTCAGTACAGGATCAGTACAAAGATCAGTCAAGAAGAAACTGTTTTTGTTTTTGTTGCATGGGAGAAAGCCACCAAACTTTCCCCTAAAGGTATATTTTAGTTCCAAAAGATGTCAGCGGAGTTAAAAGTAGAATATTCTCTTCTTAATTGTAGTGAGGCAAGATTACAAATAGAGCTGCACGATATGGTAAAAAAGAAATAATGTCACTGTTATTTTGAGAGAATTTTAAGATTCCGATATGATTCACGGTTAGTGGGAATGATTATTTTTGTCTCACCGTTTTTATTTTCACTGAAAAAAGTATTAAAATCATGATTATGTGACATTTGTTGAAGTCTCTAATAGGGGTGTTGTGACGAATTGGACGTTTAATATTATAATAATTTAGATCTAAGATGTCATTTTGTTCTGTATGTGTAACTCTGCGTCTGTACTGTGCCTTTAAATATTAAAAATTAGATTACCATTAACAATTAATTGCCTGTTTGCCAACTGAAACAAACATTTTCTGCTCATAAACAAGCAGAAAGATGATTTCATCACAGCAAATGCATATTCCATTAAAGTCAGCTTATTTTTTTTTACTTACTATCAGCAGAATTAATCTTAAAACTGATGATTCTCTCAGATAATATCCAAGGAATAAGCTCTTGCGCAGAGCAGAGTCTGTTTGCGTTACGGTGTTGTGATGCAGGGCGGGGGGCAGCGGCGTGTGGATGACTAGATGACTGGTCTGTCCGTGATAGCGGCCTTGGAGAGGTACCTTTTATAAACGGCATTGGGTGGCTAGAATATTGGCTACAAGCTTCGAGATGAGATTTCAACCCCCACCCACCAACGCCGGTAACAGTGCAGGTGATGGATTGCTATACCTTCCAGGTTTGAGCTTGGCAACGCCCCAATATTCCTGCAGAATAAAGTGACAGGCAATATATAACACATCAGTTAAGGCTGACTGCACTGCTGAAACTTTTTCTCCCCCCTCCTCCCTCCTCTCTCCTCTCTCTCTTTCTTAGAGCTGGAGATCAGCCCTGAATGTTTGGCTGGCTCCCAAAGTCCTCCTTCCTTCCTCCCTTCCTGCATGCTCTTTCCTCACTCTTCCTAGTTTTGTCTGCCTCCCCACCAGTTTTGCCTATAAGAAAATAATCAAAGTCATTTCCCTGCGTGGTGTCATGTTATAGCAAAATGATCACAGGCTTAACTTTTCCGACTGTAGTTCTGAGGTGTCTGATTTATTTTGGGGGCTTGCGAGGTGCAAGGTTGCAAAAAGAAAACAAATTGGCTGACCTGGGTGTGCACGCGAATTTCACATGCAAGTGACTTTAAATTATTTTCCTTTCTTTCCTTTTAAGTCAGCGTCCAGACAGCTAAAACAGTGTCAGCCACAGTTTGTGTGTCAGGGCGAGTGGTATTTATTTATATATATTTTGTTCGCAGCCTGTCAGAGCTGCATCCGAAGGGTTGCGGTTTTGAAAAGTGGCCTGGTTCCCGGTCTGTAAGTTAATAAATTATGGGTATTGTCAGGGTAATGCATGGGCTATGTGTTATAATGAGCATTCTGAAACACATCAGCACCCACAGGCTGCTATTCAACCTGCCCAGTGCTACTGTCTCTCCCTGAGATTCCTCCCGTCCTGTCTCCCCCCCCCCCTATATCTGTCTCTATCCACTCCATCTCTACTCAGATCTTTCTGCCACTATAGGATACTTCCTCATCTCTAACACAGTGTTTTAATCTCCAAGTATGAGATTCTTCTTGAGAATTCCTAGACAGAAAAAAAGAGAGCGGAGGGGAGGGAGAGAAGGGGCGACTGTGTAGTTGGCTGAAAAAAAAAAAGCCACCCGTAATTATGGTGAATTAAAAGTTTTATGATGTTGTGCATGCTTGTGTGTGTGCCTCGAGTGTGTGTGTGTTGGTCGGAGGGAGGGAGGGATGGGGTTCTGTGACAAGGCTGGCTGGAAGCATAGAGCTGAGGGTTAGTGCCAGACATGTCTCAAGAGAAACCGGGGCACATTTGCAATCACCCCGAGTTCAAAAGGGTAATTTATTCACAGTCTGTGGTTAAAGTAGGGCTGCTCAGAATGCCAGTGGGATTGTGCCGGGAAGCAGAGTAGTAGAGACACATTATTTTCATTCTTTCTCCCTCCCTCTCTCTTGCTTTTTCTCTCATCGTCCTCTTCATCGCTCGTTGTTGTTTCTGCGAGCCCTGTGTGGCGTCTTTTAACACACGCCGGCGAGCATATTTCACTTTTACACTCATCCGCATTGACGTCCCAGCGCTGATTGAATTTTGAGGCGCTGCGGCGTCTGCCATTATCATCCTCATCGTCTTGAGTGGTTTATCTCTGGCCCCGGCTCAGTGTGACGCCAAGGCTGCAGGGGGAGAGGAGGGGCAGGGCAGGGGTGGGCCAGGGGTTTAGGACCGTTCATGTGTTTTTATTATTTGTGTGGAACAGATAGGGAAGGATTGGCCTTAACCTGGATGTTTAAGATTGTGGTTGGAGGTTTATGTTGTGGAGCAGCTTTTTTCAGAAGCTCCTTGAGACAAATCGGCCTGATTATGATTCAACATCCCGTTCTTGCCGGCGTCGTCTTTCCACCACCTCGTCTCAATCAGACGACGACGAGGCTTCAGCATTAACTGCACCTGCCAGGTTGAGTTAGGATCACAGGGTGTCATGGCTGCCCAGAGACCTCACGCCGCCTCGCCAGAATCAGCAGAGAATTATTCCACCACATGTCAGTTTTACTGTGTCGTTATCACCGAAAGCCACCGGCAGACACTTACAATACACTGCCTACTGTGGTGGTGTGGTGGGGTTAATTTGAGGTCTGGAGAAATCTCTCCCTCCTCCTCCAGTCAGTTCAATACTCGGTCGTGTGCATTCATTGCCAGAGCGGGAAATTGTCTTTCCCGCTGTGTGTCGTTGTAGCCAGGTTGTTATGTATGCTCTGCTGCAGAGGCGGCGGTGTTGACGTGAGGCTGAGCTGCTGCCACAGCGTCTTGATTTGAGGTGAAACCTCAGTGTTGCTCCCGTGTCCCTGGTGTAACACTATCAACCCTTACCTTCTCCCCACCTTTCACTCTTCTGTTTTTCCTCCACTCTCTCTCCCCCGCTTGGTTCTGTATTCTTGTATCTTTTCTCCCCCCCCTCTCCCTGGCGGTTGATGGAGTGATTTTGAAGGCGCATGCAGGTTGGGGAGCAGACGACGCGGGGCTGTGCTAATTGAGCCTTCTTTGTGCCTGGTCACTGCAGTGTACCGAGGCGAGGAGGCCTGGGAGTGAATCCAAGCAGCACTCAGGAGCCACACTGGATCGATAAAGCGGGAACTTAACAAAACAGAGACATGCGGAGTGCCCAGATCAGGGTCATTATTGTCTCTGGCGAGCCGCACTTCCACCAGGGACTGATCAATGTGAGAATATGGATCAAGATAAACATTCTCACCTCCCCTTTCTCTCTTTTTTGCCTCGGCTCTCGCATCACATTCAAAGGCTGAAAGTGTGGATGCGCCATGATGTTCATATAACGTCTACAACATTTGAAGTGTACATGCTTGTTGAGCTCTTTTCCCTGTGCCTATTAGGAGGAGTAGTCATCAGGCTCTGACACACGTGTTACTTTGTTTTAAAGGAAGTTCTTGAAGCTCATCGGTCTCTTTTTTAAGGAAGTCTTACAGGCTTTGTGCATTTAGCACATTTTTTTTATTGTCATATTTTGAAAAACAACATATAAATCAATACCCAAAACCCAACTTAAACATACACTCAAATGGGGCACATTGGTAGCTCAGTTGGTAGGCCATTCAGCCGATGTACAGAGGCTGTGTCCTCGCTGCAGCAACCCAGGGTTTGAATCTAACCTGTGGCCCTTTGCTGCACACCAATCTGCCTCTATCTCATCCCGTTTTTCTGTTTTCTCTTTAGACTATCCTGTCAAATAAAACCACAAAAAAGAGGACACAAAAGCTCATAGCAGTATATGCCATCTACATGTGTTAGTTAAATGCAATAATCAGGATTTGTTTCAAACAAAATCAAAATAGAGCAGAACAGTCCAAATGTTGAAACACGAACCAGGATTCTACTCATCTATGTTGACATTTTAAATTATTAAACCGCTGTTCCTCTATGTCCATAACTGAAACAAGTTCATGCAACCCTTTTCTAAAGCACGGTGGAGTTGGTGTCTTCCAGTCTTTGAGAATACGTTTTTTTATGTTGGTTATGTCTCTAGCTCAAATCTTGCTGCCAGAAGTGTCTGGTTGCATCCCCATGTAACCCCTAACCATTTGATTTTATCTGAGAAACATAAAATAATGTGCTATTAGTTACCTTGCAAAAGTGAATGCAATTTGATGCAGCATCCCTGCAACAAATCCTACTTTCACAGAGGTTATAATTTTCAATTTACAAGAGGCGGTCACATTTGTGGTGCTCTTGAGTCATATTGTCGTATATGGACAGGTGTTTCTGTTATTTTGTCCACCTCATTAACATCAATGAAGGTAGGCTAAACAACAGGAACATCTCCCTGTATTATGCAGAACAGGTGGGATTTATTGAAGAACTGTTGTATTAGACTAGTTGCAATAGTTGTAGCTAGGTGTGCGTCATAAACTGCCAACTGAGTGCGATTTAATTACATTTACAGGTTACAATCGTGCAGTATAATCCTGTGATTTTCTATCAAAATACGAAAGAAAACAACCAAAAACTGAAAAAGATCAGTTTGTTAGAGAAAGCCGTACCCATATCAGCCATGTGTGAAAGTTGAAGACACACTTTTTTTTCTACTTACCTAGATAGGATCACAACAAACACATTCAAATTATTAAAATTCAATATAAACTCATGGTAAAAAATATCATGCCACTCACTTATACTTGTCCTCTCTGCTTTTCTCCTCAATCAAATGTCTTAAAAGAGCAGAAATGACTTTAATAACAGCTGTAACAATATATTTACCAAACCCTAATTGCATCCAAAAATGAAAAAAAAAACAAAAAAAACCCTGCAATTTATCAAGCTACGGTGACGTCACAAAGAGGGCTGGCCTCAGAGCTCTTTGCAATCAGGGAAAAAAACAGAAAACATGAGATCTGTGAGAGCGTCTCGACCCCTCAAAAACGTGATGGTGTTTCATTTCAGCCGTGACTTTAAATTGGTGATGATGGTATCCTGCTGTTCCGGGTCCCTCCATTATTCACTTGGAAGGATAATAGTAATTGCTTAATGTGGTGTGAAAAAATGGCAAATGGTTTCCACACACGTAGGAAGGAATGTATGTGTCCCAAGCTCGTGTTACGACGGACCAGCACCTGTCTACATGCAGCTGACAGACTTGCAGAGATTAGGAAAAATGGTCCAATATATGATTATAAAGACCTCCTCTATTGTTTTATCTAAGTAATGACTGAACACTTACTAACCATACAGGTGAAGTAGGTGGGGGCTCGTGGATGATTTGTTCTTGTTATTGTTGGAGGTAATCACTTTAATAAACACAGGTGCTGATAGGCTCATTAGATGAGGAGTTTGCAGACCTTTCTTCTGTCATTTATTAATTCCATGTTTCTTCTAATTACTTGTTATTGGGCTCGTTTGTTAAGTAAAGTAAAGCAGTTACTCCAGTGGTCATGCACCTATGCCCGCCATCATCGGCTGGTGTTTTTCTGACAGCGTTATTGGCCAAATTCACATTTGTTAGATTGAAATGTCTCCACACTCTTTTGACCACGTATTCAGAAAATATTTTGCCTCTTTGAGATCCATTATGGTTTGTTTACGAGGGAAATCTGAAATCTCTGTAAAGTGCTGTTTGTGAATTGGGTTATTATACAACTGTCTTCAAGTTCCAACTTAAATGTAACAAAAATCTAACTGTGAGTGTTTGTAGAAATGGGTGAAAGGCCAAATTTGGATACACAAACGTGGATACGTGCCGCCTCGTCTCATGTCAAAGCATCTAATAGATCCAGTAGAGGTCAGCAGTGAGGGGAACAGTTTGGCTCGCCTGGACGTGAAAAGTATGCGTGTATGAAGTGGCAGTACCAGCGGGGGACGATAATGACTGAAAACACAGACTCGACCATTCAAAGAGCTTGAAAGTCCTCTTTCGGAGGAGGTTAGGGACGACCGGGCAGATTATTAATAGGGCTTCCACCCAAGTGGCCAGGATTCAAGTCCCGCGTGAGGCGAACAGCTAGTGGTGACCGTTTTGAGAAAGAAGTTATTTTATGCGAGACAGTGGTCTTTTCCTAAACCTAATCAAGTAGTTTTGTCACCATTATTAAAAAAATGTAACCGGACGTAGCTCGTTTGTTATTGGGAACGTGACCACGGAAGAAACCATGTTGTTTTCACAGATAGGCGAGGCCAGACGAGGTGGTGACACAGTGGGCCAGTGGGTCGATTACACTATTTGGTTTGATACCAGGGTTGAAAAGTGTCATGAAATCATGTCAGAGAACACTTACTGGACATACATTGTACAGCATGTACCATATACTGTATATACTCGAGTGAAACGCCTGAAAAAAGAAATGTTAGTCAACATATCACAATTAGATTAAAGGTGCACTGTGTACTTTTAGGGAAGACATTTTTAAGCAAAAGATCTGATTATTTTATGCCTAAACAAACTAAATAAACAAACTCTCTTTGTTTTCATGACTGAAAACAAACTGACCTTAAAGGACAACACAGTTTCATATTGTTTTACTTTGTTTACATTTGGCGGACCCCGCCACCTTTCTAGCTTCAAACAGTGTTCTGGGGACCTTATTTTCCTCTGAGAACAGCTTGTTTATTCACTTATGGAAAAAAAAATATTTCTGAGTATTATTACCTCATTAATATTGTAGAAATTAGAAGTCTGAGTTTGAAGTTCCTCTCCAAAACTACATAGTGCCCCTTTAAGCAATTGTTTCAAATTATATGTAAAACAATGAGACAAATGCTCATTTAAATCAATTGTGTTCCCCCGTAATCTAGGGCTGCAACTTATGATTATTGTCATGATCGACTACTGAAGTGAAAATAGCACAAAAAAAAAAAAAAAAAGACAGAAAGAAAGAAAGAAAGAAAAGAAAATACATGCCCAGGTGATATTATTAAATCACAAATCGCTTGTTTTGTCAGGAGCTCAAAAACCAAAGGTATTCAGTTTACTGTATAAAACCACAGGAGAGCTCTGCATGTGAGGGGCTTGAAAATGACTTGTGGTTAATCAATAGTTAAAAATTGTTGCTCATAGATTTCCTGCCAGTTAACTAATTGATTTACTGACCAGTTGTTTTAGCTTTGCTGTTTGTATTAGACACAACTCTTCACACATGTAAAACTAAGAACTTAATTAAATCATTATTTGTCTCTTTTAGCAGAATTTGGTAAAACAAGAACGTGACATGATCACAAACGAATCCACCGGAAGTTAATGTACGTGGATATTAAATTATTGCCCAGTCCTACTGTACACTGTACATAGTGTCTACATGTGTTCCTACACTGTATAAGCTGAGTGTAGGCGGCTGCCTGGTGCTGCAGCCCTCATCAGGCCTGTAAGGAGCCACGGATGACACTTGGTATTAAAATGTCAAATTGCCCTCCACTCAGACTAAAGTGATTTTAGTTGTGATTATGCACTATTTCCCCCCCTGTCAACAGCTGAAAAAAATAATCAAAAAATGTGCTAATTGGTCATGGGGATTGGTGGGAGACTTCAGTATTTTATGTCTTTGACTTCCAAATGAGTTTCGTAGAGGAGAGGCTGTCACTCTGCCATAGAGGTTTTGGGGAGGAGGAGGAGGGGCGGCTGCTGGCGCGGGCTCAAATTGAAATGATGCACTGTTCCCCCTCACTGCGGCTCGAGCTCACAGTAATTAAATGCCTCATTGTTGCTTCTTGGGAATTTGTATTGAATATTTCATCCAGCGTAATGATTATTTGGGTGTGGGTGGGACGTGGATGTAATCACCTTGGCTGGCTCTTTGATGAAATACTTTGTTTGGTGGTTGTGCTTTATAGCCGTTTTGAGCGCCCTTCTGGGTTTTTATTTAACTTAACGCCTGCGCTATTTCAACCTGCTGTTATCCAGCACTGCTCCGAATATTATTGATTATTTACTTCCATTATTTACTGTTATTTCTGAATCTATGCTTGTTTGTTTTTTTAAGAGTACGTGGCATGACAATGGCATGACCTCGAAACCTGCAAATTAAAACGTGTCCTTCACTTTTTGTCTCCCGCAGAGGACGCCGGTCAACAGCGGCGAAGCTTTTCGGTGGTTCTTTTAGAGAGGCGAGACACGGCCGCCCCATCCAGCAGCAGGAGGGCAGGTGGGACTCTTGACTCTCTGCCAGGAGCACTTGACGGGTTCACAGAACCCAACACACCCAACACATTTGTGGAGGACGAGAGAAGAAAAGTGGACAGACAAAAAGATAAATGAAAACATAATGGTGTTGTTTTAACTCTGTAATTTCCTTTTCTGTGTAATTATTGTACCTTTTGACAGTATCATAATGTATATTTTTGGTGTCTATGAATGTGTTTCCAGTGTTGTGGCTGTAGGTTTTGCAGCCAATCCTATGTAAAGGACTCAAACAGACAATCATACAATCATAATGAATCCGTCACACAGAAGAGGCCACAAGGATTGATAAAACAAACACAACACACTTTACTCTGGAGCAATAATCTATTCTGTTGATTATTCTTCAATCTCTCATTTCTGTTGACTCTTGAATTATGTCACCAAACTGAATCATCCTCTAGTTTTTCTCTCGCTTCATCTGAAAACCACACTTTTTAAATGCCACGCCGACGCTAAGGTGTGAGGTGTCTCGTTGAGAATGATGACACGAAGGACGGCAGCAGGGCTTCTGTGACGGACTTGTTGTTCGTCACTCGAGTGGACTCACAGGGGAACAGGGCACATTGTCTTGTGTGGTGAGTCGCACTTCTTTAAAATCTAATTGGGCGTCATTTGATTGTGACAGCGCCAGACGTTTATGAGTCAGCCGGCTGTCTGGAGGTCATATTCACAAAGATGATTGAAGTACATGTTTTTTTTTAACAAAACCATCAAAGCTTTTTTAGTTTCTCTTTCAGTTGGGATCACTAAAGGTTGTAACTGTCTAAAAGGTAGAGAGTACTGCCAGTAAAGGAACTGTATGTTATGTTGAAAACATTCAAATTTAGAGTTAATTACAGTACACTATACATATTTGACATATCAGATGTTGTTCTGGAGCTACGGGATAGTCTGGACTGAACGACAGTCCTTTCTCCTGCAAAGTAACGTTAACACATTCCAAAAACAAAATTATTCAATAAGTTACTCATTGTCTTAAACCCTATTGTTGCATGTGTAAATGTGTTTTGGTTTTAAAGATTACTAAGAATTTGTATATTGTTGTTGTGATGCTTTTATGTGTTAAAATAAAAAAAAATGACTTCAGTAAAAGACATCTTGACAGTAAATGTGTGATGTGGAGGAATCGCCAAAGACGGGAGAATAAGTCCACCGGTGTTAAAAAAAAAGGAAAAATCAGTGATCAATTACGATCACCTGATAAAAAACGATTTTCCTTTTTTTTTTCTCTCTCTCTCTCTCTCTCTCCTGCAAAGCATCAACTGAAATAACAACCAGGAGGAGACGGGAGGAATATAACAGCATTGGTTGCCTCCCCAGTCACGTATTCCCTTGAATACTAAAATGTTGCACGGAGAAGAGTGGTTCCCAGAGGCAGCAGACTTTAAAGGACTAGTGAAATCCCATGTGGTTTGTCATGCTGGAATGCACTTGGGGGGAGCACAGGGAGATGGGGTGGGGTGGGGGGGGAGCAAGAGAAGGGAGGATGGCGGGTTTGAGGGGGGGTGAAGCGAGACAGGTTCCTGAGATAGCTTGAGCAACTGAGTTATATGGAGAGAGAGGGGGGGGAGGACAGTGGGAGGGAAAGGGAGGACAGAGGCACATTTGGGCGCTATAGCTTAGGTGGGGAGGGGCGTCAATGCTGAGGAGAACGAGCAGAGAAGGAGGAAATCATCCGGGACCGACTTCTCCCCTGACTGAGCACGCTTGCCATCACCCAAATTGAGCTGCTGACTGGTTAGGGCCAGCCGGGAAGATGACTTGAAGTGCTCTGTAGTGGCGGCGTTGGCGGCAATGTGGCGTCTGAGGCGCCCAATCCCCCTCGCTGGTCATCAGAGGTTGATAACGTGCATCAGGGCGCACTGGCTCGCACACTCCCTGGCCTGTGAGATTAAATAACATCAGAGACAGCTTTCTTTAATCCCCCCCCACCTCCCACCTCCCACTCTGTGCTCTGGAACTGGAACTGGGATTTAAAGTCCTCAGGCCCCAGTGATGTTTAGTTTCCTGCTTCAGACAGGCAGAGACGGAGGCTAAGAATGTAGCACGGCCATATTAGCAAGTTGTGTATATGACACATCCTCCATCCTCGTGGGTCTAAAGGTTGAAGCCAATGTGCTTTGGACAATGACTGTCTCACGAATTGTTTTTTTTTAGACTGTAGGATGTTACAGATATCACATAGAAATTAACCTCTTCCCAACCAACCCGAGCTTTAGAGTCTGAAAATCGAATGCAATGCAGACATGCCTTAAACCTGCATTCAGTCATTATGGTCAGCAGGGGAAGCGACAATTTGCTTCAGTTCGATTCGATTTTAAAAAATGTCTGCACTTTAATGCCCTGACAACTATTGTTTACATTTTCACATTCTACTTTAAATATACAGGTGTATTTTACAACAGCAGTTTGACTTTATCCTGGTGCTGTTTGCGGGTTAGGGTTCGACAAGCTCAAATAATATTCACCTAAAAAAAATACTCTAGCGTTCAACAAAAAATACCACCCCTCAACAATCAACAACAAAAGATAGAAATTCAGTTAGTCACAAAGGTTTGTGTCTTAAATATGTCCAGAGTAAACCATCTTCTCAAGTAAATTAATCAAGGATCTTTGGCAATGTTATCAGTTTGCTTCAGTTATTTTTTTCCACTATGAGTGAACACCAACATCAATAAAGGATCTCTGAAACATCTCGCCATCAGTTACCTTCGAACCCTATTACGTATGGAGCTATAATATGGCGTCAGCTAACTTAGCATAAGGGTTAGGGTTGTTTGTCTGCAGAAATAAACGAGATACACGGTGTTCGCGAGCTTTACAGATGATGGTGGGTGTATTTTTTTAACTGTGGTGAGAGCCTGGCACACTGTTTGACTCTGTGGCATCTTTATGCTATGCTAGGCTAATCACTACCATGAGGGTGGTACCATTTCAAACTCGAAAAATGATTTTTTTTTGCCACAAAGTCAAATATGTTCTATTAAAATGTCATATTTAGGTTATAAGGTGACCATTTAAATATGAATGATGTGTTTTTGGTCATAAATAATACAAAGTTAAGGCATCATCCTCCATTTTTAGTGAAAGCATGTTTAAAATATGATAGAGATCCATCAGATCCTGCTGCAGGTGTCACCCCAGTTCATGCTCTGCATTGAGATGTATTTTGAAGAGTGTCATTCAGACATCTGACAGCAGCAGGGTGCGAACCTCACACAATCATAGCTAACTGTTGAACGTTCATTTCTGTCACCAAAAAAAATAAATCGTTCCCTCACTCTTGAAAAGCATTACAAGACTTTGACTTTGACCTATCATCGCCATGAAAAGAGGTATTTGAGAGGACAAAAACGTCAGGTTTATATTCATTCACTGTGCCTAAAAGGATCCAACCTGGGTCTCATTGTTGTGTCGTTGGTTGTCATTTCTATCATTTATAATAACATTTTGTTCACCAAGTTAACCTCTGAAACCCCTATACAAATAAATCAGACAGGGTGAAGAACATGATCCGACACAAATAATCCCTCACTGTACAGGAAAACCATGTGTATCAAAAACTACAATAAGCAACAGTAGGACAAAGTTAAACCAGAAAGACGGTCTGTAAACTGTGATGGATGTTGGCTCGCTGTTGTCTGTCTGATCATTTTTCTGCTTGTGTCTCTTGCCTTGTTTTACTTTGTTCACATTCATGTCTCATCAGTTAATTGCTGAATTGCTGACTGGAGTTGTTAATTGAACTAATAGCCAAAACTGCAAATCTAAGATCCAGTACACCAGAATTATTTTCAAAGGGTTAGTTAGGTATTTTTCAATCTGGACCCTATTTTCCCCTTGTTTTTGTTCCTCCGTGCCAGTGATTGTTGTTGCCAGCGGTATTATGGTTTCTGGTTGTAAGTCCATGTCCGTCCATCCGTCCCATTATTGTGAACACGATGTCTCAAGAACGCCTTGAGGGAATTTCTTCAAATTTGGCACAAAACATCCACTTGGACTCGAGCATGAACTGATTAAATTTGGCGGTCAAAGGTCACTGTGACCCCAGAAAACAAATATTTGGCCGTGACTCAAGACTTCATACGGTAACTACGACAACATTTTACACAAATGTCTGAAAGGATAAAATGATGACATTTAATATCCAAAAGGTCAAAGGTCAGCTTCACTGTGACATCATCAAATTCTGTGAAAAACGGCCATTATTCGATACCACAGCTCAGGAACAGCAGTTTGACTGGTACGTCAACCAAGAGGCGGCAATTCTAGCTGTGTCTAAGTGACTAATGGGGACAGACAATTTTTAGACTGGTCCTAGATTGATACTGGCAATTGTGCATGGTATGTCCAATTAAAGCACTTGTTTTTTGCCGCTGACAAGCTCAGATTGTTATTGTAAGTGTCTGACAACATTATGGAAAGGATCCTACAGAGATAGACCTTCATGTTAAAGAGTAAGATCCCTTTAATTTAACCGGAAACAGCTGCTATCGCGCTCACCAAGGCCACCAGACTCCAATCTGCAGAAACAAACACATCAGAAACAAAGCAAAACTTACCAAAACCATCTTGGTTCGTCTTTCAACTGTTCCAACAATCACTCACTGCTTTGCTGTGAGGAAACAGTGTGTAGGGCCAGAATATTTTCACATCTAATGAGGTGGATTAAGGGTTTAATTTGACCAAACTAGAATTGGAACAGCGGAAAGATGAACAAAGATGATTTTGGTGAGTTTTACTTTGTTTCTGTCAAGTTGAGATGAAGCGTGTTTTGCAATGACAAAATGACAATGGAGTCTGTCAATGGAGTGGCTTTGATGAGAGCAAAAAGGTCTATCTCGGTAGGCATCCTTTCCATGATGCTGTCAGCGAAAGCTTTATCATCCTCTTAGAGTCATATATTTGTCCAAATATCTGTCTAATATTCACTCGGTTTTTAGCTCCAACCGACTCCAAGAAAGGCAAGAGGGTCTTTAGCTTGTTAGATTGTTGACTTTCTTTACTAGTACTACTACTAGTTACAGTGCTAGTAAGTTAAACGCTCCAAATGTTGTGCTGGGCAGACTCAGTAAGCCGTAGACCAAGAGAATGGAGAGGACTAACTAAACCCTACAATTTGTCAGAAGAAGGAAAGTAATGACCTAAAAAATATCCACGCTAAGCAACTTTTACATTATGCAGAGATACTACACACTTTAGTCATTAACTTGATGAATTCATTTTAGTTTTTTCATGTGTCAGTGCTGCTCTCTACGCTCTAAAAGAGAGCTGGAACGATGTGCATCCTCAAATTCTTCCAGTAAACACCAACAAACCTCTCCTTGACCCATACTGGTGAGAGATGACGTAATCCTGTTTAAAATATCAGTTTTTAACAAATGCTGAAATAGGACTTTTTTAACTGTGAACTCAGTTTGAACCCAAAACGCAAATGTGCACATAAACACTGAAATCTAGTGCAGCATCGGTGGAGATAACATCGCTCGATCGACTGGAGAGCAGAAAGCTGAAATGACATTCAGGCAAACTAATCATTAATTAGGTCTGTATGCCGCCGCGTCGTTACCAGAAATGTGTCGCAGGACTGCAATCTTAAACTGACACAACAAAGATCTGGATGATTTCTACACTCCAGCAGGAAACACAAATATCTACCCATCCCAGTGCTTCAAAATGACCCATCTACGAAACTAAGAGTGCTCGAACATCAGCTGTCCCTCACATAAACAGCTAAATGAATGCATGTCCCGCTGATGCCAGTCATGCCACTGGGTGCCAGGGGTTAGTGGGCCAATCAGATGTGCTTACCCTCTCTGTGTCCTCCACAGAAATGCAGAGTCTCTGTGATAATCCCTTTAGGGATTTTGACTGTGAATGCTCCCTCACTCTACTGGCATACTTCTTGGCACCGAGCAGAGGAAAAATCCACACACCTTCCTGCGAGGAGGTGCCGAGGAAGGACGTGTACTATTGTGAAATTAACGCCGTACCGCAGGAACATGGAACAACAGAAGCAAAATGTCCTCTGATTAACCTGTCACTTTAATTTAAACACAATAAATGCATCTCATGGTCTTATTTCATGGTTAACGCCATTTTAAAAGTGTTGAAATTGGTTAAAATTTCTGTGTAATAAGTCCAAATTTCTCTTTTCAATCTCCGGCTGTATATTTGTAGACTTGCAGCACACATACTTACATACCTTTAGACGACGCAAACAACACTTTCCCACACTGAGTCACTTGCACACACAGAGGACAGAGAATGAGACCGAGAGAGAACGACACGTATAGAGCCTCCCTCCTCCCCTCCTCCTCTCCCTTGTCTTTCATTATTTATTTACTGTCTGCAGTTTTTCCATCGCACGCATATTGATGCAGAGAAAGCAGGGTGTGAGTGCGTGTCAGAATCATTTCCTGACGAGGGAGACAAGGTGGAAGTAATCAGCAGAGCGCTGATGCAATATGACAGCCCCTAGAACCGCTGGTACACAGTTAAGAGCAGGAGGGAGAAGAAAAACATCTCTCCACTGAAGGAAGTGGCAAGATTTGCACAAGCGACATTTTGGTGGAAAGTAGATTTACAAAGTTCTAAAAGTTTGGGGGGAAGAAAATCGGATTCGAGTGCTGTTTTGTCTGAAATCTGTAACAAGACGACGTTATTTTCTTAAACATATCTCTATGCGGTCATCCAGCGAGCTACATGAGCTGTCCATTTGTTTAGGAAATGTTTGTGCTTCCACCTCAGTTCAATTCTTTTTGTTGTGCCCTCAGGGAATTTAAGTAATTTTGAATATATGTGGTGAATAAGTGCTGGTTTCTACAATCGTGACCGATGTCCAGGTTTTTGGAGATGAAGAAATTCCACGTGGGCAGCAACAACAAAAGCATTTGGGTTTTTTTCTGAGGAGATCCAGTCCACTAAAGTCAGACTCCTTCATGCATAACCATGAAAACCTGTTTTATTTCAGTCTGTGCAGCATGGAAGGCAGGACACAGACTAACAGGGTCTGCAGAGAAGCCAGCGAGGCACCTGGCTGACATGATCTTTCTCCACTAATCTTGTCTGACTGTTCCTCTCTCTCTCTGCGAGGCAGGTGTAGATTGATTAGTTATCCTGCAGCCATCACGAGGTGCGGTGAGACGGCTGAGCACGCCCGCTCTTTCCCCCTCTTCTGCCCCGTGTAACACACCTGTACATATCTCCCTCGCACATCTGTACATCTCTATCTAATACATTTCTATCTCTGTCTCTGTCATCACCTTTCTCACATACGTACAAACACCTTCAACCTGTCTCACTCACGCACACATACAGTGCAGTACATGTATGTACAGACACCAGCTGCTCATCCTGACAGGCACAACCTTCCTGGGTGCCGATGAATAGTGGTAGACGATGCATTTAGGGCCTCCCTGCCTCCTCTTTTCACATGCTGACCCCGGAGAGCCACGCTCAAACACACACACACACGCGCACAGCAACACATCCAAACACGTAGAGAGAGGTGTAAGCACGCTGATTGATTGATTGGGGCGGTAGGTTTCATGACGGCTGGCAACATTTCTTCACATCATGTCAACGCCCCTGGCAGCAAGAGTCTCAGAGCGATCTCAGAGGAATTAGGTAATCAAAGTCAGCGGGGCTGGATTCCAGGGTCGTGCCCATGCAACAGTCTAAACAGATTTAAAATGACTGAAAAGGTCCTTTTTTCAAGTCTATCTTCTAAAGCTTCTACGATTAATATGTACTAGGAAAAAGTGTTTAGTAGCCTCTTTTTAATGTTATTTATATACTCGGCTCATCATCCCCATATTCAGTTCTGGAGAGAAACTACGCGCATTTACCAAAGTGTTATATTTTAGTACAATTCTGAGGCATTAGTACTTACTCCAAACTATAGTAGCCAAATTCGACAGCAACATTATGGAAGAATTGGTATTTTTTTGTGATTTGGCTAAAATGTTTCGGATTCTAATGCACTTTTACACCACTTATGTAAATATGGACAGCTGTATGCAGGCATTTGTTATGAAGACATCACTTATGATCCAAAACTTGCAAGTTAAAACTGCAACAACAAGTTATAGAAAGACAGCTAATATTATTTACTAATTCAACAGCAGCAAGTCCAGCTCGCCGTCTTTTATCTTGTGAAGCTCTTGCCAACGACTAAAAGCATGTCTGAGATATCCTGCTTGGTCACTCTCTCTTTTTCTCCTCTTAGCTTCCTCCATTAGCGTCTGCTTCTGTCTCGCCTCTATCATCATGTCCGTAGAGGCTGCCGAGTCTGGTTATGCTGCCCTGTCCTGGCTCCGGTTCTTGTGCCCATTCAGGGGCCAATCCCACCAGCGTACCCAAATCCTGGCCTGAAAACCTCCTCCTCCTCTAGACGGTCCAAAGCTCCTCTCCTTTGTTACCTGCACAACTAACTGAGTTTGACCTGCCAACATTAGGCTGTGAGATTTCAAATCGACAAATAGCCGGTACCATGACACACATACCACAAGAAATTGAGACCCCCCCCACATGATTTATATCATAATGAGACTGGGCATTTGAAGGGAGAAATTACTTATCTGAAACACAGCAGGAGAAAAGGGTTAAAAATAGGGAGACCTCATCGGAAATCAGCAGTGTTGGCAGGTCTGTAACTAGCTAATGGCAGCTACTGTTAGCAGCAGTTACTTTTGTCTACATGTAAAGCTTTCTGTCCAACAGGACACTCCTTAAATCTCAAGAGTTAAGGCAGAGCAGCCAGAGGACATCAGAGAGAAAACCATAACTTGTCTCCATAAAATATGATCCAGTTTTTGGTGCAGCATAGTTGGTGGTTTATGACTTGTATAAATGCACTTCTAGCGGGAAATCTTTCCCAATCACCCAACTACATAGTGCACGAAGTGGGTTTAACAGAGGTGCCATTCTCCCAATTAAAAGCCAAAATGGTTTTAAAGCTGTTATTTCAAGGTAAATAGTAAATATAAATGTTCTGGACTTATAGACCACTCTGCATAACTGATATTTTAAGTACATTCACCTGCTACCACTTATGTACTTTTACTGAAGTACTATTCTGACTGTAAAACACTGATAACAGAGTATTTTTCACAGAGATGAAGTTCAAGCCCTTGCCAAACAAGTTCACAAAAACAAAGAAACCAGAATTTTTCAATCTGGAGTCTATGGCAACTTTCCCGCACTGGTTAGCGTATTATGTCAGCCAGCACAGATTGGTTCGCCAAAGCTGAAGGGGGGAGCAACCATAACAAAGAAGCAAACAGGAGTCTGGCAGAATTTATGGTGTCAAAAGCATGTTAAGGGAACTCCTAAAGGGAGGAGACAAAAGTTCCCCACACCAGATTCGAGTAACGCTTCGTGTCCAATCTGTTACACCATCTCCAACGTAGCAGCAAAAGGGAAGCAGGACACAAACCCTTTTCTCCAGCGTTCTGTGTTTTGGACGCCAAACCACCCACGCTAACCTCCTCGTACAACTTCTGTGCCGTTTAGGGATGTCATACTTCCTGGATTGGAGGAGAAGGCGATCCAGGAAGCAATTACACTTCCTTCAACATATTAGGCAAAGCAAATGAATAGTGTATAAGCCTCAAAGTGGCTTGAATCCATTTATTCATCCCCTCGGTGAAAGGGGAAGACAGGGGTGTAGCCTTCCTTTCACCGCAGTTCCACAACATTAAACATATTCAGAGCAACATTTAAAATGATCCATCACGAGTTCGATCTTTAAGAGCTCTGTTGTGTTGCAGCCACTGAAGAGAAAATGATTCTTATACACAATGTTTTAGTTTTAGTCTCAGTTAACGGAGAAACTGGCAGTGTGACAAAATGTCATATTTACATTAATGCAAACTACAGTATGTGTGATTCATAGCAATCTCTTGCCAACGTTGTTTCAGAATATAGAAAAAAACACTTGATATATTTTTTAATTATTCTTCTTTAGTCTCATCAAACCTTTTCCTTTCTTTGCCCGATGCATTTTTCCTCACTCATCTAACCGCCACAACAACCCTGCTGACCAAATAGATTAATTAAGTAAAATATCCTCCAGATTCTTAATTTTAATAGGCTGACTGAGTTCAGCTTTGTTGTATATGATCCGATGTAAAAAGGCGATAGAAACCGATGAACAAGCGTGTCATCAAGATAAAAGGAAATTACCTCCGTACTGTATCTCTGAAGAGGCTTTCATTCACTTATCTCTCAAGGTACTGTATCACTCATCCTTCAATTTATTCACCTGTCCTTTCATCCATGCATCGGCCCTTCTATTCATCATCCGTCTATCCATCTATCAGCTGCTGCATTAACCCACCCATACATCCACCCACCAAGTCTCGCCAAGTGATTCGATGAAGCCATTATACTTCCTCCCATGGAAACAAAAACGGCACTTTGTTGACCGAAGACTCGTAGCGCAAGATAAAACTGTGGCGCCACCGTCAGCAATGTAGTGATGGAGCTGAAAACGTTTGGAAGAGGAGATGGAGGAGTGAGGAGGAAGGACAGGGAGGGTCCAAGTGTCAGGTCCCATTGGGGTCAGAGGATGGCGGCTACATTTACCAAAGCAAACAGCCCAGAGGAGCAGAGTACTTCACCTGTCGCTGTGGATTACTCCATTATCACATCCACCAGTCCCACAGTGTCCCGTTCCAACCACTCACTATTCAAAATTCATACAACATGCTATAAAATGTTAAACTGCAGCAGGGCTCACATTTTAAAAGAGGCGTTGAGATTGTGAGTGAGAAGAGTTTCCGCTTTAATTTGTTGCGTGTGAAACCCCTAAAAACAAAGGAGGTGAATTTTTGGTCACCTGGAACAACAGAAGTAGTAACACTGTATGTTAATATGATGTATAAACTATATTGTCATATTTTTCTGTAATATTTCTGAATGAAAGGCAGAAAGGCATGGCTTTAACATGAATATATAAATATATAGACAATGTGATACAAATCAATACATGTTACAACAGTCTCCCAAGCAAAAAATGTCAGTGGTAACTCACAGTGTCAGAAGAAAAGATTAGATGTATTTATATAGATAGATTTTTAAAATATAAGAATGTAACCATGATGACAGCAAAAAAACAAACATCCTAAAAGCAATAGACAAAAAAAATGCATGCAGAACAGACAAAACCAAACAATGTGTACATCACAAACAAGGTATGAAATGCAATAAAAAAAGGACAAACACAAGAACCACAACTTTATTTCCACTGTTAAAATACGTAAGAATGACAATGATATGAAGCTTATACACAGCCCAGTTGCTGGAATAAAAATGTTGGCAGTCAGTGTTTTTGCAAACCACAGATGTGTCTAAATTGTTTTTGTTTCATTGACTATGTACCATATTGACATGTCTGAAAACGTGTCATTTCACGTTCGCATTATATGTTTATAACCAGTGACACCACTGGATATTTTCAAGAAGAATGCAGGACAATTTCCAAGACATGATGTTTTCCTAACCCTGACAAGAGTTATTTTGTGTTGTGACTTATCTGTGGTTCTGCAGAAACGTACTTTGACAACATTTATTGTGGCGATTGGGTTGACACATGAGATACAATTTGGTTAGGATCAGAGGCTGTGTCAGAGGCAAAATGTGGCTGTGTAAGGTTTTTTTTATTATTTCTTCTCTTCCTCTTTAAATAAAATAAAATAAATGGCAGTTCAAGAAAGCTTAGAGCCTGCTCCTCCAGCAGCCCCATAAACTGAAGGGTGTGAACACCTGCAAGACAGTTCCTAAACAGATCAGCTGACCCCAAAGCACTTATACAACCATAACCAAGAAATTTTAGTCATTGAGATGAAACCATTGACTTATTTTTGAGCGTCATTAGTGACAAAGTTGGTGACCTATTGTTTTAATACTTCTACCATCCTGTAATTTACATGCAATTTCTGATAGGCCAGGTATAACATTTTATTTTCCTGGGGTCAAAAGACAAAAATCAATCATCTCCTGGTACAATGACAGATATTGTTAAACGTCTCTAATCTTTTTTTTTAACCAGGTTTTAGAAGCATCCTCTAACCAGTTTTAAGCTGGTAGTAAAACGTTTCTTCCATCAACATTCTACAAGTGAAGTCTCAAATCACTTCCCATTATTGATTTAGTTACCTACTATTTGTAACTGCAGGTCAATTTAGGGCACCTATCTAGCGGGCGGTAAGTTCAGGCAGTAGAGAGGGTCGTCCAGTAATCGGAAAAGGTTGCTGGTTCTATTCCCTGCACGTCGAAGTATCCTTGACAAGATACTGAACCCCAAATTGCTCCGTCAGTGTACGAGTGTGTGAATGTGACAAGCACTTTGAGTGGTCAGTCGACTGGATAAGTGCTATAGAAATGCAAGTCAATTTACCATTCAGTCCATTTATCTATAGCTTAGAGCTGCTAAGTGGAGATTTTAAGGTAGAGTTTATATTGTTACTTAATAAAAAAATCCAACCCAACTCAGTTCCTTAAACATGTTATTAGAAAAATAAAGTAGAAATCTATTGTCATAAAATCATATTGTGTTGAAAAGGTGCAAATGTAGAAATTAATTTGCTATTTCAAGTCTGGCTAGAGTCTACGGGCCATTTCAAAATTGAGAATAAAGATCAGAATTCACATCGTGATTGAGATTAGATAAATTATTACTATTTTTTCACCCGTCTATAACCTGTAGAACAAACAGACATTACTAAAGCACGACTGTTTATACTGCTAGTAGGTCCAACACCTTCCAAGGGAACAGCATGGAAAAGAAACTGCAGGGACCGGGAGAAACAAATAACACAAGCAGAGGATTTTGAGAATGAAAGTGTTGCTCTGGTGTGATTCTCATTACAACCGGAAGAAACTGGCAAACTGCCCAAATCTTGGGCACTGAGTTTGTGTCCACCACAAACTCATAGAGCACAGGTGAGTACTTTTCTCACTGCCACACATCACGTAATGATCCTGAGCAGACTGATGATAGCTTTAAATTACAGGGAGTTTGAAATCAATCAACAAATCATTTAGTCTATAAAACATCAGAAAATAGTAAATGCATAACAAGATTCCCACCTCAATTACTTCTTTTGTAAAATAGATAAATAAATAAATATGTTCTGGAAAAAAATGATCTTTTCACTGTATTTCACACATGGAAAAATGTTTTTTATCATTGATTTTTCTTTTTTTTTTTAGATAATTTCACGTTTTCACAGAACGAAAAAACTACTTAGAAAGAAAATTTGTATTTAATGTGAAAGTGTGTTGTAAAATAAAAAGTTCGTTCTATCTTTCAGCAGGTAATTCTGGACTGCAGCCCTGAATCGAGTGGCTGGAGGTGGACTTAGCTGCACCGTACTTTTACCCTGCAGCAATATTGAATGCCAAGGCACTCATAATACCACTGTGGTTTAGCTAGGCAGCAAATAGAACATGGGAAATGGTACAAAAGACATATCCAGGGTAAAGAGCCATCCCTGGAGATAAGAGTGACACCAAGGAGTCCCTCTTCTCCTTCTCAGCAGCGTGATTAATAACCCCGGTGCCCCATAATCTCTCCATCATCTATCTATGTAAATGCCCCCGGACCTGCAGCGCCAACACGCTTTGACTGATGGCTGTTCCACAGCACTGGGCCTGCTGTGCATGTGTGTGTGTGTGTGAGAGAGAGAGAGAGAGAGTGTGTGTGTATGTGTGTGTGTGTGTGTGTGTGTGTGTGTGTGTGTGTGTGTGTGTGTGTGTGTGTGTGTGTGTGTGTGTGCACATTTTTGCATATGTGCAGGTGTTGTGTGTGTGCACGTTATGGCTTTTGTGGATGGAAAGGAAGCGATGAGAAAAATCCCATGGTCCCTCCACCTCGTCACAGTCAGTATGGCCTCACAGTAACACACACACACTTACTGTTTTTGTCTGTTACACACACCACCAGTAAGCACATTGGTAAAGGATGGCACGGCACACAAGAACAAGGCACAGGGGAGGTTATAATTTACTCACACGAACACGAGACAAGAGACAAAATTAGATTTGGCCAAATAGTTTAATAAATTTATCCCCATAGCCCCTCTTTTTTCAGCCGTGGCAGTTTCAATAAATAGGGTGAATGGGATTAATTAGGCATCTCAAAATGCAGATTTAAGTATTACATCAATAATTAATGCTTGTATGTTTTCTCATTCACTGAAGAATGTCTCTTGTTCATATTAGTAAGGATTTCTGGACTGGGAGTGTGAATGCTGGCTACGTCCCAATGTTTGTCTCATGTATTGGCATCAGGCAACCAGAATATAGCCGGACACAAACCTGAAAAACAGGACGACATGTTTCAAGTTTCATGCAGCCCTGCAGATAACTGTTGCCTCTTCTGTTTATGGATGAGGAGAGGAGAAAATAAGAAAAATGACATTTAAGGAAGCTAAAATTTAAGAGGCGAGATTAAACTGTTAATTGTCTTAATATTTTTCTTTGTGACCTTTGTGTCCAAGTCGTACCTGGAATATTAATGTTACCTACACGCCCAATACATTACGCAGAAACTGGTGGTGAACTAAGTTATAACCAGGGTTGGGAGGGTTACTTTAAATATGTAGTCTGATACGGTTACTAATTACCTGTTAAAAAATGTGGTCAGTAAAGTGATATAACTTGATTATTACGACATTACTTTTGGATTACCTCAATACCAGACATATGCAAATAAAGACAAGAGAGATAAGAAATATCAATAAGATGACTTTTTATCTTATGAACCAACACGTCAGACGTGCAGCAAAGCACAAAGCTAATTTTACCACTGTTTACTGGTGATATCAATTCCCAGTCCAACATCAAACACCCACTTTTTAGCAATGAAATGCATTACATCATCTGCAAAGAAGTAACATTTATTTTGCAATTCTCTTCCCTCCTTTTTGCTTTTCATACTGCGCGCTGAAGATACCAAATAAATTGGCAAAAAAACAAACAAACCAAAAAAACCATCAAAATTAGTCTGTTATGTCATTATGCTTGGCAATGGTACTTTGGAGTTTGGAGATACCATCTCATGATATTAAACCATCTCAACACTGATTGCCAGATTAATTTAATGGATATGTGGCAGTAAAGCTATTTTGTTTAGAAACAAGTTATTTCCAAAGAACGATACTGAAAATGAGGTGAAGCATCACTCTGTGAAGCCAAATATATTTAAGCTACTCAACGAAGCAAGATGTTTCCATAACTGCATTTTAAAACCATGATTGCCTGTCACTAGTACAGCTGCCAATACCGGTATTACAATATTACATTAGAATCAAAATTGAAATTTAAGGTCAACACTATTGTGACAAAACATGAAAACCTTTAAAAATAATGAACATGTCTCTATGTTATTTTTCAGCGTAGAACAAATTCAAGGTGTTTTCAAAAGTGGTCTTCCAGTTCAACAGCACAACAATAGGAACAACAGCTCCTCACATATGTATTACTGATGTTCATTTAATGGTTCTTCAAGTTTACATAATAGTTACTGTTTAACTAATGACTTATAAAATGAAAATAAATAACAATAATCTTCCCTTAAATGATTTACCAACTATTGTTGTTGTGAAGTGAATTAAAAAGCTGTTGAACAATAGGATTCTCCCCCTTACACTGAACACAATCGATGCCTGAAAGTTAATGCTTTGTTGTGTCTTTTTAGGTAACCAGCTTGAACATGAGGTAAAAAATCTGTATGAAACTTTAGGTTCTGTTGAAATTCATATACAGTTGGAAGACAGAGTTTGTAATTTTTCATCCAAAATATGTTTCCTAAATGGTTGTGTGGAGTGTGGGGGATGGTGAGTGCTGATCTTGCTTTGTGTTTTTTTAACCATGACACCCCTCAGGCAGTTTTGGGCACACAGACAGATAACATGAAAGTTATGAAAAGGTCAAGGAGTAACATTGTCTCAATGTGCAACTGACTCTGTCTGAAGACAGAAGGGAGAAAAATCAGAAGGGAAATGTGTCTCAGATACAGCAGATTCAGCTGCAATTCACCTTAAAAGAATACACAAATAAACACAGAATATACTACACAATGTTTTACTTTCTAAATGAAATGTGAGCAGCAGTGAAAAAGCAACAACAGATTCAGTTCTCACTGCGTCAGTTTACATCGCTGTTCTCTCATCGCAGGTGATATATTTTCTGTAGGATGTCCTTTGGGCGATCCAAACATAATCATTTGTGGGACTCTTGGTACTGCTGACGACAACCTAACAAATCTTGACCTAATTCTGGTTTATAGCCGAGGGTAGACCTGATCTGATTCGCTAATTATCAAGCCATTTCAATCTTGTAATTGATAATTACAGTTGACTGATTGTTGGATAATTACAATGCAGCTGAAATGAAAACAGACACATATTGATTAGATGTTGTTTGGAGCTCCCTCACCTTTCATGATGCCGTACCGACCAGTGATTATTTGTAAATCTAAGGTTTTGCTTTAAATAGTTGTCTGAAGGTCCATAATATGAGATATTTTCTACTCCAAACTCTTTTCTGTTGAACGTTTTTTTCTGTAACACGACAATCATTTGTACTATATTGTACCATAGTTATTAACATTATTTACAGCATATTCTACAGAGCTATTTTGCTGGTATGCCAGAAAAAGACAAATGGATCAGTAACACATTATCTTTTATGGGCGACATACGTATATAAAACACTGAAGTAAAGGACCTAACATAGGTACATTTCTAACGATAGTTACAGAAGTCAGGTACAGTAGAGTTTTTAACCCAAACTTCAATGTTTTCCTAAACCTAACCAGGTAGTTTTAGTGCCTAAACCTAACCAAACAGCGACCGTATGACAAAGGTCTGGTACGTGTGACGCTGTTACGGTGCAACAGACACTGACTATTTAGTTGTTTAGGTATGAGAATGCGTTGGGCATTACACAATTTATATTGTCATACCATGAAACGTTTCAAATTAGAACATGAGATTTTCAAGTTATAAAAAGATATTTTCAGGTTATCACATTATATCATGAAACGTTTCACATTATAGTGTTATAAAAAAGAAAAGTTCCTTGTTATAATGTGATAGGTTTGTAATAATAATGTGAAAATATCCTATTTCAGCTTGAAAAACATTTTGTTATAACAATTACCTTTTCACGTTACAACCTGATACTGATCTGTTTTTCTTTTTCTGGTGAGTCCATGTTCTTCTCTCACTTTCCATATCCAGTGAGTCTAGGTTAGGCCAGAGGGGAGAGATTTGCTTGAAGTTTTTGCTTGGCTCAAGGAACAAACTTTATTAATTAAGTCATTCAGCCTTCAAGAAATATTTTTTTAACAGTGCAGATGAGAGTGTAGCTTCTAGAGAGATCTCTAAAGATCAAAGTTAGAGACTTGTTTTGGCCTCACAGGAGATGAATATAATCTCTACTAACAGCAGCAATTAAATTATTTATGCAACATTTACAGTTTATCAAATTACATATAGTACACTGTTGAGTCACTAAGACACCTTCAGCAAATCCTAAAATCAGGACTTTCTGTCACATATGAAGGAAGAGCCAATCAACGCAGTTCCTCTGATGTCTTTGAGGAAAAAACATGGATAAAAACCTCCGGAAGTGATCGCTTCCAAATCTTTCATTGGGACAAACTGACGTGATGATGATTGCCTTGATTTAAATGGGAGAGAAACTGAGTCACTCTGGTTTGCTTACGTGTTTACAAGCTTCAATTACAAAGTCTCACATGAGAGGAAAGGCGAGGATAAATATCCACAAACCAACAACTTTTCCTCAAAGACTTTACTGACAGTATCCAGAGGATAGTCAGCACCTAGCCCACACTCCAAAGCACCTTTTTCAGCGAGCCGCCCTCACACGGCTCTTCAGAGGGGAGACGTGTTGTTAATAATTAAGGCTGTGGCTGGAGGCACAGGGAGGCTAAACTTCCTCTAACAAGTGGCTCTCTGACAGCGCAGACATATGGCTCTCGCTTCCACATATTCTCCTCAGCCCTCCAGACTTGTGCATTTCACACACGTCCAAGGCGGGGGTGAGAAACCTCCATCCTGACTGCCAAAGAACAATAAATCAAATTCCTAATGGTCGGCAACAATCGGATAATTATGAGTGTGGCCGCGTGGCACGAAAGGGAATTTTCTCCTTCGAATCGAGTTAAGTATTTAGCCTGATTTCTTTCCATTGCTCAGAACATTTGATAGAAAAGGCCACACAGGTTTTTATCTGAAATGGAAACCTTCAAATTGTAGAAATCTCAACAATATTGGTGAACTTTTCAGTCTCTGAAGAGATTAACAGCCACTTACTACATACAGACACTTCAAACGAAGGAGCCAAAAATTTCCTCAACACTCTTCTCTGCTTGATTTAAATTATGTTTAAAGGATAAGACTGATAATTCCCCATATTCTCTTCCTAATTTCAACAATTCCTATGGAAAAAAAAAAAAACAATTAAGTCTTGCCTGTGCGTCCAAAGCCCGATGTAGCTATTTCTTTGTGCCATGGACCTCCACTGTTGTCCAAAAAACTATTCAAAAACACAACAGCGAGCAACGGCATGACACAGTTTGACACGCTCCTTTATTACCGTGAACGAGGGCACTGTGGTTTATTAAGAGTCAATCTCATACACACCCTGCTGCCACAAAAAGTCACCAGAGCACTAAATGTGTATTATTCCACCGCTGTAATTAGTCCCAAACAAATCGGCTTATTTCTCCTGTTGGAGTACTGTTCGCTAATGTTCGCTCAGCTGTTTTAGCAAACTATTTCTCACTGTTTAAAAATGAAACGATGGATATTTGTGACTCATTTTTAAATATTTACCTATACCTGCCAACATCTGCCATAGCCAACACTGACAGATGGCCCTGCATGTAACCGTACACCACATATTAACAGAACTAATACATGGATGTGACACAAAAATGACTTTCACAGGAAATATCTTATCATTATGAGAGAGTGCGTGTGTTGAGGAGCCATCATTGCCAGGTAGACATACAAAAAGAAGGAAGAGGAAGGATAAAATGATGCAGGACTACGGTCTGCGGAGTGGACGCACGAGGACAAGCAAGTAAGACAGGGCAAATTTCACCTCTGCCTCTGGATTGGGTTGCCAGGTGCCACGACACATATCCCACACAGAAACTGAGAGAGGTTTGTATCATGATAAAATCAGGAGATTTAAAAGAGAAATCACCAATCTGGAGCACAGCAGGAGAACGTGTTAAAAATAGGTAGACGATGAAATCAGAAGTGTTCGCTGGTATGCTTATGCCTTAACCCAGTGGAGCCACACTGAGAGACTAAATCTGAAACCCTTGGTTTTGGTCTATTCATGGGATTAGCTGACAGTAAGAAAATGGTTTAAAAACACCAGCCTTAAACTTTAAATTTGATTCTTATTTAACAATACTGCAAACAATTACCACACTCTGTAACCTGCTAGGGCTGCAGCTAACGATTTATTTAATTGCTGATTAATCTGTCAGAAATCTCCTTGAGTTATTGATTAGTTGTTTGGTCTAAAAAAAAAAAATGCCCTGGTTGGCCTCCTTAAATGTCTTGTTTTATCCACAGCTCAAAGATATTCAGGTTATCGCCATAGATGGGTAAAGAAACCACAAAATATTCACATTTTAGAAGCTGGATCAAGGATTTTTGACCGTTTTTCTGTAAATATAACTCAAAATAGTTGCAGATTACCTTAGATAAACAGTACATTTGAATGCAAGCTGAGTCAGAAGCTTTTACGATCCTTTGACTGAGAACCAGGCTTAAACCCATTAACGTCACACACATAAATAATGACTGCTAATGAGTTATGGTCACCCATTAGAACAAATCAAGACCATTTTGTCCTTCATGGTTAGACGGTGTTGGAGCATGTCTTGCAAAGTGTGCCACACACATTTGTTGCGATGACTCATTTTGTATAGTTTAGGTACAGAGAACAGGATGCGTGCACTTAGAAACAAAGGGAGGCAGAAATGACAAAGACTGTCCTTCGCAATTGTAAGACTTTTTGGGGGGCGAGCTAAGCATTCGACCACAGAGAAGAACCATCATTTTAAGCCACCGTTGCCTTTCCTGTTTCCTTCCCCTCTTTCTGTCGGCTGGGGGAAGGGGGGACAAATCTTGTTTTGATGCTGGCGCTGTCAGGGGGCTAGCCAGAGAGGATAGTAAACACCGCCTTTGCAGAACATTTAAAATCAATCCTTCAGCCACAGGCCTCAAAACCCCCCTCGCTTCTCCGTCCCCCTCTCTCTCTCTCTCTTTCCCCGAGCCTTTCTTCCTCTTTTTCTCTCTCCCCTCTCTGTAATGTGTCTGCTGCTCTCTGAGAATAGAGGCAGCACTTAAAAGCCGGGCGTAGGGGCTGAGTTTTGTGACAACAGCTCCGGCTTTTATTACCACGCTGAGATGTGACCAGCACCCCCCTCGCCACCGCCGTCGCCGCCGCCACCAACCCCCCCGACAAGCACACATATAGACTTTCACGCATACACATCCACACAGACTCGCTCACATCGCCCTGATGAGCAAATAATCATGTCATTAGCCCGTGTGCGTTCAAGGCAGTGGCTCATTTGCCAGCTTCCAAGCCGTTACCTTTGCTGATGATTGGCCAGAAGATTAGCTGAAAATCATTTTGTTTCCAGCGTTATTGCTTGATTAAGTCACCATTTCCCAACCAATAGAAACAGTCAACAGATACCTCTACCAGACGACCATTGATGGTGGAGAGGAATACTAATGAACGCGTCGTTACATAATGATACAGTCGTTTTTTTTCTTAAAATGCAAATAAAACCCCAAATTCTTCAGTTCTTGAATTCTTGAACATCGTGGTTTTGTCTCAGCGTCCATTAGATGGCTGAGTGTCGAGCCAGCTGGTGGAGAGCATGTGAAATCTGACCTGAGAGAGGGTAACATGAACCCTGTACTCTCACTCTGTGCCGGCCACAATGAATATTGTGTCACCCTCCACCTCCTCCGTGGAGCGTTTCATTCAGTTGTTTTCAGCAGGTGGGGTGACAGGAAGTGGAGGGCTTTTTATTCACCGCACCACCTTCTTTTCAGGTCGTCACATGGAATATTGTTGTGTTCATCTTTTTGTTAATGTTGGCAGTTTTAGGAACATAGCAACTATAAACACGTTACCGTCCACTGATGACATCATCTTCGAGGGCAACTAGAGACAAATATCTCACCTGGAGACATGCAATTGTAAATGTCACCTATGTGTGTATGGGTGTCATTTCAAGAGTGGTAGAGCGTGGTGGTGAGATGTACAGTATCATTTCTCTAAGTTCTGTCAAACTGAGGGTGTGTCTGGTAGCCTAGTGGTTAAGACGCAGACCATAACCGCAACACGACACTTTAAGCTGTTCAATAATTGCCAAATGCTAAATGAACATTGACATGTGATGGAGATAAAGTGTGATAAAAGGAAAAAAATGAATAAATAGGAGACTGATCTTCTTAATTTCACTGAGGTGGACGAGTGGGAGATGCAGAAAAATTACTGGGTGAATCATAAATTAGGAACGTAAACTTCAAATTGAAATCATGACAACTTTGAGGCTGAGGCAAGCTTGTGTGCATGCTGTAAATGGCCTTCCCCTCTTTATCCCTGGAAATCAAAATGGGCTTTCCGTCACTGACTGACTGAGCGGTGAGATTTCCACGCTGCAGAGCATTACTTCAGATAGGGGCTGCTGCTGCTGCTGCTGGGGGTAGGGGTGGGGGTGGGGAGGGATTTCTGGTACAAACAGCCATCAAAGATGGGGGTGTTTCATGCGAGCAAAGGAAGCTGCGGCAAGGGCCAGCTTTCATAGTTCACGGGCAAGGCTTACACGGCAAGGCCCCCCGAGGACCAGCGCAGCAAAGACGGACACGTTTTACCCTCCACACTGAAAACAGCAGCAGCTTTGAGCACCGATGAACAGGGACATTAGAAAATTATGTTTAGTTGACAAAGAAATGTAGGAAGCTCAGGAGAGAAAGGGTGGATTTCTTTACTTTTATATTCAACTCTGATATTGAAATGTGGAAAAATGAAATTGTGAATGCGGTATGATCCGGGCATTAAAAGTTTTTCTTTTCAAAAAATCAGGATTGCATACTTAAAAATTAACAAATCCCTGACCTCCAGCCATTACTGCTTTATAGAGTGAGAAGGGTAAAAATACTGCGATGGAGTCAAGTGTGCTGGTTGAAAAGCAAATGTTGAATGGTTAAATCCTCTTTTACTCTTTTGACTTTAAGTTATCCTTGAAAACTCATTGGTTATAACTCTGATTGTTGACTGCACTGCTAAGACTCTGATTGCATTAACAGTGAATTTTAGCTTAGCATGAATCTTTTTTTTTACTTAATCTCTGAACTCATGAATGTGACTGCCTTTGACAATTTATACCCGACGTGAGACAAAATGAAAAAATGATTAACCCTTATTGAAAGGGTGCATTTTACATACTTCACTTTTAGAGATATGGAGATATATTGTCCTGGGAGACCTAGAAGCGTGACAGGTCAGAGTGTAGCAGCGAACCTCGAGGCGTTTCAGGCAGTTGAGTTTTGTCTCAACTGACTTACTGTTGTATGAGCAGCATGTTACAGCAATGTATCACTTTTAGCAGAAATAAAGCAATGATAATGCATAACCAGCAGGATATTTAAATCATTTACGGGGTTACTACGGAGGAGTATTAAGGTCTGGGGTGAGAAAAAAAATGAGAAGAGGAAGTGTTTTTTATTTTCATTATACACTTCAAGAATAAAGTCAAAATAGCATCTCACAGTTTTAGCTAGCCTCATATGCTCATATGCTTTAGTGACTGGTTGATGACTTGCATTATGTCAGGTTGGTAATAACTTAACGATATTGATATGATACACATATCAGTTAAGTATGCCGTTACGTCACTTCAAAAACTCACCACCAACTCCAAGGATGTAGTAATGGCAGAGACCGTAGGCTCGGGCAGCTCGCATAGCTGTCAGTCGCTCCCCTAACTGGATTTGATGGACCAGAAGATTTGACTTCATTCTGGAAATTTTTACTTTATTCACAAAATTGTATTTCAGCTTTTATTCTCGACATTTCTGCTTTTTTTCTTGAAGTGCATAATGACAAAAAAACCTGTCCTCCTCTCTCATTTTTCTCACCCCTGGCCCTGATACTCTTCCGTAGGTTACCACCCTACCTTGTCGTTTACGATGTCTTATACGACATATCTCTCGAAAGCTGCATTTTAGGAACGGACTTCTTCTGCCTTTGCCCAGCTAGCATTGAGCTAATGTGCCCTCTGGCGCGATTTTATCTCTTTTCAGCAGCTTTATCTGTCTGTTTAGAGACCAAATCCACTGATAAATCCATCACTGAAGTTCCTTATTCGTGTTATTACTTATCCACAGAGTCATTGTTGTTGTTTGCATGATTGTTAGCCATCCACTGGCAATCCCATGATGCCTTGGGCCGTCGACCAATCAGACGCCGTGTTTCTGACTGAGAGTCTTCAGTTGGCTATAGAATATCTCCCACCACTGGATCTGTAATGATCTGGATCTGTGCTTTGATTACTCAGGAGTTAATGGCGCTCACGTATATCAGCATGTCTGACTGGGATATACTGTAGGTATTGGTAGAGATCAGACACAAATGCAAAATGAACATTGAGTTAGTTTTCAGTAACAGTAGATGTATTTTCTATATTTCTGTACAGGGCTTTTCACCTTTACAATTCACATTATCTGACTCTAAGACAGTGAATTACAGCACACGCTTTGACTTAAACTTATTATTTAGCTAAAAGAAAATATATCCGTAAACTAACAAACTGCAAACACATCGAATGAAGGTAAATACAGAATCACAAAAGTTGAAGGAAATTATGTAGGTTGTTCAATGCAGCTGATTGGTCCAACATGAACAAGGGGAAAGGTATTTAAAGCAATTTCATGACTCTCCACTACTCTGCAATCAACACGCAGCTGGACATTTATTGTGCTCCAGTTTTTATTGGACCATAAGAATAGAGGCACCACCGGAGCAAATGTGCAAACGTGCTGGGTTTAACAGATGCAGAGTGCACGCAGGCCTCAATTTGCACTGCTCCGTCTTTTAAAGATGATTTGCAGAGCCAGATTGCACGGCCAGCGTTCCTGCCGCGTTATTCAAAGCAACAGGCTCCTTCCTCATCCTGTCAACAGGTGTTTCAGTGGACAGGCTGTCCAGGGAATGTATGAGGCCTCACAACTCCCTCTGCCCGGTGTGGCTCTTCGTGAGCGAGCATGGTGGCTTTGCTTCGTGTTGTGGGCCACCATTGTGGTCAGCAATTATATGCATGTCAGCATTGGGAAAATGCAGAGAGGAGAAGACAGTTCAATTGGTTATCTAAAGAGATGCAGACATGCAAGTGTTTGCACAAAGTTTCCAGTTCTGTCCGTGGAAACTGGCCTGTAAGAAAGCTATCACTAAGAAAGTTATCTTCTCGCAAACTGTAAAAGTTATTTCTGAGATCTTCATTAGTTTTTTATAGATAAAATGTAAAGCAGAGCAGTCA
Source organism: Pagrus major (assembly GCF_040436345.1). Taxonomy (NCBI): domain Eukaryota; kingdom Metazoa; phylum Chordata; class Actinopteri; order Spariformes; family Sparidae; genus Pagrus; species Pagrus major. The sequence goes on from NC_133215.1 coordinate 14,799,343, forward strand.
AATCATTTGAGATTTTATGAAGTATTTTTTATTATAGTTTAAGCAAAGCGATTGCCCTGGGGCAGTATGCCAATTCAATCTTCGTGTGCAGCCATCCTAAACAAAAATGAATTAAAAGTGTATTGTAAAGGCAGTATCTCACTGGTAGAATATGAGGCTGCAAAAAGTCCTTGACCTGCCTTTATGTAATCCAAATGTTTAAATTATCAAAAATCCAATGTCCATTACACTGCAACACAGTCAATTTATGGTTAAGATATCCAATTTCCATTATCTTCTCTTTAATAGGAGGCTTCATTGAAAAAAGGTGGTGCTGCCAAGAGCCCATAAACATGCAGAGATATGCTTTTTGTTAAATAAATATTAAGGCATTTTGGGAACTATACAATTATTCACTTTCCTCCTCAGAGTTACATGTGAAGATACAACCACTGTCATCGTGCTATGGGGCTAAAGCAAGGAGATAAATAACATAGATAAGACTGGAGGCTTACCTCAGCTAAAATGCTCATGAAGACAAAGCTAACTTGCTGATGTTTAGCATGTAACGTTTCCCATGTTCACCCTGTTAGTTTAGCGTATTAGCATGCTAATCTTAGTGTCTCTAGACAACAAGTGCAGCTGAGGCACAGAGGAAAAACATGTATTGTCTGCATTGGACAGATTTAAAGGTGTAGTTTGTTAAAAAAAAATTGGCCAGAATTTGATGGTATAGCTCCAAAAGCATGGGGGGCAGCATATCACCAAAGCCACCGACATCTGTTTCTCTTGGCTAGCTGTCCTTGGCTGTACCTTACTAATGTTAGCTAATTAGCGCATGGCTCGGTCAGCTGTGGAGCCAGTCACTTGCCTGGAGTTTGTTAGTTGTTAGTTTTTTGAATGGTTAAAACTTAAATTCTGGCCATATCTTTACAAATAGCTCCTTTAAACCACAAAATAAACGTCAGCCAACTTAAAAATCACCAGTCTTTTCACAAAATTCTTTGAGTTTTGAAGTTCACACCCGTGGCCACACGCCACCAGTGATGTAACAAGAGGCGTTTCACCTTTAATGTAATCACCTACTGCAACATCATTGTCCGTGTTTGAAAGTTTGATCCGCGAGTGTAGTCGCAGATTATCCTATGCGATGAGTACATCTCCTCCTCACCACAGCATAGGTGAGAGTACAGTATATGCACCAATGGCAGATCGCAACACGGTGCGCGGGTGTGTGCTCACAAACAGGTTAAGCGAGTTATCTGAAATTCCTCCGCAAACTGAGATACAGTGGCTGACTTCAAGTTAATTTCATTGTCAACACCTGTTTGTGTTGAAACGCACACAGAGATGATGGATCCCGAACAGAAATGCCATCTTCAAAAACGCTCTGTGAAATATGGAATTCGTTTTTTTTTTTTTTTTTCTCCTCCTAAGAGGAAGGCTTTCTTCATGCATGGCTTCCGCTCGCTGCACAGTGAAGAATGTTGTTACCAGGCAACAGGCATAACAATGACACAGGTGCTCTCGCTCTCTCTCTCTCTCTCCGCCGGTGTTCGTGGCTCTTGCATCCTCTCCTCAATAATGTTAAATGGCACTTGTTCTAAGTTCAGCATGAATTTGTTACACTTATAAAAAGGTTGCGCCTTGATTATTCAGAACATCCCGATCTGGTCTGTCCTCGTTTGGATTTAGCTCTGGGCTTCTGTCTGTTGTGTGTTTTTTTTTTTCTTTTACTTTTAATAGTTTTCTGATGCAGGAAAAAAAAAATGGCTACCATCTACGGCAAAAATCCCATTTTTTATCAAGCATGTCTCTTTTTTTGCTGTTATTGGACCCTTGAGTTCTCCCTTGATTGTTTTTTAACAAGTGAAAAAGACTGCCAGTGAAGTCAGATTTCAACACACTTTCCATTCATAACAGCCTGCTTCTAAATCTGTGTAGAAAGTACAACAAAAACAAAAAACAATCTAAATGTTATCACGTTACATTGACTTCTGTCCTCACTCTCTGACTCTCTCCTAGGTGTTATAGCGACAGGCAGTCAGATGAAACAGGCCGTTACTTTGAATAAAATCGCAGATTTTTCAGAGTTTGAATCCAAAACATTTGGGATAATGTGACAAAAATAGCACACAAAAAAGTAAAAGGCAAACCACGGCACTAAAATTAAAGGCACGGTATGTAATTTCTGTTGCTAGAGGTTTCTTAATCAGAAGAAAGGACATAACTCGTGTGGGATCAGGTGAGTTGTTGTCTTCATCATCAAACAACCACCTTTGGCGATAAAAAATTATCTACGTGACTCAAAACATTTTCTAAATTGTATTGTTGCTGCATTAAATTACGGATTTTTCAGGGTTTGAGATTTGATCGAAACATTTGGGATAATTTAACAAAATAAGCAAAAGTCTGGTCGTTTTAGATCAAAACTTTAAGGAAAACTTTATTTGTGACAATTACTGAAACACGTCTGTCTTGCAAAGAGGTTTTTTTCACAATTGTTTTCACAAAATAAGACTTTTGGGCCCAGACAATAAACAAAAATGAAAATGTGTGAGGAAAAAGTGGATAATCAACAAGTCCGACAGCCATGATGGTTTCACGAAAACCCAGCGGCCGACCGTTTTTCAGATTTTCAAAGTTTCTTTTTGAAAGCCCGACGTAATCCAGGCTCACATTTTTCTAAACACCAAATCACAAACAAAGAGGCAGGAGAGGAAGAAAAGCGAGGGCAGAACTAACAGGCTGTTAACACCAGCCTGAGCCCGGCCCGATCTCCTCCATGTCTGTCTCCTTTCTTGCTTTTCAGAGATGGCAGAGGCTTTGAGCTTCGTTAAATTGTCCCTCCTGCCCCTCCCCCACCTCTCCCTCTCCCTCTCTCTCTCTGTCTCCTTTCTCTCTTTCCCTCTATCTCCTCTCCCCGTCTCACTCACTCTGTTCTCGGCATCCCTCCTCCCTCCACCTCCACGGCCCCCACCACCTCAGCCGGCAGTCTTTCGCCCTTAATCAGAAGGCTGCGGCTCCCCGCACTCCTCTACCTCCTCCCTCCATCCTCCTCATCACCCCATCCGCCCCATCCCCCCTCCTTCCATCCTTTCACCACCAGCCTCCACTTCCCTCCCAGCACTCTCTCTCTCTCTCTCTCCCTTTTACTCTCTCTTTACATTTTTCCTCTCTCCTCCCACCTCCCCCACCCCCACACACACCTCCTTCAACACCCCTGCAGTTAGCGTCTGCCAAAGGCCGTCTCTGTTCATCACTCACCCGTGCACTTAGCAACAAAAGATGTGTGGTAATTTCCTTGCGCGTGCGGCAGACCGCCGGCCCGGTCACACCCCGGGGGGGAGGCGATGCAGGGGTGGGGGAGTGCACCGGGGGGCTCTTTGCCTCGCCGCCGCTCGCTGCTGACCCCCATGTCACGCATGATCGACGTGGGGGAGAGTGGTGGGCTGCGGCTGCATGACTGGCAGGCCAGGGAGGCGACGGTGGTGGGGCGGGGGGGGCGGGTGAAAGCACTGTCAGAGTGGTGGTAGTGATGGTGTGTGTTTGTGTGTGTGTGTGTGTATGAGTGGGGGTGGCTGGCGGGGGAAGGAGCAGCGCTGATGGCTGCCACCGGCCCTGGCCGCCACGGTGTGTTTGTTAAAATGACTTCCTCGTGCAGCATTGTCACCAGCTCGCTGCTGCACCTGCTCTCCACCTCCCCAGCCTCCACAGCTTCATACTCTCTCTGTCTGACTCTCACTATCTGCCACAGCGTTCCTTGTTTGCTTCCCCACTAACACGTCTTCGCGAATGACCGTAAATTTCTCCCAAGTTCAGACGGCGACGCAGCTGCACATTTGCAGGACCTTTTACGCGCATTTTTAGGAAAAAAGCAGCAGCAGCGAGAATCAAAACAAGAGAAAGCGTTCGTGAACAAAGCCAAACAGGGGCAAGCTTGCAAACACTTTTACAGAAAAATACCGTACGCGCAAACACACACGCATGAATATGAAGCGTGCATGTGTGACTCGAATCAGGCACACACACAGGGGAGAGGTATATTACTGGAATTATCAGAGTGCAAAGCCTTTTCCCAGCAATGAAAGAGTGAGGGAGTGTGCGGTGAGGGGGGTGGTGGTGGTTGTGAGCAGGGGTGGGTGTACGGTGCGGGTACGAGGACACCTCCATCCAATCTGATCAATGGCGATATTAATCTGAGCACGAGTCAGCCCCGCCGCCCCGGCATTTGATTAAAACAGGGAAGAAATATGACGTAACCAATAAATCTGTTTGTCAAAATGGCACGTGGCTCGAGAGGGGAGGAAATACTGGAGCAGATAAGGCGCAGGAGAGGAGAGGAGGTTGAATGGCAGGGAGGGATGGAGGGAGTGCGGAGAGGCGGAGGTGGGGTGGCTGGTGACTGACCTCCTCAGCATTTCCGCTGCATGAGCGAAGCACTCAGGCTGAACCGAATCTTCACCTGCCTGCCTCCCTCTGCACTTCCACCAAACTACCTTACCTTCCCCTGTGTTCCTCTCTTCCTCTCCCTGTTTCTTCCTCCCACTGTCTCTATCTCTCAACCTCTTCCACCAGCATCCGTGGATAACAGAATAATCCTCCTTTCCTGTACTGGGAGCCTGTATGTACAGTGTGTGTGTGTGTGTGTTGTGGAGTTTGAGGCCTCTGCAGCTCACAGATGGAAATAACTCCAGAGAACAAGAGTTGGCTGAAATGTAGGTACTGTGCATTTACATAAACATGCAGACCAGCCAACTCTGTTGAGAACGCTTCATGCACCAACACATGGACATGGAACAAAAAAAATCTCATTTTCTACCGTTAGACTTTGTCGTTTGCGTCTCAAATACAGGGAGAGAATTCTTTCCTGCTATTGCTGCATATGCTGCCGAAAGCAAAGCATCATATGTACATTGCCATTTATATCCTTACAAGACGATGAGCGGAAGTCATGACCCGAACCCCAGTCTCTGCTCCACTATTCCACTGTTTCTGTAACTCTATGCAATCTCTCATTCAGCTTTTTCTTTCATCCATCTCCCCTAGATAATGTTCCCGGGGTTTCCTGTCAAGTCAGTTTTGGCATCCAGCGCAGCTGTTGCTATAAGGAATTTAAACATATGTGATTTTAAACAACAACTCTTTGTGAGGACGGGAAAAAATACAGCTCCCATAAAACAATTACAGTGGCGACAGAGTGAGTATTTGGTTTTGTTCATATCTGTAAAATTCACCAAAAGCTCTCTTCTGAACTCATTTTCCCACTTTATTATATGTAATCTCAGCTGTCTGGAAGTCAACTGACTCACGTTCCCACTGCCTTCTTCCTGCAACAACTTAAATCTCGCAAGATTTCAGAGCGAGACCTCTCCTGGCGCGAGACTTGTGTTTCCGTTTACGAAAAGGATCCTATTATTTCACAGAAAGGTCTTTCTCTGTAGGACGTGTTTCCACAATAACAACCTCAGCCTGTCAGTGGCAAAAACAAACACTTTAAGTGTTGCCCCGAAGGACTATGTTGCAGTCACTGTGGCCGTGTCGTGGCTGCCAGCCGAGGCGATCAACTGGACCAATTCCAAAACCTCTGGTGAGTAAAAATCATTTACACACCAAAACATGTAAACATAGGGCCCAGGTTAAAAAAAAAACTGTACCAGAATTTCCCTTTTACACCAATTATGTCACTGATGTCAGAAGAAGAAGAACAGATTTTACAGCAGGAAAACTCTTTGACTTTCTCGGTCAGTGCACAATTTAATGGTTCAGTTGACTTTATACCTTTTAAAAAGCCACATATTTGGTATTGAATTAAACTTTTTTGAATGAATCAACTCGTAAATGACAATTTCTTTCCGTTTTTGTGATAGAGCTGTGTAACAGAGTAGGAACTGAGGGTCCACAGTGGACTGCAGCAATGTCCTAGGATACTGCTGGGGTCTGGAGGGTTCACCAAGTAGTTTTTGTGCCTACACCTAATCAAAATTTTAACAGCCATTTAACAGTACTGAAAAACAATATTGATCTTCCAACAATAGGGGTGTCAGATCAGATGTCGCTTTTAATTCGAGGTTTGGGGAAACAACATGTATTGTTGCTTAATTTGAGCATCAAATCTTGATTTTCTTCTTGATTTCAGTGAGGGTCGTGTTTTTCAAAGTTGTAGTACAACTGAATGTGGCTGAATGCTGTGACACTGTGAGTTTGTGTTTTTGAAAAGAGGAAATATCTTGTACGTAATGTCTTTCGTCCAATCCTGTAAGTGTACTTGTTTGCTTGCCATGTATGCATTTAAATTAAATTGCTTTATATGATATTTCAGCAAGATATACCTGTTTTTTTTTACAGTAAAGACCATCACCTACAGTAAATCCTCACTGTGTGTCTCTGTGAGTCTCATTCAGTGAAGGGCTAGACTTGTTTCTAGAGGCTAGAATAAAAACAGGAGTGTGAGAGGAGCCACGTTAGTCCATTCATTAAATTCCTCCCCACCCACTTTTGATGCAGTGGCACCTTAGCCCAGGGGTCAGATTAAACTGCCACACCCTTTCTGCTCCGTATGCAGTAAATATGGATTTAGTGAGATTTATTAAATCTGATCCCCTGAAAGTTCCCATTTTTTTCCTTCTGTTGCTCTCATATATTTACCCTCTGAATGTTTTGCACTGACAGACTGGTACAGCTTGCAATATCTACATTAGTAACAGTACAGCTGCCCTTGTGCTCTATCTCACGCTCTATCCATGCCTGTAGGAAATACAAGCAAAGATGCTGTTGTCGTCTTTACAACTGTGTGTTTTCTTGTTTTAGCAATTTAGAGGATTTTCAGTTAAGACATGATTCATTCACAGAATGAAACAAAAGGAGACGGCAGTTACTCCATAAGATTACCTCGCAGAGGAAGCAAACTGAGTGAGGGCGGGAAAAGCATCTGTGATTGTGAATGTGCTCTTTAAAGTCTAACGGAGACTGCAAGTAATGTACAACTGCATCCGCCTTTTATCATTTGAGGATTAACAACTCCACTTTTGTTTTGGCACAAGGTAGCTAAGGAAGGTATAAATACTGTAAATGTACAACTAAAGAGAACAAATTGCAGATAAATTGGATTAAAAGGATTTTTTGAGGAACTCTGATGTACTTTTACAAATCAAAAAAAAAAAACAGTGGTGTGAAAAAGGTCCCTGCATGTTAGCACAAAAGTGTTTTCACATTATTAAGCACGTGTAATTTGTTTTGCTTCTGACATAAACAAAAACATGGGACTGATTTTATTTTTGTCAAAAAATGTTCTTGAGGACATCCTGTAATCTTACTTTCTTGGATATTGTTTCAGAGGATAACATGTGTTGGTCTTTGAAATGCACCTACACAGCATCACTAAACAGCTGCTGTTGTGACTGACAGGTAGGAGAAATATTGACAACATTTTTTAAATCAATAATGTCAACAGGCCAGCTAATAACACATAACATGCGAATAAGACAACTTTGGAAGTTTTTTTCCACCGAAAAAGCTAATATTAACCCACCATTGTAATGCATGTACTCAACTTCGAATTTGAATCCCTTACACTACACATTACTTAAGTACTTTGTTACTGCTCAACACTGTTTTTCATGCATTGCGCTGTTTAAGTGTCATTCTTGACAACTCCTGTTTTCTGCAGTCCACCGTGTTATTGTCATATTTGGCCTTGACTAGGCCTGAAAAGTATATTTTCTCATTCTGCTGTCTAGTTAGCAAGAAATAAATATACAATGTCTGGTTAGACTTCTAAAATAAAGACTGCCGAGAAACATTTCAGGTGATGATCGCAGCTTGGTTAGGTTTAGGCACCAGGCACTACTTGGTTCAGTTTAGGAGAAGATGGGTGAAAGTCCTGTTAACCCATGGATATGTCAATGTCTCCATGAGAACGGGACACAGCATAGGAGGCAGGGCCCGTTTCACTGCCCAGATCCTCTTCATAGCTTCCGTATTGTGAGGTAAGTCGAATGGGGATAAAGTGTTTTCATCGCACTGCTCTTCTCAACTTTCCAAATTTAATCGGACCGAATGATAAAATTCTGATTGTGAAATGTGTCATTTCGCAGTGGCCTCACTGAAGCTCAAAAAATGTAATGTATCAAAATGTGAGCTTATGGGAAAAAATCTAATCACATGATGTTGTAATTACACAGTTTGGCCACCACATCAATTAGCTGCGAAGCCTGGCGCTCTTACCGGGGGCTTGCTTGGACCAGAGTGCAGCTCAGGTCACATTCTTCTGTCACCGAGCCCGACCTGAACTCGACAGACATTCTTTAAATGTAAGCTGAATGAATGTTTGCCGCACGGAAAGTAACAAATAGCATCTGTCTTGCACTCAAAGCATGGTCACATAAATAACAAACCCCAGTGCCTAACAGGACATACGAGCTCCAACACAGACAGAGGGTCTTGTTATCACTTATCACTTATTCATACGCTATATTTCTTAATTTTTACACTATGTTTCTTTATTGTTACACTATATTTGCAATAACAGAATTTGACAGCGCTATCTCAATTGATGTGACGCTCGCACGGTATCCTCGAGTGGATGGGTTGGTCTGTTACACGCTCTGGGGGGAGACTGAGCTGACAAGGAGCACATTTTGGACTGAGGGAAAGAGACTGATGTTGATGCGTTGGTGAGGCTGTTAATTAAGTTGAGGAGGGGATGACTCATATCCACCTCTAAATGTCACTCCTTCAGTTCTGCCTTTATGCTCTGTGCTGGTCACTGCGGATACAGTCTGGACAGATGAAGCAAACTTGTTTGTATGCTTGTTTGTCATTTGTGCTGCTCCTAATGAATGCTGTAAAGCATATAATTAAGACATGTAAATAAACTGACATTTAAAAGACCTGACAACTTTGATCAAAACAAGATGTCCTGCGAGGACCTTCATGTCAGGTGGCTGCACACTCATTCACCAGCAATCACTCTCACTCTGAGGCGGCCAAACAAAGCTTTGTTTGCTGTGTTGGCAGGTCATGGATCCCCACAATCCATGGGCAACTCTGTGAGCCGCTTTTTTCTTTTAATTTGTTTTCAATTTTCATATTCAATTTGGTTTAGTTTCAGTCAGTTTTTAGAGCGGGTTTACAAATCTACGTTTAGTTTTTATTGTTTAAAAATGTTCAGTTTTAGTTTAGTTTTCGATATAATATGGTGGGTATTTGTCGGGGGCAATATCTCAGGAGTTCAGAATAGGTATTATTAACGACATCGAACGCTTTGTGAAGGCAGTTGACTCAGTCTCAACAAACGTATGCACCAATGCCTTCTCATGCTTGAGATTTACTGCATTTTTTCATTTTACTGTAGTTACTGTTGGCGCAAAATATTGTTTCAGTCTTTTTTGTTTAAATGTCTAATTAGGGCCCGAGCAGTGAAACTGCAAGGACCCTATTGTAATTTATATTTGTATTTCAATTAACTAAACTTTAGTTTTTAGTTTACTTAACAAACTATAATAACCTTTGCCATGGTCCCCATCCGTGCATGGGAAGGAAACATCTTTGAAATCAGAGGAAGAAGAAGGATGAGGGGATTAAGAAGGGGTGGAGAAGAATGATGGAGAGATGAAGATGATGAGATGAAGAGTGGGGCCACGAAGGAGGAGGAGGTGGTGGTTATAGGGCAGACCCTGATGTCACGTGACCCCTACTTCAACTCACTGCAGGGGGGAGTCGGGCAGACAAAAGAATCAGTCATCGTGCATGTAAAAGCGCGTACATGCACACACACAACAACAGAAAACTGCAGCCAGATAAACCTGAGTGGCAGAGGCTACGGATGAGGGAATGGATTTTTTTTTTTTTTTTTTAGGTCAAGCTAAACCTTCAAACATCAAGGTGCTTGATATAAATAACCCATCTACCAAGAGGGATATCTGGCCAGCACAGAGGGGGGCGGTCAGGTCTTGACATGTACCTTCATCAATATCGTACTGCTGTGTGGTCAGGAGGGGAAGAGGGGAGGAGAAGGAGAAACATTCACATTGTTAACAAAACAGTGAATGAAATCATCATTTTTTCTGTTTATCATCGCTAACTGTGGAGGCTAAATTAAAATCGTGTGTTATTCAATTCAAAATATCATTTGGAACAATGAACCACACTTGTTTTTTTTTTGTCTGCGGTATAACGTACGTTAATCTTCTTCTGGTGGTGCCGTTTCCATGATGAAATTATGTGATACACAATTCTCCTGCCAGGTATTTGCTCCCCACCGACATCAGACCGATCAGAAGTAGATTTTCTTCTCACATAGATGTATTTTTTTTTTTTCATAATTCTGTTCTTTCACTTGTTATGTGATCTTTACGTTTGGCTTGTTTTGCCTTTTCTTGTTTTATTGATAGAGTGTGATTTTAAATTGTTTGCTTTCCGTTTTGTGCAGACCAAGACTGGCGACCACTTTGTGAAAGCTAACGGGGATCCAGATAAAGAATAAAGAATATATAAAAGCACTGTGCAGACAGCTGAAGATTATTATAATTATTATACTATTACATAGCCTTCCTCACGTTTCGGTCAATATCTGTATTTTTGTTCTTGATTTATAGTTTTTAAAGTTATTGACAAACATCAGTTCCCACATGCCCGATATAGTGTTGGGTTTAACAGCCTCAGCTTGACACACTGAGGCCAATCGAGTGGTGAGAAATCGGTGTGGACTGAGAGAGGCACAGATAAGACAGCAAATATTACAACTATAAACTTAGGACAATGATATTAGAAGGTAACATGGATGGATACATTGGATGGAAATAGTTATGATATTTATCCACTGCTGCAATGGAGAACCCAGGAGAGACTCATTCAATTCTGAATCTGTTCCTGACACACTGCAGACCCAATCCCCATAAAATGTCAGCCAGAAACTCTGGTCAGTTTAGGCCCTATTCTTTCAAGTTCAGGGAAATCGTGTGTGCGCTTTCAACAACCCAGTTGAGTGACCCTTCAACCAGGCTACCTGCATCTGGGCTGGGCTTATTTGTGCAAGTGTGTTGCTTGCCTTTCAAATAGCCTTACGCCTGCAGGGTTTTTTTTTACTTTTTTATTCTTCGGTTATCTTTACTGAACCCCTTGAAATCCAAGCCCCTCTATACACCCTTAGTTTTCCGGCTTTATTTCACTGGGGACTTGAGAGGCTGTAAAAACACATTTTAGTTTCATAATCCCCTGAAGAGGCATTTTCTGATTACCAAGAATTTGGGATTCCCTGTAAATGTTTTTTGTTTATATTTTTGTGTGTGTTGGGGCTGGTTTGTAAGCATCAAGACTATCGGCTGTCCTGCCGACCAACGCAAACACAACACTTCCGCTGTTTTTGTTCTGAACACCCACTAAAGGCTGTGCTACTTCCTATATTGGCAGTTAACTCCGGCACTGAACGTAAATCACGGTAGAATAAACCAATGTGGGCAATTTCTGGGAATAGTGGGCTGCTTGAGTGCATAAAGTTACAGAAGCTGGTGGAACAGCGGATAGTCCAGATGCGAGTGTCTGCACTTTGACTCTCTATGTGCTTTTACAGTTGTTCAGCTGTGTGTTTATTATCTTCATGGCCTGTCTCTTAGCATGCAGTGTCAGTTCCAGTGCAGTGATGGGTGAGGAGGGGAGAGCCATATCTGGGCCCTCTTGCTAATTGAGCGCAGGACCGGACCCCAAGGTCTGCCTCACTGACGCTTTCTTAATCCATGGCTGTTTAACGCTGGCTGTGCTTGAGTAATTAAGCAGATAATCTTCAATTAAACCGAGCCCGACCCCACAACCCCCTACCCCCATGCTGAGACAGATGGGCCGTGGAGCACACAGCTCCTCTTCCCCAAGATAAATGGTCCACTCCCCTGCCATGCAACCCGGGCGCTGCCATGCTTTATGGCGAGTGTGTGTGCCATTATCATTTTTTACCACTGGACTCCAATATTGCACCGCTGACACATTTTTGGACTCGCTTGTTGTGTGTACAGTAGGACTACAAATGGTTTTAATCTGTTTATCTGCTTTGTTGATTTCTAAATGCTTGTAGATAATAATTTTCATGTTTTATGTATAAATTCATTTTAAAATGTAAAAAAAATTTATTCAGATGGATTTTAAACATTTATATATATCAAAATCAAAGATGACTTTTTATAAAAATGCTGATCAGAATCTGTACATCACAGCTCAAGCCTACCTTATATTAAATGTGGGCCATGCTCTAAAGCCATATGAAGGAGAGTGTCTTGGGGCTTGACCCTTATTCCAAACATATCATATGATGCTAATTAAAAAGGTCTAATACATGCATGCAGTGATTTAAAAGCTCAGAAGAGGGAAAAAAATACATCTGGGGCACCATTTTATTGTGATGGTTTGTGCCTTTGTGCCTGTGTGGCTCTTTGTTGTTGCACTGACTTTAAGTGTAAATGATCCTTTCATTTAGCCAATGTTCAGATCCTTTGAACTGTGTAGAGTTTGTGCTTAATTAAATGTTACGGCTAGCATTATTTTATGTTTATCACATTACATTACCAACACTGACGATAAATTGTCTGTGACACTCCCGAAAAAAGATGTAATAATGGGTCACACATATGCAAAGTTTAGTTTCTAAAAAGGCTCAAGGGCTGGGGCAGTGTGAATTTAACCAAATGTTACTCAAACAGAAGTAAATAGTGCTTTTATTGGGGACTATTTTCAGCTGCGGAGTAATACGCATTTATTTGCAGCAGCAGCAGGGCAGTTTATGTGACTTAAAACAATCTACAGTGCAAGTGTTCATCATAATAAAGGAGCATGTCATTAATCCAATGTTGTGTTTCAATTATGTATTTTTAAAGGACAAGTTCACCCAAAAATGTAAGGTTGTTTGTTGTTTTGTTTTTTTATTTGTAAAAAGGGACCCAAATACAAGACACACAGAGGCAGGAAGGTAAAAGAAGAAAAAGCGAGCTTTGATATCCAGAGTCCAAAATCCAAAATGCAGGCAAACACAAGCTGGCAACAAAAGGCAACAAGGAGAATCTAAGGAATCAGTAGCACAGGGAACATATGCGGACTGGAGACACAGGAGGCACAGGATGAAAACACACAAACAACAACTAGACAAAGAGTACGGGAAAAATAAAAGCAAAAGGCTAATGAACAAATGAAACACAGGTAAACACAGAAAAAAGGGCAGGTAAATGACAAAGACAGGAAGTGGAAAGTCACATCGAGACACATGAGGATATAATCTACAAAATAAAACAGGAAATGACTCATCAAAAATCCTACCCATGATAGTTTTGTCGTCCACTAAACATTTCTGGAGCTTCACAGCAAAACATTGTTGCAGCATTCTCCTAAACAGCTGAAGTAGGTTGGGACTTGTTTTAAAATGTAAAAAGAAAAATCCCATATTGTTTGAAAAGACGTTATTGACACCCTTTGTAAAGCTGACATCTTCACCGTAGCTGCTAAGCTAAAAGCCTTAGCGCACGCTCTGTCTGAAGTGGGTGCATGAGCGCGTCTGCACGAGAGTGTTAATAAAGTCTTTTCAAATCAGTTTGGGAGCTCAGGACTTGTGGAGACTTGGATTACACTGGACAAGATGTATGAAGCCATTTTCTGTTTTTTTTTTGTTTTTATATTTTTAAACAAGTCCCCGTCTACTTCAGTTATTTAGGAGAATGCCGCAACGCTGTTTTTCTGTGTAGCTCCCAAAATGTTTTGTGGTCCATGAAATTTCACCCGGCTTTCCATTGTCACTGGGGCGAGTAGAAAATGATTTAATTTTCATTTTTTGGGGGAACTTGGCCTTTAATATATTTTGGACAACAATGGAGGTCTAAAGCACAGAGGAAAAGCTTTACAAGGCTTCGGTTACTGAACAATACTTGTTGATAGGAATCCGTCCTTGTTGGTTTTAGTCTTTTCATGAGATTTTCTGTCAGTAAGAGAATCTCGCTGTGTCATGGGTTTTTTTGTTTCTGCATTATGAAGACTTCTGTGTGATAACATTACAGGAGGCAGCAACTTATTAGGAATCAATAAAATATCTCAGCAGGGATCGGTTATAATATGATCACAAACCGTATGAAATACGTCCTTATTCAATGAGCCTAAATAAGCCTCAGAATCCTCTCACCCACATACATTTAAGATGCCTTATGGGACCTCAGTGCCATTTTAGCCCCCCGCTAACGATCCTCACAAGCTTATCAGTGCTGCGAACACTGGCACATAACCCCCTCTCCCTCTCTCTCCCTCCTTCTCTCCCTCTGTCTCCAGCCACTCCTGTTTCCACAGCGGTAATTAAGCCATCAAAGCGTGCAACCATGCCCATCCTCCGTCTCTAAGGTGAGAATACGGGCCCACATGTCAAGTGGAGCGCAGCCACCCGTGTGTCTCTTTAAAGGGGAAGGCACAAGGGACAGGCAAAGGGAGAGAGAGAGAGGTGTGTGTGCAGGGGTGCGGTGTGCTATCACCACAGCAGCTGCAATGGGCTGGTAGACAACACAGTGTGACGTAGGGCGGATGTCTAATACCTGCTGCCACACCGAGCAGGAGATCCGCAGAGAACTGTCTGTGTTCAGCTTGTTTTTTTTTTTCTTTTCTATGAAAGGAAGAAGAGTTAAAAGAGCAAAATATAGCCTGAATGTGCAGGTGTACTGGCACATACTATAAAAGCCTCTTCCTATTAAACACACAAACACCCACAAACACATACACCTGTCCCAATGTGCTCTTTACTGCTCTTTCATTAAATTCCACCCACACAAACTCTCTCTCTCTCTCTCTCCCTGCTGTATGTAATCAATCAGTGATGTGCAGCACATCCCAGCAGTTATTTTATGTTTATTACCTTGTACCAACAACCTACCTCATCTATGTCTATTATAGTTAATGATATCCCACATTTTCCAGAATGCCTTTTGACATTCCCCATAGACCAGGCCTGTATCTGTTGGATTCAGCTGCGCATTTGTCGGTGGAGTTTGGAAAGTAAGTTATGTCGTCTGGCCAGTTACCCCCGGTATGTAGAAACCCAACGTAGTTTAAGTATAACCGGCCCTTAGAGTCTATAGTAAAGTCATGCGAGCAGCTCTGTGAGGCTGTACTTGAGTTAAATGAGGTCAACATGCGCAGACTGACGATATTAACGTACTGATGTTTATCAGGTAGCCACGGTCACATCTGAGTTTCGTGTGTTAACATGCTAACAGTTGTTAATAGAGTTACGGGATGGGAAGGAAGAGCTTGTTCTATACAGCATGGCCCAATCCCAATACACTCCTTGCTCTACCACTGAACCCCAACCCTCCGTTTTGCACATTCACGTCTAGGTGTAGGGTGTCCCGATTCTTTTTGGGAAAGGGGGGTAGGGCAAAGTGTTAGGACTACATGTGCCGTTTTTCCATTACATCTGTCGGCCTGGTTCTACTCGGTTTGACTTGGCGCGGCAGGGATTTGTATTTCCACCACAACTGGACTACCTGCTTGAAGGTGTGTCTTAAACCAATGATGCACTTGTCCCAATCCTTGCTGTCCATTTTGGCTTATTTCAATGATGCATCCACTGAAAAACGAGGGGTAGGGGTAAAAATTGGAAATGTGACTGATTTTAAAGGACCAATTTGTAATGCTCCGGGTTTTCCAACGCCTTCCCAAAGCCAGTTTTTGACGAGTTGGGAAACCCAGAGTGTCATCAGGTTGTCCATCCATACGTCCGTCCCATTCTTGTGAACACAATATCTCAGGAACACGTTAAAGGAATTTCTCATGTTATGGCCATCAATTTTAAAAAGCCTATTTCAGTTTAGGGATTGAGAAATCATGTTATCTCCATCAGTCTGGCATGAGACGTGTCCACATTCCATATGGAGAAGAAGCAAGCCAGAGGAACGAAGCAATAGCAAATTCAAAACACTTTGCTGTTCCAGGTGTGAGCAAAACCCCACACCATAGTTCTTGAATTCATCCGAAATTGAACCAGAATGCAAAACTGAATTCATTTCATCTGCAATTGTATTGTCAGTTTTCTCAACACCCTACTTTTTTATCTTACACTCACATTAGCGGCTCACATAATACAATTTTACAGCAAGCTGTGATCACACATTTACAGCTGAAATGCACCTGAGGAGTCACAATTCACTTCTTACTTTAGGATTACACAGGCTTGTACCTTCGACTTTTCAACAGAGAATCGATGAAAATGACTGTTACAAGGGTCTATTGTTAAGGTAACCACTTCCTGTGAGCTTTTATTTTGTTTGTGCCTTTTTTAAAGCAGCAGAGCTTGAGTTATATATCAATGATCAATAAATGAAGTTGCATTGTTTCCAATGACAGCATACATGAGATCAGGAGAGTTTATTAATTGGGAAAGTCCAAAGTTCTGCAATAAAAAGTACAATCTGTGGATGTATATATTCCAGGATGCATTCTGGCAAAAATAGTCCCAAACATTTTAAGTTGCCTTTTCTTTATTTGGCATGCAGAACTGTGCTTTGTCACTGCCATGTGTGCCAGATCCCTCTACATGGTTTGTTTGTGAACAGGTGCACAGGTGCAGATGCACAGCTCAGTGCAGTAGCGGACGAGGAATCTCACTTGGCGTGTTGCCAGATTGGTGAACTTCAGCCCATCCCAGCTGTGACAGAACATCAGAGGGGACAAAGCCCCACAGCCCTCGTCCAGTCAACTACAGGCCAGGCACAGGGGGACCATATGCAGACAGACATGACACGGACACTGACCTCAGTACCAGACAAGACTGAAGCTGGGGCTTGTTTGTGATAGCAATGATAAATTTTGTAGCGATGGCGCGCACAGTACTTATATCGCCCACACAAAGTCAGGGAATATTATCTGCCTTTTATTTTTTCAAATGTACAATTTTCATTACTCCTGCAGCCACATTATAACAGTCTAAGGGTTGAATAAATGGTTTAAACTGATTACGAGTGATGTTAAGCACTAATAGCAAAACTGAATGTCATCAGCCTCTGAATGCTATTTATGTCTGATCTTTGTCAGTGACTGTGCATTTATGTTGAGCAAGTGTGTAATCTAATGTGTTGGTTTTCTCACCAGAGTGGCCTTAGTGATGCTTGTGTTAGTATTTCATCATAAATTGCGGCAGAATATTCTTTAATTTTTCAAGGGCAGGATAAAAATATTATTTTTAATTTATTTGACTGCTATTCCTTCAAGTTTAAGGGGACATATTATGTTCATTTTCAGCTTCAAATTTTTATTTTGGGTTACTACATGAATAGGTTTTCATGCTTTTTCATTAGTTTTCTCATACTGTCCACTGCTGGATCACTGTATTCGGCCTCTGTTTGAAAAACTCCCCCCCCCTCAATACCCAGTCTTGTCTGATTGATCAGCTCTCACACGTCTGACCCAGCACCGCTAACAATATAAAAAATAATAACAAAACAACAGAGCAGCTGCACTAAATCAATGCTTATGTGCCAAACTAGCTCAGAAGCATTAATTATGCAAATGTGTGAGTCTGTGACGCAGTGTGATGTCACAAAGTCACATAATTAAAGGCGGGACTACTGACAAGGCGTTTCAGGGGCAGTTTTTCTGTGGGAGAGAGGAGCTTCTGTCGGTGCGGACTTTGACCTTTTTAACTTGCAAGATCTTTTACGTGCATAAGAACCTGTAAAACACTGAAGAAAAGGAGAAAAATTAAAAAGCATAATAAGTCTCCTTTAAGTTGAACTTTATTATCCAGAAGAAGAATTTACCTGGTTGGCTTTGCAAAAATACAATACAACATACCCAAAAATTTAAAAACCAGTATGAAACCAAGCGTTCACAGGATTAGACATGAATCTCGTTTGGTGATAATGAGAAAATAATCTTCCAAGCGCAGACGTGAATATACAAACACAAAATAGAAGAAAAAACCTTGTAATTCTCAACTCACACGCACTTCGTCACAACAACATTCATAAAAGGTTTAATATTAATAATATAATAAGGTCAGTCTCCAACAGCTCTGTAGCCTGCATGGTGAATCTGTTTACTGACAGCGTTTCTCCTACTGTTCAAAACACAGAATCAAACAAAAAAACGTCAATTCAGGCCAAAGCCACATGCAAAGGCTTGCACAGCTTGCACACTCTCTGTGGAGGATTGCGGTGGACTCCTGTTCTTTAGCGGCTGGTTGCGTCCCCTCACGTAACTGACAGCTCCTAATGGCGGTGGGAGACCTTGCGTAATTAGGAGAGCGTACGCCTGCCATGACGCCTGTCTTTCAGAAGCCAATTCCCCCTGATGTTTTTCTATACCACCACAAACCCACCACCCCCCCTGCCCACACACGCACACACACATCATCACTCCTCCACCTCTTTCTCTCCTCACTGCCCCCTGAATGGCTGCCGTCTGCTCTCCCTGGCGCAGTGCCCCCGGTGGCAGCACGTGCGTGGTGTATCCCTGTGTACCGGTACCTGGGGGAGGTAATTATCGAGATGAGCAGCATGAGGGAGGAGGACCTAGTGTGTCTGAGTGTGTGTGTGCGTGTGTGGAAGGGAGGTATCATGGCCGTGTAGCGTATCTGGATGCCCAAACTTAGACATGGCCCATCAGGGGCTCCCTACACGGAGCAGGAGGAGATTTATATTTATACTTCCTTTAGTCATTTCAGCCTCTTTCTGATGGTCTTCACAGTATTGTTCCTTTTCTTTTGTCTCTCATTCTTCCAGTTTCTGTTTCACCCTGTTCTGCACCCGCCTCTCCATCTATCTGGTCTTATTCTTCTGATTTGAGCCATTAACTGAGCTGTACTTTCCACAGAGCACTGAGGTTTACAGGAGGCACATTATGCTCATTTTTAGGTCCATGATTTTATTTTGGGTTGCTACTAGAATAGGTTTACATGCTTTAATGCTCAAAAAACTCATCAGTTGTCTCATACTCAGTAGTGCTGTATTCCCCTTCTGGCTGAAACACTCTGTTTTAGCTCCTGTCTCTTTAAGGGCCCCCTTCTGAATTCCCAGTCTGCTCTGATTGGTCAGCTCACACACGCCTGAGCCAGCAGCAGTCACGGTGTCTCCGGTCGGCTCTGTCATATTTTCAGCGTCCAGTTAGCTTCACTTCTACCATGAATATATGCATGAATTATCCAAATGTATAACATGGCGACGAAGTGATGTCAAGACGTCATAGAATTAAAGGCGGGACTACTGATGAGGCGTCCCGCAGTGTATTCTGTGGGAAAGAGGAGCTCCCAGTGGCGCAGACTTTGGGCTTTTTGATTTCCTAAAAGCATAATACGTCCCTGCAAAAAAACAGGTTAAATGAATCCCGAACCTCTATCACACTCCAAATAACACAGTTGCATCACATCTAAATATTTCCCAATAAATCCACCCTCACGATTGGCATCAAGTGTCTCAACAAAGGAGCCAAGTAATGCCTGAGCCAGAAAGGGAATAGGAGACTGGTAATTATTCTCATCTTATGGGTGCTGGGAGTCAGGGCCTTGGGTTTGTGATGCTTTCACGAGAGAGGAGGGAAGAATGAGCGGCATTACACGCAGGCCAACATGTCAACAAAGGGAACGCAAACACTGAGATACCTGAGGAACACGGCAAAGCACAAATAACGTTTACGAGCCCAGCCGCACACTTGAGGTAGATTTGTTTTAATATGCCCTGTTACTACATTATCACACGCCTTCATACATGATAAATCTTTAAAAATTAGGGTCATCGGTGTGATTAATTTTTCTCTACAGGGGCTGATGATGTGGTGATAATAAAGCAGGTTTGTGGTCCTCGGTCAGCAGCCAGTGGTCCTGAAGGAAAGAGATATAACCTTTGTCTCAGGGACGGCAGATATACGAGCCAGGCGAGCGCCAAGGATTATACACCGAGGTCCTCGCCGGGAGATGGAGAGGGGGAAAAAAGCCTGTGACCGTAGAATAATTTCAGCCTCTCTCCCTCCCTCGAGACCACACGCTGTCTGAGCAAACCACCACCGCCACCCCTCCGCCCCTACTTCGCCTTCCCTTCCTGCTCCCCCCCCCCCCCCCCCTCGCACACACACACACACACACCCACCTCTCCTTCCCTCCACCTCTCCCGCCAATCCCCTAACTGCCTGCTGATGCCGGATGTCTCTTCTTCTCCTCCTCAACGTAGTGGGGAGCGAGGCGGGGAGGTGGTTGTTGGGAGGTGGGGGGTTGTAGGTGGTGGAGGGGAGCGAGACAGAAACTAGAGTCAGGTTCCTGTGCCGCTGCGGCTAAGTGCTGCAGCAAATCATCCCCGCATTAGGAATATGGGCAATTAGCACTGTGGCACATCCCTCCAGACACACTTGCGCCTACACGCCCGCGCACACATGCACAAGCACACATGCACTGACAAAAATCTGACTCTCCACATCAGCATTCACATGTGAAATAAGATCTGTATGCACCTATATTTAAGTGAGAATGGAATCACTTCTGTTTTTTATGTTGTTTTGAGGTCATATTTTTAGTTTTCAGATGATTTAATGGCAAAAATTAGAACTAGATTTTCAGTTTTCCTTAATATTTCACAACAGCGCACACATCAAACATAACCACAGCTGTAAAAAACCTTTAAAATAAGGCAGCTCAAATCACAGACAGCATGCACACCGCTTTGGATAAACATCCCTAAACAATAAACCCATCTTTAGCATTCAGGTGTGCGGAGGAGGATGCAGAGCGAGAGTTGCCGTTCCACCTTAAGAAAGGTACCTTAAAAGATTATCTCGGTTATTTCACCGCCACTGAGCCGGCACTAATAGTCCAAGGCAGATATTGAAGAGCAGCGCAGGGCCGCAGAGATCTATTAGAAATTCCCATCTACGCGCCTCATACATATTGATTTCTGACACCAAGCAGCAATGAAAGGCCCAGGGGAATAATATATTTAGCAGGGTTTGCAGTGAGGAGGTCACAGAGTGCATAAAGATTAGCTGCACAGACCCCTGACAGGACGATGTGTGAGCCCAAATTGTAGACAGACAGGCACGCACTTATGCACGCAGCCAGACACACAAACATGCACACGCACACACACACACACACACACACACATAAATTCACACTGTATATGCTCACACATTCCAAGAGGAAAGCTTTTGTGCATCCTCGTGATGTTGGAACAGGGCAAACTGGGGCTACTCTGCTTTCTAAAGTTGTTACCCCCTCACAGCATGGAAAAAATAACAAGAAAAACACATCAAACACACCCCCCACACACACACAAACACACATACGCACAGCTGAAAATATTGCTTTTCATTTTTATAATCCAACCTTTTGTCTATTTGTGAGAAAGAATCCACTGTTAATTGATTCAGCCAATATTCCACACTGTGTTTAGACTGATCTCATGCTTCTTATCAACAACAAGATGAAGCCTGTTCACTACTGCGTGTGCTGAAATGCATGCAGTAGGGTGAGTCGAGTGCAGGGCAAACATATGCAAGAGCTGGACACTAAAACAGAAGCCTGTCCAGTCTATGCCATCCAGTAGAATATATATACAATAAACCTATAGGAGAAACTTTGGTTTATTACAAATTTGCTTTTGCTTAAACAACTCTGATCATCAGTTCTATCCAAGACAGGTCCAACAGGTCAACACGTGTGGTCAGAGACAATCATACAGGACGAAATGAGCCCACAGTTATGCCAGATTGGCTACACGCTAAGAAACACTGGATTAAAAGCGACACAGTGTGGGTTCAATGAAACAAACAAGCAATACTGGGTTAATTTTTCCCAGTACCAAGGGGTAGAAAGGTTGTTTTGATCAAGTAACCCAACAGGAATATAATAGTAGCCAATGTTTTTGAGTGTATACAACTTCAACGTCAAACCATCAGTGTATTGTAATGTCCGACCTTGACGTCACCCGTGGTTTGTGGACTACCATTTTGAAGCCTTGAGCATTGGTATTATGGCCATCACCATCTTGGTTTTTTGGGGTGGGGTGCCGTGGTAGCAACCTGCCAATCACAAGGTAGCCACGCCCTTAAGCATACCCTGCTTTATCATCTATGGGACCATAATTTACAAAATGAACATCATGCTGTATTGAAGAAGACATGAAACTAGCAATTGATACCATGAACTCATTAGAAAACTGTTTACTGAGGTAATAAATCAAGAGAGAAGTAGGGTCATTTTCTCATAAGCTTACATACAGTCGGGCTTCTTTTTGAAACCAGTGGAGTTTCAGGCACATCCACATTGGCTTCACTTTTCAGACCTGGAAGCTGCATTCAAAGTTCACCAAAACAAAAGTTTTTCGGTACGAACTGTTAGGTTGTGGTAGTGTAACCATGGCGGCGGCAGTGCCATTTTAGTGATAAAGGGGAGTGGTCACAGCACAATGTTTATTATATATGAAGTTTGGAGTGTGTGGTTGGTCGACCCTCGTGGACCAGTCAGGTCAGACTACAGACTGACATCACTCAAATTACTCTACATGGGTCAACATGGGTCAACCAACCTGTTTAACATGGTCCCTCCTTTTGTCTTATTTATTTGATCCTTGCTCTTGTTGCTCTGTGATTTTTTTGTATGCATAAAAATGAGAATTTGAACCTCATTGTGTCTAACAAGGGGTCAACATCACCATATTTGAGTTTGGGCAAATAACCAAACAAGGTTCAAAACAGCCCATGGGCACTGGGTAAAGTTAATCACGCATTGTGTGAGCGCTACATTGAGCCAAATTAGATGAATTTTTTGACCCAGTGATTTTGTTGTAGGTAGTAATCTCTCAATTGCAAAGGAAAAGCATGAACTGGAAGTCAGTCTGTTGGATGTTTGGGTTGTAATTTTATTGTTTGCCTTTGTTTTCCCTTCCAAACAGATGACAAACTTACCTTGGGGGTTGTTTTCAACCTCTGACTGTCTGACTGCTTGTGCTTGTTGCCCTCTTTGGATCTATCTTTAGCCACCTATGCACCATGATCTTAGCAGTTGCTTTGGTGAGTATAGTTTTATCATTAATCACCAGAATCGCTGGCCAGGGCAACATTTACAGATCAAGTATTTCTTGACTCCACGGTCCTAGTTTATGTTGATGTTACACTTATTATTCTTTTTGTGTGCACCCCTTGTTCCTGCCTAACTTTATCTACTATCTCCTCTTCCCTTCAGCATTTTGCAGTCTTGGTTGGAGTCCTGCGTTGCTGGAGTGGAGGTGGTGGTGGTGTTGGTGTGGTGGAGGTGACCGGAGCGATTCTGTGATGAGCTTGTCCAGGTGAAAGGGTAATTGCTTCAAAGGGGATCAGACCGAGATGCCGAGAGCGAGGCTGCGACCAGCGAGAGGGAGGGCTTGACTCCTCCGCAAAGAGCACTTAACACCGCCTCCCCATCCATCCATCCTCCACACCCCCCTGCTCTCACCTAGCTTCTAGCTCCTGCATGCCCAATGCCATAGCCATCACTGCCTCCTCTTCTCTTTTTTTTTCTTCCTCTCTTGCGCTGCCCTCCTCCTTCCTCTCCTCCTTCAAAGCACCACTCGGCAGCCTCTTCAGAAATTACAATCGCTCAGGGTTTAGGCAATTTGACCAAATGCAGGGCCTGCATGTAAGGATTGGGGAAGGGGAGGAGGGGGCGGTTAGGACTGCAGGGCGAGCCTTGGGGGGGATTGGAATGAAATTACCAATTCAATGGCTGAAGCGCCGCACGACAGCGGCAAACCGTGGACATAAAATGAGGATTATCCGATTTTAGGAGGGGGCGAAAAGTGCCACAAAGAGTCTCAAGTCCACGAGAACTAACGCCCCCAAGTTCGCTTTGACGATTGTCTGAACCAAAATATAATTTTTTGCCAAACCCGCTCTTTGTTTTGGTGAAAAACAGAGAGATTTGTGAGAATAATGTTCTCTAAGCGTCTCATTCATCTTCGAATCACAGCGAGTGTATCATAGTTGTAGAAATGTTGTGGGGAAGTGAGTGGGCAGAGGAAAAGTGTGTCTTTCTGGCTGATGACATTTGCTCATTTCTGGAAGAAATACAAAACAACGACAGAGCTTCAGATTTACCAGAGAGTTAAATTTCCACAATTCAAAAACATTTGAAATAACAAGTGATGGTAAGATGGCAAAAATGACTTTGAATTCTGAGACAAATGCCAGTTTTGGATCCAATTCCACACAACAGACATAATATATAGTGCCATGGGTCATATCTGCCCAGAGGAAAACTCCCCCCTTGTGCCATTTGAAACACTGGAGAAGGTATTCAGCGAGCACTGCCTGCTCTAAGGAAAATACCTGATTTCCCACTCCATCATGGGCTGAATGGTAGGCTTTGGGCTGACAGTCGATTTCAGAGTTCTCTATCTCACTTTGGTATTGTATAAGACCAGACAGGAAAATGCTTGAATCACATATGAGCAACACCACCTCAGTATCCTCTTTTCGGCTGATTATTCGAGGAATAAGATCACAGATACTTCCCCCTCGGATTTAATGTCTTTACATTGATGCACACTTGTCTAAAAGCGCCAAGCAAAACCTAAATACATTTTCTTGTCATTACCCGTCAAGGCAGCCTGATGAGGCCGGCCGTCACACTTAGATGACAAGCCTCACAGTTCGGATGACGTGAAAAACAAGCATAAGCTAATCCTAATGCAAACGGGCGAATTTGATGAATCGCAATCATTCTCCGTGCCGTGATGAATGGCGATGACGCTAACTACGACCATTCATCAACCCACCATCAGTTATCCTAAGGTGGCTTAATGTTTCATCCACTCAGACCTCAGAGGGAGCGGACAGCCATCCCTCATCACAGCCGACTGGAGAGAGCGCCACACACATTTCAATCTTGTCTTGTCATCTCCCCCTCAGGCGCAGACACCCTCCCTCAAAATCATCATTTTTATCAGCCCCAGTAAACCTTGGACCCTAGACAGCATTGAAGATGCAGATTTTTATGGACTAGAGAAAAATAAAAAATCAGTCCAACTGAGAGAGCCTGGTGTGTTTGTTTATGTGTGTGTGTGTGTGTGTGTGTGTGTGTGTGTGTGTGTGTGTGTGTGTGTGTGTGTGTGTGTGTGTGTGTGTGTGTGTGTGTGTGCTTTATGTGTGCTTTATGTGTATTTTTTGGGGGGAGCAGTAATGGGGACAGTCAAGACGGGGCTGAAGGGGTAGCTGCAATGACAGGAGGTCTTTTCAGCGTGTTGGTTACAGTAAATTAGCATTCGAGCTGCGCCGCACGTTTAGCACTTTGCGATTGGGTTCAGCAGAGGCCTCGCCCAGACTGTCCCTGGGGGAAACGTCGGCAGCAGTACAGCGGCACGATGGGCGGGACCGGGCTGTCAAAATTAGATAATAAAGCACCGCGGTGCTGGCGGATAAATGCGTGTGAGAGGGCATCCATCTTGCAAGCGTGTTGCTGAAGAGGATGCTGCTAAATGACAGCGAGGGTTGCTGTGTGTGTGTGTGTGTGTGTGTGTGTGTGTGTGTGTGTGTGTGTCTATGTGAATGAGATGGCTGTGGGTAACCAATGGGAAACCAACTTTTCCTTGCAGCTCAGCTTAGCCCTCTAAAAAATCTCATAGAAAGAATTATGATTCAAGTGTTTATGTGGCGAGGAAGGAGGACAAGAAGGAGAAAGAGGGAGGGAAAAATGTAGAATGAGAGGACCAAAGAGGTGGAAGAGAGGAAAAAGAAAGACGAGGGAGGAGCGACATGGTGAGAAAGAGATGGAGGAAGGAAATTAAATGTCGTCCGGGCACTTAACCTTTCCCTAATAATGTAGGGCCTGCTGAACCAGCAGAGTCCCTGATGTTTTATCAATACTCCTAATTAATGTGCAGCTGCCATATTTTTGACAGTATTTATACAATATGGCTGAGTAATGCAATCAATGATATCAGTATTCATATTCTATATCCCTTTCCCTTTAAAATGTGCATGCACTTTACCACTTTAGCAGTTGTGTCAAAGTCAGAGGATAAGTATGTTGATATTCTGTATATTTATCATTGTCAATAAATCTTGTGAAAAGGCCGAAACCAACAATAAATGGATCCTACTAACAAGTTTAAAGTCTGAGTTTGTTTACTTATTCATCTGTGCTACAGATCTCCATTGTTGTCCAACATGTAAAAAGAGAAATATAGTCCGTGCAAGCAGCCTATTGCGATCCATATTTACATTTACTTTTAGGAAGTGACCTCTAGGGGTCGTATTAATTGTGTCGGGGGGAAGTTCGTGTCGCGAGGAGGTCGGGGTCGATTGGTCAAACACAGTTTCAATCAGGAGACAGCCGTCCGTGTCCCCGTGTGAAACCAATAGTCACTGTTGACTTATTCTAAATTACATACATACGTAAGTCATTTCAAGACTTAAAAGCTTAACATGTAAGAATTCTCTATTAAACGTCTAAAAATGACTAGACCTTTGTTATATATTTTGTTGAGTTGTGTACTTACATTATCCCAAATGTTTCCAACAATGTCCAAATTGGTCGCCGCTGCTACTTCTGCGATAGGGAAGTCGAGACTAAACAGAAATAAAACTTTAAAACATTACCTCATCTGTGAACGCTTGTGCCTGAGTCACATCAGGTGGATTTTCACCAGCAGTGGTGCTGGTTTAATTGTGTATACATCATCAGTGACACGAGTTTGACGGCAGGAACATTTGTGTTTATCTGCGTTATTCATGCCGTGTTCATCTGCCCCCAAACAGCCAGTTTACTTTACTATACACAAGCCGCAAGCTAATGTTAGCGAGCAGCAGCACACATCAAGGGTGTATGTGTCTGTGTGGTTAAATTCAGGACAACTCAGACTTATTTTAAGGTTCGGACAACATCCTTATTTTTGGATTGGACATGTTCAGCCGTCTCTTCACAAGCATCCCAGTTTTGTCACCACAAATACAGCTAAAAATTGTCCCGAGGTCACCTTAAAGATATCCAGTGGTGTCACGCTCACAAATGTGGGAAAGCTGTCTCAAACTCCGGTCACTGACCTGGCAGCCTTCCCAGCTAGCTGTTACTCCGCCACCCTCTCCGCCTGCCGACATGAAAGTCAGCTCATATACATGTAATGTGGACGTCATACTGTATGACACATATCGTAGAAATGTCAATATGATGCATATGACACATACAAATTTGCAGAAACTTTAACTGACAACATTTTATTCAGGCGACTGGGGTGCCATTATTATCTCCAGCTTTTTATCTTCACAGTCCACCTACAGTGTATCCCAATAAATGGAGGTTGGAGTCCATTTGTCCAAATCTGAGAAAGTACTCGCACTCCTCTTCAGATTTCTTTCTCTCTGTAAATAAAACCTGTCTTTATAGTGCTTCACATGTATCTAGCCCAGAGAGACGCTTTACAAATAGAGATATCTTTCATTTAATCATCCGTCGTTCATTCGCCTCGGTGTACATTGTGCTTGCCATTGTGAGCGGCACTGCTGCTTCTTGATTAATGGCTTTTTCAGAGAGGTGCTGCTAATGGTTTTTTAATTGCTCCGACTTCCTCTCCGAGCTTCCAGGATTTTTGCTCCTGTTCCTTACACTTCAGGAAATAGGTAGTTTATATGGCACAGGGGGAAAATTGTTTTCTACGATGCTTCTCTTCGCCAGCTCTTATGCTGGAGCGTTAATAACATGTGAAGAGGCTTCTCAGGGACAGAGTACTGAAACCATTCTTCACGGCGCTTGTGGTCATCCTGGTGAAGAGATTGGTGTCTTCTATATGTGAGGGGTCATAAATTACAGATTTTTGAATCACACATGTGGATAACATATATGTTTTTGTCGAAAATAAAACATACATAGGCACCAATGTCCACACGATTTTGTGCCTCTAGCCAGTACGAATCCTGCGTCTACGCCCACGTTTTGAGGGGAATATGCAGCAGGCCCTTTGTTGCGTTTTTCACCACAGAGTTTATCTTATCTGGAGGTCCATTGCTGCCATAAAGCACAGGGCAGGGAGAAGCATGGGAGGGCATGGTGGTCATCTATCAACCAGTGCACAGGCCTGAAACAGCTACCTCCGTAGAAGTAAAAGCAATAGAATCGGCCATTACAAACACTCACTGGTCTTAAAAAGTGTGCTGTCTTGCAGCACGATTCACCCTCCTCTTCTGGTATCGACTGCCCTGTGGAGAGATACTGGAAATCATTGATATCGAGGATTGCGGTATCAGGTGTACACAACTGCTGCAAACATGCTCAGCGAGTGATCAGACATGCGAAGGGCTCTATCATAATCTCGACAGAACTAATTAATACAGATTGATTATTGATTTTATTTTTTCCGTCCTTAACTATTTCTGGTATATTCGTCCTGTTATTAACGTTTCCTTTCCGTCCAGCTTTTACATTCAGTTTGGAAAAATGCTCACGTACATAATTTAAAATGCTATGTGTATGTCCTCCCATGTGGCTGTACAGCTTTCCATTGGTGACCTCAGGAGAAAAAAGTCAGTGGTGGTTCTGGCTGTAAGAGAGTCATACTAACGGGAAAATGTCTGTGGCTGTTTTGCTACTATCTTTAGGGATTTTGGCTGGAGTGTTTCCACAATATCTTTTCAGATGGAATTCGGCCAAACCTGTGAAAATTGTAAGATAGTAAAAGCCATCCCAGATCGTATTATTCCAGCATTCCAGCTGAATTTGTCACCCTTCATGTGAGGGCCAGTGTAATTCAAGGTGTAAGCACGAGCGAGTCGAACTGAGATTTACAACAGAATAGAACAGAATGTGTAGAATGTGTAGTACACTCCAAGTTTGAAGAAGTACTTAACATTCAAAAAATTGAATATTGAATGATGTGTTGACATCAGATTTCTTTTGAAACTCACATTACTCACTGACTCTAGATGTTTTACCTGCTGTTAAACGTCTGCTAACTGTGGGATTTATTTTTTACTGTGTCTATTGCCTTTTTTGTGTTGTCTTTGAGTATCTAACTTTTTTTGTTTTTTAAATTCAGCATATTAGAAAGTATGTAAGAGAGTAAATCTACCATAATTAACTTTGTGATAGACCTTCTAAAGGCTGTAGCACTTAACTGAGTAGGTGTTTTCAGCAGCATTCTATTAACTCAGGAAGGCAAATGTTAATTCAGTTACATGTATAATCCTGCGAGTCACCTCCATGTGTCAAGGACACATTGATGAAACATTGATGAGTATTTCTCAAATAAAAGTGACATCCTCACATTTGATTGCAGATTTTGCTCACAGTGTTCACATTTAACAGAAGTCTGACAACCTTTAGGAACTGACCAGCTTTGATTGAGTTCAGAGTAACCTACCATTGTTTTCAACAATGCGACCTGAGAATTAACATCTAAATAAATAAATAGAATACTGTTAGTCTGTGATTATTGATAGATAAATGTTTGCTTGTTTATTAAATATATGGACATTCTCAGTCATTTGAAGCCATTGTTTAAAGCTTTTTCAAACTTTACCACAGGGCGATCACGTTTGGGTATGAAAGCGGTACACTCAGCCGCGCTGTGGGATCTCTCATCTTCACTGTCGCTTCTTAATAACACAAAGGTGTCTGGCTGAGATCACACAGCTGTGCAGGTCCTCCCTCCACACTGTGTGATAGGCGTATCTCCAATTTAATCTGGATTGGAATGAAATTCCAGCAGACTGTCCCCAACTATGAACTAGGGCTTAAAAATCAGGCTTGAGCGAATGAGAACAATTATTGTACAACTTTTATTTACTCTGCTTCTGCTGCGTCATGCTGAGTTCACACTATAAGACTATAGGCCTGATTTTCCACTAACCAACAGATTTTGGAGATTGCCCACAAAGATCCCAGATCAGAGGCATTGGCGTTCACTCAACGCTCACTTGATTGCTATAAGTCAACTTGGCCAGAGCCTTGAAGATGTCCAAAAGATATCAAGCAGGCTAAATATCTGTTCGTGTCCGGGATGAGTCAGGAAGCAATGCAATGCTGCAGCCAATGAGAGCAGACACGGGGCTGGGGTAGGCAAGGCGTTGAGAAGGAATGATGGAAGATTCTTTTCTTTTTCTTCCCAGTTGTTTAGCTGCAAATCATCACACAAACAACTTGGATTGCTTGTTTCTTGTGGGTATCCATTTTGGGTAAAAAAATTTTAAAAAACTGGTCCCGCAAATTCTCACGTTTCATGACAAAATGTAGTTTGGAGAACAGACAGACTCATCGAGGATTCCTCCTGTTGAAAGAAACCACAACGACTCTAAGAATCCTGATTACAAGACAGAAAGTTGTGTCGTGTGAAAGGAGAAAAGAAAAATGAAGTTTCTCTCTTTTACCGGACTAAGACAAGCTTAATTGCGTCCTTAACTCATCATAAAAAACACAAAAAACAAACTCGACATAAACGTAATAAAACTCAGCAACACAGTCTTGGTCAGTCTTAACAATCACCTCTGGTTTGGTGGAAATTAATCCTCAAGTCACTGAGTAAGATGTGAAAATATTCCAGCTCGTTTTCGCTCACTGCTGATGTCCGGTTCTCTCTCGGTCGTCTGGCACCTGTCGTGTCTTCTCGTCCCTAAAGTCATTGTCCTTCTCATTATCTAATTCTTCCATCCTTCTACTCATTATTTCACCAAAGTTTTGGTGCCATGAGTATCTATTCTGCGTGCCTTGCTGATCTATTTTGAAATTACACAAACACCCTCCTCCCTGCTTTTTTATATCAACACATTTATTTTGTATGCTCAAATGGTAGTTGGTGGTAGTGGCAGCTCTGTGTGAACGGTGCTACAAGCCAAGTGGAATCATGAAGTGCTCTTTTCAAAGAAAGTCGTGCAAAGGTCCATCATCACGTTAATGAACAAAAAATGTAGCACAGCGGGGTTCCCAAAGAGAGGGCATCGGGGAGAGAAAAACAGGCTCCAGCACTGACAGGTAGATTTCTTTGCTAATTGAATATCGTAAATTCTACTATTCACCTCATGATCGACGAGGAAGGTATAAAATGATCGTCGCTGCCATAACTTTCCAGAGTTGTAATAACTTTTAATATCTTTCCTCATAGTATTTTAAACCGCCGTGCCCTTAAATGGATGAATAAGTCAAACTGAACGTCCTGGATTGTGTTTTATCGTCCAGGGTTATTTTCAGTGCCAACACAATAATAACAGGTAGACGCTGTTAATTAAAAATACAATCTAACTGGCCAAACTGTGTGGGCGAGCACGGTTTTATTCAAACAACTGATGAGTTTTGTTGCCGCCTGGTGATATACTTTGGTTTGACAATACGATGGTGTTAAATTGTGGATTTGGTTTAACACATTATCCATTCTAACAAGTTTAACAGTTTTTCTTTTTATGTAAAAGATGTGTTTAATGATATATTTTCTTGACTTTGTCTATGGAAAAGACTGCAAACCATTAAGAACGAACCAGTAGTTTGTGTGCAACCGCAACCCTGTAAAATAAGGGAAGCTGGCAATAAATCCTCTATTTTTCAGTGGCCACAATGCCTGTGGTCGTTCATTTCTCCATTTCCATCTTTTTTTTTTCCTTCGTTTTTTTTTTTTTGTAACAAGGAAGGTTCGGGTGGGCATATCGTTAATAACGGAATAGTGATTCATCATTTAATTATGATTTGACAAATGCTCGCGCCTTCCCCTATTCTCCGCATCCTCCTCCCTTTCAATTCTCCGCTCTGCCAAACTGTCACGCACTCCCCCCGTGGGATTAATTCGAGCTGTCTGTCTTTGTGAGGCTGCCGGCGCTCTCGGGGCGGCGGGTGCACGACACTGTCAATGAACAGAGAGCCTGACACTTCCAGGGAGCCGCACACAGACGCACGCTCCCCGCTCCCCTTGTTATTGTTTTCACCTTAACCCCTTCCTGCTTGCCTGCCTGCCTGCCATCCTGCCTGAGTGTGTGTGTGTGCACCTCCTCTCCTGCTTTTCTTTGCCCCCTGTCTCTCTCTCTCTCTCTTTCCTGTCTCTCACCTCTTTGCTGTCTGTCGCTCCCTCCCTCCCACCCAGCCCCTCTCATTCTCTCTCAACCCCTCACAGAGAGAGGGACAGCAGCATCAGGAGGAAATACCACACAAAGGAAGCGGTTGGCTGTAGCTCCAGTGGAAAGGACACAGCTTGGGGAAAAAGTCGTGTAAATCAATACAAAAAATATTTACCTGCTTGCTTATAAAAAAAAAGTTCAGAGAGATATTATGTACATTTTAAGACTTGTTGGATGGAAACTAAAAAAAAACTCAACCACGTCAAGCCTTCTGGTGGCAGGTGACGCTAATGGGTGGCCATTAAAACAAGGCATGTTTGAGTTGAACTAGAGCGTCTGTGCAGCCAAATCCAGCAGGCCTTAGCCCCAGCTGGAGAGATAAGGTTTAATACCAGGCACAGGGCCCAGCCTTATCTCCCCTACTGATAGAGGAGAGGGGAGGGGAGGGGAGGGGGAGGGCAGACGAGGAGAGAAAACAAGAGGGACAAAAACAAGTGTCTTGCAGGGACCCTGGCTGGCTGGCTGCGTGAGTGCGTCCTCCCGCCGTTGGCATAGAAACTAATCCACGTTCACATTTAGCACCTGACTCGTTTTTTTTGGTTTTTTTTTCCACCTCTCTCTCTCTGTCTCTCTCTCTCTCTCTCTCCACGGCCATGGTGCAGTGGGAGCTGGGGGAGGAGAGGGTATCCGTGAGCTTTCTCCCTCTCATAATGAGGCTCGTAGGAGGGAGGGAGGGAGGGAGGGAGGGAGGGGGAGGGAGAACATTGAAGAAGGGAGGGCGAGCTGGCTAGCTGGCTGGCTGGTTGGCTGACACCCTTGGCCTGGAAGATCCAGCTGTGTCTCTCTGTAGGACACAAAACATGCTCACACACATCTAGCCGCTGCTCCACATCGTCTTGTTACAGCACACCTGGAGGACAACAGACAGTATTGGAGACAGTATTGATTGACCAGGCTAAACACACATAAACTAGCTGCTGGGAATCATGAATTGGCTCCGGACAGAGTTTGATTTTCCGCAGCGGTTTGTTAATCCTGTCATGTCTCACGTTTGTTTGTCACAACACGCAGCGGACGCTGTTGTCTAAGCACTACACACTTTACACTCAACCTCACTTCTTCTCTCATGCACACAAAGAAACTGTTTATTGTGGATACCTAGGTCCAGGTAATAGTCGTACTATTGTTCATATGGTTGGTTTATAATCATGTAAACGTCTGGAAGGATATCTGGCACATCTTATTAGCGCTATAAAGAAACCACGAGGAGGATGGAGCGACTTGTTTGTGTTTGAGTCGTGTGCGTTCATCGTTTTTCATGTTGATTACATTTTTTTAAAAAGCTCAGTTTAATACAATTTCTTTCACTTGTGGTGTTAGTTGGAACACGGGAGCTGTTTCACCTTCACACTTCGACAACATCCACTCATTTATTCACACTTCAACACTTGACACCGCGCTCACTTCATTGTCTTTTTGGTACAGGCACAGAATCAAAACAGAATAACCAGAACCAAACCAAACTTAGATTTATGCATGAATTTGAAATATTGATGTGTAATTTGGGGGGATTTTTTTGGAAAGTGTTCTTAGAATTAAAAAAATTATTATTATTATTTTGGCAACTGCAGCCATGCAAATGCGGCAGCTGGTAACTTTTTCAATTTTGTTTTGCAATTGTTATTTGTTCGGCTGTTTTGCTGAAACACTTTTTTTTATCGGAATTGGAGAAGAAAGAGCAGCTTTTGGATTATGAGTAGTGGACTAGTAGACGACCACTACCGACGGCATTTTTTGACCATCCAACCTCGCTAGCAAATGGGAGAAAATGAAGGAAGTTGGTTGCTAATCAAGCTTGGGTGTAAGGCTGCTCCTGGCTAATGTCCGGTTGCAAGAAAATGTAATATTCAAATGGGACTCGGAAAACGAAAAAATGAAACGACAGGAAATCAGAGACAGCTGTGCCCGCATCTTTACAAGAGACCTGTCTCCACCATGACATCCCGGATCGAGCTGTTGCACCTGACGGGCGGGCCACATTCTGAGCCGACAGAGTGCAGGACAAGGAGGGATGGACTCTGTGTTTACATCGTTGATGCTTTGCACTCACACGCAGTCAAAGTTAAGAGAAGGTGTTTACCTGATGTCAAACTTTAAATGTGAGGATGCCGACCATATTATCATCGTCATCTTGTTGCAGCTATTTACATTCACCCTGACGCAAATTCTCCAGAAGTTTGGTAAGCTCACTTTTCTCTACTTTTTTATTTTCAAATCGTAGTCTTCAGCCACAGTCAGAGCCGACATAAGTGACATCAATTGAGGCAATTTATTAGATTTTTTTATCAGCCCAAAAAAGGCTTTATAAAACATTTTTCATGTATGGATTGTTGCTCCGCCAGACCTGTAATCAGAAAATCTGACATTTCCCTTTCATGATTGAATATAAGCTCAATTTCAATGCGTACAATTGCTTGTTTTACAAAGTGGAAGTTAATCTGAAACTTGCATTAGACAGGTGATCCAGTCAGGATGGCATCCTGGAAACATTTGCTTTCTTGCTCTGTTAACCACTTAATGAATGAATGAAGTCACAGAAAGTGAACGATTTTGCAACAGCGGCACCAATAATAATACCACTTTGAAATACTAGGGGGAGAGTAGTGGTGTCCGTTTCCATTTTAAGCACACTTGATATATAAAATGTATTTAAGTAAAGGTACTTTAAGATTTATTAACTAAATGATGGGGCTCAGAGATACCAGAAACTGAAGTGTTTATGGTTTAGACAACATGAAACAAGTTTCAGGTAAGTTATTTGCCCCGATGAAGATTGTGAGTTGGAACGTGTCATTGCTAAGCCCATTTATCAAAGGGTTTTTCATTTATGCAAGGCAGGGTGCCTTGGTATTGTTAGGTTATGACTTATTGATCACAAAGCAAAGTACAAGTCCAACCTCTCTCTTTTTTTGTTTCAAGTAAGACATTAAGTAAAAAATACAGCCTGCTTATGTTGGATACATCCGTCTAGAGTTCCAGTAATGTTATCATCAGGCGAAGTCTGATTCTGTACTATAAATCAAAACATATGGTGCGAGTATCTACAGAATGACTGTTGTTTATTCC
The DNA here is from genome assembly GCF_040436345.1 of Pagrus major. NCBI lineage: Eukaryota > Metazoa > Chordata > Actinopteri > Spariformes > Sparidae > Pagrus > Pagrus major. Next base: position 14,834,449 of record NC_133215.1, read on the forward strand.
CAGCATCAAGTATAAACCAAACCTGAACAACAGTTTCAGTTCAGTTCTGTTTTATACTTGAGGACTGAGTATTTTCTAATTGGTCTGGAGACAAGCATTTTTGCTTTCAGGGAAAGAAGCTGGTTGCTTTCCACCACTTTGTCTCCTCCAATGTTACCTCTGAGAGACGCCAAAAAACAGTGCCTTTAATTGAATTTCTCGAACGCCTCAACACGCAGATAATTCTGACTCAAACTGAGCAAAATTGTTCAGTAGAATAATTATTCTCTGAAATTGGCATTTTAAACCAATTAGAGCAATTGAACCAGCATTTAACAGTCTTACAACACATACTGGAACACTGTTGATAGTCCGTCACTAAGACATATGTCAAAGTGAACTCGTGAAGATGCAATATGGCTGCAAAGATGGCTATTTGACAACAGCAGGATGTGACGCTCGCATAAACACAGATCGATTTTCATGTTGTGTATATACAAATGCAAACATAGACACATAGACACACACCGCCACAGCCTGATGGGCTTAGCAAGGTGTTTATTTTCTTCCCTTGACGTGGGTTGCACTCTCACGTCACTCCGTTTCCCCCAATGGTGCAGCTCCCCCCTCTCAGTCTCTCCCCGTGACATCAGTCAATGAGCTGGAAGAAGGAAGAGAAGACGAGAAGAGGCTGCTGGAGCGCCATCTCGCTTCTACCCCTTACTCCACCCCACCACTCTTTCATTTTCTGTGTGTGTGTGTGTGTGTGTGCTCACACACTCACACAATGGTCTCTTAAGGCTTTTGGAGGATGCCGTATGAGAGGGGTGAGGTGCTTTCCCGTGGCTGTCCTTCAACTCCCCACTTACCTCTCAGAAGAGCTCTCTGCTTCTGCACTGCCCATGTCACAGCCATTGTCCCTAATTAGGGATTCAGGACCCAAGCCCATTCAATTAATGTGCAGTCACAATGCGCCGCAGATTCACCTCACTCTTCACCCCTTCACCCCCTCCCTTGTAGCCCTAAAAAGCCCTTTGCAACCCCTTTCTGCAGCGGCAGCAGTTTGGAGGGGCTGAGGTGAAAAGGACATTAGGGTTGAGAGTGCGGGAGTGATTTTTTTTGTAAATTCAAAGGACCTAACGAGCTAGGTTGGCCAAAAGCTGTTGTTAAGAAAAAAATGTAAGACACACTTTTTAAATATATATATATCATTAAATATATCATTAAAAAAAATGTGATATTCATGTTACCACTGACGACAAAAAGGTCACACAGTTACAATAATATCTTCACCAAATTTACTTCTGCACCTGAACTGAAGGAAAATAAAGACTTTCCATATTTCTCCGAGTGAATGACTATGACTTAATGAAGAGGTAGTCATATTGTGTTTGCATAAGGGCAACTGGAGCTCAAAAGACAAATGGGCTCATATACATTATGTCACCAGTTTAAGTACCTGGACCAGTTGGGAAAATCTGGGCAGGGCAATGAGAATGAGAAAGTGTCTAAAACTACAGTGCCATCATTTCCCCTTCCAGCAAGGCACTTAACCCCCAGCTGTTCTGATGGAGCTGCTCAGTGGCCGACAGACTGTGGTGCTACTTAACAGCTCGCTGTGCTGCCTCGCTCTGGCTAGCTCTTACATTAGCAGGATGAATAAACCTTTAAAAAAAAGTACAATAAAGTTAAGTCTGTTTAGGACATAAACAGTATATATGTTGGGTAGCACAAAGTCCAGATTTGATTTAACTATTTATCTGGCCTCACACTGTCCCTTCATATAACCAGAGGTGTTAAAAGAGACGAGACCAATAGCATTTTGAACAGAAAAGTTGTAGTTGCAGTTATAAGACCCGCAAAAGCCAAACCGGGAAACATATCAGCCAGTTGTGTTGTCGCACTGATGCAAGCGCAAAGTTGAGATTCACGGCAATTTCGACTTATTTGGTGCGGGTCCAGACAGACTTCTAATAGGCATAGATGAGGAGGATTACCAAGAAAAGTGAGGTGACTTTAAGATTAGATATTAAACTCGCATTTTTTTCAAGTGTTCTGTTGGGATGAGCCGACTTAAAAGTTGTAGCGTTTTGAAACCGTGCGCGTGCAAAGTAACCTGTGGGGAAAAAAGCATTGTTATCTTATTTACTAAATTTTTTCACGTTTAATGAGATCGATACATGCAGTTGGTTTTTTTTGTCCCGGTGACCATTGAAAGTGAAGTTATGGCTCTCTCTCCCCATTCATTTAGAGAGGGGCTTGGTCTTGTTAGCTCGAAATAACTGCCAGGGGGTGTTGCCAAGATGGCTGCCGAGTGGCAAGAAAACAAATGTCTAGCAAATCATCACTTTCTGTTTAATTATGTTTTTAGACGGCATCACATATTTTTGGGGATCTGGGCAGTTTTGTGTTCCCTTACAATATTTTTTCCATTCCCAATGATCCCTAGGAACAGTAAGAGTGTTGGTTAAATACAGCTTTAATTCACGTCTACTTAAGGGGAAACTGCAAATGCTACACAATGGAAAGATGACGTGGCCCTTTACATTATGCATTCATTGCTCATTACTTCCTATTCAGAAGGCCAATCTCTAATAGTGTACAGCCACTGTGAGCACAGCTGCAGCTGCTCTGCATGGCTGCAGTGGTCGAACCTGTGTCTGTGGATGTGGTTGCTCGAAATACAGCTGCATTGAATCTATGATGCTATGGACACATGGCTACAGTAGCTGCACTGTGACTACTCTTTATAGCTCCTAATAAAGCATCGTTAAACCACTCTGGATTTGAACCTGTGGAGCTTCTATCAGACATGATGGATGTGTTACCGATACACCACAGACTACTTATAATATAGCTAGCCAGCTTCTAAACAACATTCAGCCAGTGCAACTGAATACAACCCTCCATATATTTATTTTACACTTACACTTTATCTATTTAGCTGCAATGGTACAGACTTGCACCCAAGTCAACCACAGCTGATGGTGCTCTCACTTGCGCCAAGGTCAAAACTAGCACAGCCATTCTCCGATAAAAGACAATGCAAAACGTTACACGAAACTCAGTGCAGAGATGCGCAAAAGAAATTGTAAACGAACACAAAAACTAAAAGAGATTTCCTCCTCGACCTTTCAGGGTGCAAATAGGGCAGGGGTAAGTAGGACATGAATCAAAGAGTGTGGCGATTAAAAGATCTGACACAACTAGGAAGACAACAATAGCTCAACGAACGGAAAGATGTTCCATCAGGAAATCATATTGTTATTCGGGTGGTGAAGAGTGGCACACACAACACCACAAATCTGCAGCCAAAGGCAGATGGTGTGGATTTTTTATGTAATTTCTAAAATGTTGAAAGAAATCATGTTGTAAAATGTGACAGCATTTGCACCAAAAAATGAAGAAAGTTGGAAAAGAGGCATGACGTGAACACACAGCACCACAAATCTGCAGCCAACAGGGTTGATGAGGCTGTAATTCAGCAACACAGTACTTTTAAACAACACAGTACTGAGCTATAAGGGACCGGTCTGATGTATGTAGAGGTGAGGTGGTTTCCTTTAGCAGCCTGGTGTTATTTGCACGCTATTTAATCATTTAATCAAGGTAAACACAGTGGACGGCCGTGTGTAATACCACTGAGCTCTGTCGTGCTACTTCTTAAATAAGAGGCTGCAGATTTATCAGCATATCTGTCCTGCTGCCTTCAGATGTCTGCAGGGATTTAATGAACTGAAGGAGAAGCTTTTCATACTGTCCAAAGCAACAGTCGACAACAGATAGGCCTGCTGTTATATTACTCGTATTAATTTCTAGATAAATGCAGACTGCTTTATCTACTAAAACTCGTGATGTTCTATTAAAACGTTTTATATACATCTTAGGCACTATTCAGGTTTTTGCAACCCATTTGCTCAAAGTATCAGATTGGCAGCGAAGCTACACTGCCACAGAAACAGACGTTCTAACGTGTCTATTCTCAGACACATTTTCCGACAAAATACCAACAATTCGCTTTGAATATGGTGCGAGATGGAAAGTGAGGGGATCACTGATGTTCGTAAGTTGTTGAGAAGTTTAACTCTCTCAAAACCACAAATGTAAACCTCACAGTGGCACTAAAGGAAAGGTCAATAGGCTTCATCCTCAGGAGAACACAAATGCCTGTACAAATTAATGGCAATCCACCTAATATTTGTTCGGACCAACAGACTGACATTGCCGTCCCTAGAGCCACGCCGCGAGTGTGGCTGAAAATAAAACAGAGAATTCTCATGGTGAGAAACAGAGGAGGGATTTTTTCCTTCCAAGACAAAACAGATACTCGATAAGTGCTGCATGTACAGAACGGTGAGAATTAGCAGCAGTAGAATTATAATATGGACAAAGGGTATTACAATATTAAGTAAACAGTATGTTGGAGGGTGAGTCACATTAAAGTGTAATATGAAAAGTAAATGAAAGTGTTTGGAGTAAAGACCGTGGATGACACAGATAGTGCACAGTCTTGCCGAAAAAAACCTTCGGTCCATCTATCCAAACATGAAAACCGTGCAGTCGGCACACACTAAAATCTGAAGCCACAGCTAGGCAGAGTCTGTATGCAACCTCCGACTGAATAATACTTATCTTTCTTCTGTGTCAAATGATTCAATTACTTACACTCACCCAGACAGGAAATTAGGGATTTTATGTATGAAGTATTTTGCAGGGGTAGGAGGCGTGAACAGGCTTCTTAATGAAGCAAGCCTGCCTGAGTTTATAATGAAGATATCCGAGGAACGAGAGAATTATTGCATCCTGACCTGTAGACCTTCACGAGACATTTACAAACACACGCGCACACACACACACACACACACACACACAAAGAGGAATGATGACACCACTGGGTAAAGGCAGGCAAATGTCTCAGGTGTTGGTTTTCAGGCAAGAATAAAATAATAAGGATTCATTGTGATGTGAAATACTTTAACCTATTAGAAAACGACCCTCTTTTGTTCCAACTAGACTTATCTGAGTCTTGTGTCATCCTACCTGCAAAAGTGTACACACATTCAGACACACACGGCTGCACAGAATACACTACTGTCATTATGCCAACAAACAAATGGATAAATAAACAAATAAATATACCGTGTATGTGTGTAAAATAGATCATGGTGGCAGAGCGGTCCGGGATGCATGCCATGTAACCGCAAAATCACTAGTTTGCATCCAACAGGGGACCTTTGTTGCATCACCTCCCTCTCTCTGCACATTTCCTGTCTTTTCCACCACTGTGTACTATCAAGAAAGTAAAAAAATGGCCCAAAAAACGTAACAGCTTTTCAGTAATTTCAGGCATTTTTGCAGCTTTTCAGCTTTCCTGGTATAGAACAAATATTTATTGGTGGTCTGAAACCTAAAAAACAGTATATGTTGAGATAAGGGGTGTCGCGAACCCTAACCCTAACCCTGAGGAGTTGGTGGTGGCCTTACAGCTAAGCAAAAAAAAATTCTAAGCCAGTGACCGTTCAAGACTGTGTTTCAACATTTGTAAGTGTGAAACCACTGGATATTTTAGACGAGATGTCGGGGACATTTTGCAGCCGTGTTTGTGGCATTAAAACCAGGTGTTTTTAACAAGACGTCTGGACATTTTCATCCTTGTTAGTGGCGACAAAACTAAGCAATAACACAATCTTTTCGTAACCCGAGCCAAGTGGGTTTTGCACCAAAACCTAACCAGACCGTACGCACAGCGTTTTCAACATAAAGAAATGTAAAGTTTGAAGATATCTGTTGTTGAAAACATGCATTGCCAACATTCGGAGCTTTTTCAAATAATCAGCTGCAAAAATGCACAGCTTCAGAATGTACTATAGAATGTGATGTTGAGTTAAATATAGTCAATCAGAGCCTTGAAACAGTCTAAATGTCAAATTAAAGTGAAAAAACATCATGATGAGCTATGCTCAAGCAAAACCTAAAAATAAGGTGTCAAAACTCTGCACTGTTTTAGAAGCATATGTTGAACTTCAAGTATGGCATAGTACAGTTAATGTAAGAGCACCCTAAACAAGTAATTTTGACACTGAACGCAGCACAGGGACTATGGCTGAACATACAGTGTAACGCCTACAATCATGACGGCCGGTCTCATTATATTTTTCAGCTCTTTTTTTATTTTCACCACAACTAGCAGAGGGTAATAGCTTCATTCTAAGTGGAATATATTTATCCTTCACAAATGTCAGACTGCCGTTGTCACTGTGCCGTTGCTACAACAGCCATGGTGTGTGGCAAGCAATTGCCCCATGGGCATATCACACAAACACACAAATGCACAGGCACGGAGACAGCCACGCATGCCCACACACATACAAACACACCTGTAAACATATACCGTGCACTGGTATGTCAGCAACTGTCTCCTCCTCTCATCACATCCATATACGCATCTCCTCCTCTCCCACCCCACCCCTCCAATCCTCACGCAGAGCCTCCCCCGATGTTGTGGCCTGCCCGTGACAGTAATTGAGGGAAGCTGGCCGGAACAGTGTGAAGATGGGGGTAGAAAAAGGGAAGGATAGGAGGAGAGAGAGATGAGAAGAGGAAGGGAGGGGGAAACCATTCATCTGAGACCCATGGATGTGGAATGGCATATTACAGGTCTAATGTGTAATTAGATAGATAGGGAATAAGGTCAGTGTGCTCTGAGAGGGGGAGATCGCTGTCAGCACAGTGCCATCTAGTGGCACAGAGCTGCCTCATTGTCAGGTGGACGGCTGTGGAAGCAATAGGGATCAGATTAGAAGTTAACAATGATTTATGACATATTCTTCGCTGTCTGCAAGTGGAATTTCTCATGTGATTGTTTGCTTCTCAAACTGCGTCCAGTGTTGCCGCCACGTGCCCTTCCAGTCGAGGGATGTATTTTGTTCATTTTCCACCCTGTGAATGTTGCACTGTTGGCCGGCTGATTAAAATGACTTTAAGACTGAAACTTTAATTACTTTTAATTCGAACCAATTAGATCCCTAAATTGTTTGGATAAGCTATGCACATGTATTTTTACAACAGTTTACGAGGCAGACACAGAGCCAGAGACACATAAAGACAACAGACAGACAGGTAGACGGTGTGTTTACACTGTATGTAAACTGTCTGCCTGCGCTCATGCTCGTGTTTACATGTTTGCTATGGTAATGCTCCAGCCCCTAATGAGAGCTTCAGACCTCCCCTCCCTGCTTCCTGACGACAGGTGTTTGGCCCAGACCTCTTGGAGACAGTCAGATCACGTGACAGGAAGCTGCTGAGAAATTACAATCCTGGGGCCAGAGAAATAATCTCTCTCTGCATTTACAAGCCCCACGTAATACATGTTTGTGCAGCTTTACCAAGTCTGTCTGCAAAACTACGGATGTGTGTTCATTTAAGTTATTATTTCAGTAAAGACAGCGGTGCACTGATGGGGTGAAAATTACACTATGTTTAGTGTGCACATAGAAACGTGTTAGTGTTCGACATGCAGGCATCATAAAGGCCATGATTTTCATGATGAGAGGGAGATATTAAAACGTCAACTATGTCAACAAATTTTGTTTTCAGTGTCATTAATAAGTTAGAATAAAACCATGGGACGCTTTTATCAGCTGTTTAGTAAGAATAAGATGACAAAAGTACAACTTATACACTCAGAATTCAAGATTTTTTTAAAGGGGCTCTTTCTTCTACCTTCTCCGCCTTTCTCAGTTGCCATTACAAGGCCGTGGACGATTTAGTTTAAGTTGTTTAAAGCTGCTGGACTGTGGTTTTCTATGTGAATGACTCGGGTCACATTTTCCACAACAGTCCAAAGGATGCGACTTAGCAACAGTAACTAAAATTAGTTTAGAAATGGAGCCAGCTGACATAAACTAACGACCGGCTCTAAGCTCAAAAGAGAAATTTCACAGAGCCCCCCTTTAAATTAGGGGTTTTGCTAAACACAGATGTTATAAAAGACTTCCCTCTTACCTATTTGACCTCTTACTTCTCTACACCTCACCAAGACCACTCAGGACCTCTGACCAGTCACTTCTGGTCGTCCTTCAGGTTTGGCCGAAGCTCAAGGGCAACTGCCCCACCACATCAGACCTGCCTCTTTTCTTTGGCTTTTCATCATACTTACATTGCTACTATAAAATGAGCTCAAATAATGGTGGTGTTACTAGTTTTTAGACTGCTCGATGATATATTCTTGACCTCTGGGTTTATGTACGATCTGTTCTTGTCTGCTCTGTTTTGCCTTTATTTGTTGTTTTAAATGTTCTGTAGAAATACATTTGACTTGCCTTGCCTTGAATAAAAGAGAAACAATACAAATGTTACAGTGAGGATGTTACACAGTTGTTCAGACAAAAAGTGTGAGTGTAATTTATTAAAGAATAAACTTTTAAGTGTATAATGTGCTTACTGAACCTGTTCTAGAGCCTATAATATTTTTTCACAAGTCAGCACTGATATTTTTACGTTCTTATTGAGTATGTGTAGTCTTGAAGATTCAAATGCCAACAATTTTGATAATTGATTGAACTCTGAAGTAATTTGTCAAGCTAAAATGTCACCTTGTTCCCGCTTCCTAAATGTGATGATTTGCACCTTTTCTCTCATTTATAAAGATATAAAATGAATATATTTGGGTTTGGGGGCTGTTGGTGGACAAAACAACCAATCTGAAAATGTCACCCTGGTCTCAGGGAAATTGTGATGGGCATTTTTCACAATTTTTCAAAACTACATTGGAAAAAGAAGTCATTAGTGGCTGTCCCAGTCCTGTGTCTGCATTGTTTCAAGCATTGCTTTTATCGGTTGTGCTTCATCTATATTTGCTGCGAAGCACATTATACTTTGTGATTTCAAAAAGTTCATTTATTACAACTGAATTAACCCTAAAAAATTAATCATGTGTGGCAAAAAAAAATTGTAAGAACTAAAAGAAAGAAGACAATTAATGCCAAAATTAAATTGCTGGACTGCTGGTTGCTCTGTCGTCTAAACACTCCAATCCGCTCAGCATATTCACATCTAACTTACAAATGTGTGTGTATGCATGTGAGGATGTGTGTGTGTGTGCATGTCCACGCCAGCACACTCCTCTATCGTTCTATTACATGGGCCAGTGACTGCGCCATCTCTCCAGTTTCACCCCTCTGCTCTCCCAGACGTCTCATATTGCCCGGAGGGATGGTGTTGATGTGGGAGGCAGAGAGGGGGGAGAGCGGGGAGGGCGGGTGACTACACACATTATCTGTCTGAGAGCAGCTCAGACCGCACGGCCGCAGCCTCTATCTCCTCTCTGCTGACTTCAACATCTAACATTTGGTCCCAATAATCTCACATTTCTTTTGTTCACTGGATTCTGGCAATTGTTCGGTTTGATAGGCAATAACTGCATCATTCACGGAGACACAATGAAGGAGGAGGCCGTGCTGAGAGATACAAATGTGAAAAGTGTCTGTGTAACATACAGTCAGATATCATGTTCAATTAGAGATTTTTAAAAAAAAGCCTTTGGGGATTAGGATGGGGCGAACTTTATGCTTGTGAAACTCCAAGTGTTTGTCTCAAAAATATATTCAGCTGCAGGTTATTTTATTTAAGAAAATCCTCATTTCTTCTATTAAAAACATTATAATTAGTCCATAACCATACCAATGTAAATTAACTGTGAATACATGTGCACAGGTGGTAAAAAAACATTTCACTACAAGTCAATCAGATGGCCTTAGTTTAATTTAGAATCAATTCTGCCCCCTGGTGGTGATATGATAAACATCCCCAAAGTCAGCCACACTAGGAGAGTGCATTTTATAGAAAGGTAAGCTATGCTGATGGTAAAATAATCACCCTAAACATGATTGCCATTTAAAACGTAATGAGTGTTGTAAGGGCATTTTATAATAATCAAAACCACGCGCTCAGAAAGCAAAGGTCTGTCATTAAGTATGACTTGGCACCACGGAGGCATGAAACTCAGGAGCCAAAGTACCTATATGGGCAATAAAGGACTTAGCATTTGCTTATCATGAATTTATTCACTTTCTCTTTCTTTTCGTCTAGCAGGTGGAACGTTTACAAGAACAAGGCCAGGAGTACTACCATCTACACTACTACTATCCCTCATCCATTTTCATTGACTTCTAGCACACTGTAAATTTTAAAAGTTGGCTTTACTTTAAAAAGGTCAGGAAACCAATAACCTATAAGTTTAAATTGTATGTTTAACAACTTAAAATTATTTGTCCACTTTACTTGGTAATTTGGAGTAAGATCACTTTGTCAGATTTTACAGTGTATGAAGCAGAGGAAGAGGAAGAAGAAATGATATCATTGATATTATTAACTGTAAATAGGTGTGGCGTACTTGCAGTATTTGACAGAACACTTCTGAAAGGCACAATGAAAACGAAGGAAACATAGTACAGAGTGTTGTGAAGTGGTGTGGAATCATGGGAGTTGTTGTCTTCATTGTTAAACAACCTCCACTGCCGATGAAAATCTATCTGACTCTGGCAGAAATGTTCACAGTCCAGGTAATGTTTCAAAGTTGTATATGTCCTGGGTTTTAGTTTAGTTATTTTCTGTTGTAATTTCCTCATGTGTTTTGCTTTACCCTTTCTGTCTTTGTATTGTTTTCATTATAGTCCTTCCATATTCAGGCTACGTTCAGACTGCAAATTTAGATTTGTTTCTCAAATCAGATCTTTAAAGGGGCACTATGTAGTTTTGGAGAAGAAATTCATTATTAATATATTAATGAGGTAATAATACAAACACAGAAAATACTTATGTTTTCCACCACATATAAACAATAAAAATTTCTTCCACAAAACTACATAATGCACCTTTAAGATAGATTGCCGGCACGATCGTGCAAATCCAAGTGCAGGTGCTTATGTTTTTGTCAGATTTAGGCACAAAAACCACTTGGTTTAGGGTTAGGAAAAATGTTTTGGCTTAAAATATCTGTTTTGGTTACTACAAACACGCAAACAAAAGCGGCTGGAACTTGTCCCGTGGTTTCCATAAAAATATCCAGTGTTGTCACCCTTACAAATATTGAAACGCTGTCTCAAACTGCGTCCACTGGCTTGCCAGCCTGGTCACCTATGACTTTACCAGCATCCCTTTCACCTCTAGATTTGAAATTTAGGTCATAAACATGTAATGTGAACTTGATGACACCAGAAAAATGTCAATATGGTACATAGCCCATGACACGTACAAATGCAGAAACAGGAACTTTAACTTCCAACATTTTATCTTGGCGACTGGACTGTTGTTCTCTGTGTTGTCTGTGGTACCATGCAGATTTGAAGTTGTTGGGGTGTGTTGCATTGTGAGTGACACAAAAGACAATCTGATATGAGCGTCCAGACTGAGACACACCTGTGGAAATCCAATTTAAATCGCATTTCAAACCACCTCCAAATGTGCTTTGGATCCAATTTGCAAAAATCACATTTCATGTAGTTTTTGCTGTCCTAAAATCAATCTTGATACAATCTGGATATGCCAAAAAAAGGAGAGGTTTTGGCTGCCTGTCTCAACATGACTTTAGTCTTTTTTTCCCTCTTTCAGTTCTCAGGATGTCTGCGTGGGCTTCGTTGCCTTCTGGATACCTTCTGTTGTTGCGTTGGAACGCTCTCATTTGGATTACTCTTAGTTGGACTTAGTTTTGTCATGGACATTCAGCCACCCTCAGTTACTTTGTGTGGCCCTCTCCACTTCTGTTACCACCTTCATGAAATTGATTAAAGTTGACTTTTATTCATTATACCTTCCCGTGTGTCCCGTGTCTGCATGTGGGTCCTCAAAAAGGACATAACCTTGAGATTATTCAGGTCACATTTGGACATGTTCGACAACTTCCTTCCTCTCTCTTTGACGTATCATCACATGTTTCCTCAGAAGCATCAGGCACCCAAATTAAACACACCACCACTTTGTATAAAAATAGATTTCTCTGGATCCGAACATTACCGGAGATGTTTGGGATAATGAAAGTGCACAACTAGACAAATATAGAACAAAGTTCTAGTTGTTTTAGACATTTTAATGATGAAATGTTACATAATATATATTTTAACCTTAAAATTCTTTCTTCCTGAGCTTTCACCCTCATCTTTCTGGCTGTTATCATCATTTAGAGTTTGCTCAGTAACATATTAGGCACGTTTTCTTAAATATCGTTTAAGTAATAAATGTAATGAATGTTTGGATGGATGGAAAATATTTCTTCATGATGAGCTCTTTCCATATCTCTTATCCACACTTCCGTTGTGTCCAAAAACATTTGGAGGGTGATAGTCTCAGGATCAGACCACACTGCATCACTACTGAGTAATCGTCTCAAATCCATTCAGTAAACGCCCCCGCTCCCCCTCAGCAAATGGCAAACACACAGGAAGTCAGCATACAGCAGTGTGGGCAGAACTGGATTTCTCGGAAGCAATTGATTTTACTTGGAAATAATTCACAGTGAGTAAAATTCAAGAAAACTTCAATGTTTACCTCACCAGCTTGACAATCCATCAGTCCAAGACCTCTTATTCTGACAGCAAGAGCAACAGCAGGGAAGAGACAACTGACCACGCCCTCAGTGCAGAGCACACACTTATGCTGAAGCTTGCCTTTTACCAGAGAAGCATATCATCTCTTCAATCTCTGTTCTGTAAATACGAAAACACACCGGGTGTTCTTTTGTATCTCTAATACGAGGTGGGAGTGTGAATGATGCCAGAAAACACGACAACTACAGAATCCTGAAGCATATTTCTCCCACTCGCCTCTCTGTGACCGTTCTTGCTAATCTTCCTGAAATATTACTGTCAGTCGTTTCAATCAGGCTGCTTCTCAACTGAGCATTATTTTGGCCACCCACACATCTCTGAGAGCGGACATGACTGGCTTTGGCCGGAACTCATCGAGGGGAAGAGCTGATCTGATGAAACAGTATACTGAAAAACCTCAAGATAGTTTTACATCCGCCAGACTGAGGAACAAAACACTTTTTTTTCCTACAAATGGAAATTATGTCAGAGGTGTTTAATCCGGATATCTGCTGCCATTGATTAGTTGAACCATGTTTTCCTCTTTAGTGTGTTGAACAGAGGTTTAAAACAAACAGTTATAACTCATAAATAAATCTGTTTGCTGAACAGTGAGTTAGAAATAATACAAAACGATGATGTCCAGCCTTACGGAAACATAGTGAGATTAATGTGGACGTGTTGAGTCACCTATTACTTTTTTCTTTACAACCCTCTCCCTGGTACTTTCCTGCTTAACAGCCTGATTGCATTGTCTGTGTGCCTGAAAATGGACCTCAAGCAAGGCCTCAACCCACGCTCTGTGACAATTAGTCAGTCTTGTTGTGAGTGGCTAGTACCTACAGTGTACTGCACTGTGGAACTACGCCATTGCAAGTGTCTTCAAAACGACACCTGAGTAAAACTTTATGTGTACTATCTTCAAAATGTATTTAAAGTATCAAAAAGTACTTAATGGTTTTACTATGTGATGTTTTTGGATTAATATTACTGCTGCATTAATGTGCCTGCTGTGGAAGTTTGAGGCTGAGCTTATTTTAAATATAGCTACGCCTGTGAGCTAGTTCAGGCAGACAACAGGAGCTGCGCCGCTATACACGTGGCATGCCCTACTCTCCACAATCATCTCCCGAACGCATCATCTCAATTTGGCGGTCTATTCAAACAGCAATAATTTCCTAACTCTCCCTCTGTGCATGTTTTTTCAGCCCCACCACCACCCCAGCATCCAGGTTCAAGATGTTTTGCTCATCACTCCCTAATATCTCTCTGTAGACATATCTGTTGGGAGTGAGCACTTGATGGTTTTACTATGTGATGTTTTGGGATTAATATTACTGCTGCATTAATTTGTAATGCAGCAGTAATAATATTAGGTCACTCCCTAATATCTCTATGTAAACATATCTGCGGGGAGTGATGAGGTCGGAGCCCAGGCGCCAAACTCTAACCGTGTTTTGCTTCTGATAAACATTTCAAACGTGAGCTGTTTGGCTGAACAACTTTACTGGATAGTTTACTCTACGGCATGCTGATGGTCTTATTCTATACGATCATCTTATGTTTGTAGCAGAAAAACAGCCTCTTTTCAGCTCTGTGGCAATGGATTTTCCAGCTGATCCAAGAAAAAGTTTTGTTAACTTAAGAAGAAGGAGAATTTTCTCCTTCATAGGAATACTTAATCCTTCAGTTCATCACAAACATTCAAAATCAGCACTTTTGGAGATACACAGCTTTCATGGACAGGAAGTAAAGTAAAAAAAAATTTTAATATTTGCCCTTGAGATGTAGTCAAAGAAGTAAAAATTATTTATTTATTTATTAGTATTATAACTAGTATTTATAGTACTTGTAGTTATTTTTTTGACAACTTTTTACTTTCACTCTTGACATTTTAACACAAACATCTGTACTTAATACAGCAGAATTATTGATTATTCATCGATCGCTTTACCAACCCAAATCGTCTGTATGTGACATCCGCAGAATGAAACTCAACAATCATCTTTCTTTCTGTTGCATTTACAAACAGCTCGAACAAGTTCAAGTTCAAGTTCAAGTTACTTTATTAGTACCCAGAGGTAGATTTTGTTTGCAGTAGAGTCCTCATACACACATATGGGAAAAACACAGAGGCACATATCACACATCATCCAACTTAGGACAGTGGAAATTAAAAAATGGCAAATTAAAAAGTTCTTACAGGTCCAGATCATATTAAGATATTGAAGTGAAGTGAAAGTGAAATCCTACTGATTCTACCTTTAAGTTTAACAGCCTTTGAATTATATTAATACGACCTGAGGTTCAGCTAGCTTTGCACAGAAATATTTTTTACTTTTATACTTTGAGTACATTTCAGGGCCTGTCCTTTCTTACTTTTACCTGAGTAAAGCAGTTAATTCAGTACTTCTACTTTTACCAGAGTCTTTTTTTACACAAGTATCTGTAGTTCTACTTGAGTAAATCAAGTGTGTACCTTTGCCACCTTTGGATATAGTATAAACTTGTGTAAAATGGAACTACTACTACTACTAAGTACCTCAGATTTGTTATTAAAAAAATACAGTACTTGACTGAAAGTACTTAGTCAGTATTGCTTGCTGTATCGCATATAAAACATAAAAGAGGTGCAATTTTTCCCTGTGAGTAATAAAAACTGGTGGAGGCTTTAAAGCATACTGACAAAATCCCCAAAAGTCCCCCACGAGGTTACACACACTTCATAAAGCCACTGCTTTTGTTTGCGTGAGCATATCTTTAGGTGCTGAGAGTAATCACTGTCATAATAAGGAGGGATGATGTCACCTCCTTGTTAATCATTGACCAACCATCGGAGGTACTCGTGTGCTACCTTTATTACCCAGGCTGTGTTGTCGTTCTGTCCAAATCCTGATCCAGATCCTGGAAAAATAAACAGCTGTAAACTGACTGTACAGGGCGTTTTGATATCTCCAGAGAGAATAAAGGAACTAAAAACTGCAATATTAGCATGTGCCCTGCCTCTGACCTCGGTCAGAGCACAATAGAATCCTTGTTAGAGCAAAACTAAGTCAACGATTTAATTTGTAAAAACTTAGCATTGATGGTTAATTCTTTCCCCTTTTTGCTGTCTCATTCTTTCCACGTGTCTATCTAATACAGCATTACTATCGAGGCCAGTGGCTTGAGACAGTCATACAGACATGTGTGGGCGGTGGCTGCTCCGTGTACATGTGACTGGCACAACAAGAAAACGGCAGCAAAGGCCGAGCCTGCGTGCCCTCCACAACCTCCCTCCCTCCCTCCCTCCACGCTCTGCTCTCGATCTGCAGAGTCCTAGAAAATCCGTGGCCTCAAATGCCTCTGACACACTCACAAACAGCTTATTGATATCATGTGCGTGTGTGATGAAATGAGACCAAGGGTGGCGCACACGTAACACTCGGCAGCTACACTCAGTGTCAAAACTACAAATTAATATGTGTATAAAACTGTCAATACATTCTTAAGAAAACAAGAGCAGAAGCCATTTGAAAAGACACCACTAAAGGCTAGCTTTCACTTTCATGAACACGATAATAACAGGCTTATTTTTGCCAGAAGTAAAAACACATTTCCAGCCAACCATCAGTGACATTTTATGTGTCACGCCAACAGAACATGTCTACCAAACAGTGAAACCACTTCAGTTACAGTGAGAGGATGATTCAGCATTCACCAAGAAGCCTGATAACCTTTCCATCCAGCTCAACACTTCAACAGAAGCAGGAAGAAAACGTAATAATAATAAAATAATTGCGCAAACCAGTGGATATTAAAAGCGTCTGCGTGATTTACACTGAGCATGCACTGAATTCTCCAGCTGATTTGCCACAAAGTATGCGAGTATTGCTCTAAATTGTCTTGTGACAAAAATCTGAAGCATGGGATGAATCTCCTATTTAGATTTGAGGAGCCTAAATTAAAATGTGACGCATCACAAACCCAAAACAGCACACGGCAGGCAGATTTATATTTAGAAATTTCCCCAGAATGAGCCCTGTCTGGTTAGAGGTTGATTTGCCTGGAGGCCTTTCAATCTAATACATGCTGTGGTGTGGCTATTAAATATAAGGGGATTGCTACGTGCATTTGAGTCTAGCTAATTCAATATCTAGCAGAAATGTCTCACTTTTGCCAAACAATAAACAACCAAACGGACACTAGTTGAGCTCAGAAAGGCCACGCATAGGTCAAACCTGCCTCACAGAAGAACATGTTTGAAGCCACTTCCTCTTAAATTAACTGTTTTCATCCTGCTAAAACCATTCGAGAAGTGCAACAGCTTTGTAAATATAAATAGTTGAGAAAAAGATTCGAGTCCTGTTCTGATATTAGCTGTATAGTATTTTGGCAAATGAGCAAGATGAGTAAAGAAGAAAGAATTCAAGACAAACTGCATATTATGACTGAATGAATGGACCAATTATGTGGGTATTAAAAAAGTATAAAACAAATCCCTCCCTGTGTCGGGCTGTTATCCCTCTGCTCATGGAAAGTGTTCTGACAGAAGGACTTCAAAGCAAAAACTGCCACCATAACAAAGGCTTTATCAGCAGTTATATACTGAATTGTGTGTGTTTAACCTACATCATGGTCTGAGATGTGCCTTTGATGAGTGGCTCGATCAGTGTGGAGGTCATATCAGGATACATGAGTCAAACTGCACAATAACAGAGGACCTCACTGAACCGTTGCACAATTTTGCCTCGGCAAGAAGACTGCCGAGACACCACAGGCCTAAAAAAACAGTTTGGATTCGTCATTTTTAATTCTCTAGCAAGTCCGAGTAAACTGAGACATCAGGCAATTAATTACTGTCTTTTATCTTACAGATACAACACTACTGCTGTAACCAAAAATACAGTACATATTAATTACTGTGTTTTATTTCGCAATTGCATGGTTGTTACTGTGTAAAAACACAGTGACAAAACTCTGATTTCCTCCACAGTCAGTTACTTGTCAATGTCTTCCAGTTAATCAATTTCACAGTATGTTTCTGTGCAGGATATATGAGTCAGACTGCACCACGACGAGGAACGTCATTGAACTTTTGCACATTTTAACCTCGGCCCGAAGACCGTGTAGTCACCTAACAGTCTAAAAACAATATGTATTAATCATTTTTAATTTCCTCGGAAGAGTTGGTTGAGTGACAAATAACATCAGGCAATAAAAATAGAACAATGTGGAGGGCCAGTGTGGAAATTATGGAAATTATTGTATTTTATCTTATAGTTACAACACAACTACTGTGACAAAAACTCAGTAGTCTTTTTTTTTAACACTGCTACCGTGACCAAAAATACATAGCACATAGTAATTACTGTTTTATTTTAAAATTATATGGTCGTTACTGTAAATAAAAACATAAAAAATACTGTAATTTCTTCTACAGTGAGTCACTTGTCGATGGCTGCCAGTTAATTGTTGTGCAGGATGCATGAGTCAAACTGCACCGTAACAGAGAACTTCATTAAACTTGAAGACCGTTTGGACAGGTCTTAAAACAGTTTGTATTAATCATTTTTTAATTTCCTGGGAACTATCAGAGTAGATTGGGACAAAAATAACATCAGGGAACTAAAAACAGAACAATGTGGAAGGCCAGTGTGTACAGTACATGGTAATTACTGTGTTTTATCTTACAATTACATGGTTGTTACTGTAAATGTCACATAAAACAATATTGTGATTTGTTCTACAGTAAATCAACAGCTGCCAGTTTTTTGTTATGGATTTCACGGTGATTTCCTTACAGTGCAGGATATGTACAAGATACACCAGTACTTGGAAATTAGGACGTTTTATCTTACAGTTACATGGTTGTTAGTGTAAATAAAAACCCAGTAAAAACACTGTTATTTCCTCTATGGTAAGTTACTTGTTAATGGCTGTCAGTTAATTAATTTCACAGTATGTCTCTGTGCAGGATACATGAGTCAACAGAGAACTTCATTGTACTTTTGTACAATTTAACCTCGGCTTGAAGACCGTTGAGTCACCACGGGTCTAAAAACAGTTTGTATATCATTTTTAATTCTCTGGGAAGTGTCAGAGTAGGTTAAGTCACAAATGACATCAGGCAATAAAAAAACAGAACAATGTGGAAAGCCAGTGTGTAAGTAGGGCAGAGCCTGCACCCTTCACAGCATGGTGAAATACCACATATTGTGTCAAATTGCTTAGCAGCAATGAGAGGCTATCAATAGACGTGTGTCTCTGCATAGAAAAGCTAGCCCCAGAGCGTCTGCTCATGCCACTGGGTGGAGGCAAAACCAAGCAGAAATATGACAGTTATTGGCTTATTTTGGATAAATTGGTTAAATTTGTTTACATAAGGCCTCTCTGAAGGGGCTGAAATATAACATTTTGACTTAGACTATTTGATTTGACTTTAACTACAAAAGGTGCTGTGCAAAAATAGCTTTTTTTCTGTATGCACAAGCCCACTCTTTGATGTGGAAATGACAGAGAAAGAGTAAACAGAGCTAGAAAAAAAAGAAGCCTGCATGTTACAGAGAGCTAAATGTGACTCGTTGCTGCAAATCGGACACTTCAGACTCTTCTGGATCGAGTGCCGATACATGTAATTAGAGTAAAAAAATCTATGTGTAAATCAATGATGTGCCAAAGTGTTACGCACATCAAAAAGGCAGACAATAAAACCATTTAAAACGCGTAGTAAAAGGGGGATTTTGAAAGAACACTCAGCAGGAGGTGATTTCATTTGCCTGGAATCAGAGTGAGGTATTCCCCTTCTCGGCTGTCGAGGACAGTGGTTGGATCAGAAAGTGTGGTTCGGTACAGAGCGAAGTGTGACTGATAGGAAATAAAAAATAAAGTTTCATTCATTTATCCTCGGAACATCAAAATACTGAGCAACCAACTGAGGTATGTAACTCAGAGGAGGTTCTGTGGGAAACACCATCCGACTCTGACAGATTACAATGATGCCCACATCACTATTGACCACTTTTCTTCAAACTAAGCTGCTAAATTTAGCAATGAAGGGGAGGACTTTCTTCCTGAAGCATTTTCCTGACCAAAAGAACGTTCCAAATGCACTGATGTCATGAAGTCGAGCCCTACAAAGAAAAACCGCCATGTAAGACATGTTTGATGATGGCCTTGGTTGTTATTAAAAGCCAGCTTTAATTGTCCCCTACAAAGTCTTTCCGGTTTTTTTTTCACTGTGTAAAACTGTGATCTGTTTACTCTTCCATACTTTAAACAGAACATAAAAGGCATAAGCCATAACGTCTGTAATCATTCACAGTGCCCTTTTTTTTTTCACACCAAACACACACACAGACGAACACACAAGCACAGACACACATGCGTGCGCACCCAGGGGACTTCCAGACCAACACACCTCCACCCACACTCAAACCTCCGTCGCTACAGGCTGTGAACCCCGCGACGAACCCACATTCCACACAGGTCTGCTCACATTTACACAGATAAACTGAGAATTAAGACTATTGACACACACATACACACACACACACACACACACACACACAACACCACCACCACACTTACTGTCTGACCAAACACTTGTACAGCTGCAGCAACATCACACAATCAGTCGTGTCAACGATGATGAGCGCGGAAGTCATGTGATAATCAATAAGCATTTGCATCATTTCATTGCTGTCACACACTCACACACTTTCCATTTAATGCTACTTTATATTACTACTGAGGAGAGTTGTGTACTCCTGTGTATATTTATTTAACAGCTTTAATTACTTTGCACATTAAAATTTTACACACAAAATATATGAACATCTTATAAACGCTGATGACTCAGCATATGAAACAGCTACAACAGTAGCATGCTATTAATGCAGCAATGCCTCAGTAATAATAATCTAATTAAATAAAATACATGACATAACTCTGACTTGTTAAAATTCTTATAAAATTAGACTAAACCGGAGTTTTGATTAGCTGATAAAACATTAAATACTGATTGTTGTGAAAGACTTTTTTTGGTGTCACCCTGAAATGAAACCATCCACGGAGCCTTGTGTCCAAGGACCCGGTGAATTGGCCTACATACAACACAGTAATTGTGTTTTTTTTCCTAATGACATACATTTTGGGGTGTGTTTTAATTTTCATTGTCACCATGACCACACCCACCCCCAACTCCCCTGTCCCAAATTTCAGCCATTCTCATCTGGTCAGACTAACTCAAACAGAGGTCGTTCTGCTGTATTAACAGAACTAAAAATGACTTTTTGATTTTGAATGCAGAACTTTTACTTGTAATGGAGTATTTCTACTTTCTGACTATTTTTACCTAAAGGTGCACTATGTAGTTTCAGAAGAAAAAAATTCCAACTCAGAAAGTTAATATTTACCACAGCGATAAGGCAATGATACAAACTCAGAAATAGTCATCTGAAATATTTTTATATAAACAAGCCATCCTCGAGGGGCATAAGTCCTCAGAACGCTGTTTGAAGCTAAACAGGTAGCTACTCAAAAGGGTCCTACAAATATAAACAAAGTAAAACGGTTTGAAATTGTGTTTTCCTTTGAGGACGGTATGTTTATTTAGTTAATTCAGTTGTAAAAGTGAGGATGTTTCTCTTCTCTTAAAATGTCTTCCCCAAAACAATAGTGTCTCTTTTAGTAGAGGATATTATTACTCTTTTCCCTACTGGTAATAAAAAAAAACAAAATAGGGCATTTAAGAGTTTACCATCTGTTGTTCAAACAAAGTTTTCTGAGAGATGCTTCAGAGGTTTTTGTTTTTATTTCATTTCCATAATAATTGATCAGATTCAGATGTTATTGACCTGATTACATGGAGTATTTAAAGCTTTGAATTATGTAAAATATCCAACTTAAGTCATTACCTCAACTCAGAAAATATAACTTTAAACTTTCTGTTTTGATTTTATGCTTATACGTGACCCTGAACACAGCATCGCCAGACATTATTCATACGAGGAATAAAATCAGGAAGTACACAGCTGCCCACAACTATGCTGAATAATCAACAAACAAAAGATTATCATACGTTTTCTCATAAGACTGGTATTGTGTGTGTCATACTTTGGAGGAGATTTGCAAAATTTGTCCAATTCCTAAGGAACTATAGGCTGAAAAGTTTGCCGGGTGGTCATAAGTTTTGTCTCGGTGTGCTTTGTCATGTCGAAAATGGGATGACTAATGGCCTGACGCTTCAGATCAGCAGACACACGGCATACAGGCCAGACCAGTGAAGGTCTGAATAAACAAATAAATCCCAAACAGTCTTTAAATCCTGTTTAATTAAAAAGTAAGACGCTTACAATGAATCACATTTCAGACTAAACTTCCTCAGTCACCGCCCAGTGTCACCGCCCATTCAATCTGATGGCAAACGTGATGCATTTTATTTTGATACAGAGGCAGCTATTATTCCATCCATGCCAAACAATCAGTGCACCCGCCCTCACCTCAGGCAGCACACATTCCATTTACTGATCAATTATAGGTCACATTCTTATAACACAGGCCTACACACACTGCTCCGGTGGTTGGCTCTCCTCCGTCGTGGCCACGTGTAATTACTGGAGATCACACACAAAAGAAAATTCCTCATCCAGCAGCGGTCAAGCAGGTTAGACGACGGAGAATCACTATGTTACAGTTTCGCTATGACTTATTAAGATGACATGTATGACTGTTGGTCTTAGTTCAGTAGAAAAACCATTGATTTACACATAATGGCTGCTGTCTTTTTCTTCCTGGAGACAGAGGGGCGTTCTCAACTCTCTTTAGGTTTGGTCCACAACCTAGTTGTCATAATCAGCACCCTGTTAAAAATGTATTTTAGTCTAATCAGCAAAAAACAGATCCACTTTTAACTTTCAGTTTGTAACAGGTGACCTCAAACAGCTGTTGTGTTATATTTTACAGAAGTGTGATTGCTGTTTTGTACACTTTAGAGCAGCCACCATGTCTGGATTACCAATCAAGTAAGATAGAAGGGCTCCAATGGAGAAAAATATATTAATATAATATTAAGTGGTCTTCAGCATATGGGAGGATCGTATGAGGTCAGGGTAGATAATCACTGCAGGAGAAGAAATTTGCATAATGGTGCTTCATAATTTATTTCATCTCATTTGTTAGTTAGCATTTCTTGGTACAAGCTATTTTTTTTAATGACATTTTAAACTTATAATGCTTTTAACAAAATTCATTTTTTCAAAGAACTCAGGGGTCCACAAAAGCTTAAAGCTTTGTGTGTGTCCACTGGTTTTAATTCATTTAAATGAAAATGTATTTGTGAATATGCAGCATGAAAAACATGAGAAATGATCAAGGCCTTAAAGGATAAATCCACCAGTTGTCTACATTAAAGTGTGCTGTGTCTTGGGGAGTACTGCTACTATGTGAAAAAGTAGTATAAAGCCTTTTTGTGGCTCCAGAGGAAGCTGCATGTAATCTGGTAAACTGCCTCCAGTGATGTCACCCTGTGGCTAGATTGTATTGTGGGTAATGTTTTGAATGTTTTGACTTACATTTCCCACAATGCATCACTTAACCACTGAGTGACATCACTAAATTATATTGTAATCACAATATCTGTCAATATAATATTTTGACAATATCATGCAGGGCTAAAACTGACCTTCGGGTGTGATGGGATGTACTTAAGTAGCTAACATTTTGTGGTACTTGTACTTTACTCGAGTACTTAGTATTTTTCTGCTACTTTCCACTCCACTACATTTTGGAGGCAAATAACACACTTTTTACACTACATTTATTTAAACACTTTAGTTATTAGATACTTTGCAGATTGCATACTGTTTAGATTTTTTTTTTTAAACAATAAAATACAAAAAAACACTGATATCAATAATCAGAAAAATGCTGAGTATCAGATTCAATAATCAGCCAGGTCGACTCATAGTATATGCAAATATATGCATTTTACTTTTACATGTACTTTTTATACTTCTGTGCACTTAAGTACATTTTATATCAGATGCTTTGAGACTATTTGTATGAGTGACTTTCACTTTTTAAAGTTTTATTTTATAATCATATCTCTGCTTTTAAAAAGCATGACTTCTGGGGACTTTTCACAACACTGATCTTCAGTGAGCTATTTTGAGTCAAGTTCTGTTTCCAGGATTAAAATGTTTCTTTAAGACTCTGAATGAGTTGAGGCATTCATTTGGCCTTCGTACGTGCGCCGCTGAATTTCTCCGTGAAAAACCAAACTCCCGGGGAGCTGCGTTTTTTTAAATTTCGCATTTATCGGGAGTAAGCTGGTTTCCATCTCAGCAGCACAAGATGAGCGCCGCCGAGGAGGAACAGGGTGGAAGCGTCGAAGAGCAGTACAGCAGCGCATGCGCACGATCGCGCCACTGCACCAACCATGACGTCACCCATTCAAAATACAGACAAGTCTAGGCATACACACCGACTGAGCGCTGGACAGGCGATGTAAGCCCGCTTTACTTACGCGACCCAGACAGCCTCCGGCCCGGACGAGCTGACGATCTCTCGGATGGTTGAAGACAAGAGGCGGCGCACCAACACCCGGCCGTGATTGTTCAAAACGCGCTTTGCGGCGCGCGTGTGTGTGTTTTTTTAGAGCTGTTCTTGTTCCTCAAATAGGCATCATCAGGCTACCTGTCAAAGCAATCTGTCACACGGGTTATCGCTGCAGATCGGCGGGGCTGACAATGACTCTGGAGGATGATCTGACAACAGCCGCAGCGAAGGGAAACACCGCAGATGTGGAGTATCTCCTGCAGGCCGGAGCTGAAGTTAACGGGCTCAACTGTTTTGGACGAACCGCTCTCCAGGTCAGTGTCACCAGATGCTCCTCATCGGCCGAGAGAAGCAAGTTTTTACGCACTAAAAATGTGATTCGTGGACAGAGTTAACATCATCAGCCTCTTCACATGACAATACGCAGTGCCAAAAGTGGAGGGGAGATATTTGAAACCGGGCTATAACATGTTTTATTAACTTAAAAAAAAAAAAAAAAAACAACGCATGTGGAAATGACGCGCGGCCCCGTCGGGATCAAACTTCTGCTTGTTTAAATGAGGAAAAACACCTCGCAGCTTTACTTTAGAGGTAAAGTGCGCTAAAATAAATCTCATCAAGCCAAATGAAACGAAACTGTAAGTTTGTTTGGAGCCATTAAGACGACTGCACAGGTCACAGCTCATATGTTGAATGTTGTTGCTGCGTAATTATCATTTCTCGCTTTTGTTTTTGTTTTTTAATCGAGCTGAAAACGACCTGTTTAAATAATATCTAGGCGAGGGTCATCTTAACATGAGGTTGTGTTAAAAGTGGGAATATTGGTGTTGTAATAACGCGTCCAGGTCATCACAACTCACTCAGGAAATGTGCTAAATCTTTTTCCACACACATTTTCATGTCTTTATCTCTAAAATAAGCGTCGCCTGAGCACAAATAACATTACTGCACCACGGCACACAATCTTAAAGCAGAAAATGTGTTTTATGTGTTCATTTTCTCTTACTTTATTGAAGAGGCTGTCAAAATGCAAATCCACAATTTGAAGTGATCCGACTGCAACGAGGAAAAACGCAACCCTCCTTCTCTCTCGTGCCAGTTTCATAAAATATCTTTTCTCTTTAAGATTAAAGAAAACGAAACTACATTTGTAATAACGAGCCTCTTTATGTCTACACACGGGATTTCATTTGCGCACTGCACACATTGTTTTGGTGCGTTCAGTGACACATAATGCTTCTTACTCTCATACACCTACTCTGAAATATAAGTTCAACTAAAGTTAATTGTGGTTCATGTAGTGTAATACTTCACCCTGGTTTTTATAGCCCTGGTTCAGTCCTCGTAATGCGACATGCACATTAATAAAGAAGTGACAATGAAGTAATTATTTTTACCATCCATACTCTGCTCCTAAATGCGCCTCTATAATATTCCTTATAAGGTATTAACCATAAATGACTGATTATTTCTCTGTCTTTAAAACGTTACGTGTGTAAATGTGTTTATGTCGTTATAAAGGTGATGATGATGGGCAGCACGCCGGTGGCGAAGGTGTTACTGAACCACGGAGCGGATCCCAACGTGGGGGACAGCAGCACCGGGACCACCCCGCTGCACGACGCGGCCAGGACGGGCTACCTGGACACTGTGCGGCTGCTGGTGGAGTACCAGGCTGACCCGCAGGCCAGGGACAATGCAAACTGTCGGCCTGTGGACTTGGCCGGTGAACACGGCCACGCAGACGTGGTTGCTTTTCTGGAGTCTGTGTGAGATTGTTTCCTGCTGCTTGTGGTGAACGGGGACTCGGAGCTCTGAGGGAAAAAAACGGGGCCTGGTGAGGCCTGCAGCCTAAATTATGCACATTTGACTGTTTTGCTGTAAAATACGTTTTTATTTATTTGTCTTCTATGCTGTATAGACATCATTATTTTATTTCTAACGAAATCAGGGTTATCTATAGGACGAAGGGTCGCTGTCATGACAATAACAGCCTCGATGCTGATGTAAACCGAGGCTGGCGGATTATTCAGGACTGCTTTTACGGCGACATTAGTACAATTTGTTATTTTTACATCTTCCGTTGTACCACTGAAATATTCCGATAAGCCTGTACAGAATCTCACTTATAAAGTGTACAGTTTTACTATTGTATTTCTACAACGTTGTAGGCTATTTTTAAAATAGGATCATTTTCATCATAAACCTATGAGGTGATAACCGTGTTTTTAAATATCTTTCAATGTCAGATATTTCACCAAATAACGTAAAAGCCATTCAAAAAAATATTTTGCACATTTGACGCACTATTATTTGAGCATTATTCTGCAGAGGCTCGGAGTTTGTACATGTGATACTCACCTCGGACATGATGCAATTTATTAAAGATGTAACATTTATTTTAAGTGTTTTGAGGTTAGACGCAAAGATAATATTGTTGTGCTTCACATATTGTGTGATGGATGGATTAGGTACCAGAGAATAAAAATAAAATAAAAATAAAAAAAACGGAATCAGTCGATGATCGTGTGAGTTTGTTTCAGTTGGGAGTTTGAACGGCTTAAATGAGCAAATCACCCCTGGGCGACAAAATTACTTTCTGTTAGCCGACTCCTCTTCGGGTTTGCTTTTGTTATTAAATGAGTTTTTTTGTTATTGACAGAGACTAGGCTAAGTGTATTTCCTTAACACCGCATGGTAAACAGGCTGCGGGCAACTTCAGTTCAACACGCAAATAAGATCAACGCTGATGTAATAATTTATTCATTCTCCGTGAAATGTTTGAGGCGACATGTCAATTCAGATGGGACTAAAACATGCGTGTACACACTTGAAATATTATAATCTATAGGGTGACAGAAGCTTTTTGTAGAATAATTTTGTATAAAACTGAATTAGGTATAAAAGGACGTCAGCCTTTAAGAGATAATACCGCACAGCGCACTGCTGCGAAGAGAACCACAGCGAGAAAAACAATATAATACACCAACGTGACTCATAAAACAGGATGTGCATCTAGTTAAACATTTGCTTCATTCAGTTTATGCAAAGCCGTTTTTTTTTTTATGGCTTTATGAAACCAAAGTAAGATTTGAGATGAGCAGAAAAGTTCCCAAAACCACGAGGCGCATAAATTACACTGATCTCCTTTGAAATGGGAGTTTTGCAGGCTGTTTTTATCTCAACAATAATTATGTGGAGGTCACTGTTCAATGAAACCATTGACAAGCTTCTCTCTCTAAAGACATTCATGCCTCAAGATCAGTAATTCAAATCTGAACTCTCAAGTCAGAGGGGCGTAAATGCACCATTACTGTAAACCTTTTTTTTTTTCTTTTACTAATTCCCATTATTTATTGCACATTAACCTTTTTAGCACAGAATCTAATCTGCAAAAGACCATGTAGATTTTACTAACTTAAAAAAAAATAAAATAAAATACCACTTTTTTTTCATTAAGTGATTTTATGCTGTGTATGCAGCATTCATATCGTTGAGACAAGACAAACGGAAATAGAAGAGGAAATACAAAAAGACCAAACGTTTTTAGATTGTGTGCAGTGTGTGTTGAGGTGCAGCAAACACGAGTGGCAACAGGAAGTCCCAATACTCCTATAAAAGGCTGATTTCATTCTGACTTGAAAGGATAAGCTTTCATCTTGCAGTAGGTCAAACATGTCAGGCTGGCAAAAAAAGTCTTTCATCTCCGTCAGTGTCGACAAATGCTGTCAAATACATGTATATAAAAAGTAAAACACTGATGGGTTTTAATTCATGAATCACATATAACCATAATGAATCTAAAACAAAAATGAAAGTACTTCACAAAATATAAAAAATGTGCTCAAATAAGCAAAGATGTAAACATGCCAGTGTTAATAACAAGATTTTATAGCCTAACTAGCTGGAATGTATCCAGTCACTGAAGAGATTCTACTTGAGTAAATACAACAAACGTTCAAGACATCAGATTTGACATTTATAGGGATATTAATTGTTCCTAAGGCTGTAACAAAGTTTTCATGTGCTACACTTGCAAAGCATTTGGATTGAAACCTGCATTAATGGCAATAAAGACACCAGTGGTTTACAGGCAGCAAATACAAATTTGAAAAGATCACAAAAAATATAAATCCACAATTATTAATATACTCTTAGTAGACTTAAAATCTTTTTTGATCTCAAGTGGTTTCGTACGTAAAACATCAGGAAACACCTGCTGGACTGATGATACTGATGAGTGTTCCAGAGAAAAATCGTGACCTGTGAATCAGTAGGAAGAGGGAGGGGTGGGTTATGTGTGTATTTTGAGTCAAGAAAAACACTGAAACTCCAGCTGAAGACAGAGCACATGCAATATTTATGTGAGGCACTTT
This sequence comes from Pagrus major, assembly GCF_040436345.1. Lineage (NCBI taxonomy): Eukaryota > Metazoa > Chordata > Actinopteri > Spariformes > Sparidae > Pagrus > Pagrus major. The sequence goes on from NC_133215.1 coordinate 14,862,923, forward strand.
CTTGTGATTCACTGATGACAAATCCACAGGCAGGGTTGAGTCTGTTGTCCGTGTCGGTGCGGGAGGTGTCTGGGATCCGTGAACGTTTTCTACTCCATTGTTTTCTCAGTGTTTTGGTAACATTACTGAAGATTGTGCCATCGACTGTAACAGAAGAAACAAGACAGCTCATTTTCCATGTACGTCCACGATTATAAGACAACAATAACTACACAGATCGTGTTAAAGTTGACTAGCATTAGTTTCAGGGCAGGCCGAGGCCAAAAGTTTCCAGAAGGTAAGTTAATTTGGTTAGACAGTCGATGACAAAAACATACTGCATAAATTAAAAATTAAAAATCTGTTTCCAAAAGTTATTACAAACTAATGTGTTAGGGATAGAAAAATACATATTAAAAAATAAATATTAGGGAGCATTAATGCAACAAATTAATAATGAGCAAATATTTAAAAGTTTTGAATAGAAATGTAATTACTTACCTTCCTGTATCCTCGAAGTACTTCAAATACATTCAAAACTATTGTTGAAAATGGATGCAAAGGATGTACCCAGTCTAAAAACACGTGTCTTCCTGAAGTGCAATGAAAAAGTTAGGGAAGACAATTCTGGAGAAAGATAGTTGAGTGTTGAGTCGCATTCCCAGGTCGTCAAATACCAACGCTTTGGGTTAGGATTTCGGGCCCGAAGCATCAGAATTTGACAATCTTGGAATAAAACTCAACAATCAACGATCTTTCTCCAGAATCGCCTTCCCTACGTTTAATTTAGTCATTATCTATTCACTCTCATGCTGATGGAAAGTTGAGTTGTAGCATTCCCTTTAACAACTGAAGTAGATGGGGACTTGTTTCTAAGTGTTTAAAAAAACAACTGAAAGAAACGTAAATGGTTCCATACAGCTGGTCTGGCATAATCCAAGTGTCCAGAAGCCCAGAGAGTCCAAATTAATTTGAAAAGACGTAACTTACACCCTTATTAAAGCCGAAATCTTCACTTTAGCTGCTAAGCTAAAAGCGTCAGCATGTGCCCTGTCTAAAGTGGGTGCACATGCTCAATTGTGTCGAGGGTGTAAATAATGTCTTTTCAGATCAATTTGGACTATAGATTACACCGGATCAGCTGTATGAAGCCATTTTAGGATTGTTTTGGGGTTTTTTCCCAGCCCCCCATCTACTTCAGTTATTTAGGAGAATGCTGCAACGCTGTTTTCCTGTCAAGCTCCAAAAAATGTTTTTTTTGACAACAAAACTTCACACCGCTTTTCCACCGGCACGAGAGTGAGTAGATAATGCTACATTTTTATTTTTGGATGAACTTATCCTTTAATCCCGCATTTATATACACAATTGCTAAATTTAATGAGTCAAGACTGTAATATGTGTGTTTTCATGCTCAGTTCTGTTAAATACAGACTTCCACTCAAAGTTAAACCAGCTGAGTTTTACTTTTTAATAGCACAAAAGGTGCACAATGACAGTGAGTCAGCCTCGCTCATGGAGGTAACTGTCATCAGCTCTCTTGTGCCTCATGATAATAACGGTAATAACCACCTTCTTAAACAGGCTGTGTTTAGAGAGCGGTCATGCTCCAGACGGTTTGATTATTCTCACAGTTTAAGGAGGTGGCTGGGTGAGACGAATACATAATTATATATTAGATCTCAGTTCAAGATACCCAGCTGAAAAAAGTAAACAGACCCTCTTTCACAACTTCTCTAAAGACTTACTGAATGGAAATGAATCATCATAAAGTTGACAACTTACTTTCAAAGTCTTCATTGTCTGAGCCCAATCCATCTGACTAATCTGTGGTATTGCAGTTAGCAGGATGCTGCTGGCTTTGTTGGCGTTTTCCTTCATCGTCTTCAGCACGTTGTCAACACAGACCTAGGAAAAAAAGCAGCAGCCGTGTGGTAAGAATCCTGTACAGCAACACAAATTTCACTTCCTATAAAAGACTCAGTCACTTTGTATTTCCCGAAAATGTACTTTCACATGTATCCTTACAGATGCTAAAAGAATATTTGCACTGTGAAGCACATTGTGTGGAATCAGCAATGTAAAATCAGACCTGAATATCAGATGTGTTTATACATCTTTCAGAATTAACATACAGTTTACATGTTTACACTTTTACAGGGAGATAATAAATGATAAAACTTTCAGCAGTGAGGCACATTATGAAGATATTTATGTGAGTATCCTATGGCAACGCTGTGATAGCAATCTAATAGACTGTGATATCATGGGATGGTGTAGAAATAGCACGCCGTTTTGTCATGTCTACACAGTTTAAGCTTTTAGTGAGTCATTTAACAGCGGGTTTTTTGGACATGCAAGAACGGTCAAAGTCAGGTCATGTTTGTCAGGTGACTGCCGTCATGGTAACAAAAATAAACATGTGGGTAATGTTGTCAAAAGTTTGGTTAGGTTTAGGCACCAAAACTACTCGGTTAGATTAAGGAAAAGTTCATGGTTTGGGTGAGACATTCACATGTAAGAAATGCAGTTAAATGACACAGGAAGCAAAAAAAGTGTTGTGATAATACGCAAAATAGCTTAATTATTAAATAACATCATTCTGTGTTACCAGGCTGAATGATATTTGAATTAGGGCAGGGCGATAGTGTTGTCACAACACTGGAATTTCTCATTTCTTTAGGATACCTTAAAAAAAAAGAAAAAAAATGTTTTTTTTGATATTCAATACCATGTTGGGAAAACTGACAACAATGAGGGTGAAATCTTTAGATTTTATCAAAAGATGTAACAAAACGTGTTACTGTGTGTACATCAGCATTAAAGATACATTTATTCAACATCAATTTATATATAGTAAGTACAAAACATGGCAAATTTAGGACCTAAAATAAATTATTTTAAAAAAAGTCTGTTCAATTGCAAAATGAACTGTTACTCTTCACACGAGTAATGCATTTTTTTTACTTAAGAATTGGACTTGTACGAGGGACTTTTGTACAACAGAGCACAGTCTGAAGAATCTGAAATTCGATAAACAATAACACTGAATTATCACCCAGGCCTACTTTAAAGCCCATTTCATTTCGAGAAAAAGCAGATGTTACTGCACAGATGTCAAGCAGAACTCCAGTTCAGTCGTGGCCAACCGGATGAGCTGGTGAAAGTTTGTTAGTTTCATCTCCAGTTTAACCAAATCACAATCAGATCTCAGCCACACAAACACTAGCCAACATAAAAAACACTTCACATCAGTGCAGATGTGAGGATCAGTATACTGTTTTTAATGTAGCCAGCTGTGCCTTGTACTCCATGTGACTCATTATGTGGTATTAATGAAGCATTTAGTCTTGAGCCGTTTCACCTGCCATGTCTTGGACACTGGCAATCATCACAGTATTCATATTATTCAGCACTGCAAAGAGAGGGGAAATAAAAATCAAAACATTGCAAAAAGCATGTTTATTCATCTGCTGTAAAATGGAGGCCTGAGTCATATGTTCAAGATAAAATATCTACGTTTATCTGCATGATATTATGTGGTAACTACTCAGCCAGACATACAGTGTACAGCACAGAAAGTTACGACATTACTTCCGTCCTGCGCTCGTGTTTACCTCCTGTAACCTTCATTAACCCGTTCCTTCCTTAAGTGCTTTGTTTTCATGTCAAACTCGCTGACTAGATTCATGTTTTTGTGGTGTTTGCCAGGATGAAGACAGTGAAGCTGATGACTCAGTGTGACTCAACCTCCTCTGGCAGGGCTTCCACCGGAGGCTGGCAGGCAAGCTGACTGAAGGGGGGGGGGGAGAGAAGGCCAGGAGGTAGTATGAGGCTGGGAGGGAGTAGACAGAAAGGGGGGGGCGGAAGGATGTGGCGAGTGTTCTGCAACAGGAGGGGGAAGAGGTCAGCTGCAGGAACTCGGAAGTGGAGTTGTGAGTTTGGCTGGATCTGTGACAAATAAGCCGAAACTCGCCCACATGCAGTATATCAACTGCACTATCCAGAGTGTCTGACACAGAGCATAGGTCACTCGGAAGCCATTGGAAGCCACAGATACTGTAGTCTGCTGGCAGAGCACAAATGGTAAAAAACCTCTGCTGAGAACGCATCATACAAAAAGAAATCTAATTTCTGGTCTGGGAACATTATTCTTTTCTTAAAAATGTAATGTTTTAGTGATGTACCAACTTTAAAAACTGTAGAAAGCTCAAAATGTTACTTGAAGCGACTGAAACTTATCATGAAAGAAGCCTTGTTATTCTGATCTCGCCTACAAGTCAATACTTCTGCAAATCAGCTGAGAGCAAGAAAGAAAAGTTAAACTTCATACAGGACTGCCCTAAAAGTGATCAAAAAGTTCATTTTTATTATCCTGACCAAACATCATTTTGGCTGTTTATGTCTGTTTGCTTGTTATTTGTTTGTTTGTTTTCATTAAATATCCTGGAAAAGTACACATCATATCTTAGGAGTGCAAGAATCCATTGATCCGGATTGATGTGTCGATTCAATGGTCAACGATCATATATCATCAAAGCAATGTGAAAATATCAATCCATATCATTTTTGTCATACACCTTTAGACATTTCTGTAGCGCCTGTGTCACCTTTTGTCAAAGCACCTTCCTAAACATTGAAACAGCGCTATCATTATTATTATTATTATCATTTTTATTATTATTAGTATATGGCCAACTGATTGTTAAATGAAAAATATGACATTGTCTCATATTGATCGCAGGGCCCTGAAATGAGTTGAAATCAGATCGTGGCAGACATTATGATAATGGTGAATATTGTACCGTTGACCAAAGAAATGATATCATATCACATCATATCATATCATATCATATCGTGATGAAACTGGTTATCTACACCCCTAGTCTGGCATAGCCAGCACCTGAGAAAGGTGATGGTACCCTTGCAAAATAGTGTCGAGGGGGAACTAGTTTTGATGGAACACTCACACAAGGGGAGGCAAGTCCTGGCATTAAAAGAGCTAAATGGTAAAAACTGCCAGCTGGTATATGTAAAAACCGTTAGCGAGCAGGTTATGGTAACTTGCCTTTTTCAACATGTAGCTTGCTAGTTTGGAGGTTGTTGTCGTTTCCCGTAGAGAAGGGGATTTAAAAAAAGTGTACATACACATGTATGAGAAAAAGGCTGCCAGAAACAGGCTTATACCAACAGTCTACATCCAGTGAGTCAGACATGACTTAATGCCCAAAACAATGTGTAACTATTTATAGAATTATTATTACTTTTAAAGATTATTCTATTTGGTATTTCTGCTTTATATGATAGTGATATTAGAGAGACAGGAAAGGCAGGAGAGGGAGAGAGGATGGCTTGCAGCAAAGGGCCTGGGCTGCAGCAGTAAGGACTCCCCCATAATAAATCAGCATAAAGTGATCAAAAATAGAACGATCTGAAGCACAAAGTGAGGAGGACCTCATGCACACAAACGTTTCCTGTTTGCATGAGGACACTGATCACTACAGTTAACAGTGAACAAGGTTGTTTTGTTAGAAGCACAACTCAGAAAATCTTCCATCTGAAAAAAGTGAAGAGAAAACAAGCTAGTTATTATAGTCTATCCATGGTTGTAAAAAAAAAAAAAAAGTCATTCAAAAGAAAATAAAGAGCAGTGATTACTGCCCTGATGTGCTGTGTAGAAAGACTAACTCTGAGTTAACGTGGGAGGACAGGGGATAATTGAGCAATAATTGTTTTATTGCATACTTTGGCACAAGTGGCCCACACCTGCACATTTTAATGGCTCAGCACAATTTTATCTGAAGAGATTATTTTTGCAGAGCCATTGGTAATGTGTCATAGATCCTCAGGGGTTCCTTGACCTTATTTTATATCACTGGCTAAAGGGACCTTGGCCACAGTTTAGAAAATCAGCTGTCTGATTAGGAGGAAAAGGGAAAATAGGGAGGGCAAATCCCAGAGAGAAGGTCTAAGCAGTAGAGGGATGAATAAAATGGAATGAACATATGAAGTAAACAACTATGTAAAGTTCTGATGAGAATGAACAGATACCTTTGGATGGTATCTGTCAAGCCAAAAGGAATAAACTATAGTCAGGAATACAGTCCAAACAGAATAGGAAAGAAGTCACATCACCTAACGTGCAGCAACCGTGCATCACTCTTTGCTGACAGTGACTCACACATGGCACAAACAAACAAGGACAGCAGAGACATCAAGGTAATAAAAACCGAGTGTTAAGACCTCCAGCCTGCCACTCACCGCCTCCTCATGTTCCTTCCAACAGTCGTAGTCTGTTGCCATGGCGATGCTGGCATAGCACAAGCCGGCCTCCTTGGCGAGGATCACCTCTGGCACAGTGGTCATGTTGATGACGTCGGCACCCCACTGGCGGAACATCAGGCTCTCAGCCCGCGATGAGAAGCGGGGCCCCTCGACTGTCAGCATAGTCCCTCGCACATGGCACTTAATCCCCAGGGTCCGCGCCACCTCCACCAAAACCTGCACCAGGACAGAGCGTTAGTAACCGTCTCCAAAAGGCCAGTGACAGAGGAGGGGGGGAACTGTTGACACAGTTATAATGCATTCATAACAATCTCTACCCTGCGGTGATGAAGGAACAAAAACATTTTTATGGATCTACTCAACTGTGATCTCAAAGTCAGTTCTTTTTGAAAAAATGTATTTCATTTTCTAACCAACTAATTGTTTTACACCACAGGCAATGATGACCTGTGCCTCATCCAGGTAAGTGTTTACTCGCGTAACGTCATTCCTATCAAATTATTGCGTTTGCTGTAACGTTACTGTGCGATGCTCACGTGAAATTGCAGGACAGTTTTTTTTCCCCTTCTGCGAGAATGATAATCATGAATCTGTGTTCAGCATTGCTTGTCTCAGTGTTGACATCTACCCGACGCTTGTTGTTTTAATCGTTGAGCAGACATATTCAGGTAGGTGCAAAGTTCCTTGTTTATATGCTTAATTCTTTATGTGTGTGAACTGACCTGACTATGAAGCATCAGTAGCAAAAAATATTAACTTAAGTTTCTAAAGTTATTAAACTGTGTTTCTTAGCTTTATTAACAAGTGTGTGACAGTGCAAAATAATAGAACGTTTCTAAAATTATAAGAAGGAGTCCTCTCTTTTCTGTTTATATGTTTTACTAGCACGTGTGTTAATTGACATAGATATGAAGTGTCCATTGCGCAAATCATAAAACGTTAGTTAAGAGGAAATGCAGCCATCTCCACTCCTCCTCTCCTCCTCCTTCTTCTTCTCTCATGTCTCCTCTCCTAAATTAATTCAGCAGCAGGGGTCACATTTCAGTAGTGAAGATGTTTCATTTGAGACCAACGTTTTATAGAAACAAAGAGACAAAAACAAAGTGTCAGGGTAGTGACTGAATGACAAGGGATATGTGGTACTTAAGGACTCACCTCTCTGGTTTTGTTGCAGAAAGGTTCAGCCATGGGGATGTGACACACTCCTGGGGGACTGGTAGGCTGTCCATCATGCAGCGTCTGAGCTCTCTTGGTAGTCCTGGACAGAGAAGTAAACAGGAAGTACTGACAGTTATTGTCAACATGAGGCCAATTCAGATGCAGACGTGTCAGATTGAAGAAGTTAAAAAACTTCGAAATACTAAAAGACTAAAACTGATTTCAAGAACCAAGCATTAAGCAATAGTAATTAGTGTCACAAACATAATCTCAACAATTAGCCCGTTTAAAATCTTCTAAAGCAGCCACAGTTTTAGTGATAAACTTTATGTTTATCAGAGTGGTTGAATTTCTCCATCATTAAACTATTTAACATGTTATGAACAAGTCCTTTCACAGCTTTCCAGGGCTATAATAAAAGCATTAACAGACACCAGCAGCAGCAGCCTGGTCTCTTGCACCTCGACAACAATGGTTGTTCAATTCACAGCTGTGCTGAGTCAGTGAAGTTCCACCAGGCACGGCGCCAGCATGCCTCCCTTCAGTTCTGTATGGAGACGGGTCGGGAGACCACAAGAGACTGACTCAATTAGCACAGTGACCTGAGAAAATTCAAGATTCTGTGTCTTCCTGCATCTCTTCAGCTTGTTTGCTACATACTGAATTCTATTTAGTATGTTCAGTTCTGTGAAAGGTATGCAGATCATTATGTAATCGAAAATAATTTAGTCATGTAAAGTCGCATCAAGTGGTTTTACAATTTGCACAGCATACAGCACCCTCTGTCCTCAGACCCTTGATTTGGATAAGGAAAACTCTCTCCCAAAAGAGAAATTAACGAGGGAAAAAAGGGCTTGTCTATGGCATAACTCTGGTTTTCTTCCTTTTTCCCAGGGATTACCTAGTCATACCACAATTATCTCAAACATCTAAAATATGAATCTCTCCATTGACGGTAATCTTTAAAGTTGATGCCCAACCCCATCTCTTACTCATAACCCTGGCAGTAGAAGACTTAACTCAGTGTTTAAATAGTTTGAGCCAGCTGCAGCTCCACCCTGCTGCAAAAAGAAACAGTGTGTGAGATATAAACTATGAGTAGAGGACAATGCCTATTTATGCTATAAAATCGAGTTATCTTGGCCTGGCATTTCATTAGCAATGTGATTTCAGAATGGCCGTTGCAAATAATGGCTCTCACAGTCTATAATTATCAGCTGTTCAAATTATTCCTAAAATGCAAAAATAATCTGCAACGGACAAATGATAACGAGATCTATACGGTGACACTTCCAAGATCAATGAAGTCCGGCTCCTCACTTGAAAGACCAAGGTTTAATTTTTTTCATGATAATCCAATATTCAAGTGTGTTTTTAATACTGATACTTTTTAAATAGAGATATCAGTGATTCTGAGATGCCACTTGGTCAGTAAGAGCAAAGTAAGCACTATTAATCAGATGTCAAGATTAACTGTAGTACTAAACAAAGTGAATTTGAAAACAAAAAACAAACTGGACAAAGCCAGCAGCACTAACGTGTTGACATTGAGAAAAAGTATGCAGCCAGAGCTAACATAACAATTGTGACGTCATTACAGTGAGACACTGTACAGTGAGTGCCTTGAGAAAACATGTTGTCACATGCTGTTGGACAAGTCTGAACAAGTCCCAACAAGAAACTTCCTCATTTCTGATAAATAGATGTTGTCTGTGCTCACTTGATGTAGGTACTAGTTGAGCCATTCATCGGCTTCACCAACACAGCCACAGCACAGCCACAGGCAGCGTGACGGAGGCGATTATAAGTGTACTGGAGAACACAGTGGCACAACTGTGAGAAGGCAGTTTAACCAGCTGGATGCCAACTCGTTGGTAACAAATAAGCCATCCTATTTAAACTGCACATATCGAGTTATTTAATGGAATTTGTGCAATCAGCTAACAGAGAGCACAACACACCCACAGGGTCGTGCTACACAGAAAGTGTATATGCATATGCCTGGAGGTCACACTCTGCTGAGTTTTCCCATGTCAATAAATGAAAAAGATACTCTTAGGTTTACCAGCAAGTGTGACTAACTCTGAGTGTTACTTTCCAGTGATTATAACCCAGAAATACAAGATTATTTACAAGGGTTCTGCTGCAGCTGGTATTTATTACAGATAGTCACATGGAATTAGTCAAGCTAGTTAATTTGGGGTCAGCTCTCAGTATCAAAACCACAATGCCACATTCAATATTAACCTTAAATCATTATTTTATTGGACAAGGAGACCTATGATGCTTTTTCTGTTTTTCCCTTTCCTTCAGTTATATAGCTTCTTGTGCATGTAAAAGGTCTTGAAAGTTAAAAAGCCCCAAGTAACAACAACGGTAGCTCCTATCTCCCACAGAAAACACAGCTGCTGAAGTGTCTGAAACGCCTCATCAGCAGTCCCGCCTTTAACTCTTCTTCTTGACATCACTTCGTCACCATGTCACACATTTGGCTAATATATAACTATATTCACAGTAAAAGTCAAGATAACTGGAAGCTGAAAACGCAACGGAGCCAACCAGAGAGATGGTGAGCGGTGCTGGCTCAGGCGTGTGTGAACTAACCAAACAGAGCAGACTGGGTATTTGGGAGGGAGGCCTTAAAGAGACGGGAGTTAAAAGAGGGTCTCAGACAGAAGGGGACTATCGTGCTGCCGTATGAGAAAACTGGTGTGTTTTTTTGTGCATTAAATATTTTAAACCTATTCTAGCAGTAACCCAACAAAAGTGATTAACCAAAAATTAGCATAATGTGTCCTTTGATAATAAACTCCAAAATTAGGGAGGGAAAGCACATCACTGTGTGAACAAGCGCTCTCCATTACAGCCACTTAAAGGTGATAGTGGGTGTTAGCTCAGTGACTTGAATGAGAACTGAACGCTGGAATTCCAACAACTCATTGAAAGTGATACATTAAATGAACCCTGAGACAGACAGGAAGGAAACCTGAATGTTTACACAGAATAATCTCTCTTTGGAAAGTTCATGCTCCAGAAAATAAGTCATTATATATTGGCGTGTATTGTCTCAATTCTCACCAAGCAAAAGGTGACACTTGAGAGCTCAACAAAAAGTCAGAAAGGGGTTAACAAGTCTTCCCACTGGACGTGATAGTAAAACACATATTTGCTTTGATAAAAGTGTCAACTGTGGTGAGTCAAGCCCTCCCTCCCTCACTCAGATATCTGGACACTTTTGTCACACAGTAACTTGAATCCTGTCAGTGAGATGTGTGGGAAATTGCTTGAATGTTTGCACAACAAACCTCCTGTACAATCTTGATCGGGTAACAACCAACCAAAACCTTTAACAGAGGATAAAACTATTTACGGGCACACATTAAAGCTCCAGTGTATAGGATTTAGTGGCATCTAGTGGTGTGGTTAAAGATCGCCTCACTCTCCCCAACAGTGGCCATTACAAGTCATGAAAGTCTTCCCTAGAACCAGACTTTTGTTTGTCCGTTCTAGGCTGCTGGACCCTGTGATTATACATTAATTAAAGCATAATTATGAATGGTACATTCCATTTCAGCCAATATCATATTCAATTTCTGCCCCTAAATCCCTCTAAAACAATCAACCCATTTACATAAACAGTCATATACTTCCCCTGTGCGAAGTCAGATGATGACATGACATGAATGTTGTATTTTAATAGCAGTGTTAATAAAAATATGGCAGATATATGATTTAAGGGTCTCAAATAGAAATGAATGCGATTGGATAGACTTAAAGGGGCTCTGTGGAAGTTTTGTATTGTGCTGGAAGCTGGTTGTTTGCTCATGTTTGCGGAAACCATTTCTAAAATAACATTAGCTACTGTTGCTCTCTGTTAGCAAAGCGGGGAGAGGAACTGAGACGAGGCACTCGAGAAGGTGCATAAAGTCACATCCTTTGGACTGTCGCAGATAATCCGGCCCGAGTCCTTCACAAAGAAATCCACAGTCCAGCAGCTTTAAAAAACTTAAACAAAATCATCCACAGGTTTGTATAGGCAACTGAGAGAGACGTTACAATCGGTTCACATATGGCCAACAAAAAAAGTGATAAATACCTGTAAATTGGTATAAACATATATCCACTTTTTGAAAACAAAGGATAATAACTTTAAAACATAAAGTATATTAAGATTACAATTTAAATCATTTGACATTCTCTGTTTCATATACATTCTTAAGAGTATGTGGAAAGACACATAAATTATCTGTTGTGGTCACAACCCACTCACCTGTCAATGAACTGATCTATGATGACGATGTCTCCTGGCTGAATCTCCTCACGGAGTGAGCCACAGGCCGTAGTAGCCAACAAATGTGTACAGCCCTCTTCTCTCAATGCCCAGATGTTGGCCTGGAAGTTCACACTGGACGGCATTATAGTGTGTTGCCTCCCGTGCCTGAGTATAGGGAAAAGAATGATCCATTATACATTGTTTGTATTGATTTTTAGGTCAATGTCAGAAACATGAAAATGCATTTAACTTGCACTTTGCTATTAGACTGAGGGAATGAATAGTGCTCCGTAAGTGCAAGGTTTTTCCACTAGATGGTGCTAACAGATCACATTTTCATAAGTCACATTTTAAAGTAAGGTAGAATACTATATAATTACCATTTATAACTATAATATATACCCTTTCTCACCTTGCAAGAAGCACGCATTCCACGTTTTTTATCTTCCCCAGGATAAGAGCATCGGATGGCTGTCCAAGAAGAGCAGAATAATCCAATTATAGATAAAAACACTACTGTTAGGTATCATTTGCTAGTAAAATAGGCCAGAGCACCAGTACACACTGCTCTATTTGGCAAGAAAGATATTAGAAGAAGTTCTTGAAGGAAAAATAAAATGTGGAAATTAAATTTTTTAACTGTTGTTTTCATTACTAAATACTGCTCATACAAATGCACACACAGTCAGGACATATAGACATGCATTAATTGTGGAGTAATGTCAGAGTCATAGAGCTGCCACACAGTTGGCGCTTCAAGCAGTTAGGGGTTCAGTGCCTTGCTCAATGGTAACTCAGAAGTGCCCAGGAAGTGAACTGGCTCTCCAGCTACCAGTCCAAACTCCGTACTGTGGACTGTGCTGGACTTGAGCCAGCTACCCTACTGCCGCCCCCAATTAAGACCTCACAAAACACAACTGACCTTTCCATATGGTGTGTCAACATAACGCTCAGTCCTTCCCTCCAAGATATCTGGATCATCGAGTCCTGAACCACCGATTATTCCAATCTAAATGAAGAGTGTGAGAAAATCATCAACAGATTATGACATGAATCACAATATGGCCAGGCGTATAATGAAGTACTGTAGTGCTGCAGAGATGCCCGGTCCTACATATCCTGTTCTCCAGATGTAAGAAAACATGTTAGGTTTGTTACACACCCCAACAAATGTTACATGATCATGATCTTCATGATATTTTTCAGGGAAAATGAAAACAGTGATGCAAAAATGATCATTCCCACTAATCAATGAATCATACTGCAATCGCAATATCTGTAGAATAATCGTGATTATTCTAACTTTTTTCGGCAGCTTTGATTACAAACAAAACATACTACAGCCAAGTTTTGGAAATCTATTTATCTACAGATGACACCTTGATGGGTTAGTGCATTGTTTGTGTGAATGTAAAACTGAGAAAGAGCCAAACGTCTTATATAACCAGGACATATATTCAGCTGACAGGCTACTTCAGCTGATAATCCTTGTATTTGTGTAAGGTGTGGTAGGTGTGGACCTGCTATTTTTACTCCACCACTGTTTAACTACCTGCTGACAGGTGTCACGTGGAGCGAGTCAACGCTGCAGACCACGTGCCAAATTAACAGTACCTGAGATGGTTCACCTTTAGCTACTTTACAGTACAACTACAGCAGCCCTGCAGTTAGCATGCACAGGTTAGCTTGTGTTATTCAGCCACAGTCGTTTAGTTTGAGGGCTGCACATTGTGAGTACAGCTTTGCTAATGCCATGCTAACAGCTAAGATGTTGATGAAGCTTCTCAGTCATGGTAAATCTAGGTGCTGCATCGTAGGCAACTGGACTTTTCTTGAAGAAACTGAAACAAGTCCAGTTGCCTACGATACAGCACCTAGATTAACAGCTAAGAGCTTTTCCCGCACTTCCAGGTTGATCATGGCTGCACATCTGGCATTAAACACGCTAACTTACTCAGCTAGCTGCTCTCATTGATTTTCCCTCTGCCCCCCCCGTTCAAACGCACCGTGTTCCGACAGCAAGACTTCTCAAGTGACATTAGATGTTAGGTTATTACCTTTATAGGCAGTGCGGAGGCCATGTTGAAACTATTCTTCCCTGTAAAAGTGTAAATTTGGCTAACTTGTGAGGAAGACGCTTTATAGCCTCAACCGCTAACATCCGCCAGCACGCGGACGTCACTCTTTTCCTGTTTGATATGCGCGCCTTCAAAATAAGAGCATGTTTGCGCCTTGTACTTGCACTGCTGACCGTTTCTCTCCAAAACAAATGACTTATTTACCTTAAAAGGTGCACTGTGTAGTTTTGGGGAAGACATTTTAATCAGAAGAGTAAGATCTTCATTGACTGATTTCTTTTTATACCTAAACAATCTACACTCTTTGTTTTGATGACTGAATAAACTTAATAAACAAACTGACCATAAAGGACAACAGCTTCAAACAGTGTTCTGGGGACCTTATTTTCCTCTGAGGACAGTTTTTTTATTCAGTTATGGACAGAATAAATATTTATATTTTATCAATAATATATTATATATTGAGTTTATATACTGTTTCTGTGGGAACAGACAGTTTGCTTTAGCTGTTAGTATTTTTGTAGCTAACAACCAAAGTGAAGAAGACAGCTTATTCTGCACATCCAACAATATTTACCACACCCCTATGAGACTTAAATAACCGTGTATTGTGTCCTCATTGCCTGTCTCAACCAAGTTGATAACTGACTTTCATATTATAATAAAAATGGATGCTGGAAAGTAGAAGAAACTGCACACTGAAATCCAAAACACAAGACGATGTTTCAGAAATGACCTGTGGCCCTGTAAATAATATTGTGTGTGATTTGTAGTATTAAACTAACCTATTCAAAAACAGACGTATGGCCTTTGCCACTGTTCCCTTTCTCTCATCTCTGTCACAACCCTATAGCAACTGTTTTTTAATAGTTTAGTATCAAGATCAGTGTACCATGTCACCTGTGTGCTGTGTGGAAACACCAATCCTCAATACGTAGCAGTTCTATAAATATTACAGAATATATAAAGAACAGTCTGCAAGCACATTTGCACTGCCTGTTACGCAACCAGCAAGTTTGACTACATCATTCTAGTGCTACTTCTACTGCCACACTTAAAATATACCTACATTTACTGTACATACATATTCTACTGCACTGTCTACACCTGCTTCCTGTTTACGACCTCTTTACATCTCAGGATATATATTTATTACTACAGTATATCCTTATTTTACTTTCATTTACAAGCTGTTCTCTCGCTGAACTTTTTACTCTTCATGTCTTACTTTGATCGCAATTAATTTGAACATTATTTTTACATTTTTATATTTAGATATATTACATATATAATATACCTGAGACCTTAGAGTACAGCTACTTGACTGCAATTTTTGTGCAGTTGAAACAATGAACAAAGCTTTAGTCGAGCTGAACTCCGATTACAGTTGGCAAACGTATGGCCACTGGTTATTATTAATATGAAATCAACACAATACAACCTACATGAAATTAACAAAAAAAACCAACATTAATTAATTGGCACATCACATATGCTCATGACAATTTATTTTAAATAAAATCCATTACAAAAGAACCCACTCTGAAATCCATAACAGGTATTACTCGGTGAGCCGCAGGTAGAAATTGTTTTATCTCAAGAATATAGCTGACTTATATTAACAACTAACATCACTGTAATCAACAATATCCCTGAGAGCACCTTAGAAATAAATCCATTAAAGAAAATTAATTTCAAGAATATCTATTGACACTTAGAAAAGATGTGTGAACAGTATTAGTCCATTAGTCCATGTACACAGTGGCACCTTGAACGTAAAATAGGATGCTTTTCGGTGACAACACAGTCAAGAAACTCAACCTAGATGGTCTTAAACGGTCCTTTAACCAATGATGAATACTCTCCAGTTCAACACAGATATTTGTGTCTGTCATGAAAAACAGCGTCCAATGATTTGTCACAGTAAAAAATACCTATGGTGGTGTTTAAAGGGATATGTGTATTCATCATATCCTTTAAAAGGTCTGATGATGACCTTCAACATATTAATCTTTATTTTGATCTAAAATACTGCTTGCAGGCATTAGCAGCTCAGGGTAAAGCCATCAGTTCCCAACCCACACAGCGGGAATTTCAATTTAACTACGCATTGGAGGAGGGAGAGGCAGTGGCCAGTGGGTCATCTGTGGTACTGTCCATCAGGTTGTCCTGGTTAGTGCTGCTGGCCTGGGTGACACCGTCGTTAGCAGCAGAATCACTGTCACTGTCAATGGTAATGACCGAGGGTGAGCCCTTCTCTCTGCGTTCACTACTCTTGTGCCTTTTGCTTTTCTTCTTGTGTTTCTTCTTTTTCTTATGGTGACGTTTGCTTCGCTCGCTCGAGTTTCCCTCGTTGACGAGCTCCACACTGAGGCTCCTGCTAGTCTTTCTTGACCTCTCTTTGGATTTTTTACGCCGTTTCTCTTTGCTCTTTTTCTTGTGTTTTGTTGACAACGCGGGGGAGTGACCTTCGGCATGTGAGTTGGGAAGTGCGTTTTCTGACGGTTCTTCCAAATGCCTTGTTTTGTATTTCCTCTTTCCACCAGGCTTGTCATGGTGAGATCTCTTTTTTGCAGAAGGGGAGCGACTGCTGGAATAAGACTTAGATCGAGAATGCCTCCGGTCCCGTCTCCGTGAATCCCTGCTGTGGCTCCTGGAGCGAGAGTACGAGTGTTGATCTGAGTACTTGCGGCTACTGTAATAGTAGGACCGTCTCTCTGTGTAATGTATCCCACTATCACTTCTCTCTTGGCTGTAATGCCTATATGACTGATAGCTGTGATCACCATCCCTGCTTTTATAGTTACTGTCACATTTTGAGTAGAAGTCTCTGCCACTGGAGTGAGAATAACCACTTTCTCTGGACAGAGTGCTGACGCTGCTGTGGGAGACTACTGGGCTCTTGCTAGAGTGCCAATTCTCTCCAGTTCTTGACCACCTTCTTCTCCTATGGGCTCTGTCCTTTGACCAGTGCTTCTCTCTAGATCCGTCATTACCATCAAATCTTCGATCCGTGTCTTTTCTGTCTGACTTACTGGACTTCCTGTGCCTGCTAGATGTTGAGGAGCTACATCTTTCTTTTGTATCCAATGGATGATAGCGGTCTGTTTCTACATTTTCTGTCTGTCCAGCACCGCTTCGATCGCTGCTCTGTGATGCAACGGGACTGAGACTGGAGAAGCGGATGTGTTGAGGTAGCAGCGGCACTTCTTTAGTATCTTCACAGGCAGATTCATCAGAGTCGGAGGAGAGCTTAACCAGCTCAGGAGTCCGATCTGCTGTCGGCTTAACAAAACCTACAATGACACAGTCATCGCTGTCAGAAGACAAACAATCATCTTTGTGACCTTCAGCCTGAGTCACATCGGTTTGGTTTAAAGGACTCATTTGCTGTGGCGAAGCCCCAAACTCTTGTGTCTCCTCCTCTGAACTGCTGTCCGAGTCCGAGTCGAGGACTGACAGACACTCTGCTCGGCTCTGCTCTGCTGTCGTAGAATATGATGGCCCAGGCGTCTCATCGTCCCACATAGAGTGGCTCAGAGTAGATGTGGAGTTTCCTGGAGTATCCAACTCCACCGAGTGTTCCTCATCCTCCGAGATGGCTATTACGGAAGAGTTGGAGCTGCTGTCTTCATTAGAGGAAGGGGCTGGGCAGTCGTAGACAGCATGCTGGTCATAGGCCTCAATATTGTAGGGGGACTTTGCATAGCTGATGAACTCGTGCAGAAAGTGCTCTGTGCGCCCCTGGAGGAACGGCCGGAGCTCTTCCTGAATAGCTCCATCCTCCATGTCAAAACGTGTAATGCGAGACATGATGATGTGTTGAACTATGTTGACTAAAGTGCCATGGGCCCCATATAGCACTATGAGTTCTCTCTTTAGCCAGGGGATCAGTCTATGTAGGCAGGCAGGATTTCTTCTGAAGAATTCAGCTGAGGTGTCTCGGCAGCGTCCGCCATCGCGTACATTCCTCACCCTCACCCCCTGTCGGTACAGTTCCCTCCTGAAGTTGACCATTTCCTGCTCTCTGATACGGTTCACTGCCCTCCCTTCACTCGCTGCTTTCTTCTTGGCTGCCAACCTCATCATCATGCGCCGGATGTAACGGTCCTGTGGCTGTTGGGGATGGTTTGTTGAGGCTTCAAACATAACTCCATTGTCTGGAGGTGTAGAGGTCCTTCCCTGCATCTGTCGATGGACTCCAGTGAGAGTTGTGCGGTATCTAAAGCGCACTCCCCCAAAAGTCCCAAAAGAGCCATTGTCCACCGGCTGCAGGTCATACTTCTTAAAGTTTTGCTCTGATTTTATACTATGATAGATTGAATTAAACGGCTGCTTGCATAGAGGGCACTCAGCTTTGTTCTTGGACCACTCATGAATACAGCGGAAACAGAACTTGTGCAGGCAGAGGTCCAGGTAAGAAATGTTGTTAAACGAGTCCAAACAGATGGGACACTTGGAGTCTGGTGACACCTCTGCAGACATTGTTTTAGAGGTTTTCCTTTTGCCACTCTTCTGGCTCTGCTGCAGGGCAATCTTGATTGCTGACATGATCTGACGAAGAAGAAAAAACATAGGGTTTAAATTTTTACGAAATGGGAAACTGTCATACTTACCCAATCAGAATGGTAAGGCAAACATAGAGATATGACCACATTACACTGTATTGATAATGTTTTTTTTAACTTCTAGTACACCTGCTCTGCACATGAGAACAAAAATGCTATTTTTTCCAAATACAGTATGCACCAGATTCTTTGTGGATGATTATGACCTGCTGCTGTTTACTTTCTTGTTATCATGAACATTTTCTCATCACTATAACATTAAAATAAGTCTTCAAACAATTATTTTCTACACATCATATACGTTTCTCTATGGACAAAACTGTTATGTCTATTTTTGTCGTGATAAACCAGCTCATTCTGTTACATGAACATTACTGTCTCCTCTCCAAAATGTAAACAGTTCAGAAACATGCATATCTAACTTGCATACATTCAACACCCTGCATGTCCTTACTCTCTCCATATATGACCTATCTTATAATAACGACAAGAAAATCGTGTTTTGACAGGTAGCCTAACTGCTTGTCACTGTGAAGAGAGTATAGTAAATAACAGGAATTGGTGCTTAACTCGAACAGACAACGGATGGTACTATATGACAACGTTGTGACAATCCATGATACGTAACCTTATGTGGTACTGTGGCGGTCCTGACGTTATATTAGGTCGCTGTCCATGTTAAACCCTGAAAATGTCTCACTCATCTATCGCTAATATTGACAGACATGTCACCACTTAAAAGACCACGTTAGTATAAACCTATCATTTGATTTGATACTTGTTTTTGGTCCTTCGTCACCTTCAACTGCGTTATTGTTTTCGGTTTGTTAGCTTAGCAGGCTCGGCTAGTACAGCACCTAGTTACCTCCCAAAAAGTGAGAAACGATAGTGTCGGTAAACATTTTGAAATAAGGGCTGATATTAATTGAGCAGTCCGTGAAATACAAAAAAAATATTCTGTCGAAAGTATTTTCACATCACCGCTGATCCAAACGGCGAACACGAGCTATATTATTAGTTAACGAACTGATGAACTTGGTTAGCTAAAGTTAGCAAGCTAGCTTAGCAGGCTAGGCTAGGACGTTGTCGCTAGGTAGCTACGGAGGCTAGCATAGGGGAAAAGTTGTGCGATATTTACCTCTGACCTCCTCAAACACGTTTACAGCTGGCAACTGATACGCTCCCTCCGTTTTGTGTGAACACGTTCATTTTTACATAAATGTTATTCCGCAGCGACTGTTTAGGAAACCAACAGCTCGACTTCACAACACTCCTCCCATGTCGGAACCTGCGCGGAGCGACACGCTCAAATCCACTTCCGCCCTTCAGAATAAGAGCGCCGTCTTCATATTGTGAAGAGGCACCTAAAAGTACATTTTCACACGCAAAATGTAACCCTGGATATTTTATAAGGATGCAACAGTTTTTTTAACCATCTTTTTTTGTTTTCGTTTGAGATAATATCTGTTTAATCATGTACTTGATGTAGTGTAAGCCGCAGGAAGCACACTTCCGGCGGATATTTAACAGAATAAGTGTCATTGAGGCCTTGTTTGTATGTTACATGATACCAAATATTGAACATTCATAGTTATTTATTAGATGAGGGGTCTGAATCCAGTTAAAAGTAGTCTGAAGCATGTCTGAAACATCTTTCAAGTCGATTTATGTTCTACCAGTTTTACTAGATCAAAAATGTACAACCAAAACAACATTTTGAACTGCCCTACATAATATACTGTAATCTGATATTCTTCTTTCAACTGGCATTTATCAATGTGTAGCATTTGAATGCTTTTTCCTCACATTACACCCCTCCCAAGCATTCTGCCTCAAAAGAAAATGCATCAAACAAGCAGTGTTGGGCAAGCTACTTGGAAAGTGTAGTGAGCTAAGCTACCAGTTACTCTACATTAAATTAAGCTTCACTACACCGAAGCTACCCCCCAGAGAAATGTAGCAAGCTAAGCTACAGCAACATGGCAAAAGTAGTTTAACTACATTGAAGCTATTTTTTTTTTTATATTGGAACAACTTCATTCCAAGGCAAAGCTATCTCAGTGATCAATAAAACTGTCAATCAGCTCACGTTCCATTTCCATGGAGGCCATTTTAGTTGGGTGGACCCTCTACAAAAGAAATAAAATTCTACAATTTTGTATATTGTATTATTCAACTATCAATGCACACTTAATTCTAACATCCATGGACAATCATGCACCTTACTACCATAGCAATATCCACCTGACTTGCACTAATGTACAGTGTCCTACACTGTAGCACATTAACATAATTAAACAGTGTATACTCAGCAAATAGTATATTATAGTTATAGTTTTCGTTAGGGTTCTCTAGGCTGTATTCTAGTTTCAGCTTTTATATTTATATTTTATATTTGAGTTAGTCTATTTAGTTATTTATATAATTCAGCCTTTTAATTGTATTTGTTTCTCATTGTTTTTGTATTTTGAATCATGTCAAGTGGCTGTAACACTTTAATTTCCCTTTGGGATTAATAAAGTACTCTATCCATCTACCAGTATCCCATATAACTGGCAGTTTCAAAAGTGGTATTTTTAGGCCCACTCTGTACTAGTAGCTATATCTACATACATTTTAAGCTGATAATTTTGACTAACCACCATACTTTGATTTTGTGTTTCTCTGTTCCCTCATTTCCCCACCTCTTACCTCCTATATGTAACGTTACTGTATTTGTTTATTATTTAAGTTTGTCTTTTGCAAGTTGTTAGCTGGTGTTTGCAGACTGCACTGACTTGTGATAATTAGCTTGGTTGGCGATGGTTGTGTTAGCTTATTCTGGAATCACCTGAATGTGTGTTCTTAAATTTGTGTTCGAAGTCTTGGACGTTGAGAGCAGCTTCTTCTTGGGGTTGCACAGCAAGCACCTGAACACATAATTTTTCTCTGTTGTTTCATTCAAACTCATGTATTTCTCGAGGTACGGCCACGGCGACTCCCTCGGGATCAATTCGTCTCCGTCCTCCTCACCCTCTGCCATCTTTCCATCAAGTAACGTAACTCACTCAAGCAAGCTAACTTGTCTGTATTCCCCTGCAGCAGAGACGTTGTAGCCAGCCCAAGGATTGGTCCGTGATGTCACCGTCATACGGAAGTGCTTCTGTCGGCTCCACATACACGGCCGTGTATGGCGGTGGCGTCACTGACTGATCCTTTTATTTCAGACCGCAGCAGAAAGCTCCGCTACGCTGAGCTTCAGAGATGTTTGTAAAAATGTAGCTTGTGTGGACGCTACCGCACTACTTGGTTAATAAAAGAGCTAAGCTACTGAAAAGCTATTTGATTCAGAAAACAGCGACGCTACCACCACGCTACTGAGAAATGTAGTTAAACTAGTAACGCCGCTACTTGTAGCGACGCTACTGCCCAACACTGCAAACAAGTACAGTAACGTGTCAAAATGCGATTTACAGCTAACTGCTCCACTACTAAGGTTTTGGATTTTTACAAACAATTTTTTGACATGATTTGTCAGTGAACTGAATAAAATATATTCAAAGAAATACTACAGCTTCTGACTTGTGAAAGCATCAATACGTGCTGACTGTGTACTGAACGTGCTTACTTGTTTGTGTCTGTGTACAACTACTCCTAAGGTTGAATTGAATATGTGACCATTTACATTCATGTTTCAAGTCACTAATACTCGTGGACTGACTTTGAAATATTTTATTGGCATATACACAGTTTTTACAACAGAAAAATGATTGAAACATTTCAACTTCAGTGATGACCATGGGACTCAGGCAGATCTGGAACAACTTCACCCGTTTCCAGGATGGTGTCACCCTAAACACAAGAGCAAGGACAGAAACATTTACAAATACTCTTTTCCTCCATCAGAGAGCAGCTCCTCTAGGCTACTATCAAAGCATCTCAGGACAATGGCCTGTTTGCATGGAAACACCTGCCATGGCTGGTAAAGCAAGCTAATATGCAGCTGTACATACAAAAATGACAATAACTTTTACAGTGACCACAGGAAAAACAATGTTAGAATTAATAAATGAGTCATACTTACTGGGAACAACTTGGGTTTCAATTCCACAATGCCATATGGCCTTTTCTGTGGGCGACAAAAACCTTGTTATTTAGTATGACTACTGATCAATACATTGTCACATGACCATTTATCTATTGACAGTACACTTGATAGTAATAAAGTCACTGCTACATGTCTGTTATTTTCACGTGCTCTTTTGCTTTCTTTGCAAATCTACCTGCATGCTACCTCAACAATGACAAACACTTCAGACACGATGCATACAGTTTTCAGTAGTCCTGCTTACCAAGTCATAAAATCCTGTCCATCAGATATGTACCGCATTTGTAACATGTTCTATGTCTCTATTCATTTAATTGTTTTTTGTTTTTTTTACTAATATTACAAATAATGTGAAACAATTCTGTTGACTTACAGCCACATGGTATTTCACGTAGTAGTGAACAACCCAAGCAGGTATCAAGACGCGTGTTAATGCGAAGACTCCACCTTTGTATGCTTTGTAGGTCTGTAAGGAGATACAAATTAGAGGCAGGAAAATATTCACATTAGAGAAGTACATAATGATTGACAGTGTCTATTCTGCATGTTTTAAACAGATAACGCATACTTCAACATGAATGGAGCTAGGCAAGAAGTTTATGTATGTGAGCAGGGTTCATGTGAATGTTCTAATCTGACCAGACACTTAATTGATTGCCATTGTTTTTGTTTTGTTTTGTTTCTTGGCCAGTGAGAGAAAAACCAATCACTTGCATATTTTATCAGCATTTGGCTGGAGGCTGGTGTCAATTTTGCCCCCTGCATGTTAGATAATCAGCTCTAAGATACTTACAAGTTTTGTTACGTTCAAAAAGGAAACTGAATCAAAATAGTTGTTGTTTTGTGGACTTGTGGTGAAACATGTCGTGGACTCAAGCAACTCACAACAAGTAGGACTGTTACAAATGACTATACGTAAAAAGATATTATCTCAGTACTTATTATCAAGCAAGTTATTAATTAACTAATAGGTCAATTTCAAACAGTATCAAAATTCTCTAAAATGTAATTCATATCTGCTGCAAAAGATAACTTAGGAAGACCTTTGCACCAAATTATAATGTGGTGTTCACTGTAGATATTGTAAAGCTCACTGAGGTAATGTGATTGTGATTTCGAGCTTCATTAATAAAAGTGATTTTGAGTTTTTCCTTTCATCAACATGTACAGAATCACAGGTCACCGTGCAGCATGTAAGAAAACCATCTAACGCAGACTGACTAAACTGTTCAGTCAAATAGCAGCAGGTTTATTTTGCTTTATTTAACCATATGTAGTCACAGCAGAATATAATATAGCGGTAAGACCCTCTATACTAAATAGTCAAATGCTAAATGTAGTAGTTACAGCACGCAGTTTTTTTATTTTGACAGTCTAAAACCAGAGAAAGCAGCAGTCTAAGCTGGGTTAGCATTAGCTGTTTCACCACACTGGAGGCAGATGAACTTTTAGCTGTGTAGCTCTGAATATGTTAGCTTTATTCAAACTGACAGCATCCACATCATGTAAACTGTTTAGCTTGTTTACTGATATATCGGATGTACTCTGTCATCTTCAGTGCTTGTTTTGCTAGCTAGCTAGCATTAGCTGTGTATCAGGACTCACGTAAAGTCTCCACAGGCTCTTGGGCTCCAGAAAGCCAGCCCAGAACTTGGCGACGGCGCCGGGAGGTTTAGCTGGTAGCACGGGCTCCCGCGGGCTGAGCTCCTGGTCCTTCAGCCACTGTCTCCGGAGCTTCGAGAGCTGCTCGAAGCGGAGCTTCTCGTCTGGTGTGTACCCAGACATTGCTTATTTCTAGATATTCAACCTCGAGATACCTACAATGACACCATGGAGGACACTTCCCTTTGCTTGCAAGCGCACCAACGAAGAAGAAAAACAGGAAACGTGTCACAGATAAGAGAGTCCGACAAAATGTGGTGCGACATCTACTGGACCGGAAGAGTAATGGTGACAAGGTGTACTTTTTTTTTATTCTCCAAATTAGTATGCAATTATAAAACTAATTTAGTGAGCGACAAACTGCTGTATGAGAATTGTGTCAGAAGCAGAAAATCTCTCTGACTATATGATGGTCAGGTTTATTCACTGCAAGTAAATGGTTCAGTGTTTTTTTATGACATTCATGACATACAATATGTGACAGGTGTCACACTTCCCCAGAGGTCAGCATAGTGACAAGTTGCATTGATAAGTGTATTATGCCCACTTTTATCCACTAGATGGCGAAAACCACAAGGATGATAAGGAGCATTTTCATGAGCAGCAGGTGTTTTAAAGAGGCAACACTGATTTCATGTCATAATTCAGATTGCTGGTCTTGGTTAGTACTCCACTGCCTTCAAATATAATCCCCGGATGATGTCATAGTGGTGTCACCATGGTTATCTCGGCTTGGGTTTGGGTGCTAACAGGAAGCATGTGTTACAAACTGAAGGGGTGTGTTTGGGAGGCAGAGAGGGCCTAATCACTGAAAGGCACTATTGAGCGACGTTATGGGACGGGGAGAATCCAGTGATTTTGTAGCTTGACCCATTCTGCAGCTTAAAAGTCAGGATATCTCAGCCTCTCCTATACGTTCCCCCAACTCTATCGATGTGCAATAGGAAGTTGCAGGAGAGCCCTGTCAACAAATGGCCTTTTTCTCCTGATTCCTGCTGACATCAGTGCTTGTTTTTTTGTTTTGTTTTTTGAGTACCCAAACCCCCAAACCACGTGTCTCAGCTGAAAACCAATGTATGTGGGTATTTAGTACTGTTCTAGATTGATTCAGATCCAAATACTGACATTTAAAATGCAAGAAAACATACTGAGCTATTCTGCTCAAATGTTTTATAGTACAAATTAAGTGCATGGCAGTTTTAATTTATTGAGCTGACCAATGCCTATGCTGGACAGTACGCCTGCGTCTGCGGACAGCAGACTTTGCAGGCCTCCTGCGTCTGCGAGCAGATGGATAAAAGATAAAAGATATCCTAAATGTAGGGGGTTCGATTTAAAACCTCCCGGATATGCTCCCATGATGTCATAGGGATGTGATTTGATTTAATTTAGTTCATTTAAAACATAAAATGCAGTACAAATTATCTGTTTGTTTAGTCCCTTAGTGTATTTCTATGGCTGCAGTGTCCATTTGAAGAAGGAAGACGTTGTTAAAAATGTAATGGGTCCTATTTATAACTCCACCAAGACAAGTTTAACACTTTCACGCTCATGATTAACCCTTTTGGTACCAAGCCTTTTTACGCTGACACCACTCCAGCTATTTGTATTTTGTTTATTGAGTTATAATGTCATCATTTGACCTACTGATTGGTAGGGTCTTTGTGGTATGATTACACTATTTTCAGTTTCACATTTTTTTAAATTAACTCCTTTGTTGAAATATTTTGTGTATTTTTGATACACTTTTGATGCTCCACTCAAAAAGATTGAGTCTTGAAGAGTTGTTGTGGATAAAGAGCGGGTGGTAGGGAGAGATTAACAAGAAGCAGGTCTAAAATCCAGATTATAAACTCTGCATGAATCCATGATGATGCACACTCCGGTACAGTAGGTGGCGACATGCAGCTGTCACGTGGGTTCGCTATCACACGAAGAAGAAGCAGAATAACTCGTAGAAGAAGAAAAAGAAGAAGAAGAAGAAGAAGAAGAGTGTATACAGTGCGGCGCTCTGACCCACCGGCTCACTACTTTGTCGGTCAAACGTAGGATAATGGATGTAATTAGCTAACATTAGATCATTTGTGGGGTTACTTGCTACAGGCACAACATGCAGGGTGTCTGCGGATATGTTTTAGCTTAGCATTTCATTAGCAGTGACTTCAGGTAAGACCTCTTGTTTCCCGTTAACCCAGAGCGTTTGAAACTTCACCTGAGTCTACCTGGCGTTAAGGCTAGCCAAACTTAATTGAGTTATTGTTATGCTAAGCTAGCTGTCAAATCCTCTACACTCAGGATTGAGCTGTAAAATAAGTAATGCACGGCTTGCCACTCAGTGTCATCACCACTGTAACACGTCAAAACTGTTAAATTAGTTGAGCATTTTAAGTCAGCTTTAAGAAGCTAGCTAGCTAACTGTTAGCTGTCAAGGAACTCATGTTGTTAGCTGTGACATAAGCCACCCAGCTTGCAACAACAAGGCACAGCCTCACCTATAGAGCAATGTAAAGCCATAAGTCAAGGTGACATGTGTACAACTTGCGCAAGAAACCGTAATAATCAATCATCGATTGTGTAACTGATTGTCCAACTGTTGGAAGAATTGAGACTTAAAGGGGCACTATGTAGTTTTGGAGAAGAAATTCAAACTCAGGTTTTTAATATTTACAATATTAATGAGGTAATAATACAAACTACATTTTTTGCCTTAACTGAATAAACAAGCTGTTCTCAGAGGAAAATAAGGTCCCCAGAACACTGTTTGAAGCTAGAAAGGTGGCAGGGTCCGCCACATATAAACAAAGTAAAACAGCATGAAATTGTGTTGTCCTTTAAGGTCAGTTTATTTACTCAGCTTAGTTTAGTTAGTTTGTTAAGGCATAAAAAAAAAAAACAGTCAATGAAATCTTTATCTTCTGATTAAAATTTCTTCCCCAAAACTATAATGTGCACCTTTAAATGCAAGAAAGTATATCTTATAGGATCTGTTGTGAAGAATGTAAACATAAGCTAACATATAATGCCAAGGATGTTTTAAAACTTTTTAATCGTCATTAATAACAGGTACCTGCTCATTTAATTGGGAAAAGATACATTACATCATATCACACTAGCAGCATTTACATTCTGCCAGGCTCCAGTTGTACAAACACAGAACAACATAGGTGTGTAGAGAATGCTGGAATAACTATTGTATTGGTAATGTAATAGGTTAATCTGTACACGCATGTATTGATGGGTGTACAGCAGGGTTGGGCAATCAGGAAAAACCTGTCGTGGTATAAATAAATGTATGTTGTGATATGAATAAATCTGGTGTTAAAAAAATTCTAGAAATAAAAGTAGGATAAAGCTTTTTATACATTAAATAACCAGATAGAACTGCAAAATTAAATGTATAGCAAATTAAGGTACATAATCGTATATTAAAAAAAAAATTCTATAAAAATCTAATAGTGCCATAAAACATTCCTGGTCATTGATATGCAGCCAACGGTTGGTAAATGCCTTTCTCTTCACCTCTGCAGGACCGTGCCAGACTTTGGATGGAGTCAGCACCCAGGTTTTCAATTTCTTGTGTAGTCACAGCGAGGGACCTCAGGGTTCATGATTCAGGCCATCCTGTAAATCAGCGAGGGAAGAATGGTCAAGTATTTCTGTAACACCGCAGACATCAGGAGTACGTGGGACCATGTTGTCTCTGCTTTTTGGCAGAGGTACCCTAATCCATTCAGGTATCGTAGTATGTTTCGTCATCAGTATTTTAACATAGAAGGTCATTGTGAATGTGGTTGGTGTCAAAAGTCAACACAGTCTTGAAAATATTCTTGTGTTTTAATCTGATATTTCAACGGCAACAATAATTTGGAACAACTTCATCATAAATATGATGGGAAAGTGTTTGAATTTTCTGATCCTTATTGATGAATTAGGACTGTCACACTTTCACAATGTGATTTGGATGACAACTCTTACATACTTGCAGGTATCTAATTATTACATTGCATTAGAATGGATGGAGTGGAGTCTATTGCTGAATCCTACTATACGATTTAGTTAAACTTTATCTACATTGCTTTGCATTTGTGAACCAAGAACTCAAAAGACCCTTCAGTCGTGATTAAGATGGAGAACTGAGAAAACATGTCAGAGAAGTAAAACTAAGTTCAGCATATTAATAGTTGTGTGGTCGACCTGTTTTTATTTGCATTTGACCTGACCTAACAAATGTCAGAATCTAGGGGTCTTTGTCCTATTATATCTCACAAACATTACAGTAGCATTAATGAGCAAAATGTAGCACCGGGACCAAAAAACACACGTACATGTTTTTTTTTAATTGACTGTTTGAAACAGCTGAAACTATTTTATTAAACAGAAGTGAAATTAATCAGAAACTGATACGAAACTTGAAAGTTAAAGGATGGGTTCACATTTTTTCAAGTCTGTTTGAATTTACATATGGGCACGTGAGTGTTGTTTAACGGCAATTTTTGCTTGCTATAATCGTTCCTAATATTCATACTGGCCAGAAAGAGATCCCTTCCTCACATGCATTCAGAGGAAGTGTCGGCGGACAAAATCCACTGTTCTCCTTCTGTGCAAAAATGTATTCCAGTGTTGAACTGTGAGTCAAAGTTAGTCTTTTTAGTGTTGAATCCCACATTTCCACAGACAGGGTTTCCTTGCTGAGCTGCAATGGTGGTATAGTTTCTTTAACTTAACCCAGAAAATTGTGATCTGATCTTAAAACATGAACAAATAACTGTCTGTCTGACATGGCTGTGTGTTGGCTTGTGTTTTTTTCGATCAGCACCCATGTTCTCACAGAGGACGTTGTGTACCGGGAGGTGACTGCGGACCACCGGCTCCTCTCCAGACGCCTCCTGATGAAGACCAATCGTATGCCTCGTTGGGCAGAGGTTCTCTTCCCCGCCGGCATGTCTCGCTCTGTATACATCATTGAGGACTCCATCGTGGACCCTGTGAACAGGAGCCTGACCACCTACACCTGGAACCTCAACCACACAACTCTGATGGTGAGGTGTCTGATTCTCTGTGGTTTGTTGCTTTAAGGGAAAAATCTGAGCTCTTGTTGCTGCCAATTTCCCATAAGCCTTTGCAAAATATCTAGATCTATGTTTGTCTTTATCACCCAAATCTTAAGTTCTTCCCATTCCAATGTAAATTTAGTTGACGTGTTACTCTTCACAAAACGTTTTTGGAGCTTCACAGCAAAACAGTGTTGCAGCATTCTCTTAAACAACTGAAGGAGAAGGAGCCCCAACAAGGCAAATTGGTTTGAAAAGACATTATTTACACTTTTATTAAGCTGAAATCTTCACAAAGTGGAGTTGTATGGAGCCATTTTATGTTTTTCCCCCCATTGTTTTTACATTTTAAAACAAGTCCCCATCTACTGCGGTTGTTTAGGAGAATGTTGTAATGTTTGTGTTCCAGGAATGTTTTGTGGACTACTACTGAGTAGATAATGGCGATGATTTGTCAATCTTGTGTTTATAACTTGTTTACACTGCCCTCAAATGGTCTGAAAATTCAATTATCGTGGATTGTGGAGTACAATTCTGCTTCAGAGAACTTTGGTTTGACATCACTGTTAGATGCCATTGTAGATACCGTATTGCAAACGTTTTACCTCAAAATCAGCTCAAAATTTCAAAACAAATAGTATTGCAGTCTCTCTTCACTTGATACTGTACACTATGTTGGCAGAGTATAAAAGACTGAACTGTGTGCCATGACTGCAGTCACATGTAGCTGCTTACCTCAGAACGGAGGAGGAAATATTAATTAATCCAGCCTGATGTTCAAAGGAGGCAAACGTTTGAACACAGTTCAGATGTAATAATCTCCCCGGGAAGAAGGACCTTGACATGAGTTATGCATTATGCAGCTATAAGATGTGCTGTTTTCACTCTCTTACTGCTGTACACCTTACGCTAAAGCATGAGGGATTTATTTTTAATCTACAGCAGCATGAAACATAACTGGAAGTTAAACTAACTAGCTCGTGTGATCAAAGCATTGACAAATGCAACCAAGAAGAATCTGGGGGGATACAGTGTTTTCTGTTGGAAAGAGTTATGGAAACTATTAAGTAGCATCTTCAAGACAAATGGTGAGATGTCTTCATTAAAACAGTGGTAAAGCTTGGTAGCAGATTTTTCTAATTTAAAATAGATTTTAAATTGAGAAATTTAGGGATGCAAGATATGGATTGTTTTCCTTTCAGTCGATACGGATATGCTAACCAATAATTTCACATTTTTGTATTTTAAAAATTACTTCATAACCTGTGGTTTCTGCATACCTGAGAAAAGAAAGGCCAAGTTGTAACGAACAAAAATGGATGATTTAATATTCCATAGCTTTATTAAGATTTGTTGTGTTAAAATCCGTAGACCTCTCTTGTGAAACATTTCGTCCTCCTCTGAAACTGTAAAAACGTCCACACCGGTGATGACATGCTTGACGACAATTATATAATATTATTTACTCAATTTATTGGCTATAGTTTCACAGATACCAATATGTAGCCGATAATATAAATTTCCCAATATTGTGCTGATAATTTGCATCATGCATCACTTGAGAAATTAATTTGATCCAGTTATGACCATATGAATCCAAATGAAATGATAAAATTCCCAAATATTCCCACCTGTATTTGGTCTTACTCATGTGTTTAATATCTATAGTGGAAGTTAAAATGAATTCTCAAATGTTTTAAAGCTAAACCTAACAAAAATTCTCACCACATTCATATGAAATTATGAAGAACATGCAAGAAAAGTGGATTTATAGCACCTGTATGTTCATAAAAATGTTCTTTTACGTTTGTTCCTGAACTGTGTTCCTTTACCTTAACCTGCCGTCACTTTTCTCTCTCCCATGTCAGTCAGTGGAGGAGCGTTGTATTTTCCGGGACTCAGTGGAGCAGCCAGCCACCACCCAGCTAAAACGGGAAGCGTGGATATCCTCAGGAGTTTACGGCTTCTCCAGACCTATTCAGGTACGTTTACCCTCTTTGTACAGTAAGTAATTACCATTAACTATTCAGGAGGGTAATGTACATTAGAATAAAGTGCTTTTTCCATTGCATTTTTTTTTTCCCTTTTTAAAAAGTCTTTCTGATTTCAGCTACTAATAGCCATTATGTTCTTTACACAATTCATCAGTATGGAGGTTGAATAGCAGTAAGATCAATAAGCTAGTATTATCTAGCCTAGAGTGTAGAAGTGTCTGCTTCACTTGTTTTTATCCTCGAGTGAACGTACAGAATCCTATTTTCAAAGCTTTAGTTTGATTTGTGGGTCACAGTATGAGCAGCAGAGGCGTGGGAGCCTGTGTGGAAATGCCAAAATAAAGAAGTTGGAGATATGAGGGGAGTGAAAACGGTGCCAAAAATATGTCAACCTAAAATTGTTATTATTAGATGTGGAAGATGCCAGGCTTGCTTTAATTTCCCCGGAGAATAGGAGGGAGAGGACTGCTAGCTAAGCGTTGTTTTTCAGACGGTTCCCCCCCATGTAAAGCCATTTCCTGTTCTGTCTTTTCCCAGGAGTTTGGATTGGCCCGCTTCAAGAGCAACCAGGTGAAGGCCATGAAAGGGCTGGAATATGCGCTGTCCAACTTACAGGGTACGTACACTTCAGCAGCAGAGACGAGAGTAAAGTGCAAGGGAAATAGAAAGGGGAAACAGAACAGTTTATTTTTAACTGTTGCCATTTCTGGAAATGAAAAAACGCATACGAGATCTAGGGCTTTCTTCCCTCCAAGCATCGGACTATGGCAGATCATACATTATATATTTTACTTATTTATGGCTTAATGTAAACATTTCTATGCTTTGGAGACATGGCTGAACATTTGTGAAACATACTGATGATGCATTTTCCCAAATCTGGTGAAAGAAATTCAATTTTGAATGATACCCTCCCAAAAATGATTCACTTTCTTTTTGTGCAAGATCAACTCAAGTGTAACCGAATGGCTTGAAGCAGTAATTACTTTGGAGTTGGAAACTTGTCTCAGTTAAACCTCTCAGCATTGCCTAAATGTTTGTCATGGAAACAGGTTAATTTAAGACGCCTAAAGGTCCTTGTTGTTGATCAGAAGAGACATGTGACTGGAGAGGAGACATGAAACCATGACGACTGCAGTGACAAACCGCTTGGATTTCTGAATTCAGGCTCTGACCAAAACTATTTATGTAGTCAGTGCTGCATAAACAAAATACTGCATGAAAGGCACTTAAGAAGCCAATCGCCTGAAGGACAAATAGGGAAAAAACATCAATGACCTGATACCACAAACATGATTCAGTTTCAGACAACTTTATTTAACCCACCAGGAATGTACACACAAGAAAAAGTAGACGCATAAATAAATAGATAAATAAATAGATAAATACCAAGGAGCTCAGTGGCATAAAAAGATCATAATAATCTATGAATTAAACATTTAATAAATGGTTTGATCAAATCAATTAAATCAATAAAAAACATCTACAGATACATTGTAAAACTAATTAAAGGGGAAGTCTATAAAATACGAGTCTGCAGTAACACATAATGGCTGCATCTAACAGTTAGTTTCACTGTTGATTAATCTGATGATTTTCTTGACTAATTGTTTGGTCCATTAGATGTCGGAAAATAGTAACCGCTACCGTCACTTTCTTCCAAATGCTAAGTTGACCTTTTTGCATTTCCGTTTTTGTCCAGTAGGTGGTCAAAAACACAAAGGTATTTAGTTTGATATCAATGAAGAGCAAGAAAACCAGAAAATCTTCACATTTGAGAAACTGGAAGAAGCTTTTGGCATTTTTGGTTTAAAAAAAACACTTCAACTGGCAGAATACCAATGTTTTGCTTTAACATATCATTATGAAGTAAATGTTGATTTCACAATATAATGGCTATAACATAATGACACCATCTGTGTTTAGATTGGTCCCTTATAAAACTCACTATCACTTTACTATTAATAACACCACTTGGAAACGCTAGGGCAGAAAAGTTCTTTAATTCAGCTCTCATCACAACCCTTTATTGATCCTGCACAAATCTTTTATCCATCATCAGACTCAATGAAAACTTAACTTAAGAAGACAAATCAATGCAACACTTTAAAAGTGAATTCTAACCATCAGGGAGGTGATACAAAAGAAGGGATGTAAAAAGGGTTGTGCCTTGTTTGGCAGTGGGCCCTGATCAGTGAGGATTGTGTTGCGCTACAAACTGTGTGTTGTGCTGATGCAGCGTACTGTTGTCTGAAAGGACTGTTGTGATTCTGTCCCACTGCCCCTTTGTTGATGGCACTGCAGGGATTGGCATCTGAGCGTTGTGGTGAGTATGTTAGCAGAGGTGCATCAGTTTGCCATCCCAGGCCTTGCCCAGGGTTGTCACATGATGCCATTAATGAGCCTCCCACAGTAGAGTGTGTAGCAGAGGTAGTGACTGTCTCGCTTTGTGTGTTGTGTAGGCGGATACACACAGTCAGAGTTAGAGTGACTGAAAAGTTCATGTGGAGTTGGTGTAGAAGTAGTTTATAGTTCAGTAGTGTGTTTGAGATGAACTGAACCTGAAAGTCCTGAACTTATTCTTTCTTGTCAGAAATGATATAATATCCAGATAACAAATTAATCATCAAGTTTTTTTATGACTGCAGAAAAAGCTTGTAATCAATATTGTGTTTTTGTTTTTTTATGTTTTAAATCACAATCTCTCAACTTTGATCTTTTCACTTATGATCTGGCTGACTTGTATATGAAAAGGAAAAACATTCCAATAAGAATGCATAAAAAATGTAATATTAATATATATTTTTTTAAATGTAGCAGCGAGTATGCTACATAAACACCAGAATAAAGTAAAATCCTGGACATGTATCAAAGTGCACGTTACATTAACAAAAAAAAAAATCATTTGTAATACAGTAGTGAGAGGCAAACATTGTGTCAGTTACTGCATTCTGCCATTGTATGGCAGTATAATCAATGAAACGTGACGTAGAGCAGAGCGGACCTCCTGTGTTGTTGCTTTAATGACTTAAAGACATTATCTATCTGTAATTAAAATAAATCTGTTTGGACAGCATGAGTGTGAGACAGCAGAGTCCTGTGTGTCTGATCTGTTAGCTGAATAGGTGTTGAACTGTAGTTCTTCTAGATTAGATTTATGGCCAGATACAATACTCAACTCACTGGTCCATATACAGCATCTTTAACATTTAGCTGAGCAGCCTTCTTGTGATCTCTGCTGTGAATAAAGTGTAGGTTAAGTGGCATTAATGCTATCATCTGCTAGAAATGCCCCGAGTAAAGGCCGATGCAAAACTATGAAATTTAAAGTTCACTTAAGATGTTGCTCATGATGTTATTAAATCCCAAACTTCCGGGTCACAGTTGTTTGATTAAGGTGATTGAAAGTGTTGCATTCAAATTTAGATTTTGCAACATAGACAGAATCATTAACACACTGATTCTCACATTATCATGCCAATCAATAGCTGAATGACGATAGTTAAATATTCAATATTACAAGTCAAGTACAATTTATGTTAATCCCATCAAGTAGAAATTATTTTGGTGTGTACTATTCGTTTCCAGCTGTGGCCCTTTGGCATTTAGGAAACACTTTTTGAGAGGTCTAATAATTAAATCTTGGTTACATGTACAACGTATTAAACACTTACAAAACCTATATTATGATACAAATTGCACATGAAATGTGTGTGTAATTTGCAGCGATTGTTCTTCGTGATTGTTCTTGGTGTGGGCGACCCCAAGACTCTTAAACTCCCAAGATGTCAGCTCTTATTAGTATTTTGATTATTTTAAAATTCAATGCATGAGGTCTTAACTTCAACAGTCATTTGAACATATATATATATATATATATATATATATATATATATATATATATATATATATATATATATATATATATATATTTACAATAAATTACTGAAAGGAACAATAGGTGTACACAAATATATAATTACAGCGCTAATGGACATGATTGTCCTTATGTTTTCTGCTGTTTTTCGACCCTCACCCATTGCTGATGCAAAAAAGGTTAAACATGAAATACTAATAAATAGCATACACATTAATAGTAATAAGAATACTATACCCCTTTAAACTGTTATATTGCACTGCAGAGAGAAATCAAAACATCTTTCCTAATACAGTTTTAAAGCCACCTGAAACACCTTTAACAGTGTCACTTAACAGCAGATAATTCAAGTAAAGAGCCAAATATCGACTGTGGGAATGCTGCCATTTTTCTGATACGGTGAAAGTACCCCGCGGAGGATATGAACTTTTTTTTTTTTTTTTATGGTGCTTTCATATAGTCTGCGAGTTCACCTTTCAGTTTCAACAAGAATTAGTGGAGCCGCTGCAGCACACTGTGACACAGTCGGCAAAGCAAACACAAACGAGAAATCCGAAACAGTTGCAAGTGAAATCTGCTGCCAGTACTTCACCTCTTAGAGAATTTATTTTTAGTAAGGGACACGCATGGTGACCAAACGATGGATCACATTGCTCAGTGAGTTAAAGCCAATTTACACTTATTTGTGTTTGTTTTCATTGTGTAAAAGATGTATGAATCAACATTTAACACATTGGCTTCCTTGTTTTTGGCTGCTATAAATTCCCAACATCTCCCCCCCAGTTATTGTCAGCCTCCAAACATGAAGAGGTTTCTCCCTCTGCCACCCTCCCAGGAAAACCACTTATCTCTGTCTGAAAGCAGCTGAATGTGAAGGAAACCCCTCGACTCTGCTCTCTTTCTGTCTCTCTCACAGTCGAGGGAAACTGCTCTGTGGTATTATGATTCTGGTGGTTGTTGTTCTCACGTGAGGTACTTTAATTTTGAGGGTTCACGGCCAGGTCGGGCTCAAATAGACTCTTTAGCCCATGGCACTGAATCCAATGTGAGGCAGTTTGTAACAGCAGACATATATGGGTGCGCTCACGTCAGTACTTTTTAAAAAACATTTTGTCTTTTTAGAGGAAGATCCATAATGTTTCCACCTTGTGTGGTGTTATATAAAGACTCTTTCAGACATAAATATGACGGTAACTTTGCATATGGGTCACGTGTCTGTGTAAGACCGAGTCATTTTTACATAGAAGTCATGTTGTGTTTCAACACATCTCTGAATCGAATCCAGTCAGATAAACGTAAAGGCTGCAAAGGCTCAAGGAAAAACACTTACTATATTATACTAATGATATTGATAGTAAGTATCATCTCCTATAAAAGAGCAGTTTAATCGCTTATAAAACATTGAATGAGCCGGTTTTCAGATCAGTTTTCCCCATTTTGCAGTACCACCAGGGTAAAAGAGGTTAGAAAACACTTTGTAAAGCCACTGTACTCAACAATAAGTTGTAGCTTGTTTGTGTGCTGTCAAACACTATAAAATAAGCAACAGAGAAAATGTGAACATGTGAAAATCCATCACTGATGCTGCCTGTGAGAAAGTATGAGGATGAGTAGATAATAAACAAATCTTCAATTTTGGGTGATCATTTCCTTTTAAATGTCCCGTCACGTTGTGCTCGATGAAGCAAGCAGTGTTGCGTACTTACGTTTAAGAAAGCAGTGATCCTCACTCTTGTCAGTGATCCTCACTCTTGTCATCCTCATTCTGTCCTGTCCGTCTCTTTCTGGACACACAGGAGAGACGCCCCAGCGGCTGCTCAGGGACACGGTGAAGGACGCGTCAGAGAAGGCCAAGGAGGCGGCCAAGAGCCTGGCTTCAGCTGCTGCTGTCCCTCAGAAACCCCAGCAGTACGTCTGACGGGGACGGTGTGACATGAACTCCACACAATGCCTTTTTGATCATCTTGACTGGACTGAAGTTTTCTGGGATCCTGCTGATTCTTTTTTTCTTCACTTTGACTTTTTTATCTTTCTCTCTCACTATTCTCAGCTTTCTGTCTTCCCTCTGCTTTCACTACATCTCAGGTCTCTGAGTCTATGTATGAGACATATTGCCTTTGCGGAAACTTTCAGATTGTGACCAGCAGCACCCTTTAATGCTGTAACTACGTCAGGTGTAAACGCACATTTTTGTGTCGTTACCATATATTTAATGTATCTACTTTATTATGATAAGCTTATTTTCATGCTTATAGAAGTGACATTAATCACCAATTCAATATGTATGATATTTATGCTTTAGGTTTTAGGTTTTGGTCCGGCTTAAACACATTCACAATAGACCAAATCATTATACTGTGACTGTGTAGTTTTATTTTCACTCAAGCACAGAAGTACGAGGAGTAACACTTTTATAATAACCATCATTGATAAATGATACATTTATAGTTAATTAAATCTTAGCTGATATTTATTTGGATGTTAAAAATCAATGAAGTGCTTTATAAACCATTTATTAAGCAGTTGTTGATCATTAAGTTGCAATTGATGTTAATGAATAACTGTGGTTCATCTATAAACATTATTTGCATGACCATCACAAAGTTGCAACTGATGTTTTTATGAACCTTTACCACTGCTCAATAAATGGTTAATTAAACATTTAATAGTTAAACAGTGAAATAACTATTCATTATAGTTTTATTAACTATAACTTTACTGTTTATTAACGATGGTTATTATACAGTGTTACCTTTGGTTTAATGCGCACACAGGTGATATTTAAACAGTGAACGAACTGTTGATGATGAACTGTTGATAATCATAACATACCAAAGTGACTTATATCAAAACAGTCACATCGAGTGACGTTTTCTCATTTCTGTGCACAGGTTTACTCAGTGCAGCGGTTAGCCTTCAACAGTATGACTGTTACACTGACTGAGGTGCGTTAGTGAAAATCATTTAGATTGTTTCAATCTGCTGACATGAAGCTGAAGTTGTGAAGAAGATGATATTGTAAACATTTAAGTGAATGCATTCCCTCTTAGATGGAATTGTCTGGATTTCTCTTATGCAAGACTTGAATTATAGTTGAAAACAATAATGTATTTTGAAGGATTATTTAGCATTAAGCATTTTTAATATGGTGCATTGGGTAGATTTATTTTAAGCAGATGGTCGTTGGATGTTCAAGGAATATGTACAAAATAGAAACCACTGGAGTTTCAGTTGAAGAGTTGAACATGTTTTTCCACTCATTCAAAAACATTTTCAACCATTTCTGTCAAGTGTTTGTTGTCTTGTGATTTCTTCTCATTTGTCAAATTGAGTTTTAATAAAATTTGTTAAGTTATTGATAAATTGTTTCCCCTTTGTTGGTTTCACTAGTTAACCTTTTGGTGACACTGCATTAACCTTTTAATAAATGATACATTTATAGATAGTTAAACTTCCGTTGATAGTTATTTTACTGTTAATAAACAATTAACAATGATGGTTATTATATTATACATTATAATATAAGTGTTACCAACTTTTCTCTGCCACAACAGTGTCAGTAGATGAACTCTGACCTTTAAAAACGACTTAATATTCCAGACTACAGCTCAGTTTCACAGCTGCACAAACCAAACAGGAAGCCGTGTAACATCTGAACATCTTCATCTGCATATCCCTGCTGCTTTGTTCAGTTGAAGGTTGTCACAGTGCTGTTTCCCCCCACAAAGAGCAGCGTGTAAATCCATACATCATTTAACAGACAATAATCAGGCAGCAGCGACTTTATGTATAAAACATTTTAATTATATTACAATGAGAGAATACACAATACCTTCAAGTGTTTGCTCAAATGTAGCCAGCACCAGGTAGTCGTGTACACGCACTCGCACACACAAAACAAAAAAAAAGGAACTTATATAACATCTTCTGAATGCATATTACACATCCACTAAAAAGGAACATATTCACAGGTCTCTGGCACAGAACTCTCCCTACTCCCTAAACAAAGTCCCCACCATCCTCCCTCTCAACTAGCCAGCTCACCCTCCTCTACAACCTCCAGATTCACGTGGGTACAAACGATGAACCATAATGCTGGTGTGACGCCCGATACACAAAGATGCAAACTAAGGAGAAAAGACATAAAAGGCTTGGAGTCCGGAAAGAGGGAAGCTGACCTAAAGCCTACAAGTAGTTAAAGCTATCATCTGAAATCACATAAAAGGAACTAATCATTCAGCATGGAAGGTTTAAAAGTGACTATTTATTTGGCAGGAATAATATTTCTTGGAAGTCCGTGTGTTGATTTTGTAAGCACCGTTACTCAGCAGGCTGAGGCAATGGAAGGTGTGTGATTTCATCTGCGTGCACAGGCTTCTCTGCCTCGACCCCGCTCTCTGTGCTTCACCCGATTTCATCCCGCCGCCCTCTCTGTCTCTGCCTCGGCCTGCTGACTTCCCCAAACACCACACTGTGCTTTTGTGCTCTAAAAAAAACCCCAACACACTTCAGTAAAATCTCTGTGCAACAGCGACATGAAAGCAAATATCAAACCTTGTCTGTACTTGCTCTGAAGTCAACAATTTCTAAATCGAGCCCCCTAATCTCTCTGATGACCGTTCAGCTTCTTGACATGAATGTTTTGCAGTAAAGCAGGAAGCGGTAACATCTTCCGTTGCCTCTTCAAGGTGTTTAAAAAAATAAGAGCAACTCTGACTGATTTAACAGTCTTAATTAATTGGTACAATCTCTGCTTTTTTCTTCTTTTTTTTTTAAAGAAAATAACTTTTTCCAAGGCACATCATTAAAAGAATTTCCATAAACACTATCCGTCCAGCATTCAAAACAAAATGTTACCAGTCAACTCATTCTTGAGCGTTTGTGCTATGTACATTTTTCAATGACGCCACTGAAAAATTATAATCTCATATCTGGCCCTCGGCTCATCCCATTCACTCTTGTCGCTTTTCCGCTGGGGAGGTTCTGTGCAAGAGAATAACTTTCATGCCATCAATACGGTTTATCGAGTTGTTCATTTTTTGACCAACAAACTGCAAAAGGACATTTTTGCTACAAACAGTCATGTACAAATCCTTTGACATGAATGTAAACTCTCAATGACGAAAAGAATAAAAACAGCTTTTCAAAAAAAAAAAAGAAATCTCGATTTTTTTTTTGTTGCCCTCCTGCAGTGTATGGAGAGAGTGCAGATAGGAGGTAAAATTCATCAAAATAAAATATCGAGTTGGTCACCAAAAAAAAAAAAAAAAAAAAAATGCACCACAGAGTCAAAAGCAAAACCACCTGCTTGTCTTTTAAAAAAC
The DNA here is from genome assembly GCF_040436345.1 of Pagrus major. Lineage (NCBI taxonomy): Eukaryota > Metazoa > Chordata > Actinopteri > Spariformes > Sparidae > Pagrus > Pagrus major. The sequence goes on from NC_133215.1 coordinate 14,903,259, forward strand.
CCTGCCCGCCCACCCTCCCCTCAGAAAGCACACGATGGTAAATATTGCTGTGTCTCAAGAGGTCCCCTGATCAACGGGTAACACTATTTCTGGGACGGACCACTGGGAGCTGCGGAGGATAACACCTTAAGCTGCCATCGATTGGATTATTCTTTTATCGCTCCTCTCCCAGTGACTCCCAATTGAACAAACACATAGTCAACATACAATAATAGTAAAATGACAAAAAAAAAACATGCGCTTCAAGCCCAGAAGTTTTGAACCCCGTCGGTGACCATTCGGGGCGACTGGAAGCTGCCATGGGAGTTTACCAGTGTGTTTTTTTTTTTATTATAAATTTTTCTGCGACAGAGGCGGCACTGGCAGACGAGCGGGCGTCAAGAGGGTGGGGAGTGCCTGGACGAGGGTGTACTACAACAGCGGCTTCTCAGTAGAGAACAAAGGGGCTTTTTTCGTCTTCTTCTTCTTTTTTTTTTTTGAAACTTTATTTAAAATGAGGTCCTCTCTTCAAGTGCCCCCTTGCTCACGGAAGTGTTTTGGCATGGTGAGGGTTGAAATGGAAGTTTTCAGCCCCGCCGGAGGACGAGAAGAGGGAGGAGGGGGAGGAGGAGGAGGAGGGGGGAGTGTGACCTGAGTAGGGAGGAGGGAGGAGGAGGAGGAGGAGGAGGGAAGTCGAAGGCTCACCAAGGCACAGAATGACAGCAGGAGAGTCACCCAAAGGGAGAGGGGCCAGTGTATCAGCTCCCCTGCCCCCACTCTCCCTTCAACAAGCCTGGCCTCATGTCTGTCTGTCTCTCATATATATTTATTCATATACTGTATATATAGATAGATATACTCACTCTTTTTTGTCTTTTCATTACAAGAGAACATTTAGGAAAATATAATACAAAATTTAATACAAGAAATATAGACTACACTGGCTTATATCACTTTTAGTGATGCGTAGCTTCTTCTGTATGCAAGTTTTTTTTGTTTTCTTTTGAGTCTTTTGTTGATTTTTTTTTTTTTTTGGTCAGACCTGCCGTGGTGGACTGGCCCTAGTTTTTGTAAGTGTCGGGACGCCAAGCTCCAAAAACTGCCACAGACTGAGGCCTAAAGATTATTAAATGGTCAGAGAGCTACAGAAGCGCCTCCTCCGTCAATAGTGACTATTGTGCATGAGTTACAGACGAGTTAGAGAAGAAATTGCATCTACGTTGGTCTTCAGCAGTGCCCACAAGCTCCAGAAACAAGCAACAGAGAGAAAATAAGATCATTCGCATCGTTATAGAAATCAAAAGCTCAACTGGATGTGATTAGTTTGCGAACTAAGCTAAAATGAACACCTCTACACAGAACAAATCATTAGAGCTGGCCCTTTTTTTTTTTCTTTTCAGATTTTTTCTCCACTTTCACAGCTTTGACTTGTTGATCGGAACAAAACAAAATCCAGACACACATGAGTGAACGCTGCTTGAAAAAGTAACGAAGCTGTAGAGAAATGCAAATTGTGGATTAACGGCGTCGTGAGCGTAGAGACGGATCCATTAGTGAAAAAAGAAAAAGGGGAACTGCCCCTTTTTCTGCAGGTCCGCTCTCTGCGGGCGCCGTCTACAAGGTAAAAAAGTCTCCCATGACACCTCGTGGTCCATCAGAATCGTTTAAACACTCAGAGGAAGCATCCTTCCTCTTGTATTTATTGCTACATCAATTCGCTACTGAGGAAACACAAGACTTGAATCAATCTTTTCAGGAATAGAGTTTTAGTTCTGAGGCAACTCCTTTTTTTTAATTTGATTTAGTAGTCCATCCACACCATAGGGTGGTATAGTGTAGTGGTCAGTAGTGTGGAGTAGTGGTTAGGCAGCCCAACCAGAGGGAGACATGAGGGTTTGGACAGTAACTGTACATCTATTTACATTCTTTCTTCTCTGCTACAGCTCCGTCACTTTTTCAGCTCGTCTTTGGCCAAAGATCGGCCACATTTGGTGATAAAGACGTGACTACGTGTGCAGAAGTAGCTGTTGGAAAAGTCTCACTTTAGGTTACGTGGACACAGTCCTAAAGGGCGGAGAAATTCAAAGAATACTTTTACATTTTGGGAAGTTGGCTCATAAGATTGACACCACTCTCATGTCTGTTTGCTTAAATCAAGCTAAAGCCAGCAGCTGTTTAGCGTAGCTTAGCATAAAGACTGGGAACGAGGGGAAACGTCGAGCCTGGTTCTGTCCAAAATTTTAATAAATTCACCACAAAAGCTCACTAATTGACATGTCATATCTTGTTTGTTAAATCCATTTAAAGTTACTGTTTTACGGAGGTTTACATGCCCAACTGTTTCTTGGCCAGAAGCAGTGACTTCCTCATAACCTCCCGTCAAACAGCACCTTGTAGGTTTTACACTTCAATTTATTTACGGATCAAACAAGCAAGATATAACATGCTAATTAGTGAGCTTTCTAAGGACAGAGCCAGGCTAGCTGTTTCCCCGTTTGAAGTCTTTATGCTGAGCTAAGTTAAGCTAATTGGCTGCTAGCTCCAGCTTCAAATAAGTGGTAGTGATTTTCTCATCTAACTCTCGGCACGAAGGCGAATAAATATATTTCCCAAAAATGTCAAACTATTCCTTTAATCTTTAACCGTTTCTCAGCAGTGAGATTGTCCACAGCTACTCCTGTTAATCTTGTGTAAAGGAAAGATACTGTATGATGTAAATAACTGTTTGTTGCATTTATTGCTGAACAAACCGAAGTGCTTTACCTTTTACATCACAAACTTTGTGCAAAAGCTTTGTCTGTGTGTTATTGCCTCATAGAGATGACACAAAGCTTATATTTTGTTTTTGACCTCTCTTTAACTCACTTGGTTTCTCTCTCTTTTGCGCACGCACGCACACACACCCAAACACACACGCATACCTAAAAAAAATCCTGATCAACAAGTCAAAGCTGTCTACCACACCACAGAAGTCCCCATCAAAACCACAAATTCTGCTCCGCTCGCTCTCTCTCTCTCTCTCTCTCTGAGCCTGCAGCAACACTAGGTAGGAATTGCGAGGGCAGCGGGAGGGCAGGGCGTGTCAGGAGGGGCAGGTTCAGGCAGGATACAGTAGGGTGAGGTAGGGTCAGTGGTCAGGAGGGTCAGGAAGGCTTGAGTGGCATTTGAGCCCCATGTGCTTCCTGGAGAGCCGGGGCCAGGAAAGGAGGAACAGATTCAGGGTGTACCGCCGTCGTGGACTGGTCTGATGTAGGTAGTGGGCAGCGTTGGCAATTGCAAATGGTCGGGGAGGGAAGCATGGGTGGGGGGGGGGTTGGAAGCTGGATGGCCGCGCGGTGTTTTAACAGTGGTGCGGCTGCAGTCTGTGGGAATGTGTGGCTGTGTAGCTGGTGTCGCTGGAGCTGCTCTGGAGGCTGTAGTGGTCCTCCTCCTCCTCCTCGCCGTCGCTGATGCTGTCCACACTGTCCGCTTCAACAGGGGTGAACTCCATGCCCTCGATGTCCACCTCTGTACGTAAAAAAGAGAAAATACACCAGGTTATTTCCAGTACTGCTCGAAAACGGAACAAGAGAGGGGGAAATGTTTATTTCCACCCAACTGTGGGTATATTTATTAGGGAGCCTGCTGCGCCTGTGGATTAAACCCGGATTTAGGCAGCCATTAACTCTGGGCAAACAGGCAGATCTTTGTGCTCCCATGGCTAATCCTCATCCATTGATAAACAACTGCATGTGTGTTTACCTCGTCCAGGATTAGTAAACATACTGTAACAGTCCGAGCTAAGCATTTCAGGGGAGTCTGTGACACTGGTGTGCAGCACGTTGCATCCCTTCAGCTCGAGTTATGGTCAAAAAGAAGTGGATCATACGACCATATGAAGCGTTTGTAGCTGTTCTGAACGGCCACACTCGATCGTAGAGAGGGGTGAGACAGGATGAAATATGGGAATGAGGGCACACATTTTCAATCTGGTCCTGTTCCGGTTCATGAACCTAATTTTGAACTTCTGAACCTGCACTTTGTGTATTGGTCGACATAGATCCGATACTACTGCGCTGAAAATGTAATATTATATTTTAAAAAGTGTATCCTGCTCACCCTGTATGGATGTGCTTGAAGTTACAAGTCGCTAGCAGTTTATGGATATTGACACGGTACACTTTGGTACGGGATGCCGCTGGGAAGCAGAGTGGTCTCGTTTCTAATGAATAAATCATGTGGTATCTGATCAGTGCAAAGATCTAGACGAGACTAGCCAATACAGATTCCAGCCAACCTGCACCAGTCCACAGTAGACCAGATGAAACGTAGTCTCCTGTCATCAGTAGCTAAAGGGCAGAGCTACATTTCTTCACCTGCAATCTGAGGTGTTAACCTCTGACCCCGGGGCATCGCCTGCAAACAAGGCCCGGGGCTAATCATCGAGTTGTTTTTCGCCTGGATCTCAGTGAGGCTCAGAGTTTATCAGTAGACAGCGAGAGGAATGCAAACAGCAAAACAGCTCTGAATGGGTTTACACTGGAGGTGAAAGCACGAATAGCAGTTATTTCCAGATATACTGTCGCTGCAGGGTATACAGTGTACGTGTCAACCTGAGCCATACCTTGGTCATTATTGATTTGCATTAAGAGGTTTTACATTTGATTTACATCTCTTTGTTACACAACAATGCCCAGGGCTGTCAACATGAAACAGTACAGCTGCACATTCTGAGTTTCTGATTATTCTCTAGAATGAAGCTACATTTTCATTTAAAGCGTTTCAGAACATGGCACGCCATCTAAACCCACTTTACTATGGCGTTTGAGTCAGCGTACCTTGCTCTGAGTCGGTAGAGATGGTGGAGCCCATGCTGTCGGTGCGGATGCGCTCAACGGATCCGGACACAGAAAGCTGCTCCAGGCGGCGTTTGAGGTAGCGATGCTCTCTCTGCAGCTGCTCCTTCACATTTAAAGCCTTCCTGTCCTGCTCTTCCAGCTTCTGCAGTGACACATAAATGAAGGAGAAGAAGAATCAGTGATAAAGTGGACTAAATAGGTGATATATCTGGTCCTGCTGTATCGATTTTTACATTCAGCTTCCTCTGGAGCCACAAAAGGCTTTATACAACTTTTTTCACATATGCAGTAGTACTCCCCAAGACCTGTGAACACACTTTAATGTGTAAAATTGGCGGAGATACCCTTTAACAATATACCTGTATACTATATTATTGTTGTAAATTCCCCCCCCTGAGAGGTCACTATGGAAGATTTCTTTCTAGTCTTGCATTACTTTGCAGAATAAATCTTAAAACTATTGTGAGGAAGCACAGAAGTAGTTCAGAAACAAATAAATCCCATTGTGACCTTTCAGGGGCTGTGTAAATAAGGTTCACAATAATACCACATTTAAATAAATATTTTCAATATTTGACATTTATCGCTGCACTAAAATAAAAGAAGGTGAAACATGTTTTACACCCACAAACGAGAAAAAACTACCTACATATATAACCACATTTTTTGTACTTTGTGCACTTTATCTTCCCACAAAACTCTTTTAAATAACACCATCTAAAAGTGTCGATGTACATTAAAAGATAAGAAGTGAGCACAAGTATACAAGAGAAGATTATCATATTGTCTTTGAAGAATCATTTCTGTTGTAAGGATTCGAGTTCATTCCAGGTGATGTTCGTGGTCTTATGACATATGAATGTGCAGGCTTATGAAATCAGTTTTTTTTTCTATCATCTCCTGCCAAAGACACGAACGAGAGCAAATTTCAACATGTTATAAGGAAGCAGCCATGCGGCTGTGTGACGTTCGGAGGTTAGAGGGTAAAAATAAACATCAAATCTTGTGAAGATTTGACTCAACTTGGGATTAGATTTTGCGCTCATTTGCATATGAAAGTTTTCGGTGGTGAATCAAAGCGAAGCCTCACCCCTCCTGATACGAGAAGACTCAATAACAGCTACGAGAATTAGCGGAATCTGTCTGAGCAGAGGGGACACACATGATAAACAGGAAATGAAGGGTTAAAACTCGCTACGTCTGGATTTTCCACCAACCGCACTGTTGCTGCTTGTAAACAGCTAGATCAGTACAGCATGTCCTAAACTGCACTTAAGATTTATAGCCCATCCTCGGCGTGACGTTAAGGATCAGATAATACTCTGCAAACGCTGATGTTCAAAGTTTTGTTGAGCCCTTAAAAGTATCTTCCATGTCTCTCAGTGTGAGCGAGCTGCAACAGTTAATGAACCGTAGAAGGAGGAGTTTAACAAACCTAACATCCAATTATGTGCTTTCACATATCTGAAGATCAGCCACCAAATGTCCTGCATATTCCACTTTGTTGACTCGTTTGTTAGGGTTTTCTCTTTTCCTTTCAGTCTTGGGAGCAATTTTTTCTGGCAGGCCCTGAACCGCTCTGATTGAAAGATTAGACAACAATATAACACTTAAAGAAGGCAAGGCAGAAAACCAAACAGCTCAGAGAAACAGGAGAAGTAGAGCATGAGTTTGGCGCTCACGAAGCTTTTCCGAGGGACTTTTATCTCGTTTTTCTTCACACTAGAGCTGAAACTGACAATTATATTGCCTCTTTAAATTATTTTTCATTGATCGATTTTTTTTTTTTTTAGGTCTAACAAGGTCTGAAGGGGAACATCTTCAAATTGCTGGTTTTGTTTGACAAAGAAACCAAAGATATAAAGATAATTTGAGGATGATTTGAGGCGGAGCCAGCAAATGTTTGACATTTTTTAGTGAACAAATAATAAATGATGGCTCTGTAAGGCTAACTTCAATCAGATATGTCTCGAGCACTTTTTCTTTTATGTGGCTGTGGTTTTTTTTTTTTTTTTTTAAAGTACCTTGATGTGCATCTTGGCCCTTTTCAGCAAGCTCAGTGTGGTGTGTCTCGTGCTGTCTGGACCTAAAGGCACCAGCTTCTTCAGCTGCTCCAAGTACAGCCGTAGTTTGGCACGTCTGCAAACACACAAGCACAAGGGTGAGTCAGCAGACATCCACCAGCAGAAAAGTGAGAAGGCACCTACACAAACAGACTGTCGAGAGCTTATCCCTTATGTCCCTGAAGGGCGAAACAAATACTGTTCCTCCCACACTCTGAGTGTCATGTTCTCCTCCTGTGATGGAAAACTGAGTACTACATGATCTGGGTTGATGCTCTGCTGGTTTGGTTTCACTAGTGACTTTTGGATTGAGTGTGAGAAGCTGCATGTTCAACGGGTTGAGGGAAATCAGAGTTTTGCTGGTTACACGTGTTCAAAAGCTTGCAGAGGCTCCGGTGAACCACTTTTAAATCCCTGTGAGAGGTTTCATCCTCTTCCGTCTTCCCTCTTCAACTTAAAATTTAATTATTTTTATCATGTCAGAAGTTCCAATGAATAAATAGTCTGAATCCCATGTAATTAAATTTAGAGCAGCGTGATTTGAGGGCGATATTTAGTTGTGCAGAATGGACCAAGATTTGCAACGGGGTCTTCCCAAACTGCACTTCAATTTACTGTACATGAACAACTGACTCATGATCTCACTCATAAATCGGACAAGTTCTGGAGACTCTGAAAACACCACCAAAACCTTTCTGAGACTCGTTTTTTTACTGCAAAGCGATGGTTAAACACCTCATTTGTACAAGCTCTTCATTTTCGCTCAGTCGTTCATAAGCGAGGACGGGGCGTGGTTCACCACTATGAGAAACTCATGATTACCACATGGGCTCAGGAAGACTTTGTAAGAACCTTTCGTTTGCAAATGATCGCACTCTGTTTTTATTGGGGGTTTGTAGTTGCCAGATGCCTCAGTGCAACCTACTGGCTTCAAAGTAACAGAGGAAGAGTCCTTAACCCACAGTGACCAGGTGCAAAAATCATTTTTGACCAAAATGACGGCCATGAGAACTTTCTCATCCGCTCTGGTCGCTCAAGACGCAAACTGTGGCCTCGGAAAACCCTGCATCCCTGCCAAAGTCCTCCAGGCCAACAACCCTGGACCCTCACAAGTAAACAGCTCCCTGGATGCGGCATTTAATTCAGTGATGATGACGAGAAGTCCAAGTTAACTTCGGTGCGGACGCTGACTAACTTTGCATGGATATTGTGTTTTATTTCAAAGGACTGCTTTTTATTTACAACATTTTTATCAGCAGATTACCCTCCCGTCTGTCCTTGGTCCATTCAGATTTGTTCATAAAGGCCTTTCAATCATCCATTAGTCAAGCTTGTCCATGAACCGTTCCTTTGTTCTGAGCTAGCCTTCCCCCATTTTCTCCCGTTCCTTTGGCTAACTCTGTCTGAACGGTAAACAAACTCCAACAATGCAAGGTCTCCACTGGCCATCGCTGCAAGCACAATAAACCTAATCAGAGAAATGAAGCTCTCTGGGGCCGGCAGCAGAGCAGAGCACACAGGGGAACACAGCGAGTACACAAGTACACACTCTTTACACATGCACACACACACACAGACACACACACATACAGAGTCTTTTCCCTGTTTCTTTTTCAGGAAGGGCGTCGCCTGTGTTTCTCACATAGAATAGGACCCTCTCACTAGCCCCGTCTGTTTCAGTTAGAGGTCAGCAGAGGCGGCCTTTGGGCAACAGGAGAGTCTCAGTGACTAAATATTATAATCCTTAAAAGATACTTGCATCTTTAATTTCCTGGGATTTGGCTGTAGCTATAAAAATGCCCCGGATTTTTAAATATATATATAAAGAGGATTAACAAAAGTGCCCTTTAAACCATCTCTACCTCTCTACAGGTGCATACAGGCACTCCCAAAAACAGGGCGTGTGAAAGTGCTCTTGGTCTTTTATTTCCTCCTCTCCCAGGGGGCAATTCCTCCCCCCCATCAGCCGAACCCCTCCGCTCCACCCTGCCAACACCAACACACCCCATCCCACTGGAAAACAAGTGTCTTCTGAGGACAGGGGCGGGGGCCCACCTCCAACCTGCCCCAGTCGAGCCACATGAAGCAATTGGACTCTGGCCAGGGGAAGCAGGGCAGGAAGGAGCTGGGGGTCTGGGGGAGAGCTAGGAGTGTTTTTTTGGAAGGGAGCGGGGTCCGAGCTCGTGGATGACTTTCACTTGGGTTGAAAAAAGGCCTCTTTGAGTGCAGTGTGCTCAGCTGCACTAGGCAGCGCTCCACACACATCATCCAAAGGGTAACTTGAGCCAATGGGCCACCATCTTGCACCCCGCTCCCCCCTCTCTCCCTCTCTTGTAATGAAAAACAAAAACAAGGCGTTCCCCCGAATACTCTGCCTGACTCCCCTCCTCCCCTCCAAGAAAACTCTGGCGTTTTTACCGACTTATTCATCACAGGCCCCACCTGTGTGCTCACCACATATTTTACCTGGCATGCAGAGGGATAGAAATGTGCACAGATGCACTTTCACCATTGCTTTTACCACATAAAAACAAACATGAATGTCTGCACTGTTTGGTATTCAAGCCTGCAGAAAATACCGCTTCTTTTCATTACACCTTAAATCAAAGGCAGACAACCAGGTGACCTGGAGGAAAACCGTACCCATGTTTTTATTGAGTTTCACTAAAGGAAAACCTTTCAAGAACAATTAAAATCCAACCAAAAGGATATTATGTAATGGAATATGCCATTCCTAACAGATGATCTAAAGTATCTCAGGACCACTGAGGAGTTTACACGATTAAGGAAATTTAGCTTCTGGCTAAAAAGGTAGGATAAAATTTTTTTACAGTAATAGCTGAAGATTTGGCAACCCAACGCTGACAGTACTCAAGGAAGTCACTGCGCATATGGCGCTGATTCCACACAAACTACCCGAAAGTTTTAGTCTCAGAAACTACCTTTTAAGAACCTAAAAGGTTCCCGAAGCCCGTTGTCATCTGTGTTTCCACTGCTGTCCAGAGACCCGTGAAGATTAAGCAAATTTGTCCACTAGCGTATGAAATAGCTTTTACACATAGGCATAGTGACTGACAGGCATCAGCACTTCTGCGATCAGAAAAGTTCAAGCTGCAGGCCTCACCCAAAAAAATCCTGTACAGTTGGGGAGTACTAACCCTTGAGCAGGGACTTTTTGGCAGGTAAAATCCTCCAAAGGTTCCCCGTTCCTGGGGAAAGTTGCGGTCGTGGAAATGTGGCGTACGGTACGACAAATGGTCATACTGTTGTGTGACTTTTGATTTTGGTCATATGTTACCAGTTTCAAAAATGTAAATATTAAAAAAGAAATACCTACTCCTTAGTGGCACTTTTCTCTCCCTACTACCCAACTGCAGCTTTTGAATAGACATAAACAAGCTCTTTCTTTTAATTGAGCTTCTCTTGCAGATGCATTAAATGCTTCACATCTTCCTTCTATCCAAAAGCTTCATGTTTCTGATGCATATCAATAAGACAGGACCTGGTTAAACCCAGCAGCGTGTCCCTGACAGCTCCCTCCCAGCGGCACATGTTCCCCTGTCGAGAGACACACTCGCTTTTTTTTCCTTCGAGTGCACACAGCAGATTTGGAGCTGGGGGTCAGGACCCTCTCTCACTCCTGATATTGTTATTCCTGAGCCGAGCCCTGGTCACGCAATGTTTATCAAATTGCCTCAAACAGCCATGCAAAGTGTGGCACCAGATGAACGTGAACGGCAGTGCCTGGCCCACGTGGTTCTGAATCACATCAAATTTTCCAATTTGTCTGGCTTGAAAATAGGACGGTCCTTTCATATTCCAGTAATGAATAGTGTCACAGTGCGGGACTATTTGTGTGGAGTCACATAAGGTTTTGTAGTGAAGGCAGATTCCTGGCTCGTGTGTGTCAACGATGTCTATGTACAATGGACAGAGAGACTCAAGATACGTGTTTTTAAAACCCAAATAATCTAATTTTAAGGCAATTTTCTGAAAAAATTGTGCACTGTTATGATGCAAAAGCAGCATTTTAGCACTGAAAAGTTATTGTGACTGCCAGAAATGAAAACTGCAAAAACAACAACAAAACAACACAGCCTTTAATTTCTTTGCAGCTGAGGATTTAATAGTAAATCTGCAATTTGATTTGCTCAGAAGTCGTGTCCGCAGGGAAATGACCACCTGACTGTTCTCACGTGCAGAGTACCACGGGATGATTCCTGTCTGATCTCCGGCCCTCCCCCCTCTTCTTCCCTCTCCATCAGTGCCAAAACAAAGCGAACGCAGAGGAGAGGGAGAGCGACAAAAAGTAACTTTTGCTCCAAACGCTGCACGCTTCTGAAACTGGAACGAGCCGTTTAAACTGCTGACTTACGCTCCAAGGTTACTGGGTGCAGACTCTCACGGATGTGCTGCTCACACTTTGGGCCTTGGAAGAACCATGAGATATCTTGTTTTGCTGCTTAAGTCAAAGGCGAGCAGTGTATCTGCAGCAGCCTGCGTATAATGAAAGGATAGTTATGTGTTCTGCACCAGTGAAAAGAGGTGACCGTGACCAGTTTTCACAGTGTCTCCACAAACACACACACACACATATACACACACACACACACACTCAGATCTGGGATTGGAGATCCATTGGTACACAATGAGCTGCAGGGCCTGAGAAGGCAAGCCAGTGCAAACAACGGGCCTTCACCCCTCACTCACTGCACTGTTTAATGAGCTCGCTGCAGCCCAGCGCATTCCTCAACCCATACGCACAGGGCCGAGTGGCTTGTCTGGCGAGGAGCCAAAGCCGCTAAACTAAGGTCAAAGGTCATCAGAAACACCACGGCAATGTTTCCTCTCGCCGCCAGAGCTGACTCGGTTTGTTCCCCGCTGAGTCTAGAGAAAAGAAAATGCTATACCAGGCCCCTGGTGTTGTTTTGACTCGAGCCCACGAGACATCAGCGTGAGGGATTCACTGCCCGGCCTGCTCGGCTTTAAGCAGGAACAATAGTGACTTAATCTGAAAATGCAATCTATCAATTTGTCATTTGACATCTCCAAAATGTCTTTAAGCCCTTAAACTGTGTTTTTAAGGGCTTAAAGGATTCCAGCCAGTTCTAATGTGGATCTTATTTTTAAAGTTTGGGCCAGAGATCTGAAAACACGATAACATTGCTAAAAAGACGTCTGATCTACTGTATTTTCCTACTTACAGGATAACTTACATTTCGGATGTTTTCACTTTAAGTTTTACCTCCGAACATGCTCTTTTTTTTTTAGGCCTAACCACTAAGTTGGTTCAAAGGTTGTATGAACATCTGGCTGCATCAGACTTGCTGTTTCTAGACATCAACAGTTAACTTGGTGAGTACAGTCTTACGGTTACAGATTTTATGGCTATAAAAAAAAAAAAGATTCAAGGTGTACTAAAAGGGAATGTTTCTTCTTTTCCCTTAAAAAAACCCATCTTTTTTAGTCATCCAATACTCTTTTCAGTAACTCTTTCATATGTTAAATATCTTATTTTGTATTTAAAGCCTTCATTTATCACTTGACTTTTCAGTAGGATCCAAAAACACCTATTCCAAAGCAAAAACTTTATGCATCTGGCTGCTTGTTTACAGCGCGGCACTGTTATGTGAAGTGAAAGTGGGGGCTGCGTTGCGTGAGTGTGATCACCAAGTTTGAGGTGGTGGAATTTGGGGTTGCCAGTGAAGTGGCTCCACATCTGGCTGGCAGGTTCCTGGGGGAGTACGACGCAGATGGAGGGACCCTACCCAGGGGCCGGCCGACAAACACAACACACGCACACACACACACACGCACACACTGGGCCTTTCAGCAGCCCTTCATCAGTCACCATCCTGCCCTGCCCTCAACATGTTTACATTGAACAGATTTCTGATGTGCCGTCAGAGGGCAGAAAAATAAGACGAAACTGGCTGAGCGGTTTGCCGCGCCTCCCATGTCTGAGACACCAGAGACACACAGGGAGGCACGAGACGCTTTTATCACGCTGATACAAGTTGAGCTGTATTTGTTTTCTGTCATCGAGGACGCCGCACCCACCTAATGTGTGCTGTGACAACTGTGAGCCGAGACAGACAAATACAAGTCCCCCCCCATAAACACATTCTCCTGGCGGCAGGAATATGGAGCTCGTTCTCACATGACTCTGCTCTCACACGCAAGCAGCAAACAACCACAACAGCAGCAGCACGCAGAGGGAGGGGCCTGCTTACTTCACAGCTCGAATGAGCTCTGCGTGCTTTGCTGGTGATTAAAACACAGGAAACTGCAGAATTAGGTAGCGCACTCGGTGTAGTAGTATTTCCACAAAACAAACTGGAATTTCCACTGGGCGTACAGGGGGGATGCCTAGCAATTAGATTCATTTGAGTTTTTGGCTTGTACTAAAACGATCCCCTGTTAGAGAGCGTGGATCATTACAAAATCCCTTCCCCAGCACAGCCGTTTTACACTGGTGTTAACAGAAAAACAGATGTCAGATAGAATTTAAAGAGCAGAGCGTGTGAGCAAACAGAGGGAGGGCTGAAGAAAGGTCTCCCTGTGCATCCCTGAATCATTTCAACACAATGTCAAATGACAGACCTGGACATTAATTGCCTTCCGCTGAGTGTGCACCGAGAAGTACATCTGCACACGTCGGACGGACTAGCAGAGACAAGTTCAGCGAGCTCAATAAACACATTCCCCTGACGAGGGGAGCTCTGGCTCTATAATGACTCCTCGTCAATGATTAACACGTAGGAATCTAGTGGCATGAGAGGATGTTTCCAGCTTCCATGTTTAGTGTAAAACTTTGTCTGTTTACGTCTGGAAGGAGGTGGGGTGGGGTCCAGTCTGAGAGTCTCGATAAAAAAACAGAAGAGGAAACATTTCTACTGCACAAAATTATCCAGATTGTGAGCCAAAACGTTCACAAACTGCCGTTGTTGTATTTGAAACTAAAACCACACCAGAGAGAATAAAGGAGAGACAAAAACAGATTGACGAGTGACAGACCGCCTGCAGCTCTAATCCGCTCTATCAATGCATAATCAAACAAATATTCGCTTGTGACTCCCTGCTTGCCAAAAACACAAGCGAGCGCCGAACGTGGAAGCGGGGCATTCAGCTCGGCCTGCTAGTTATGTGACCCCCATCCACCCACCAACTCTCCCCCCTAAACAGCCTCTCTTACTTAACTCTGCATTCCAGCGTATGTGTGCATACTCCGCTGACCTGAATTTCAGGCTGCATGCTCGACACACAGAGCAGCCACGTCCTACACTGCCTCCCGTCGCTCCCTTCGGCAACGCTCAAGAATGTCTACACTTCTCCAGGCTCACACAAGGCCTGAGGGACCCCCAACCGTTTTTTCTTCTTTCTCTAATTGTCTTTCCTTACCCTTCAAACCCAGCCCAAAGCTGTGTACGCACCTTGCTATTAAAAGTGTGTCCTGTGCTCTTGTTTTTAGGAGCATCAGCTGCTTTGTGGCGGTGAAACAAGTTTACTGACACAGAAAGGTGCAGCACCCTGCAGCGGCAACACCTGAGAGGGAGCAGGAACGTTCTCACCTAAATGTAGGTCTACGTTCTCAAATATCTCCGTGTGACAAAAAGCCTGAGAAGATCCTACACAGGCCTTACGCAAACACACAATCGTCAACAGACCGTGTACGTACGTGCAGCCTCGCTGCGATCGTGGCCGGGCGTGACCTGAGCAAGCCAGAGAGCTTCTCAGCGCCCGGTGACCTTAGGGTGGAGAAATTCCACATGTGACCTCTGCTGCTGACCTCCAGCTGTGGCTGGTTTAGGACTCTTTGTCCATATACAGCAGCCTCTCAAGAGTTGCAGCCCAGACTGTCCTGAGGCCACATCCACCCACTTCAGTAAACGCACAAGAACAGTTTGGACAAACCCAGTCTGACGTAAGGTTGGGCAATATGACGAAATATATGAGGAGAGGACAGAAATGTGTCGACCAGTTTTGCCACACGAGATAGCCTTATATTATAAATGGTTTTATTTTTGAGAGCAATATCTCAATATTAAAGTACATATACCTTAATTTTAACTTAAGTTGAAGTTCACTGATTTCATGTGAAACATACGTGTCGCTACAGATTACTGCCTGGCCTTCATGTGCCTTCATGATCCGAGCGTGTACAGGACAACATTCATTACTCTGGCTTATAAACTGCCCATGGAGGCCTAATGACTCCAGGTCACCGCACACACACGTGAGGAATGTAACTGACAGTGTGGCGTTTGAGGAACTACAAAACCCCGCGTGCAATCATGTGAGCATGTGAATGCCACACCAAAAAATCCAAACTGGAAGGAATAAAGAAGCTTTCCACTTTGTTTACATAGCTGTCTGTAAGAGACAAACATGACATTTAACTCTTTAAAGAATGCTTTCGTTTTTAAAAGCAGGATGTGGACACAGTATGACCTTAACTTCAGATGTATTTACAACGGCTGTGCAGTTTATAATCCACATTAAAATGCAGATTAACAGGATTAACAGGCCCATCAAAGCCTGGCCTGTCACAAAAGAAGATTTATACCTCAAAAGCAGAGAAACGGGCACAGATGAGTTTTGGCAGGAGGGCCAGTATAGAGTGATAAAGGCCCTCTGTGAGGAGCGAGCGCTGCCTTTCTCCTCCTTACTGCCTCAGGTTTCTGCTGACTCAGACACTTTTTAGGGGTGAGAAAAGAGAGCCACAATGAGGAGAGGGAGGGAAAAAATAACAGAAAAAACAGATGTGGTCTCCGGAGAAAGACGGAGACAAAGAAAGAAGGCATGGAGGTGAAGTAACAGGACGGCTCTCCCTCCCACCGATACGCCGTCGTAACTCAAACAGCTCAGTGAAGTGCCCGTCTGGCCTATACACACACACAGACAGGCACACACACAGGAGCTGAGCTTCACTCGAGGGGAAAGAGTTCCTCGAAGCCAAATAAGTCATCCATCACAGCTGGGAGTACGAGACACTGGGAGAGTAAATTTAATTAGAGAGAAGATTAGACCGTGACAAACTGAGTGCCTGCTCCTGTGGCCATGAAGTGCATGTAAATTTAAAGTTAAGTTCAAAAGGTGTCACACAGTTGCTGCACATTATCTGTCGCCTGACAGACATTGTAAGAGAATCCTGTTTGTTGAAATAAATGTGCAAACTTTGAGCATCATTCTGGCTGATCTCAGAAATGAAACCAAGAGCACCTGACAGTCATGGGCGGTGTCTGTGTCTGGAGAGGTAAAAATAGAAACTGTAAATCCTTTTTTCAATTGAGGGAAGCAGCACGAACATACCAGATAGAGGCCTGAGACGAGTGGACTCAGATTTCCTGTAAACAGGTGATATGTGGGAAAACAAAACCTCTGCAGTTTCGCAATGTCTTGGCGTTTCAAGAGAAGGAAACTTGTGGCGTGGAAGAGTCGTCATAGGCACGATCGAGAGCGGTTGAAGTCAGAAATGGGAAGGAAGCAATGCCAGCGAGAACAACCACACAGTAGCTTTTTGGTTGCACAGAAACGTCAAGCTGATTCTGTGCAGCCGATGCAATGATGAGAGAATAAAAAAGCAGCAGAGTCACCCTCGAGATGGTCTACACAGAGCTGTCACAGCCGCGCTCGGGCTGCAGCAGATAAGCGGGTTATGTCAGGACAGGCGACCCTGTGGGACGCTGCTGGCACCCGACCAGACGTCTCACTCTGATAGCAGGGCACAAATATATGCAGGGAGCCTCCTGAACGGCTGCCAAGGCAGCGGTCAGTTTCATGAGAGACACCTAGCATGCATATGAGAGCCTGATGTCCACAGGAAGAAGATAAATTTAGGCAAGAGAACATATGAAAGCTGTCACATTAGACACTGACACTAGCTCAAAATGGACAGATGAGTCAGAGGAGGGCTGGGTAAATTTTTAGACAAAATTCTTCGAACTTTGGCTTGTTTTGTTGATGCTGATATTTCCTTATATAATTCTGATATTCCTACAGAACATCTGGTATCAGTTGCATGTACACTCATCCTTACTTGCAAGATAACATTCGTAAACCACTATTTGACTATTCATAATACGTTCAGGGCCTTCCGGCGTCTGAACCAGACATTCATCAGTCACCTTGTCTGCCATGTGAATGTACAAACACAAGGATGGCTCTGTGCTGCACCAGCGTGAACCAAACACACCGACACATGACCAAACAAAGACAGTGAGTCAGGGCTCAAGCAGCAGCACCTCCCTGGAGTGGTGTTTGAGGGCGTGAGGGAGGTCGAGCTTTTGGAAACGATACCAGGACTGCCGTAGATTAGACGTGGCTGAAGCTCAGAGTGGATGCACATTAAACTGGTTGAACAGGACTGCTGGAAAGGAACAGGACTTTTCTTATGAATCAGCAACAGACAGACAGAGATCAACCGAGGATACTGAAAATTCCTTTGAGTACCATACCAGTAGGGCCGGAACGAATCTAACGTTTCGCTTTGAATCACTGTCTTGTATATTTTTTCTGATATTAATTCATTTGCTTTGTATGGCTGCATTTAACACATTTTTTGGTTATTGATTAATCTGCTGCTTGATTTCACAATAAATCGATAAATCTTTGTATAAAATGTAAAATTATTGTGAAAAACACTCATCACAATTCACCAGAGCCCAAAGTGATGTCTTCAAATTGCTTCGTTTGTACAATCAATGGTCCAAAACCCCAAAACTCTTCATTTACGGTCATAAATGACAAACAAAGGCAACAAATCCTCACATTTAAAAAGCAGCACGAGTTTGACAAACTTGATCAAAAAATGTATCAAATGATTAGTAAATTATCAAACTCAAATTTATTTTGATCAATCATTTGTTGCAGCTCTATTGGTCTCTAAATTGTAACAACACACTGAAAAGGGCCTGTTGCACGTCGTTCATGTGCTTGTTTTGCTAAACCAAGAACGCAAAACCAAAAGATTTCAATACACTTCATACAAAACTAAGGAAAAAAAAAAACCTCAGATTTGAGGAGCTGAAACCAGCAAATGTTTGTCACTTTTGCTTGAAAATAACGTTAAAATTGTGGTCGATTAATTTCCAGCTGGTGAACTTAATTTCACAAACTGCAACAGGAATAATACACTGTAGATGATTGTCCTAAAGCCTGAAGTCAACTTGTATGTTGGAGGTGTTGGATGCATTATGTTGCAAAGGATCACAATGATGACTAACACTGCGGGGCCTGTCATTACAAATAAAGTAGGTTGAAATGTTTCCACGGTCTGAGGTGAAAGAAAAACGACGGCAGGGTATTACTTTTAAAAACGCGTCACTAGTCGCTAAGAAGCGGTGCAGTGTGACCTGCATTTGTTCGTATTTTTATTTAAATGCTTCCGTCATGGCCAAAGCAACAGTGAACAAATAAGAGAAGTCACGATTTTACATGACACAGTGCCAGATGTTAAAAAAAAAAAAGTATTCTCTGAAAACTTGTGGCTAGTGATGGCAAAGGAAGTGAGTAACCTGATTATGGAAGACTTTACTGGCACTTGCATTTGTCAGTTTGACTGGACGTCACTTCGCTGGTAACCATGACCACACCCGTCCCCGGACGCTGAGGTAACTGTCGTGTCTCAACACCTGCAGTGTGTAATAATCAGCAGGGGCCTTCTCTGTCTCTCAGGTCAGGGAGGAATATGTCTGCACTTGTTTCTCTCTGCACTACAACACATCCATTACTCACTCACAGACATGTGACTGGCAAACCCCGATCGTTCGACGTGGTTGACAGTGTGTCATGCACACACAGCCCTGACACGCCCCTCTCGGCCTTTGCTCATATGCTGATAGTCACATCAGCTGTTTCCTAAATCCTCTGTAGCTGGCAGTTTTTTTTAAAAAAAAGAAAGCTTTGGGTGACCTTGATGCAAAAAAGCACCAAAGAAAAAAAACATTTTCCTGAAAGCAGCTCGGCTTCTTTGTATCAAAGAGGGGCTTTTGCTTCCTGACAAGAAACCCCTTTAGATCTGTAAAGTCACTTCCCCTGTTGGTGAAGTCAAAACAGAGCAAAAACAGACGTCGGTGCCTTTAATGAGCGAGAATATCACATCACCATGAGCTGAAAAAAAAACCAATGTTTGTGAACTGGAGTTAGATGCATGAGTGTGCGCGTGCCGTCTATGGGAGAGGGCCAGATTCAACCCGCTTCTGTTCACGGCGTCAGTCTGGGCCGGATTATCACATTACTGACAGGATTCCCTCTCTATACAAGGTAACGAGCTTCATCCGTAAAAAATGAAGACAGATCTAATCAACATGAGGGTGCTCTTTGAAATCAGCCTATTATCCATTTTCAGACACAACAAATTAATTGATTAAATCTCTCTGAAGATGACCCCCGATCCGATCTGGAGCTTTTGACGGAGAGGAAAACATCTGACATGTGACTGTAACAAAGGGTTCAAAAGGGTGCCGGGCGCATGCAAATCAGACAAACGTGAGAGAGGTCAAAGGGCCTCAGATGTCACCTTACCTGTGTTTCTCCAGCTCATTGTGCGACGATCTGAAAGGACACAGACAAAAGACAAGGATTAGCGTCAGGTGCGCCACAATACTACACAAAGACTTAAAATCAGATGAGAGTCAGGATGTGGTGTGATGAATAATCCCAAGGTGTGAGGCCTGGTTAGTTAATGTTTTGATCTCAACATGAGACAGATGAAAGTAAGAAGTTTGGAAGAAACAGGAGATCTGAGGAACATTCGGGAAAAAATATGTCAAGACATCAAAGAACTGTGTCGATTCGCCTCTGGCTTCAGGCTTCAAGGCTTTTGAATTTTGCTGTAAGCTGCTGCTGTACAATAAAGTTTTACCTGAGAGAAAATGTAAATAACGGGTTTTATATGCTGCACATTCATTCATTTGCAGAGGATTTAAGTGGAGCCTGATCGATGTATCCGTTGGTCGATGTTGGCCTATCACACATATATCGCTGTTGGCGTTCATGTTGCTGGATATGCACAGATATATATATTTTTGGGATGTTATAATGCAGAAAAAGATGTTTGGGGTCACTTAGACTTTCCCTGTAAAGTTTACTCTTTCAGTGTGCTGGTGTCATTTTTGACGATGAAGTTTATGGTTAAAGTGTAAAATACCCTGCCTCGGTTACATATTTATATCAGGCCTCAAAAACAGAGTACTGGTCGTGCTCTAGAATTAAGGTCACAAACACAAAGTGTGGAAAAACAGAGCTTTTTAAATCTTTTTCCATGTCTGTGTGACATCTGTCAGATAGTGTGAGCGGAGGGCAAAAATGAGCCTGGGAGAGAGAGAGAGAGAGCAGTATCTGTGACACTGCACAACAACCCCCCACCCTCTACACTCCCCCCTCTCACACACACACACACAAACAGCATGCACACACACACACACTGCTGGTGTTGCTGCACACAGCATGGACATGGGATAAAAACACACTCAGACGTCTGGAGGCCGAGACGCTGCAGAATTCCTCAGCGTGTGGGCTATTCCGAGGAGAGCCCCTGTCCTGATGTGCAGCGAGGACACTGCAGTCCATCTGAAACAGGCCCTCTGTTCATGAGACCGCCATGGATACCACCACGGCAATAAAAACAAAAACAGCAACAACAAAAGGCCAGACAGACAACAAGCCTTTTCAAATTTTTTTCCGCTGTTTGAGAGCCCTTGTGCTCGTGAAGCAGGGGTTCCCACAGCTGTGTCGAGGAGACTTCTGCACAGCGAAAAAAAAAAAAAAAGCGGGTTACAGTTGAACGTGCAACTGGGATAATGTGGCGTCTGCACAAAAACATCCCAGACGGAGCTCTGGATGTCGCACTGCTGCGAATAAACTTGATCCAAAAAGGACAACAAAGAGCTTTATGTCATCATGCAGGAAGTTTTGCTATTCAAACGTTTCCCCTAATTGGGGAAACGCCCCAGTCAAAGCACAGGGCATGACCAGGAAATCATATAGCAGATTGACAAGGAAGAGTATGCACATGGTTAACACACACCTTTACATGTTATGTAAAAGAATGATGTGGCATGCAAATGTCTCTGCTGTCATAAACTTGGCCCTGCTGATCAAAGGCCTGTGAATTAGCCTTATATCGCCCTTTTTATGGAGCATAACGCTGCCAAACGCTGCTCGTCCTCAGAGCACCTCGCATATGTTCTCCCACATTGGCAGCGAAGGATTTCATGGATCCAAAAGAAGCAAAGCAGGTTTTTTCATGTCATCTGCTCTATTTATACTTTTAATTTCACATCTAGCGTGACAAGGGGGTGCAGCAGGAAAGCTCTGTCTTTTTTTTAAGGAGCATTTTGATCTACGAGCAGTCTACGAGTAAAAACAAAAAGGAATCTCAAGCAGGGTTTCTTCTCTCTATGTGCAGACTTTTTTTTTTTCCTCCACATGCTCTGAATATTGCACCATGGCAAAACATGTTATCTGTTTTAATTTGCAGATTTAAATCATGATATCAAACGCTGAAACACCAGTTTCTGCTTCTACAAAGCAAAGCATTGTGCTGCTCAACCAACAGCCAGCTTCTGTTCAGCTGAAAATAAATGTAAAGTTCAAACATGAAACGTGTTTTTACTTCACTTCTCCCAGCATCCTGTTGATGTTTTAAAAAAAACTGCAGGAGAGTATAAAGGGAATTGGGGAATTTGCCCTCGGTGCAGTCACTAGAAGAAGTGTGTGTGTGTGTGTGTGTGTGTGTGGGGGGGGGGGGGGGGGGGGGGGGGGGGGGCATGCCTGGTGCTGGTGTGTGTCACAGTGTGTAAGTGTCTGTTTCAGCCACCACACCCACCTGCCACATCGCCACACACACCCTCACACACACTAACACACACTTTAAAATAATTGTGCTCCTCTGTCAGAGACTGAATAAAAGGAATGTGGAGGAGAGTGCATTGTCATTCATAACAATATCAGTTTCAAATTCACAAAAGTCTACGCCTTTAAAGGGAGTGTAATGACAACAGTGATACTATGCCGTACGTGCACTGACGTAACTCACTACTGAGGAAATACACTGCGCTTCCCTAAACTAATATTAGCCAATGGGAGATTTGACTTTTTCATCAGATCTTGATGTGCCAGAGCTCTTGGTGATGAAACTTCAAGCGAATGTTTCAGGAGAATTCCAACGAAAAAACATTAACAGAAGAATGACATGAAATAATCCTACGAAAATGTATTTACATGTAGCCTAGGATGTAAAGTCCCCAAGTTAGGGTCATGTGACTTCAAGATAAAAAGGGATTCATGATGAGGGCGCGCCCAATATTTGATCGATCAGTTTAAACCCTCTTAGAAAAACATAGTGAAAGAAAGGATTAATCAATTAATTGATCGAAAGATAATCGATTGAATTATGCATGACTGTCAGCTAAGAATCTTTGGCTTTTGGATTGATGATTGGACAAATCAAGTGATTTAAGTGGGAAATTCCTTTTTTTAATCTAAATGGCAAAACAATTAATTGATTAATCGATAACATAATTGGCAGATTAGTCAATAATGTTTACAATTAAAGGTTAACGTGCTGAGGTTTTAATGACCTTTAACCAGCTGTCCAACCCGAAAGTGAAACTCATGTCCTCCTGTATTACTTTATGGCCTTGCAGCAGTATCTGCAGGCTGTAACAGCACATGAATGGGGTCAAACTCTGCACGAACCCGCCTTAATGACACTTTAATGAGGAGAGAATGAAAAGCAATCGATACTTCCGATCAGGAGCTTCGATCCACGACGGCAACGGTGCAAATCTAAAAAAAAAACGCGTGTGAGGAGGTGGAGGAAGGAGACTTTCATTTGACATCACACACACACACACACCAAAACCCACATGAAAATAAAAAGGCATTTCAAAGCTCTGCACTGGTGTTTGAGTGATAACCGTGTGAGACAGGGTGCAGAAATGAAAGGTTATTACACGTCCATGTGTGTTTTCTTAGCTCGGGGAGGGTTTGAGGTGTGTGTGTGTGTGTGTGAGACAGAGAGAGAGAGAGACTGTGTGTGTGTGAAACAGAGAGAGAGTGGGAGCAGCAGAGTTGACAGTGTACGCGTGGCAGTGTTTATTGGACAGACCAAAACAGAGAGCCCAGCCCAGGCAGGCAGCAGAGAGATGGCAGTGTGCATGAAAACAGCTCTCCTGCTCCACTTATGTGCATGTGTTTTTTTTTACCCTATAAGGTGAAACAAATGAGGGGGGGATGAAACAGCGAGAGTTATATTTACCTATTGTTCTGAGTTTTTCTGGAAATTGGCGAGGCTTTCGTTTTCTTTCTGGAAAAGTCGCTACTGTACGGTAAAACAGACGCATACCCGTGCTCTGCCTCTATGGAGAGAAACAAACAAGACACACGTTAATGCACTGTGCAGAGAATAAGCTGTCAGTGAGTCACATAGCAAAACATGACATTGCTGGGAGAGGCTAGAGGAGCAAAGCGTGATCGATCATCAATAATCGCTTCCAATACAGCCATACAGACCTCCATCGAGGTCTACATTTCACACAATCGAGGCTACGTGAGCACGTTTGAAGCATCTGTCATTTTGATACAGGCTCACATTTTCAATGTCACTCTTGTTTACTCATTTCCGACGAGCTAACGCACAAAACACACCGCATACTGAGTGAACACAACACACGTCCTGTGACAGACGTACAGCAAACACAGCTCATAAACACATGACACGCTTTCCAAGTCATAAAATAAAGCTAGGATACAGGCTGCTAGGTCCACTTTGCTCCCAAATGTCCTGCCCCATGTCCCATTGTCTGTAAAGTGACATCATACCTGCACTATGTCCGGGCACGTTAAAACTTTACACACACACACAGATATTAAGCTAGCTGCCATCCTTAACGACCCATTCACGAGCTAAACGTTAGCTTAGAAATGCTGTCAACTTCTCAGTTAAGCTTGAAATACCTCTGTCTCTTCTTTCCAAGTACTCTGCAGCCTCCAGCAGAATTAAAAGAGAATTAAGTTCCATCTTGTTGTTGTCTCGTTATATATATATATATTAAAAAAAATAGAAGTAATCTATTTACACAAATGTACACGTCATGAAGTAATGGAATGGAGATTTTAAAAACTGTGTCACAGCGATGTATGAGCGCTGCTATATTCAGTTCTGAGTCTTGATGACTCCAAACTACAGTCAGTATCAACAGCACCTAACTAAAACTCAGGGGAGGTGACTGATCGCACCGTTGGCCAATCAGAAAAGCCGGCGGGCGGGCTCTCCGGGTGTGTCTTAGCCTATGAGCAGGCTGAGAACGGTGAGGCGCGATTTGATTGGCTTGACGGCGTAAAAGTCATTAGGGACATACCCTAGCAACAGCCCGAGCCGCCCGCCCCCTCCGCAGCTGAGTGGTTTGACACGGACACAAGCGGCCTCTGATTGGCTGGGATGAATTCTGGGCGTGTGTCATAGTTGAACTTGGGGTGTTGTTTTGGTTGCCAAATGTGATAACTTCTCAAAAAAAAAAGTACGCTTTTGGATTTGGAGCGTGAGTAAACTATATTCAACGGCCAGTCAGTCAGCAAGGCTGTTATAATATACGTCAGCTGTTTCCCATAAGAGAGTGTGACATAGCAGAATTACCCACAGGGTTTGTGTTTTGTATTCACTTCCTGTCCAACTCATCATGAAAGTGTTGTGTGAGGCTGCAGAAACTGAAATGGTTTATGAGCTCTGCAGATACAAAATGAGCTAAAGCATTAGTTGCATGTACAGAAGAATGGAAAACTTGAATTTTTTATTTTTTTTTTCAACCACAGCTAGATCTGGGCCAGTGCTGTTGTTCTGCAGCCCACAAACAAGTCTCAGGTTTTTGCCATTAAGTCCTAAACTTAGTTTTCTTTTTTTTTTAGTATTTTGCTAGTCATTGAGCATCTTTTACAAAAAGTAATGCCATTTTATGAGTTTAAACACAATAATCTATATGCATAGGTAATAATTGCTTTTAAAAAATCTTATTCATTACTCAAAAACAACTTTGAACAATTAAAAGCAAAGTTTTAGTTGTGTCTCTGTACTGTATGTTACTACTGTGACACAGAGCTGAAACACTTTGACAGAAAATTCATCTACAACAATTTTAGTAAGTGATCACTTGATTAAAGGTGCAATATGTATATATTATATAAGAATTGTGGTGGAAAATATTCAAAACTTAACTAAAATTATCAACAGAATGTAAAAGAATAACAGTTTTGACATTATGACATCTGTGCTACAAAGCATGTTAACCAGCTAGCCCCGGCCCCTTCCTGGTTCCAAAGCTCCTGTGCTAGCAGTGTAAACACCAACATTTCCCCGGTGCTCCAAGCTCCCAGTCCAGCTTGCTAGCTGCACGGCTAACTGAGCTAACTAGCTAATGGCAGCTACAGTTGGCAGCAGTCAGCGTTTACTCTGGTGATATGCTGTCCCCTTTTTGTTGAATATGAATTCAGTAGGTGGCCAGTTCTTACATATTGCCAAAAATATTCTAGTTTCAGCTTCTTGAATGTGAATACTTACTGTTTGCCTGACAAAACAAACGTTTATTTGCATGGGGAGAATATAGGACAGTTCAAGTTGAGAGGCTGAAGTCCAAGTGAAGTTGTAAGTGTTTGGTGTTACGGTCAAAGTCCAGTTGTGCACGTCTTTTTAAATTTAGTTTAATTAACGTCTAATGTCATCAGATTCATGACTCACGGCTGACTGAGGGCCAAGTCATGTGACTCGAGTCTACACCTCTGGTAGCACCTACTTCTGCCTCCGGATTTAGCACCAGTGCTTCATTTCAGAGGACCAATCCCAACAGAGTCAAACCTTATGTTGCTTCATTTTGTTTTTTCACTGTGTATCATGCTTCAATTGTGGTCATGAGCAAACGTGTCACTTTGCAAGAGCAATGAGAGGGTTATGAATATCTTAGCAGGAGTGCTTGAAGAGTCTAAATGTGGGCTGATCTGCATGGCAGGCAGTTTCTATGTAGCAACCAGATGTTTGTGCCTCAGATTGTTGGAGTGTATTCTGAAGAAATCACAAAGGCGTCACGATGAGGGAAGTGACTTTTAGTATGAGTGATGAGGAGCAGGCCCTTGAGGACCAGAGCCACAAACATTGTTTTTGTTGTAGTTTCTTGGTAATAAGTGTCACGCAGGATCCCAGTGGGACCTGCAGTGCAGACAGTTTATCATAGATTGCAAGATTTCAGTCAGTGCAAATTGCTGGTTAAGTTTATTGCTGTCAGCTTTTTACAAGTGAACAGTTTTGCAAGTGGGATGTGTGAATTAAAAAAAAAAAAAAAAAACCTTAAATGTGTAAAGCTGTGTATGATTGCAACTAGCAGCCACAAAAACACTGGTGGAAATATATTAGAGCAGCTAAAAATGTACTGTATCCATTATATCCTGTCTCTTTAAGGCCCCCCTCAGCTAATTTCAGTCACTGATCTTCACTTTTTGGCCGTGTTTGTGGTGTTGATGCCTTTTGGACAATTTTAATGCAGATATTGAATAAATAATATGGCTTTCTGTGCAGTTAATTGGACTAACAGACTGGGATGGAGGGACAGACGCCGGTGTTTTGGATTAATGACCTACCATGTTAGCATTAACCAGCAGACAGCTTCTGGAGCTGGTAAGGTCCACCTCTTTGCCCATTATTGCCAAGATTTCAACAGCTGGTAGCTACCACATTGAGCTCCACTTTGGCATTATTTTCTTTATAGTGGATGGTTTCTGCATTGACTCTGATCACATTTTTGCAACCACGGCTGTGCTGGGGCCGTGGCTATGCGCAGTGACTGTATAGTTGTGGTATCACGACCTTAAAGAGGTCACGACTGCTTGTTTTAAGGCACAGTTTCTGAATACAAGCTGTGAGCATTTATCTGTGGATAAAGTGTTTTGATACTTTCACAATATTTATGTTGCACCTGCTTTATAATGAAAAAGGACATGGAAATCTCACTTTCTACAATATGGATTCTGTTATTCGGTATTTTGGCAGTTTATTTACATCAAGCCAATGCTGTATACTCAGAGGTGTTTCTAATATTTCTAATTGACCATAAAGTTAAATCAACATCTCTCTGAAACAGTTTGACCCAGACTCAACATTATAAATGTCACAAAGGTAGGATTAATTGCAGAACTCTTGTAGTATACTGCATTTGTTTTTGCTGGGTGTACAGAATAAACAAGTGTATATGTGAGTGAAAACTTTAAAAGACATTCAGGATGCAGGTGAATGTCGATGGTTTGACATTTACAGAAATTGTGATTATATTTGGTCCACACAGCTGAAGCCATGCAGAAACCACATTCAGCTGCAAAAGAAACTGTAAATGAATTTATGTATATCAAGGGCTTTTATTTCCTGTTTTTTTGGCCTGCCTTCGTTTTGCATGACTTAATTTAAGTGTCGTCTGAATGGAGCGGTAACTTCTGTTGAACTCCTTTTGTGATTCACAAATATTTCGTTGTTGCCATGATGCAGACCTGGATCATTGATTAATGATCTCTCCTTCTGTGCAGTTTTAATTCACAATGTTCTCATCAGAATAGGAGAGATTTTTTTTGCTTTTGTCCCTCAAGCTCGATAGAATACAATGATTTATTTATGAGGAGGTATGACAGCTTTTCACAGGCGAATACCGTTCGCTTTCGTCTCTGCATGTACGTTCTTCATGGTGTTATGAAGACACAGTAAACAAGAGACCAAATTAGCTGCACTACATCCTTGTTTGAAGCAGTGCAGCCGCTGCACAGTCATAACGAAAATATAACCCAGACACACGTACAGTGCAAGTATTTCACAACAGCTAAGCTATTACATTTCTGGTCAAGCCTGATGCTGTGTTAGGACTACACCTCATGACTATTACCGGGGTAATTACAGAAAGACGTTATGCCACTTGTGCATTTCTTATCACAGGCCCACATATGCAGTCACGCCAATTTACTCTGAGCTGGACTTTGTACATCTGTAGCTTATTTCAGTCTTCGCAGGAGGTCACAGGTTTATTGAGTCACACGGTATCTCTTCAGGTTTTGTTGTGTGAGCATTTGTTTGACCTCACCCGGGGTCATGAGAAAGTTGACCTTGACCTGCCATGGATCTGTTATATAAGCAGGCATTCATCATCTTGAACATTGGTTCATCAAGACTATTTATTCACCCTGTATTGTAAATACTGAGATCTGGAAAATGGCTCTAAAACACTATGCACCGTACAAACGGATCACAAAGTACACAGTTGATCTCTTTTAATCAATTTAAATGCTTTGTAATAGATATTGAGCAATGTGAATGTAGTCGTTTTAATCCATTTAATCACTTTAAATCTTATTTAAGAGACAATGAGCATTACAACTGTGGGTGTTTTTATTAGAATTCTTGCTTTATATGTCTCATAATACATTTTATTGGTTTAGTTTGGTACACTGCCCTGTTAAAATAAAGGTAATAACGAGTCAGAGTGTGGAAGACTTTCAAAATAATAGCCTTATCTGGGAAAGGACTGTTAATATCACAATTATAATATCTTCTAGAAGGGAAACGGTACCACTGACGTGTAGACATCTGCAAATGCAAATCCTTTTGATCAGCAGAAGCATTTTCACCACCATAAAGAAGCCCAATCATGAACTAAATGGATCACCAGTTTTCTTGGTATCTATATTCATGGTTGTTGTTGTTCTATGCAGTGTTTCGAGGATGCTTTAATTTGTGTTTTTCCTGACAAAAAAATTTAGTTTTTGGAGTAAACGGTTCTTTATCTGCTCCTCAAACCCACATGGTGACGTGTGTTTAGCACTTAGCAGCCTAATCTTATGACATTTCATTTAAATATAATATGGTCAGTGATCATGCTTGCATGTTTTATGTCATCGAGGCAAAATAGAAGAAAAACAAATTGCGATGATAACAGGTCATGCTCTTAAATGCTCATTACATTATCGAAATTCAACCATCCATTGCATCATATGCAAGGAAATAGCCTTTGTCCCTCCTGCTGCATGTTTCTATTTATAGACTTATCATCTGCATGCTCTATGATCAGAGTGGCTCAGGCCTTGCATTGCTCATTGCCTCGGGCCTGTCAGCCAAATGACTACTCTCTCCACTCCTTCTTTGTTTTCCTCCATCTATCGGTCCATCTTAGCCAAACATCTCGGCCCTGTCGATCCTGCTGGTAACCAGTGATCCGATCTGTAATATAAACAAGTGCATTATGACTACACTTTTAAAAATGAAGGTCGTTATATAAAGTGAGAGGGGATGTTGAAGAATATTTGAATATTGAATATCGAGGATCAGCATTTTTAATATTTAGATTTAAGTAACTACAAATTAAGCACGCTACCATGCACCACTATTATATATTTATATTTGGTTAATTGTGAGCATAAAACATATATATATGTGTATATATATAACTATTTCAGACTCAACTGAAACTACAGGCTTCATTGTGGTCTTTTAAGGCACTATCATAATTTTCTCATTTCCCTTTCCCCTTGTTTACTTGTATGTTACTAGGCAAACTGTTTTGAGTTAAATTTAATACATACCACACTTAGGCCTGTGCTGAAACTCTGCAGAAGTCTTCCACATGTAACCACCAACAAGAACTGAGACTCCACTAAAGGTCCTTTTTTTAGGAATTGAAAAGATAATAACAATTATATTCTCCAATTCACAGTTATTTTTTAATGTTAAATATAAACAAGATAACTGACAAATACCTGAATTAAGGAATGAATAAAAAATGGAAAACACATACAAAACAGGGCCAAAATTTACAGTTCAGCCATGTGCAATATTCATCAATCATAAAAAGAATCGACTTCATGAGATGACAATGTCAGGTTTCATTCTCCTGCTCCGCTCGATTTCCATATTTAGGCATAACCGAGGAACAAAATATCAGCAACATGTGTTTTCTGCTTCCTGAGCCACAGCAGGCGGTCTCAAAGTGATAATCCCCCAATCAAAGTGATGTTCTCAGGAAATAACCCAAATGCTTTCAATATACGACTGGAGGGTGGTTCCTTTTTTACACGAGACTCCTCTGTCACTCTGCATTTACAGTCGAGCTTGTGGCTCATAAAACCTTCACCAGTAAATGGTCTGGAGACTCAGAAGTTACCCGAGTCTTATAGTCTTTAAAAGACAACGATAAATAGTCTGGAGCCAGGACAGACGAGCAATGTGTGTCATTAACAGTTTGTGTCATTTTTTTTTTTTTTTTACCTCTCTTTAAAAAGGATTGTTTTCTTAAGACCAAATCTTAATCACCACCATCTCAATGAAGAACCTGAGTGCCTTTAATGTGCAAACTGTAAGGATAGCCCACATCAATATTAAACACCCTTTTCCTGCAGTGTTTTCTTATTAAATTAGACATATTATGTCTTCAGGATCATAATATTTTAGGTTACTACTAGAATATGTTTACATGCCTTTAATACTCAAAAAAATGCATCAGTTTTCTCATACTGTCCATCCCCCCTCTGTCTGAGACACTCTCTTTTAGCTCCTGTCTCTTTAAGGCCTCCTGCTGATTACCCAGTCTGCTCTGATTGGTCAGCTCACACACGCCTGAGCCAGCACCGATCACAGTGTCGCTGGTCAGTTTTGTCGTGTTTTCAGCTTCCAGTGAGCTTCATTTCTGCCATGAAATTATGCAAATGTGTGACATGGTGACGTAGTGTGATATCGAGAAGTCACGTAATTAAAGGCGGGACTACTGACGAGGCGTTTCAGGCACTGAACAGTGTTTTCTGTGGGAGAGATGAGCTCCTGCTTGGGCAAAACACACTGAAGGAAAGGGAAAAGGAAAAAAAAAGCATAATAGGTCTCCTTAAACCATGCCAAGCCCTGGTACAGTGTGCTAATATGACTCCAGTGACTGTTGATCAAGAAGAAAGAAAGCCATTGAGAGACGAGGGAGGAGGGACTGCAGATTGTTTATCTTGTGGACACTGATTGTTTACTGACTACCTTCCTCCCATATGCTGTCCATCCTTTAGGCCAAAGGTCAGTTACTGTAGGCTGCTTTCAACCATCTTGGTTCCACATGTAATCAGGATTAGTCCTATTAATGCCCCTATAGTGTAACTGCAGTAACGGCAAAAGTCCACAGACACATTTTGCATTGCACGGGCCCATGATCAGATTATTGTTAAAGCTTTTTTTTTAAATACAAATCAAGCCTATAGGTCTCCCTGCGTTGAAATAGATGCTAAAACCCTGAGCTGATGGAGGTAAAGCCTATTACAAGGCTAAGATCAGAAATCCAGCGTTCATTCCCATACTGAACAAGGTCACATCGTATAATGAGAGCACGGTCTGATTAGTCTCGAGCAACATCTCGCGTTCACAGGACTAATTGTACGTCCCATGACAAAAAGGTGCTCCTGACACCTGCAATCCACAATTTTCCATTCAGCTTTAGCTTGATGCAACACGCCACATGGCTTGCGTCGTAGACACTGACACATTAGTCACTGAAGTTACACCTCAAATCATCCTCCCTCCCCCCCCGGTGTGTTTTCAGGAGCATCCTATGTGTCATAGGTGGTGACGTACCAGAGAAATACCAACAGGTTAACTGTCTGGAAATGTTCTTAAAGGGCGAGGTGGGGTGTGTATGCCTACCGTAATCCAAACATCCAATTGCGTGATCCAATGTGCGCTAGTTATCTGCCTTTCAGTGATCAATTAAACCAGCAACAACAAATGTTACTATACAAAATCAACCCTGAAATTCCATCATTTGTTTGAGCAATTTTCTGTCACAGTGAATGAATGTTTCAGCCCTGAAGAGCACAAAGAGGTTCTGTGTAGTCTGCCGCATCATGTTATTTTGATTTTAAGGCAGGGCACTCTCATGGTAAAGCTGGCAGTTTGCATCACATATCGAAACCTCAATAAGCCTGAGACTCATCTCAGCCCCGACTTGAAAGCTTTGATGTTGCGGAGCTTCAAACCTCAGTCCGTGGGCTTTAATTTCATTCTTTCAACCAGAATATCTCAGATGTATAGGGCACTTCACCCACGCACATTCACACGCACATATTGTTGCAGTCGGTCTAGACATTTTCCTTCCACAATCATTGTGGTCGATATTTATGTTTATGTTTTGCAGCAACATTTAGTGGTGTCCCTGTCAGCTGACTCCAGAAGGCCGTCTTTTTTTCAACAACAATATTTACCTTGTTAGCTTTTACAGCCCAGCTTCCACATGCTGGCTGCCTCGTCCGTTTGAATCATATCTACCATGCTTATCTCAGCCTGCGAGATGAGCTGATGATAGATATTTTTAGGTCACAGCTGGGTTTGTTTTCAGTGACATAGAAGGGTAGACTAAAACTGTAAATAGATGTTACTAAATACTTACTAAATCTCTTCGGTAAATTTGAGCTGGTTAAATCATCAACGCCCACAGGCTGCATGACTATTATCACTATGTGTAAAAGTGTGCATGTCCATTATATCATAAGTCATCTTTCTATCTAATTGTCAAGCAAAACTGAAGCAAACTTCTGAAATGTCGCAAAAAAGAAAATGCAGTCAGTTGTGTTTCTAACTTGGAGTGATTATCTAGACTATGCAAAACATAGTTTCATCAGAAGTTGGTGGTATAAGCTGTAATAATGGCTGAGAAGAAGTAGGTCACATACAGGAAACAAAACCAGTTTTAACCAACTCCCAATAAAGCTTTAAGAAGAAGAAGAAGAAGAAAGAAAACCAGCGGCCATCCAAGTAATTTGGCCTCCTCATTCGCCCACATGTTCTTGTTTCTATAACAGCCTTGTTTTTGCAGAAACAGCTTCTTCTTCTTCTACTTCTACTTCTTCTTCTTCTTCTTGAGTTGGTGAAAAATAGCTGATCAGTTGTGTACAAAAGCTCAGGAAGTGTGCTAGGCTTTAAAGCCGATTTTACATAGTGGCTTTGCATCATCACATGATGCACAGGGGCCCAAAAGACTTTTTTCCCATAAGATTACATAGTGAAAGAAGCCGTGGTAAAACAGTGGATACATTTATTTAAGCGTCACAACTGCCGCCATATAATTAGTTCAGTAATTATCAAAAGAGCTGCAACAGAGTGTGAAGAAATAACCGTAATTGTATCAAATACGTCTCTGTGTTGGGTTGCAGAGATATCAACTGAAGTGAGCATGCTAACCAGCTAGCCCTTAGCCACTTTGTAGGGTGGTAGTCCAATAGACTACCACATTGCAGAAGATGTGGGGAAATTGGTCATTTTATACACGACGTCAAACTTTTATGGTTTCATGCACAACTGAGAAGCTCTCATAGCAGTGAACAGGGCGACACCTCCGATGTTATAACCAGTTCTCATTATTCATCCATGGTCATGTGACCTTTTTTTGCCATTTACATCAACCTTTTCTTTGGTGATACTTCAAAATGCTCATGAAATTATGTTTATGGAAACACAACTATTGGTAATCATAACCCACTATTCTTTCTTTTTGATATTGTGATTCTGGAGACTACTCCTTGACATTTTTCGTGCACTGCAGTTTTTCCTTCTGCAATTTGCATATAGCTGATTTTGCATCTCTGGATCACTTTGTTGGTAATTTACTTGTCACCCTCACAGCAGCGTGTTCTGAGTCTGTACATGTGCATAAAGCCCATCTAAAAGACTCTTTCTTCCCCTCACACCCATCTGTTCTGCTTTCTCGATCGGTGTGGTTCTGCCCACAGAGCTGACGGCTGTTCACACAGCAAGAGGCTAAAATGTGGCAAACTATCCGTCTATACTATACCGATTCAGTCTTGTCAACCAGAATCTTTTTTGTGGCACTAGCCTGGACGAATTTCTGCGTCTGGCACTGCTCACCTGGAATCTCCCCAAGTTCCTGAGTTCCTCAGTTCCTCTGCCTCCCTGGCACGAGTGCTGCGGTAGAACAACTGTCGCTTGCTTCTTCGTGCTCAACATGCCACATGACAACACCATGTTGCTGTGGCATATGTCCTCCATGGGACCAGCAACTCAAGTGATGATAAAGCATGAGCGCATGGGGCATTTAGATATGTCAGCGACACAAATTTGCATTTTTTTCCTCACTAAATGTTTTATTTTAACATTAGTGCTGATTAACTAGCGAGGTAACATCCAAAACCACGTAAAAAAAAGAAGCTGTACAGCCACTGAAACTCTGTCTGAAGTCTGAAGGGGGGAGCAGGGGTGTGTGTATGTGAGGTTGAATGGGCTCAAATAAAACAACCATATCCGTGACCATGGCAACTGGCGAACTTAAGCTAATTCATACACTCAAACAGCGGGTCTCTAACAACAAACATCCTCCCTATAAATATGCAAACCAGGCCTATCTTCTCCAGTGGGTGGGCAGCCGAGAAGGATGGTGACAGACCACCCACCAATGGATGTCATTCTCTTCTGATAATGGATGAATTTTAGAAAATGAAAGCGCTCTCCAGATGAAACAAGAGGCACAAGTGAAGGCCCTGTCCCAGTTTTAGACTCGAGTCTGATATCCCACTGAGAGTCCTTGTCAGGATGTCTGGATTTACAAATCCCTGCCGTGCCTTTGCGTCTAACCTTGTTTACTGTGCATTTCCGTGCATTCAGAGAAATGCTACTCCACCCTAAATCTTTCTTTGAGTATCAGCCTCTGGAGGCTTTAAAGGTGGCTTTGGAGTTTTGTAGTTTTTCTGAAAACAGTAGCAGTGGTCAGTTTGGATGTTGATCACTCCAGAGTTTTAAAGATTTTATAGCCCTAAAAAAACATTAGTATTTGATGTGACGGTCAACACCACTCTCATGTCTGTTTGTTAAGCCAGGGCCAGGGGGTTAGCCTAGCTTAGCATAAAGACTGAAAGCGGAAGGTATAGCTCAGAAATTAACATACATATCCCTTTTATTTAATCCGCATACAAACCAATATGCGAAAAAAAGGGGCAATTTGTGGTTTTATGGGGAGTTATGTGCTTTTTTTTGCCGTACCGTACGCCTTCTGAAATCAAGTTTTTCTCTTTTACCAAACAAAGACAAGCTTAATTGCCTCATTAAATCACATTTTACTCAAACTCGACTTAAACAAAATTAAAAACGCACAGACACAGTCTTGGTTTGTCTTTATTGTCGTCCCCAAAGTCATAGTCTTGGTCAGAGCTGCTGTAAATCACCTCTGTTCTTTATCCACAAACTGAACCGTGAGCTCATTAGCTAACGGTAGCTAGCTACAGCCGAGGATAGCTGGCAAAGAGCAGCAGTTGTCACTTACTCTGCTGATATGCCGCCCTCTATGTTTCTGTGACAAGCTTCTTGAGCCTCTCCTGCAGCACAACCCAAAGTTCTCGCCTAAATATGGCTAAATATGCTGCAGGCCTGAAAACAAATTACATATACTGTTTAAAACATCACAACAAGACAATTCAGTCACGCAAAACAGTCATCACACAGAGAGACACTAATTAAAACATCCACAAAATATGTAGCTTTATTTTGGAGAAACTGTGGTTGGAGTATCACTCAGTGTCTTAGCTAGGAGTTAGCAACTGTATGCATTGGGAAAAAATGTGCTCACGCGCTCCACCAATAATTAGATGCATGCGTGTGTGAATACCTGCGTCGCTGGAATGTCGAGCTTAATCCTTTCATCAGATAGCTCACGAGTGGTAAGAGGGCGTGGCAGGGACAAATGTCAGAGGCAACGCGCCACTGTAATTACTACCATCTCTCAGTCATACAGCGTGACATGTGTTTTTGTGAATGATTGCATGTGAAGCTTTGTTTATACTCTTTATGCACGCACACTTGGATTGTGAGTGAGCTATATGTGGATGAATGTAGTTGGGTGTCTGTGTGCATTATTTTGTCCATCTGGCATTTTAGGCCCGCAGCTGCAAGGTACGGGGTTTGGCTCATATCCGGTGCTGAGCTGGCAGCGGAGGGAGGGGTGTTAAAGGGTCCGGACTGAGGAGAGTCATCACAGCTCTCTTCCTGCTGCACTCGTCCATTGCTTCGCACAAACTTCAGTGGTGTGTTTTCATGCTTGTGTGGTTTTGTCTCCGGCTTTGGGGAGGGGTCTCTTTGTGTTCTTGTGTAATACTGGATGTGAAGATTGATATGTGAGGCGCTCCACTCCACAAAAATAAGCCATCTTTCTTTTCTCCGTACACATGGTGAGGCCCCTGACAGGTGGTGTCCCCATGGGCCGGGGCAGG
Organism: Pagrus major; assembly: GCF_040436345.1. Lineage (NCBI taxonomy): Eukaryota > Metazoa > Chordata > Actinopteri > Spariformes > Sparidae > Pagrus > Pagrus major. Next base: position 14,939,401 of record NC_133215.1, read on the forward strand.
TAATTACCCCCAGGTGCTGTTCGTGTATATATGTATATAAGAACCAGCGCTGGCAATTAGGGCAGGTCTGGAGGGGCATCGAGGGCTAATCCAGACATGCTAGAACGGTGTCACCTTCAGGACCACCGCAGCTTTGAATTCAGCTCAGGCACTCGCTGGTTAATTTATGTTACACATCAGCTATTGTTCAGAGCAGCAGGAGGGAAACACATTCTGTAGTTGAGCAATGTTTTCATCCGAAAACAATAGGCAGAACCACAGATATGCCCGGCTGTTTTGAAGGGCTCGGAGAAAAGGAGGGCAATGAACCTCCAGGGGTGTTTTTATGAAGGAACCAAAAGAGCAACAAGAGAGGAAAAAATGCATGTTGGGAAAGACAGAAACATGCTAATGCATTTTTTATTCTTCTGCATGCACAGAGATCAGTAGGACAACAGTGATGAACAGGATTCACGAGAGTTGTTTGGAGCGTGTTTCATAAGAGCTGACCAAAAGTCCACATGCAATCCCCTTATTCATCATTTTTACGGGAGGAAAGTGGAACGAAGTGCAGGGGTTTCAGAGCAGGGGGGCAACTGAACGGCATTCAGTTCGAGCCCAGTAAGGCTCTGCGATAGCTGCTGGCCTCAGCAGACAGAGAGAATGGCCCACAAACGCACAGCTGTTTCTAATCGGTAACTCAGCACCGATGGCTGACCTACATTCTGGTGCTTGCACGTCTTTGAACCCGTGGCCCTGCTAGACTCAGCCATGGGGGAAGGTAGAGGGAATGAGGGAGAAAAACAAGAGGGAGGAGAGGCTGGAGTCAAGAGGGGTAAAAGAAACAACAGGGGAAAAAAGATGAGAAAAAGAAGGATTTTTTTTTTTACTTTTCTGTTCTGCTTTTATGTTATAATGGATTTTGCAGGTACAGGTCTGACATAGGTTGTGTGGCGTGCATGCATGTTTAATGACAGAGTTTGTCAGAGAGCCAAAGCTGGCTGTGTGTGCCTGCAAATGTTTCCACATCCCTAAAAGTGCAGCTGTGCACACCTAAAAAAGAGAAAAAAAGCAGGGGGAAAAAAACTCATAAAAACCGCCTGACCGTCAATTTTCTGGTCCTCTGGATGGACTTGTAACGCTTGGAAAATCCTCATCTTTCAAAATTGCTTTTCTTTGTCAACACCCTGCTGTCTATCAAACTTTCATAAAGTTCTGCTGTCTGCATCTGAATGAGTGCCCCCTTTCATTAAGGCTGGAGTGCATCTAGCTAGCATTCCTTGCATGCAGAGGAGGGGTACACCCGAGTGCCAGGGGTCCCCTGGTAATGACTCATGGCAAAGATCCCTATCCACTCCCACTTGCAAACAGGACGCTTCCCTGGGTCACGCAGAGAGTGCGAGTGAGTGGGGGTGGGTGTGTTGTATGGGAGAAAGAGAAAGAGGGGCGGGGGGCCTTCGGAATAAAAAATGCTGCAAATACAAAAACCGTTAGCTTTAACATTTACGCGCACACACCGCTAGAGAGAGGAAGGAACTGGAAGTGGGTCACTGTGTCTCAGGACTCTAGAAAAAAAAAGAAAGAAAATAGAGAGCAGCAGAGTGGGGGAGAAGGGAAAACTGAGAGAGAGAGAGTCAGTGGTGGACGCAGGCCAGCCAACTATTCACTGGATTGAAATGCAGCAACAAATCTGCAAGCAGAGGAAGAGTGCGAGGGTGAGGCGCATTAGCTGAGAGATGTTTTACTGAGTCAGAAAGAGAGAAAATAACAAATTAGTGTTTGCAGAAGCGTTACTCCTCATAGGCAGGGTTTCATCTTGTGTCACCCAAAACAGGTGTGACACAGAAAAGTGCAAGCCTCAAAAGCTGTTTGTAATATAGCACAAAGGGGCATGTTTCAGTATCAGTCAGTCCCTTTTTATAGACGCCATATTAACAGTTTCATATATGCAACAGGCTGTGGAACAAAAAAATTGTTTTTCTCTTCGTGCATGTTTCCGTGGCTACAGAGACTTGAATCAGTTAGTCCTCTTTCAAACAGCGTCACTGAACTCAAATAAGACGCGCAGATGGGGAAACAGATACATTGCAGACATGCACTGGGAACCATCTTTTCCGCTTGTGCTGGAGTTTCCTCTGCTGACAGTCGGTGGTGCAACTCGGCTTGCTGCACTTGTTGTCCTGCTCATGCTTCTCTGTTCCTCTCTGGGCCCTGATGGCCCTCCGGGTTCCTCTTGTTATTGTGCCGGGCTGAGACAAAAGCCTTGTGTCAGCAGCAGCACCGAACACCAAAGAAAGCCATCGAGGTCCTGTGGAGGGAGTGGAATCAGCAGGGGGATAAAGAGGGGAACTGTGCTGATATGGAGGCTTTTTTTTTTTTTTTTACTTATTCATGAATTTTCCTTCTCTGTTTTTCCTATGTGGCTCTTTTAATTCCCTACCCACATGTCATCCAATGCTTAAGTTATTCTAACCAGAGTCTTAACTTTTGGGCCTGAGTCTGACCCCTCCATGGATAATTCATTTGGAAAGGATAGAAGCTTTGATCCCAATGGTTGGTTTAATCTCCTTTGTCTTTGATATACTGTGTTTTTCCAGCGCTCAGCAGGGTAAACCACTGTTGTTTGTGTCGCTGCTGTGTACACATTAGAGTGTATCAGAAATAGACTGGCTAAAAGCAGCGCATATCTAATGGGACCATTAATTCCCATTTATTACATCAGGGAGTCACAAACATCATTGCTCTATATTCATGCAAGTGCATGTGTTGCTTGCAAACTAACCTTCATTATTACTCACTACTGGTGTTGGTTTTTTATTACATAAATGAGCAAATGGTAAGATATGGCCAGAATTTTAGAAATTACAATTTGGAAATGTCTACGGAAGTAAGCATGCTAACAAGCTAGCTCCAGTTATTCTTGTCTCTTAATACCACTTTTGTCGTTTTAGTTTCAACTCACAAAATGTCACCAAATGAAATATTCCTACTTCTATTTTCCTTACTAAACAGAAAAATACAACTGAACACCTTCATGGCTAACTGAGCCATGAGCTAATTAGATAACGGGGGGTTAATGGATAGCTAGATAGCAAAGGGCAGCTGTTGTCGGTTACTCTGGTGATATGCTGCCCCACTATGTTTTTTGAGATACCCTTGAATTCTCACATATTACATCTTTAACACAAGAACTAGACTTATTTTGGATAAATGTCTGACTTCTGTCAATGTTTTAAAAATTAAAGGTGTTAGTGATAATATTCAGCCACTTAGTGTGGTTTTCCAGCTCCCCCTTCCAACGCTGGTCTTCGAATCATCAGTTTCGTTGCACGACCTGACGTTGCTAGCGCTGGCTAGCTAACGTTAGGGCAGTAGATTGTACAAATCAGCCATTTTTAGTTGTTTTTTTCCCACAAACTGGCAACTACCAATACTGTTGAAGCTGACAAAACGCAGATACCACGCGATACCAAGGAGCGTTATACTGTTGACTCACAAACCTTGTTAGAAGCTGGACACAGAACACAGACATAAACAAAACAATTAGCTGTTTTGGTACCTGACAAAATGTTTTAATATTATTAATCCTCAATCATAATAATGTTTTTAAGGAAAAGTGATACTTCCCACAAGCTCTGCAGATGTATTATTTAAAAAATGATTTGTCAACATAAGAATGTTATCAATATGACCTTATTTGTTTGTGTTCTCTGCTTATCATACTCTGATGTGCAGCTACAAGCAGCAGCATGAGGTAATCTGATACAAGCCTTCTCATATGATGTTTTGGTTGTTTCACTCAACGGCATGATAATCATATTTGATGGCAAGCGCTTGTGTGTGTTTGTGTGTGTGTGTGTGTGTGTGTGTGAGTGTGCATCAAGGTCTCTACTACCCTCATTAAGTTAACTACGGATGACTTGCCAAGACTTGTCATGAACCTCTGTTTGTCCTGTGCTTCCAGACTGTGTGTGTGTGTGTGTGTGTGTGTGTGTGTGTGTGTGTGTGTGTGTGTTGGGGTTGGCGAGAGGAGGAGGGGGGGGGGTCAGTCAGTCTAATCCGCTGTCAAAGAGAGGAACAGGAGAGTAGAGGTGCAAAACAGCCTGTCAGTCACATGTGCTTTCTGTCTGAGTGGGAACCAGAGTTTGTTTCCTCGTGAGCGGTACATTATGTTTGCTTCGACTGCTCTCATGCCGAAAACAAAAACTTTTATTTACAACAAAAACTCAGGGGGAGGAAAATGTTAGGACAGGACGTTTTTTTGTTTGCGTCGGTGAAGAAGAACTTTGTGCAACGGACAGCAGATCGTCACCGCCGGCTCATTATTTAGCAGTATGCACTTTTAGCAAGACAGATAGTGAGTCACATTGATACAACTGTCGTGTTTCTGTGGAAGCAAACACCGCACATTGATTGGGCACACATCAGCAAAAAAACACGGTTCCCACAGAATATCGCATGATGTCTGCTCACATGAGGACTCATCATAAAGTGGGAAAAGCAGAATGCTGTACGCAGCGCGGCCCGTCGTGTCTCCGTATTGACATTAAGCACCGGTATTGTGTTTTTCTGTGTTTGGTTTGCGTGTGGTTTGTGTAGGGCTGCACCTCATAATGTCAAATGTTTGCAGCCGGATTAGATGCGTGATCCTTCGATAAACATCAGAGGAATAGCTTTGTGTATGTGTCCCCTTTCTGTTTGACAGCTGTAGTATATTAGCACAGGGACAGCTGATTTACAATGCTGATGATAACACACTGCAGTCGTACTTCAAACAAAGAGGCCAGAGACACTGATCCAGTGACTCGGTCTGTCTTAACCAGTGACAGCTGGTGGAGGATCTTCTAGGGGGTACGTGAAGGCCTCAGGCTGGACGTCAGGTATCATCGGCAGGGACTTGATTGACGGGACGAGTGATGACGATGTGTCTAAGTACACGTCGTAGTTGACGAGGTTTAAAGCACTTTTTTTTATCTTTATCACGTTAAACATTTAAAGCGATGATCAACAGATAGGAGTAGGTTATAGAAACAGATACAGAGTACATAAACAAGAGTTAAATGCACAGCATGTGAGTTAGTTTACTGACATCGTGTTGGGCCTCTGTAAATAAATGAATTAGAGAGTATGGTCTGGACCTGCTAAATTTGGGAAGTGTCATGAGATGACCTGCTGTGAACTGGCGCTGTACAAATAAAGATTGATTGATTGACTGATAGTAAACAAAAGAGTGACTAGCTAGCTAATTTCCTTCCTGTTTCGTGTTTTTAGAGGGATGTAACACCATTGCAACACTTCTTTATCCCTTTACGACTGAATAGGTCGCTTGTCAACGACTACCAAAACGACACACGTGAAGGTTCTCAGAAAATGTTCCCATCATCATCACGTGGTGAACATACTGAAAAGGTCACAGTTTGGTTCGGTTCAATCACAAAAACTACTTGGATAGGTTTAGGAAAAGCTCACGGTTTGGGCTGAAATCAGTAAGTTTCATCCGTAACGTAAAAAAGATCACCTCGGTTAAGTATGTTACCAAAATTAAAGACCTCAACTTTTCCCTGCACAGACATCGTCGCTCTATGTCACCCAATTTCCTCTTCTGCTCCCCTCATAATTTGGGATAATGTAAGTACAAAACTCAGCAAGATATAGAGCAACGGTCAAGTCATTTTAGACATTTTGGAAGGGTGAAAATGTTACAAGTCATACCTGTACTGTCAGCGCTCCAAGACAAAGACTGCATCATCAGGACTGTGTGGGCGTGGTGTAGTCAGAGATGACAGTGGCATCTCCCTGGCGACATAACAACTAACCTAAACAAAACTCACATTCTGATGCGTCTTATGAAATCCCTCCCCGTTCACTGTATAGTACACTTAAACTACTTTATAATATGTGACAACATGTGAGAGCCTATTTATTATAAGCTGATTAGGAAAATTCCTTTTTATGGCCTTTAAGCAATTCGTTCAGGATGAAAAACAAGAACAGAAGATGTAGAATAAGATTTTGTTGACAATCAAAGTCTCAGTCGAGGCGTGTTGGACTTGAGTTTTTGTCTGGAGCTCTCTCGCTGGGCAGTAAATAAATAAACCTTTTGCTTTGCATGTTTTTAGAGTACCAAGTCAAATTCAGTGCAAATCAAGGGAAGGGGAAGAAGCAAACACAAAGAGAACAGAGCTCACGTCCCTGCAGATATTGAGGGTTTCTGACGAGCACGTATAATCAAAAGCACACACAGAATAAAAGACAAACATAAGTGGCTGTAATTTCATATGCAGATGTGCAAAAAAAAAAAAGCTCCGTGCTCCTCGTCGCCTTGGAAAAAAGGCTGGTAATAATGCAAAGTATATGGAATTTTTCTCTCTCCCCTTCAGGGACCCGTCGTGCACTGTGCTGTCATTTACAGTGGCATTTTTAAATGTCACATGTCCACGAGGCACAGGATGTGACTTGACAGTGTGGTAAGTGCAGGCAGATGCGTGTTGTTTTTGCAGCACCAGACCACTTTGCATTTCCCGGCATTAGCAAATTATTAAGCTTCGGTGGCTGATTTGTGGACTTTTTTGGGGCATTTAGAGAGAAAAGGGAAGTGTTAAGTTGCTTTTTTTCCTGATCAGCTTTCCAGACTGACATCATCGTCAAGATTTATGTGAATCATTTGATGGATGGGTTTTCAGCAACAACGTAGCCACAGGAAACATTCTTTGCTGTCTTGTCGGGGCTTTATTTTTTGACAGCTGTGTCAAAGTCTCCATGAACTCTTGAGTTCAGGTACAGGCTGCATCTAATCCCTCACAAAACAACACTGTGCATACTGATATAACTAAGTCATATTACTACAAATCATGCAACTTCATTCGCAGGTTACAGGACACAGCGACTTATATTTAGAGGGCCGTAATACGTCAAGCCCTTTTAACGACTGCTCTTAACACCGTCTGCTTTCTGGAGAGAGGAAGAAATACATCACCCCGTGCCAAGAAATGCTTTGGTGGTTGTGAGCATGCCTTTTGAACATCACGTGTCCCTGCTGGCTCAGGAGGATTCAGTGCCAAACAAACTTTGATCAAAGTCTCCCCTAAACTGTCACCTGAAACTGTTCCCCGAATAGTTTCTGTTTGAATCAAAAAGCAAACAAAACCAAACGTGTATTTGTGTTAGTGCAGCCCTTAAACACACACACACACCTCCTTCATGAAACATGCATTTTTTAAATGTATGTGTAGCTGCTGCTGAAGCTACTCCCCCTCTGTGCATCCAGAGAAGGGTGACGACTGTGGTGTGAGATAAGAGAAAGGCAGAGACGTGCTGCGAGGCCACATCTCCGCACGCCGAGTGCCAGCGTGCATTTTGCACAGCCTACATATTCCTTAATTACAAAGCAGGATTCATTACTGCACGGATCACATGTCTGACCTCAGCGTGGAAAGAAAATAAAAACATAAAAAGAGTTTCATTTTGAGTTTCCTCTAAATTACACTGCAGCATATGTGCTCTCTCAAGGATTCGTGTCACTTAAACTGAACTAAAACTAGAAATGTAACTTCTGTCGCCGATTGCGTTGACAGTATTTACTGAGCCGGTTGTTTGTTTGTGTCAGCGCGTGGGCGTGCACGTACATGTGTATGTGCTAAGACGGGTCAGAGGAAGTGTGTTTTGTCACATTGTGTCATTACGTGGGTGAGCAGACAAGTTGACCACATGTGTCGTCGGAAAATTACAGTACATCAGCTGATTGAATCAGCCCATTTCAATAACCGATCACTAGATTGTTGGTGAAAATCTACCAAACAGGTAGAAATTCCTGTTTTCCATGTGGCTCATCGACACGGTATGAAACATGTGATGGTTGCCAACCAATTAACACCAATTGCTAGTTAACCACAACACCTTTGAGCGGCTAACACACCCTGTTTATTTGTGTTTCCTCTAATCCAGGTGGTTTAATGGGTTTACACTCACATGCACAAACGAAACTGGTGAGCAAGACATGCAGGGAAAACAATAGGCGGGGCGGTGGAAATACTTTAGCTTCCTCGTTCCCCTTTTGTGTCAAGGGGTTCACACACACACGCACACACACACACACGCACACACACACAGAAAAACAGAGCAACACTAAGAGAGAATTGATTGATTAATAAATTAATGAGTACAGATGAATAATTCTACATAAACACAACTGTAACTCTGTGTCCAGGTCTTATTTTATACTATGGGTCACTCATCCTACCTCAGGGCCTGAGTGCAGCGGAAAACTGACTTAAAAAAGCAAAAGCATGTAGTCTGCTGCCCTCTTGTGACGACCACAGCAATCTGTTCTTGATGCATGTTGCTGGAACCGACCCTATCAAGACACATGACAGTCAACCATTTCCTGTAGATGCCATGAAAGACAAAGAAGATAAATAAATAAATAAATAAATAAATAAATAAATAAATAAAATAATCAGGCCTATTACATTGATTTTGTTTTACTTTCATTTTCAGTCCTGGTCAAGACAGCAAAATAAATGATGGAAAATCAAATATTATTCATGAACACATACAGGCTTGGCATGGATAAATATAGAGGCTATCAACTGGTCAGGAATTGTTTTTGTTTTTTTAAATGTTGACTGAGATATTTTAACTTACAATGACACGAAACATGAAAAAACAGTGGGCCTATGAGTCTAACCTATAACATTTTTGTGAAAGTAGCTGTATCAAAAGCTCTGTACAACATGTTGAGGCCTTCAACCAGGCGCCCCACCAACAACTGTGGTCCAGGATGGGCAGGGCCTCACCTCTGAGGTAAAGGATGATGGCAACACCTGAGCAAAGATCACAGGTGTGACTCTAGATGTGGCGATTTATAAGCTGGTTAGCATTAGCTAGCAAGACTTTCCTGCACGGAGCTGTTTGGCAAACTAATAGTTTGATGAAGCGTTTATAGAGCAGAAACTCAATTTAAATCATTCACCGCTCTGGTTGAAAGTCTGCCAACTAAGTCCCTCAGTGGTGGATGTATCATGCCTTCAGCCAGGTAAGCTAACGCTTATGTTTGAATGTTTTTTTTTGCGAACATCACTGAATTTATAGCTAACAGCTAGCATGATATACAAGCGCAGCATTTTCTATTTAATGTTACATTTTGAACTACTAGCTACATTTCTCTTTTATTTATACTACTTTTGGAAAGAAAGAAAGAAAATAAGATGAAATTTCTTCCAAGTAATGTTATCATCACCATGTAGCAGTCAGCTAGCGAATTAAACTGTCGAGTTCAGAAGTAGGTTAGCTAGCTGGCTAACGTAACACTTTTCTTAGCTAAGTTTTTTTAAGCTAACTTTGTACTTGAAGTATGAAAGAAATCCAAATCTGACTTGCTCACTCATTTCTTATGCACATTTTATTTGCATTTTGGTAATTAAGTATGAAGTTTTTTGTTTATTTCCTGTCTTTGTCTGGTTCTCACAAATCCCCACTTGGCAAAACTGACCGTGAAGGCCACACACACACTACCACACATCACGCTTGTGTGTTTTTACTACATTTAACACAACAGACACGTGTTGCGGTGCTTGGCCGTAGTTAATAAAGCGACAGTAGCGTGTATCGCAGCCCGGCGGAGGCTGCCTCTGTGCGGCTGTTGCTGGGAGCTCCGGCCAATCAAAGCCGCGGCGCTGCCGTACAAGTACTTCAGGGGGCTGGAGAAGCATGACATCATGCACGGCTCCAACCCTCTCTGCGAAAACAAAGAGTGAAACATCGTTATCTCACCACAGCAAAACAGCAGTCGACGACAGGACCGTCTGCACTGTGACATCCCCGTCTCCATCCGTTACCGAATACGCGCTGGTTGCCCCCCCGGTGTGTGCAGCGGAGTCTGGGGAGGGGCATCCGTCTGTCCGTCCGGGCAATGGCGGATGGGGAGGCCACCGTGTCTGCGGAGCGGGACAGCGGTGATGGGGGCTTAGCGGACTAACATCCCACTTTCCTGCGCTCATCTTTTTCTCTGTGTAGCTTGGTATTCAGCTGTCGCCATGGATCCAGAGAAAACGTTGACTTTCTGCCTCGGGCTGAAGGCAGAGGAGGTAAAAAAAAAAAAAAATGCGCTGCACAGCTTTGCTTTGACACAAACACCGCTGCCGACAGCTGCTTCTGCAGAGCAACACGCTTCTTCCCTCGGCCTGTTGTTGTTGTTGTTGTTGTTGTTGACAAACAGTGGCCTCAACTTGTTCTGTACCCATCTGTCTTGTCATGTCTTCGTCTTTGCATCTGTTGATGTATTTCTGGGGACAATGGGTGCATGCTTTTTTTTTTTCTTTTTTTTTCTTGCACCACTGCAGCAGATGTTTGGTGAGCAGTAAAGTCAGCCAGGTCTGGTTTGTGTTGCTGTAGTCCCAAGTTTTACAGTTGTGGGCCTTCAAGTGCACAACGAGAGTATTATGGGGATTTTCTAAGCTCACTGAAATTCACAAATTTACAAGATTGCTGCCTAAATGCAGTCAGCTTCCTCCGGGGCCGATAAAGGAAAGCTGTAAGTCAGTGTATTATCGACTTAAAGGAGTTGTGACTTGTTGATTTGTGCTGCTGAAGCTGACATTTGATTTCAAGTTGATTCCTTGAAACGTGTGTGATAATGCAGCACGGAGCATTAAAGCAGGTTTTACTGCCAGACCATCACAGCCTAATCACATCTAATGTACAATTTCCAAACACCACACTGCTGATTCAGGACCCTGTGCGTGAAGATACTGTTTCCTGTCTCAAGTCTGTTATGGTCGTCTGAAAGTGTTTAGGCTTTTACAACTGTGTTTATAAGACCACAATGAAAATGGCGATGGCTTACATCTGGAAACTTTGAAAGTGCTCAAGGAGGAGGCGTCTATGTTCAGCCTGTGACATGTAAAACAACATAGACCACAAAGCCTCTGGCACTGTGAAGTGAGAGTGTTGAGGGGAGAGAAAAGGTGCATTAGTGACATAATGAGCATAATAAAGCACAGCAGTGCCTAACAGGTTGTACTAGATTTACAGTCCAAGTCCAACACTTTGTTTTTATGACTTCATATAAGCTTCATATACGGCTTGATTTTTTTTTTTATAGGCTTCATTGTGTCCTATTTGTCTGTCTTGAATCTGGTCTGATGTTGAAATTGAATTTCTTAGACCTGCACGATGACAACAGTTTGCTCAACAGTCTCAGTCTCAGGAGTCTTAACTTCACACTAATCACATATAAAGCCATATTCCTGTCAGTTTTATAATTCACATCCTCTGTCATAACCTTGATTATGTCACACGATGGCACGCTTTCAGTGCATGTTGTCTAAGACCACAACTTCTGATTATCTTCACTATTGATTATTTTGCTGAAGTGACGTCTTCAAAATGCTTCTTTTGTCAAACGAACAGTCCAAAACCCAAAGATTGTTAATTTACTATCAAGTCCTCACATTTAACTGACTGCAACCAACTGAACACCCCTCGTCCCACCCTGCCCTAAGGGAAAAAATGAAAACAGCCCACTCTAGAGTCATTGCTCGTTCTTGGCTATTGTAGAAACATAACAATTCTTAATTTCAGGTGATTATACACAAAAGAAAACATAATTATGATTATTATATTCCATTTTTGCCAAGAGGTCTACCCTAAATCCTGCACACCGGACCTTTAAAGCTGCATTAATTGATATTGTCAAACGAACAGTCCAAAACCCAAAGATTGTTAATTTATCAATTAATTATCAAGTCCTCACATTTAAGAAGCTGGAACCAGCAAATATTTGACATTTTATCTTGAAATCGATTATCAAAATAGTTTTCTAATGTTGTCTCACTTTCTTTAGCCTCTCACAAAGACTCACATTCCTCAGTGATTTCATGTAGCGTGGGTATAGTGAAGGTATGTGGCGGTCCCCTGGATACGTTTGGGACCCCGGGGGTGGAAGTTATTTGTGGTTGGTCTGTGGTCTCTGGGGAAGTCTGGATGATCACTTCACACCGCTGTGCCTGTACTCGGTGCCGTGTGGTGGGTTTACCACAGGATCTCAGCTCCACATCAACACTTCCCCTCTTGACTCCGACTTTCAGAACAGTATTGAAGCCTAGTGAGGAACCACATGATCAGAAACAAGCATACAGTTAGTTTCTACAGTTCGCAGTAGCAGTGTAAAAGAAAAAGTTTAACCGATGTTTAAAATAACAATTTGGCTGATAGCCTTTGTTGAGGGTGTGCCAGGGAAACCAAGAAATCATAAGCTACATAGCCTTACAAACTGACGGCAGTGACGTCATGAGCCGGCACCACATGAATGTACCGGGTGCAAAATTGATGTGTCACAACAGATAAACGTCGCCCGCTGCCGCTGGTCGATGTTTATCCGTCACCTTATTCGCCGATAAGCTGATTGCAGTCGACAAAGTGAATATCAGCTGATTTAATCTGCATCTTGATCTTGAATCTTGAAGCTAAAAGTTGATCGTCAGAACTTAACTTAGTCTTTGATCAGATGGTTTCTCATTTAATATCCTCATCGTGCCACTCTGTGACTGTTAATTAAGGTTCATGTCTGGCCGTCAAGATTTGAGCATGTGGGCTTCTTTTGTTACATAAATTAAATGTTTTGCAGAAAAATTAAGTTTATTTGGTAGCGCTACCAAACCTTGAGTATTGTATCAGCAGCGGCATTGAAAAATGTACCCGGCTGAGAGAGCACTACCTGTGAAGATCATGTCCACACAGATCAGCTTTAAGCAGAAAGGAGGAAGCAGGCAGTATGTCCTTGGTTAGACATTGCTCTTCCACCATAGTGTCATGTAATGTTTTGACTGATTGATTGGTTGTTTGTTTTTATTTCTGCGTTATCAGACGAAAATCTGAAGGATAACATGTCAAGTAAAAACACTTATTTCCGACATGTTTCAAAGATATTAAAAGACACAAAGAAACAACGACACAATCCTGAAATTAAAATACACATGACCACAATTTAACCTCATCATCCCTGTCCTAAAGTCCTGCATTGACATTATTACTCGCATAAAAGTATGAAATTGTTAAAAACCCCTAAACCCTGCCGGATCCTACGATTGCTCCATCATTACGGCTGCAGGTTGTGTGGACAAGGCCCTAACCTTTCCAGAAATATTAAATTCACCAGGTTGAATTTGTGGGAAAATGCTTAAAATGATGCAAGACATCTTGAAATGTTTCCATTAAATGTAACGTATCATCATGTAGCTGCGCTCACGTGTTGGGACGGACCAAAAGTGTCATTAATATAATTTATTCTAACTGTGAAGCTACAATCTGTTAAAAAATTAAAATCAATACCCATATCAACAGACAATGTTACTGAAAATGTAATTGTTTCATAAAAAACTCCTGACCTACTTCTATAAGACCCTCTCTTATTTACAAACTGTGAATGTGGATGCATCAGCTGTTGAATAAGTGTATATATAGTTTATTATGTATTGTTGCATGTTGTACAGCCTCAGGTCAGTGTGTGGATTCGTCTGCTTGTTGAATTTTGGCTCATTTTTTCATTTTGTCCTGTGTAAACAGACCGTCGTTGTAATTCTGGACCTGCTAATAGCTGTGTGTGCATTGGCTTGTATGCATGTACGCACACACACACTGCAGTTGTAGGGCCAACATTGTTCCCCATGCTGAGTACATAACCGGTAGCCAGTTGTTAACAAAAGAGGTCTCATTTACATTGCTGCAGGCCTGGAGCACAACAAGCCAGCGAGCCCTCGGTGTGTGTTCACATTGTTCGTGACAGTGGCCTCACATCCAGCAGCACACACGCTGGCATTTTTTCCCCTTTTTACTCACAGTGGGCCTGAGTGACATTTGCAGAGGTGTGAGTGACACGCAAAATTTTTGAATCTGCACAGTGACTGGGTAGCGAAAACGCACATATAGTGTTAATTTACTCTGCTGATGATATTTGGACGCTAACGGTGCCGATGTGCTAGCATCCATCCTTTTATAGGTAGGTTAGCCTGTTCATAGGTTAAAGGTTTCATTGCCTGCTGATGTGTCAAAAATAATCCCATGCGGAAAATGAATGTTCTTTTAAAATGACTGGATGTTTCACGCTGTATGTATGTGAGCCTTGTCGATTAGCAGATCAACAGAAAACTAATCAGTTTTCAGGCTCACACATGTTAGAGATTTCTGTTTTTCTCCTTTCAAATCGTTGTAAAATGAACATCTTTGAGTGTTCAACTGTTGGGCAGACAAAACCAGCTATTTGAACACCTCGGACTTGGAGAATGCACGTCCAACAGTTAGTTGGTAGACGGAAAAAATAATCTGCAGACAACTCAGTAATGAAAACGATCCTTCGTTGCAACCTTTGACTACTGTAATTCAGTTTCAGAGGTGAGGTACCTTTTGCTTGAGAGAGGGAGAGAGCTCACGAGGTTTTAGGAGTGTGCCTGGGAATTGGTGCTTTCTGTCTGCTCATCTCGACCCACAGAGAAGAAATAGCTTTTGTTAAAAAGCCATTGACCTTCCTGTCTCCTTGAGGAGCCAGCATCTTCAGACTGGAAAATAGGCCTTTAGTGGCCTTTTCTCGTCATGCTTGATTGTAGCGGTGTGATTTGTTTCTCGTGAAGCGTGTGCCCTTGCCAGTTGCAACACGTAGTGCAGATCTTCTGTTTATTATTCACTGTATCATTTTTCTCTCTCCTGCTATATCTTTATTACTGTATGTCTCTTGTCTTTGACCAGATGACCATGTCCCTGCGGGTGCTGGATGGGACTGAAGCTGCTACGGTAAGGAGAGCTCGACCTTCACAACCACAGCTAAACATTTCATACCACTGGATAATATAAAGCATTGTCCACATGAGAAGAAAAAGCCTCAGAGCGTAACCACGGTGGTTGCCATGGCAATGCATAATTATTTGTTAGCACTTCTCAGTCTCATGTGTGGTAACTATGTACATAACAGATTTAGAAACCTCTTCTTCTTGCTGCATGATTGTTGTAGTTTACGGTTGTGCTGAAGTGTCCTGAGCTCATCTCGCCTCATCTCTTCTCCCCAAAGCATTGAAATGTGTCAAACATTTAATATTTAATGTCGGCGTTTAATTCTTCACTTGCTTCTCGCCCTCACACCGACTTGCTAATGATTAAGATGTCACTGTAAAAATTCTCAGAGGTCCTTTCATTTCTCATTTCAGGTGGCGGTTCCTCAGAAGGAAGCTGACATGCGCACAGTTAATATGGTGTGAGATTTTCTACATTTAAATTCAACCTGTGGCTGCCCACAAACATACCGTCATCTAACAAGATAATCTTAAAGGTCCCGTGTGTAGGATTTAGCAGACTGCAACCAACTGAACACCCCTCGTCTCACCCTCCCCATCAGGGAAAAAATGAAAACGGCCCACTCTAGAGTCATTGCTCGTTCTTGGCTATTGTAGAAACATGACAATTCTTAATTTCAGGTGATTATACACGAAAGAAAACATAATTATGAATATTATATTCCATTTTTGCCAAGAGGTCTACCCTAAATCCTGTACACCGGACCTTTAAAGCTGCATTAATTGATATTTTTATGTTAAAGATGGATGAAATATGTCATGTGTAATATAGAATTATCACCCGCTATGAAGCATATTAGCATTTTCCAGCTCACAGTTTTGGTTTTACGGCCCACAACCGAGGATTTAGCAGCCAGATATTTAAACGGAGCGAAAATACAATACGAGAAACAGGACTCTATGATACTCCAACGACAATATGTGATATGTGCTGTGAATACAGATATTGTGCTATATATAAGTTCAGTCAGATGATAACAGGTGGTCGTGTGTCCTCTTCTGCTTTATCCTGATTAAAACCTCTAAATAAAAAAAAAAATAAGGATCTTAAGTCAAGAGTATTTTGTCAAGATTCTTTTGCGAGGGTCAAGAGCAACTTTAACACTCATACTGAGTCTGCTGTTTTCACTGTGGTGATATGTGATGCTGTGTTTCATCCACTAGGTGGTGAAGCATCAGGGGGGTTCTGGTAGCCGGCCTGTTGTCAGCCCCAAGTACTGTCCTGGGGTGAACAATCCAGGTTACCTGTGTGAAACTGGGCACTGCTGTGGAGAGACAGGCTGCTGTACCTACTACTATGAACTCTGGTGTGAGTCAACTGACTGACTTTTCTCCACTGTAGCGTAGACAGGCTCCTGAGGCTCAGGCTGTAATTTGTGACATTTATCGTGCAGTGCTGCCAGGGCTTTATATGCACTTTAACACACTGTGCAGCTAATTGTTGTGTTTTTATGTAACCAACCTGTTGTATTTTAGATATTTATTGGTCCGTTGCACTGCCATGGGCTGGAAGGAACAATATTCTGTTTTTTATGTATGCAAGTACACAAAGAAATGACAGTAAGTTGAAGCTTGAAGCTTGAGGACACTTTGAGTCCAGACAGAAAAATGAGATTTTACTTAAATTGCTCTTCCATATTAAGAAGAGCTTATAACAGTATTTTGGTTCTCCTTGTGATTTGATTTCTGTTGACGTGACTAGTTATATATGAAACATAATATGCAGACAAGCAGAGGAGGAAATTCAGAGAGGGACGATGTCAAAATCATTTCATGTCTCGTTTTCAAACTAATTCAGAGATTCGCTCTTCTTCGTCAGACAGACGGTGATAAAACATAATATTTAGGTATAGTTGATGAATAAGCTCGTTTGGTGCTTTACCTTCATTGTTGTCATTATGCCATTTGTTGAATTTTAACTCTAAACAAAAAAACAAAACACTGTACTGCCATGGTGAAGTATTTCAAATAAACACTAGGAGGCACCAAACAACTGTTTTAAGCTACATGTTGTAACGCTCTCTAATTGAATCTGATTGTTAGATCTTACAAATCACTTTGAAACTGTATGTTTTTCTTTGTCAGATCAGAGGATCATATAAAAAAATACATTTACAGATTAAAGGTTAAGTACATGGTTAAGTTTGACATTAAAGGATTTTTTTTGCCACTCCTCCAACTGTTAGCTACCAGACCTCAACCATACATACATACATATGGTAAAAAAAAGAAGCAGCAGCAAATATGAACTGAAATGAATTACTTGTCTCTAATATGTAGTCGCCACCAAAGCCAGGAAACAAATCTAAAAGTCTGAGTAGATCTGAGATGTAATTCAGATACCAGGTCGACAGTTTAACGTTCGTTTTCATGATGATGAATGCTCGGTTCATGTTGGATTCATTTCCTGTTTCGTGCAGGGTTCTGGCTGCTGTGGACGGTGCTGATCCTCTTTAGCTGTTTCTGTGCTTATCGCCACCGCCGGGCCAAGTTGAGGATCCAACAGCAGCAGAGACAGAGGGAGATCAATCTGATCGCCTATAATGGAGCCTGCAACTACCCTTCCTCAATGCTGGACCTCAGTACGTCTATTTATATTATTTTATTCCACATATTTATTTAAGAAATATGTGTTTTTAATTTTGGGGTGAACTGTTCCTTTAACGAGCCAAGTAGCAGACCGCACATTTGATCTGATATATTTCTTCTGTCACAGGTTTTCTGGCTTCCTTCAAGCTGCCCTCCTATGAGGAGGTGGCAGCACAGCCCAGCACCCCTCCTCCGCCTTACAGCTCCGTCTTTGCCCTGCAGGGAGGTGCCATGGGAGGTCCTAGCTCCGCTTACCCCCATCACCACCACCACCGTCACCCCTGCCCTCCCTATCTGGGCCCCGGCCCAAGTGCCCTGACCTCCTCCCAGAGCTCTGATAACTACACCAGCTGCTCCTGCGAGTCATGCTCTCTCACCTCCCCCTGCAGCACCTCCTTCTCTGTCCAGGTGACAGACGAAACATATGACAGCAGCCACATCTCCACACCCAGTGAAGCAGGGGGCGACTATGTTGTCATGCCAAGAGGTGTGGCGCACTATACAGCAACACCTTCCCCGCCACCACCGACACAAGTTCCACCCGATGTTATACCTGCAGTCACTCCTGATGTCATACCCGTACAGAGACGGTCCTCAAGTGGCAGCGAAGGAGTCTCACCCTTAGCTCCACCACTCTCTCTTCCTTTACACTCTCGTCCCTCACACCCCTCTCGTCTCCCTCTTTCTCCTCTCATTCTGTTATCCTCCCTCCCTCCCGGTCAAATCCATCCTCTCGTCCTCTCAGACCCACTCGGAGCAGTGGCTGTCCAGAAAGAGCAAGGAGAAGAGGCCTCACTTTGTGGTCCGATCCGCAGACCAGCTCTGTCTCCCCCAAAACAAGCTCTCTTCTCCTCAAATGTGGCTGTTTTCATGCATTGCGACAACAAAGAGGAGCACAAAAAAGAAGAGGAGGAAGAGGAAGAAGATGACGAGGAGGACCATTTCCGGCATCGACGGCTAACGGGTGACTCGGGCATCGAGGTGTGTCGCTGCCACGTGAAGAGAGAGGAGCGTGAGGAAGAGGAACTGCAGAAGGGGCCTTTTGGTAAAGGAAGGAAAGAGGCTGTGAAGGAGGCAGAGAGGGCAGACATGCTGCACGACAGCGTGGACTGTTCCCTCCGAGCAAAGGGTGCCGTTCAGTCACCACTCCTGGACGACTCCTCATCCTCCAGCATCATCCAGAAGGCAGGCGAGGCCATCATCACTGTGGAGTCCTCGTAAGCTGACGGCCAGGGAGATGCAGTCACACAAGTGGAAATAGTGAGATGCTAATGCTTGATAGCATCCACATAGATCAAGACTAGTAGGTGAAAAGTTGAATCACTGAAGGATAGTCTTGTAGGTCTTAAAAACAAGAGGAATGCATCCTCTTGTTTTCTCTGTATTCTAACTCCAAAATAAGCTGACACCTGAAGGTCCTATTTTGTAGTTAATTTATTTGTGGTTCAGCAGAAGGCATATCTTTTTCTCTAAAGTGATGAAAATGCTAATGAGATTCTCTTTCTCTGACTCCATTTTTCCATATGCTAACCAGATCTGTTTTTCCCTACACCCCTCACCCGTTTGCTTCTGATCTCTCCTTTCTCTGTCTGCATGACGCAACATTGCTGAAATAGCATTTTAGCTCTTGAAATGAATTTTCTTATAGTCAGTGGTTCCCAACCTGGGGGAAAGGACCCGTCTGAGGTTTCACAAGTTAAATGCTTAACAAAAAAATCAGTTTTTTTATACAAAATTATACACTTATTTTCTGGTGTTTCTCTAATCTAATTATGGATTGTTTGACCTCTTTGGACATTCAAATGAAACAATCTGATCTGAGAAGTGGAAAGCAATCTTTGGGGGAACTGCTCACAAGGTGTTGACATATGCAATGTGCGATGGGGTCACATCAATATAGTCTTTCATTTTAAAGGGTCACACAGCAACAAGGTTGGGAACCACTGCCTGATTTAGCATATACAAGAATCAGAAATGACCATGACTGTTTATCATTAACTGACATCTTCTTGAATTGAAATATATATATATAGGTATATATTCTAGGAGTTTATGAAGTAAAATTACTGAACAATTCATTTTCAAAAGAGCAGCTCAAACAAACTGTGCGTGGATCACTCTATTTACTTTTTAACTTTTGAAAGGGATTACAACTCTATGGTTGGAGGTCACAGGACTAACCTGTGACCTTTGTTGTTGTGGGGTGAATTTTTGCTTTCACCAGCCTACTTCTCTCTGTTTATCAGAGGAAATAATGAGAAAAGGCAACTACTATAACTTGTTCAAGAAGTGTGTTTTATACATTGTGTCTTACGTTGCTCCCTAAAGAAAAGGGGGTGCAAACATTGATTAAAATGTGTAGGTGGCAAAGCTTTACAATGGTGTGATGATTATATGTTGTTGTATCAGATTGTTACATGATTATGCTGTTTAATTAACTGACTGTATGACTTTGGATTTAAGGTGTTTGAACACGCTCCTGGTTGGTTGTTGCCATTTTTGCAAGGCAATGTAAATCTGACTCCTCCACGGACAGACTGTTGAGTTTTTACGAGGCAGAAACTTTAAGCCTAATCTCATCACTGATAATGAATGTAAAAGGTTATGCATCGCAGCAACAAAATATATATACTTAAATTGTTTACGGAGAATTTTTATAGCATGACGCTTGACTGAAAACCTCTGGAAAAGTGTCCAAAACTGCATCAAGTGCAGGCTTTGAGAAGACACTTTGAAATGAAGTGCCCATTGTAATGTCTGTCTGAGTCAAGTAACGCTTGTGAAGTGTTCGGAGTGAGGGTTTAAAGTCAGGATAATGCAGTTTATTCTTGCTGTGGCTAAAGATGTGGTCACACGTGCTTTTCTCTAAATGTGTTGATCCTGTTTTCTGATGTGAAATAATTTGTCAGCTGATGTCCAGTTTGTTTTACAAAGAGAGAAGTCTCTGCCTCAGCCGGTTGATACCCTAGATTGATGCTCTGTACTTCCTGGTTTTAGCCGTGGCAATAGCACACATGTACTCTCTTGTATTTGATTCACAGTACAAAATGTACTGAAGCTTAGAACAGGATTTAGAAAGAAAGAACGTCTCGCATCACATTTATGTACATGTGTCTCTGTAGTTCATTGACTAGAGGCCACTTTGTTGTGTCCTTGACTCAGCAAAGAGCCAACTTAATTGTCTAATGCCTGAAGGCAAAGCTTTCAACTCATTTAGAGTTGTGTGGACAGAAAACGCTTTCTCGGTTCAGCTCCATAACGCCTTTATTAGTCATATAACCGCAATACCAAAAAGGTTGGGACGCCGTGTAAAACATACATTAAAGCAGAATGCAATAATTTGCAAACAAACTTTATTTTGTGACAAACGGATTTAAGACATTTTCCTGAGCCCATTTAGTAATATTCTTTGTACAATCATGTGAACTCAGAGAGGCAGGCAAGTTGAAAACAAAAAGTGAGCTTTAATAGCTGATGTCTAATGAAATCCAATGTCGCAAAGCAAAAATCCAAAAAGCAAGTAATAAAAGACAGGAAAGTCCAAGGAGAAAAACTAAAGAGAAATACAAAGGACAAACCAGAAAATCACAAGGAACAATCAAGAACACAGGGAACACATGAGGAACAGGCACAGGAGACGCGTGGATGGAAACAGACAAATCGACAAAGAGTGAGGAAACAACAATACAAACTAAACTAACAAGAGGGCTGTGAACTGGGCAGTAAAACACTGGGAACACTGTGAGCAGGAAGTAGAAAATGACAACAAGACACAAGAGGATATAACTACAAAATAAAGCAGGAAATAACTAACCAAAAACAGAAACCATGACAGAGTGTATGTCAAAAAGGATCAGCAAGTTAGCACATTCTGTTTTATTTATGTTTCCCACAGCGCCCTAACATTTTTTGAATCGCTCTTTTGCATTGACCGACAGCGTGTCTCAGAGGTGACTAATGCTCTGACTCTCTATCCTCTGAACATATCAACATGAAAACCTTTCGGCTCCTGTACATTTTTTGGCTTAAGAATGGACAGTTGTTATTTTCTCATTGGGTCTCGCTAATGTGTGTTTCTCAAAGTAAATGGTGCCTAGATGAGAATAGACTTTCTGTTAGGCATTTCTATAGTTTACTGCTGCTATGTGAGTGTGTGTGTGCGTGTGTTTTCTGTAAATTGTGTATAGTCGTACATGAAATGGGCAAACATTTTCTAGCAGTGCTTAGCAGTCTCTTTATAAAATATACGCAGTATGTAGTACATGTGAGACCTGCAAAAATAGTATTTAGCAATAGTATTCACACTTTTTTCCTTACTCTAGTTAATGCTGGTTGATAGGAAATTAGCTGTTGTGAAAAAGACATTTACCTCTTTATAACTGATCCGTGAGCTGTGCTGGGCAGAGGCCTGTGATTGTACATAACACTGCATTTTGAATGCCTTTGGCTTAAGGTTTCTCCCAAGTGCAAACTCGGATTATCTGGTTTTACTTTAGCCTCATTTTGTGCCTCTCATGTGTTAAACATTACATTCAGGTCACAGAGTTAAGCATTCGTGTTTCTGTAAAAAAAAAAAAAAGTGACACCACTTACCGCTGTCCTGTAGGTATTTCCAGGTTCCTTAAAGACTTTTCTGGATAAAACAAAACATCCTTCTGCTGATGTAAAAGGTTTTTAAGCTATTTCCACTCAAAGATGCGAGCTGGAAATAACGTCTCCTGTCCTTCCTCCATGTGTATGATGTGAACCAAACTGTAAAAGCATCATTATTTGTTAGATTTTCTATATTGGTGTTTCTCTCCAACTGTTTATATTTTCATACAGAAAATTGAATTATTTGACCCTGAATCATATGTCACGTCTTGTTTATGCACATTTGAAAATAACATCTGAGCAGTGAGTCGTGTTATATGGGGGAAGTCGGAAGCGAGTCCCATTTTCTTTCATATTGTAGACACTATGAAGATATGTGAGTGTCAGTGATACATAAAATGGCTCGACAAATCCATGAAAATATTATGAAGTTATGCAGTTGATTAAAAATGGATGGCTGTGTCAAGTTTGTCTCAAAAGACGGAAAAAGAGGACAAGATTGATTATTTTATCATTATTTATTCTGATTTCTCCAGTACATGTTTTGTCAGTATTTGATTTTTATTTATTATTTTTTTGTAGACATGAATGCTTAAAAAACTAAAAATAGCTCCGATTGGTCGCTGCATTTTTAGACTTTCATTTGAAAATGTATAAGCAGCATTCTGAATGTGATCTTTATGAATTTGTAGCATCTTTTAGGATGTATTTATGATATATCATGATGAAATGTGATACTAAACATTGGAAAACATGCACAGGAAATAAAGTCTAGACTTAAAAAGAGGGAAAGAGATAAAGGAAGATCTTTTCTTCATGCAGTGGACTGAATATTTGTTTATCCAGATGTTTTAAACAGTCCTCGAGGATTCTGACAGTGTAATTAAATCACCTTTTTCAAAGACAGTAATACACAAGAGGCACAGACGGAGGCTAGTTTTATTCCAACTCTGATTTCACATCCAAGCCAAACTGATCTTAGTTCAGTGTATATAGAACCAGTTTGATTTTCTTTTGCCTTGTCAGCAGCTAGTATGTACAGACAAAATGCCCAAACTCTACCCTCAATGCCACTGAAGGCCAAGGCCTGATATAAGACTGTTACCTCGCTGAGTTTTGACTGCAAAGGACTGTTTACTTCTCCTTATCAAGATAGTATTTACTCTATATTTGTACTGACTTTATTTTGTAATGCCAAGAATTGAAGAATTGAGAAAAAAAAAAGAAACTCACAGAGCCCACATTGGTATAGCTGAACTCGTTTGCCAGGAAAAAACAAAACTCTAGACTGTTTGACTCCGGGGAAACAAAAGCGTTCACCTTTTCCTCCTTGCAGCTACGAGGCAGCAGGATTTATAAAAGTATCTATATGTGATTGTATGTGGAGTAGTTCAGATTAATATTACTACAAACTGTGGTGTTCTTTGAGGGTATCCTTGTGCAATTCTACCTGCAGCTCTTCAGTGTGTCGTACGCATGTGTGAGAGAGTTATCGTCAGCCGTGTTGTTGTGGTGTTAAATCATTGCCGCTTATTATTATGAGGCCAAAGTTGACTGTTGTTGGTATTTGTTAACATGATATTTGTCGATATAAATATCCAAACATTTTTATGTCATCACGAAGTTGATTTTCTATCTTGGTGTATAGCATAGAGATTTCTGATGTAAAATCCAAACAATGAGATGCTCTCACCTTTTTAAGCGTTTGTTTGGTTGCACATATCCAGGTGCTTTTCTCCAGAAGGTGAGGTTGTATTTAGGTTTCTTCCATTTGAGGTTTTTTCATTGAGATTCTACCACGTTGGACATCAACGCTACTTTATTCGACAAAAAACTGTGGATTTTGTGTCAAAATAAATGCTAACAAGTGCTACCAAATACATTTCTGTGCTTTTGTAAACTTTTTATACATATCTATAGGTGTAGCGTCCACAGGTACCAGCGATGTTCTGCTTTGCAACACAGCACTCACATTTGATTTAAGCAGGGAATGAGCTAAAAAAAAACACCCACTCATGAGTAGCTGTCACTGTGACTCAGGATGAATCATCGAGCACCACTCACCGCTCTGAAAGCTTCATCTTTTCAGGAGTAGACCACAGGAAAATGAGATTGAGTTGTGTGACTGCGTCTAGCTGACAGCACTGTGTATCAGTGGACAATCACAACATGCAGCATGAGAAGATTAACAGTCTTTTGTTTCCTTACATGCTTATTATATACCAACCGCTACAATATGCCTTGACAAGACCAGTCTGTTTGAATCAGTTCCTATCTCACTAGAACTATTACTTATTGTTATGATGTGGAGCTGAGATGTGCGTCCTCGAGTTTGTCTGGTTAAGAAGACAGATTCAAGTTTCAGAAAAGAAACAAAGCCTCCAATTAAAGAAACCTTTTTGATGATTTCCCCCCCAGAGAAGAGTCGTTAAATAACCGTGTGAGGTACAAATATGACAAACAGCTTTTAAAATAAGTAGAAGAAAAATGTAAAATGAATGACCCATGTAGTTTTGAGGAAGAAATTCTAATTTTGAATACAAACTAAATCAACAAACTTTCTTTGTTTTCATGACTGAATAAACAAACTGACCTTTAAGGGCAACACACTTTCATGTGGCGGACCCTGCCACCTTTCTAGCTTCAGACAGTGTTCTGGGAACCGTATTTTCCTCTGAGAACAGCTTTTTTATTCAATTATGGAATAAATAAAATATTTCTGAGTTTGTATTATCACGACATTAATATTGTAAATGTTAAAATTCTGACTTTGAATTTCTCCTCCAGAACTACATAGTGTTCCTTTAAATGAACATTTACACAATAATCATTTAAATCGAGCCCGAACACAGAATTTCACATATGATTGTTTGGAGCACCTACTGAGGTTTTTTGAAATGTAATGAATTGTATTTTTTTACGAGGCATTCAAAGATGAAAACATTAAGAAATAAAGTGGAAAATTTCATTGGAAAGTAAATAAATTAGGGGACATTGTACACAATTAAATAATATACAGAAGCAAATTAACAAAAATATCAATTTATGCCACATTTTGTAGATTAATTACTGCCCAAATTTATTTTCAACATTATTTTTGGTGCGTTCAATGGCATATTCATTTATTTACTGAGTCTTCTTTTTATGCCTTTGGCTGAATTCAAATTTCCGGACATTTGAGGGAAGTCTGCGAGTTCTGTCCAAACCCACAAGGGGCCTCAAGTGGACTTTCTGCAGACCTTTTAGAGTAAAGGTTACTCAAGCAGCTACCATAATGTTTTCATCCATTTAAATATAAAGAGTTGGCTGATGCTGCTCAGCTGCACGTGTTTTCAGCGCCATCTGGTGGTGTGACTTTGGATGACAAAAATACTTCAATGAGGATTGTAAGGTTTTCTCATGTACAGCAAATTTAGCCCTAAAATTAAGCAGAAAATTCGTATTTTAGGGGCCATGTTTGACAAACAAACAAACAAACAAACAAACACAGCACTGCTAATGAGATGAACAATCTGAGAAAATTAATTAATCAATTAAAGGTTATGTTTGGGGACATAAACTGGCATATAATGTGTAAAAGCAAACATATCGGAATGATTAAAAACATCAATGAGATCATTCAAACAGAAATGCTCCACATTTTGAGGATATTTTTCATTTACAGCAGGCAGGTTTATCCTGCTCTGTGATTGGTCAGGAGGGACCAGCACCCACCCCCTCTTCTGACCAGTCCCCATCCGTGTTTCCCCCCCACGTGACTCGGATCGCTTCTGCAAAGTTAAAAACAGACTTTTGTTTATCTTGCAGGCTGTTTGTTTGAAATGCTCTTTCCGACCAGTTAACCTGCCCTCTCAGTCTCGACTCTTTCCCAGCCGTCCGCGCTGAGAAGAGCGTGAAACCTTTTTTTTTTCCTTTCTTTGCATTTACCTCCTTCACTCTTCAGCATTTCTGCTCTTTGTAGTTCAACCTGAGCATTATTTTTTTCTCTGTGTGTGTGTGTCTTCAGCTGCACGTTAAAAAACGAGTGAGGACTCCTGTTTTTTTTACCCCCCTTTTTTGTCCAAAGATCGTCTAAACTCTGAACATCTTATTCTGCAGACGTTTTGCCTTGCAGTTTTTTTTGGGGGGGGGGATTTGTTGCTGGAAAGGAGGAGCGCACAGTGAGGAGGATTTTTTTTTTTTTAATCGAGCCGTCGGAGAGAGAGAGAGAGAGCCATGGCGACCGAAGTGGAGACGTGGTCCACCGCGCCACAAGCCGACGGTGAGTGACTGAATCCGGCCTTCGCTTTGTGCAGGTGTGAGGTCTCGCGGAGCTGCCGCTGGGCCTGCTGGCGTGCTCTCTCCCCGATCTATTGTCCCTGCATGGGATGGGCTGCAGAGCTAGCCGTGCTCCACCATGTGCTCTGCTAAAAAGCCACACACACACACGCACACACACATACACACATCGAGCACTGGTGCAACAATCAGTGCACACGGACGGCTGGTTTTGCACTTGGCGTTGCAAAACTCGAACCGAACTCCATTTGCTTTTTGTGGTATTTTAGCAGCTTCGGCTCGACGTGTGTTGTTGTGCTGCGCTTACATTTAACCCTTTCGCGTTTCTGATTGGACGAGGACATAACGCTTACTTCCGCCTTTGTGTGCACGCTCAGTGCATTCTTATACACACACTTTTCCTATGTGTACACTCTTTGTGTATGTGCATGAGTGAGATCGAGCCGTTTTACTTCCTGTTTTTTTGGTGGTGGTGGTGGGGGGGTTATTCTTCCTCAATTACATACTTGTGTGTCAACACTTTCTGTGTCAGCCTGGGTATTTAACCGTCATTAAGCTCCTTGGTGCAGTCAGGATCACACCACACGCCCCTTTCCTGCATGAAATTATGTTTTTGTTGAGCAGACGCCTCCATCACACACCAGGCTGTCAGTCTCACCGCTGAGAAACACAAGAAAGGGATGTCAACTCGATCGATCCAGGCAGCAGCGATCACTGATGGGTCGATTCTCTGTAATACACTCGTCTTTAGCGCGTACAGTGTGAGGGCAACGATTAAAACCGTGCCACAGTGGCTCTTCCTGACTGATATCCGAGCTCACGGCACACTCAGTTCCGTACGTGGTCTCTCCTCTCAGCCTGGCGATGACGTCGACATGTATAGCCTACTATAAGAGCCAGTAGGAAAGCCTTACATAATCTCTGCGTTGTTGTGTATTTAAAGCTTACATAAGTGGCACAAGTGTATAGTTAGAAACCTGTCCTGATGTGTCAATCCGGCGTACCACATGTGGGATAAGCCCTTGATTGTGTTTGCTTAAAAAAGAAAAAAAAAACCCACAATAGATTCAGTCGAGGTGACACAGAGGTAGATCGGTGCACGCCACACACCACATGGTATCTGGGATGTCATGGCGCGTTGTTGTTGCTGTAGAAAAGCCAGCCCATGCTTCAGTGCACAGATGGGCTTTTCTGCATGAGCTTGACCAGCCCGTTTCTCAAGGAAGGTCACCCACGCTTGATCAAGCTGTCTGTGTCGATGAGGTGGTCACACACTCACACACAGGCTGTCAAAGACTCTATTGTCCTGGAGAGGAAAAAAAAGGGGGCAAACAACCCCTCCATACGTTGTGGGGCAAGTCTGGACGCTGAACTCAACGGTGTGGGAAATATGAAAACCTTACAAGTCTTGAAAACGTAGATCCCACCTAATGATTCATTACTCCTGACCTGCCCAGTGAAAGGTCATGTCGCAATTATCCTCTCCAGCAATGTTTGTAAAACTGAAAATATACCGAAATCAAATATACAAGCAATCTCAGACAAGTAATCATAAATCAAAAGGTCTATACAAAAATGAAGGATAAATAAATGGTGGTAACCCCGTCTCCCTGTTGTGGTTTTAGTTTGAAATCCACGTTATTTACTGGGGTTAGACCGATTATCGACCCTGGCTGATCATCTAGTCGATTTTCAGCAATTTTCCGATTATCAGTATCTGTGATTTTTCTGTGATAAAATAAACAAATGTAAAATGTCTCGCACACTGTCCCGCCCACAGCATCTGATCGGTAACACGTCACAATTACTAGCCTGTAAACACTGAATAATCTGAATCCGCAAAGGGACTAGAAACTATATGCATCCAATAAATGTAGTGGAGAGAAAGTATTGAGTAGCAGAAAATGGAAATACCCACGTAAAGTACCTGTAAAATTTTTCTTAGGGACAGAACTTAGGTTGATTCCATCACTGGGTGACACAAAGAGTTTCATTTTAGCTTGTTCCCAAATGTGATTTGTTCATTGTCCTTGATTTATAATGAGTATCGGCCCTGAAAAAGCCACATCGGTCGACCCCTGGTGTTTACACTTAGACAAAGAAATCAGGAAACCAATATAAGACTGTACTGTACTGTACTGGGGCAACCAGTGATGGGTCGCTAGGTCTTCGCAGTGCTGAGTCTCATTTCCAGATCGTCAAATAGCAACGCGTTGGGTTAACAGCTAGGGTTCAGTGCCAACACTTTAAACAGTAGATGTAATTTGCTTGATTGTCAGGTCTTTTTTCAGTTAACATTTATTTTTAGTGCGGCAATTCAACACATAACGAGCCCCTGATGTGAAGTTTTTGTAGTTCTGACATACAGTTATGTCTTGATACAGTTCTGGTCAGGACTAACTGGAAACTGCACATGATTCAGTGACTTATCAAGGTTCGTTTCACTGCAAATAATCTAATTGGCCTGGGTGAGTTTTCGAAGCGACACATAGCAAGCCTGTGCTTTGATAAACAGGCCATATGTGCAGATTTAAAGCCTGTGTAGATCCCCACCTGTGAGAGCATTTACATAGCTCCTTAGGTAAATACATGCGTTAAGAGCATCATGGAAGAAACCCACGGAAGTAAATGTCAAGCCAGATCTGTTCGTGGCCTGCTGAGTACACATTATGTTATGGTCTCTGGCCCCGCTCCTCTTTTGTTCAACCCTCCTCCCTCCCACATACATTCATGAAAACATGTTTGCTCACACCATCCGTTTGCATTAAGTTCTTCAGTTTGGAAACCGAAAACACTATTAATGCATATCAGTGTTTTATAGTGCATCTGTGCGAGCTATGACTGATTGTATGAAAAAATAAACATGTTATCAGGCCGAGCCAGTCACTTTATCTGAGTAGCTCTAATCTTTTGTATGCCCTTTATCCGTGTTGTTGTTTGCAGCTGCTACAGAAGCACAGTCAGCAAAACTGTAAATGATTTCTTTTTTTTATGTTCCTTCTGCATTGATTAAACAAAAAGAGATTGTTTCATATGTGGCAACCCTGCGTGTGTGGCCACTTCCTCGGCTCATGTTACTCTTGTATATTTAAACGCTAAATCACCACACGCACACAAGTTAAGGTGATGCATCTGAAGCATGTTTTTAAGTCTTAAGTCTCCTTTCATTAAACGAAATGACAGTTAAACCCCCTGAGACATCCACACCCTGTTCTCCTTTGATAGCCAACCACCGCAGGACCACATGCAGCCGGGCTGTGTTCTTTTTGTTCCCTTATCATTGTGCAGATGCTTGACCATAGAGGGACACCACACATGTTTTTACTTAAGTCCGTCCGTGCGTGGGTTGACAGAGAAAGATCTCTGTTATTAGATTTTTGTTTTACCCTGTTGACCCTTGTTTTAACCAGGATGTTCAACTGAGATTGAGATTTGTGTCTGAGCTACAGTGGTACAACATGTGTTACATAAACTAATGTAGGCATGAAACGCAGAAGGGAGAGGAATAAAGGAAAGGAAATATATAAAGGTGTAGAAAAAAAACGTTTGCCCATAATGTTCTGCTTCTGCCTAAGTCCTTGCAAACAAACAACTTTCTTCAGTCAGTGCGAGTCGGATCACTTACTGCTAACGTCTAACTATAAACAGTTTACACCGACATTTCATCAACAGTTGATATATTGCCCACGTTGCTGGCAGTTTCTTGAGATATTTGTTAAGATGCACAGGAAATTTAAAAGCTTACTGAATCTAAATCAAAGCACTTTGCGTGTATGTTTTTGACAGAAGGCCTTTAAAACAATGTTGTGTCATCTGCGTAACAGTCAAAATCTACAAGTAACTTTTAACTATCTATGAAACGATCTCAATTTAATACTGATGCCGACTGAACGCGACCTACATAAGCAAACAAGACCATCCGCGAGAAGATTCACTATTTCACTATGTCGGACCAATCCAAGATCAAGGAGGAACCTTTGGAGGGAACTGTTGCATTTCCTCCGCAAGGACCGGGGTCTAAATTAAGTTCCAGGGACATTATTGACCCCTGAAAAAACTACTTTAAAACAGTGGAAGATCTCTTACGACGCTTCAAACCGGTTGCATATGACAGATGGACCAGCATTGTTGACTGTGGTGGAAACGATGACGACAACACGCTGAAGGAACCTTTTAGTACCTTGAAAGTAGTTAATGGGACTTAAAGTTACTTTTATTTTTACTGTGGCTGGAAACGTGTCTTTCAATTTTAAAGCGAGCACAGAGAATCTTCTCCAGCTTTTACGTGTGAAGCTCTTCTCATAAATCATGAAGAGAGACAAAAAATGTTGCTGCATTTCAATAATTCACCCAAAAATGAACACTGCATACTTGAAGTTACTGTAAGTCTTGTAAACTAGGCCTGGCCCTGAGGAGGAATGTGATCCACTGACCTCCCTCTCGCTTATAAACACTGCTACTGTACAGAGACCTGAAGCTAAACACCTTGACACTGTGGAGAGCTCCCACACGGCTTATAGA
This sequence comes from Pagrus major, assembly GCF_040436345.1. NCBI lineage: Eukaryota > Metazoa > Chordata > Actinopteri > Spariformes > Sparidae > Pagrus > Pagrus major. The sequence goes on from NC_133215.1 coordinate 14,970,201, forward strand.
CCAGAGGTCCTCTGCTGGTCTGCAGCTGACTGTGTTTTGAAAAACTGGTTAACTGTGTGGGCGGTTTCGAAAACCATCATGACAGCGTTGTGTGGTTTGGTGTTCATTTTGGTGTGCTGTGGTGGGCGTGCAGGGTTAAAGACAACAGAGTGAGTTTGTCGCAGCAGCTGTAAGCGACTGTGACCGTGACTTACAGACCTTAAAGTAACGACTCGTTGCAAAAAAGTTCTGCGTTACAGAGGCACACGATAAGAACTTAGTTCGGTTGCATTTTCTGCTGCTTATTTTGCAACTCTTTGTCTTGGCAAACACCTCTGACTTTTTTCGGCCTTCCCATTTTTCTGCTTCTTCCCGATTGGCCGGTTGTGTGTTTGGCAGTGTGGCCTACTTAAGTGGAAAGAGGAGGAGCAGGGGGGGGAGGAGATGACACATGGTTGCCTGTTTACAGATTTTGAAGGCCAAGGGTGTGGTGCTGGTCTTACTGCAACAGGTTAATGCAGGGAGGCGTCCTGCTTTACTCAGAGGTGCTTCCTTTCATTTGTTAATCACACTCCCAAGCTGAAGTCTGAGATCTGTTGAATAACTTTTTAGTAGATTTACTTTTCTTCTTCTACACCAGAAGTATGATACTTACACTACTTGTAACTTTTCCAGCACACACTTTTTTAGATTGTTAGTTTTATCTGTGGCTTGGACCTTTTCCCCTCTCCTCGCTCTGTGTATTTTCTACATGTCCTGTAATCTATAGGGCCATAACTCCTCAAACTGCCATTTGGGGCCCATGCAAGTATTCATTACACCCTCAGACATTCCTCCTCCTCCTGCTTTTCCCTTCTCTCCTACAGCTCTGTGTCATGTGACCACCCATGGACCCAACCATGCCATATGTAGTCAGGTCCACTCTGGCTGCTGCGGAGCGATCGCGAGAAGACGGAGGAGTACAAAAATAATGTAGTGTCAGCATTTCTGCGCCATGTGTTCCCCTTTGCTCCCTCCCTTCCTCCTCCCATGCCTGCAGGAGCGCTCCAGTCCCACTTGTTGTTGTTTCTGTCTCTACAAGAAGCCACCTGGGTAGACGTTTTATGACTAAATACAGTGTTTTCTACACACCCACAGAAGAGTAGCAAAAAAGTTGCTCGTTATTTAAGTTAGATGGCACTTGTAACGCCTGCTGATAGAGCTGGTGAGTTTCACAAGAATGCGTGTGTGAATTGAATTCTGCCATCTTCTTGTGTTATGCTGCGGGTGCTACGCGACCTTTGGCTCGACGTGCAAAACATGGCCGTGACATGTGGAGGTGGCTGGAGCACACATGCAGTCAGACAGCATTGTTTTCACGCCTTGAACCGGTGTTGCTGTTGTGTGAAAGTGTTTGAGCAGTTGTGCTGAATGCACTGAGATGACCTGATTGTGCAGACAATCAAAGCTAAACAATATAAGCAAGTTGAACACAAACAAAGTGTTGTCTCATTATAGATATGAGCTGAATGTTTAATCTACAGCAATAATGTGCAGAATGTTGCCATGTCTTTTCACTTGTCGGCGGACATTAACCTTGTTTAAATAAAGTTTTTTTTTAACTGGAGATTTTTAATAACATTGTTTCAGAAGCGGTAAATCCATTTACTAGTGTAGATGAGATAAAATCTCTCTGGATCATCTGAAATATAGTTTAGATTATTAGCAGTGGTGGAGAGTAAATACTCAAGTATTTTTATTATTTGAGGTACTTAGGTTTACTTGAGTATTTCCATTTAATGCTACTTTAGGGTAGACGATTATCAGGGCCGATATTCATCATTTTTCATCATTTTTCAACACATTAATGCATGAAAAGTTTTAATCCAATAATATAGTAAACAGTATTATGAAATAGGCCATTCTGGATGAGTAAGTATCTTTTGATGCTAATACTTTTGTATTTCTACTTAAGTAAACATTTGAATGCAGGACTAAAGGTCCTGTAGTATCCATGATTTCACCTCTTGAGCATGGTTTGTCCTAATTTTTCTCCTCTGCCTCTTCGCCATTGGCAACTTGGTGTCAGAAAAATGCTGCTAAGTCATAACAACGGTTTGTATATCAACAGAGAGGTAATTCTTATCACACAGGCGCAGAACGTACAAGCTTGTTGGCCGACAGCTGTGGTCTTTGCAGTTTGTTTACGTGCAGCTTTTTGGCCGAGATACAGGAGATGTGAGGCAACGCAACAGTCTGCGCTCGTCGCAGCTACCTCTTTTATGTCTGTTTAGTGTGAGACTTGAAACAGTGTGGTATTGATCCGAGTCCTTATTCGACCACTAATTATAAATATTTTTTGGACACGGAGACAAAATAATCTCTAGTAGTAATGCACATATTTCAGACTTTTTTGTTTGGTTTACATTCTTGCTCTTGTCACCCAAGTGACATTAAAGATATACATCGATCAGTCAAAACATTGAAAGGGCTCACAGGTGAAGTGGAAAACAGTGATCATGTCGTTACAGTACAGTGGCCTGCTCGGAAACCTTGCGGGCGTTCATTTGGATGCCACTTGACATGCACCACCAATCCAAATGACATTGCAGAGCAAATACACCCCCTTATGACAACAGCACTACTCAAAGACGATGCATCCTGCTAGACCACAAAAACCTGCTGAGAAATGGCCCGAAGAACATGACAAAGAGATCAAGGCCTCGGCCTTCAAATTCCCCAAATCCCATTCCGATCGAGCATCTGTGAGATGTGCCAGAACAAGACCGACCCATGGAGGCTCCACCCCCCCAACCCACTGGACTTAAAGCATCCCCAACCAACGCCCTGCTGCTAGACACCACATGACGCCCAAAGAGGTCCTGTGTCCATGTCTCGATGGGTCAGAGCCGAGTTCAATCCAAGGTCGGGCCTCCATGGTCTGCTACAGTGTTTGGAGGAGTGGTGCGTGTCAAGCGGCATCCCAAGGTGTCTCAGCAGATCATTGCATTGTAACGAGATGATCAGTCGCCTCATTGTCCTATTAATACTGTGTCTGATCAGTGTAGGTGTACACTACAAGGCAAGAATCAGACCCCTAACCTAAACTATGTTCATAAGAATAGAAACTGGCCAAAGGGATTTGGTCCTATTCAGCCTCAAGAGGATCGTTGAGGTCCAACGTGGCTGATTCATCATGACCACAACCTCAGAGGCGTTGGATGGGGCGGATGGTCAGGGTTGTGAGCCAGCCAGTCGGGTTCCTTCACACCAAAAAACAACTTTTTGGACTAAGCATAGTCTATGATGGGATTTTTATGTCTTCCCGAAACTGTTGCTGTTGTGTCAACTTTTAGCCACATAGTGTACCAATAATGTCTCCACTGACTTGCACAGTTTTATGGCAGTATAATAACAATCATCATTAACGGCCATCATCTGTTCTAATTTTCTGACCGCAGGAATGTTCTCTTTCGACGAGAAACTGGCAGACGCTAACCGTGCCTACAGCGGTGACGAAGATGCGCTGAATGACGCAGAGGTGAACGGCAACTGGACGCCTCAGGAGAAAGCGCTCCACGAGGCGCGACTCAAAGCCAAAGCCAAGCGCCGCCTGCGCAAGTCCTCGTCCCGCAACTCTACCAGCGAGTCCTTCTCCGAGTCGGGAGATGTGCCAGGGGGTGACCCAAACAGTCCAAAGGGCAAAGTCAACACCAATGACCGAAAGTCCAGGACGGGCAAAGGCCGAGGCCTGCCCAAAAAAGGTATGTTTGGTGTATGCATCTTTCTACTTTTTTAGTTTTTCAGAAGCTGCCACAGACTTTTTACAGAAACAGTGAAGGAGAAGCAGCTACTGTTGACAGTATCTAATTGGTGGTTTGTCTGGTTGTGTGCAGGTGGGGCAGGTGGTAAAGGAGTTTGGGGGGCTGCTGGGCTGGTTTATGAAGTCGAGGAGCCTGATGTACGGGACCCAAACTATGATGAATCTTCTCAGGTGAGTGAGTGTAGCAGACTTGTCTGGATTGTGAACTCTTCATAGAGTAATATGTATATTATTCTGTCTTAATTAGACAGATGGCAGTAGAGAGATGACATAAGGGGTGAGAGAGAGAGATGGGAAACTGAATGCAACAAAGGTCCCTGCTGGGATGTGATCAGGCAGCGTCATGGCTTATGTCGACTAAGTCTTGTTTGGAAAATGCTTGATTTAAACTGTAATGCTTTCAGGCTAAGGAATACACTTGAATTATTTTCTCATTTAATTGATTCATCATGGGGTCTGTAATTTTTGTCCAAGGTGACATTTTCAAATTGCTCATTTTGTTCAGGCCACAGTTCAAACCTGAAGACTTATCTGAAGAAATAGGACATTATTGACTGAAAAATGACTCCCAACATGAATCGATCAAACTAGTTGCAGATTATTAACCAACTAATCGATTAGTCGTTACAACTGGACATATTAAAGGGAAAGGTCTTCTTTTTGGTGCACTCTGGAAGTTGACGGTTTAATTTTCAAAGTGTTTGCATTACCTGTGCATCAGCAACCTGTGTACACACACACACACACCTACGCCAGACAGTTTTCACCACAAGAGAAAGAGCATCAGCAGCAGAGGTTAGTTTGAGGCAGTTGTTGTTGCTCTGACCTGTTGTGTGCAGCCGCTTTTTGTTCCAAAGAGGCCCACTGATCAAAGCCGTTTCGACTGGCTGACAGCTTTTATGTCTTGTGTCAAACGAACGTGCTGATGTTGAAGGGCTGCTGCTGAAACACACTGAATATAAACGAGGCTTCGCTCTGTGAACAAGATAATGATTGTCCACACTCAGACAGCAAGCGTATGCACTCCTGCATCTGTAATGAATCACACAGTGTACTACTCTCTTGTGACAAACTGCAATATCTTGCATAAGATCAAAGACGAGTTTGTAATTAAACTGTATTGTTCATAAAATGGGAAATGTGTTTCATATCAAAGTCTACATGATCTGGCCGAAGCGCATTTAAAAAAAAACGCCTACTCGCATGATTCATCCAGATGGCTCCGTCCCATCACAATCGTCAGTATTTTCAATCTTTAACCCTGTTATCAAGCAAACGCTCCAAGCGATGCTGAAGTTTGTTTGTCTCCTGTTGCGCTGACCGACTAGTAGAGTGGGAATTGAGCTTCTGTCTGTAAAAAGGTGATAATGGTTTCGGAACGGCTCAGAGAAGCCGGTGTGATTTGGCATTGGATGTTGAAGGAGCGTAGCAGAAAAAGGTCAGTGTGTTATCAGGGAACTGGGTCAGAGTGGTACAGAAAAGTAGCATGTGCAGACGGTACTCTCTGAATCAGAATGAGGGGGAAGAAGGCTTTCTGTGTGGTACAGGTTGTCTTGTCCTCAGGAAAATGACAAAAATAATTTTGCTTGAGAAAATCCCGTTTCCTCTCCTTTGACCAATCCTTGGTTTCAGTATAACCGGCCTCCTCTCTTGAATCACAAACAAAGATCTTGTGCAGGAAGTTCATTCGTTTGCTTGTGCTCGGCCATAAAAGATTGTTTTGGTTCTCTTGCATCACCGTCACAGTCCGCAGACACTTCAGCCAACATGAGCAGAAACAGGAAGTGAATCAGAGTTTTGGACTCTTGGCTACAATCCGTCTTTATACTAATATTTGTATTCCTGTTATATGAACTTCGGCTTTTCGGAATAGGTCAAGACAATTTAGTCCTTATTTATTATGCTCTCACTTTTACAGGACATTAAAAAGTCAAAGTAGTTATTCTCATTTTTATAGTTTGCACAGATTGGGTAGATTATCGGCCCACAAAGATTATTATTTTGTCAAGACGCACTATTGTTCTCCAGGTCTAGCAAAGCCACACCTGAAAAGTTAGCTGGACAGGTTTGTACTGACATTCCTGGCAGTTGATGAATGCGATGATGCAAGTGTTGAAAAGAAAAAGAGAAAACTTTATGTTACGTTATCACAGAAGGGTAGAAAAGGGACCGATAACAAAAGGCACAATCAAAGCAATCTTGTTAAATTGTTAAATTAACGTCTATGTATATTGTGTATTGAGTTAGCATGCTAACAAGCTAGCCCCGCCCTAACCTGTCTCGTAATACCACTTTGTACCAGCAGGATGCGGTGGTCTGATAACCCCTATGTTAGCGTAATAAATGAACAAAACAAACTCACAGCATCCCAAGAAAGGAATTACGCTGTCTTCTACAACCTTCTGAATTCACGTTTCTCTCTTTTACCAAACTAAGACGAGCTTAATTGCCTTGTTAACTCACTGTGAAATGCTCCTCACTCTCCCTGTGAGCCGAGGTAGCCAACGGCAGCTAGCTACAGCCGAGGATAGCTAGCAGAGCAGCAGTTGTCATTTACTATGGTGACAAGCTGCCCCCTATGTCTTTGGAGCTACCTTTGAACTCTCGCCATACTCTACAAATCAAACCTTTAATTGAGTCGTAGTGCTTCAATTTCAGCGCAGAGATGAAGATGTGGAATGCTAAATACTGGGAAGTGAAAACTCGAAGAATACTGGATATGAAAATGCAACAAATGAAAGGTCCAGTTTGTAGGATTTGGTTATATCCAGTGGTTCTGGTTGAGGATTGAAACCAACTGAACACCCCTCCCCTACAGTGGCCACTAAATCCTACACCCTGGTCCTTTAAAAAACATGCAATAAGTAATGTAAATGAACTTTGTTGTGCATAGTTTAGGCTGATAATGTGTTTGTTCTCGCACAGGGAGACACAGTATATGCAACAGTTGTGCCAGAGGTAGATGAGAAGGAACTGGAAAAGATGGTCAACCCAATTGTACAGGAGTACTTTGAACACGGAGACACAAAAGAGGTCCAGGTGAGTGATCTCTTCACGCCAGTCGATGCATGCTGACCAGGAAGGATGGATGGATGGATGGATGGATGGATGGATGGATGAACCATACCTGTATAGCTCTGTAAAGTCTGTATATCATACGGTTTACTTTGTCCTACCTCCTGTCAGATGCTGCTGAAGGAGCTCAACCTGGGCCCACATAAGTACGAGTTCTCCTCTCTGGCTGTGTCCCTGTCCCTGGAAGGCAAGGCCAGCCACAGAGAGCTGACCTCCCGCCTGCTGTCTGACCTGTCGGGCAAGATGCTGTCACAAAGTGACATGGCCCGCGCCTTCGACAAGATGCTCAAAGAGCTGCCAGACCTCATACTGGACACACCAGAGGCTCCACAGGTAGCAACAGTGGCACGGTGCATTAATGGTTCAGTTTTTATAGTGTGATTCAGGAAAAACTAAATTCTTTAAGTTAACTACTATTAAATAAGTATTAAGTGAAATTTCATAATGTATATATTTTGTCATATTGCCGTTGGACTAAAAAGTACATAATGTCTCCCAGATGTTAGGCCAGTTCATAGCCAGAGCCATAGCAGACCACATCCTCCCCATGTCTTTCCTGGACTGTTACAAGGGCAAAGTGGACTGTGACCATGCCAGGTGAGCAAAGACAGGAACAAATAGCAGATCCAGCAGCTTATACTTGAACAAAATCAACCTCTAAGCCAACAGCTGTAAGGTTTCTTAAGCCTCTTTAGGGTTCTTTAAGGGGAGTTTGTGAAGCTAATCTTATTATATCATTAAATTTCCTCCCCTCTGTACTTTTTCAAGAGAAACAGATGTCGTCCTTTCCTGTAGTGCAGTGTTTTTATCTGATAATGTTTAAATAGAATAAAACCTCTGTTGTGATGTTATTTTTGTATTAGTCACACTATTTTCCCATTTCCGCGCAAAAAAACCCAACTTTGTTTGTGGGTATTTTTTTCCAGAGTGGCTTTAGATCGCGCTGCCGTGCTGCTGACCATGAAGAGGAAGATGGTTCGTCTAGATAATGTGTGGGGCGTGGGCGGAGGCCAGAGACCTGTCAAACATCTCGTCAAAGAGGTGAGCTCAGGCCGAACACGTAGAACATTACACGTTGTAAAACGAGGTGAGGACTGTTATGTATTGACAAGCTCCCCTTCCTTATTGATATTATGTCTTACACATAAACAGAAGGCAGGAATGCATGCTGGGTAGAGAGCAGCAGGCCAGCCCTCTGCTATGTTGCTGTGTCAGCAGAGAGCTTCTTTCCCCTGAGAAATGGGAATGGCAAAAAAAACGAGGGCACAGGAGGGGCTGACACAGATACACACCCTGGACGTTAACTGAAATGCACGCACGCACACACACAGACACACACACGCTTTGTCTTTGTTTATAATTATTGTTCCATGATCTTGATTTTCTGGAATTATTCGTGCTAATGTGGGCGTGCGAGTGTGGGAGTTTCAAGTGCACATCTTGTCAATCGTAAGTTATGCAACATTGGAAGGGATTTTGTGCATGTCTAGAAATGGGAGAGTGGTCCGTCAGTCATGTAGCATTGTGTAATCCTCAGTAGCCCTCGGACCCACGGGCTCTCCTGTCCAGTTTTGATTTCCTGCCTGCTTGTGTGCAGCCTCAGGGGAACACTGCAAGAGGCCTTTTTTGACTTTCTGATTCACTCTGTTGTTGTGCTCCCGCTCGCAGCTTCTTCTAATCCTCTCAATTTCCTCGTCCTCTCCCTTGTCACCGTCCTGCCTTACCATCTCACATCCCCTCGTGTGATTTAGTCCCACCCACCCACCCCCTCATGCTCAGACAAACCACACATTCCCCCAGCTCAGTGAATTAGACCCAGAGTTGACTCACAAGTGTTGGTCTCGCTTTGAGGGTTTTGAACTTGTTGCATCAATCAAGCGCCTCTCAAATCTCAAGCGGAATGAGTAATTGTGCCATAAATAAATTTTAGGCAAAATGGTTGATGTGTATGCAGCTCAGCAGTGAGAGTGACATAACCAAACGATGCTAGCAAATGAAGCTGAGACCAAGAGAGGAAGAAATGTTCTAGCTGCCTTCGAGTTGTCAAGCACGTCAGGCATGTGTGCCAATTTTATTTCCCAAGGAAATCAGGTTATTGCTGGAGTAAATCCCTTTTATGTGCAGTGGCTTGATGGAATAGTTTTAAGAGACAGGTATTTTCAGGGTGTTATTGAACTCTCAGTTCGGCTCCGTCTGTATCCAGTCTTGTGAATACAAACATATTGTTAATCCGGCGTCTGTTAGAACAAATAAAGGTTTTCTCCTCGATAAGGGCTGTGGTGCTAAATAAAATTAACTGTTCCATGGTCATACCTCAATCATCACTCCTTTTTAACAGAAAGTGACCAAGATTTAACGCGTCTGTCCACGTGTTTTCACATAAATTCCCAATTATATTTCAGACATGTGACAGACGTCAAGTCAGAACAACTCCCTCCACTGTCAATAGTTACAGGTCGTACTTCATTCCAGCTGTGTTTGATGCACACAGGAATCTGAATGAATGTTTTCTTTGTGTGTGTCCTCCTTCCAGATGAACCTCCTGCTCAAGGAGTACCTGATATCAGGAGACGTGTCAGAGGCAGAGCGCTGTCTGCGAGACCTTGAAGTCCCACACTTCCACCACGAGCTGGTCTATGAGGTATTTAAGACCTGATGGTGTTGTATCAGTATTGATTACCCCGCCCCCCTTACCATCTGTGTTTCGTGAGGTGCAGTCACACGGGATAAGTCTCGGATTTTATTTTCCTCTTGTTCATATCCTAGTTTTTTTTAAAAACGTATTTATTGTTTTTTTATTTTTTTTATTGATGCGGTCTATTTTGCTATCCTCTTTGCTGCTGTAACAATGCAAATATCCCTGTTGTGGGACTAAGAAAGGATTAGATGATCTTTTCATATCTTAAAACAACAAAAAGCACACAGATTCAAACCAATGTAAAACTCTGACATAAAGAAAGTCAAATCAAACAAAATAAACAAAAGTTTTCTGCATAAAATTGAGGGCCCGACAGGATGTAGTCATATATTGGCAATGAAAATGTCCAGCATGTATTTAGAATTGAAAGTCGGGTATATCCATGTTATCCCCACTGTATGATAATAAGTCCGCAAAAGGGAACTTTTTGGTGTGTTGTCTCTTCCTGGTGCTCGGTCGCGTCGACTACAGAGGACAACTGGTTAAAAAAAAAAAAAAAAAATTCCTCCTGGTGACCATTAATTCTGTTTCCTGCCAAGAACAGTGTGCGTGTGTCTGGCAGAGATGTTCTCTCATTTGCTCTCCATTTATTAACAGAGCCCAGTCCAAATCAATCGATCCAAAATGGCGAATCACGTTGCAAAACATGGAGCTGTCCATGCACCGTACAAATGTCACTGCTCTGTGGGGGTTGCTGAATGTATTTGTGCTAATTTAAGTAAAGAAAATGGACTTTCCTCTCTGTGACGTCTCGTTTTGTAAGTGAAAACAGATGATGAATTGGTCGCCAAATGTCCGGTTGGATTTTAATATTTTTTATATACACAGTGTGCTGTTATTTTGGAGCCTGCTGCTGTTTGTTGTACATGTCCAGCACGGCCTGAACAATTCACCCAGCTGGACTTTCTGCCTTTCTCACTAGATTTTTTTTTTTTATCATCTAACAAATTTACCACAAATTAAAACAAGAAACCTTTTTTATGTGTTCATAATAGTGAAACTACTACTTCTCCTCTCTGCCTATACTAATGGCAAATGGCAAACGCTGCCACCATGTGGCGAAATGAGCAGCTGTCCCTGTCGGGTTGTTTCTGATCAGTACTTGTTGATTCGACTGTTCTTTGACTTTATTGTTAGATGATGGCTGCATACTCCTTTTTCTTACACACATTAAATGTTTTATCATGATTATTTTTCAGGCTGTGGTGATGGTGCTGGAGTCGAAAGGAGACACTGCCAGTCATATGATGATAAAGCTGCTGCAGTCCTTCTGGAAGACGGGTCTCATCACTGTGGATCAGATGAACAGGGTCAGTGCCTTTTACGTGTACCAGTTCTTAGCCTAATTGAAGGTTAAAATAAACATTTTCTATGAAAATTCATGTGCGTTTGACATTGTAGTCCATTTTCCACCATGTTTTCCATGTAGGGCTTCCAGCGTGTCTATACTGAGCTCCCTGAAATCAACCTCGATGTGCCACATGCCCACTCTATCATGGAGACCTTTGTGGACCACTGCTACCAGGAGGCTGTCATCACCAAACAGCTGAGGGATGCCTGTCCCTCCAGGTTAGTTAGCATTAATTAGCACCTGAAAACACTTTAGTTTTACTTCTTACAGATTCCTTTATTCCACTGACCTCCTTGGCATATTTTATTTTATTGTATTTTATTCTTATTTTATTTATTACTCATCTATTTTAGTGTCTACATATTACTGTATGTTTTAGTATGTGTGCAAGGGAAGCTGTGTAAACAAATTGCCCCTGGTGGGATTAATAAAGCTGTCTGTACATTGAACTGCAGTTCAGTTTAATGCTTCATGTTCTGCTGCACGCTTAGCTCCATTAGCTGTTAGCTCCGTTAGTCGAACACAGTAGCCTCAGTAGTGCTCAGTTAAGTTTGTCAATTGCTAGGCGAAAGTTATTCATACATATATACATAAATCCCCTTGATTCATTTGTGTTTTTAATTGTTTTCTTTATGGCACAGAGGAATACGCTGTCTCAGGCTCCTTTGGCCTAAACATATAATTAGGGTCAATAGATTTTGGATTTGTCCACAATAAGAAAAATCTATGTGTAATGTAAGTTACCCAAAATCTTCCCAACACTACTCTCAAACTATCTTTTCCTCCAATAGAGGGCGGAAGCGTTTTGTAAGCGAAGGCGATGGAGGAGTGATCAAGAACTAATCCACAAGAGGAAGAGCAAGAACAACAACAGCAGCAGCAGCAGCAGCAGCAGCAGGAGGAGGAGGGGGAGGAGGGGGAGGAGGAGGAGGAGGAGGAGGGGTGTCTTCAGGTTCTTGCACCCTGTTTCCTCTCCAGCATGTTTCCTCTGATACCGGTCATGCTGGCAGTCTAACGTTTCCTTGTTCCTCTCTTGATAATGTTGTCATTACACAAACCAGCGTTGACGTTCGGTGAAAGTAGACTGAAGAGTGGCCTGGGCCTTCAGTTCTCTTCATCTTGTTAATCACTGTTTTTGACTTTTTTTTTTTTTTGTAAGAATATTCTTTATTTCTGGGGTTGATGCGCCCCTCTTGCCTCAGTCTTTGTACCTGTTTCTTAAGAATAATTCAAGTCAGAGCGGCAGAATGACGGGGGGACGGGCAGGGGAGTGTGGGAGATGATTCAGGGTGTTTTATCTCTTGCTTTGCTTCACCTGTTGCCATGTCTGTAAGTTTTTTTTTGTTTTTTTTCTTCACGCAAAACGCTACAAATGGAAATGGCACTTAAAAGACAGAGCATACTATACAGCCAATGAGCACTTAGTAAATTTAGCTCAACAAAAAGGATGTAATACTTTTTTTTTCTGTCGCAAATGATTTGAAATAATTTCAACAGGCTTTGTAGCTTCTGGTTTAACTGGTTCTATCGATCCTTTATGAACAGTTTATTTTGATTTTCTTTGGTTCTTGGTCTCTGAGGCCAAATGTTCACTTTGTGAAGCACAGCAGTCAAAACGAGAAGTGTTTTGGCAATTTTTTGGTGTTTATTTGAAACTTTCATTTGGGCAAATGTACTTCTTTTCAAAAGAAAAAAAAAGGAAAAATTGGAATGTATAAAAAAAAAAACAGCGATGTTTAAGCACTCTGATCTTGCTTGCAGTTAAATAATCTACAGCTACATTGTCAGTAAATGACCCTGAACAGGTAGAAAGCCAAACCTTCTGTAGAGGGCAGAATTATTATGGAGTTATCTTGAAAAAATGAATCTGGTTAATGTCTGTTTAATGGCAACCTTGGAGGACGACTTGTTAAGCATATTCAGACTTTTTTTTGCAACTGTCTGTAACAGTTTTACATGTTGACCAAAGTTTATGTGGCTAAGAAATATATTGCATTCATTAAAAAAAAACAAAAGAAAATGAAGTTTTTGTTTGATTTTGTTTTTGCTCATGTCAGCGGTGCTGATGAAACGAGGATAAGTGATTGGGCAAGGGTAGTAGAGATGTACTCCAGTCATCAGTTGTGATCTTCGATGTATATTTCAGTTGTCAGTTTATCTCATGTCCCATCTTTCCCTCGACTAACGGTCAGAGCAGGTGCAAGAATTTAAACCTGTAACTGAGAGGCAGTCTGAGGCCGATGGCTGGAATATTTTTGTCTCCCAAGGCTCTGACTCATGACCCCATTTACGGTACATCTAAGAAACTCGGCTATGTGTCGTCACAGCAGAGCTTTATCACGCCTACAGTGTAAATAACTGGTCGAGGGAATTTATGTTATATGTTTCATATTTGGAAATTGGTGGTGTAATTCACACACTCTTTCATGCATGCAGGCTGTCCACTGTCGAATAGAGGCTATAATGTCAGTGTTTTGTATTACTATAGTCATCTTTGTACTCTTGACATATTTTGGATCGGCAAACTGTCGACAACACACTCCCCTGCATAAGAACTTCATATTATATATTTCAATAAAATGACATATTTCCCTCCACGATGTCATATTTGCATTTTTTTCATGATATTCATTATATTTTTTCTTTGTTATATTAATTATTATACATATTTTGTGTGTGTGTGATGAGCAGGCAGCAAGGGGATTGATGACGTCACACACATACACTACACAGCGAAGTACACGTCAGTGGAAACGAGTAGTAACCAGGAAGTGGCTTGCCAAGCTAGCACCGGATAATGAGCAGCTGAGATTCTGGTATTTTGACAGGTCGGTAACCATTTGCTCAATGAACATTACGCTAGAACTGCGAGTTGACTCCGTATTTCAACAGCTGCCGACTATTTAAAGCCACATTATGTCGCGACTGCCGGCCGGTTTTCGCTGAAAGCTAACGTTAGCATTACTACACCGAAACTAGCGAGCAGCGTTGCAGCATGGAGAGGCAGCGTTGCATCGAGAACTGGATGTGTTCAGGGTAAAAAAAACAAAAACAGGTGTCGGTGGTGGCTTATTTAATCGGAGAGACTTTGAACTGAAGCCGAGTTTGGTTTATAAAATGGTCGGCGACGCAGAAACGGCTTTTCTGCCATCACTCACTCACCACGCAGGGTTAGCGTGAACCTAGCTAACTTAACGTACTCCTTCAAGACTCACGGATGTGTCTTTAAAACTCATATGTCATTATAATCCAGAGCAAATGGATATACTCGAGTTATAATAGATATTCATCCTGATGCTTGGGTTAATGAATAACTACACTCAAAGCTAAAACAGTCCAATACAGCAGCACTGCAATAAATCATCTTATCCTTGAATTTAACATAAAAGAGGTGTTTCTTATATTTTGTCCACCTCATTTACATCATTGATGCACCACACATGATTTCAGTCATAGGCATATGTCTTGCAACTGTTGCAACAAAAATAGAATTTTACAGTCGTAATGAGTTTATTGCAGGTTTGTTGTGTATAAACTGGTCACTGAGTGTAACCATGTGTTTAAAGTGTAAACAGAGAAGCTATAAAACAAGTAAAACCTGTCTTCCTGTTGGTGTTTTTGTTGGATATCAAGGGTTGAGTGGTCTGGCTTTTTCAGGACTGACGCCGATGATTAGAAATCAAGGGGAAAAAACGATATTCGGGACCGATATTCATTCGCTTCATTCATTTCAAACTGTGTGTCACAATTTCAAACAACCAGTGATGAAATTAACCTAAATACAGTTTACTTAAGTACTGTTCTGAAGCACAATTTTGAGGTACTTTACTTGAGTATTTCCATTTTCTGCTATTTTATACTTCCTCTCCACTACATTTATATGATGAATTGAGTTAATAGCTACTTTGCAGATTCAGATTATTCAGTGTTTATAGGCTATTAATTGTGAAGTGTTATCAATCAGATGGTGTTGTGGACAGGACACTGTGTGAGAGGATGTTGCATCAGAGCAGAAGCAGCACATTTTAGATTAGTTTATTATTATTGGCAATCTGACAGAAAGATTACAGATACTGATAATTGGAAAATGCTGAATATAGGTCTACCCCTATTGGATACCTGCCCTTTTGTTGGAAATAAACTAGAATTTTGTGAACCTGTGTAATTTTTATTTCATCAATCATTCGGGATCAAGATCTCTGTTTAAAGAGAGACCTGAGAGAAAAAACAGTAATAGTCAACCAGCGAGCACTCAAGAAAGTCAATTTCAAGTAAATCTTGTGGTGTAAAGTCAGTGTACAGAGCACAGGCACTTATTTACAATGATGTACAGTAATATTAAAAGATACAAAAATTAAACCAATAATTTAAACAAGTATATATCTGCCTTACAAGATACAATATACAAAAACAATCAAATTGAAACACTGACTGGTTTGTGATCATGGATTCAGATTCACCAAATGGTATCAAAGCACAAATTATAAATTTGCCTCAAAGTGCTTTGCAATCTGTATGGCTTACATGACCCTCTATCCTTAGACTCTTTACTTAGATAAGACGTTTTTTGTTTTGTTTTTTTGTCCAGAAAGGTGAAATGTGCAGCTTTTTGTGAACCTGTTATGACTCAACTATATTTTTGTGTTTTGGTGGTTCTGATCTAGTCTACCTGATAGTTTAGTCTATTTATGTGAGTGAGGGTAGACATAAATATGAACTCAGCTTCCAAAATGACCATAAAGATGAAACAACACCTCAAATGTATTGCCTGTCTATTGCTTTGGTTGCAATAGTTTTTGCTGGGTGTATCTAATAAACTGGCAGATAAGTGTACATGTCAACTGAGTAGTTTAAGTGGGTTCACCGTTAATCAAGAGACAAATATTATATTTAATACAACCCAGTCATAAAACACATCAGATAATAAATCGTCAAAATTTCTAAGGGGAATGAGAGACTCAAGGTTGAAAGCTGTTTGCATTTCATTCAGTTCAAAAGGTGTGAAGTACCTAAACTGAATTCTGCTAAAGTTACTGCATACGGTGGGGATATCTAAGTTAAAATAATTATTGGATCCTGTACTGTTGTGCTGTACTGTTTACTATTAAATAAAAATATCTTCCTCTCTTCTATTCTCCAGCTTCAGAAGAGCAGGATGGGCAGGCAGAGGAAGAGGGTGGTGACTGGTGAAGCTGCTCCCCCTCCAAGGAAAGATGAGAAGCCCTCTGCATTTCACCGCAAAGAGAAGAAAAAGAAAGTCGATATCGGCAAAGTCTTCATCAACATCTCCATTGGCCTCTGCATATTCAGCCTGATCTGGTTCTTTTACGCCCTCTACATGCGGTCCAGCCTCGCCAAACGTGTGGTGAGCCTGCACCCGTCGCCTCCTGTCCTGGATGCCAACAGCAGCAGTGCTAAGGTTTCCCCTGCGAGGTTCTGGGGCTCATACAGGCCTCAGGTCTACTTTGGGATGAAAACCCGGAGTCCCAGGTCGATTGTGACAGGTAGGCTGACACGATCAGAGTCAAGACAAAGCTGACTGCCAAGTAAATCTGTGGTGGAACAGTTAAACACAGAGTATGTCATTTTTGGTGCTAGGGGTCCCTCAATCAAAACATAAAACAACAGACACAAGTACAATATAGTCTGAAATCACAATAAGATATAATATCGATATATTGCCATCCCTAACTCAGTGTAAACATCATAAAGCTTCAATGAATTGGAATAAGCTGATACAGAATATGTATAATATTGACAGACAGTTTGGAATAAGAAGACTTGTAAAAGTGTGCATATATCGGCAATTTTGTGTTTTGTTGATGTCTTTGCTGTCAAGATCACAAAAAGATAATTTAATTGGAATACCACAATATAAATTCTGTTTGAGGGCGGATTTTAATTTTAGTATTTAATCATTTGCTTTCCTAAAATACTTGCTTTGGTGCGTTAATCAAATCTTCAACGTTTAATTGCTTTGGATCGGGGACAGGGTGGGAAACAAGCCCAGACACTCGTCAAATTCAAGTAAATTTTGGCCACAGTTCCTAGGACTGTCCAATTTGGATGACCAATATTGTTAATTAGTTGACGACACAAAGTGCACTACAGTTTCCAATAACAGTTAGTTAAAGCACTGCTGTTCTCAAAACCCAGTTGGCAGGATACATGCTGCATATAGCCAGTGAGTTTTGGGACTTACCTTTTGTGTGGAACTGTGGACCGGTTATTTTTCAAATGATTAAGTTGTGCGTCTTTTGTGCTGCACAACTAAATGTAGTTACTTTGATTTGTGCAGGCATGATGTGGATGCGTCAGTTTTCGGACATGGATGTAAACCTGAGGCACACATGTGAGCAAGGGGATCGATTGCAAGGCTACGGGTGGCTGATGCATGATGGGATCACCTTTGGCGTCCAGGAAATCCGAGACAACGATTTCACACTTACCACAGAGTTTGTCAAGAGGATGGGAGGGGATCACGGAGGAGATTGGACCTGGAGGATCACTGCCAAACAGCATGTGAGTGCTGACTGTTCATTCAGCCTTATGACAGCCTTATTTTTAGTGTGGTGAAAATGTACCATTTATTAAAAATGTAACAAGCAATTACAGTTATTTCTTATGTGTAATTTCTGTTTTTACCCACCAGAGCTCTGCTCCTCAAGCTCCAGTCATCTCCCTGATGTTTTACGCAGCAGCAGACACACAGGGCTCACTGGAGGCTCACGTTGAGGAGAGAAACCGGCTTGCATCCATTGCTGGTTTCTCAGAGGAGCTTGGTAACTTCAAGATCACCTTTAGAAAGCCGGTTACTGGGGAATTATCCAGTGCTAAATATGCCAGGTAAATGCATGAATACAGGAGTGACGTATAAGTCTGCAGCAGTTTCAAAGAGAGTGCTCAAGGACGAGGGAATATACTGTAGAATGACTGCCAGATATGCAGCAAAGAAAATTAACAATTAGGAATTGCCTGCAACCACTAACACAAAGACCTTGGTTCACTAAAGTTTACTAGTCACTAGTCACTAAAGGTCACTAGTTTTGATGAATAGAATATAGTTATATTTTGCAGTGCTCATATAGTTTAATCAGTGAGGGTACGAAAAACCATATGTAGATGAAAGTGAGGAGAGAGGCTGTTTAAACTGCATACATGCAGACCCAGTTCCAAATTCATGCATGTGGTAATGTAAAGTGTAATGAATCACTAAATGTTTTATAGAAGAAAAGCACTATCCGTATGACCCTAAAATTTGAAGTCTGTTGCACCGCTCTTGATTCCCTGAATCAGTTGTGTGAACACTGACATTACTAGTGAGCTTAAAATAAAATCCAACCACTTGATGGCAGCAAAAGCAGGATTTTCAGCCTTTGTTTCATCAGTCAAATAACAGTATAACACAATAACACAATCTAAGGAATTAAGTTTTTCTTAATTCTAAAAGTTGTTGTACACATTAAAGCAGGATGAACTTATTGTATGTAATGTTTGAAATGCCAAAGAAAAGCAGAGCCTTTCCATAAGGCTGCTAGTCTTTTCCTGAAACAGCACAGCTGTCATTTAATCAGTGAAGGTGTTTATCCGCCTTCAGAAAGAGCAGCCGTCGCAGCATTTTTGTATTGACTGGATCAGAAGTCTCTGCTAGCAGCACTCACAGGGAGCACCAATATTTCACACTTTCATGAGGGCCAGAGAAGACCAGCATAGCAAAACATAAAGGTACAGTATGCACTGATAGAAAGGATAAGAACTGTTTGGATTATGATCTATTGTAGGAA
Source organism: Pagrus major (assembly GCF_040436345.1). NCBI lineage: Eukaryota > Metazoa > Chordata > Actinopteri > Spariformes > Sparidae > Pagrus > Pagrus major. The sequence goes on from NC_133215.1 coordinate 14,988,890, forward strand.
GATGGATGATGAAGAGTAAGTGGGAGCTTAAAGTTTGATTTTTACTGTGACAACCTCTGAGTCATCAAAACAATATGCTTAAGTTTCAGGTTATGACACAGCATTCTAAGACTTCACAAACATAGCTAGTGTAGTAAAATCACTTGTGTGTCATTAAATGCTCTCAAACTACTCTCAGGGTTTGTGTGAGGTTTGTGTTAACAATAGTTTCTTGTCTTTTCAGTTTCAACTATCTTCAGACTAAATCTCCTGGTTTGGAGAAGCTGACTGACATTGTGAAGCACAGTCTGAACCGCAGGTTTGTCTACAGCCCTCCTTCTGGTGAGAAAAGGCATTACATAGCTGTAGACACCTATAAGCCCCCTCACCACCCAAACCAGCAGAAACCCGCTGACACAAGGAAAGAGAGCGATTTTGTGATTCACCAGGTGACCGTCCAGACGCCATTCCAGATCGAAGTTTTGTTCGAATCTGGGAGCTTTCACAACCGTCCCAACCAACTTGTGGGCTCCATCATGACTCAGGAGCTGGAGAGGCGTAAGGCTGAGTTTGATGCAAGGTTCGAGAAGACCTTTGGGCTTGAGAGCAAAGGTTTCAGCCAGGCACATGTTAAGTTTGGCAAGGCAGCGCTGAGCAACATGTTAGGTGGAATGGGCTACTTCTATGGCCAGTCAGTGGTACAGTCAGTCTACAATGAATACCCACTCTTGTACCCCGAAGGTGCTTTATTCACCGCTGTACCGTCACGCTCATTTTTTCCCAGAGGGTTCCTTTGGGATGAGGGCTTTCATCAGCTATTGCTGAGCAAATGGGATCCCCAGGTTACAAGGGAGGCCATTGCCCACTGGATAGACCTGATCAATATCGAGGGCTGGATCCCCCGTGAGCAGATCCTAGGTGACGAGGCTCGCAGTAAAGTCCCAGCAGAGTTTATAGTTCAGCATAACGAGAATGCCAACCCACCCACTCTTTTCTTAGCCCTTCAGGAACTTATTGAGCAGCTCTCTTCAAATCCAGAGAAGGTCGAATCTCAGCCGACCTTGCCTTTCCTGCGACGGCTCTTCCCCAGACTGAAAACCTGGTTTGAATGGTACAACACCACACAGACAGGGCCGCTACCAAACTCTTATCGCTGGCGTGGACGTGACAAGGACACAAATCTTTTCCTCAATCCCAAAACGCTGACTTCTGGGCTGGACGACTACCCTCGGGCCTCACACCCGTCAGCAAAGGAGCGCCATGTGGATTTACACTGCTGGATGGTTTTGTCCTCAGGCATCATGGCAAGTATAGCCCAGCTTCTAGGCGAGCCCTATCAGGACTATGAACTCTCCCATCAGGTGCTCAGTGACAACAACCTGCTGAATGAGCTCCACTGGTCAGAACAACTTCGTGCTTTCAGTGATTTCGGGAACCACACCCAGATGGTGTCCTTGCAGAAGGAGAAGGTGTACGTGCCCCCTGGACAACCTCGTCATCAGTTCCCCGTCGCACGCCTTGTGCGCTCAGTCCGCCGGGCCCCCAAGGAGCAGTATGTTAACGCTTTGGGTTACGTCAGCCTGTTCCCTTTCTTACTGCACATTCTTACACCGGACTCTCCCAAACTAGAGCATATCCTCCGTGACATGAGAGACTCCAACAAGCTGTGGACACCCTATGGCCTGCGTTCTCTCTCTAAGGCTGATCCACTGTATATGCAGAGCAACACAGAACACGACGCCCCCTACTGGAGGGGACCGATATGGATTAACATCAACTACTTGGCAGTCAGGGCCCTCCACCACTATAGCAACACAGAAGGGCCATACCAAGAGAAGGCTGCTGCCCTTTATGAGGAACTCAGGACTAACATTATCAATAATGTTCATAGACAGTACATTGAAACAGGGTATATCTGGGAACAGTACAATGATAGCACTGGCAGGGGCCAAGGAAGCCACCCCTTCACCGGCTGGTCAGCACTGACAGTATTAATGATGGCTGAACAGTACTGACACTGTTGAATGCATCTCATCTTTTCTAAGATATTGGCCTTCATGTATCTGGATGCAATTGAGACAAAAACATGATCAAGTGTTAAGACTAGAGCCCGATACCAATATTAGTTTCTTATTTTGTTTCCTATTTGGTTATCAAACACTTGGAGGCAGGATATTTTACAGTGTACTGAAAAAGTAAACTTCACCAGGAATTCAGTAATCGTAAATGACTCAAAACATCGTTTTCTGCATTATGTTCTGTTTAAAAAAAAAAAAGGTCAAATCAGCGCCTGTTAGACAACATACATGCAACATACACACATTTTATTTATCAAAGGCCAATACTGGGCAATAAAATTGGCCAGCGGATATATTGGTCGGGCTCTAGCTAATATATAGTAATATGCTGTCTGGTTGATAAAACTCTACTCGGCGTTGAAAAACTGTTACTGCAAGATCCACCTCAAGAATAGCAATTTATGATCACATTTCCACAGTAAACCTTTAATTAAAATAGCAGGTTTCACACCGGTATTCTGAAGGGTTATTTCATACAAGTGCAGCTAACCTGTCTTTGCTGTATGCGGAGCCAAGCACAGTCTAGTGCTTCAGTTATATACTTAAGATGCATTTAGAAGACACTTAATGAACTCGTATCCATCACAACTTCAGACACACGCAACTTCATTGCTTCCATTTCAGTGTTTTAATATGGAAATCAAGACAGGTGATTACAGTGTTTTTCTTCAAGATGCAGGAAACGCCTCAGCCACCTCTCTGATGTGTGATGACGTATATGAATAACTCTCATCAGATTTGCCGGTCTCTATCCTGGAAAATAATTGATTAAATGAGCAAATTATGCGTTCACTTGAGGGCCATTACTCTTCGTTGTGCCATTTCTCTTCAATCATATGTCCTCAACTCTCAACTGTCTTAATGATTTGTCATTTTGATATTTAATTGTTTGATTAAAAAAGGAAGTTCTGTACAGTCTTGCTGAACATTTCTAAAATTACTGCTTCTAAAAGCAGCCATATTTTGAATACACAGCCTTTGACTGGCAGGGAAATCAACATTGACTGTGAGATTGGTTTGTTTTGTTAAGAACAATAAATGGTTTCAATATTTTTTTTGTTATACTGTACTTTCTTTTGTAATATCTGTGTGTTTCATTCATGTAAGCAAATGATTTATTGAATCTGAGCGTATAGCTACAATCATTGCTTGGTATTCAGTTTACAAAAAATAATTTTTGCTCTTCAGACCCTAGTCTGTCTCAATGGATGCAGACCGTTAGTATAGGCCTACCTTTGGGCGCCTATTTCAGGTGATATTCTTCTCCCTTCCACTAATCTCTGACGCAATGGGAAACAACAAGAACCTCCGTGCTAGCAATTTACATGCTGAAATGGCAAGTTACCCTATCCCTAACCTGGTTGCTAACAGTGCAAACATAAACAAGCTGATGATTGTGATTGGTTAAAAGACATACAAACAAGCCAGAGCATGCATCTGTATTGTTGCTGCCAGACCTTGCTCCAACGTTGTGGAGATCGATCTGGCTATTAAAGACTACTTGGACCTTGACACTACCTCACATTGGCGATTATTCTTTCACTACTCGAGTCTTTCATAAATAAAATGGACAACTCCATAATTTTTGTAATAATGTAAATGCACAACAGTCTGCATGCGTAGGTTTTGATTGTGTCCACACTTTATGACTCGGATGGTAAGTATATTGTTGGATCACTAAAATTGCTCTTTTTCCCAGTAGGTGAAATTCCACTGTGGCTCATTTTTCTTGTATTTCGCAAATCCTTCCAATACCTCTAAAAAGCCTGAGAGTGCATGTTGTCCAAAAAATGTTAATAAGCCTAAGATCTAACAGTGTATATTAAGGGTATTTTAACCTCACACTCAGCATACAGCTTTAATGGGAGGTATTTAAATGGTTTGCTTACAATATTAATAGATAGCCAAAATCTTTACCTTCCTCCAGTTCCCGTTATTGACATAAACTGCTGTTTTTCATGCATGTAAAGCATTAAAATTACAATACTTCTTCCATTCCTCACATGTTCAGTACAAATGTCAGCAAACCTGTTGTCAGTCAAAGCAGACAGAAGCTTCAACAAACTGTGACCTTAAGTATAGCAGCCCTGTCCTCCTTCTTTTGTCAGATGGCACTGTCGAAGGCCTCTAGCTGACGTCAATCTGCTTTTTTGCATGGTTTCCATGGAGCGCAGTTGCTGTGAGTGCTAGGTGCTTAATTAGCTAAAATCAAAAGGGATGGAGAGTACATAAATTCTTTTCACTCCTTGACATATGCTGGCATACATTCACACAGCGGCGCACACAGTGGCAATGTTCTTATTAATACTTTGACACCAAAATATAAAACGTTGGTACTGAGAGCACTGATACGAGCTCTCAGTCTGTGTGCATGACCCACAGGGTTCCAACCTCTACACTCGTATGAATCCTTTGAATGGGCTGGATGTGTAGTTGTATAGTTGAAGGCTTAGCATGGTGCATTAAGGTTGCACGGCTAAAAATAGTGCCTCTATCAGTTAGCAGAACAGCAGATAGACTGTGAAGCCACAGATTGGTAGTTTCACCATGTTTATTGGAAGATACAGCGTGTCCCTGTGGTTTTTCTATTCATTAAAAAAGAAGATGGTGTAAATTAATAGCAGCAAACACGAATAAACACAAAGTCACTACCTGTGTGCATCTCAACATCATGTAGTATTTTTTCAGCATTGCAGGAGTTGACTGAATCGTATGTTGTTAATTAGCGTATGATGTATCAATGTGCGATGATCGCCTCCAGGCTGTTTCGTGGGAGACGCAAGCTCATCATTTGACCCTTTGACCCGTTAACGCACAGCACGGTATCAAGGGATTTGGACACAGATGAGCCATATCCTCTGCCTTTTCGCTGTTTCTCTCAGAGGAAATGGATTCCACATCCCCTCAATGCAACTACAGTTGGAAATGCATTTATTTCTTTGAAGAGTGCGGACAATCTGTGTGACTAAAGCACTCACTGCGCAATCCATCCCCCTCACCCAAGACCCTTTTTTCACAGTGAGATGGGATAATAGCCAAACAGCATCAGAGCTAACTAATGTGACTGCATAATAAACAGATGAGTCAGGGAGTATTCATTTGCATATCATCCCAGCCTTATCAGAGCTTCTATATAGTGAATATTTTTGTGATTGCCTGCTGCCAATGAATTGGCTAGTGAGTGCAGTGAACATGGTGTGAATGTGGTGTCCAAATGTCTGCTGCTCAGTGTTTGAATCGATTGAACGATTGAAATCATTATACATCTGCAGAGTAATTAAAAAAAGAAGGGAAAAAAAGTTGTCTAAGAGTTGCTGGAAATACCCCCCCTTGTAGCACTGACTCCTGTACTGAATGTAATTACTGGGAACTTATGCTAGAGGGAGCTAATTAATAAGGCATTTGTGAGTGGAAAAGAGGCTTTTTGAATACAGCTTAGCTATCATTTTACTTACAATGGAGAGCTACTTAGAATTAAAGCAGTATAAGTGGATAATTATGCTAATGGCTCAATTTGGATTTAAGATATGGTGGCAGGCTGTATTTCTAGATGATCGCTGCTCCTGCATTTCAGCCGCTCTCACACAGGTTTTCTGTGCGCATGTGGGCTTGTATGTTCATAACATCTCACTGGAGATGTCAGATGTTTTGTCCTCAGGCCACATGATAATATGAGTGTGTGTGTGTGTGTGTGTGTGTGTGTGTGTGTGTGTGTGTGTGTGTGTGTGTGTGTGTGTGTGTGTGTGTGAGTGTGTGTGGCCTACTATGACACAACTTTTTTGCCTCCCATACAAATAAAGCAGGCTTTCGGGTAAACTGGCTGTGAACTAATGCTCCTTGTGACGTATGCATTTTTTCCCCATCGTTGTGTATTCCTCGAGGCCTTGTAGCTACGACCTGTTTAATGTGTAATTTTTCATTAGCCCGCTGCATATTAATTTTCTGCGGAACTCCAGCTTTGACATCACTGCCCTACCAGGACAGTGTAGCAGTGTTTGTTCTCCCTCACATCAAAACAGCGAGCCTTCCTCTCTCTATTTAATTCTGTTGCCATCAGCATCATCATCCACACCGGCCTAATTGCTGTTTATACTCAGATGTCTTTCTATAAAATACCCTCCAGGATCCAGCATCTCTGGCTCTCTGTACCCTGCCTTTGCCCCCCAGAAGCTTGCTGTTGAGCACCAAACTTGCCTCAGCCAACATAGGTCTATGTATGTTATGTAAGGCCCACTATAAATAGGTTCACCCGGGATCTTTTGTCTTTACCTGATTCGCTCTTAGCCCAACAGTTTTTATTTCTGGAGAGAGCTGTGGAAGCTAGTGCAATGTAGAGCTGGCCGTTTCCATAGTTACTTTTGTTAGCTGCAAGCTCTTAACATTCTTCATCTGTTTCCTCACATGTCTGCTGTTAGCTATTTGTTTGAAACCGTTTGCATTGCACGTCCCTGTAATGACTGTACCTGCATCGATGAAGCAGTGATGGAGACAATGCTTTGTGATTATTAACATTCATATCTTTTACATGCTGCGGTGGCAATGGATTGGGGGAAAGAGCAACAAATAGAAATCAGTGTGGGTGCAGATGAGTCAGAGACTAGAATATGTAGACGTATTAACTTCTGTTGGTCAAAAGTACATGCAATTAGTCCCATGTTGCATGATAATGATTTAGTGTAGTAGATGTTATTGAGCTTCAGTCTAAGGGGGTTGTTGCTGCATCTGGTAAAGCAAATAACCTAGATGCTCATGGTTAATCTGCTATTATCTGACATCTGAAGGCATTCCTTAGTTTGAAAATAACATTTTTTTAATCAGTTGTGATGTTGTAAGAAGAAAATATGAAAAAATCCACTGCTCTGTTGCACAGATTTTCTCTTTAACATGTCCAAGCAGTTAGGTAACAGCAGGTACAGTAGCTGGATCAGGCCCAAGAATTGGACTGTCAGAGTGCTGCAAGCATGGATCCAGCAGAGAAGAGGGCAAGATAGGAGCCATGCAAGTGCAATGCGTGTGGAGGAGTCTGGGGGCACGGTTAAAGAAACACTGGGGCATTCCGCAATCACGATTGGAGAGCTGAATATGATTCTCACCCATCCCTGTTGGAGAACCAAAGAGTACAGGCGGCTGGGGACCAAAGTGGGCGAGTGCGAAAGTATTTTTGGATCGCACGGGAAACCTGCCACACCAACAGCAGCAGCAGCATCGGGGCCTGGTACCGGGCTTCCCTAACCCACTCCCACTCTCGGAGGAAGAGCAGGAGAGAGATGTTCCTTCAAAAGAAGAACCACGCTTCCGCTGCTTTTATTTTTCTTATTCGTTCTATTTTCCCTTCAATTGCCCAGTGTTTGAATGATGATGTAGTATATATAACTATGCAGAGCCCAACATGACAGAGAGAGAGAGAGAGAGAGAAAAAAAATAACGAACTTGGCAGCTGAGGCGAGTATCTTGTATTTATAGAAAGTCGTGTTTCCGGCAGAGGTTTCTGTGGTTTTAGCACTCCCAATCCATTTTTGCGGTGTCTTACAGGCCCTATTGTATCCAGGTTTAGATTGAAGATGTTCCCTCATCTAGCGCCTTGGGGGGAGATTTGACTGTGAGACATGTCAGAATGTGATTTGGGGGAGGCAGATGGATTTCTCCAGCTCTTGTGCAACCCTGGCTTTCGTAGGATTGCTCTGAAAAAAAATCTGCTTTGCATCCACAAACTTAAAAAGGTATTAGTCAAAAGTACAACACAGCACTTGAGGCTGAATGTAAATACATGTATGATACACATGCATTTCATTACTACATGGATGCAGGCAAAGCTGTAGCCTATCTTCTTCTTTTTTTTTTTTTTTTTAAATCTCAGGTTTTTTGCATTTGCCTTGAAGATCCAGTACAGTATTTCCTGCATAACCTCTCTAGATCATGGTAGGTTTTAAGTGCTTTTTTGTTTCAAATAGCAATGGCAGCCTCTGCATCTCAGTGGATTTCCTGGTATGGATCAGGTTCTTCTATTATTTACTCTCAAACAGTGTGGGCTGCACAGTTAGTTGACAGCATGCCAAGACATTGAGACTTTGAGGAGCTACTGTACATCAAGTGAGATGTATTTCATTTTGAAGACAGAGTTAGAAGCTAAATTATTATCTTTCATGCTGTCGAGTAGTAATGTGGATGTTACTCTTCAATTCGTACAGAGACAAAAGTTAGTCTGTGTTTCAAACAGTTAAGGTCTGAGAAAAAATAAAAAGTGTTAGAGCTGTAAGGTCCTCTAAATTTAAAATTCTCTTTACAAATCCATCGATGAACAGAAACCGGCTAAAGATTTTCAATAACTGCTGAAAGTCCTCCACTTATCTGATTTGGCTTACACGAGTACCAGTACAATCTGCTTTTCAGAATAAAAGCAATAATGATATGAATGAGAATAACAAATGATTATTCCTGCTGAATGGCCTCTGGTCTGGTCCCTGGATGAGACTTAAGGTCTTGTGTTCAAAGTCTAAATCCAAAAACTAACATGGCCAGAACCCACATTAGATCTAATACAGTCCATTGATGCGCCTTTGTCATTAGCTCGACTGCTGCATAGTTCTGCAAAATCAAAACATGTCACAGCTTGTAGATTTCTTCCTTAGATGTGTATCTGAAAAGTGCAGTGTCTTGTTAAAAATCTAAATACAGCAAGAGACAACTGGGTTTGTCAATGTTACCGGGTTGGATTAGTTTATAACGGTCAGAGTAGCAGCTCTTCTTATTACAACACTACTGAACACTGAGGAGTGATATAAAAAGTCAAAATAAGAAAATATAGAACAGACATTATTGTCCACCCGAGCCTTCATCTTGCAGGCAGCGATCTTAGAGGGCAGTCACTCCTCGCTGCCTCTTCAACTCCATCAGGCACCCACCTGTAAGCAGAACTCCCACACCCTGTCCAGGAGAGAACCTGAAAATAACACGGCCTAGGGGTTACATACACAGAATAAAGACAAATATTTACCTTTCGCAAAGCTTTCACTTCAGTTATGAAAGTAATTAGGCACCACACACACAATCAATAGAGCTGGAGTAACGCAATCAACAATTTAGTAAACAGACACTGGAAATCTTTCTGTTTGACAGTCAAGTCAGAGTGGGTCTGCAGTAGTCAGGACATTTATATTTTAAGCATCTAGAGACTAAACTACTTTACTTTGCAAAATACAGGGTTTTATGTAAAAATGGGTTGTTTTTGCTGCCCAGGAGAATTTTTATCCATGCTCGCGGTGTGACTCAAGTAATGCCCTGTCAGTCCGCCAACACTTTGGTCCAGACTGAGATATTATAACGATATTTAAAGGTCCAATTTGTAAGAAAGTTGATTTTTGAGTCTCATTCCCAACTCGTCAAATACTGACACTTTTGGATCGTAAGTCGGGTCGCCCACCAACGTCAGTATTAGACTAGTTGGTACAAATTAGTCCTTTAAGACACACAACTATTGGATGGATTACCATGAAATTTTGTACCGACATTCACAGTCCCTGATGAATCCTAATGCCACCAAGTGATCAGAAATTTTACTTATCCTTTGAACAAAACACATCCTTATACCTGAATAGGTCGATTGCCAGTGACTCCAAAAACGACATAAATCTCTGTCACCAACTGTTGCAGCGTACCATACATAGACAGGTGAACTGGACCTTTGTCAAACCCTCGCAGTTTGGCTAGGTTTAGGCAAAAACCTCGAATTTAGGTTTAGGAAAACATTGTTTATACTTTTACTCCTTATTCCTCCTTTGCTGCCATATTCATTACTATGACCACTAGGGGTCACTGCCCAACAAGACACATAAATATGGATGTAATGTGCTGCTTTCACAGTTGACCGACATGTATATGGTCGTTTTTCTAATAGGTGGCCTGCCTTTTAAATATCTCAACACCTACTGAATGAATAGGCACACACGTTTGTACATACATTTATGTTTTTCTTTGTCATTTATGAAAGTAAAAAAAGAATTTTGGGGTTTTTGACTGTTGGTTGGACAAAAGAAGCTACTTGAAGACGTCACTTTGGGCTTTTGGAAACTGTGATGAGCATTTTCCAGAATTTTTGACATTTATAGACCTAACAATTAGTCATTGAAGAGTAAGAATAATCTGCAGATTAATCAATAATGAAAATAATTGTTGGTTGCAGCCAAAAAACTGCAAAACTAATGTCATTTCTCCCGGCCTCAGCTTTGTGTTTATTGGCAAATAGCAAATATGTGTAGACTAACATACAAAGCTAGCTGCTAGCATAGCTGTGGACTCTTGGTCTAGATAGACAGACAGACAAACAGACAGATTTAATTTGTTGCCTTCTGTAGAGAGACTAAATTAGAAAGACATACAAGTTGAGCATATATTAGGTCAGGACTATATTAAATCATGTTCCACTTGTACTTAACTGAAATGACCCGTTCAGTACAAGTGCCAAGATATCCTTTGATTATAGCAATGTTTCATCTTTCTTTCCATAGCCAGTACTTTGAACCTCTTTTGAAGCCAATATCCTTGTTAAAACATGGAGGTAACTTGGTGCTCTATATTCTTTCTCAACCTACCTTACCACACCGTTCCCTAAGAAACAGGAGCATTTTGTCTCACAGTGCTCATATGCGAGGGAATAAAACAAAGGCTTTCATTTAACTTTCACAGGTATGGAGTTACCCCTTCGCTATAATGTCAGTAAGTGCTAACATTACATAAATCCATTACTTAGTCCCTGTGCTGTGGCATTTTATGGAGGAGAGAGGTTAGCCACACTGCAGTTATCATAACAGCATCCCGTGATCTGAACTCTGTGTGATCAGATTGGTTTTAATAGACTCTGGATTACTTGGAGGCAGTTCCTCAAAGCTAAACATCTCTGTGCCTAGAATTAGAGTGCACATCTGAGGTGAAAACGATTTGTTCGGGAGAATGTCACTGCTGCAATGAAAGAGCTTATACGCTATTATCATACACTACCTTAAAAAGATGACAGGGCAGCGACTCAGAGATCCTTTGATACATTTTCCACCGCTCAGTACTGAAGGAGATAACATCACATTTGAGTAGTCTCGTATGTATTATGTCTAATAGTCGCTTTGCATTTGTGCTGCAGTAGACACAATGTATTTTATTCCATGTGTTGCCCACAAGCTTTTTTATCTTCAGTTAATCTTGTCCACAGCAAAGCGCACTCAACCGGATGTTATTCAAATGGCCTCAGCTCTGAGCTCACAGGAGCCCTTTCATTAAAGTAAAAAATAAAAAATCCTGTGGTTATTGATAAAATGTTGTCTGCACTGGTGTGAAAGTATGATTTTCTGCTATAACCATTTATCTTATACAGCTGTGGTTTAAAAGGGTTTTGCCTGTGTACAGCCATGTCCACTTGCGGCCTTCTGTCACGGTTGTTGATGATAACGGTCTCACAACAAATAAATAAATTAATGCTGGTATCCTTAAAAGGGGTCACAAGACTACAGAAAAACTACAGAAAATTATATAAATATATATATATTTATACATATGTATGTTAAATGTGTTAAATACCGTCTATACTTATACCTCTTTCTTTTTTCTTTCTTTTTCTTTGTGTCTCACCCCAACTCAGGGGTACCAACAATCAGTTTGGGAAGCAAGTGTAGTGGATGAAGTATCCAGATCATTTACTCAATCAAAATAGCAATGCCACACTATATAAAACACTCCATTGCAAGTACAAGTCCTGCATTCAGTAAAAATACAGAAGTATTAGCAGCAAAATATACTTAAAGTATCAAATTTTCAAATTTAAAACTACTCATTATGCAATAGACTTCTGTCACTGTCGTTATCATATGATTTTATTATATACATTAACATCCCAGCAATACTTTAATGTTTTATCTGTTAGAGTGGAGCTAATTGTATTGAGTAAATTATTAACATCAATTAAAAAGTATATAAACACAAATATAAATAGAGTTCAATATGTGTATATATGTGTGTATATATATATATATATATACATATATATATATAAAAGCATAAAGTAGCAAATAAGTGTGAAATAGTAAATATGCTTAGATACTTTCCACCACTGGGAACAACTGCTACAGTATAGAGGATAAGGTTATTATACATCACCAATAAAATATAGATATTTAGGAGCTGTATGTGGCTTCCATCTTTAAAAAAAAAAGACCATTGTGTTGAACATTTTTTCTGTAGAAGACACAGGATTAATGCAAAATCATTGTCTTAGTTGTGACTTAAAATTTCCCATACTCCTCTGGGGCGTGGTTAAATTGATTTTATGCAAAAAAAAAAAAAAAAAAAAAAATTAAATGCCATTCACATGAATACAGAACCAAAGGAGGCACTGAGTGTAAAGTGAAAGTGTTTATGTGCTACCGATTCATGTGTGATTACACGGCTGAATGCAGCACCGTCGCTATCCGTGGTCCTGAACCTCCAGCCGGTGCCAGAGGTCTGCTGCAGACCGCCACGTCCTATGAAAGAGTATCGACTTTTTGTAATAGGAAGTGTGACCACGGAGTGCACCCGGCAACAGATGCGAAACAGAAAAAAAATGCTTTGGGGGTTGAAATGTCATGTGAACAGTTGGGTTCAACCACTGAACACCTCAGGGGTGTTATCGACTCCCTTCAATGCTTTTAAAGGCCAAGGGTTCGTTTAGACTGGGCTTTGCTGTTATTCGCCCTGATGGTGTGAGCGACCACAATTTCCTGGGACCAAACGAGAGGCAGTGAATCTGTGAAAGTAAATCTAAGCTGTGTGGACTGTCAGAAAGAGTTGTTCAGCTGAACTGCTAGAAAACATCCAGGCCATGCAGTCTGGGAGAGAAATTAGTTCAATTGGACTGCAGGTTGTTCTTGTATTTGTCCTTAGAATAAAGAAGTGAACTCCTCACTTACATTTAAAGAAATACCGGCAGACTGGGACTGAGAAGAGAATAGCTTTTTATCTGCTCTGGTTCCCAGAGGTTTGCCTTAAACTGTTTAATTTATTGTCCTTTAGTGTTTTTCTTTTGGCTGTGAACTCAAGCATTTTTGTCTCTCTTGGTTTAATTTATTCACTTATGCTTCATTTAGCTGTTGCATGTCCTTGAATCACACAGATCAACAACATCGACTGTGAGGTCTACAAAACCAGTTTGAAATGCTGTTACAGTTCATTTCTTACGTGTCAGGTGGCTTTAGTTTGGATGATTTTGAACTCTGACTAGACATTAGACACTAGCTTTGTCAGTGAACACAGGCCTTTAAGGAGCAACAACAAAGACGCTGTTCAGCCGACTTTGTGTCATTTCATACTGACTTTGATTGTATATTTTTATTCATATCATCTTAATATTCCTTGCTTGTTGATCTGTAGTGTGTGCTGTATGTTCTTTTTTTAATGATATTTCATCTGTTTCATTAATATGCCCAATACATTTTAATTTTCTGCAATAATTACAGGTCTTAATGTTTCATGCCTTATAATAAATAACATAAAATTACAGATTTTCATAATTTAAGGGTACAGCAGTTAAACATCTAGTGGATAAAACTTGGAGCTGTTTGGTGAAATTGTTTCCAGAGAAAAAAGACTTTGACCGATGATGTATGGGCAGCGATGGAACGTAAGTACATTTACTCAAGTATGTACTTAAATACAATGTTGAGTATTTCCTTGTTCCACTCCATTACACCTTTAGTGTACCTTTAGTTACTAGTTACTTTGCAAAGTGCCTGCTGAATCAGAGTCAAAGTAACGCATTCAAATCTATTTATTTTATCTGCAATCTGACTGAAAAACATTGATTTAAATGATGAAAGAAATGCTGAATACTGGGCCCGATAATCAGCCAGGCCAATTATTGATCAACCCCTAGTCAACAATATATACATACATGTACATTTATGTAGCCTGTAATTTACTTTTACCTGTAGTTTTGATGCTTAAGTACATTTATATCAGATACTCTAAGACTCACATACCTTTTGTGTAGGTGCCTGTTGCTTTTACTCAGGTATCACTTTTGGGGTACTTTTTACAACACTGTGTATGGCCCTAAGCTATTGTACTTCAATCCACTACATTTATTTGATTACCGTAGTCACAAGTTACTTTGTAGCACATTTTTAATTTATTTATCTTATTGGCAATCGGATAAAACAAACGTCCGATAATCATGAAAATGCTGAATATCGGATGTGATTATCAGTTGACCCATAGTATACAGTATACTGTATACATACATGGAACTATATGTATACTTTAATTGTACTTGTACTTTTAATACTTAAAGGTGCGCTGTGTAGTTTTGAATAAGGCATTTTAATCAGAAGAGGAAAATCTTGATTTTTTTTTTTTATGCCTAAACAAACTAAATAAACAAACTGTCTTTGTTGTAATGACTGAATAAACTGAATAAACTAACTGACCTCAAAGGACAACACACTTTCATACTGTTTTACTTTGTTTATATGTGGCGGACCCTGCCACCTTTCTAGCTTCAAACAGTGTTCTGGGGACATTATTTTTCTCTGAGAACAGCTTGTTTACTCAGTTATGGAAAAAATATAATATTTATGAGTTTGTATTATTACATCATTGTAATATTGTAAATATTAATTCTGAGTATGAATTTCTTCTCCAAAACTACATAGTGCCCCTTTAATCTTTGAAAGTTTTCCACTAAAATCTTACATATTGCACCTTTAATTACATGTATTGCCAGAAAATGACTTAGGACACGTAAGTACATTAAGACTTGTACTCAACTTACTTCAACACTGTGATCTTATGTCACGTTACTCGTTACCTTCCCATTACACCCTTTTAAAATGGTGGCTGGATGCCTTCTTACCTCCAAAAACCTGGAATATCCCTCCTGTGAGTGATCAGGCCAGTCACACAGCGCTGGTGTCCACTTTTCTACCATGTTTTATCTCTGACACCGTGAGAGGACGGTCCAAACTACTCGGCAGGATGATGGAGGTATACCTACGACGTGTGAGATGTTTCACCCTCAGTGTGGGCTGAAGGGTGACACCAAGAGAAGCCATCTTCACTGTCTTTAGACTGGCCTCACTTTAATGTCCTGCTAATTGAAATGATCAAATGTAAAGAGAAATCATCATTACAGGGTTTTTACCACCCAACGCTGGTCGCCACTTGTTGCAACGTCAGACTCCATCTCTCCAGTATGGGAGGAGGGAGGATTAGAGGTTGTGGTGGTGGTGGATGGTGGTGGTGGTGGAGGGTGGGGGGCGGGGGGTACTCCGTCACATCCTCTGTCCATATATGGGCATGAAGTTTACACGCAGCGGGGAATCCTCTCACTGGAGCTGATGAATGGGGAGGAGGGCCGAGGGAGCTGCCAAAGTGTATATAAGGAGAGAGAGGGGAAGTCGCTGATGTGAAATCCACAGCAAGCAAATACCAACCGAGGAGCAGAGACGAAAAGGAATACCTTTAATTGCTTTTTACACCTTTTGACACAGACCACTTTGGATCATTTGTTGAAAAGCCATCAAAAGGGGGGTTGAAAGAAAACAGTCATCTGCATAATTTGTTTTCCATTTTCCCCCTTTTACCTTTTTCCCTGGGAGAGACGGACTTCTAAGTGGCATCATTATGTTGAACAATATGGATTTGAATGCGAAAGATTCTTTTTACCCTCAGTTTGAGAATTGCAACAGTTCTTCCCTGGGAATGGAAAACAGCGTGCGGAAGGATAACCAGGAGGTGTACGTCGATGCAGAGCGGGGGGTACCTGCCCAGTTTGGCCACGGTGAGTTCGCATCTTTTTGCACAGTCGATGAAAATGTGCATGCAGGAGAATTAAAAAATGTGTTAAATATGAGCGCCACGGCAGGTAAATAACTCTCAGAGAGCAGTCGTGTACATCAAGGCGTCTTATCGAGGCAGTCCTGTGCCAAATTACGCACGAGTGTTTATGTAACGCTGATCTTCCTCCTCGTTTTTTTTTTTTTATTTGCACTCATTATCAGATATGAAAGCACCCGCGATGACAAAGTTTTCTCTCTTTCTAATTCAACAGAAGGAACCCCTGCAACCCTCAAAACCGAAGCCTCCAACTCGGAATTTGCTTTTAATCCATGCGAGTGCCCAAAAGACACCTACACCCCCTCCTCGCTCGCCTACTCGGGCAGTTTCTATGTTGAGGCATCTCAGGGAGCGCCGTGCAGCACCGAAACACTCCTCAATATGATCACCGAGATCGTGGGTATCTCCACACTGCCACTTTCAGAAGTGCAACAGAGCGGCGGCAGCAGTCGGGGAACTTATCCCTCGCCTGCGCCGATGGACAGCAGCAGCGGCAATTTTGGAGACCCCGGCGTCAAGAGGCAACCCTACACCTGCTCCGGACCCTCTCCCCCCGTGTACTCCCCAGACCAGACGTGCCCGAGGTATCCTGACGATCAGGCCGGCAGCCAGGCCCAAGACCCGTCCACTTCCCAGCTGAGCTTCGGCTCCTCCCGAGCTCCAAACCAGAAGAAGGATGAACCAAAGTCAGAGGCCGCTTCTTTCCCCGTCGTGGTCAAGAATGAGTTTGAAAGCAGCTGCTACGAGTGGGGATCATTTAACAAGCCCGACTGTTTGGAGACGAGTTTCCAGACGGAAACCTTCCCGATGTCGAGCGATTTCCCCCCCGACCAGCAGATGGATGTTAAGGAACTTTTAGACACGTTTCCCCCGATTTGTCCCAACCCAGAGATGGAGTTTAAAGTGGAGGGGGGTATCAAACAGGAGCCGTGTTTCAATGACACCTGTTCTCAGAGCTACTCCAGCCCCATGTACAATAATTACCTCCCACCGCCTCCCATGGGCCTCTCCTCCAACCTGAAACCCTTCCCCGAGCCTCCACAGCCCTCTAATCAGTGCGAGTCCTTATACACATCACCAGCTTTACCGAGCACCATAGACTCCATCCTCTACTCTTCCTTGTTGCCAGATTCTTTCGCCCAAAGTTACACCACCCGTGCGACGAAGCCCCCCAGGGCCAGAAAGAGCCCGGCCGCCTCTCACGGCCCTGCCAAAGAGAAACCCTTCGCCTGCCCCATGGAGAGCTGCGACCGGCGCTTCTCCCGCTCGGACGAGCTCAACCGGCACATCCGCATCCACACGGGCCACAAACCTTTCCAGTGCCGCATCTGTTTGCGCAGTTTCAGCCGTAGCGATCACCTCACCACCCACACCAGGACTCACACCGGGGAGAAGCCGTTTTCCTGCGACGTCTGCGGCAAACGGTTCGCCCGGAGCGACGAGAGGAAACGGCACGGACGCGTACACCTGAAACAGAAGGAGAAAATGGAAATAAAGCCACAGGTGAGCGCCGGCGCATGGCCGTTCACTCTTCCCGAGGGAATTTGAAGACAAGGCCATGTGTCCTTACATACTATATTAGGATCTTTCCGTCTTGGAAGATAAGCCAGCTGACTACAAGTTGATGTCTGAGTTGGTTGGACTGGCGAGCCAATGCCTGACAGCAGAGGTTATTATTTTTTTTGTTTCTGTTGCGAGTATTGCAGTTTATTTCAGGAGCAGAAAAGGGGAGAAAGAGGGACTTGCTTCGGCCTTATTGCCTGCTGCTGCCGATGCTGCTGACTTTATGCAAACACGCATAAGTTGTAAAAGTCGGTAAACAGATCAACAGTGACTTGTTGCTGTCACTGCCAGCAGAGCCAAACCTCTCTGCTGCGGCATTGCATGACTGCTGTTCAGCACCTCTTCGTGTGGACAGCTCCAACCTCCATCGCCTCCGAGCCTGGACGGATTGCACTTAACAGATTATTAATATCTCCATTTAAGATTCTTATTTTCTTGCTTTTAGCATTCTTAGAGCAATGGTTTGGACTATGTTTCTTAAAAATGCATGTTTATGTCAATGTTTATTTTTTCCTTTAACTGGAATATCAACCACTGTCAAGGTACTCCTTCACTGCACAGTGAGGGTTATTGACATGAATGTAGGCGAACATATTTATGGCTCTGACCATGAAGCTGTCCATCTTTGATCAGATTTAGTGTTTGTTTAACTTCTTATCATTTGGCTGTCAGTGTTTTTTGTCATTGGTCTTTGTGTTGTGTTACAATTGTTTGGATTATTACAATTGTGAAAGATATATCATAAATGGGAAATAAATATATTTGTATTACTGTACTTCTTTGTATTTTTATAGCTAACTGTATATTTTACATTTATCACATTTGAGCGTCATTTATCAAGGTGAAATGTATTCTAAATCATAATAATGTCTTGGTTTTTTCGAGGGCTATTGTTTAGTAACACAATATTTTAAATGTTACAATTTGATATCAGAAACATTTTCGCACTTCATCCCACTGTCGGTACGATAAGAGTTATTTCATTGAACTGCTGATCTAAATTTCAAAGGGACCAGTATGTTAACTAGTTGTGGTACGGCTTTTCAACAAAAAAATATTTTACAGTATGTACAGAAGTATGTTTAATCGAGCTAGAAATTGACTAGCAAATCATATAAACATTGCTTTTGAGTAATCAGGTAGCACACATTGCTGCGAGTTTCTGTGGACTTTACCTTGGTGATGGAAGGGTTTGGACTCCTGGAGATACTGTATGCTGAAATGAAATGTTCACTTTAGCAAAAAAAAAAACCCATAAAAAAACAAAAAGAAAAAAAAAAAAAGAATGTTGAGAGTTTGGTGAGTTTGTCACCAACAGGGTACTGCAAAAAAGTAATTTAACTCGCCTTAAGTTATATTAACTGTTCAAGTAAAGATTTTGTACATATACAGTTTCTACAATACTTTAAATTAATATTGATGTTGTTATTTTTATGAAAAGTTTATGAACAAAATAAACATTTTCTGGAAGCAGCCAATTTCTTGTGCAATCAAAATGATTCTCACTCTGTCCATCTGTTTCATACAGCACTGGGACCCCCCATCAGAGCACTCAGATGACTGAATCGCTTCCCAAAATATACATTATAACAGTCCACCTGTGGCACCACACTGGAGCCCTAACATTAGACATCACAGCTCTGCACTGTAGCTCAAACACATTAAAGTGAATACCCTATTACTCAGTGCTGTGATTCTGAATCCCCTCCACTTCAAAGATCACTTCTTCACGTTGTAAATGTAGAGACGAACGCCATGGGCGCCATGGTAATTTCTACAGGAAACCTGTTAAACAGGACATTTTTCTTGCCATGTCAGTGACATGATCTGATGCTCTCAGTTCATTCATTCCTTTGTTCATTCACTCATCCATTTTTGCAATAAAAGGATATTAATTTCCACTCAATTGCTGAACGCGATTATGGTCTATTATCATGCATTTTTTTTCTCTCAAAGGATGGCGGTACTGAAGTCTCCGCTTGTCAAAACTGCCTGTGCATTCTTGTAAATGCAGTTAATGGTCTCTGTGCCTTGAAACCTCTCCGCTAGAATAAAAAAAGGGAAAGAAAAAAACTGGTGCGAGCCGTTGCTTCTTTTTTGTAAAAGGGAGGGCATGCAAAATTTGTATGTCACTACAAATGGCACTGCATTTTTAATGTGAGGTGGTAAAATTCCCAACACTTTTGAGATAAGCAAATGTGACTCGTTTATAGTGCAAAGTGTACACGCAGAGGGGGAGAAGACTGCTGTGTCCGTACTTAAAATAAGATTTTCAACATGCTTTGTGTTCTGTGCATCCTTCAAGGATGCCAAGATCTTACAATCTGTCATTGCAACCCATGCAGGCATGTCTTTACCAGGGACTCCGTAGGACATGCATGTGCCCATGACGCAGTTGGCTGGCAGAACACTTCTTATCTTGCCCACGGCAGTGCGTAAGTGCCTGCGTTGTCTGGAGCTGACAAACATACTGTACCAGTGTGAAAATGCAAGCTGCCACATGGAGCACTGTGAATAGTATGTACCCATCCTCTCCTGTCCATCACTCATCATCACTTACAATAGCACACAGCCCAACCAGCATCAACACGCACTCCCCTATCCATGTTGATTTAGAGGCAAACATTGTCCAGTGATGGATAGTTGAGGTTTTTGAATTGCAGTGATGTGCAGTCACAGTGACCATTATCCAGACACTTGAAGACTGAAGAGTTATTGAACTGTGGCCAGTGATGGAATTTCTGCATTTGTGCATTTGGGAGCTCAAATTCACATTTGCATACTGTAAATGGTCCTTGATATATCGACAGCGTGTGCGTGCGTACGGTTTCAGCTGCGTTGTCTTTATCGAATACGTTTCCAGTGTCACAAACCTTCCTAACTCGTGCTTTGATACAGACAAAAGACATAAATCAGTTCTTTTCCCACTGACTGACATTTATGTTTTTTTACTTCTGTAGATGTGCGTAATTGCTGAATCCATTAAGTAATTGTGCGGCGAGGGCACCTGACCGCCACTGAGAACCATGCTTTCTCAGAACGTGGACCTCTGCTGTGAATGGTAGCACATCAAGTCCATTAAATCCTTGCCAGGATATTACTAATGCAAATATGTTAACATTAGCACTATCGCAGTGGTGGGGGGTAGGGGGGGTTTATCCAAGGTAATGTGGCGGTGTGACTAACGTATTCCATATGTAACCAGGGAGAAAACCATGACCAGATGTGATTTCACTTGTTCATTGTCTCATCCAATTAATCGCTTGATGCAGGATTGCTTCTGGATAAGTCAATGGGACTATTTATCTGCTGCACCAAATGAGTACTTTGGCTCAGGATTAAATAAAAAAAGCCTTAAAAATGACAGTGAAGGATTAGATAGGTCCAAATTCTGAGGATAAGTGTCACTGCAGAATGAGATGTACTAATATTTTTATTACTTGTAAGCACACGCTTTATCTTTCCCTTGATTGGCACACAAAAGTTTGGGTTTTTTTTCTGCATAATCTATTTTTTAAATTCTTTTGCATCATCCACTGACCTAGGCTGCATAATGGAGAAGCCTATCCACATATCTGCTGCCACTGAATGTCTGAAGTCTATCTTGAGAGGGACAAGTGCAGGCCCAGTCGTCTCTGAAGAGCCCAACATCCCTTTTATCCATGCTTGAACTCCAAACAATTCAACAATAATCCAATAATGACTTTCAGAATGTATGAAAATGAATGTATTTGCTTACGTGGAGGATGTGAGGCAGTTTCGGCGGTTTAAGCTTCAGGTATCAGGTCACCTCAAGTGCCTATTAATAATCAAAGTCCTACTTGAGACCGTCTATATGGCTACACAGTCTCATTCCTTCGTGGATTGATCTATTGTGGGGTAATCACCACATAATTTTATGCGCACCTTTAAAATGTGCACCGGGGCACGTCATGGTCCTTGGGGTGGGCTCGGTAATCAAGGTGCATAATCGCATGGCGGTAATGGCAATCAGGCTTAGCAGATTAATTCCTCGGATCATACATCAGCCCCGTCGGTCCTGTATCTGATCATGAAGAAGGGTGTAGGTGGTCTGGAGAGTGCAGGTGATTAAAAAGAAGAGAACCATTGCGGCGAGAAGGAGCTCGTTATGCAAACATTTTTAAAGTGCCTAATTCTTTCCATTGTTCTGGCGCCCAAAATCTTCATTTGTATTACTAACCACACAACTGAGGAGAGAACCTTTTCCTTGCTCCTTCATAAACTAGAAGTCAATTCTTGGGTCAAGGAGTCCAGTCTACCACGTTTGTCCAGGACACAACATCTCTATGGTAACTACTTCAAAGGACTAGCCAGCTGAATGACTTCGTAGCAATTCAGTTACTCAGGAAAATTTACAGCTGGCCTTGAAACATTCCAGGTTTGAGCCCTCACAATACTGCGGCAGCAGTATGTTGCAGCTCTGTGTACATTGTGGCGACCTCCAGGAAACTGGAGGCTCAATGGAAATAATCATGGCACGCAAACAGCTTTCCAACCGTATAACATTTATTTTAAGGCTCCTGGTCTGAAACCCCAGTCGTTGGATGCTTGGTGCTTAGTGTAGGAACAGTCTGTTCTTTGGTGGTTCCTTAACATAAATAATAAATCATTTAAAGCTGCTAGAAACAATATTTTTATATGAGCAATAAATCAAATGACTAACAGTAATATGACCGGGGATGCTTGTATTGATGAACCCACAGAGAATTATCACCTGATTCTGTAGTTCCCCTCAGCTCTGTGGATCATTTAGCATCTTTCAGCTCAATTTAATGTGAGTTGGACGATGGCGGAGGAAAAGTGGAGGTCCGTGCGAGAAATCTGAGCGACGCTGCGGCGCCTTCTGTTGGTTGTGTTGCTTAACATCCATGCCAACGTGAAGGATGCATGGAAGTATGTGGGCATTGACGGTTGTATCATTTGAAACATACATATTTATTTATGTAGATAAAGGGAGCATACTGTATATGAGCCTTCACCCACATGACAGATCAGCTGTTTCTGCTCCGAGAGAGGAAGAAGCTGTTTCCGCTGTCGATGTCTTCCCAAATTCCTCCCTTCCTCTCCATTTTTCTCCCGTAGATGGTCGATGGCAACTGGTTTCGTTTCTTCTTCTTCTGTGAGGTTTATTGGCAGTTGGCAAAATAACTGGTTTTATTTCTAGTTTGCGACCTTTCCTTCTTCAAGTCTTACAGCCTTGTGTAATGTAGCCTATACTACTACTTGTCGAAACTACCCTTTGCGTAGCCTAGTTTATGGGCTCCAAACGAGTTGATGGAAACACGTTTTAAAACAGGTTTACATCTTGATAAACCTGATTGACAATTAGATGGAAACACAGCTATGGTGTAGTTTACAGTTAGCTGTTTTCAGCAAAAAGGTTTTCAAACAAAACAGCAGACAAAGTTAGTGACTAGCTGGCGAACATAGTGGAGCATTTAGCAGCTAAAGAGCCAGATCTTCCCTCAAGAGTTGGTGGTATAGGTGATATACTTTAATATGTCAGTGCTGATGGTCACATCTCGTCTCCGCCACTTCCAAGTTTCCAAAAAATAAATGATTTCAGTCATAAGATAAATAAATAAATGATAAACTGAACCTTTCTGACAGAGGTGACAGAAAAATGTTTTGTTTTTCATCAAGACAACCTGCTCATGTTCTTACAAGAACACAAACCTGATTACCTTCTCTCCTCCTCCTTCCATTTCCAGTGAATGAATATGAATGAATGATTGAATGAATATTTATAATTCAAGTGGGCTGGTACCTTGGTACACTTCAAGGTACCAGCCGACCCATGTGGGCTTGTACCTTTAGGTGTATGACACGACTGACGTTACACTTCAGAGACAAGAGAAAACGAAAACAGCACATCATATCAGATATAAACTTTACAAATAAAGCATGCAACGCTCTTAAATGTTGAAAGTGAACATTTGACAATACTGAAATATGTTAAAATATCTTGCATGTAAATTCATCTTTCATCTCAAACAGACCAGGATGTGTTTGTTTACAAGCGGTATTATTGTTGGCACCACTTTTGCAAGGACAACTGGATCATTTCCATTTTCCTCAGAGTCGTAAATAACAACAAAACAGGACAACATGTGAGTTTATTCAGGCATTTAGTCTATAATGGAGATGTGAAAGCAGACAGAATTGGTGCCAGGCTGCCAACCTGACTGCATCGCCAGTTAACCTTCCTTTGGCAGACAAACTTGTATAGTGAATCTAAACACCGATGGTTTTATTCAGATTACTGTGCAATCAACATTTACTCCGTAATGATACGTTACAGCAGAAAACTTCTCTATTGCCAGTTTATACAGACAGTTCACGACCAAATCAAAAATACATCTTTTTCCTCTTACCTGTAGTGCTACTTATCTATCTAGATTGTTTTGGTGTTAGTTGCCGAGTTTTAGAGATTTCGGCAGTACAGATGTCTGCGTTCTCTCAAATATGAAGGAACCAGATGGCACTCAGCTTGTGGTGCTCAAAGCACAAAAAAAATAAAATAAAATCACATTTGAAAAACTCAACAGGAATGTCTCTTTTCAGATATTATGACCCGCTTACTCAAGATAACCCACAGACCTTGTTGAGGACAGTTTCATGGAGGAACTTTTTTATTTTCCTGTTCCTTTAACCTCATCCAAATCCAGCTCAGCCTCCAGGTTATAATCTTCACAGATAACATTTCTGCAAACCACAAATACGTCCAAGGTTGACATCTGTAGCAAACATGACGTATCCTGTTCATGTTAAACGCTTACAGTTCTAGCGGCTTTAGTGGCAA
This sequence comes from Pagrus major, assembly GCF_040436345.1. NCBI lineage: Eukaryota > Metazoa > Chordata > Actinopteri > Spariformes > Sparidae > Pagrus > Pagrus major. The sequence continues at coordinate 15,013,187 of NC_133215.1, forward strand.
CCAAAACCGGCTATTTTTCACAGGAAGCGAGACCATCTCCATCTTTGATGGTGGCGACCAAAACTGGTATTTTAAACCAAACCATGATGTTTTCTAACCCGAAACCAAGTATTTTTTGTGCCTAAACCTAAGCAGAGCACAAGCACAGTGTTGTGACAAGAGAGAAACAAAATATTCAACCTAAACTGACGTAAAATTGCAACATAAAGAAATGTCTAAATGTCAAAATGATTTTGCAGAAATGTACCTAGCTGACATTTATTCTGCCGCCCGGGTTTTCCAAATCACACAGGCGACACTTCCTGTCCTCTCCTGTGACAGCATCCAGTTTCCACAGTCCAACACAAACAGACCTCTGAGGTCTTCTCAGGTGAAGGGTTGACATGTTGCTCGGGGTGGTAGGCGTGCTTAATTACACAATATCGTCCCAGTTTTGGCTTTCTTGATATTTTTTCTGACCATTTTTGTTCATAATTTTTGGAATAGCAAAGACTTAAAATAACTACTGTTACACTGCAAGGCAACTTATATAACAAATCATAACAATACCACACTGACTGTGGTCCAAGACAGTTTGGACGGCTGTGACAGCAGCTTGTAGTGACAACAGGATGAAATGTTAACCATTAACCCGATCAGCTGGTGGCGGAGTACTACAGTTTCCTCTGACAGGGAATGATCAGTCACATCAATCATGGTATATTATGTCAGAGGTGATGGGCACACACAAAAAAATATCCCCGCCTATGCTATAATAACCTGTTGACAATAAATTGGCCAGCTCAAATACTTTGACGCCTGTGGAGTAAATAAGCTTCGGCTGCACATATATCATCAGGTCCGTGAGAGGAACGTAGCTGGAAGCATCCTGGATTGACAGTAATGACTCTGAAGGAAGTTTGCGCTTGTGTATAAAAAATGTCCATCATGCTATTATTACTTGTTGCAAATATCTAGAAACCGGCTGTCACATTAGCATGCAGCCATCTCGCAAAGTATCTGAAATAACAGAAATCTGTAGAATCCACTCATCTGTGCCCCATCACGATATACACATATCTGTTAACCCCTCTTCCCATAAAATAAATTACGGTGTGACCATGTGTCCAGTAGAGCTGTGAGTGATTACTTTAGTGCTTTGACATTTGCAACAGCAGTAATGAGGCATGTCTGTGACAGCTGTGTCACTAGCGGCAGCCTATGTCTCGGCTGTTCAGTTCAACGCTGGGAAGGAGGCATACTGTGGCCAAACACCGGCACTCTCTCTAGATAATGATGGCTCACCCATAGAGAGGCAAAGAGAATGTGTCGAAGTCGGAGGAAACTGTGCGCATGTGAGAGAAAGAAGTGAGTGAGGGAGGCCGATTGAGAGTGAAGTGTATTAGTATGTGTGTGTTTGTGTGTGCGTGTGTGTTTGTGTGTGTGTATATGCATGTCTGTCATTGCCAAGATGGAATCAGAGACTGTGAGAGAGGAGGCTGGGCTGGGACATAAAGACTAGTAGTATAAAAATGAGTGGGCTGAACATGCTCAGCTCATACAGTGCACCCTTCCGTCAAGCAGGGCGACGATTTGCATGTGCACGCCAGCCTCGACGCCAGCTACAGTATGCATTCTGCATCTAATTTAACTATCCAAATCGAGCATTGCTCTTCGGAGCTCCATGAAATGTATGCAAAATGTAGCTACTTCAAGCATTAGCGGCTTGCTCTCGCTCTCTCTCTCTCTGTCTGCTGCAACAGTTGTTTTAATGCCTGCTGAATTATGATAGTTGAGAATTGGAGCCATTAGTAAAGAATAACAGAGAACACAGAGCCTCGTTATGTTGTGGACTGGAACATGAGTGACCTCGGTTATACAGATGGAATCAGACGGCGCCTGTTTATTAGGATTTAAGGTGACTTCAGTTATGTTGATGACTGTTTCATTGTTTTATTCTACAATAAATTCTGATTATTTTCTGTTCTGTGGTATTCTGTGTAAAGAACTTGTAATATGGTGATTTAATTGTATTGAGCCCTGATGACTGGCTGTATTTCCCACATATCTGATTGCATACAAACATCATGAATATAATTATATCTGATATGTGTTTGCTTCTCGTTAAGTGCATGTTTTAAAATTATTATCGTTGTATTTTGACTGATTTAGATGAGATTTAATGATTTGTTGGTTTATTTTATTATTTGTTATGTGATTTGAAATGCTTTGGCAACACAGATTATTGTCCTGCCAGTAAAGCCACTTTGAATTTGAATTTGTTCTATTTTCTCCTATTCTTTTCTCTATTTTGCTCTGTTCAGTTTTATCTTCTTTCCTTCTTTCCTTCTGTTCTGTTCTATTCTATTCTATTCAACATCCTTTCCTGTCCTGTCTTGTCATTTTACATTATTTTCTATTTTGTTCGACGAGTTTGAGTCACTAGATTTGGCTATAAACATATAAATCTGCCACAGTTACTGGTAAAATCCATCTCAGGACTGACAGAATGAGCAGCCTCCAGTCATATTACTTCTACTTTATTCTGCAGCTTTAAACAATCATATCATGTGGAGTCTGTATTCCAACTAGTAAGTGTTTCTGTCAAAGAATAAGGTAGAGGTGAGGCAGAGTAAAATGTAGAATATTTCCCTTGGATACGTAGGAGTATAAAATAAGAAAGTGAAAAGCAACAGTAAAGCACAGCTACCTCAAGAGTTATGCATAAAAGCAAGGCCGTAGCCATCGAATCAACTTTGGGGGGACCAAACCCCCCCAACCCCCCCAACCCTGAAAAAAATCCCATAACTCAAATAAAATAAAAAAAACAGGGCTTTACTCAGACTTCAAGTGGGCGTTCTTACAAATATAAAACAACAAAAACAATAACATGAATTAAATGCACTTGTGAGCACGATTGTTGGTCGCTGGGTGAAAGCGCATTTAATTTACTCTCCATGTTATGTAGTTAGTAAATGCACATAGTTACTTTCCACCGCTAGTCCCACGAGGGTCAGTATGGATATCGTCTAACACTGCTAAGCACAAATTAAAAGCACTTTTAAGGACGCTTCAGTGGGCCCTCTTTCTAAGTACATTTACTCAGGTTCTATACTTATGTACCATTTTTCAGGTACTTGCACTTTACTTGAGTATTTCCATTTTCTGCTCCTTCAAACCCCTACTCCAACATTTTAGAGGAAAGTACTGTTCCAATACCTTTATTTGACAGCTATATTCATAGTTATAGCTGATATCGAGCAATTAAAATGTCCTCCACAGCATTAAAACGTTTATGCATCAGAAATAATAATCTGATAATTGACTATATAATGTTACTCAGACAGGGGCCAATCTGCTGCATTATGTGCGAACGATACGATCTGAGTACTTCTTCTTCCACCGCCTGCTTGTACCTGCTGCAGGTGGGGGGAGGGTGGGGGGGTGTCTCTGGTTAGCAACATACAGTAGCAAAGCTGCAGCATCACACAGCCTCCTCCCCTCTTTATTCCTCACCGTTCCCCCCCAGTGATGCATAATAGCCTGCTCTGCCCCCCCAGTGGCTTTTAACTGGTGATGGACCGTCACTTTCACGGGGGGGAGCGCACAGAGAGTGACGTCTCTCCCTGTCTGAGTGTATAGGAGCCATGCTGGGGTCACACAGGGGCGTATACGGTATAGTATGTTTCCCAAGCCTAAAAGCCCCAGCCATATATCAGACAGAAGCTGTCTCTGATCTCAAACCTGTAGAGTGTTGGAAACCTAAAGAGACGTGTTTTGTCCCCCTCCTGTGATTCTTGGTGCTTTAAATGGGGGCTTTCATATGTATGAGTCAGATCAGCAGTACACAATTTAAAAATCAAAACACCTTTCTCTCACTGCAGGGCCCAAAGTCTCTTGTCTTGTGTTGTAAGCAATCACCATGTGAATTAACAATGTGATTTAGGTTGTAGTTTTTGTAATTGCTTTTGTAGCTTTGGAGAGTGCGGTATGGCCCAATTACAGCTGGAAATGGAGAAAATGAGGGACTATAAATTGTGATTTATACTGCAGCAAAATAGACAAGGGTAAAATAAAAAATCAATAAAAATACTACAAACGTGTAAAATATGTGTATAAAGTAATGTTGTCATGGTACTGGAATTTTTAACTTTGGTATAAAACATTGCAAAATATAAATATAAATATTCAATAACATTTGACAAACTGACAAAGCAGGAAGACGGTAGAAAATGTTAAATATCTCACTTTTTAAAAAACAGTTGTTTTTTGCTCTTTAGATCATGCCTTCAATTAAAGATTTTACCATCAAAGTTGGCTTGTCACTCAAATGAAAATATCTGGTCCACCTTAAAGGGGCTCTATGTAACACATTTGTACCAATTTAAAGGTGCAATATGTAAGAATTGGCCACCTGTCAATTTCAAACTCCAAACAAATCAGGGGCAGCTCATAACTGTAGCTGATGTTAATTAGTTAGCTCTGTTAGCATTGCAGGTAGCGGTCCTATTAGCTGACTCAAGTCTGCCCCGACTTGACGCTCGTAACAACACGGGGTAGTTGGTGTTACGAGTCTATCACAGGAGCTTTGGACCACCGGAAAGAGGTTTTTTCAGGCCGGGTGCCACACTGGGCTAGCTAGTTAGCATGCTAACATCATATATTTCTTTGCCATAACATCAAACTTCACATTATATTGATAATTTTAGTTAATTGTTGAATGTTTTAAACTAAAATTCACACGTATTATTGCACATTTAAAGGTCAGTCCACATCAAGTTAGCCTGGGTCAAAGTTGTCGCTGACTATTTAGTGACAACGTTGCTAACAGCTAACTCCAAACACTTTAACCAGTAGGTTGCAATCAAGACATGGCTAGGCTTTGTTCTTGAGGAGTTGTGATATTTATTCACGGACAAAAAGCCGCGAATAGAAGTGCTACGTTCGTTCTGTAATGTTACAGCAAACATACTCACTGTCACACTCACTATCATACTCACTAACTCTTCTCTTGAGTTATTCCTGACAGGAGTTTGCTACTTGAATAACACGTTAGAGTTTATAAAAATTGATTTGATATGTATCGAAAAAGCGATATTTTTGGCAACCCTAGTATAAAGTTATGTTTGCATTCTTTTACAATCCTCCAACTGATGCATTCACGAACGCACACTTAAATGCACACCCTCAATCAAAGGCAGGCGAACCACAGAAATGGCTGGGCCCCTGAAAAGGTCCAGTGAATGCAAGCTCTCTTCTCCTTCATAAACACACGCTAAACGTCTTGGTGGTAATCAACATCATCTTCTTTCTCCTACGCTGACATTAGCGATCTCTTGGCTAGTAACGTTTGCTCTAACATTAGCATCCTGGCTATTATTTGCCTATTGCGTACATAAAAAGTGACCATTTTCAGGAGAGGGGGTTTTAATCATGAAACAGCAGCTGTAAATAAAATGTTTATTTTTGCTGTTGTAGTATTCAGAATGAAATTTATAATCATTCCTTATGTTAAGGATGAAAATAATTATTGCTGGCCTCTGTAAGATGGCCCCCCTTATGTGCAGGCCTGATCAAATGTGCAAATCTTTTTATTTGGTTGCCTATGACTCATTTCCCCAAATCAAGTATCCTGTAAAGAATAAATAAAGCGACTAGAGCTACATTCAGCTTTGAGAAATTAGCAGCACAAATGCTCAGTGAGGACACAGAAGAGGAAAAAAAAAGAGTCTGCTCTGTTGTTGTTAGTCATCCGTGATCCTGTCACTCAATGCTGTGGCGGCATAGGGTCCGCTTCCTGTTAACAAGATATGTTTACAGCATCAGCATTAGGCTCCCACCGTCTGTGTATTTGTGCATTTATACTCCTTGTCACTCCTCAGGATTGATGCATCCACATGTCCGTTAACTATTAACTAACCAGGAACTGCCATCCTTGGGGAGACAGATAGTGACAGGGGTCCCCGGTCCTCCACAGTACTCAGTGGCTGAGGCAGGCCTTCCTTTGTTATGGAGCCAAAATGGTGCCCAGTGGCAGGATGCTGTGTCTAACCATTAACTAGATTCTTGGCACTTGAGCTCACTACTGAGGTGATAAACCACAATGTTCCCCAGAACTGGAGAAATATTAACCCTGTCTCAGCTGGGGCTCTTCCTCTGTCGTCCTGCAGATAAATGAAGAGATGCTGATCCTTCCATCACCATCAGCTTGTCCTTCCTCCTACTCATCCACTCTCTGTGTTTGTGTCTCTTCTGGCACCACTGACAGTGGCGTCTTGTGAAGGAGGAAGAGATTGATATGATGAGAGGTAGATGTGCTGCTTCCTGCCTCTGGACGAGAAAAAGATAATTTATGGACTCATCACTTTGCAGGTCGTGAAAACAGTGATTTTCTTTTTTTTTTTTTTTCGAACAAAGAATAACCCTCAAAGAAATTATCATTATGAACGAATGCAGAAGTATGATTGAAGTTGAACAATCACTTAAACAGTCGCAGAGCTGGTACAATCAAGGACTTTAATTTATGTAGCAGATTCTCTTCATTTGTGATCTCCTCCAGCACCTGTGCAGCATACAGTCGTTTTTAATGTGACCGTGTTTCTGTTCATATGGCCCATTCACTGCGCCCTCGAATGTTGTAGGTCTCCCCGTGTTTAACACCTCTGAAATATTTTCTCCCTCCTTCCACAGGGAGTTAAAAGGGTGACAGATTTAGCTGTTGCCTCCATCATTAAATCCTGTACCCCTTCATAAAGTCAGCAGACCTCCATGGTGTCTCGGTCCTGCGCCGTAATGGCCGCTCATGGTCCAAATGGACTGAAGAGCTTTCATGTGTCCTGAACAGTCTACTCCTCTCATTACGGCCCATAGTGGTCTCACATCAAACAGCCTCATTATTTTCATCGAGGGAGGAAGCGCAAGTGTGTGTGACGAGTTGGAGCTACAAAGTGACTACCAAGTTCAAATAAAATCTGCACTTTGTGCTTATGCCGTGCAAGCAAAATGCTGCGGAGATGAAAGCGTTTCTCCAGAACGGTCACATGGGGCTTTAAGTCACTGGTTTTCCCTATTTACACAGAATTTGTGCGAAAAATTACATGAAATCAGGACCTCTTGTGTTTAAGCAACAAAACTGGAGATTTGTGCCTCATGCATGCTGAGCCATCGTAGTATTAAATCTAAAATACACTGTGATTATGATGGAGAAGATTAACATTCAACACCAGCACCTCTGAATGTCCTGCATCATAAATGGCTTTTCACAGTCTGACCATTAAAGCGCTGCTGCAACAATGTTTTGATATCACAGAGACCGTCATATTAGCTCTCAGCTGAATTATGCCTATTTATAGTTTTGAAGCATTTTTACATCATTTACATAAAAAGCCTCTATTACCAGCCTAATTTAATATTAGCTGACAACAATTTGACAAGGCAGGATCAAAGGTTAAGCTAACACACAATGGCTGTTAACTCCATTAACATGGAAATGAATGCAACAACTCAATAGCCTGTTGTCATACCTACAGTGAACAGCCTAAATAAGTTGCAGTGAAAAATCACAAGGGCCGTACTTGATAAGACATACTCGTGTTACTATGGCAACATCCATGGCTCAAGCTAAGAATGCAGAGATCTGGATAATCGTTGTCATTGTGATACACGGGGTTCTGCTATAAGAACCGTGTATTACTATGTTGGTACATTAATGTGTTTATGCAGGCAGTGAGATCAGTTTCCATTCAGAGATCATTACAGCATTGAATAAACATGTACTAAGCTTTAACACAACACAAAAGCCTCTGTCCATCAGGATATCTCTGTATTTAAGATTAATATACACCTCTTCCTGTAGAGATGTGTGTTGTACATTGCACCAGTTAAATGACATTATTGTGGCAGTTTACATGCAAGGACCATTTTAAATGTTCTGATAAAACATTTGTTGGACATCCTGCAGAAATGATATAAGTGAGCTGAATATAAGATGTCTAAAATGATCAGTATTGCATTTTTATTAACATTTTATATGTATGTTCTTTATGAAATGTGAGTGTTTTTAGAAGTGCTTGTAGGTGTATCAGCACACACACACACACACACACACACACAAAAAGCACCAAAACAAAACACAGGACTCCACATTTTCGATTGGCTCATTTTTGTTTGTGTATTGCATTTTTTTTTTTATCTACAATCAGCTCCTAAAACATCCATTTCCAGTTTGATATCTTGGTGAAAATGAAAGCTGGCACCGTCTGCAATGCTCAGAAACTATTTGCTGGTCCTCGGAACAAACCACACCACTCAACAACATTTAAAACATACATTTGTGTGAGTGGAGACATGAAATAATAATCCCCCAGTTGTCGTTTTCTGCAGAATACTGATAAATCTGCTAAGCGCCAACTCTAAGTAATAGCAGCCTTGTTTGCCAAAATTACTTGAATATATCTTCAAGTGATGTCCAAATGTTTTATATTTACCCGTTATTTGGCCTGTCGCCCCATCTGTGCGCACACACACACTGACTTTCATAGCTGGACTGCTTGATAATAAACTGCACACTTTCAATTGCATTGTTGTGCAGTGAATGTGATAATGATTTTCAAGCTGTTAGCCTGCAGTTTCATCACATTTTATCCCTTTAATGAGTATAAGTGGCACTTGAGGTGATATATTGATATTGGCTGAGCTCCCTCAGGCTTGTATGTTGTTCCATTGTGTTACACTCAGTGTTAGCAGACGACCAAAAGCCACATTTGACTTGGTGAAGTAGCAAGAATCCAGTCATCCGTTGAGGATTTTGCACAGGTTCATTTTGCAGGTCTCTGATCAGTGAGTGTAGAGCTTTTTGAGATTTCTGTTCAGTGTTTACAGAAGATATGATGACAGTCAATTCCTTCACACATATTACGCTGTTCAGCTAATCTTTTTGGAGCATTGTGTATGAAAGAAATAGGAAAAATACGGACTCACAACATGTTAACAATTAGCCATCTGCAAAATAAATTACAGACATTTCTTATATTTTACTTGATCTCTTCTAGTGACTAAAAAGTACTCTAATATGTCTCTCAGTGGCTGTTACAATGGTCATCAGTTAATCCTTGCATATTACTGGTGCCCCCTGCTGTTCAAATCTTTAATCTCTCTCTCCCTCTGTCTTTCTTTTGACATTTTAATGTAATAAAGAGGAATCATTTAGCCCAAAATGAATTAAATTGATCTTAAAACCAGAAAGACAGGCTAATTTCTATTAAATATATAATAATAACTATACTTTTGAGGGCAGTATTTTCCCAAAAATAGAATTGCAGGCCTTCCTTTACAATGAATTAAACATGCGATCACCACAGTTGCTTCTAGATGTCTGTCTCCTCCATTGTGATGTTGACATTGCCCTGAAATATAAGTGTAACATAACTTCAACACACGTAATGTAGAGCGTCATACATAATGATTATACTAACAGACCTTGCCTATGTCCTTTCAGTCCTCTTCTCCTTTTATAAATCCTCGCAGCCAAAATAAAATAAACTCTGGGCAAAACACTTTCATTGTACAAAAATGTCAGACATGTGTTGTGGTTGCTAAGCAAACAGTGACTAATAATATCTACATGGAAGAGGTTTGCATTAGTGCAGCAAGCCAAAGCACAGCATGTCTCAGTCTCTACCAATCTAAAGACAATGAAGGTTCACCACACTGTAATTACCAGACAATGAGTTTGTCAGTCACTTCTCATAAATATGAATAAGGAGGGATGGATAAAGGTGTTCGGTCTAAATTTGCCACGGTTTTTGACGTGAGAACGAGAAAACGGCCCAGCATCATATTCATCCTATCAAAATCTCCTGAGGGAGAGAGTTTTTAAGCTTTTGTGTGTCAGTCTTTCCCTGTCATGATTGGATGAGTGCGGCATGTAGAGGGCGTAGAGGGGTAGAGATTGATGTAACAGGTTTGGGTTTTAACTTTTTTTTTTAATTATGAAAGGGGTTATAATTTTTTTTTTTTTTTTAGAAACAACCTCAAGGTGTCAGCTGTTACTGTGAAATGCAGGCAAATCTCAAGGATATAGCAGACAGAGCAGTGATGGAAGACAGAGAGATACATCTGAGATTGCTTTATCGTCTAGCTGATTGAAATATTAATCGCATATGAAAACAACCACATACACTGCACACAATAACTAATGCACCGCTGGATGGGTTCACGCTGTTATCTGGTGTTGGTTTGATTACAGCAACAAACCTCATATGCTAAATCACTGTAAATGGAATTATATTAAATTTACTATCATAATGGTAACACTTGAATGAATGAAAACCACATCTACCGTGTTAGTGCTTTCTGGGTGTATTCATTTTGTATTCTGATGCATTCGTAAGTCTTTGTGAGTACACTTATGAACAGCTGTACTTGACTAAAAGTAAAGATATCATGTTAAAATGTTACAATGGTAAAAATACCAATACCCATACCAACAGCACTTGTCTTAGTGTCTTGACTAGTTATACACTAGAGCAGGAGTCAGCAACCTTTTCTATCCAAAGGGCCATTTGTGCCCCCCTCCCTCGCCCCCCAAAAAATCTGTCTGCGGCCCCAAAACATATTTGAGCCTAACACAGCCTATGAAGTCTAAATTATCAATTATCAGTTGTATCAGTTGGCCTTGAAGAGCATTCATTAATATTTTCACATGTGGCTACTCTGCTCGTTATGTACTTGAACTTTGCATTTCCATTACAATAATACGTGTTTGGTTTCTAGCCTACAGTTAAAGAAAACCGTTTACATTTTGTTTCTTTTTAAGGGGAAACTATAACCAACAAAACACAAAACTGAACACTTGTGCATCTGCAGGCCATACTTATAAACAGAGTAGCATTACAGAACTGTGTGCAGGCTTACATACATGAGTCCCCCCTGTGTTTGTGAAAATGAAGTAAAAGGTCCAAAGTCCATTTCATTGTTAAGTAATCCTCTTCTTCCTTTTTTTAATTTTTTTTTTTTTTAACTCAGCCACGTACAGCAATCAACCCTCGGGCCTGAGCATGAAACACAACAACATCAGCTCAGGGTCATTCAATTCATTGGCAAAGTCCCAACTTGCAGGAACAGATACTATTCTGTGTGATGGCTTCAAGCATTTTTTTTACAATCGGACAATGTAAGAATCACGAGGCCTACAACAGTGATGATGTTTGAAAATAACATTCACAATATTCACTTCCATGTCATTTTTTGTCAGAGTCATAGGGAGCCACTGCAGAGGAGCTGCAGGTCGCTGACCGCCGGTACAGGTAGTCATAATGTCCCCATCAGTTTGTAACTAGTCAAGAGCACCTGTCCACACACTTGAACTTATAATTCCTTTTAAGTCACATCTATAGTGTTTGCATTATAATACACTATGAATGCCCCCATAATGCACTACAGATGTGGTGTCTATAGAAAGTCAGAGTGGACTCGAGTCACTGTTTTGATGACTTGCAGCTTGGACTCAGCGTGGACTTAAAGACTCATGACTTGACTTCAGACATGATGACTCGAATGACTTAGCTGCATTCTGTTTATGTTTTCAGTCAAGATTTTTTTCTATTTTTTAAGCTGGCTGTTTGAAAGTGATGGGGAGGGCACATATTTTCAATTGAGAAGAAATTAAGAAATAGATAAGCTTTTATAAAGATGTTTGCTTTTTGTTTGGTTTACATTTATTTCACTGAATATCAATGATTATAAGTATTAATTGTGTAGAAATTGTTACCATTATGATAGTTATCCACAGTTTTGACTGTGCATGTTAGCTCCACAAAGGTTATAAAGGTATTCAACACTTATGAATATATATTGTGACCAGCTCGTTTTATTTTCCCATTACTTGACATTAAATGAAGAAGATTATACATAACACGACTGACAAATGGCTTGCTTAATCACACACATATAAAAACAAAGCTTTCTGCATTTAATATTTATATATTTACTGAGGATTTTCAAAATGCCAAAGATGTGATTTTGTGACAATTCCTGTCATTTGTGTATTTGTGTGTTTATCTGTGTGGAGACATTATCATTTAAAAAGAATAATTTCTGAGCAAAACACTCCCCCTCTATACACGGAGAGTCCTGTATCTACCACAGTAAAATGAATACTTATCGGCCCCGTATCTTTGCTCTCCTCCAAGTTTCACAGAGAAAATTAGTGAGGGAAATGTTGACATTTGGCATGAATAATTTGACAGTCGCAGGAGTGTGATGAATTATGGCCCGTTTGACACCTTAATGTTCTGTGTACTTGCTCAGAAAAATCTAAAGTTGAAGGGACTAAATGAATTCTTAGTTAGACTTTTTAATTGCAGTTTCAAAAATCGAGGCAGGGTTTATACATTTCAGACATCACGGTGGAGTGAGGACCTCAGACTACATGTGAAAAACTGTGCTGAACATATTTTATCAGTTCATTTGGCATCCTGATGTAGACCACCACAATAAAATAGAGTTATTGTCTGTTGACAGCTTGGGCTTCATTGTATTTGTGTCACTTTATGTTGAAAACTGCAATCCTGTCATGTATTGCAATGGTAATGATGCAAAGACTTTTTCACTCCTTCTAATTTATGACATGACTGATTATAGCTCTGAGTTTGTTCTGTGCAATGATTTAACAGCAAAACTGATGCCAGTTTACACACTGAATCCAAACAAAATGTGTTAAAGAACAACTGCTTTTCGAACAAACAGCTGTGTGTTTAAAAGCCATTAATTAATCTTAAATGAATCTCACTTCCCTGAGTGGAGGGAGTCTTTTGTTGCACAGTAAAAATGATGACGTACACTTCGGTTCATCACATGTACAAAGAACATTGGAAAGAAACTGGCCAGAAGGATTGATTTTCAGCAGTAAATGTGGTCATGAGGTTTATGTAATAATATATTCTGTTGTTGAATTGTAATGTGGACAATCACAGTGTTTTCAAATGGCAGCCTGTACATGATGTACTTCTCGTGTTTGACCAGTAAGTGGTGCTTGAGCTCCTAAATGGGATTTCTTGGGGATCCTCCAACCCTCTCTTGCTCTCTCTCTCTCTCTCTCTCTCTCTCTCTCTCTCTCTCTCTCTCTCTCTCTCTCTCTCTCTCTCTCACACACACACACACACACACTGGTTGTGGCTAAGGTTTTAGTGTCGTCCAACTCAATTTATATCACGTCAGACAATACTATGTCATAAAAAAGAAAATACATGCTTAAGTTGTAATGATTTCCTTTATTTAAACACTTGAGTCAGCTATTATCAGAAAGTAAGTAAGTGTTGCCAGTTCACACTGGTGCCCGACCTTTACTTGATTTTTGGGGCTGATGACGATGCCGATATTAGGAAGTAAAACATTTCAACTGACAAACACACATTTTTTGCAGTGATCAAAACTTGTGACAAAGATATGTAACGGAGTCAGGTTTAGTTATAGTTTAACAATAAACTTTATTGTCTAAAATGACATCAGTGCACTGAAACAGTATCCTTACCTGGAAATCAATAGTTCAAAATAATTCAAAAGTATAATCATCCCAAGCAGCTTTATCTGCATTTTAATTGCTTAAATCAAGAGTGTGCATATCAGGCAACATAACAACATATGTGATATAACTGTGAAAGGCAAATATCGGCAGATAATAACAGGCAACCAATATATCGGTCGGGCTCTAATTCACACTCCATAGAGCTGCAATGATTAGTCAACAACTGCTACATCGATCGACAGAAAAAAAACACACAACTATTTTCATAACTGAATAATCAATACAGTCATTTTTCACATGCAGAAATGGCAGAATGTGTTGTCATATATGGAGATTTCCTGCTCTTCTCTAGTCTCTGTTTTATATGATGATATTATTTGAGAAACTGGGAGGGAAAATATAAATAATTGTTGGTTTCATCCCTACCCTCATGTGCAACTCAAATAATATATGCTTATTGAAATAATGTATTATGTTGTCCAAGTGGGGCATTTTACATCCATGTGTGATGATGTGTTTGATAACAGGAGTCTCAGATCACATGAGATTTAAGACTTTGCAGCCTTTAAAATCAGTACTTTTGTCGTTGTGGTGTGCTGTTCATTGTATAAATATTAATAATAATTCTTGTTTGGTTCAAATTGATTTAGTTTATTTCACTAACAACTCAGATTGTCTTGCAGGCATTAAGTTGGGAGCCACTGGGAGGCTGGTTGCTTTACATGCTGAATCCTAAATGTGGCATCACTTCAGCGACACCTACAGTTGGTCTGTGTTGGCAACATCCAGTCACACTGAAGGATTACATTTGCATACAATGATAGCAGGGGAGTGAGTTTAAGTTGATGCTCTAAAGTGCATGACAAAGGCAAAAAGCTAGTCGCCGTAAATACACAACTATTTTTAATCACTGGTGCAGAAAATAAGCCTGGGCTGTGACGCATGGGACCAAAACATCAGCTGGAGACTGAACACTGGGAGCAGATTTCGAAGTCACCACATAGTAACCAAACGTATGATTAGTTGTAAGAGTTATGACCTTCACACCCCTCATGCAAAGATCCACAGTGTTCTCAAACGTTTGACGTCAAGCCCCACAGAGAAACAAACACCATGCAGCTGATACCATGTCTGACAAGTCATTTGCAGTTCTTGTGACTACAACTAGTAATTATTGGAAAAAGGGATGGTAAAGTAGACTAAATCTTCAATAATCTTTAGCAGGTAAACCAAAATAGACACTTAAAAATCCAACACAATATCCCAATCCCACTCTGGTTTATATCTATTCTAATTTCACTGTCAAATAGATGTTTTATCTCTGTGGAAAATTGTCTAAATCCTGTTTCTACGCCTTCCTTCCTGTCCAAAAGGTACATTTCTTGTGGAGAAAAATGAAATTCCTTCACCTAGACCTTTATCTCTGACCTAAAACAGTTAAATGTTATAATTTACTATAATTATTGATTATTTATAATTGAAAAAAGAATCAGTCTTTAAAAACCTACGTTATTTAATTATAATTGCAGGATGCAAACTCTTCTTCAGGTCATTAAAACCCCAAATTTACCTGAAACACCACTGAGTACAACACCTTAGGCTGCAACCAGAAATTGTCTTCATTGTCTGCTGTCTGGACCATTATTTTTTTGATTTATCCAATAATTATTTTGTCTAGATAGAGATGGATATCACATACTTCCATACTTCAAAAACCCAAAGATACTCACTTTTCATTGATTTAAAACCATGGCCGGAATAACCTCTTTGGGTAGCCGAGGGCAAAAATTGTTCGCTGGGCTCCGGTTGCCTCCAAGTTTCCCCATCAAGTAATCAAGTCCAGTGCACACAGCACACTGTAGCTAGCAGCTTCCTTATATTTAAGGAAAGTTCATTTGTGTTTAATTGATGAAACACTTGATTATACTTCATTATACTTCAAACTAGATTGTCACATAGGGTCCTTCTACAAGACAGGACTACAGGACTACTTTAAGGTCCAGAGAGGGATTTAGGTGGATCTATTAGCAGAAATAAAATATGATATTCATAATTATGTTCTCATTAGTGTATAATCACTTGAAAAGAAGAATCGCTGTGTTTCCATGACCTTAGAATGAGCCTTTTAGGGAGTGGGTCCTCTTCCACAGAGTCTGTCATGTTGCACCACCATGTTTTCTACGGTAGCCCAGAACTGACAAACCAAGCACTGGCTCTAAAGAAGGATTTCACGTTTTTAGTGATCATAGCAGGGGGAGGTTAATGCGGGGGGTATTTCATTGGTTGCAATCTGCAACCTCACGACTAGATGCCACTAAATACCATACACTGGACCTTTAATAAGGAATGACCCAGTTGTTATTGTTGTCTAGAGGTCCCAAACCAACACTGGGGCTTTTTGTTGCCATCTCTGCCCAGTTGGTAAAATGAAGAAAATGTCGACTTTTCTGCTTGATGATCGACTTCAAGAATGGATTGTTTGAACATTATAAGCTGCACTGAGGTACATCATCACAGGACTATTGTGATGGACAGCATCATGTTAAAGTGAGACTTTGTAAAAAAAACAAAAAAAAACGCACTCCTCTTTTCTTAAAAGTTTAATTCATAAGCAGAAAAACATCAGCTGGCTCAGTGCTCTACACTCTGGAGTTTTGCTGTTACATCCTTACTTTGACTGGTGATAGGAGCTTATGGTTGCTGTAATGTTTAGTAATGTTAGCAAACTACATAATGACTGACGGAGAGGCGACGACCCGCCTCTTCCAGTGTGCCCCACTAGAGTTTATTTTGGAAAAAAATGTGTCAGTGGAGAGAGACGAATAGTTATTTGATCCCACTGGAGTTGTGCCATGAATTACACCTGTGATGTTTGTCAATTTAAAAAGTAATGTTACAAATCAAGAAAGTCACAGTTTGTCGTAAAGACAGTTAAGTGTCTTTTAGTTTTGTGTGAAACTGCTCAATGAACCACATCGTCTCATTAAATATTTGTCACCAACACCAACATGGCTGTCACCTCAGCACAGTGAAGGTATTAAAGTTGAAAAATTATCGTTTAAAGGTGCAGTATGTAGTTTTGAGGAAGAAAAATCTTTATTGACTGATTTTTTTTTTTTGCCTCAACAAACTAAATAAATAAAATCCTGACTGAATAAACAAACTGACCTTAAAGGACAACACCCATGTTTTACTTTGTTTATATGTGGTGGACCCTGCCAACTTTCTAGCTTCAAACAGTGTTCTGGGGACCTTATTTTCCTCCGAGAACAGCTTGTTTATTCAATTTTGGAAAAAATGAATATGTCTGAGTTTGTATTATTACCTCATTCATTCGTAAATATTGAAATTCTGAGTTTAAATTTCTTCTCACATAGTGCCCTTTTAAATGATAGTCTTAGTCTCTCACCACTGACTACTTTACATGTTTTTTCTGGAATAAGGTCCCATGGTGGTCCAATTACTGATCCACTTTGCTTCTACCTGTGCTACTGTTACACTTTTATAGCCTTTATAATCGTTTGCACTTTTGGCCACTGGGGCAGCAAAAGTTTCATACTTTTCATCATTTTCAAGCTTCCAGTCCCCTTTAATTCTCAGCAAACTTTGAATGACTCAAATGACACAATACAGTAAATTTTACTCTCTTTAACTACCTTTTATTTTTGCTGGAGGTCTATGACTTGACACCTGAAGCCCCTGTTTAGTGGCTGAGAAACATTTTGTTGGATGATTGACAGGATGCTTTGGGACACATGGATGATGTTTCACTTGATTCACAAAGCCAAACAGCAGCTGGCATGAACACAACTGTCTTCACATCTTGCAGTGTTTATCTGGATGAATGGGGCACGATGTCTGTCTGTCATGTCCCTCCTTCTACTGTCTGTCATCCACCTCCACACCCACAGCCTGCTCTCGGGTACACTAATCAAAAGTCGCGAGGGTTTTTTTTTTTTTTTAAGTGAACTTTGAGTTTTGAGTTAAGGTTGCTGAAGGAACAAAAACAGCTGGAGGTCTATGACTTGACACCTGAAGCCCCTCTGTACTGGCTGAGAAACATTTTGCTGGACGACTGACAGGATGCAAAATAGTAAAAGCTTTACGACACACGGATGATGTTTTCACTTGATGCCGATTGATTCACAAAGCCAAAACAAAATTGTCTCCACAGCTTGCAGTGTTTATCTTGTCTTATCCCCCCTCTTCTACTGTCTGCCATCCACCTCCACACCCACAGCCTGCACTCAGGTACAGTAATCAGAAGATGGGAGGGATGAGGTTTTTTTTTTTATGATTCATGTTTTTGCATCTGTTCAAGCATTGTCTCTCCTCCTCTCCTCCCTCCTCTCCTCCTCCTCCTCCTCCTCCTCCTCCTCTCTCTCCTCCCTGGTCGTCCTCTGCAGGCCTGCTGCTGCTGCTGCTCTCTGCTGCAGAGAAGGGGCTGCGTGACGTCAGCGGAGGCTCGAGCGGTTCCTTGCTGGTTGGAGCGGAAAAAAAAAAAAAAAAAATGGGGAGAAGACAGCGAGGTGAGTGAGACGCGCATTTCTTTCATTTCTTAACCCCGCTCTTCTCATCGCATTTGCGTCGCCCCCTGTGTGTGCGTGTGTAATGTGTGTGTGTGTGTGTGTGTTTACAATGATCGCTTCATTGACGCCGCTGCTCCTGTGCAACACATTTACGCAGCGTCGGGGAGTCCGGTCCGAGCGATGAGCCGAAAACGGGAGAAAATCGGGTGCATGCCAAGCTCTCGCCCTGTCCTCCGAGAGGGCACAGCTGCCGCCGCCAGCATCCGGCTGATATAACCCGGCTCCGGGCATTTTTTCCCCCCCTCTTTAAGCCGCTAACAGTGGCGTTCATTGCCTCTCGTGATGACATTTGGTGATGCCGCTCGTCCACACCCACATGATATGCTGCGTGCGATTGATCCATGTGCAGTGCAGATATGAGGATCAACGGTGTGTTTCAGCGCTGGATGTGCCAATGTTTACTGTCAAGCTCGTCAGTCGAGAGCCTGAATCAGCTTCTCAGACCGACAGGGAGACTTTGGCCGGCCTGTTTGGCCTGTATGTGTGAGGATTGTACCTGCCACCGCTGTATTTACAAGTTAAATGTGCCTTGCTTATGCAGTGCACACGCACATTTGCAGCATCTTCCCCCTTTTTTTTAGTGCGTGAATGCGGCATTATTCCATGATTTAGCACAAAGATGTATTTATTGATGTTCTTCTCGAGTCTTTATGCAAATGTGTGTTTTGTAACATCCCTCTCTGAGCACACTTGCATTCAAGAGGAGAGAGTCCAAGGGGAATCATGACTGTGTAATATTCATCACACTCTCATAATAATCACGTTATTCCCACGGGAAGTCTTCCTGGTGAGACAGCACACACTCTGCTGAAGTGACAAACAGCCAGAGCTGCTGCTGCTGCTGCTGGAGTTTGGGAAAGTGTCACGTGACTGAAGTGCATGAGGAATTTGACTCAGAGTCAGTTGGCCTTCTCCTATATGCTGCTGTGTTTGTAGGGATCAGATGTGACTGAGGTTGGAGCAGTGGTGCAGGAAAGGAGAGGAGGGAACGCAGAAAAACACACGTGTGATGGGATGTTTGTGTCATGCCGTCACATTGTCCAAAATGAAAAATTCGGTCGTTATCTGCTCGACTGTATGTCGATGGAAAGGCTGGTGAAGTTTTGTATAGTCAAGGAAACATTTCTGGAGCTTCACAGCAAAACAGCGTTGCAGCATTCTCCTAAACAGCTGAAGTAGACGGGGACTTGTTTTAAAATGTAAAAAAAGAAAGAAAACCTAAGTAATCCAAGACTCCAGAGGCCCCGAGATCCCTAACTGATTTGAAGAGACGTTACGTTTACCCTCGAGACAAAGTCGAACTCGTGCACCAGCTTTAGACAGGGTGCCTGCTAACGTGCTAAATTAGCATCTACAGTGAAGAGTTTGGCTTAAAAATGGTGAAAACAACATCTATTCAATACAGTTTGGGCTCTCTTGGCTTTTTTTTTTTTTATTTAACATTTTAAAACAAGTCCTCATCTGCTTCAGTGGTTGAGGAGAACGCTGTAATGCTGTTTTGTGGACTACAAAACTACGCCTGACTTTCCATCGGCATGGTGGTGAGTACATAATAACTGCATTTTCATTTTTGGGTGGACCTATCCTTCAAGTCCTTGGCTGCTCTTTTCCTCTAGAAAGACTTCAGTATCTGCCTGCAGCAGTAAACAACATACATACATGCGACATGCCCGTGTGCACACCCCATGACTCCTTTACTCACTGGTCCAAGACCAGGTTTTCTGTTAGCACACCTGCAGTTTTCAGCAGCCATGTAAATGTCAGTGCTGGCAGATGGTTTCCCAAATGATCACATGTGAGGCAGGAACTCTTACTGATGCAGAATATTTTACTGTCTGTACTGTGCAGCGCTTAGCATCGGATATTCCCTCTGGTGTTTGTGTGTATGGAAACGTTCCTTGGTGTATGTGTGTTTTCCTTCGGTATGCGTGCGTGTGTGGCTCTTAGAACTGTGAAAGTGACTCCCATATTTATTACCCATGATCCCACAGGAGATAGAAATCCTCCATTGTTAGAAAACATATGAAACTCTCTGTACAGTATTGTATTCACGCCATTTTGAGACAGCAAGGACAGTTTTGTTTACATTCCTACTCTCTATCTATCTTTCTATCCATCCATCCATCCGTCCATCCGTCCATCTCGACTGACAGGTATCTCTCTGGTGAGGTGCTTTGAAGTTCATAGGTCGGACAGGGATGCAGATCTACCTGTCAGATGTCGTCAGTCAGCTTGTCACTGAAGTTCACACATCCCACTATATTTAAGTTCACTCACTACATGTTTAAAGGATACGACTGGTGATATTCAGTATTTCTGAAATCACCAAAACAAACAATGCATTAATTCGTCTCTTCAAACCTTCCGACTTCGTTAATCTGTCTCTGACATAGTCCAAGCTCAATGTCTCCTGCTGAAAATGTAAATCTTAAAGCTGCTGTAAGGGTTATTTTCTTATTAAAATAAGTGTTAAATAGCTCTATACTCCAACAGTAATCAGTGTTATAGAGTTTTTGATCAGTAACTATGTCTCCCCTCCCCACGCTCATGCAGTGAAAGAGAAAAGAAATGTTCTGGTATCCCTGCCCACTGCCTCGAAGAAAAGAAAAGAGTCATGCAAGTGCGGGGACGTAGAGAGGAGGGAGGGGATTGCTAACGGCAAAATGGACAGCAAGTTAGCTAAAATGATACTGCTTACAGCAGCTTCAAAGACAAAGAGTGAAAATCGTATTGCTTCATTTATTATATATATAAGCTCAGTCATTTTGTAGAATAGCTGGTCTGTGGTCAGATGAATAATGTAAATCAGGCTTTGGATACATAGTCAGTACTTTTTAGTGGGATCATTGATGTTTTGGTCCTCTTAACAACAACAAAAATAAGGCTAATAATATCAGTCATGTATTTACCTTGTGATCTGTGTGTGTGTGTGTGTCATCATTGCAGAATGTGGTCCTGGAGACAGCTATTGTAACGGGACTACCACAGATGCATTTTGAGCACTTTCCCAGGCATTTATAATAGTCTGTGTCCTTCTGTTGTCTGTTGCCTCGCAGTAATAGCATCACAACCAGGCAAGAAGCAGCCACAACACTTTACAGGTGTGCAGTTGAGATAAAGAAGGCTGAAATCATAGAAGGGTGTGATTTAGCCCACAACTGAGTGGTCATGGGTGGGAACGTCAACATGCCTGGTGTGATCAAATCCCGTGATCGTCTCTAGTTAATAGTTTTGTAAATAAAATGTCAGAAATGTCTTTAAATATCTTGTTTTGTTTGACCAACAGTCCCAACGAGATGTGACTGTAAAACAGAAAGAACCAGAAAATGTTTGGAGTATTTCCTTGAGAATTGACTCAAGTAATTATTCATCAAAATAGTTGCTGATGAATTTTCTATGGATTAGCTCATATATATCACCAGCCTTATCCTTCTAAACCAAAGCCTTTCATCTCCCACAAATCCAGACAAGTTTTCAGTTTTGTGCCTAATTTGAAACTTGTTATTTCATCATTATCTAGCTTCATGCCTTAAGTGCCCATTCTCTCGTGATCAGACGGTTCTTCCCTTTAGCTAATCATTAATTTACGACTCCGTCTCGCCATTCACTTTTTGTTTTAACGAGACTGTGTGTGTGTGTGACCATGCACAGCTGGCTCAGGCATCTCCGGGCTGCTCTGTTATTGTTGTAGTAAAATGGTGTTCATCCAACCATCACTCAGAGATCAAGGATCAGGCCCATGATTCTGGCTGTAGGGGCATTTCAACTTTTCTGACAGCCTGGGACGACCAAAGACTGTGGGAAAATACTGAATACTCTTGTATTATTTTCTAATTCTTCTTTTTTATATATTAAAGGTTTTCAAACCATTAAATAATGACATATGCCTTATGATCGACATGCTATCAAATGTATTAAATGCTCTCTCATTTGGAGTCTTGTCAGACAGAGCGCCATATGTCCACCCAGTTGAAACAGGAAATATTTAATCTGCACTGATTTCCTTACTTCTCCACCAGAAACTTGAATATCATGCCAACGCAGGCTCAAGATTAATGAGTATAAGAGGGCCTCAGAGACAGTCAAAATGCAGCCACAAATCACAGAGGCCATTTTCTGCATCATTTCCCACAGACGTCCTCTATGGAAGCCACGTCCCCAGTCTTGTTTCGGCTAACACAGGGGGCTTAACGTACGTACATAAGAGGCTTACCTGTGTTCTTTTAAGAGGATATGAGACACTGAGAAAGTACAGTATCTTAATCAACTCTGATTGGATAAGAAATTCCTTGATGGAGGGGACAAATGTTTGAGCATATATGAGAGGGCTGCCTGCATAGCCAGCAGTGGCTGAGATTAATGCTACTAAATGCTACTAAACACTCAGTATGACTTATTAATGGGTCTAATTACCTGTTGAGGAAACGGTAATATCCGTTAGTTTGATCAGCAATGGACCCGTCCTTTAAGTGTACATGCTTGCCGGTATACACAGTGACCACAGCAGGAATCAGTGCTGTTAGAGTGCATTGTTGATGCACATATACTGGAGGATAATAGTTTCAGTGAACAGCCATTTGGATCAATAGTAGACACTGGTGGGACCGCCGGGGAATCAGTCTGTCCATCAGCTCACGTCTGTAAATGTCTATCCATCTTATTTCACTATCCCAGCCCCGGCCTGACTTGAGCTTCCATAATGAGGCTGTGCAGCTTTAGCTTTCTTTTTGTGTTCAGTCTCACTGTGGCATCTGAATGTTAGTACTGCTTCAGTGGGTGCTGGCTGGGGCCTTATGTAACACAAAATTTGGGTGAGAACCAAAGAGGCATAAGTGACATTTTTGGTGAAAGTGAGTTATATATATACATCGAATGAAAGCTCTTGACGAGCTCTTTCTACTCTCAAAAGGGCACATGGGGCTTATTTATCCAATCCAGAGTTATTAAAGGTGCAATATGTAAGATTTTAAGTACCATAAATATGTGAAAAAACAACAGATTTGATGTTACTGCCTCTATGTATGTGCTGCAAAGATATCTACTGAAGTTAGCATGCTAATCAGCTAGCCCCAACCCATCCTGGTCTAAAGCATCTGTGCTAGCAGTGTAAACACCTACAGTCCCCCAGTTCACCAAGCTCCCAGTCCAAACTGCTAGCTACATGGCTAACTGAGCTAACCAGCTAACGGCAGCTTTAGTCAGCAGCAGTTAGCAGTAACTCGAGCAATATGATGACCCCTATTTGTTTTGAATTTGACAGGCGGTCCATGTTTATATATTGCACCTTTAATCAAAAACCAAAAGATCTAACACTGAACTGTTTGGGGCCAGAAGGATGTAAGTGCACTTAGGTATAATATTTTTTTCAATAAATTTCAAAATATTCCTCATTAAGTTTATTGGCATCCACATGTTTATGAAGCTTTTATATTGAATTGAATTTAACAAACAAAATCAGGACAAAGTATTGTGGTTTTTTGTTTTGGCTCTCCTTGAAAGTAGATTTAATGTCAATTATGGTTCTCACCTCCTCTTCTTCTTTCTTACTAACATACATTAGTAATTAAGCACTTTTAACAGTTACAATACTAGACCGGTGTATATGTCGGGCTCTACAAAGTACCACAGTTCACAAATTGTTCTTTTAGCTTTTAGCTGTTTAGCTCTGGAGAGAAATATCTGGCTCTTTTGCTGCTAAATGCTTCACTGTGTTCACCAGCTATTCACTAACTGTGTCTGTCTACTGTTTCCTGCTCAGCAAGTGGTGTACAGTGGCTTTTCAGAGCTTTTTATCTAAAAACAGTTGCCTGCTGTGGCCCAAAAAATGCTGTGAGAGCAGCGAGAATGAACCAAAAAGTGAAGTTGCAGTTTAAACGAGCCGTTTAACATTGTCACTTTGTTTTCACATTGTTATTATGAAAGTATTGATTAAAGCTGCTTTAAGTTACTATGCCTTTCATAAAGGCTGCAAATTAAAGCTGTTAAATAGCTCTTTATTCCAACAGTAATCACTGTTGTGGAGTGTTAGGTTAAATAAAGTAGAAGAAAGAGAGTAAAAGAGAAAAGACATTTTCTGGTATCCCTGCCCACTTTAACCAATCAGGACAGAGAACTCCATAAAGAGGCGGTCCTGCCTGCTCATGAACATGCAGAGAGCAGGATCCTCCTGTTCTGGTACCTGAACTTGCAGTGGCTGTACAGGGAAAGCTACTAACTCCAGCACTTCTGGTGAAGGTTTATACTTCAAACAGGCCAAGTGAAGAAAAATGCTTGAGGAAAAGAGGCAAAGAGAGCTGCCTCGAAAAACAAGAGAGGAGTTGTACAAGTGTGGTGATGTAGAGAGGAGGGAGGGGATGACTAACAGCCCTGAAGTTAGCTAAAACGACACTTACAGCAGCTTTAAGTTCAGTGTTGCATCATGGGTTGTTGCCTTAATGTTACTGGCTAGCAAATTGGAGCCAGTTTCAACCATTAAAATAACTTTAGATGACATGACAGCTCCTCAAGAGTGAAGTCAAAACATTTTGACCACCCCCTGGTGGCTGGCTGCAGTAGAGGTCATAAATCCTGCCCTCTCCATGTTAGCAGATGGTTTTAATTAGTAATTTGATGCTTGAAAAAAAGTGAGTACAACGTCACAATCAACAGCTGAACCCTGCTCGCAAATCGACGGGGGGATGTTTGGGCGGGAACTTGATATTGATCGAAGTGTAGTGTGCAGACTCTGGCTCTAAATGGTGTCATCAGCGCAGTATCGAAGCACTTGCGTCCGGGATATTTTGGCTTAAATCTTGCACAGGGGAGGAGGTACAGACAAATTGTCCATCTTTATATATGTCAATGGTTTCAGTGTATTCCTCTCCATTGTGTCTGCTAAGATTAGACAGGCCCGAAAGTGAACAAAGGAGTTACCTTTAGCTCATGCAAGACCTTAGTGGAAATGAGGCGAAACGTCTTCAAATAACATTCAGCTAAGTTACAATACTTACAAATCTTATGTTTGAAGATGTCTATGAATCAGCCTGAGAACTGTCAGAGATCAGCTTAAGCTTGAGTCCCATGACTTACTCAGGACTATCACACTTTGACCTGCTCATGTAGGTGCTTACTGTAAAAGCCATTAGGGGCTTTCACTAAACCTCTTGGTCAGTTCATAAAGGGGTCTATAGTAGATTGTACTGCAGCCTGTCCAGGATACATGTCAAATCTGCAGGGTTCTCATCCATGTTGACTGCTGTCACAGTGCTTGCAGTCTTTTTTTCTCTTCATTTGCTTGGATGTTTAGTTTAATGATGGCATCGACGGTGAAAATAATAATGTGGGAGTGGGAGGAGCGCAGTTTCAGGATCAGAAATACCAGCAGTGAAAACAGTTCCAATGCCGAAGCGTAGGTTGCTGTTCGTGTCACACCTCTATTACAGTCTTGGCACCTCCAGCATTATGTACAGTTGTGTACTGCTAACTGCTAGTTTGAGTTCAGTGCCGCAGCATCTCTGGGTGAAGCTTTGCATAGGACTGGCATGACTGCTGTGATGCACCTTGACTCACTCTGCTCCTCACACCTCCAAGCAAAACAAATCTTTATCAGAGAGCACAGGCACACAGGAATAAATCTCACCTGACCGTGCTGAGTTAGAGCTCCAGAGTCAGTCCTGTGAACCAAAACCGTGTGAAGCTGAGTGACATTTTGCTTGTAGCTGGCGACTTGTATTATTAATGAATGAATTCAGACCAATTTGATCAGTTGGTGTTCATCCTTTAGAGCTGAACTTTTCACAGTCACGTCATTAGCCTAGCCTGAGGGCAGGCTGATGTTTTATGCACATGGTGCAGAGTTTAGGAATTCTGTTGCAGTGACTGCAGTGTAGCCCACAGTGTTTCCACACTGATAATGTAAAGAAATCTAAATAAATAAGTTATTATCGCAACAGTGGTTATTGTGCTTCTGTGCCTCTGGTAATGTCAGCTGATCCTGATGATGTTGTTTTTCAAATGTAAGCACAGTGTAGTCAGACACTTATGCCAAGGGACTGACCATTTATAGAAAATGTTTACAATTAGATTTGGCAGGCTCTGCTGTTTGAGGTAGCTCTCAAAAGATTCGATCAGCAGCAAGGATTCTGCTGGGGGAACTAATCCCTCCTTAATAAACACACAAATGGACATTAAATCTTAGTTAAATCACCAACACCATGAATACAGCACATAAGGTCCTCCTTATGTGCTGTATCAGTGTTGGAATGAGCATATCAGCAGAGTAGCAGTGAGGAGTGTTGTGTGTTACAGCTACATTAATATGACTGCGTTACTAGTCAGCTGATGGCCACACAGATGGGAATAATCCATTGATTGTGAAGCATGGATTAAGAAGGCGATGCCAATCAGCTAATTCAAGTTCAGCTTCAGCGCTGTGCCTGAACTAACACTATTCTTCATTTTTGTTAGTCATTAGTTCCTCTGGTCTTTACATTGGTGACAGTGATGTGTTTTTATGGATGCCACTACATTTCGTGCGGGACCCACCTTACTCTGCATTTAATTGGCTTGCATCTAGCATTTTTGTGTGATGAATGCCTAGATGGCTTTGTGGTCCTGGAAGTCCGTTATGCAACCATAGGGAGGGAGACCAGTGTGGCCCGTGCCAACAGCCGGTGCCTGTTCATTGCTTTACTGTTTAATCACACCACAAATGATACAAGAATTACCTAGCTATTTCCTGACTGTGTTTAGTGGTTTTCTGGTGTTAATGTGCCGGTGTCTTCCTTGCGGTTGGTTTTTAAAACAAACAACCAGTGCTGATACAGCGGATTGTGAGCTGAAGTTTCCCCAGTAACCAGACCGACTACTTTGGGTGGCAATATCTAGGTAAGGCCGACCAGCTACATGGACAACCGATGGGAACCCGCCCTGCAACACCTCTGCCTAGCCCAGAGACATTTGTGCATCGAAGAGTGGCTCCGGAGGATGAATGAGCCTGAGAGAAGCAGCAGACGAACGGAAAAGAGACTGAAGAGGTTGTTGTGTTTACCGGGGAAACTACTGCTCATAAACCACCGTATCAGAACTGCAAGAAAAACAAACATAACCGAAGCTCCACTTTGAGTTAACATGGAGAATTCAACTAACAAAGGCAACCAATCAGAGGCAGAGTAGGTCAGGTGTTGCGAGAAATGCGGTGGGATCCATAATAGCATGACGGTGATGGGCTAGTAATGCTAAACTAACCAGGAATATTTTGGGCAATCATCTCCCTGTATTGAATAACCAGTGGTCTGTGAAAGCTGGGCAAAACCCTCCATATTTTGTGAAATATAAACACTGCACAAACCAAAGAGACACATTTAAACTAGAAGCTCAAGGTTGTTGAGGTTAATGTGCTTGTATGCCTCTTTTAGACGTGTCAAAGGATGTTACAGAGGATGACAAACCTGCTTAGGTAAAGAATAAATGTGGAATGAATCGCAGAATGCCAAACGATTGATAGAATATTCAAGAACATAAAATACTGGGAGATTGCCTGTCGACCTGTACTTTCCCCTTTTTGAACACGATTAGTGTTAGAAAAACTTTTAATATGACTTCACGAAGACGGAGAATTCACTGAGTAGAAAGATACTTAAAAAGAAAGTGACCTTGGATAGGCTAAGTCGGAGGGGAAACCCCTACTGGGATGGCTGAGCTTGCAGTGAGTGCGTTGAAATATTCAAATATGTGGGATTGATCTGCAGAGCTCATGGTTTGATCCAGATGTTAGTGGTGCTACACTCCTTCCTCTTCTGCTCTTAGGCGGATAAAATGCTGCTGTGCTGGACGCAGCAGCACAGCAGGTACAATCGGGGTGTTTGTATGCAGAGCTGCAATAGTGTCCCATACCTCCTAATTAAAACTGCTTAGATACTGCTGTGTACACAAACTGTTAGCTAGTGACCACACACCTGTAGTGCTGAAGATTAAAAGATATAGGGAGAAGGAGAAAATGAGTACAGATGTGTGTCTGTAATGATTTTGGATAAAAGCATCTTAGAGTTAATACCTGGCTTGACATTAATATGAGAGATGTTTCCAGCTGTGTCACAACACTTTTTCTGACTCTGAAGGCCGCTTGCAGGATTTTAGTAACACTATTAAGCATGTGGAAGCCTTATCAACATATTTATGTCTCTAAACTCTGATTTTGTGCTTATCATTCTTGATTAGGGCTGGACGATGGTTGTAATCAAATGGTAAATAGACTTTATTTATAAATTGTAGCTGGAGTTTTCATGCAAGATGCCTGCCAAGTAATCACTATAAACTATCTGCATGAAGAATCTGTTGGCAGGGGACAAGATTTTGGTATCGGAAGTGTTGTGGTTTTGGATTGTAGTCCAAGTAGTATTGACAAATCATGTTTAAGGTACAAGGTATTTATTTATAATTTTACAACACTAGGGTTGCAGAACAAAACTAGGTTTGAGTCATTTTATGCTACATCACAGAAAAAAATCATTAAGTGGAGTGTGGAGGATGGCGTGAGGAGTGGGATGTCTTTTAGTATCCTTTGGGCTCTGTGCAGAAATCTCACTTTGCTGATATCACAGATGCTCTGTAGGTAGGCACCAATGATCTTCTGGGCGGTTTTAATCCGCCCGCTGCACGGCTTTCCTGTCCTGGGCCGTCCACGAACCATGCCAGTTTGTGATGTCTCCAGTCAGGATGCTTTCTATTGCTCCTCTATAAACCTTTATAAGGATTTGGCTCCAGAATTTAGCCTTCCTAAGTTTCAGTAAGAAGTAGAAGTAGCCTTTTCTGTGCTTATTTTTTTTTTATCAGGGTGGAGATGTGTGATGACCAAGATAGGTTCTCTGTCATGTCGATTCCTAGGGAGATAAAACTGGTCACCTGCTTCACCTCAGCTCCACTGATGTAGTCAGGGGTGTGTGTCTTTGCCTCCTTTTTTCTTAAATCAACAATCAGCTCTTTGGTTTTGCTGACGTTTAGCAGTGGACTGTTTATTGTGCATCACTCAGTAAGATTTTTGATTTCCTCACGATATGAACTCTTATCATCGTTTGTAATGCAGCCGAACGAAGACAGCCTGTCTGGAGAGCAAAAGAGGTTGTACGCATTTTCCGAAATGCAGTCTCAGAACTATGCGATCATCTGACGATGATTTAGCTTTTATTTGCTTTTGTAAAATGTATCTGCATTCATAAAATTTAAGAGCCGTGTCTCAACTCCAACTCCATTCTCACGTCTAAGGTTGCTAACCGGGCTGTAAATAATGACCGGTCGATGGTTGAGGAAATCCTTGCCCGGGCACCAGAAGCCCCGAAACTTGGCCATTGCCAACAGTGGCTAAATCATTCTCAGACGATAGCTGATGGGTTCAGAGATTGCTGGTGATCAGTCTCTTTCTGATTTATAGTGTCAATATATTTCAAAACATGGAAAACAAAATGAAAAATCATTCATATAAAACTGGTTGACTTCAATAACTCATTGTTAGCTTTAAGCTTTCAGCTGTATGTTAAAGGTACCCCATAGTGGTCAACAAAGTTATGCTTTATTCTCATTATGTTTACATTCTGTCTTACTTAAAATGGATTGTGTATCTTGAGGCCTACAGTACTTAACTTTGCAGAGGAAGACTTTAAAACCTTCAATGTTTACATTCATGTTTGCGTCCTTGCAGTCTTCTTCATCGTTGCCTTTCTCGGTGCATCGCTACACTTCTTGGCATGTCGCTGCCACTGACTGATACTCAGTGCATCGTCGTGTAAATGCGAGGGATACTAACAAAACAGGGACCTACTCATAAAAACATTGCTCCACACCAAAAAAAACTCTACAAGATGGACATTGTATTATTTCCCAGCTCAACTCTCGAGTGGCAAAACGCAACCAAGCAAAGAATTTTACATTTATTTTGAGATGACTTCTTTAAGATTTGTAAAACTCCACTTTCGCTCTCTGTCTTTCCCATTCATGCAGCTTCCTCACACCCACACCTCTCTACTTCTCCACTCTCGCTCTTTGTCATCACCTTTCTACATCTCTATT
Organism: Pagrus major; assembly: GCF_040436345.1. NCBI lineage: Eukaryota > Metazoa > Chordata > Actinopteri > Spariformes > Sparidae > Pagrus > Pagrus major. The sequence continues at coordinate 15,043,322 of NC_133215.1, forward strand.
CTCTCGGTCTATTTGAGAAGACTCTCCTGTGACTTCCTCCTGACTTCATGCCCGGAAACCTTTTCTCTGTGAGATAGAAATGGACTGCAGGAGTTGGCAACCACTGTGGATCAGCCTCCGTCTTTAAACACCTCTTGACTTCAGGTTGCTGCACTGTAAACATGTAAACGGAAATACATACAGAGTCTTTAAGCCCTGATACGTTCACTCTCACTCATGACCTCGTTTTTAAAGAACCACGATCAAATTTAAATTCTCTTCCATTTTGGACTGACTTTAATGCCTTGTTTGGCCGTCTGAAAGCTTGCATGGGATTGACAGACAATAAAGATGAGATTGTTTCCCAGCAAAGAGCCTTTAAAAAGTGGCTTTCCATTAAAGATCTGTACATTAGGGGAACACAAGAAAGAGAACTAAAACATCCAATTAGGGTGATATTTCTGATGGCCTGTCATGTCAGTCAGTAATGTGGTCTATAGCAGTATGAAGCAGTATGAAGCAGTATTTGGATCTTTACTAATGACTTTATATCCCCATCAGCCCTGGACTTGCAGAAGTCAGAGAAAACTGAACACGGTAAATAAACATTGAAACAGTCGACAAACGATCGAAATGAGCTGCTGATTTAGATCACCAAAACCAGGATGCATAAAATACTAAACACTACCCTCTGTGATATTTTGAACATAGTACCAGGTGGCTGCTCTGTAGAATCATTATGACAGAGCCTTTCTGTGCCTGTTTTGGATCCCAAAATAGTGTCGCAGCACAAAATGTGGCCTTGGGATTGTAGCAGATGTGCTTCTGATCAGTGCATGAGTGACAAAGAAGCACTGAGAGTTTCCTGTTTCCAATCCATCTGCCTTTACCGAAAGGACATCTTGTGCGTCTGATCAGTGTTCACTGTCACAGCTTGTCAGTTGGCAGTAAAAAGGTAGAAACCACTGTATACTAGATGCAGATGGGACAGCTGGTTTGGTGGGGTGATGGTTGCCGGTCGTTACTGATTTTCATGGAAAAAGAGAAGTATGAGTCACATTTATTGCCCCCACACATCATCTTCTAATGTTGGATGAACTGAATGTCAGAATCCCTCTGGGCTGATTGGAGTAGATTCAGATCACCTGTTGTGCAGGGTGTGGAGACTACGTAAACAAGTATTTCTCCACTGGAAAGATAGATAAAATGCATTAAACTGGACTCTAGGAAAGATGTTTTTGAAATTGGTGCTACATGATGAGAGAAAACAGAGAAAAATGTCTATGTTATTCTGTCTGCTCAAAAAGTAGAAAACCTACAACAACCAGAATGCGCCGCACTGGACCAACAAACACTCCCGCTGATGGGTGATATACTGCGATTTAGGTGGTGCTTGGTTTTGGCTTGGAGTCCTTTTTGAAACAGTACACATTGAGGCGGCCAGCTGGTAACAAAAAATATTATACTACATCTAAACAGTACACTAAAATATGTTAAAATATGTAGATACAACAGCCCAGATGGCGGATCCTAGGGCTGTTGGCGCATTTTTGCTGGCTTAAAAGGCTGGGCTTTGGGTGCGGGCAAAAGAAGTTTAACATTGTTCATTGGAGTATACAACCAACAGTGTAGTGATACAAAACTGGTTGAATATCTGCAAAGTTCCTTTTGCCCTCATGGCCAGACAGGCTTTGATGATGACGTTTTGTGAAGGCTGAAGAGAATTAGGGAGTATCACACGCCTTCCTTTACTCTGATCTGTTGAGGCCACATTCAGATTTCTTTGCTGTCTTTTGTTTGTTCTCACTGAGGGAAATCTTGAGCATTCTGCAGCCGAGTTGAGTGACTAATAAAAAAGTCAGCATTCAACCTGCATCAGAGCCTTGCTTTGTGCTATTTGTGCAAGAGCTTAGCTTGCCCTCCAATAGCCCTTTGCCTGCAGGTTTCTTTTGTTGTTTATCTTCACTGAAACCCCTTTAAACCCAAGCCCCTTCATGCACATTTTTTTCCCATTTCATTTAATTTGGGAAACTGTATAGGGAGGTAAAGGGAAGAAATATATTTCAGTTTCATTATCATTGAAGAGACGTTTGTGTGATTTGGGATTCCCAGAAAAGCTTTATTGTATTTTTATGCTTCTCGGGCTTATTTCCACCAGCGCTGCCTCAAATCAAACACAGTCTGCAGGATTAAATGCAAAAACGTTGCTTCTGATGTGTCTGCTACTTTTGCACTGTGATTTTAACCGAGATTTTTTTAAACACACAAAATAAAAACAGAAAATGTCAAGTCTGAAACAATGAGCCCTAAATGCTGTAGATGAGGTAGATGTAGTAGATGTAGTAGAGTTCTCTGTCACTGTGTGATGGTAGAGATACCCATAACTGTGTCTTAACCACTCGTGCCCTATTCACTGATCACAATCAAACATTAAAGACAGTCCTCTGGGATGTCTCAGCTGAGCTTCACCGGCAGGATGTGACATGTGGCTACCAAACAGCCTCACTTCCTTCCATGTCCTGCCTGCTTAAATACCTCACTTAGTAATTTTAAGCAGATGGGGAGGCCTGCTGTCTGCAGTGTAGTGACTGCATCTGTGAGATCCTCCTCCTTTAATAAGTGGGCACGGCTTGCCAGCACACTCCCTGTTCCAGCCTCACCAGACGTCTAATAACAGTCTGTGTGACTTCTGGGGATTTCCAGTGTTTAAGCCCTCTGTGAAGAACGGCCTGCATCTGTGATTTGTGATTTCACCGCCAACGTCTGTGCCCACTACTTCTCTCATTAATCACTGCTGTAGAAAGTTCTCTGAGAGACTTTGGTCCAAGCTCCAGTCTTGGATTGTTAGTTTAGTTGAGATAATTAGTTCTTGCAGTTATTATCCTTTTGGAAATTGACTTTGTGTCTGTATCAACTGTCAGACAAATACAACCACAACAGATAAGACATTACAATAACAGACAGACATCGAACAACACAGTGCTCCACAATAAGAACTAAGTACAACAAAATGCGAGTGACACGCAGCCAACACAACACCACAGCTGCAGAGTCCAAATGGTCCATATTAAAGCACAGACTGTGCCCACTCGTCTGCATGGGCTGCACTTGATATGCAGACCATGTGGCATCATACACAAATCCAAGTTCAGGGCTTGGATCTGTTTTTGAAAGGGAAATTACACCAGTGTTATTTGTTGTATGGGGAAGGTTCAGTATTGAACAACACTCGACAGTGTGGATCTGGGTTTCATTTGACGGGGAAACATAATGTAGGATGAGTTCAGCAGAACTTCATGGATCCATGAAAAGAATGCGAGAGTTGAAGTAAAGATATAAAGTCACCCATATGCAAAGTAAAAGTATTAAAGTACCTGATATCAGATGTTCTTAAGTATCAAAAATACAAATAAGAGTCAATTATACATCTATTTACATGTATGTATATATGCTGTATACTTTTGGGCTCCAGACTAACTTTTTACACTGGTTGCACTGGTATGCCTTACATTTTCATTTAGGTCCACCCTCGCAATAATATTTATTGATGCACTCAATAATACATTTTAACTTAATTTCTTAACTTATTATGTAAATGATTGTAAACAGGAAAACATTTGTTCAAAGGCAAGTGAGACCAATGACACATTTTTGTGGGCGCATTTTGTGACCAAAATAGCATCCTGGTGCCCTGAGAGGAGTCAAAAGTACAATATTCTTCTCCAAAATGTAGTGGAGTGGAAGTGTACAGCGCAGTACTTGAGTAAATGCACTTAGTTACATTACAGCACATGACATGACTTCAATCTTTTACATTTATCATATCAGATGAATTTCTATTTACACTAGGGGCATCAAGTGCTAGGTAATAAACCCACTGATGCAATGTTCTTGCAGTTGCTTGACTTTGCTGAACATCTAGTAGCAAATAGAAATGAAAAATTTACAGTATATGATGATTTTAAATGATCGTATGAATGCAAGGTCTCCTGTTATTCTGTAAAAGTTGATATTCATGCTTTGATTGTCTTTTGGTGTGCAAACATGTGACTCATCTTTTCTTCACTTTCTACTTGGGTGTTATTGAAAATATAAGGCAGCATTGAAAGCTTACAAGAAGAGTCAAAGCCTGGAAAAAGAGCACACTGCTCAGATAACAGACAGTCGAGTTCCCAGAGAGTATTGTCCAGCTGACCTGGTACACTTCAGACTAGCAGATGGGTGTTGCCGTTAACAGGCACTCTCACTAATGGAGCCATTTCCTTTTCCCAAGTCTTCCCCCAGTCTTCCTCTGAGTATTTCAGGGTACAAGTGCAGGAGTTAGCTTTTTAACCCTTAGTCAAATACAGGTTTCATGTTACTTGACCACTAAACCTAAAGATCAATATTCCCACTTTAAGGGTTCAGACAGCAGACTGTGATGTCTGCTGTGTCCAGACTGCTGGAGAAGGAAATATTTAGAGATGGACCGTCACAAGAATGTAACAGAATGCTAATATCATGCAATTAACTTTAAGGAAGGTTTCTTGTTACTGTCGGATGAAAGTTGCATACTAATTAATGAATTTGTCTGATTTTCTTTCTTTGTTTACAACCCAGTCATGGTTCACTGCATGCCAATTTTCCACCCTTTCTGCTCAGTTGAAAGAAGAATAACAAAAAGTTTCAATCTGAGAAGTCCGTAAAAGTTAAAGTAATAGAACTTTTTCGGCCTTGTTACAGGAAAATGCTAAGTATATTTGGTTGCAAGGTTGCAAAAGCACTGAAGGAGGTGATGCGGAAACTCAGGCATGTAAACGAGTACAAACCAAAATGAAAGTATGAACCTGATCCTGAACCTTGATACTCAGTTGTGTTTTTTTGCTCTGTTTCTAGGACGTTACGCAGGGGAACCATGAAAGATGAAGTGAAAAAAACAGCTGAATGTTGCCACTATGTGTGGACGTGTGACTGAGCTGGGCTCCTCCGTTGCACATGGGATCCCTCTTCATCCTACTGACTTGCCGTAGTCGCCCAGTTTTCACCATGAGAGGATCTGTCAGGTGTTTGACCTCCGTGCCCTCATACTGGCACCACTGTTGTGCCGCGTGAGCGCCCCCTCTCCTCCGGCAGTTACTGCACGGCATGGCCTCTCTGGACCTGCCATACCGCTGTCCTCGCTGCGGGGAGCACAAGCGCTTCCGAAGCCTGTCATCCTTACGTGCCCACCTGGAGTACAACCACACGTACGAGACCCTCTACGTCCTCTCCAAGTCTAACAGTGTATGTGATGCCGCTGCTCTGCTGCCACTAGTGGCTGAGGGAGCTCTCCTCACACCTGCCAACAACAACGACCCCTTCGAGCCCCTCCGGCCTTCGGCTTTAAAGGAGCGACGCTTCCCTTGCCGTGAGCTTCCTTGTGCGGACGACCTGAGTTTGACGCCGGCTAACTCCAACACAGCAGCCAGGTATATTCCCAATGTGGAGTTTCCCCTGGGGGAGATTTTCATGAAGAAAGCCATGACATCCGCAGACCCGGGTCCCCATGGAAACCCCAGCACAGCTGTAGCAGTGGCAGCTAATGTAGCGGCCAGTGCAGTGGAGGCGGCTTACGAGGAAGGCCTGGCCAGGCTGAAGGCGCGGGCGTTTGAGCGGCTGGAGCTGGATGAAAGGCTGGAGAAGCTGTCAGAGGAGGTAAATAAACAATTTAAACATATGCAGGCAGAAACTTCTCACAGTTTACTGTTAACAGTAGTAACTGGTCAGATTTTTCCAATGTTGTGTATATCGTAGTAAGGGGACTTATTTTAGGTAACTTATTTTACAAATAAAAGCCTTCTAAAAAACAGGGATCCAGCCAGGCAACATTGAGAAAAAAATAAAATCAAGACACAAATTTTACTCAAGCAACTTAAAGCATAAATAAATGCCAAACATTTGCTGGTTCCAGCTTCTTGAATGGAAGGATTTGCTGCTTTTCTTTGTCAATTATGATAGTAAAAGAAAACTCTCTGGGTTTTGGACTGTTGGTTGGATAAAAGAAGCAAAATATGTGGGTGGCTTCGAAAGCATTTCAGGATTGAATCGCTGTGTATCTTCCTCCTGGTTGTCAGCTTGATTTCAGCAGGTGGGGGTTATTGCACAGTCCAGAGGCCCTGAAGGAAAACCCCCCTTTGTCTTTAACGTTAAAGTACCAGCAGCACTCTTCCTGATGCTCTCAGTCAGCTTTGAACCCTGAGCTCAACAGCAGAGAGAAAACTAAGGAGCTTGTCACAGCCATGCATCATGTGTGATCAGTTACACTTCAAAATCTCTCCTGCATTTTCTCCAGTGGAGCTAAAATGTGAATAACATGTTGCCTGCAGAGAGAGTAGCTGCATAAATGTAATCGGGAAGTTTTTTGGTGACCAAAATGAGTATATAGGGAAAATATTAATCAGGGAATGAAGAGGTTAAGGCTAAGATTTAGTTCTTTGTCACGTTTGTGTACCAAAAAGTTTTCATCTAGGTCATTTCATCAGCACTTTGAGCACTTTTCTGTCTAATTTCACATTGCTTTCCTCAAACTAATGATGCTGTAAAATGTATGCAAAACATGGAGACGTTTGCTGACGAATCTTTGCTAATCAACAGGTTAATTACTTAGTTAATGACCTCATTTGCACAACTACATAGTTCCGTTCACAGTGGGGACTACGGTGGGACATTATGCAGCTCAAAGCACCCCTTGTCTCGTAGGTGGAGCAGAAAATAGCGGCCCGCGTAGGTCGTCTTCAGGCGGAGCTGGAGAGGAAGAGCTCTGAGCTGGAGCGGGCCAAGCAGGAGAGCGAGCGGCTGAGCCAGGAGAAACAGGACCTGGAGGACAAGGCCTCCGAGCTCTCCAGGCAGGTGGACGTCTCCGTGGAAATGTTAGCCAACCTCAAACAGGACCTGGTGAACAAGGAGGAGGAGCTCAATCACAAACAACAGTGAGTGTTATACTCTAACTGTTCCTCAGACTTCAGACTGTCTCTTGGTCTCATTGTTGTTTTGGTGTTAGTTTGGGACTTTGGGGGCTTTCCTTCCTGGTGGAAACAGTTTTGTTTTATTTCTGGCTTATTTTATTTAGTTTTCTCAGTTTTTTGGTTAGAATTACTATAATGATGGTTGCTGGTGTGTTCTTCTTTGGATGATACTTGATTTCGTCCTCATTGCCAGGCCCTACCTTGGCAGTGGACAGGATACTATCTGTGTGGGTGAGGGTGATTTGGAGGTGCTGCATACTGTAGGTGTGAAGGGATTCTTGGTTTTGGGTGTATATTGATGTTGTATTTGTATGTGGGCCCCAGGAAGAATAGAGGCTACCCTGGTAAACACTAATGAGGAGCTAATTAAACAAACAAATAATAGCAGGCCACACAAACAAACAATAAATAGCTGGCCTGTTGGTGAGGAAATCAAGATACAGGGTGGTTTTATGGAGCTGTAATGCTTGGTTGATTAATTAATTGCTTCTTTGATAGATATTTAATTAAATTATTTTATATTTATCAAGCAAAATAGCCAAAAAGTCACAGGTTGCAGCTTTTAAAATGTGAATATTTGCTTATTTTCTTCTATTTCTATTGGTGCAAAAACAACAATTGCACAATTAACAATAGAAAATGAGAAATATTGTTGATACACGCAGTAAGTGCAATATCCAAATCGCAGAAGCTGCAATTTTTTTGATGAAGGTAAAATGTGACAAAACGGCATTATAATGAAGTACTCTAGTTCTGCATTAATTAATAGTTTTTTCAGTGAAAATGAGACTTCGGCCTCTCTGCAGCCCTAGATACAACAATGATCAAAACAAGGACAAGGAGTTTGTTGATTTCGTTGTCCTCTAGGGCTGTAACTAACGATTATTGCCATTGTTGATCGATGTGTCGATTGTTTTCCTGATTAATCCATCAGAGGATGATGCACTCAAATGTTCACATTTAAAAAGCTTGAATCAGAATATTTCTTTTTCGACGGTTTTCAAACCCATAAATCGATTATCAAAATAATTGGCGATTAATGAAAAAGTTGACAACTCGTCAATTAATTCGTAGTTGTAGCCGTTTGTCCAAAGAATAAAAGTGAAAACTGACACACTTAACTGCTGTTTAGATGATTATTATGTCATCTTGTTGGTTGATCCATCTCTCTTGTTCATACGGAGGTTATAGACCACACGGCCTGTGGTGGAATCAGAAGTTGTAGCGGTAACTCCACTCCTGACCCTCAGTACAGATCGCTCTTAACTATTCCTCTCTGCTACTTTCATAAAACACATTGTCATTCATACACACACTCCTCTCCTCTCCTTCACCTCTGCCTCTCTGTCGACGGTGTAATTCTCATCCGCCTACCAGATGTGGCCAGCATCTGTCCCGCCGCTGTCTCCGTACACCAGTGCCCTCCAGGGCTGGTTAGCTGCTCGTGCTGAATGGAGAGTCGGACAGCAGCAGCTGGGGCGGGCCGCCTCTCTGTCAGGCCGGTCCCTCTATAAAGCTGCCATGTTGCTTCATGAACTAGTTAAAACCTGGGCTGCTGTAAATAGAAGGAGCGCTTGGATATAAATCAGTGTGGTGATGCGAGTTATTGCTGGCTCTGAGTCTGATGAACATGATTTGGAGCTCTCCCACAGCATGGCACGAAGACTGACCAGGCTTTGTTTTTCAGGCTTTTATTGAAATTAATCCCAGGGTAATTTATTGTGAGCTCCAAACACTGACGCTATATTTAGCTTGACAGGCTGGAAACAACCTATGAGATATATTATTTTCCGTGCAGATAAGTCAAAATGGTTAAATTTTGATAAAAAATAAACCACCAATGTCAAAGAGTTTTATAGTTTTTATTCATGATTAATTACAAGTTTTAAAGAGGCAAGTCAATAACAATTTATTGTGGAAAAAAGGCTCTGGAAATGAATGTGAAACTGGTTATTTTGTTGGTTGAAGCATCTAATTTTGTTCTCAGAAAATCTAATAAAGGTGTCAGGTGAAGGCAGTGTCCGTGCACTTGCGTAGATTGAGTCTTTTCAAGCTTTTGCAACCACAAACATGAGCTCTTTGCTCGTTTGCTTTGTTAAAGAGATCAACAAGTGTAGATAAGTGTCATTCAAGGCTCATATTAAAGTCAGCCCATGTCTGTGCCGCGTCTGTATCTGACAGGACAGCCAGCGACGTCTTTCTGTCTTCCTCAAGGTTTTTATCTCTTCTCTTCGGTTTCTTTATCAGGCCCAAGTGTCAACAGTAGGTCAGAGACAGAAAGGCGCCTCCCGAGGCCTCTAATCTCAACACACAACTGCACATATCACTGCTCTGTATGTGCCTGTGTGTTTGTGTGAATGTGCCATTTAGTGATTCTCACTGCAGGCACCAACAAATGTCACAAAGTTAATTTAAATATCTATGTAATGGATGGGTTGACAGGAAAGGGGTGAGAGAGAGAGGGGGGATGACATGCAGCAAAGGGCCACAGGTCGGATACAAACCCTGGGCTGCTGTGGCGAGGACACAGCCTCTGTACATGGGGAGAACAGTGAACTGCAACTGTCAACATTATCACTGATCGCACCAGTGCGCCTGAGATTTAGAGATTTATTTTTTAAACATTTGAAATTATCACAGGTTCTTGTTGCATCTTTCATCTTTAAATGAAGAAAAACGCGTTTTTCACCTTTTTTTCTGTTCACAATCATTCAAATAATGTGCTAAGAAATACGTTAAAATGTATTAATGGGTGCACCTAAATTAAAACGTTAGGCGCACCAGTCCAACATGGAAAAAAAACCAGACGTTAAAAACAGCTGGAGAAATCAATCTGATCCCGTGCAGATTTATTTTTTACCAAGAATAAATGTTCATATAAATGATTTTAAAAAGTAACCGCAAATCAAAATCGTCGTCTATGAATGAATTGATCAGTTGACTAATTGTTTTGGCACTGGAGTCGTCCATTGTGTTTCAGTGCTCCTGAGATATTCTGTTTATTGCAGTTTATTTATTTATAGTTTTTATTTCTGTGTCATGCCAAACATCTGCCGCATCCCACGTGGGATTACAAGAAACTGCAAACAGCCAGGTGATACATAAAGAAAAAGATTGATACATAATAAAGTACATCTTTATTCTTCTTTTAAATAGCATATTTGAAATAACAAACTCCAAATGAAAAGAACTGCAACACGCCTACAGTTTATCTTGATTCAGTGTTTCCTCTGTAATTGTTTTGTAGCAGTGGTGGCGGGTAAGATTTTGGTATTTTGTCCTGCATCTACCCCTCTTTGATGATGATTACAGGGCTACATCTATGCACTGGGCCCTGTGATTGTTATATACTATAATATCCAGTTTTCCATTTGATCTAGCTGTTGTGGTAATATACTTACTGTGGATCTCCACTCCTGAATTAATACAGTACAGAGGAAACACTGTGATGAAGAGTCTCATTTTCCAGGCTTTCTCCCAAGTAACAAACTAATCTAAATTTTTTATATGTGAACAGCTTACAGCATTGTTTGTGCATCATCCATATTTACAAACTCAGTATCACTAAACAAAGCATTGCACAGATCTCCTTCAAAAATAGAAAAACTCATCTTTTGTGTCAGTCAAACAGCTTGCTGTGATCCAGTAAATGTGTAAATGCACAGTAGTTCATCTGGGTCATTGCAGGTGTCTCTTTGTGTTGGTTAACATACAAACATGAACATTACAAAATGACTTTATATTTCCCATTCTATAGCCTGTTAGGCAGCTAAACTTGCATTAAAGGTTCACTCGGCTGATCTTGAGATAGTGCGGCATAAAACAGTGTTTCATTGGGTTGAAGGAGCAGAAGACAGGTGTCCTTTTCTTCTATTCAGTCCCTCCTCTTTGTTGTAAAGGTTACAGTAGCTGTGGTGGTCATGTTCCCCAAACCTGGCAGCATCATGCTGGGAAGGTCACTCTCACACTGATACTCCCTGAAAATCCCTGCCTGGGCTGTGTGACTCTGAGATATGCCAGCAGCCTGGTCTCTCCCTCACACACACACACACACACACACACACACTGGCAGTCAAACAGTAAGCTTATTCAGACTCTAAAATACAGAGTCAGTCTGAGGTGGAAAAAGAACATCACAGTCGGTGAATGTTCAGCAGGGTTGATGACTAAGCAGTTGTTAACAGACACAGAGCAGCTTATTGGCTCCAACATGGCTGCCTAATAACCTCAGCTGACTTTAAAAAAAAAAACTTTGATACTCAGGAGCGACTTCGGAGAGACAGGCATCACGTTGCACATCAGTGGTGTCAAACGCTAAAGACGAGAGTCACCTCACTGTGAGAACTGGAGGAAACTCCTACGAAGGGGCGTCTGCTGCAGCAGTGCTATGCATGAAAATATCACAGCAACCTAATGATTTATTCTGCACTCACAAAAACGCTCTAAATAATTATGAGTAGCATCGAACGCCTCAGGTAAAATCGGTCGTTCTTCTAATCTCAGTGAGTGTGCGGTTTAGTTCGTAGCAAAATTAATTCACAGACAACAATACACGTCGCATGCTCCGTAACAGTCACTGGAAATACATGATGATAAACATCACACTCCACTGTAGCAGTCAAAACTGAATGAATCAGAGTTCCTCAAGCATGGATGTTAAGTGGTTTTAATAGCAGATGGAATAAATGAGAGCCGCTGTAATCAGCAGAAAACTGGAGCCAGAGGGGAAAATGAAAAATTGGTGGGTCGGTTATCTCCGTCATTTCAGGGCGCTGCAGATTCACTCACGCTAGAAAAACAGCCTCATTTTGTGTCTGTCTTCCGAAATATGTTGAATACCGTCGTAATCTTTCCAGGCATTAATGATCGCTTGATGACATACGGAAAAGGTTTATTAAGAAGCTTTGAAATTATTACAATCGTTAAAATGCCCGATTGTCTTATTATTGTTTTAGTAGATCACTTTGAAGAGCTATTTCTAATTAACTTCTAATATTGCAGTTCAGTTTGTGATCTCTTTCGTACATGGAAACGATGGCTGGCCTCATTGAGTGCTCCTGCAGGAGGACATATCAGTGTGTGCTCCAGTGGCAGCCAGATTATCAGCTGCTGGTCTTTTAATACTTAATTGTTTCTCTTCTCGTGGGAAAAGCTAGTATGAGACAGTATCGTTTACACCTGGGCAGTATTTGCAATCCAGTTCTCCGTTCCTGAAACAAGTTGGAGCTAAAACTAGGACTGCACAATATGGCAAACAAACATATTGCGATTATTTTGACAGATATCACGATTGAGCGGGAATGATCACTTTTGTGTCATGATTTTCGTTTCCGCTGAGAAAAACTATTAAAATCATGATGAGACATTTTTGGGGGGAGCGAGCACTACATTATGTCTTTATAATGCTGTTTGTCAAACATTTACCCATAGGATTTGCTGCATGTCATTTATGATAGTAAATGAAGAGTCTTTGGGTTTTGGATTGTTCGTTGGAACAAAGAAGTGCTTTGAAGACTTCACTCTGGGCTCTTGGAAGCTGTGATGAGTGACATTTTATAGACCAAAAGATTAACCGATTAATTATGAAAATAAGCAGCAGATTAATCCATGATCAAATGTTCGCTCGTCGCAGCCCTGTTAGTCAGTTTATCATTCGACAAACGAATATTCAGCAACTTTTTAATTAATTATTCAATTTTTTTTATTATTCCTCCGTGCCGACGATAGCCGTGGCCGGAATGATTTACACTAAAGCTGACTTTACTTAAAAGAAAAATCAGGAAACATATCACTGCAGAATTACCAAGTAAAATAGACTATTAAAGTCTCATTCATTTAAGTGAAGTGAAGTCACTTTGTCAGATTTTACAGTGTAGGGTTGTTGTACATCCGTCCATCATGAACTTAGATTTTGGTGGCCATAGGTCAAAGGTCACTGTGACCACTCAAAACACATTTTTGGGCATTACTCAGCAATTCACATGATTCACATTTTCTGCAATATTTCTGCAAAAAAAAAATTAAGAGATTTTATTTAAGCAAAAAGGACAAACATGTCAGTTTATGTTGATTTGCTGTTTTTCTTAGTTTTTACTCTGTTTGAAGACATCACCTTTGGCTTTAGGACATTTTGTTGAGTTTGTTTTCAACATTTTCTGACATTTTAGAGATCAAACCAAACCAACTAACTGAGAATAATCTGCAAGTAACAGATAATTTCAGTAATTGTTAGTTGTGGATCTAAAACAAACACTTTCTTTGTGACGCTTACAATGTTCCTTTTTTGTTGAGAGAGGTGATTATTATGGTAATTTAGCAGCCGTACATTTTGGTATTGTTTTGTCGGATTGTATAATATTGTGATTTGTATTGTAACCACATCAGATGGGTTACTGTACAAACAGGGGAGGGACTGCAGCACAGAGTGAAGGTGTTCACGATCTTTGTATACAAAAGGGTACAGAGAGAAAACTCCTGTCAGGTTTGCATATCTTATTCAGCGCACACACACAGTTGCTGCAGTGGGCCTCAGCCCTGAGGCTTGATTTATTCCTACAACCAGATATGATAAAGTAAGAGCGCCCTGTGCAGCATGAGAAGCTGAAGGCTCTAAAGGCACCCCAGAATATGGGGGAGTTTTGCTATTTGCCGTCACTGTGTCTCCCTCCCTCAAAAAACAAGCTCGTTTTTCACTGAGCAGCAATCGAGAATGCAAAGTGAAGCTGTCAGTGCAGAGAAGGAACTCTGCCTCATTAACGCCAGTGTCTGAGAGAGGGGAGCTCGTACTATCAGCATGCCAAGACTTCTGAGGGCTTTCTAATGAAAAGAAAGTAATAACGTGATCTGCAATACATCTAAGAATGTGGAGGGATTGGATTTGAAATTTACTTTGACACCAGCAATAAAAAAGGACGTAATCAAGTTAACGTGCAGTGAGTCAAAGCATAAGACAGTAAGAGTATTATTAGTCCAAACCCTGAAGAAAGGGATCTCATGTAAGCCAGGAAATTGTTTGAATGACAGTCAAACATTGCAGGACTGATACTTCGAAGAACGCATTGTTCAGAATTTATGTGAAATATCTTTCAACAGAAAATGTCCTCGAATTCTGCACAGTTATTAACTTGACACCTGGGTTGGAGTTACGTGTGAGCCAATGGGAGCTGAGCTCACATAAGGAGGTGTCTAAGCTCCCATGAAAGCAGTAAAATAATACATACGTGGGCGTCGCTAATACATTACCAACAACCACAAATAATGCATTTTCAATTTAATGAGTGTTATTCACATTCATGATATAAATAGGTTAAAAGAAACATGTTTTCCAGAGAAACTCCACACCGCAATCTCTCAGGAATGACAGTGACAGTAACCATGTAATGATTAGTGATGTATCTCTCTCTCTCTCACTCTCTCTCTGGGGTGTGTGCTGTCATACCTTTTTTATATCTAAATTAAAACACTGTTGCTAGATAATAAAGTACCATTTAGTTTCGTAAACCGCACAGTGAACTACATCGTCTCGCTTAATATATGTCACCAAGACACAACATGGTAGAGGAAAAAGTATGAAAAAAGGTAAAAAAAATCACAACAATTGCATGTATGCTGGCTAGCTACTGTTCAGGACTGGATTTACAAGGTTTCCGTTATTGATTTTGGTGAGCGTTAAAGGACCTATTTGTCACTCATCAAAAACTGATGCTTTGAGATGGTAGCCGACCCGTCCTACCAACCCAAAGATTCAGTTTTTGACAAGCTGGGAAACCGAGAGCGTCATTATTTGACGAGTTGGGAATGAGACTCAAAAATAAACTTTTCTTACAAATAGGACCTTTAAATGAGACGTCACTAACAGTACGTTAATGTTCAGTGTGTTGTCTTTCTCATTACATACTTTCACAGTCTTATATTTCAACAGTTTTAAGACAAACTGCGACTTTGTCAAGTTGAAAGATTATCTTTTAATTTGGCAGATATGTGTAATTCATGGCACAATTCAAACAGTGATGATCAAACGGTCTCTAGCCATCAACTACTGTACACATGTTTTCTGAAATGAGATCCTGTGTGGTCCGCTGGAACAGGAGAGACTTCCCCTCTCTATTAAGGCTATGATATACAATGTAGAGCTTTAATAAGACGAGCTTGGAGGGAATTATGCTGTATGTTTACCAAACGTACATACGTAGACTGCATTCAGATTTCCATCAGCGATTTGAAGTGGCTTATAACAAGAAAGGGTTCTGCATGAAATTAGAAAACCCACATTGTGCATGGCTGTTAGCCCTCAGTTAGAGCAGGATTTATGAGCGGAGGGCTGCTCAAGAAGCTGACGTGTGTGTCCTTGAGACTGGATGAAGCGCTTTGAACACAAAGGAAACAGGAAGGATGCTGCAACCACTCTGTCAGTGAGTGGGCACGTCGCTCTTCTTCCTCATTTTGTTAAGGCTGACAAGAAAGGTTGAAGTAACCGTTGCGTGTTAGCAGATGGACTAATAGGAGTGTGAGATGCTTGAAAGATGCACTGGGCTTTAGTTTAAGTATGTGTGTGGTTCTTCAGTGGGAACGTGATATTGAGACAATGCTGTTATGAAATTTCTTCTTTCTTTGCGAGCTGTCAAGCTGTCATAGAGCTGAACGAGTGCTGCTGGTATGTATAGGATGAAACGCCCGAACGCCTTACAAAAGTCTACAAGAGAGCTGAAACGTTTAGTCGATTCATCTAGTAAGAAAGTTGATGGTAAGAAACATTTTGATTTAAAAAATGTGCTGCTTTAATCAGTTCTATATCGCTGTGAGCCGATTATCTCACTGTTGTTTGGACAAAGTGAGCTATCTGAAGACGTCACTGTGAGCTCCGGGAATTTGTGATGATGACATTTTTCTCTATTTTCTGACACTGAATGGATTTAGCGACTAAATGACTCCCTCCTCCACACTCCAGTTACATATCTGTTATTTTTCAGTTGCATTCACCTGTTTTCATAAAATTTAGATGCATGCTAGTTTTCGATAGCATTCTAAAACTAAGGATATGACAATATCCTGAATTTGATATCGTGAAGTAAACAGTGTTTTCTATTTGGTTATTCTGAATTTACTCTGATTAAATGCACAGTACGTAATATCGGCCAGTGGAGGTCTTTAAATCCAAACAAAACAAAAGACGTAAATAGCGTGAGGTCATGGGAGTTGTTGTCTTCGTTGTTAAACTACCACCATCGTAACTGAAATCTATATGTGACTCAGAATAAATGTTCAAACTGGATGTTTCTTTATATCACTACTTTATGTTGTTTAGGTTGAAGTTCCAATTTCTCTTTTGTCACAACACTGCGCTTACACTCCTTTTAGGTTTAGGCACAAAAGCACTTGGTTAGGGTTGGAAATACGTCATGGTGTGGCTTAAAATACCGGTTTTGATCGCCATGCTCACGGATGAAGATGGTCTGACTCACCCGGTCTTCACGCCACAAAAACAGATGGCTATATCTCCGTGGCTCCTTAAAAAAATACCCGGTTTTGTCACTACAAACACCGCTGGAAATGTCTGCAGCTCCCTTTAAAAAACACCCAGTTTTGTCAGTTTTGTCGCCACTAAAACAGCCGGAAATGTCTCCAGTTGTCCTTAAAAATATCCGCCGGTGTGACTCCAACTCTGGCAGCCTCGTTGGCTTGCATCAACGCCATCACCTTCCCCACCTCCTCCTGCACACATATCAACCTTTGACGTTATTGTGGTTTGCAGAAACGTTAACTGCTAACATGATATCCTGGCGACTGAGCTGCGCAACGCAGGCGAAGGGAGTTGAAACGATGAAAGAGAGGCTGTGTTTGTTAATCGGAGTAGGCACGGCTGCATGTAAACAGGAATATTAGTGGATAGTGAAATATCCAGTTTCATTGAAACAGCTTAGTAGGAATATTGTCCTTCTGCATGTAGTCACTGTCATCATTTGCAAACAAGCATTTGAGGACAGATTAATTCTGACTCTAATGAATCCATTTCTGTCATGTTTGTTGAGATGTTCTACATCATCGCCTGTTGTATCTCCAGATGACTCAACCATCTGTGATTTGTCATTGGAGTTTAGATTTTCAGTGTTGAGCCACAATAAAATATTTACTTTCCCCTGATTGATCGGAGCCTAAACCTGGATTAGTGGTTTCTTGGGAAACCAGTCTTTTTTTTTTTCCTGAGAGCCTTTGAAAACAGAACATTTCAGCCTGCATCTCTTTCATCATCCCTTTTCTCTCACCCTTTCATCCCTCTCTGTGTCACATCTCCTCACGCAGCCATACCCCCCTCCACACACCTCCTCACGCTGCCTTTCTCTCTGTGTGTCTAAAGCATACAAATGCGTGACATTATGACATGATGGCACAATGTAGCCGACTGAATGTGTCGAAAAAGAAAGAAAACACTATTTTATCGAGGCGTCAAAACAGAACGACACACGGGCAGCTGTCCTTTGTTACAGCGGTGAAAGCTCGTATTCATGCAGCAGCCTCGTCTTCCTCGAACGGGCCTTTCAGTCAATCATCTCTGCTCTTTAATATTAATGAGGCATAATTTTGAATAAATGGCCAGAGATGATGACAACTGTGAAAGGAGGCTGACCAGTGATTGTAATTAACATTTAAACAGAATCCTTCAGAAGATCATCCCTTATTAATCATGTCTGACACAGCTGGATGTCTTTGCTAGACTATTTGTTATGGCTGTTAAGTGGCAGGGAAATGAAACGTACTTGTCTTGTTCATTATTTCTCTGAGTGTGCATGCAGTAACATTGGGCAATTATTGGGCCTGTTTTCATTCGTTTGAACAAAAAATAAATGTTGCTTTGACGTTTGTTGCGAGCTCTCAAGGCCTACATTTATCAAGACTGGACAAGAAGGCTTCAGATTTAAAATACATCATGCAGACAAGCCACTCGTTCCAGTCTCGCGGGTGAAAGAAAAGAAGATCGGGACCTGTGTCTGTTGTTGGGTGCTGACCTTATTCTTTTTAATCAGTGGTATCGATTGTATCTCAGCTGTTCTGTGTTAGTACAACAGCTTAGCTCTTGTATGTAATTCAGTACACTCGGATCAATTGGAAATGTGTAACAATATGAAGATTGGCGATAGGACAAGATCCTCCGGGAGTCTAGAAGCTGGTGGTGGTGGAGTGAAGCCAGCAGACTCCTGAACATTGTGGAGGGTTGGAATTGCAATTATATTTAAACCTGTAATAACTGATTATGTGGACTTTTTTTTAGGCCTACACATCCAGCTGAGCAACATTATCTTTCAATCATTTTCCTCCTGACGATTTCAAGTCCGACGTTCACTTTCTACTTTTACCTCGACCTTTGGTCTCCACCAGCACCTGAGGGAAATATCTGGCTCTGTTCGCCAGCTAAGTTTATCTGTCCGCTGTTTGGGGCTGAGCAGGTGGTGTACGGGGGGATTTGGAGTTGCATTCTGCAGGCAAAAAGACTATGAGAGCGGTGAGAGTGAGCCAAACCAGTAAAACTTGTGGGCTGGATAGCTAAATGATGAGCTGAAAGATGCAATATAGCTCTGTAAACTCAAGGCGAGCTGCAGATTTCAGTTGCACTTGTTATTTGATGCATTGTTACCACAAGAATATCAGTGAGAGCGGCTTTAAAGCCCGTCAGTCAGTGTTTCTTCCCGTCTAATGGTCAACGTTCTTTCTCAAACAGAGAATGGGGCCGTGGCTAATAGTCATCGATAAACATTACTGGCATAGATAAGCAATAGCATCGATATTAGCACGGACAAGCAGCATGAATATTAGCATGGATAGTGATAGCTGTCACTCAAACAGAAGTTCTTCTTGTATATTGAGGAGCTGCAGAGTTTATTCATGGTCAAACTGTAACCTGTGATGTACATTTACAGCCACTTGACAACCTCTCTGCTAAACTTTCCCTTCTGCTCCGGTTGCTAACACCAGTCTGCTCTGACTACAATCACCCAAGCTCACAAAAATATGAGGTGTTTTCCGGTTTTATTTTGTGGATTATACCCTTGTGTGTCCGAGGATGATGAAAGTCAAGTTTGGAGAATTAATGAGTGTGAAATGTTCTTTATCCAATCATAGTGATCATGGTGGCATTAAAGGGTTTGGCATGAGGAACAACGTCACCTGACTTCACCTGATGGGAAAAAACATACCGCGTCCCGTAGAGATGTGAGAGTCGCATCAATCTTCTCACGTAACTCTTGGCAAGAAAGCGAATAAGCATATTTCCCCAAATGATGAACTATCCCAAGGTTCGTTTCTCTATTTGAAGCTGGACTTGTTTTAGAAAATATCATTTGTGCGTCGTTGGCTCTGAACATCTTCACAGCAAAGTTTGTGTGTGTATGATGAAGTCTGTATCTGGATCAGTGTGTTGGTGTGTGACAAAACTCAGAGGCAGCTTCAGTAAACTGGTCATGAATGTGCGGTTTCCCCTCAACTACGAACATGAATCGGCGTGATGAGGACGGTGTCGACCCAGCGTGGATTCACCGCTGAGTCGTTTTCTCTGAATCATGCCCCGGACTAACAACCTGCATGTTCATCCCCCAGAAAAAAGATGGGCGTCTGCCTTTTTTCAAGCTCCCCCAGCGTCCGGGTAAACACGCGGGCATGTTTGTCACCTTGAGGCTTTATTTCTGTGGTGTCGGAGTGAGTCACGCTGTCAGAGCGAGGTGTGTGTGCGTACATCTGAGAGTGCGCGCTGAAATTAGGATTGACAACAGGAAGCAGCCACATCCCATTTCTCTCTCCTCCTCTTGTCAAACCTCCTGTGCTTTCTGCTTCCACATGACTGCAGATTTTCTGTTTGCTGTCTGTTGCTTTAGCCTCTGCAGTGTTTTCTGCTCACAGCCATTCTCTCCTCTTCATCATCTTCACTCCTCTGTTTTTCTTCTCTTTATTTCTGCTTCCACCCTTTTCTCCTCGCATGTCTCTCAGGATCTGGTGAAGATATTGTTTTCCCCTTCTCTCCCCCTCTGCCCACCCTCAAACACATCGATAACAGTCTCTCAGTCATACTCCTGATTCTGTTCCTTCGGCTGCCAGGCGGTGTGGTGCATCAGTGCATTTTTCTTCCTTACACAGAGGAAGAGACGGAGAGGCTTTCCTGTGTTGCTTCCAACATGTTCCGCCTCATGGGGTCTGTCTCCTGTAACAACAAAAATCTGATACTGTTGAATAATTAACTTTGACAAGTTACAGATGCAGCACAATTTGCATGCCAAAGCACAAATGGCCTAATGTACAGTACAGCTCAGCTATCTCTATTAATAGCAGTTGTGAGGCAGCTATATGTCATTATACTGGAGGCTGAACTAAAAACAGCACTCTGCGTTTATTGACGCGAATAATGAGCGCAAAACTTCCGCTTCACGCTGCTCAGTCATGCATTACTTGCAGCTTCAATCAATAAATTAAAATAGATGATACTTTGCCTTGTTAATTGTGCACTGTAATGAGATGCATCATATACAGAAGGATGAATAAATGGTATAATCTGCTGTTGGCTAATGCTAGTTATTTTGACATGAGCGCTTCAGCCTTCCTTCATATTCAGTGTGTCTTCTGATGTGCATGTTCCCACAGTCCTCAATTCACCGCCAAGAAACCGTCGTGTGATTGGACAGCGGCAGGTTCAGATTTGTAATCCATGCAAACCTGTGTCAGCTTTGATGTTGACTTCGAGCTTTGAGCGAATTCTCCGTGTTAATCTGATTATTTCTGAAATTTAGTCCTTTAGATATCAAAGAATCATTTTAAAGGTGCACTACGTAGCTTTGGGAAAGAAATTGTAATCAGAAGAGAAGGATCTTCATTGACTGATTTGTTTCACGCCCCAAACAATCTAAATAAACAAACTCTCTTTGTTTTCATGACTGAATAAGCTGAATAAACAACCTGACCTTAAAGGACAACACAGTTTAATACTGTTTTACTTTGTTTATGTTTGGCGGACCCTGCCACCTTGCACAGAAACAGCGTTCTGGGGACCTTATTACAGCTTGTTTATTCAGTTATGGAAAAACTAAATATTTCTGAGTTTGTATTATAACCTAATTAATATTGTAAATATTCAAATTCTGAGTTTGAATTTCCTCTCCAAAAACTACATAGTGCTCCTTTAAGGAAAAAAAAAACATAATCATGAATATTATATCCCATTTCTGTCCATAAATCCTACACATTGGATCCTTAACAATGGATCACATTACTATTTGTAATGTGAAGCGGGTCTGTCATAGTAAGAAGAAGAATTATCACCCAACACTTCAGCTGTATGAAGCATTTTAGCATCTTGATAAACGACCCCTGACTCTACTGTTTTGGTTCAGTTTCACAGCTCTCATCAGCATCATTTCCGCCCACTGCACACTGCATACACACACAGCACAAAAAGGCAGACACACAAAGTCAGTGACTAGCAGGTGAATGCAGTGAGTATAGTTTGATGAGGATGAGATGGATGGAATAGCTCGGAGCTGAGACAGCAAACACACACATTCCTCTTGTTTTCCACTGTGAAGAAACGGCGTACAGTAAAAGGCCTCTCTCAGTTACTTTTTACCCTGTTGAATATAGTCCAAGGTAGATAAAAATCATGTTATCTCGCATTATGAGCGATTACCAGACGGATCAGAGAAGAGAAGTTCTTGCCGCTTTGTTTGAATGCCATTTACTGATTCGGGGATTGTTTACTCGCATATGTGGAAGCACATGTGCTCCCGTTCCTCACCCTACGGTCAAACACCTTGACTAATTTTGGAGTCATATTTTTGTAATCTTTGCCTGAG
Organism: Pagrus major; assembly: GCF_040436345.1. Taxonomy (NCBI): domain Eukaryota; kingdom Metazoa; phylum Chordata; class Actinopteri; order Spariformes; family Sparidae; genus Pagrus; species Pagrus major. Next base: position 15,065,112 of record NC_133215.1, read on the forward strand.
GACAAGAAAAGTTAACTGTGCCAGACGTCAAACTATTTTTACTGCTGACTGCCCTCATTTCAAGAAAACTCACTGTTAGTGCTCTGGGATGGATTGTGGATTGTATAATGGGTAGTAGTAGTGGATGTTTGACATGAAAGTGTCCCTCCCGATGAGCGGCTTGGTTTATTTCATGAGCACAAACCTATTTAAATTGGAGAGACAGTGATTTTATGTCCCCATATGTCCCTGTCTGCAGTGACGGTCTGAACCTTTTAATGGTTCCTTTGGTTTTGTCAAGGTCAGATTTCTGAATTGTCTTGTTAAGCCCTCCTGACTGCATCGTTTAGACAGCAGAGGCTCAGGCTGTTTATGAGGACACAAACAGAGATGCATAAAGAGGGAAAAAAAAGAAAAAAGGGGCCTGGAGGATATCTGCCGCTTCAGGGAATCGTAGAAGTCCCACGTGGAGACAGTTCTGCATTAGCAGGCATGAAAAAGGGAAAAAAGGAAGGTTCTAGAGAAGGGGAATGTGGGATGCTGGGTCGATTTGTGGAGAGATATTCGGATATGAAAAGGTTTGTCTGGATTTGAAAAGAAGTGCTGAAACATGAGTCAGTGGATAATCGATAAGTTAATCTGTATCAAGCAAAAATGCTGAACATATGATGGTTCCAGCCTCTCAAATGTAAGGATCAGCTGCTTTTCCCTGGTCGGACCAAAGCAAGTGAAGGTCTGAGATAATGATTGGCATTTTTCTCCTGAATCTGCAGCTTCCCTAGGCTTTACATATCTTAAAAGGGTAGTTCCAGCTGATTGTTTAGCTGTCCATCTTCACTCTCATGGCTCTCATAGCCACAGCAGGCAGCTGTTTCCAGCAAAAAAGGCTCTGAAAGCCCACTGTAGACTAACAGCTCAGCACCAAACAGCAGACAGAGGCTGTTAGCAGCTACCTGGAGAACAAAGTGGAGCTTTTAAGAGCTAAAGAGCCAGATATTTCGCTCAGGAGTTGGTAGACACCAAAAAAGAGCTAAAAAGAGAGAGTGAATATTGGACAAAAGTTAATCAGGTGGCCAGAAATACAACTACAAAACAATGATAGTGCTGCTCTGTGACTGCTGCATGTCTAATGAGCAAGTTATGGGGCTTTTCCAACTCAAACCATGCAACGCTCATTTGCGTTTTCCGCCTCCAAGCGGTCTGTGGTAGCTTCTCGTAACTGCAGCCAACCCGTCAAGACCGCCTCAAACAAGCCTGTACGACTAGACTCCACTCACATCTGTGCAGGAGACCACAGAGAAAGATCTCAGTACTCTTAAAGCTTCTAACTGAATCTCTAGTTTCTCTCCTTCGTCCCTGTTTGTACTTTCAGGTCTGTTTTGTTTTACTGTTTCGTCGTGTTCGCTGTACAGGAGACAGGAGTTATGTTACTGCTGATGAAAACCCAACTTTTCCTGATTTTGCTGCTTCATAATGAAAGCTTTAAAATAAGAAAAATGACTTTTGTTGTGGGGAATTTATAGAAAATGAACCCTGATATGTTTGATATTTATGATATTTACTGCCATTGCATTAAGTCTGACTTTTATAGTGTAGTGAAATGTATTACTCTCTTCTAATATGATTTTATCTACCAGTTTGATATGCGCTTTATGAGGAAATGTATGTACTTGGTGCTTCTGTAGTACTGTGACTGGATCAGCCAGGCTTTGTCTTCTGATGTTAGCATTTTTGGATGTCATAATCTTATGCTAACGTAAGTTTATAGTTTTGAACAGAGGAATTGTCGTGGCTATTACCTATTATTGCTGATTTTTTGAGGTATATTTGTTGGGGAATGTGACCTTGTTGGATTCTCTGCTGATCAGCTCCTCATTAAAGAAACACTTGTTGGCCATTAAGCACAGATCGAATCTGATGAAGCGACATGCGAAAAGCGTAGTTTGCTCCTCGTTGTTTTTAATGTAATTGTTAATAAAATAGTGTCGATCGTATCCTGGTGTGCGCTGGAATATGGATTTTGGTTCAAAGAAAATGAAACCTGTTTATCACTGAATTAGCCGAGCTTTGTGAGTGCAGTTTATTCCCTAATACTGCAGGGAGGAAGAGTCCCAAGTCGACAAGCCCCATAAAAGGTGATGTCAGTGTTGTTTTTGCTGCCCTCAAGTGGCAAAAAAACACCAGGTTTAAAGGCTGGACAGAGCTGTGTGAGGACAGAGGCGGCATTAGAGAGATAAAGTTCATCTGCATCTCTTTAAATGTCTGTGTTTTCTAATCGTGGCAGCTGTCAGTAAGGTAATCAGTAACATTTGACATTGACATTATTTTTGGGTTTAACTTGTTCCTTGTGGCTAATTTGACTCCCATCATTCCAGAGGCCGCTCTTTGTCACTGGACCGCTTATATAATTCATAATCCAAGCTTAAACTGTTGAGTTAATATGATATGACTAATCATGTCCGAATGTTTCGGAATTTTTATCACCAGACAATCAGATGACACTGAGCAAAATCACTGCAGGGAACGCTGGAAATATGCTGCACGCCGAGCAGCCTGCAGACAACTCCTAACACAGTCTGAATTCCTGGTTTGTTTGCCTCTGCATCTGAGTAACACACTGTCCCTTATAAATGACGGGAACTTGGCCCTGCTGTGCCTGCGGTTGTAAAAATATCCAGCTGCTCTCTCACCCTCTATCCCTCTTCTCTCTCTCTCTCTCTCTCTCCCTTGTGTTTTTATAGTGTATTTATCTCTGTCAGTAACCCTCGGTGTGTCATCTCCATGCAGAAAGCACAGAGAGGTATTAAAAAAATGTTCCCTGAAGTCAAAAGGATCATTTATTTATTAACCAACTGCAGATGTCAGTTCTCGCCACAAGCAAGGTTCATCAGGTCCACAGTTTTCCCCCTGATTAGACGGATTAACAAAAAAGCGATAAGAGATTATACTCATGAGTTTGAAGAATGTCTCATCAATATTGCCGTTCCCCTCTCTGCCCCTCAGGGAAGTGGCCCAGATCGACCAGTTCCTTCAGGAGACGGCGGCACGTGAAGCCAATGCCAAAGTGCGGCTGCAGCAGTTCATCGAGGAGCTGCTGGACCGAGCGGACCGCGCCGAAAAACAGCTGCAGATCATCAGCAGCTGCGGCACCACGCCGAATGGCAGCCTGGGACGCTGCAGCCTCCAGGCCTCAAAGGGCAACGGACGCCAGGTGAGGATATCGTGACTTGCATAATCTGTTGCATGCATGTTGCAGAGCACACTGCGGCATTCATTATGCAATATTGTGTTTCTTGTGTTTTCAGATTCTCCTTGACAACAAAGCATCAGCCATACATAACGACATCTTCCCACATACTTTTATTAAAATGTAAAATTAGATGACTGACTGGTATATAATGATTAATCATATCATAACACTGTGATTCTTTCATCTGCATTTTTGAATTTCTGTTTTTACCATGCAAGACTCCACTTCAAGGTCCAAAGTGCTGCTTCCAGCCTTCTAACAGTCCTTGACACAGCAGCTTTTTGCTTATGAATAGTGCATAAGCATTGATTATATCAAGTAACGTCCCTGTAAAGCACCACGGGTCAAACTCATAATAGACTTTAAGATCCCGGAGACGACAAGTCTGCTCTTCTTCACGCAGCTTAAGAGCAGTAACTGTTGAGGACGTTCCCAGGTGAAATTCAATAAACTAGAATCGCTTGAAAAACTAAACACACACAAGACGAGAGGACGACTGGATGAGGGATAATGAAACGGTACACTTGTGCTAATTACGAGTTTATGTTTAATTTGAGATTTAAAATTAAACCTACAAGCTCAAGCTTTGTCAGTTAAACAGAAGATCACGAGAGTGTTTATGTAAATGTGTTGTGAACGTGTGCTCGAGGTCTTTTAAAGTCATTAAGCTCATTTGTTGTGCCTCCTCTTCCAGGAATCAGTCAGACATTACCTCCTCCATGGCTGTATTACCATGACTTTAATTAAAGCTTGCACAGTTGTTTTTTATAACCTGAAATTAGGAAATGAAGTTACAAAGCATGGATATGAAATGTGTGCTTAAATGACTGCACATGGGATTTATTTTTCTCTAGTATGTAGGTTTCGTTTACATCCCGGACACTGTGCTGTACTCACATGTTTGAAAGGTCATTTTCAAGTTCAACTAGAAAACGTTTACATGCTTTAATGTTCTGAAAAACACCTTGTTTTTCTCAGACCGTCCACTGCTGCGCCCTCTGTCTGAACGCTCTGTTTTAGCTCCTTTTTCGAGCTGGCACCCCCCACCATGTCTTCACATCAGCTCTGCTGGTGTTAGTGCAACCATGGCTGTGCAGGGTAAGGCTGTGACTGTACAGTTGTGACATCACAACCTTATGAAGGTCCTGACAGCACGTTCAAAAGCACAGTTTTTGAATACAGTTTTGATACTTTCACAGTATTTTTATAGCACCTTGTCCTGCATGTAGGGTTGTAGCAGTGGTGAAATTATCCCAGTGACTAATAAGCTCGTGACAACACTGGTAACCTCCGGTAAATGAAAAAACACTCACTCTCTGTAGATCGCCGTGTCAATGTAATGCTAATGCAAACCGAACAGTTCCTACTGCTGCAGCTTCACATTTAAAGCATTTAACAGGCGAAACATGGGTTGACTTTTTTTTTAAGTAGGGTAGACACAAGAAATGCAATGTGTTCAGTGATATTGGCATCAATTACCGCTATCGCTCATCAAAAAGACATCTACAGAGCAAATCAACAGTCATTTTCGGCATCTGTTGACAGTGGATCAGTTTTAAATATACAGGGAGTAGTTTTATTCAGTCTGTGGGTGTAATGAAAAAAAGAAGGAGCAGTAAGATGAAAAGCTGCAGGCGACAGGCCGGACACTTCCTACTTCTTAGTGAGGTAACTTACCTTTTCCTCATTAACATTATCAGGTTTCCTTTTAGCAACGTTACAAAGTACTCTGCTAATCTGTGCTGCGACTCTGCAGCTGGCCCCGCTGCTGCACGGAGTGGCAGTTAAAAGTGTCCGTCGCTGCAAAATAATGGTGGGGGCTGTGGGCAAGTAATGGTATCAGTGTTTGCCCGACCACTGTGTAACACCGGGGACACCGGCTACCGCGGTAAGCTTATCTGCATGTAACCAAAAAAGATAGGAAAATCTTATTTTCTATAAAAAAATCGACCTTTAAATCCTTCTCAGCCAAACGTAGGAACTAGGTCTCTCTCATTTAGTCGGATCAGATTTCAAATGTAACATTTTTATTACCCATTTTCAAACACTGATAAACTGGCTGAATACACTACCTGGCCAAAAGTATGTGGACACCCATCCATGACCCCCTTACACTGTATGTTTTGGTTAACATCTTTTACTGGGCTTCTATAAAAGCCTTAACTCACCTGGGACCTTTAGCCACAAGCGATTTAGTAAGATTTAGGCATCGATGTTGCTTGACAAGAGCTGGTTTCCAGTTTCCGTTTTGGCCCAAATGTGTCTGTGGGGTAGAAGTCAGTGCTCTGTGCAAAACAGTGAAGTTGTCATGTTTAAACAGGGAAGGGCCTCCTCCAAACTGTTGCTACAAAATTAGAAGCACACCAGTGTTTTGAATATCATTGCATGCTGCAGGGTTACATGTAAGAGGCCGTGCTCAAGCAGGCCCAGAACAACAGTACATAAAAATATGTGGATAAGGGTGTCTACATACTTCAGGCCATGTATCTAGAGCATTTTGTTTTCTAATCAAGTGATGCTGACCCACCGCAGCATCTTATCATAGCAAAGTGAAACCAGAGGCTCGATCCCTCGCTCCAACAGTGGAAACAGTGAAGCTCTGCAGCGGACGACATCCTGACCAGAGAGTGTACTCGCATAAAAAGCTGCCTTGTGCTCCGGAAACTGGAGATCAGCTCTTTGTCTGCAGGCTCTCTACAGCTCTCCCCCCCTCTTGCTTTGCCTTATTACACAAGGCTGAAAATGTAAAAGCAGACACTTTCTGTTCTGAAAAATGTCACTTATTCAAATTATCATCCAACACCTCTTGGAAAGAGAGGCGACCTGTTTCATTGCACAGATCTGCGTGCTGCCATGGAAACCAGTTCTTGCTCCTGCTGAAGGTCCAACATGATTTTGAATCAGATGTAATGTGGCTCGGATCTGCCTGTTTCCTTTTCTCTCAGTAAGTGAGAGATTCTCAGTAAAAATCTTCTCCTCAGATCACTGTCAGTGAGCGCAGAGATATTGTTGACATCCTCAGTCACTTCATACTGTCATAAAGTGCGGTGAATACTGTGAGTGATAGCTCTTTTGTAATGCTTTTAGTAGCCTGTGGGAATATCACTTAAGTTTTTATTGCCTTTTGACAAACGCAAGTAAAACAAGAACACAGCATTTTATTTGCGCCAACAGAATCAGTCATTTTTTCCATTGCGAATATTTCCTCTACTATATCTTACCACTGTCGATGCTTTCCTGCCACCTGTGAGTAAAATTCTAACCAGGTAATTATCTTCCTTTAGCAGCCTGTTAGTTAGACTGCCAAGGTTAACTGCAAATTTTACATTTTATCAGCCAGTGCTTTATTTGCATATTAAAACAAACAACTTCAGAGAAACTGTAATACAAAAAATGTAAGTAAAGTTAAAAATGGGGAAGTTTTATGCTGATATTCACCTCTAGTGTCTCCCCTTAAGATAGACCTGTGTTTGTTTGACCTGTGGTTGACCTGAAACGCTGCTACCTAAATTTAGACGTTCTCTCTTTGGATTTAAACATCGTAGGACCGTGAGTAATCAACACGACAAGAACAAATGTGGAATGGTTGGCACCTTGTTACACTGTCAAGGGAAGCCCAGATATGTCACCAAACCAGCCACGCGCCCTCACGACCTCACTTCTGCATCCGTCTGTCACGGCATCAGCCGGGTCGCCCCCATCTCCTAGGAGACAGTTTTCAGAGCCACAGAGGTATTTTAGGACTGACAGTGAGAGAAGCGATGGATGACTTGTTTCCTGTTCTCTCTCTCGTGCAAGCTGAATCATTTCTTTACAGGAAGATAGCTTTACTTCAGTCGTTTCATCAACTTTTAACTCCGGTTTAAGACCAAACTTGGGTCACCAGATTGAAGTTTTGGTTTCTGATGAATGCATTTTCGTTCCATCCATTTCTGGGAGATTTGTCCCTGCTTTGCCTTCGCTGACGGCTGGCCAGGGCTGAGAGCCATGGATGGTGTTTTTCCTGTTTCCTCCATGGTCCTTTTTCACTGGCACGAGGCCAGGAACAAGCTGTGTGAGTAGAAGAGGAGAAAAGAGAGAGAGAGCGAGAGTGACAGTGTCTGTGTTTGTGCACATTTTCCCTCTGTGGCACGTCGCCAGTCTGGTACACAGCGTTCCACCTGGCACTTCTTCACACACACACATAGATACACACGCGTGCAAACACTACACACAGCATAGTTCAATGCACAGGCAGCTCTGAGTGGTGCATGAAAGAGCGACTCGGAGGATTTTGCTCTCAGGCAAACAGAGAGCGAGTAGTGAGCGAGGCTGCACACCCACACCTAAATACACTTGAAATGTTCTCACCTGCTTTCAGAGCTACAACCAAATATTTTGGGAAGCTGGAAAGATGATGAGGGTTTGTGTGTTGTCAGAGTGAGTCCATCCACGACTTGGTCAAGCGCAAGATATCTTTCTTACTGCCCGGGCCAGACTGCCTGGAAGTTTTTCATGGATTTTCAGAATCCCCAGTGGATGAGTACTGAAGATTTTGGTCACCCTTTGACGGTGGCCCCGAAAGCTCAATGCACCGCAGCTTCAGAAATGCATGCAAATAGACAAAACACAAGCAAATCAAGAAGACATCTTCAGCAATTTGACAGCATGGACAAAGCGTTTGGGCCCAAAACACGCAGTAATTGTATCGTGTTGTTCAGATACAAAATGGCAAGAAACCAAGTTCCTTTGATTTTACTAAATTTCTGGACAAAGTGTCACTCTGCTCAGATTATGAAACATAGTGAATAATAATAAGGTTAGGTTAGGTTGTTATGTACCTTTGTATGATTTTTTTGATCATTTCTGGGCCAAATCGAGCCTCAATGCTGGCTAACTTTGGCTCACGGGCCCTGATTTAGACAGAGTGCTGTACTGTAAGTAGAGAAAACACAACTTAAACCAGAAATGCTGCAACTAACACAGACAGCAATAAAAAGCTGTTTCTAGGGGACACTACAAGGTGATGAACACATCTGAACAAACCTATTATTGTCAGAGTTTGTGACCATTTAGTTACTGAAGTCAGTAAGCAGTGTTGGAAAATGAGCTCAAATGTAAGTTTTTAGGGTGAACAACCAGCATGACTTTTTTCTATAAGTTGTCAAATTGAAGATGTTTTCTTAATTTGCTTGTGTTTTGTTTGTTTGCTTGTGCATTCTTAATTTGCAGTGCGTTGACCTCTTAGGGCCACCGTACTGACCTCCTGTAGCATCGGTATTTGGCAAATGTTTTTACTTGTATGACAATAGATATGAAAATCTAATGCACGTTTGTTTTAACATTTATTGAGGATTTTGTTGCTCAACAGAGGGTGAACTCTTCCTGTTTGGATCAGTCCCTCATGTACTGCCACCTTAAGGACAAACTGTCAACTTTGGACACGAGATATTTATTTGTAACTTCTTTGAAATGTTTTACTTGTGCTCACAAATGATGATTTCTAATGGCATCAATCCAACACCAGGTGAAAATGTTACTGTTGAACAGCACTTGTTGATGTCAGAGTATAATAAAAACTGGATTGACTCACCACCAGTCAAGGTTTTCATTTTGAAGGACAAGAAATATCAGAATAAAATAAACATGAAAATGAATCTTTAATGCTCCCCAGTGGACAGTTCACTTTTTGAACTTTTCTTTTTGTGCCCCTCAGGAAAAAATAATCCCAATTATTTTAACAAGCTTCCTCTTCCTGTCAACTGTGACTGATCATCATTAATTCTTATTGTTTTTTGAGAAAGATTTCTCCATTGATGTTCTTGATTTATGCCCGATGCTGTCACCATTCATAATTCACATCCTCAACTCTGTAAGATGAGGTGAGATCAAACCATACAGAAAACCACTTGTGTTACTGGCTGTTGTTTCAGTTTTGATTATTTGTTGAACATCTGAGCAATCACAGCCTTGGATCAGCTTCATAGATATGGAGAAGCTTCCCGTGATAACAGCAGAATTAGGCTACTTTTTGTTTTACTGTCTGATCTTATCGTCTTTTCAGTGGGGATTTGTTAAACAGTGCCACGCTGTCAACCACTGTTCTGGAGCGAATACAGAATCTCACCAACCAATACACTTAGAGGCACTTTTTTGACTAATTTGACTAATAACACTTTTCTTTGTCTCCCTCCACTTTGCATGTTTGTGTCTCTGCAGAGAAACTCCAGCCTCTCTGGGAGCACGAGAGGCATGTACCAAGTGTCAGACCGCCGTTCCTCCCCCAGCACAGGGTAAGTCAGCACGCTGCTCCGATCCCACATTTATAGATGACTTACACTTAACCATCCAGAGGTGAAGAGAGATTTCAATTTCCACATTACTTTTGATTTATGTGAAATCATTTTACTCTTCAGAAGAAAAAAAAAACCAACATGTTTTCAATCTGTGTGTCATTTTATTTATTTGGAAAGAAATAAGGATTCTCATCCAGCTTGAGATTTTGTGGCTCTTAGCTGTCAAGTGAATTTGGTGCACCTCATCTCTCTTACCGTGTGAGAGCTGATGTAGTGAAACGTAATCTGACAGTAATGTGGAAATATAACCGAACCTGTGGAGCCCCAGAGCTTTTAGCTGCTGTTGTTCGCTGCCCCTGGCTTTCGGGTCTTTGGTAACAGCACCTCAGAAGAAAACAATACAAACAGTCAGAGTGCCGCAGTTACAAACTCTTTCATATTTTCCCACATGAGTTGAAATTAAACGTGGATTATACTGCAGTTAAAAAGCAGATTGACATAATATAAGATTAAGTTTATAAATACTAGATTAATGCTAGATTAAACTTTTAAATAGACTTTTTTCATATATTACAATGATTGTTACGATTATTTATCCTGCAAGATTGCCAAACATTTGCTGGTTCCAGCCTCTCAAATGTGAGGCTCTTCTGCTTTTCTCTAATGTTTTTTCATTATAAATTGAATGTGTTTTGGTTATTGACTGTATGGTGGAAAGAAAATGGCAAAATGGGACACAACAAAGGGCTCTGAGGACCTCTAAAAGCCTGTTTTTACTATTTTGTGATATTTTTAAAGCTGCTCTAAGTGAAATTTTTTCATTAGAATAAATGTTAAATAGCTCTATATTCCAGCAGTGATCACTGTTACAGTGTTTGGTCAGTAACCATGTCACTCCTCCTCCTGCTCATGCAGTAAAAGACAAAACACATTTTCTGATAGCCCTGCCCACTTTATCCAATCAGGACAGAGAACTCCATAAAGAGGCGGTCCTGTCTGCTCGTAAACGCACAGAGACCAGGATAATCCTGTATGCTGCAAGTGCAAACGGACAGGAAGTTAGCTATCAGTTGTTATTAAACAATATATTGATGAAAATATCAGTAGTTGCAGCCCTACAGCACTTACACAAAGCCAGATTTACTGCAGGTAGTTTGTTTATCACTGAGAATACAGCGTGTCCTCTTCTAACATGTAGTTTCACACAGTATGTAATTAATATGTAGTGTGGTACTGAACAGTGTGATTTGTGTGTGACGGAATAGATGAAGAGTTTATTTGCCAAAAAAAATGAAGTTAAAATGAATAAACCAACTCCAGTTTGTAATCCTCTGACTTCTAGAAAGGATACGATATAGAAAACTAACTCAAAAACCCTTCAGATCATTTGTTGTCAGTAGAAGCAGTGATGCGCAGGTTGGGCGTCTCTCTGCAGGAGGTCTGACTGAAGTATTTCTGTGTCCCTGCTGGATGTTTCAGACACATGGTCGTGCTATAACACTCTGACTAACACAACTGTCACTCCCAGTTGGTATGCGAATGTGTTTCCTAACGTGACGTCATGCAGAACTTAGCAGGCCTTCCCCTTTGAATCATTGATTGTACAGCACACACACATGCACAGACGCACACAGACAGTGACCCAGCAACAACCCGCTGAGCCTTCTGTCTTCTGGTTATTAATGTCTCTTCATCGGGGATCATAATGTGTTTGCCACTAGATGAAGTAAAGGTTGTAATCTCAAGTGTGCACAAGTGATTTATTGATACTGACGACCACCAGATACGGATGCAACAATCATTAGTCTACATGTATCAGTTTTACACCTCCGATAGTTTTTTTAATTATCACAAATTTGATTAATTAATTTGTATTTTATGTAAAAGTGTAATTCTAATTAACAGTTAATAATAAACATATATACATGACATACAAGACTCTCATAAAAATATATATATATACTGTATATATTCTTCTTAAAGATGCAGTGTGGCCAGAATTTTAGTTTAAACATTCAAAAAATGAGCGAACATTTTCGACAGGATGTGAGGAAACAACAGTGCTGACGTCTATTGAAGTTAGCATGCTAACCTGCTAACCCTGTCCACACTTACCTTACCTCAGGAGGCATTAGCCCCCCATAGTTGGAGCTGGGAGTCGATTGCATTCTCTATGTTTCACAAGTGCTCTTAGCTTTTAAAGGCTAATAAAAAACCCCAACATAAACTCAATTGACTCAAATGTCAAGAAAGGAAATACTGGTTTGACAAAATAAATCCTCCCTAAGTGAGATGTGAAAATATGGCCGACCCTCTCGCCGCATGCCTGTCATGTCCCTGCTGTCAGCTAATAGGGCCTCTTAGCTCCACTGCTAACTGAGCTAACTTGCTAACAGCAGCTAGTAGCTACAGCAAAGAGTATAGTGAGCAGCAGTTAGCGGTTTCTCTGTTAAAATGCTGCGCCCTGTTTGTTTGGAGTGACCTTCGATGGGTAATTAAGTGTTTTTATGGGCTCTTGTGCTTTAATTCCAGACATCCAAGAAAAAAACTGCCTTAAAGCGTCTCATGTAAATATTATTCATCACTGTGGTTCTTTCAAAGTTGCATGAGGACATCAAATGTAACTTTTTATGAGTGTAAAGCCTCCTTTTCATGCTGGTTTGCACATTAAGCTATGCTGTTACATAGGAGTGAGCGTGTTTCCTCCACTGATAACTGAGTTGTTTTATATTCACTCTCTGAGGCTACTTTACATTCTGGATGCACACTGAAATCATTAATCAGCAATTGCTAATTACGAGCGTCTCATGATTAGAATCAACTCACATGATTACGTCTGGCACATTATGTCTTATTACTGATGCAATGTTGACTAAACATTGCGCAGTTTTTTACCAGGTCGCTGCTCTACAACCAACTCATGAGACTGTAACAACTCACAGTTGTGTCATTGACCCAGTTTGGAAGCCATAAACACACAGCACTGTTTTGGTTTTACATAATCTGAATTCATGTAGGCATAACATTCATCTCATCTTCGGCGCACCGCTTTCCCTTGTAAGCGCTGATAAGTGGTACCTTCGGTATCAGCCGTCATTCTCTTTCATTTTTAGTCGTAAATTGATGTACGCTGATGCCTCCACTCTTCATATTATGCTGCGAGAAAGACGAGGGAGAAGGAAGAAATGGAGAAAAGAGAGAAAAATGTCCTACTTTTGTAGAGGCTGATATTTGTAACTGCTCATTACTTGTATTGGCTGGGAGGTTATTTTAAGGACTGTAGCAGTTCATTTTTTTTTTTTTACAAAAGCTGCCCTCATTCTACTATAAATCCCCTGAAATGCGGCTGTTGTTTGTCAGTATTACGGTACCTTTTTGTGGTTCGTTTTGGTTTCAGAAGTGCATCCATTACTGTCAAATTAAATACCAATACTGCTGTTTGCCTCAGTGGACCTTTAAGGATTTTACTTTGTGCTGAAGAGACTGAAGTCTCCACAGAAACAAATAATCAGGAGGAATCAAATGAACAGGTTGCCAAAGGATTCAGAGCAGGTGCAATCTTTTGTCTTTCATGTGTAGTGTGGGTACGTGAGTGTACAATTAGATTGTCATACTTAAGATCACTATCTGCTGTCGGCAATACAATTAATGTTAACGCATGATTAGATAGCATTTAACTCTCTGAAACGTGATGCTACAAGATAATCAAAATCAGGAAACAACAAATATCTGATTGTCAGTCTGTTGACAGAAATAGTAGAGTTAAGCATTTGAGTGGCGATAATCACACAGCAGAAACAGAAACTCATCTTCATGAGTCTGTGCAAAATGTTTTTCTAATTTAAAAATACTACCAATACGCCTCAAGAGCTCTCCAAACACTAATCGGCAGCTTGATTGTGATATTTTGTTGGTTAAAAGCAAAGCTGACGGTGCATCATTAACGGATTAAAGGAATAGTTAAATGTTTTTGTAAAATACACTTATTCATTTTCTTGTTTACATGAGCAGTTTGATACCACTCTCTCATCTGTTTGTTGTAATGAATTTACAGATGGCAGCGGTTAGCCTAGCTTAGCATGAAGACCAGGAAGAAACTAGCTAGCTAGCCTAACAGCAGCATTCAGTTTTTGTGCAACACATATCTGGAAAAAACACTCAACCTCTCAGTTCTTTCAAATCAAGTCTTAAGACTTTACTTCGGACTATTTGTCAAATCTTGCACCACATAATTTTATTGGGAAAACCTTAATTGGGACAGTAAGGTTATACGTTTTATCATTTAGTCACTCCGATGCTACTCTGATGCTTCTACTATACAATATATTGAACTTACAGTAAAACAATAGCCAATGGAAACTATGTTTTTTGTCTTGAAATCACCATAAAAGATGTTATTATACTCTGTGAGACACTCCTGACTTCCTGCCATAAGGTTTATTTGTCTCCTATTTTTTTATTACAGTGTAGTCAAGACACGCTTTCTTTGTCTGTATTCAGTCAGTGTCCAACAAAATCCATGTGGCTCTTTATATTGTCATATTTTTTTTAAATATCTTGTCTTATAAGCACATTGATTTACTTTGTTATTGAGACACAAATATATTTAGCTTACAAATTACAACATTATATCTTGTTTGTTTAATCCATTTAAAAAAAAAAAAAAGGCTATTTCTTGGCCTGGTACAGTGACTTGGCGTCTTCACTAGTTGCTGATCGCTGGCTGCCTGTCCAGTAGTCCTCTTCATGACCCCTGGTAAATCCACAATCTGTCATTTTTACACTTCAGTCTTTAACATGTAATTTAATGAGTTTGAAAATGTTCTTTTAAAAGGCAGATTTTGTTCCCTTTGCATGGAGGAAAGTCAGCTGTTTCCCCGTGTTTCCTTTCTTTGTGCTAAGCTAAGCTAACCAGCTGTAGCCTCATATTTAACAAGCAGACATGAGAGCGGTGTGGATCTTTGCATCTAACTGTCTACGAGAAAGCAAATAAGTGAAATTCCTGAAATGTCAATCTGTTCATTTAAACTCGTCCTTTATTGCACAATTCCTTCTCTTTCACTGCAGAGCGTCAGGGCGGATCAAGTCGGTCTCGCAGGGCTCTGGAGGTTACGACAGTGACAGCGTGGAGATGCATCCCATGGAGGAGTGTCCCGAGGCTCAGTACTATCACATGCAGTGCCGGCTGGGCGAGGGGGGTTATGAGCGCTCCCCTGGATGTGGCGGTGGTGGATCGAGGAACTGGGGTCTCCGTAAACAGGCTATCCAGAACTGGCAGCGGCGACCTTACAGGAACAGCACCGAAGGCGAGGAGGGAGATGTGTCAGACGTGGGCTCCCGGACCACCGAGTCCGAGGTGGAGATGTGGGAACAAGAGAGGAGAGCTGTGGCTGAGGTCCAGCAGTCTTCTGCTCCCTATCCTCACCACGGCAGGGCAGGATATCGCCCTAACACAGGTAACGGCTCTCTGGGAAGTTGTTCCTACCTGTTATTCTTAGAAATGTCACACACTTTCTCCAATCTTACATCCAGCCAGCAGCTCAGGCACATGGGAGCCAGGATTCACAGAATAAAAGCTCTAAAATGACTCCCGTGAGAGCAGTGACTGATGTGGATCTAGGTCAGGTTGAGTTGCAGTGGAGCTGTGCCACTGACCAGAGCTCAGACCACAAACTGAACGTGGATCAGAACATATATGGTAAACATGGAGGAAAGAGGCCCCATTTCTGCTGCAGTGTGCAGACACAGAAATATAAACACTTCATGAAAAATGACTTCAACCCTGAAGTAATTTAATCACAAACACTGCCACAGATGTTGTCCTTATGCAAATGCTCTATGGATAGAGGGTGATATATGATTTAGAGACACTTTTAGAGACATTTAAGAAACAAACAAAAGCGTTTAACCATCAGAAACAAGATAAACAGTTTAGGGTGTGTGCGTACAACCTCATAATCCAATTTGGTTGCGATGATTTCGCTGGTGAGTTCATCAGCTGAAGTCCTTCTTCATGAAGTGTTTACGCTGTGTTGTTCACCACCAGAATGTCTGTTAAAGATGATGAGTAAACTGATTCATACATGTTGCTGTATTTGTGAGATCGCTGTTTGTCAGTTGTATCATCTCAGTTGCTCGTCTCACTAAGCTTTGCTTCTGCGGCCGAGCCAAGTCAGACCGCCAATCATGCCCGCACATTTCTTCATATCCACCACAGATTGTACATCTCTCTGTTAACTTCCCACCCTGCCAAGATCCTTAAACTCACTGCTGCTGCCCTCCATCTTTCTCCACCTGCTGTCGGGTTTCTTTTAAACACCAGGTGGACTGAGGAAGTCAGTGAAGTAGCAGAACTGGGCCAGAGCCCTGTGACAAATTGGTATGAACTGCTATGACTGCCTCATTAACTCAAAGATTTCTCTCACGTAACGCTCTACATGTTACTGGCATTCCTCTGCTCTGACGTAGTTCTCCTTACTGGGAGAGCCTCTGCCAGCTTTTATCAGATGGTATGTATCTACAAGCGCGCAGTTTTTTCGCAGCATGTAACACACAGCTTGGCTTTTTTAGTTCATTTGGCAGTCTTGAGCGTAGGTGGTGTGTGTGTGTTCGAGAAAGAGAGAGAGAGAGAGAGAAAGAAGTAAAGAGAGAAAGAGGAAGAGAGAGCAAGAGTGTAAGTAATGGTTCATAGCCCTGATGGTTTCGAGCAGACGCCTTCCAAGGCCAAAGATGAAATGAGTCATCTCAGAGCAATCTTGCTGGGAGGAATAAGACGAGTCTGGATTGGACACAAGGTATCAGCCAATAGAGAGAATGAAAAGATGGAAAGAAGGAAAAAAAATTATATAATCTCATTTAGTGTCTTGTTGAAGGTTGGCGCCATCATGTGACAGAATGTCTTTTTAACATTAAGTGGTGTCTACTTGTGTGTGTTCTTTAGAAAATTGGCTCGTCTTCAGAAAATAGAAGTCAAACAAAGTCCGTCTCTACAAGCTTTGAATTCAACTTTTTTTTAAATGTATGATAATAATAATAGGAACTAGAATGGCACTCAGGAGAGCACATACCTCCGCCAAAGCCCAACAGGCCCCTTTAATACAATGGAGAAAAAAGTTTTTTTAAAATTAAGATCCATGGGTTGTTCCCTGAGAAATTAACAAAAATGTCAAAACAACGTCCCATCTACCAACGTTAAAGAAAGCGAGAAAAAGTTCCCAAGACTCATCCTCCATCCAAGTTTCGTGGGAATCTGTTTTGTAGTTTTCTTGTAATCCTGTTTACAAACCAACCAACCAACAAACGGACAAGGGTGAAAACACAGCCTCCTTGGCCAGAGGTAATGAGGTTTATTTATGGAGCAGTTATCAAAACTACAAAGTGCTTCACAAAAAGCAAACAGAAAGCAATGAAAAGTGATGAGAACATCACAATCAGAAAAAAAGGAGTAAATACTAATGAAACTTTTTTTTAATACAAAACGATGCAGAAAAAGATGCTTGGGGTCATTTATAATGGTCAAATGTCCAGTAAAGTTTATTGCAGAATTGATATAATGTCTTTTTTTCCCTCTGATATATGCATCAACATCAGCTCCAAAAATCTAGTATCGGTTGTAAGACATAACAAGACATCTTCTGTGTTTGTCAGCAGGATTACACAAAAACTACTGAACGGATTTCCACAAAACTTGGATGGAGGACGGGTCTCGGCCCAGAATAGACCCCATTTTTGGTGGATAAAGGGACGGATCCAGGAAACTTTATCTCACTTTCTTTAACGTTGCGAGATAGGAGATGTTTTCTAACATTTTCATTGATTTCTCAGGGAATAATGCAGCGATATTGATGAAAAAAATCAGACGTATTTAGGCCACTGATATCGACAAGTGAGTCCAGTTTGTTTGGATCCTAAAAAAATCTGGATCCAGTGGATTTAAATATGTTTTCATGGAAGGTAGTGTTTTTTCAGCTGTTATATGGTAACAGCTGTGTGCACCTGAGCTTTTTAGCAACCAATTATTCCTCCACAACATTATGGAAATAATGATTCCTTAAATTATGGTTAAGCAGTTATGGAAGGCTCAAAATTGAGTGTGATACAGGAATAGTCAGTTTGATATTGGATTAGACTTGATTGATTTGAAGGGGACTGTTGGACCTTGGCAAAGGTTTGCCCTCTACAGGGAGCCATCCTAGTTGAAAATGAAATGCAAAATTTACCATTCCCACTAAAATCTTGATTCGTGTCGGGGGCCTATCCTTCAGCCCTCGTAGAAAGCAAGCAGGGTCCAGGTCAAGTAAAGTGCCAAAAGTAATAAGTCGGATCTTAAAATCCGTTCTAAAACCTACTGGCATGCAGAGTTAGAGCATTTAAAGAGGAGTGATTCAGTATGTTCTCTTTTCTTAGTTTTATCCAGAGTCTCACAGCTCCAGGGCGTCCTGCACAGTTTGGATTCTGCTGATTGTTTTTCCTGATTTTATGCCCATTAAAAGACAACAGCAGTAGTCTAAACGTGAGGAAAACAAAGCATGGATGATGGATTTCGGAGTCAAAAGATAAGATGGTAGATGCCAGTTTGGCTGATATAACATGTTTAAGTGCAGAGGTAGTTGTGTAGATAGTCAGGGCCAATGTTAAGGATTTGGACTCTGTAATATTTACATGTCCAGCTTTAAATTTAGCATCATTTCAACCTTGTTCTGTCCTGTCTGTGGGGCATTAGACTGCTAGCAGTATGACACATGAGTGTATGTCTCAATAGATTAGACTCTTGTCTTATGTGCCACTATGATGATTTTAAGAAAGAACTTGAAAACAATCGAGGTCCAATACATGGCGTCCATAGTCTGGTGTTCCAAAATTGTTACAAATCCTTGAAAACGAGTCCCTTTTTTTAACTTGTAATAACCCACATTGGGTTGAAGGATTAGAAGACTCAAATAGACTCTGTTTATCCTCCCACAGGTCGGTCTGAAGGAGTATACAAGCCATGCCGCCATGAAAAGAGCCCATCCAAATCCAACGAGGTGATCAGTCCAGAGATCCTGAAGATGCGTGCGGCTCTCTTCTGTATCTTCACCTACCTGGACACCAAAACCCTGCTGAGAGCAGCCGAGGTCTGCCGTGACTGGAAGTTTGTGGCCCGTCACCCGGCTGTGTGGACCAGGGTGCTGCTGGAGAACGCTCGCATTTCTTCCAAGGTGCATAGTGAACATTTAGTTGTATACACATGCAGCCAGTAGCATTACCAGAACTGTAGCATGCGGTGCAAAGCTGTATGGTTTTGAAGATTTTTCACTGATCCCCATGTTTGTCTCTTAGTTCCTGAGCATATTGTCTCAGTGGTGCACTCAGACGCACTCTCTCATCCTGCAAAACCTCAAACCAAGACAGCGGGGAAAGAAGGAGACCAAGGAGGACTACCTGAAAAGCACACGGTGAGACACATGTAGCACAAACAGACACAGTAGGAGGTCACAGCTGCACTTACTTACTTACTATCATTAAGCAGTAATTAGGAGGCCTAGTAGTTGCAGAACAAGGCATTAATAAGTGCTTTATAATTACACATAAAGAGCCAATATGGTACTATTAGGCGTTCTAATAAACAACTAATTAATGTGTTCCCTCATATGCAGGGTCAGCAACGCTCGATAGGAGTGGTTGGCGTCTAAATGTTTTGTTTGAAAGAGACAGTGGATATTCCAGCTCGAATCTGCTCTTAAATCTTGCAGACAATACATAAATATGCTGCGTCCTGCATATATTGCTGCCAACATCGCAGGAACATTTTGTTTTGTGCTACAAATGGTAGAAGTGCTGTTCTGAAGGACAGGAGAATTACTCCCTCTGCTCTGTCTGTCTTTCTTTTTTGTTGACCTTCCGCTGCGTTCTCCTCTAAGTGGCTGTCTGGAGGAAGGTCTGGAGGCGTTGTTAAAGGCCACAGGAAGTAACCTGCTGATACTGAAGATTTCACACTGCCCCAACCTGCTGACTGATCGCTCCCTCTGGCTGGCCAGCTGCTACTGCCGAGCTCTGCAGGCTGTGACCTACAGGTACACCAGTACACCCAGCAGCTCCCGCATGTCCCAGTCCACTGTAACCTGCACTTATATTTTTCCCCAGTTACTTTGCTTTCATGCATCAGTAAGACTGCACATTGTTGTATGCTGTAGACATACAGTGTCGCATGTATGTAAAATAAACACAAACTGTGTGGACATTTGCTGTGCTGCAGGAGTGCCACGGATCCAGTTGGCCAGGAGGTGATCTGGGCCCTTGGAGCAGGTTGTAGAGACATCATCTCCCTACAGGTGGCGCCACTACACCCATGGTAATATACAGAGAAATATGCTGAACCTCTCATACCTCTGGTTCATGCCAGATATTCTATCTGTTGTGATATCAATGCTGTGTGTTATTAAACGAATGACCTGGGACTGTTTTTTGTCTCTTTTAGTCAACAACCTGCTCGTTTCAGTAACCGGTGCCTGCAGACGATTGGAAGATGTTGGCCACACCTCCGTGCTCTTGGTGTGGGTGGAGCTGGATGTGGCATTCAGGGTCTGGCCTCTCTAGGTAAATGTTGCTTTTGTGAAGTGATTTATTTTTTACGGATATTCATGATAAGACCGTCACACTGCATCCTCATTCATGACTGCAGTCGTATCAGAACATAAACTAGGACTGCACAGATGCTGCATTAAACCAGCATCTTCTTTGCGCCTTCACTCCCACAAAATGTGACTTAAAAGAAAAGTCAAAAAAATAATGAAAGCAATTTGTTTCTTGCTTGTAATAAGTAAAGATTTCTGTGAAAAAGCGAAGTGAAAAACATCTCAAAACAAGTGTAACTGTGTCATTTATTCAGTGTAATTCAATATTTTAAGTAGAAATAAGAGTAATCCCATACTTATCCTCCCCATCTCTACATTTGCTTACCTCCATTCAACCCAGCGAGGAACTGCATGCGCTTGCAGGTGCTTGAGTTGGATCATGTGAGCGAGATCAACCAGGAGGTGGCGGCAGAGGTTTGCAGAGAGGGCTTGAAAGGCCTGGAAATGCTGGTGCTCACATCAACGCCAGTCACTCCCAAAGCCCTGCTCCATTTCAACAGTGAGTTTGAACACTGGCTACAGTAGGCCCACTGTCTGCAATCCTGTTGAGTAGGCTACTCAAACACTTTGGGTTAAGCTATAACTTTTGTTTAGGGTTATTTATAAATCAATTTCCTTATACTGTTCATAACTTTAAATACAGATTTCTAATATGAACACACTGTTGACTACCAGATAATTATTGCTGCCTAAATCCTCCTTTCGCTCGTGTAGGTGTTTGCCGCAACCTGAAGTCCATCGTCGTTCAGATCGGTATAGAAGACTACTTTGAGGACCCCAACAGCCCTGAAGCTAGGAAATTATTTGATGAGATGGTGAACAAGCTGCAGGTAACAGCACCTCTCTGTCTCACATCGCACCCCAGTTTGACATACATCGGCTGATTAAACAGACACAACTCAACTCATACACGTGGAAAACTGCGGAAGACTTTTCTTCTAATCTGGCCGAACCTTTAATTTTTCAGATGAGCAGATCACACTTGTTGTATTCACATAAACAAATAACATTTCATGTGCACATTTATGCTCCCTACAGGAAGACAGTTATTGTTTTTAGTCACCACATCAGTTTCCCCTCAGCGCCACCACACACTTATTATTTTACTCTGTAACTACTACTAAGTCTGCTTTCTGTTGAGCGCTCTCTTGTGAATTTTGTTTCTTTTTTTAACACATTTGCCAACAGTTGTTCAGGGGATAAGATGCATCTATTTTTATCACAACTACACTCCGTTTAAACCATGACTCAATGCTTGAAGCCCCAGTGATGGCTGGTTTGTGGATGGTGCTAACTCACTCGAGCAGAGGCTCGCTGCGAGAGGCTCGGGTCATTGTTTCAGCCGACCACACACACAAGCCGAGATATAAATGCTGTGAAATCCCAGTTTTATTTATGTTTTGTTTTTATGAGTCAGTTTACAGTGTGTTCATCTTGGATGAAACACTCAAGATGGTGGGGTTGCTCACAGCAGTTAGGTAACCTCTCCAAAAGCCACAAACAGCTATGATTTATTTTTATCCCTCCCTATTTAAGTTTGCTGTGAAAAGGCAGCCAACATTTTCCTCTCATGCTTAATCATCCATGTTTTGAAGCAAGTTCTGTAGAGGCGAAGCTTATGAAGCAGGACAGTCATCCTAACCTGCTGCACCTCAATGCTTTACAGGTTTTATAGTTTTCTGTCATGCATCATTTAGTGTACGCATTTCATGTAAATGGAAGAAAACATAAAGGCATGAAGACAACGGGGAAATGGAGTATTTTGACCGTCCAAAAATCATAGAGGTTGCCTCTCAGAATAAATGTATGTTTCTGCGTACCACAGATATGTTGAGACTTTATATTTCTTTACGCTGCAACTCTTAAGTTTCTTTCGGTTCAAATTTCAATGTCATGCTGCGACAAAGCTATGGTGCGGTTAAGTTTAGGCACAAAAAACACACATCATGTATTAGTTTACCTGGCTCTGTCGGCACAAACATGGTTTGAAAATGTCCCAACGTCTCCTTATAAATATCCAGTTGTTTCAGGCTTACAAATGTTTCTGTCTCAAACAGTGGCTACTGACTCGGCAGCTGTCTCAAAAATGGAAAATGTACTAAGGTATCATAAAAAATATCCAGCTTTGTTAGCACTTACACGGCTGGAAAATATCCCAACATTCCTTAAAAATATCCAGTGGTTTCCGCCTTGAACACGGGTCTCTCAATGGGCAGCCGTCCTGACGACTCGTCAAAAATATCCGCTAACATGGCTTGAAAATGTCCTGAAATCTTGTTAAAAACATCAGTTTTTGTAAGCACTAACATGGCTGGAAAGTGTCCCGACGTTGCGTTACAAATGTGCAGTGGTTTGACGCTTACAAACGTTAAAACGCTGTCTTGAACAGCTGTCTCAGCGAGCTGTCACCCCTCTACCATCCCCTCTACCTTCTGACATGAAGTCACCTCATATGCTTGTAATGTGAACTTGATAAGACAGGTATTGTAAAGATGTTTACATGATATGTATAACATGTGCAAATCTTAATGTATTAATGGTGTGTAGATTGTAGAACATTTTCTGGCGACTGAGCTGCTTTGGGAAAATGAGATTCTGATATCCCTTCCTGCCTTTTTGTTTCAGGCTCTAAAGAAGAGACCGGGCTTCTCCAAAATCCTCCATGTGAAAGCAGACAGTCTCTGCTAACATCTTTTGAGCGGCTCCTTCAAGCCTGGAGAGGCGCCATCTTGGCTCCAGTCGATCAAAAAGACCCAGCTGTTTTGAACCCACTCCAAGGGGTTCAATACGTCTGCAGCACAGACAGAAACAACAGAAGATCGGCATGATGAACCAGGGCCGAGGCTCAATGTGCATACTCCACTAATACAACCTTCAAACAGAAAAAAACTCATTCCAGTAAGGGGAACTCAATGTTTCCTTCATGTTGGTTATGACTGAAACCAGTCTGGAGGCTGATTTGGACTTACAATGACACAATATACCACAAAAAGGGCCTGTCTTTAACTTTGCAGACTCCTAATAACCCAACAAAACTGTCAGATCCTCTTTATCAGTCGTCTTTCGCTTTAACATAAAAACGGATCACGTCATCGCACAGAGTCAGCTCCCTTTCTTGAAACGCCTGGAGCCTGGTGACAGTGCTGTATTTAACTGTCTGCACCCACATAATGTTTGACATATACTTGAGACTACCTTCAACACCAACAGCTCGTGGGCGGGAGCACATTATAAAGCATACATACTTTCCGCTGAAGTGCAAGGTTAAGAGTCTTGAGACGGGAGCTTTATGTATGCGTGTGTGCACATTGAATAAATGGGTTTCATCCTGGCTGTCCTGCAGTACTGTGTTTTGGAGCAGGACCACGGACAACTTTCAACACTTCCACCCTGGACAGAAACATGCTGCACCGGTTCCAGGCACGGAGAGAGCAAGGACAGCACTCCCTGTACACACACAGACCTTGACAGTCTTCTAGCCACTGCATGGCAACGATGCATTTAGCCTCTTCTACCATCCTCTGCTTCCTCGTGCGATCAGAATCTGGACTCAGTGTTTCTTCGGTGGTTGTAGTTTCCCCCAGACGGAAGATGACCCATAATGCATTACTCTCAAAAAACTGGTGCCATTTGTAACAGTGTGTGTCCTCATTCCAGTGAGCATTTTCTCCAATGTGCCATTAATGAACGGGAAAGGGACCATGTGAGGCGGATATTTAATGTCTTGAAGTCAAAAAGTAACATTATTGGAATTTGATTTGATTGATAAGGGTGTTGTGTTTAATATGTGACATGGTCACCAGGTGTATACAGGTGTTAGTGTTTATATATCATGTGAGTTTCATACTTCATACTGAACAGTGCCATTCCTATTAATAGCAGCTGAGGCCCTGAATAATCCTGATTTATATTTCTCTGCTGACATCCTCTGGCTCCCTCTGCTGGTTTTTCCAAGCACCTACACAACCAGCGGCCAGCTGGTGTGATATGACACTTTGTACTCATTGCATCATGGAACATGTGTCACCTTTACTATGTTACGAAACTCAAAGCCGAGGGATCGGGTCTTCAGTATCACCTTCGGATTTGGACTTTGATTTGGTGTTGCTAATGTAGTGAAGGGTATGTTGCAGAGGTTCTTAAGAAGTACAAGTAGCAATACTTACTGTGTGTGCTGCAGAAAACTTAAAGGAGTATTCCAATGTTTTTAAAAATCAAGATCAGTTTATAATTCATAAAGATTACAACTCATTCTGTGAAAACAGTCGTATCAGCTATGATCTTCTGTGACTCTCGATGAGCTCTGTCAAGTCAGAGAACAAAACATTCATAATGATATCAGGAAACTACAAATTTATAACACAGAAACCTGCATTTCAGGCTCTTGGTATGTAGTTCGAAAAATGTGTAGAGATGTGTTTACAAGGAATAGAGCATGGCTGCCCAAAGTGGGGCCAGTGGGCCGAAGTCGGTCCTCCACAAGGTTCAGTTTGCCCTGCCAGATGTTTTGGGTGAAAAAAACAACAAACATTTAAAAATTATAGTATGTTTATGCTGTTTTGTGAGTTAAAATGCTCTTTGAATATGACGGATAACAAATTCTTAATTATTTTTTCATAATCGAGTCAGTCAATTACGGCAAATTTGGATCCTAGAACAATTTTGAATCTTAATAATACAATAGGTATTTGTATGGAAGCCCATTTGAGCCAGTTAAAGATTAAATAAAAAGATGAAAACTAAGAAAATGAAAAATATTCTCATGAGTCATAACTCAGATGAAAGTCATGTATATAAGAGTCAAGTCAAAATTTCGGATAAAAAGTTGAAATCATGTGATAAAGTTGAAATTAGGAGATTAAAAAAAGTCATAATTATGAGAGAAAAAGTTAACATTTATCTCATAATTATGACTTACCATGGCAACTCACCAACGCTTCAAGTTTTCATGAATTTCTTTTCTTTAACTGGCTGAAATTGGCTTCGTTGTGTTTGCTTTTGGCCCGTGGCCCACCATTAAGTTCCAGTTTTGGCCCTCCAAGAGAAAAAGTTTCGGCACCCCAGGCATAGAGGGTCCATATTTGTGGGAAGGGTAGGATTCAGAATTGGCGCAGTTCTCCCCAATAAAGGGACCAAAATCCAGGATTTTTCTGCCTCTGCTGCGTTTTGTAATCAGTCTCTTGCAAGTCCCCAAACATCATGAAGTACAATACTAGATTACTGTTAAACAGTACCCCTGTTAGACTCTTACAATCACTTTGATTCAAAGAAATCATGCACACCGCTACGAAACGCATCAGGCAGAACATCATGTCTCTTCCAGCGACATGTTTTACCACAGGTCTCTTAACAAGTTGTTCATTTTTACCTGGCACTCTCCATTTGTCGCAAGGCAACAAGCCCTGTCTCTTCAACACATCTTAACATCCGAGTGTGCAGCAGAGCACGGTGACAGTTTCCAGGGATGCTGGGCTGGCATTTAAAATTCAAAAACTCACCAGTATGGAGAGCTGCTGTTTTTGCTCTCTGCTTCATAGTCGGAAAACTTTCACGAGGACTTGTGTAGCTGCATATTGTAGTGATGATGTTCCAGTTCAATGTGTGAGATCAGTTGTGGATGTCCATTTCTTCATGATCTTCCAGTACTGATTATTCTTATTATCCTACACTGGTCGGTTTTCATTGAGGGAAATAATGTTAAAAGGTGTAAAAACTTTGCTGACACAATAGAGAAAACACAAAGCACTTGTTGATTTTGAGTTTTAGACAATCCTGCCTTCGCTATCAGCTACTCTGTACATAATGTTTGTATAAAAAAAAAAAAAAACAGCCACAAAAACAAGAAAAAAAAGGACCAACATTTGATGTTATATAATATTAAGGTCATACTTCTGAGTGGAAAAAGTTGAAGTTTACAGGTCATTCTGTAAGCATTTTCTCTCCAAAGTTGAATGAAAGATAAATATAGAGAACTATATTATGTATAACAGTAGTGTTGAAATTGCAGTTGTGTATTAGATACTTTATATTAAATGTGCATCAGAGTCATATAGAGATGGAAATTATTTAAGAAGAGGATAAAGACGATAATTCAGCTATTTATTTCTATAGAAAAAGAGCGATGTGTATAATGTTGGCATGTTTGTGTTCAAGCATCAATCATTAAGTTGCCTTCTTAACTGTTCTGCTACTGTGACGAGAAAATTATTAGATGTTTAAAGAGCTTTGATTGCCTGCAGGTTAATAACGTTTCTCTTTATTTGATCCAGTCTGTTGTTGCACTAGTGAGAAAAAAAAAAAAGATATTTCAGATGTTTATTATAAGAGTGTTGTTTTTAATGTTCAGCTATTTCTCAGTATTTGACAAAATATGATGCACTTTTTTTCCTGAACACTTTTATTCGGCTCTCCGGTCGTCAGTTATCTGTCAGCGGGAAGCCTGGCGGCGTTTTCTGTCGTGGTGAAACCGACGCACATGTTCGGTTTCGTCGGAAGAAGATCTTGGGGAAAGAAAAAAAACAGCAATTACATATGAACTTCTGTGACTCAACAGACGTACAGTTAGCCTCTTCTCTCTTACAGCGTCTCTCATATCTCATTGGTTGGGAAGTTAAAGATTGAAACTGATTCAACGACATTGAAGTGCTTTTTCGGTTCATTGCCAAATGACCTTATGCTCACCTTTGCATTTGTTACTGTCTTTGTTTTTTTGCTTTGCATTATTACTGTAGATTTCATCCTCATACCAACAGTACATTTGCTTTATTGTGAAAATGGACCTGCTGAAGATGTTACAGAGCCTGTAAGCTCTGAAACTGCAGACTAGAGGTGCCAAGTACGCCAGAAAAACTTTTGGCTTACATCTCCATTCTCTGCCTCTCCAAATATAAAGCAGAATAACTTCTAATTTATTTATTTTAATTCAGAAACTGAAACATCACTTATAAACCAGGTGTTTCCTCAATTCATTCCATTATTTAATATTTTAAATTAATTCTTATTCCTGCTCTGTTGCAGTAACACCCATGTATATCATACAGTGCAATTAAAAAGCAGTGTCTGAGTGTTCATGTACCTCTCTGTACATATTTTATGTATGAATGATTGTACTCTGCCCATTCATCTGAATAGTAATTTACACATTACCTCAACACTTATCTGGGCAATTAAGTGTGCCGTTTGTCTTTGTACCTTTTCATTTCTTGACTGCCATCGACAGGTATGCCAATCGATCCATGATCTTCATCCATGTTTCTACGACGACACAGTGGATTCTGTTGCTGAAAAAACTTTCCCAAAAAGATGATCAGCCTTCTATAATGACTGCAATAGATGGAAATGTTTTACTACTCATTTTCACTCATTTGTTGTCATCAATAAAATTGCTTTAAATTGTATTCGCTCGTACTTTCAGCTGCTTTTTTATTATGATTTTTAAAATAACTAGGTCATGTTAAATTCATACTCGAAGCTTTTTCACAGTGAGGTCTGTCTGGTCTGACGTGTCTAGATGGACATGCTGCCGTTAAATTCTTTATATGTGATTTTTCTGAGGAAGTCAATCACAACACTATGCTAAGTTGCAAAAAACAAACAAAAAGACACTTGTTTGGGGTTTGGAAAAAATCCAATTTCGCAACTACTTGAGGCGGCAGATGATTCGAACAACAGCGGTGTTGTAACGTCACTGCAATGGAACGGGGGAGATGGAATGTCACATTTAGTGGCTGGATGTTGTCAATAACACCTTTAATGATAGTAACTATAATGTGACACATGACATTACACTTCACACAAAAATCTACGCCACCTAAAATGACAAAACTTACATTTTAAATGGTCATGTCATTATTTACGATTAATTCATCCTATTAATTCTGAAATATCAGTGCACGTCTTGGACATCAAATGTATTCAAAGCTGGAAGTGAAATGAACTAGATGCAATGAAACTGTAATTTAACGTTAGCCAGGAGGTGGTTGAATGCTAACGTTAGCTAATGGGTTATGAAAAGTCTTGCTTTCAGTTGCAACCTGGACACTGCAGCAAAACATCTGACCAGAATTCAAGCTTCCCACCCTGAGCATGATGTCAGAGGAAAATGGCCGCCATGTGAATGAGGTCCATTTTACTCTAAATGGGACTATCATTTACAAAATGAACATCACGCTGTATTGAAGAAGAACTGAGAGGTTGCAACCATCAACTCATGAGGGAACTGTTTCCAAAGGTAATACGTCAAGTGAGAAGTCAGGTCATTTCCTCATAAGCTAACATACAATTGGACTTCTTTTGAAACCAGTGAGGTCGGCCCCTGCTGGCCATTAGAAAGAATGCAGGTTTAAGGCACTTCTGCATCAGCTACACTTTTCAGACCCAGAATCTTCGTCCATATCAATGTTATCTACATTCTGAGAGTCATTGTACTTACCCTGTGATGGACATGACATGGCATGGCATACTCTCATATTTTATTTATCATTGGTCCCTCACAGTAGTGTTGTAGTACTTTTAACTCAGTCTCTTCTCTGTCTCAGACAAAGAGGACTCTGGAATGTATTTTAAGACCAGTCAAGACCACAGCTGCAGGTATACCACTGAATTGTTTGATACATGCACACATGCATTTCACCTCCGCAATGCTTTTTCATTATTTTATCAAGATGTTTCTCATGGTGCACTTACACATACGCATGGCAATAAAAGAGGTGAATGAAGGAGAATTTTTATTTGTCCTCTGTGGGCGTTTTTTTTATGTGATTGTGGATCTTTTAGATCGATTTTAGGAGTGCCTATGGTTTACATGTTTCACGTTTACGGTAAGTGTGTCATGCAGTGTGGGGATCGCACTGGTCTTGGTCTAGACTCGGTCTCAACCCCTCAAAGTCTTGGTCTTGTCTCAGTTTCAATACGCTCTGGTCTTGGCCATGGCTTTGTCTCAGTTTAGGTGATCTTGACTACAGCACTGCCTCACAGCAGGCGTCTGAGAAGAGGGCGTGAACCGATGCTGTCACATTCAAAGAAAGCTGTGGTGGTGATTTCGTGGTGTTTGTTCATTATTTTGCCACTGGCACATGGTAAAATGTAAAATAATATGTAATGTGATGTGTCCTCTTTAAAACCATTGTGAACAATGAGTAACCACATAACTGTGAAATAAGTTGTTAATAAGTGGGCAGGAAATACAGGATTTTAAAACTAATTCCCTTGTTTTCTGTTGCTAATTAAAACGTTCCCACTTCTTTTCAGCCTCTGATCATGTTTGTCACTGAAGAAGAGGATTAACACTGTTGTCCTACAGAAGTGAGGACTGGGTTGAGGTCTGTTCTCACACCATCTGTCACTTTGGCACAGTATTATGGAGCCTTTTCTTTTCTTTCCATGTGCACTGACTTTCTGCCTTGCTCTCACTGATTTAAATAGACACCAACATGGTGATAGTATGGAAACCTCTCTTGCCTGTGGTTGTACTTTCCTGGAAAATATTCATGAGGAAAGAAGTAGATGCAGAGGAGATGTCGTCCGTGCAATGTTTAAATGAATAAAAAAATAAAAAACTTGTCTTGTTAGATGATGATAGAATTTTTATTTTGTTAAAACCTTCTCAATTTTTATTAAGTGTTTCCATAATTTTTAAGATAACATAACGTTACGTACAGAAGGCACTTACAAAAACAAGTTAAATTACAGATGTTGTTATCATAAACATTAAATTACTGATTAATTAAAAAAAACATAATGACAGAATGATAAAGACGAGAAATGACAGCACCATTGGCAACTTTTGAACAGTACATCTCAAATAAAATTTAGCATGATTCGAATCTACAATACAATAGAAACAATACTCATTTGTTATCAATGTAATAATGCCCGAGCTATGTTTTTAAGTATAACTTAATCATCAAGATAAAAAGCTTAAATCTCAACAGTTTTGTATTTTATTTTTCACTAGTCAGAGGTTCGTTTTATTTTACATATTAGGCTTTGTGGTTTGAGCTCTGTGCAAGTCCTGGTACATCTCTATTAGACGAGTGGCCTCCCTCTGTCCTGACAGCAAAGCACCATGGGTAGTGGAATAGTATTTTCTGTGGGTGGCCTCTCCAGCGAACAGGACCTGTAGAGGCTGAGGAAGGAGGGGGGGCAGAAGAAGAAGATGATATAAGCAAAGACAAAAGGAGAAAAGGAAGCCAGATTCAAAACAAGATCCCTCAATGTCATCCTGACGTACTTTTGGCCTCTCGTACAGTCTTTTCTATTTCAATCGTTTGTCAGCGCCTTACATGCGGCAGGCTACGGTAACTTTCCCGAGGGCTCTGACAGGACTTCGGCGGAGGGGTCATGCCGTTCCTTCAGCACTGTCAAGTGAGCACACGAACCCCTCCGCCCTCCCACCCCCCTCCGCCCTGGACGAATCAGGTTTCATTGGCTAGACTTCTAGCGAGGAATCGACCTTCATAACCCCCCCTGACACCAGCTGTATTTGCTCTGCATGTGCTGCGATGTGACATGCTAGTGATGACACCGCCGCATTAGCCAGATGCTCTCAAGAGTGCGAGCAAGGGATTGTAAACAACCAAGTGTGCAGTCAGTGAAAACACCGCTGTAGAGGGGAGCATTCAGATTGAATACTGTGGTGACACTTTATAATAAATGGCATATTTATACAATACATAAATGTTTATTTCCTTACAATAACTGTGTTTATAGATGAACTACACAGTACTTATTAACTATTTACAATGTTTAATAAACACCAGTTGCAACTCTACCATAAACAATTGCTTAAATGGTTAATAATTAGGATTAACTTCAGTGTCTCCAAGTTGCATTATCGTTGGTGCCACTGTTGCAAAGACACCTGGATTGTTTAAGTTTTCCTCAGAGTCGCAAATAACAACAACACAGGACAAAACGTGAGTTTATTCAATCAGTTAGTCTGTAAGAGAAATGGATTAGTTAACCTTCCTTTTCCCGGGAGGTTTCTTGCTTGGTGGCGGACCAAATTGTACAGTGATAGCGAGGTTTATAGAGAGAAAACTTGTCTATTGCCAGTTTAGCTTTAAATCTATCATTTATCAATGATTGTCATTATTACGTGCTACCAAGAATTAGTTTTAAAATATTAAAGTAGCATTACACTTCATTCTACATGGTCCTTGTTGACCCATCATTTCCTAGAAGGGAACTGATCTGTCACTGTAAATTCAGATTTCTACTTTTTTTCTTTTTTTTGTAACAAGGACACATAAATGACGATGATACGGGTTAAAAATGCAGATGTGCGTGGAGAAGTTTAGGCATGGAAGTATTCGAGTCATTAACTGTGTTTACATGCGCACGAGGATCCTGCTTTTGAGTATATTTGGGATACGGTGTTTACATGGATGGTTATTCATGTCTCTGTTTACATGATCATTACAGTGTCCACTTTGAGATGAAGATGAAGGTTTTTAGACAGAACTCTGTAATTTAGTTATAATTCCAGAGAAAATAGAGACCGTTTTAGTCAGTACACTGCCAGTCAGCTGAACGTACATAAATGAGAATTTTGTCAAACCCCCTGTGTGTGTTGTCTTACCGAAGCCTTGGTGCTGTTGGCATAAGGCAGCGGCATGGCCAGCCTCTCGCAGTCCTCGCCGCTGGATCCGACCCTGGTGAAGGAGTAGGAGCCTCGGATGAAAGGGTTACTGCCCCACGATGAGCGCAGGACACGCCAGGGCTTTGGAATGTCAGGGTTCCCTGTGGACAGACAGACAGACAGACGAGGGTGAGTCAAGACAGATAGTGGACAGACAAACGGGACATTACAGAAGCAAACCAGGCTGTAAGTCGAGGCCTTTCACTAGGACGTCCAATCTGCCAGCACTAATCAACTCGTGACCTTCTGCGAGCAGCGAGTCTATATGTAATTAAGCAACAGCTGAGGGGATTAAAGCATGTTGACCTAAATGAGCAACGTGTGTGAATGTGTGGGGGTGTAGTTTCTGTGTGTGATTTACAGACTGTATCTATAGGAAGCCCGCTGACCTCATCATGAAGTGACAGTCACTGTTTCTGCACCCACTCTGTGACCTATTTCTGAGGCAATCACTTTACTGAGTAATAATCTGAGCCTTTTCTATCAGCACATCCCTGATCTGCTGGTTGCCAGATGACAAATAGTGAGTCAACCCATATTCATCCTGTACCCTGTTACAATCAATGGTGCAATCACCTTGAAACAGCTCTGTTTTCTTTTGGATACACCCAAAAAATCCTTCTCTTGAGCAGGAAGTGGTGTGTTTCAGATAACTAACAGCAGCAACACTGGATTGAAAACACAGAGCCTGTGCTGTGTGTGTTTGTATCACAAGACAAAGGGGGGATTGATGAGATGTCAGTTAAAGTAAAGGCCTCTTCACCTGATCTAACAGGTCAATCTTTCTACTCAAATGTTTTGTTCTTTTGTGGTATTGACACCAAACCAGTTAGCTGCTGCTCACCAAACACAAAACCAGCACCTGAGTCATTTAGCAGATATTTTTCTTATTAAAAGTTACTGACGTCACAACTGACCCAACCCGAGTCATGGATTTTGTGAGTCACTGAGCTGACAGTTTCAGCCTTCCAAGGCTATCATGTTAGTTCTAGATTACTGAGTCTTTGCGTGAGCTTTACTAGAAGAGAGTTATTAAAGCAGTGGGATCTTTTACAAAAAAATAACTTGTCATTGTGAGAAGTTCTTTGGCTGGATAATGTCACTGTTTGGGTTTTTTGCTTTGTTGGTTTCCTGTTTTATTTTGTAGTTATATCCTCATGTGTCTACTTCCTCACTTTGTCTGTTTTCCCGCACTTTTTGTTCCCAACCGTGGGTTTCATTAGTTAATCAGTGCCTGTGTATTCAGGCCGTGTGTCCCCCTGTCTCTTTGCTGGTTCCTCTGTTTTGAGCCTCTGTTTCCTGGTCCTGTCTTACCATCAGGTTTTCCTGCATTTGCTTCCTGATTCCTCGTGTTACATTTTGTTATTTGCTCTTGGATTACTCCTGTTTTGTTGTGTGCCTTTTGTCTGCCATTGTCGCTCGTATTTTGGATTTGGGTTTTTGGACAGTTTTCGTCAAAGCTTGCTTTTTGTTTTCAACCAGCCTGGTTTTCAAGTGTCTGCATTTGGTTAACTTTGTGTTAAACCTGACAGATAATGATTGTAAATAAACCAGTCAGAGTATCTAAAAGTGTAGATAAATGCAGCTCAGTCACCAGAATACAATTTCTACAATTCGTGACTTCTAAGCCAGTGACCACAATTCAATTGTGCATTTTGACACGACTGGGTATTTTTAAAGGAGGCCTCAGGACAATTTCCAGCCGTGTTTGTGGCGACAAAATACTGGTGTTTTTAAGGCCCTTACCATTTGTGGCAAAAAATTTTAAGCCAAAAATGTGTTTCTTCCTTAACCTAACCAGAATGAATGTGCATTGCAAACGAGGGGTGGAAATAACTAATTACATCCACTCAAATTACTGTAATTAAGTACCCTGACATATGGACAAAACACAAAACAGTTCAGCAGGCGCAGGCTTGGAGGCTTGACAATGACCACTCAGCAGAACAGATGAGGAGTTGGGAGTAATTTAGACCGAAGATTTTTGATTGAATGCCTGCTATTGATCATGCATTGAACAATCAACGGGTAAAAAGTAACTAATACTTTTGGTAGCGTTTGAGAAGAACACTTTGTTCTTTTACCTCGTTATTATTTTAATAGTAGCAACGGTAATTTTACTTGTAATTGAGTAATATTTCAGTAATGTAACTGTACTCATACTTGAGATTTTCAGTACTCTTTCCACGACTTTTGCTGACATTTATTCTGGTGATTTAGAGCATGAGATCATCTTCATCTTTCTAGAGAACCCACACAAGCTTCTGTGGTGTGAACAGAATGTATTCTGTGTAACATTTGCCCACAATGCTCAGCTGTTTCCTCTTATGTGCATGTCCTGACCTGTAAAGCGCCTCAGCAGCTCAGTGCAGGTCTCAGCCACTGTTTCATCATCGCAGCGCTCCATGTACAGCGCCTCCTGCCCACAGATCCAGCCACTCAGCATGTAGCCGTAGCGCTCGGGCGGGTAGAGGACGTCAAAGCTGCAGATCTTCTTGTACCACAGCTCCTCAGGGTAAGCCAGCTGTTCTAGCTGAGCCTCATCCTCCCACACGAACTGGATGCTGTTGCACTCTGGGCTCCAGAAGGGCTCCTCGAACTCTAGGAATATCTTATCGGTGGTGCTGATGCCCAGCTTCTCGATGGCGAGCACTTTGTCCTCAGGCAGAGACGGGGAGAACATGGCCTCGTGGTTCCCCTTCAGGACGCCCAGAGACGCTGTGATGATCACGTGGTCGGCTGCGATCCACTCCTCGTCCTGGCACTCCACGTAAATGGGATGACCGAGGATGAGAGGGTCGTCATGAGGTTGGCAGCTGTGGTTGTTCTCGTTGTGGTTGGAGTCGCTGCTCTTGGCGATCACCTCCCGATGCTGGGCTGAGTAGTTCCAGTGGATGCAGCGGACCGGTTTGCTAAGGCAGATGGTGCGGGAGGGGATGTCCTGGGCCAGGAGCTGCACGATCTTCATGAAACCTTCAGGAATGACGTAATGTGCACCAGGGATCTCTGTCCACTCACCAAACTCACTCAGAGACACCTCATCCATACTGGGAGAGCTGCTTTCACAACTCTCCACCTGAAACATGAGAACATTTCAACACAGAGTCAATTGTATTCTTACCATATATCTCCACAGCATCAGTCTGACTGAACATGTTTAAACATGCTGGGAACACATATGCTTCATTGAGACAACACCTGCTCGTGTCGGTTATCGAAAAGCAAAAATATGTTCCTGTTTCTGCCTCATTAAATGTGTGCCAGCATGGTCGAGGTTACCTGGTGGCTACTGTGCCACCGTCTCTTCACGGCTACATTTTCACAACACGTTTCCTGTGTTAGTAAGTGGGCGGGAGCGTATGGCGGAGCACTAATAAAGCACTCACGTAGATATACTGAATGTCTATTTAATGTTTGTTTTTAGGGAAAATTAAAAGAGAATCCGAGGAGGTGATACAGTGTTGGTCATTAACAGGTAGACATGGATATGAACACACACACACACCTTGAGGTATTGTTGAAGCATGGACAGTTTGAGCTTCTTGGTGCTCTCAGAATCATCGGGATCCATCGTGATCTTCTTGCGCACCACGTCTCGCGTAAACACGCCGACGCTGTTCTGGCTCTCGGCGCAAACTGGCTTCCCATTCTGGAAGAACTCCTGAGTCAGCTCGTACACCTGCAGGTGGAAGACGAGTGAAAGGTCAGAGATGGAGGGTATTTAGGAGGAAGAGGAATGAGGAAGGATGTAAAGAAAGCAGAGGAGGTACATTAAAAAGAAATGTTGGACAAGATGCAACTTGAATGCTATGTTCTGTTTCAGTAACTTGACTGTGGTTACTGTTAATAAAGTTTGACTTAAAAGGGGCTCTTTGTAACTTTAAAGGGGCTCTATATAGCAATTTACCTGTATTCATCACTGTTTTTATTGGCCATATGTGAGTGGATTGTAACATAACGTGAAAAATTGCCGTTGCCTATACAAGCCTGTGGACAATTTGTTTATGTGGTTTAATGCTGCTGAACTGTGGATTGCTTGGGGAAGGAGTCAGGTCGGATTTTGCGGTACAGCCCAAAAGATGTGACCTGATGCACGTCATCGTTAAAATTGTTTATTTTTTATTTCTAAATGTCTTAATTTTCCCTTAATTCAGGTCATAAGATGTGGTTCTCTTAGTGACAGTAAAGTGTATTTACTGTATTCTGAATTAGTAAACTTGGGCTCCTGACAGCATTTTTTTCTATTATTCTCTGACATTTTATAGACCAAATGATTAATTTAAAATTAGATAAATTAAAAAGGATCAATAGTAAAGTAACTGCACATAAAATAATGCTCCTACTCAAGTAGAGAGGAGCTTAATCAGCTGCAGTGACAGTTGTGGTTCTGGAGAAAGAAGGTGACAATAAGGAGTGGAGCTCAGAGTACAATGACTCGCATACTGTATATGATGATGACCATGAAGATCATCAATGTGAAAGGCAGACATCTCTCTGCATTGTGTCATTCAGGGCTGAATGGCATCACAGGGAGTGATGAAGGTGTGGTGACCCTGAAGCATGGCCTTTTTGATTTCTCTTTTATTACATAAGCTACTAAAAAACACACACTGGAGATGGCAGCTTGGTGTCTTTGCACGTCTAGTCAAGTCCATTTTATTTATAAACCCCACAGTAGCAAACTTGTCTCAGCTAGCTTCACAACAAGAGAGCATGATGAAGACAATAGCTGAAAGAAAACTGGAGGAAGATGACTGACATGGCTGCTGAATGTACCAGAGGCGAGAATATCTCTGAAGCTACCTCTGTGTCTCTGAAGGGGTTTGGCGTATTAAGAATATTTGTCACAAGGAGACAGCATGTGTACTGAGGTTACACAGAAAACACAGATGTACAAGGGTTAATGAGAACAAAACGTGTTCTATACCTTCCCTCTGTAACTGCTTTTCCAGACGTGACCTACTTACAGTGCAATAGTCGTGCTCTAACAGGAGCTGCTACAGAGCAGAGAGCAGGGAACTGGACAAGGGAAAATGGCTAATCTATTAAATTCAGCATGATTTGTTGGATTTTATCTCAAGATGGCTGAAGATATATTTAATAATGTTGCCATTGATGTTTTGTGCCTTTTAACATTGTCATGGTCCTGAGTTTTGGTTTATTTCCTGTTTTATGTTGAAAGCCTCTCCTCATGTGTCTCATTTTACTTTACACTTCCTGTCTTTGTCTTTTCCCTGCCTGTTTTCTGTGCTCACCTGTGTTTCATTTGTTAATTAGGCTCTGTGTATTTAAGTCTGTGTTTTTTTCTTTCACTCTTTCTTGGTTTGTCTGCGTTCTGTGTCTGTTCCCCTGGTCCTGTGTTAGCTCCTCGTGTCCCTCGTGTTCCTGCTTTTGTTCCCCTTGACTTTCTGTTTTGTTCTTAGATTTTTGTTTCACTCTTTTGGATTCTCTTTAGCCTGGTTTTGTTGCATGCTCTTTTTAGTCTAGATTTTGATTTTTGGGCCACTTCAGCTTTGTTCATAAAGCTTGCCAACATCCAGTTTCCCCTTACACTTTCCCCTTGCGTAACTTTAATGACGCTGCATGTTGTTTATACTGAGTGAAATATTCAACGTCAAATTTCTATTTGCAGCATTCTATAAAGCTGAAATACTTTAAATGTCTTTGTGCATCATTTGATACGCATTTCCCCAAGTTCAGTCCACTGTATTCAAAATGTTGGGATCTCAACTACAATTTGAAATACAGTTTTATAGATTTTAACACTTATTGGCTGCAGAGCATTAGTTTTTACCACTGGTAACTATGGCTATGTGACATATCTTACATATTTTAAAGAAACAGTTAACCTAAAAATGAAAATTCAGTCATTATCTACACATGCTGATGGAAAGCCAGGCGAAGTTTTGTAGTCCAAAAATAATTTCTGGAGCTTCACAGCAAAAACAGGTGTAATCCAAGTCTCCAGAAGCTAACCCTTTTAGCTTAGCAGCGAGAGTGAAGAAGGCTTAAAAAAGCATATAAAAATATTTTCAATCAATTTGGACTCTCAGGGGTTCGACAGACTTAGATTAGTTAAGGCGAACTGTCTGGAGCAATTTAATGCTTTTTTCCAGTTGTTTTTTTACATTTTAAAACAAGTCTCCATCTACTTCAGTTACTTAGTGGCTGTGAAGCTCCAGAAATGTTTTATGGAGCACAAAACTTCAACCAACTATCCATCAGCATTGGGGTGAGTAGATAATGACTGCATTTTAATTTTTGGATGAACTGTTCCTTTAATGTTCTGCAGGCTGAACAGTTAGTCCATGTACACATTCATCTGTGCACATAAGCATGAATTCACATGTGTACCTGTGTGCATATGTGGCCCCCCTCACCTCGTTGTACAGGTCACTGAACTCCTCCACCAGGTCCTTGGGGATCCTCTTCCCGGCATTGGTCTGGTAATGAGCCACACCATTCTTGGCGTACAGGCTGATGCGTCCCACGCTCCTCTCCTCGTCCGTGGTGTCCTCCAGCAGCCCGTTGTCCTCCGCCAGGTGGTACACTGGGTTCCCATTGGCACCATGAATCCAGGTGGCTCCAAGCTCCAAAGTTGCTGTTCCTACAAAAAAAAAAAACACACACGGATTACTATGAATTTGGAAAAAATGATCTCTTTCAAATCAACATCTCCTGAATGAAACTTTTTATCACTCTGCTTTTGTAAAGGCACATTCACACTTGAGTGTTAGATAACTGGACAGTTCAAGAGGAGGTCAACTCTATTAACACACTGCACCCTGAGGCCCACTGGACTACCATTAATTTAATATTCTTCCTGAGGATGATGCCATCACACACTGTATGTTTTGTACAGCCGTTTATATAATAAAAACAGGCCACTGCAAAGACAGAATTGGCAGAAATGCATCTATGATTATGTAACGTCTAAGCGCATAAACACGCATTTACATAACAGATGTAGTTATTTGTGTGCCTGACATATGGCTTTACATTTAACAGCGCAGTATGAGTGTGTTTCTACATGTGACCTCTTTTATGGTCATATGGTTTAAGCACCATGAGCAGATGCTGTTTCATGCTCCTTTTGTTCTTGCCAGCTGAAAGTATTCACATAATGGAAATCACCAGCATTCAACTTTCGTCGACCTGCAGTTCAGTCGACTTTGTTGGGAAAATCTACCAGCGTCGCTCAAGCATATCAACTGAACAAACTCTGTTATTTCCCTTGGAGCCAGACATGCGTCCAATCCAAGTGTATTAATTCAGCTTATTTAGGGGAAGTTGATGGAGCGATTGTATGGCTGGCTGATTGGACCGTTTTCTAAAAGACGTACTGTACTTAAATATTAAAGATAAAACTGTTTGTGCAGCATGGCTCCTTAACGTGTAACTTCAACTTGTATCAATAGATTCTTTGTTCATGTATCAGCAGTGCTTTAGATGGATCTCTAAATGCAAAAACAATCTCTGGTGGCCATAGTATTATTACAGCAGTAAAGAAGTCAGACTAAATAGTCGTGAAGTTACGTCACATACATAACGTAACTACGGCTCGGCAAGTAACGTAGGTATGTTCGTAACTGAATGTACATAAGTAATGTAGTTATTTTAACCCAAACAACCATGTTTGTCGAGGCCTAACCAAGCAGTTTTCTTGCCTAAACCTAACCAAGCAGCGAGCGTACAACAAACATCCAGTACGCCTGTCACTGATATGCTGCAACAGTCATGTTGTTTTGGGAGTGACTGGTAATCAACCTATTCACTTGTTTTGATGTGAGCATATATTGCTTAAATATTGCTTCAAAACTAAAGTTTTAGACATTTAGATATTGGTTGGAGAGGAGAGGTAAAGTCTATAACAAACCATGAAATTGCGATATGTTAAGAAGAAAAAAGATAAGGTAAGTTAAACCTTTCGTGTAGTTCTGTGTTCTGTGAATGTGTTTTAACAGTTCACGATTCAGCCTGCATGTGAATTAATGCATTTCACTCAGGTTTTATACTGTAGGTGTCTATTTTGCACACTTACACTGTTAAGGCGTCATAAAAAAGTTTAACACAAAGTTTAAGGTAACAACAAGTAAACAAAGGGCACATCTTCTCACCGTGCTGAACACTTTGAACTCTCCCGCCGACGTGGTCTGATGCCTCTAGGACAGTGACATCCGTGAAGCCGTTTTTCAGTAATGTCCTAGTCGCAGCAAGGCCGGCCAAGCCAGCGCCGATCACTACTATTCGAGGCTGCCGATGTGTGCGTAGGCCGCTACTAAGAGGATCATCAGTGCTGTCTGAGGAAATTTCACAACTTTGCATGCCGTCCAAGCTCCTCTTCGATTAAGTCTGAGGACAAAGGAAAGAAAAGGACCCGTTAGTTAGATGCCCATATTAGCAGAAGACAATACTGAGTGAAAGAGAGATTTTTGAGTTGTCTGAAATACCTTGAAAAATATATACTGTATCCTTTGATGTAGCTAACTCATGACTGCAAACACTGCTGGGTTGGGTGACATTTGGTATTACCTCCTGTGCACTCCTGTATCATATTCCCGCTGGTTATTTTTTAGCTACTGATCACCGTTGCTGACACAGACTGTTTGGTTGGTAAATGTTGTCCACATTTAAGCGATTACCAAAGTCAATATAAAGGATTTTTTGAAACATCACAGAAAAAAATCAACAAAATTGTGTTCTGAAACTATGGAGCACCTGAAGTCCTGATAGACTCTTCTTTATCTTTAAGTCTCATGCCTCACAAGATATGGATCTTATCTGCACAAGGTCCTATCTCGCCAAAGTGAACCCAGTGTACCTCCTGGCATGTAATATATAATCTACACGATAACACTTCGTGTAAGCATGATATTAGATTAATCTTGTCAGCACAAAAAATTATCTTTTGCTCACAAGGTATCAACCTTGTGAGCAAAAGATAATATGTTGTGCAAACAGGTTATTAACCTGTTCACACATGACAATAAAAAAAGTATGCTGTAAAAATGATGACGATGAGTTGGATGACTGTACTGTACAGAGTTCACGTCATTAAAGAAACATAATCAGCATACAATTGGCATTGTTTGAGAGTTAAAACTCATCTGAGACAACTGTGACAAAGTTGATGTTACTAAGTTGGGTAAACTAGATATTTTAGGTAGACTCAACTGTAGATGAAGTACTTTAAGCATCAGAATTCCAGTTGAAAGAAATTAGGAAATTGTGTTGACTCAACTAGACAATTCTGTAGGAAACAAATGTTTGTTACGTTACGTAAACCGAAGAATTTAAGAACTGAATTAATATCAAGTTTATATGACAAGAAAAATTTGTTTTGAATCATAATTACCTCAACTTGTCAACTCAAATTCAGTCAACTTAAAACATTTAAAGCAGCCTGCACACAAACTTTTATTAAGTTAAAAC
The DNA here is from genome assembly GCF_040436345.1 of Pagrus major. Lineage (NCBI taxonomy): Eukaryota > Metazoa > Chordata > Actinopteri > Spariformes > Sparidae > Pagrus > Pagrus major. Next base: position 15,106,305 of record NC_133215.1, read on the forward strand.
AACTTTTTTTTTTACAGTGTAATTTCACTGAAAATATATAAACCGTTGCAGTGAGATCTGTGGATTATCCAGAGAGTCAAAAAGACAAAACACATTGTGGAAAGACACAAAACTGTCAATGTTTAAATCTGATATTTCAGTGCTGTGAGGCCCACAAGCCAAATCCCCCTTACCTCCACTGTGGAGGCAGAAATCTTAGAAACGTATCTCAAAACTTGGCATGACTAGATACAATTTTGTTATACGAACCGATCCTTTAAAGAAAAAAAAAAGATAAATGCAGCCTCAATTTTTCACACAGATAATTTGGCCTCTTCGGAGCTCTTGTTTCTCATTAAGTGCTTACTACACAGAAGCCTTTTACAGCTGATACGTTATCAGCATTCACCGGAATATGACCTACATTTACAGCTGTATTTGTAACAGATTAACTTAATTAAGAATCTTTCTACATGACAGGATTTCATTATTCTGTCTTCCTGCTGTTGTGTAACCTTTTGTCCGACACTGTTTAGTGAGCTCAAATCAGAAGTCCTGACACAACCTTGTTATTTCTGTCACAAAAATAGACAATATATACAATCAAAAACTACATTTCTCTAAAAATTATGCTAAAATTGTTCAGGGACACTAACATTCAGAGTGAAGAATAATACAAAACACAAGCAACCTTGTTATTCCAGTACACAAAGCAGCTTGCTGTGAATGTATGGACAGCTGTGTGTGAGAATAACACAGTGGGAGTCTATTCAGAAGACACCCCTGTTAACCCAACAGAGAGATTTACAAAGGACAGTAATGGTAAGTGGCAGTAAGTGTTATCTGAGAGCTTTAAATATGAATTGGGTCTGTTTTTTCTAGGTCTGACATGTAGGAGAAACAATATCAAGTTCTCCGAGGCCCTGTTACACAACACACACATGCACACACACACATACATGTATACTCCCTGCTTTGTTCCCACAGCAACACTGGACACAGGATAGTACATATGGTGTAGAAAATACACACTGAGTTTCCCTCAGCGGATCTGAATATCTAACTGGAACTGGTGCGGTGCCATGTTCATCTGTTCATCTTAAAGGAGACATTTTATGCTCATTTCCTGGTTCAAAATTTCATTTTGGGTTGCTACTAGAATGGGTTTATATGCTTTATACTATGAATTTTCTCATAGTGTGCAGCGGCACTGTACTCCCCGTCTGTCTGAGAGGCTTTGTTGCAGTTCTTGCCTCTTTAAGGCCCCTCCTCCTGCTCTGATTGGTCAGCTCATACATGCCTGAGTCAGCTTCCAATTAGCTTCACTTCGACCGTGAATATAGGCATAAATTATGAAAATATGTGACATGGTGACGTAGGGGGATGTCAAAAAGTCACAGATTTAAAGGCGGGGCTACTGACGAGGCATTTCAGGAGCAGTGTTTTCCGTGGGAGAGACGAGCTCCTGTTGGTGTGATATTTGGACTTTGTAAAGTCACACACTGAAGGAAAGGAAAAAAAACAAAAAAGCCTCCTTTAAATTATATGAGGTCCTCTGATTGGCAAGAACTCTACAAATCAAAGCACTGGGATTACAGATTACTGTACCCAAGATGGAGGCTATCATCACTTGCTTTGAACCTTGACTCAACTTCTGAGAAACTGTGTTGTAAGCAAGTTGTCAGTCTTGACAACTCAGCTGGATGAGTCACATGATCAACAAGAGCTGACAAAGAGGAAGCAACCAGCCAACTCTGCAAGAAAAGATGCTTATGGATGACATATGTTGAAGTAAGAACGAAACTGTGATGTCAATCTAAAGAGGACATATGCAGGGATTTCTGTAAAGCTCTATAGGTTCCTGTTTCATACTGACCTCCTACACAGATGTTGATTACAGCTGCTAATCTGGAAGGGTCAACACGCAACATCTGACTTCATGACCCTCGTCCTGAATGTGGGTCGGGCTTGGCACAGATTTATTGAGCAGGCATTTCTATGAGAAGTGTTATTATGAATTCTAATTTTTCAGGAAACAAAATCTGTCTGCTGTCTGAGATTCTGTTTGTAATGGAGTTTCCATCATCTCATTTCCAAGAGTTTTAGTCCACTGACCCATATTGCGAAATCGACTCCCAAGACTTCCCAACACATCACTGCTAAACCACAGACTTACACTCAATTACATCGTTGTACGTGCCAAATGAAGCCTAGTTTCAGTTTCAGTTCTGTGTCTTCCTCTGAAACTAATCTCAGCCATGAATGCTTTGAATTAAATCTGTGCAGTGAGGACGATGTTAATCATCAGCTGGGTTTCCAGAATCTGACCAGAAAAGTTGATGCAACACCAACATGAATAGACTCATTCTTGGGCGTCAAAGAAAAGTACAGGGTGATGTAAGGTGATGTTGGTTCAACCTGTCTTTGTGTATTTTTGTAACAACAATATTAATAGAGGAATGACAGTCAAGCCTTTCTGTCCCTTGTACATCAGAGTATATGAATAATAATGGTTTTATAACCTCAGTCACGTGAAGTTATATAATTGCTATAGGGTACAAAATGCAGATATATGAAAATGTTCCCCAGGGACCAGCTCTCTCTTTATTTATTCATTTATTTATTATGTAGCTTTAAAGATTCAGTTTTCACTCAGAATGTATGTCTTATTGTTGGGCTTGGCCTATAAAATAAAGCTTGTTTCATTCAAAAATCCACCTGTTTCGATTAAGATTTTAAAACTAACGACGGATCTAATTCAGAGGCAGCGCCCGATGACTTCACCCTCTGGCCTCTCTGACAGATTGTGCATCACTCCCGTGGTTGCTTGTAATTCCACGGCTGGTAAATACACTCGCCACATGCCACCACTCTGCGCTTTCCACCACCACCACCGCAGATTAATGTGTGGGCTGGCCTTGGGTAGATAGACGGATCAGGGTGGGGAGGATGAGGAGGGAGGGAGGGGGCTACCACTGACCTAGAAATGGCAGTACAGTGTGTCTGCTGGTGGCCTTTTCAGGAGCAGGACCGGCCTTGAGCGGGAATATCTGACATTACTGCGTCATCTCTCGGTGTTACTCTTTCCAGCTGTTTCCACACTCACATCTGCATTTCCTGTATCAGTCCCATGTGAGTATCAGCATAGGGTCAAACATTTCTACATCATAAGAAAAAAAAAAATTCCAGTGGAGCCTCAGGGCTTCGTGCCGAGGGCCAGACATTCCACACTTCTTTCCCAGCTCTACTTTTCCCAAGCTGGGATGATGGAGTGGAGACACCACCACCAACACCAACACCACCGCCACCACACACACACACACACACGCTCCACCGCCGTGCTACTGTACACCACACTGGTTGTTTCCTCGGTGCAGATAAAGAGTTCCCTGACACTATTGCAGTATTCCCAAAGACACACACAAGTGACAGAGACTCAGAGAAAAGGCTCAACATGTTTAATTCTGTCACTTCTTGACATCACACTGTCACCATGTCAACATTTGTATCATTTAGGTCTATTTTCACGGCAGTAAGGAAGTTAACTGGAAGCTGAAAACACAACAGAGCCGACAGGAAACACGATGAGTGGCGCTGACTCAGGCGTGTGTGAGTTGACCAATCAGAGGAGACAGGGAATTCGGGGGTGAGTACAGTGCTGCACGTTTTCAGGTTTTCAGCTCGAGAAAACTGATGTGTTTTCGATCACTAAAGCATTTAAACCTAAAAATGAGCCTAATATGTCTCTTAAATGATCCAATAAAATACAAAATGATTTTAAGAAATAAATCGGAATTCTACTTTGTTTGTTTTCGTAATACCGTCGTGTGACATGGCTCGTTGTGACGTGCGACACTGGATGCGATGCGCCGTCTCTTTTGCAGTCAGTGCTTCAGCCAGTATCCATATTTCAGTTTCATGTGTACACCTACACTAAATGGTTTAAAAGGGTATGTGGAGAACGACAGACTAATAGCGTAAGATAACGTAAGAGAAGGTCCTCGGGGGTAGGAATATACAAAGAGAATAAAAAATAGTACTCAAATAAAATAGAATATAAATGCTATATACAGTAGATGGATATGTGTGTATATACCTGTGCAATGTTGTGTTAATGTGGAAAAATGTCCCGAGAAATGTTCTGAGGCCTAAACAAAGTGACATTTTCCCCTTTAGGCAAACTTTAACTTTGTGGTCGCGAGTCGATTGTGTGCGCTGATTTGTGAAAGACAAACACCCTGCTGTGAGCCTGTGGTGAGAAACTACTAACTGTTGTCTTTTGTTACTGAATACCTAACACACCACACAAAATGTTGGACTGTGTGTTCTCACGTCAGCTGCACCTTCGATTATTATAAATTAATTAATCATTCACCAATGCTTTATAGATTCATTATGAGTGAGGCTGTAAGAAAAAATGTGGTTGCACTTACATCTACTTTCAATAAACAATTTGTTCACTTCTGCAGGCTTTTCAGGCTGTGAGGAACCTCTGACACAGAAAGGGTTAACCCCATTTTAAAGATTTCTTTCCTGACCTAACCTGACCTGTTTTATACATGTCAGCTTGCTTGAAAGTGGTGCCAAAATGCGAATAATGAAAGAAAAGAAAATTCTGATCAGAGTAGAGATACATGACTGAAGACAGAGAAGGAAAAAAAAAGAAAAAAGAAGTGTTTGATGTCCTCTGTGTCATCCTATAATAACACGCTTCCTGGCTCTATATGAAGAGCATTTGCTGCCACGTATAAGCTGTGATGCCAAAGTGGCAGCAGTTTGAATCAAAGCAGACAACTTTAAACTGAGAGACTCTGAACCCGGTGATTATCTGTGATAATACAATAACACTAACTACACACATTTAAACAAATCATCAAATCAAGCGAAAATCATAAATCCACCTTGTTCCAGGCATAACAGCTGGTCCCGTTATATAGTACACACACACACACACACACACACGCACACACACACACACAGCGACCTACAATAATGCATCCGTGTCACTAACATTTGATGAGCAGTACACAGGTTGTTTTTCGTGCGGCGTTTTCCTGTCTTATCAACACAAACTGTGCTGACATTTAGTTGAACGCGTCTCCGGTCGCTCTCAGCGCTGATAACTACACTGAACCAGCTTTTCCCTCACTGTGTTTCCCAGCGATGAACGCACTGATACAGCCTGGTCAACATTTACAAGCGCGGCTCTCACCATCACCGTGTGTCTCTTATAATAACCCCCCTCCATATGTGTGTTGTTGTGGTGTCGCGGCTGGTTTACCTGACTCTCCTGTTCTTCAGCTTTAAATCCTCTGAGTGCTCCGCTCTCCTTTGTGCCGATTTTCCCTCAGACCCGGCTCCGCTTTGTATTTATGCCTGGAAACCAGAAGCAGCCAGTTTTCCCGTGGCCGCTGCCTCCTCATTAATTAAACATGAGCAGTGATGACGACAAAAGACCAGCCCTCCTCTGAGTAAGCCCGCAGTCACACTGCTGTAATACACACACACACACACACACACACACACACACACACACACACACACACACACACACTGTATCTATAAATTATATATTTTGTGATTTCATATTTCATTTGACGTAAATATTGATAATATCCTTATCGTGTCACACATAAATCTGAACACACTGTATCTTTCATGTATCCAGGCCAGTGGTGGAAAGTAACTAAGTACATTTACTCCAGCACTGTACTTGAATATTTCCTTTATATGCTATGGTATAGCTACTTTATTCCACTGCATGTATGTGATAACTTAATTCACTTGTTAATTTATAGATAGATAGATAGATAGATAGATAGATAGATAGATAGATAGATAGATAGATAGATAGATAGATAGATAGATAGATACTGTAAGTACCACAAAACAGGTTGAAACAATTGAAAAATGATGCCATACAAAACTTATCCAAGTAAAGTTTTTAGATGAGTTCAAAGGACCCAGTAAACAGCTTCAATCTGCCCCACCTTTAACAGCTGCGACAATCACTATTTTTTTATCTAATAAGATAAAATACATTATTGTGAAATGGGTCATCCTGCATGTACTTTTACTTTTGATACTTTAGGTGCAATACTCTGTACTTTTACTGAAGCAAACTTTTGAATACAATACTTACAGTACTGAGCTTGGCATTTCTTCCACCACTGCTTGTACTCACTTCGCTTGAGCAATTTTAACTTTCTGAAAAAAGCATCCATTATCAGTGACCTGAACCACCGTTTATGTGTGTACGGAAGGCCAAAACACATAGAAAAAGCTTTGTGTTACGAAATCCCTGTGTACGTGTGTACAGGGCCTATATTACATCACAATATATGATACATAACCATCTGCTTTAGGGCTGGGCTATATGGCCTTCAATAATATTGTGATATTTTTAGGCCATAACACGATATACGATATATACCTCTATATTTTGAAATCTTCAAAGCACTTGATACATGCAGGACTGGGAGAAAAAATCAAATATCACAATATTTTTGACCAAATAGGCGATACTTCTATATTGATGATGCAACAATATTGTTGTTTTACTATATATGTTACTATAAAATGTTACTATGACACACACTGATGAAACTGCAGTACTTGCACGTCCATATCCTCTCTAACTGTTGATGTTTTATCAGCTCATTGTGATTTTATACTGCACTTGTTGTTCAGTTATAGATCTAGTAAAGGCATGACATACCTTTCAATGGATGGAGAGAGAACAGCAGATATGGGCAGCAGTATGCATCCCAACAGCCCAGTCTCAAACTCTGGACAAACAGACACATTATAGCCAAAAGGGTGGCAATCTGTTGTTCATTTGACAGACATAAATGAACTGAGGATAAATGATATGACACTGAATCTCTCACCTGCTGCAACAAGACAAATCGAGTTGTCACAAAAAGATTATGAGAATATAAAGGTAGAAAAAAAGATTTCTGCAAAAAAAATTATGCAGTTTGCAAATAATGTGTTCCGTTCTTCTCTTTTGATAACAGTGGATTTAAACTCTACAAATTACTATTTTGTTTAATGTGGAGTAAATAGCTCTCTTTAATTTTCTATATTGAAATATTATGTAATTTATGTAGCATAAAGATGTTTACAAACTTTAATTTCATTATACCCTGAGTTGTATATTGACCAATGAATTACCTTGTACCTTCACAACTGGTAGGCAGTGATAGAATGTAACTAAGTACATTTACTCAAGTACTGTGTTTAAGTACAATTTTAAAGTACTTGGACTTTATTTATGTATTTCCATTTTCTGCCACTTTATGCTCCTACAATACAATCTAGAGAAATATTATACTTTTAACACCATTACATTTATTTGCTAACTTTAGTTACAAGTGACTTTGCAGATTACATGTTGTTCAAAATTACTTTATTTTAGAGCAACTGCAAAAAACAAAAAAAGTTTGTTAATTTGTTTAGGCAGAAAAAAATCAGTCAATGAATTTTCTGATTAGCGTTTCTTCCACGAAACTACAGAGTGCTCCTTTAATATCGGATCCAATAATCGGTCAACCCGTAGTTTACAGTCTATAATCATGAACGTATAATTTTACTTTTACTTAAGTACATTTATTGCCAGAAAATGACTTCTCATACTTGAGTTCATTTAGATTCAGAATCATTTCATTCATATATTCAAACAACTGGTCTCCAGTAGACCCGATGAAATGATGTCGCTCTGGTCAACTCTGGTTGACTTCCAGTTAATTTGCATTGTGGAGATATGTGAAATCAGCAGACTTGTTTATTTCTGCTGTCATTTTTCAGCCGTAACTTTAACATTTAAAGATTCATAGTTAAACACGTTGGTCTGAACTTTCTGACGTCTCTGCTCTGTTTATTACTTTAGGTCTCAAACCTAAGGTCAGTGAAATTGTTGTGATTAATGAGAAATGACAGCACCAGACATGCATTTTAGATTAATTAAAATTAATTTTTGTCTACAACAAACATTGTTATTGTTGCTATAGCAACAAAAAGAAGAACATCAAAGAAGAACATCAAAGGAGAAAATCAAAGCAGAATGTATCTGTGATCTCATACAGACATTCTAGAATGGTGAAATATTATAGGTATATATATAAGACCTGACTTTATATTTGCCATTTGTGCTCAGACCCCAGTTTGGTTCAGACACACAACAGAAGACCTGACTTTATATTCGCCATTTGTACTCAGACCCCATTTTGGTTCAGAAACACATCTCTCTGTCACAATGGAAAGTACAAAAAGTAAGGCAAAACGAGGTAGGAGAGGAAAAACAAACAAGAAGGAAGAAGATTCAGAGGATCGTAACGTAGGAAGAAGCGGTAGGAGAGATCGCTCACAGGGTAGGAGAAGACCGAGAAGCCTGAGCAGAGAAAACACAGAGGTCGAGGAGTGGAGCGAGCTGGAAGGTGCCAAGAAGGCTACACCTTCATTTGCTTCGTTTTCCCTTTACGGACACTTGCTCTGCGATGAACCCGAGGTCTCAGAGACATTGGAGGGGCAGCTCCCTGACATGGAAGAAGCAAGGCTTGAGGCTCGCACTGAAGTTGAACAGCTCGAGGCTGATCTTGTATTTGAGAGGGCTCAAGTTCAGAAGCTTCAGGAAAAACTGGCCAAGAAAGAGAAAGAGGCTAAGAAGACTCTAGAAAGTACCCACGCTTCCCATCAACTCCAGACTGAGAAGCAAAGAGAGGAGACCAAGAAGATCGTCTCTGCCCTGAAAAAGGCAGAGGATCTGCTGGAGACCGAGTGCCTCTGCTGGCAGAAGGAGAAAGCCTCCCTGCTGGAGGAGACGGAGAAATCCAGAGCTCTCTTTGAGGATCAGCTGGACGAGCAGAAACATGAGAACAAAACCCTTGTGGCTGCTCTGAGGAATGTTGAGCAGAAGTTTGAGAGTCATCAGGTGGAGTGGCAGGAGGAAAAGACATCCCTCATTCAGGCCACAGAAGGCTACAAGAAAACTCTGCAGGATATGCAACAGGAAGCAAAGGAGGCTGTGGAAAGATCTCAGGCTTCCCATCAAGCCCAGCTTGAGGAACACAGAGAGGAAACCAGGAGGATCGCATCTGCCCTGAAAAAGGCAAAGGATCTGCTGGAGACCGAGTTCCTCTGCTGGCAGCAGGTGAAAACATCCCTGCTGGAGGAGAAGGAGAAATCTAGAGCTCTCTTTGAGGATCAGCTGGACGAGCAGAAAAATGAGAACAAAACCCTTGTGGCTGCGCTGAGGAATGTTGAGCAGAAGTTTGAGAGTCATCAGGTGGAGTGGCAGGAGGAAAAGACATCCCTCATTCAGGCCACAGAAGGCTACAAGAAAACTCTGCAGGATATGCAACAGGAAGCAAAAGGGGCTGTGGAAAGATCTCAGGCTTCCCATCAAGCCCAGCTTGAGGAACACAGAGAGGAAACCAGGAGGATCGCATCTGCCCTGAAAAAGGCAGAGAATCTGCTGGAGACCGAGAGCCTCTGCTGGCAGCAGGAGAAATCCTCCCTGCTGGAGGAGACAGAGAAATCTAGAGCTCTCTTTGAGGATCAGCTGGACGAACAGAAACATGAGAACAAAACCCTTGTGGCTGCGCTGAGGAATGTTGAGCAGAAGTTTGAGAGTCATCAGGTGGAGTGGCAGGAGGAAAAGACATCCCTCATTCAGGCCACAGAAGGCTACAAGAACACTCTGCAGGATATGCAACAGGAAGCAAAGGAGGCTGTGGAAAGATGTCAGGCTTCCCATCAAGCCCAGCTTGAGGAACACAGAGAGGAAACCAGGAGGATCGCATCTGCCCTGAAAAAGGCAGAGGATCTGCTGGAGACCGAGTTCCTCTGCTGGCAGCAGGTGAAAACCTCCCTGCTGGAGGAGACAGAGAAATCTAGAGCTCTCTTTGAGGATCAGCTGGACGAGCAGAAACATGAGAACAAAACCCTTGTGGCTGCTCTGAGGAATGTTGAGCAGAAGTTTGAGAGTCATCAGGTGGAGTGGCAGGAGGAAAAGACATCCCTCATTCAGGCCACAGAAGGCTACAAGAAAACTCTGCAGGATATGCAACAGGAAGCAAAGGAGGCTGTGGAAAGATCTCAGGCTTCCCATCAAGCCCAGCTTGAGGAACACAGAGAGGAAACCAGGAAGATCGCATCTGCCCTGAAAAAGGCAGAGGATCTGCTGGAGACCGAGTGCCTCTGCTGGCAGCAGGAGAAATCCTCCCTGCTGGAGGAGATGGAGAAATCCAGAGCTCTCTATGTGGCTCAGCTGGATGAGCAGAAACACAATAACGACAACCTCGTGGCTGCTCTGAAAAGCATGAACAGCTATCGTATTGAGTGGCAGGAGGAAAAGACATCCCTCATTCAGGCCACAGAAGGCTACAAGAAAACTCTGCAGGATTTGCAACAGGAAGCAAAGGAGGCTGTGGAAAGATCTCAGGCTTCCCATCAAGCCCAGCTTGAGGAACACAGAGAGGAAACCAGCAGGATCACATCTGCCCTGAAAAAGGCAGAGGATCTGCTGGAGACCGAGTGCCTCTGCTGGCAGCAGGTGAAAACCTCCCTGCTGGAGGAGATGGAGAAATCCAGAGCTCTCTTTGAGGATCAGCTGGACGAGCAGAAACATGAGAACAAAACCCTTGTGGCTGCTCTGAGGAATGTTGAGCAGAAGTTTGAGAGTCATCAGGTGGAGTGGCAGGAGGAAAAGACATCCCTCATTCAGGCCACAGAAGGCTTCAAGAAAACTCTGCAGAATATGCAACAGGAAGCAAAGGAGGCTGTGGAAAGATCTCAGGCTTCCCATCAAGCCCAGCTTGAGGAACACAGAGAGGAAACCAGGAAGATTGCATTTGCCCTGAAAAAGGCAGAGGATCTGCTGGAGACCGAGTGCCTCTGCTGGCAGCAGGAGAAATCCTCCCTGCTGGAGGAGATGGAGAAATCCAGAGCTCTCTTTGAGGATCAGCTGGACAAGCAGAAACATGAGAACAAAACCCTTGTGGCTGCGCTGAGGAATGTTGAGCAGAAGTTTGAGAGTCATCAGGTGGAGTGGCAGGAGGAAAAGACATCCCTCATTCAGGCCACAGAAGGCTACAAGAAAACTCTGCAGGATATGCAACAGGAAGCAAAGGAGGCTGTGGAAAGATGTCAGGCTTCCCATCAAGCCAGCTTGAGGAACACAGAGAGGAAACCAGGAAGATCACATCTGCCCTGAAAAAGGCAGAGGATCTGCTGGAGACCGAGTTCCTCTGCTGGCAGCAGGAGAAATCCTCCCTGCTGGAGGAGACAGAGAAATCTAGAGCTCTCTTTGAGGATCAGCTGGATGAGCAGACACGTGAGAACAAAACCCTTGCGGGCTGCTATAGGGAATGTTGAGGCAGAAGCTGGAGAGTCATCAGGTGGAGTGGCAGGAGGAAAAGACATCCTTCATTCAGGCCACAGAAGGCTTCAAGAAAACTCTGCAGGATATGCAACAGGAAGTAAAGGAGGCTGTGGAAGGATCTCAGGCTTCCCATCAAGCCCAGCTTGAGGAACACAGAGAGGAAACCAGGAAGATCACATCTGCCCTGAAAAAGGCAGAGGATCTGCTGGAGACCGAGTTCCTCTGCTGGCAGCAGTTGAAAACCTCCCTGCTGGAGGAGACAGAGAAATCTAGAGCTCTCTTTGAGGCTCAGCTGGATGAGCAGACATGTGAGAACAAAACCCTCGCGGCTGCTATAGGGAATGTTGAGAAGAAGCTGGAGAGTCATCAGGTGGAGTGGCAGGAGGAAAAGACATCCCTCATTCAGGCCACAGAGGGTCTCAAGAAGACGCTGCAGGAAAAGGAGCAGGAGTGGGAGGAGAAAGAAAGCTCCATGAAGTCCCAGCTGGAAGATCTCATGAGCAAGAAGAAGAAAACGGAAGAAATGGTACAGGAGGTTCTTCTAGTGCCTAGATCCACGCTCAGGAACTGAGACTGACTCAAACACATGCATTTGTTTTCCCTGAGCTAAAACTGGTTTTCCCCGGGTGCTCTGGTTCACCAATGTTAACTGAAGAAGAAATTCTTCAATTATTAAAAAAAAGTTCAATTAGTTCAGGTGTGTAAAATGATGCTCACAAACATATGAGAACAAATGCGCATACACACTTCAAGAAAACTCTGCAGGATATGCAACAGGAAGTAAAGGAGGCTGTGGAAGGATCTCAGGCTTCCCATCAAGCCCAGCTTGAGGAACACAGAGAGGAAACCAGGAAGATCACATCTGCCCTGAAAAAAGGCAAAGGATCTGCTGGAGACCGAGTTCCTCTGCTGGCAGCAGGTGAAAACCTCCCTGCTGGAGGAGACAGAGAAATCTAGAGCTCTCTTTGAGGCTCAGCTGGATGAGCAGACATGTGAGAACAAAACCCTCGCGGCTGCTATAGGGAATGTTGAGAGAAGCTGGAGAGTCATCAGGTGGAGTGGCAGGAGGAAAAGACATCCCTCATTCAGGCCACAGAGGGTCTCAAGAAGACGCTGCAGGAAAAGGAGCAGGAGTGGGAGGAGAAAGAAAGCTCCATGAAGTCCCAGCTGGAAGATCTCATGAGCAAGAAGAAGAAAAGGAAGAAATGGTACAGGAGGTTCTTCTAGTGCCTAGATCCACGCTCAGGAACTGAGACTGACTCAAACACATGCATTTGTTTTCCCTGAGCTAAAACTGGTTTTCCCCGGGTGCTCTGGTTCACCAATGTTAACTGAAGAAGAAATTCTTCAATTATTAAAAAAAAGTTCAATTAGTTCAGGTGTGTAAAACGATGCTCACAAACATATGAGAACAAATGCGCATACACACTTCAAGAAAACTCTGCAGGATATGCAACAGGAAGTAAAGGAGGCTGTGGAAGGATCTCAGGCTTCCCATCAAGCCCAGCTTGAGGAACACAGAGAGGAAACCAGGAAGATCACATCTGCCTTGAAAAAGGCAGAGGATCTGCTGGAGATGAGTACCTCTGCTGGCAGCAGGTGAAATCCTCCCTGCTGGAGGAGACAGAGAAATCTAGAGCTCTCTTTGAGGATCAGCTGGATGAGCAGACACGCGAGAACAAAACCCTCACGGCTGCTCTAAGGAATGTTGAGCAGAAGCTGCAGAGTCATCAGGTGGAGTGGCAGGAGGAAAAGACATCCCTCATTCAGGCCACAGAGGGTCTCAAGAAGACGTTGCAGGAAAGGAGCAGGAGTGGGAGGAGAAAGAAAGCTCCATGAAGTCCCAGCTGGAAGATCTCATGAGCAAGAAGAAGAAAAGGAAGAAATGGTACAGGAGGTTCTTCTAGTACCTAGATCCATGCTCAGGAACTGAGACAAACTCAAACACATGCATTTGTTTTCCCTAAGCTACAACTGGTTTTCCCCGGGCGCTCCGGTTAACCAACCTTAACTGAAGAAGAAATTCTTCAATTAATAAAAAAAGTTCAATTAGTTCAGGTGTGTAAAACGATCCTCACAAACATACGAGAACAAATGCGCATACACACCCAGCCGTCTGAGGAGAGGGGATCTCTCTCTGAATTGCCTTTCCCGAGGTTTCTTCCCGTGTACTTTCAAGTTTGTTCTGAGGTTCATGGGGAGTTGTTCCTCGTCTTCTTAGAGAGCTTGGGCTGGGTATCAGTTCCTGATCTGGGTCTGCAAGGCCCTCTGTATCACCATCATCATTAAGTCTGGGCATAAGAAAAAAATGGCATGAAATCAAATCAAATAAAAAAAATGGCTTAAAAAGTTTAAAAAAAAAAAAAAAAGTTAATAATAACATAATGTCATTTTAAATTAAAGAATTTAAAGGTTGTTTTAAAGCTTGAACTACTGCTTTTACTTTGGATATTTCAAGTACCTTCAGCAGATTATACCTTTACTTAATTAAGGTTTTGAATGCAAGACTTGTAATAAAGTGTTAGTTCAAAATTACAATGTTTTTTAAAATAAATAAATAAATAAATAAATAAATAAATAAATGATTGTACTTTAAAGCTACAAGTATTTCATTCAAAATTTTTTTTCAAAATGACTACTGTCAAACACATTTTTGACAGTAGTCATTTTGACATGGACCAAAATAGAACATAACCTTCACTGATGTCATTAGTAACACCTGTGTTAACTTTAATTTGTTCCATGTCAAAATGTCGGCTGTGAAAATAGTGAATTATCTAAATCGTGGTCATAATTAGCAATAGTGAAGAATTAAAGTACACATCCTTGGATTGTTAAACTGATTATATGTTATACGTTGAATCTATATTTATAAACTGATCATATACTGTGGATGTCAAATCTTCATTTTAAAGCAAATAAATAAATGCAGTGGAAAAAATTTACCTAAAATTGAACCTAATTTAATGCTTATCTACTTTACACCACCATCCTGCTGGAGAGGAACCAATCCAAGCCTTGTCTCCTGGCCTCAACCGCACCTCCACCCCCCACCCACACAAAACAAAAATGTCAATTTAAAGAAACAATATATCCATTAGCAACACTATCAGGATTGTTTAGATATTGTCTGCTAAAAAATGTGTTTATGGTGTCTTCTCACTAACAAGACACAGTGTTTTAAATTGATGATGCTGCTTGTGGTGGATTTGTTTCATGTTGTCGAGCAGGAAATCTCTCAGGAAGCAGGCGCTGTTTGTTTTGGTGGGTTGACCCTTTAACTTTTCCAAAAGGCCATCCCCAGCTGTTTTGTCTACAGGTCCAAACCCATAAATCAACAGGAAGTCATGGGGATGATTCACTGGTGCGGTGCAACTCTCGGATGTCATCAGCATTTGTCTGTGTGTGTGTGTGCAAATAATCGCACAAGTTCATCTTGCAGGTTGCCTCCCTTCCTGCTCTGAGCTTTTGTCTACGCTTTGTTAAAAGACGGATGTTTGTCAGACAATCGTTTCAATAATCAGCAGAAAATGGTGCAAGGTGTTATAGAAAAATAAAGATCTTTACACCAACTGTCACACTGTAGTGAAACATGAAAACATTAGTTGGAATATGAAACAAAAAAACTATGACATACACATACATATATATACATACATATTGTTACAGCCAACTGAGGCAGAATAAACATTGGCCACTGTATCCAGTAAAGTCACTAAGGACACTAAAGGTATGTCCCTGGAAGTGTTTCTGGATATTCAGGAGTCTACACCTTTGAATTTGACTGTTATAGGCAAAAATTTTAAGCAGCTCTATTTAATATTTGGTATATTATCACGGTGTAACAAATGACTTTGAAAACAATTTGAAATATAAATATTGAAATTGATGAAAACAGGGAATTATCATCTAAAACTGCAGTTTCCCTCAGCTTTACGGAGCTTTATATTCAGTTTCGGCTCATTGCTGCAACTTCAATGTTTTGGCTCCCTCTCACCCCTTTTGCACCAACATGTCCCCAGGTCCGTTCTGGTTCACGCAGCAAAAGTAAATTGGTTTGAAACCTAAGAAATAGCAGGTTTTCCTTGACCTGAAGTGTGAACTGAAGTGTTCGCATCATATTCCAGCCCATTCTCATTCCAATCGCATCAAATACAAATACTGCGTCACTTCTTGAAGCACCCGTCTAGTGCAGCAGTATAAAGAGTGAAAATAGTGGTGGTCATTCACAGGATTTTCCCTATGGAGACTGGGGGTTTGTTTTTAATTTATGTTACGTAACAAAGTTAATGTACATAAATTAGGTAACTTTAAGTAACTGTCATTTATGTTACGTGAGTCATGTCACTTAGGTAACGTGACGTCAGTTACGTCACATATGTAACTTACTTTACGAGACTGAAAGTAGTTATTTTAACCAAAAGTATGTTATTTTCCTGACCCTAACTAAGGTTATAGTATGTCATACTTTGTGATCTGTTTGTCAGCGAGCTTCATTGTGACAGTCTAACCAGACATTGCATATCGCTGTTATTGCTCACTAGACTGTGGACAATTATCTGAAACAGCCTTCGGATTATCATGCAGGGAATTTAAGTTCACACCAAACAGTTAAACCAAATGGGGGTTTGGGGAAATTTGCACTTATGAGCTCACTATTTCAGATTTTTGAAATGATTTCCAGTGTCGCAGCTTTCACGTGGATTTTGAAATCTGCTTCTCCAGTTTCAAGGGAGCACAAAGTCCTCTCAACTCTTGTCTGCTTGCATGCAGTATTATATCACACCCGGAATCTGATTTACACGAACCAACCTGACAAACAAAACAGCTTGAATCAATGAAGGAAGAAAATATAAGACAGAACACACTTATTACATATATAGGGTATGTCTGATGGAATCTATACATCGTAAAAGTCCAGATCTGGACCTATTAAACGTCAGTGTCCTGCTGGAAAATGTGCAGTCCAGCTAAAGGTTCCTGCAGGAAGAGATAATGCTCTTTGATCAGTGCGTGATTGTCCGCAACTTTAAAATAAATTAAACATCCTCACTTGTGACTCTTTCACCACCTTGACTCACTGCAGGTTGAACTTCTCATGCAGGCGTTCTGATAAGCACTCAAACTCCATATGTGAATTCCCAAGTTTGATTTATTTGAACAATATTTATCTTCCACTTCTCATTTGGGAAATTAAAATATTTATTGGTCCATGTTGGAGTTCAGATTTGTGAGTCTTGGTCACAGTTTTCTTATGTTCGGCACAGATGTTGCTCTTCTCTGGGTTAATATAATTGTACTACTGTCTTCAGATGGTGGTGTTACTTTAGGTCAGCCTAATCATAATGCTTTGAATTATTTAGCTCCCTGGAAATTGTTTGAGTGTGCTTATCCTGATAGAGATTGCACTGAAAGTATAGTGCGCCGTCAAAGACCTCATTAAAGTTCATTAACCTGTGCACAACTCTGTGGAGGAACACTGTGTAGGCAAAATACAAGTGCTTAAATACATGTGTCAGTGAAGTAAATCATTGTATGCTTTCCTTCACCCATGTTTGTTTGAACATCATGTGGGTACATTAAATACACTGATTGGTATGCTTTAGCTTTGTATATCATGGTTTATTTGTATAGTACCATCCAAAAACAAAGCAGTTCGAAGTGCTTTACAGAGGACGTAAAAGGAAATTGAGACAAGATGTGAAAGAGGCTAAATAAAAAGACACAAAAATAAGATTTAAAAAGAATAGGAATGAAATAGCATCAAACTAAATTAGATAATATTTAGATTAGTATATTTAACACTTGCCTTGTATTAGTAGAATATGTATATTAATAGGATTATTGTTTTGACATGAGATGGATCCATACTGTGCTCATTGAAGCTAAAATTATGAGGGCACAGCAGGAAAGCCTGCGGGTCGCTACAAGAAGCATCAACACTGATTAAACAGTCAGCCTCAGTCTCTTATTGACAGGATTATGTAACAGCAAGACAGTTATGTCCTATCTATGCATTGGTCCGCTTTGATCACATGTCCCTTAGCTATCTTAATTACTTTACAGGGTGTCCCGGCCGAGGTGACGTGATCAGCACGTGAATATGCATGTGTCTGCTGCATAATTAAAAGTGCTGGAGGAATGCTGGCGTGGGATTGGTGGAGCAGTTGGATCATGAGAAAGGCCTCTCTGTTTGTTGGTCCACCAGTGCACAGAGACCTCACATTGTGAGTCTGGCCAGCGTTGGGTTAGTGTATTGTCCGTGGTTTTCCCACCTCCCTTTCGCTCTCCTGCACAGCCACGCACCAGAGAGGGGGAAGAAAGTGGCTTTTCATTGATGGGTCAGTTGGAACATACACAGGAACTCAGTGAAGAGGGGAGTCAGTCAGCTGGCTACAACTGCCTTTCATGATCCTGAGCCATAACCCAGCAACCAGCAACCTGCATGAATGCTACAGAGTGACTCATTACCGCCACCACCACCACGAAGGACCAATCAGAGTGCACTCATTAATGGAGGTTTTATTGTTACAGTGTAACTTACTTTGGTCAGACTTCAAAGTCCTCTATGAGTGTGAGAGAGCATCCACTACAGAGCTTCAGGGAGTTCAGTGCAGGACAGAAGGCATTCATACTTATGTGAGAGCAAATAAAATCCTTTTCAAGTTGAATCTCTATGGCCAAAACATGTCTACAGGAGGTAGACTTCATCGTCAAAGTGTTAACAACAGTGCCGTCGCCAATATTGTAGAAATATTGAAGTCATGCGTACAAGTCCAACAGATCAGTTAACCTGCCTCTCTTCAGCCCAGTCCCCAGGATCAAATGTTGGCAGTTAGCGTTTCTGCAAACCGCTGACATTTCTACTACACATGAAACATTAAACATTTGTAAGCGTGACATCACTGGATATTTTTAAGGAGGCATCGGGACAATTCCCAGCTGTTTGTGTGGCAAGAAAAAAATATATAGTTTTGATGAGAAGTCAGAAAATCTCCAGTCCTGTTGGTTGCAATCAAAACACATATTTTAAGACAAAACTTTTCCTAAGTTTTCCTAACCCTAACCAAGTGTGTACAAACAGGATATGTCGGATGTGAATAGGACTTTTCTTTCATGGAACAGCTAATCCAAAAAACTAATATTTAAACCTGCAATAACTGATTAGCCACGTGGAGGTAGCAGAGACAAATTGTGAACAACTCACCTTTGAAGCTAACATAGCAAACTTACTATCATAAAGTTGCTCAATAACAGAGCAAGAGCAACATAATCACGCGTTTGGAGCAAGCTAGTGAGCAGGACATGCTAACAACGACGGC
Source organism: Pagrus major (assembly GCF_040436345.1). Taxonomy (NCBI): domain Eukaryota; kingdom Metazoa; phylum Chordata; class Actinopteri; order Spariformes; family Sparidae; genus Pagrus; species Pagrus major. The sequence continues at coordinate 15,124,989 of NC_133215.1, forward strand.
ATGCCCGCTACATCTAGTTCTGGTTTTCAGAGGGATTAAAGTGTTCATTTGCCAACCATCCCCTTAAAAGTGAAAACGATGTCTCCATAAATTATTTGCGTTTTTCATAGTTTATTTATTCAGCTAACAGTTCAAATATATTTTCTGTTTTGTTTTATTTGTGAAGGTCTAAATATTCAAAAGCCTTTCGACACTACTAGGAATAGGCTAAAATTCTGGAGTGAAAATACTGAATGCCCTCTTTTGTGTAGCTATAAAAGTTGTCATATTTGTTATATATTGAGGCTAAATTGCAATCAGCATGTAAAATACCTACAGTATGTTAGGTTTGAGTGAGATTCACTATCCATCCACGATACCATCTTTTCTCTCCTCCCCCTTCATCCCTGTCGCCCCTTTCTCCTTTCCACTCCCTTCTGTGTACACTATCACACCACCGGTTGCGCAACAGGTCTTGGCCAGAGGTCTGAGTTTTCTGTTGTTGCAGTGTAACAAGGAGCCCTGTCACAAAGTGTTTTTGCCAAATCCTTCCCCCCTCGCTGAAACTGATGCTCCCTTCCTCCTCCTCCTCCTCCTCCTCGTCCTTTACTCCCTCCACTCTCAAGTCTCTCTCGCTCACACATGTTAACCAGTAAGCTGCCTTTCTCACAGAATGACCCAAAGGACAAAGCAGCTTATCCAAAGTAAGGCTGAGGAGTGGTACCAATGTGCACACATAGTCATACAAAACATTCTCCACCCTCCCTTTATATTATGTTATTTGTTTAAAAAAAGGCAAATATATATTGATATTGGTGAGATATGGATCATAAGACCTGTGTTTACTAGCCTGCAATATAGTTAATTGTGCTGCTACTGTGAATAATTGTTACTCAAAAAAGCTCAATAGCAACCAATTATGAGCAAATAATGGGGAGATTGAAATGTTATAATGGTACAGATTGTTGTAAGTGTGTTTTTTCAGCACAAAGTTACTGAAGATGTCAGAGAGAGAAAGGAAGAACAAGGAGAGTGCTTACTTCTCAACACTTTACCTACTTTTAGCATGTCTGTGACCATCTACATAAAGACTAAAAGCATGTTTTCAGATTTGTGCACTACTACCTCCATGTTCTGACTAAATTTAGCCTGACAGACCTCTACTTTCCCCTTTAAAAGTCATTGTCATTTAAGGAAAACGCACAAGCAAAGACACAAGAACATGAGAATTGACTTTTTAATATTCTACTGAATTACATCTTATAAATAAAGTTTTGAGATACCATATTGGCTCTATGGTTTTCGAGACATTGCTGCACCCTCTCAAAGAATTTAACAAGGCTTAGCCTACAAATTGGAGGATTATAAGAGTCTACACAGCACCCACGTAAATCTGCTCTGGGATTTCAGTGTGAGAATAAGACAAAAGGAGTGAGAAACAGTAGTACTTGTAGAAGTATGGCTGCGCTGTGTAAGGCTTGCTTATATTCATGTGAGACACCATGGTGCACGTCTACGCAGATGGTACGCCAGCTAGGAGCGCGCGCAGAGGTATTTATGCTCAATGCTTCGTTGGCTGCAGTAATTCTCTAAACCGGCAGGGGGTGAACAAACCAAACATTGAGGCTGTGTCCGAAATCACCCCCTACTCACTATATAATGCAATATATAGTGACAACGCCATTTTGTAGTGGTGTCCGACAGTAAGGAAGAAAGACGTTAGCGAGCGTTTGCCAGAGGAACATGGCTACGTGCACTGCCCTATCGGCACTCAAACCAAATCACTTTGGGACAACATTTAAGTGTTGATTCTTTCCTTTATCTTGTTTGTATGTTTTATGAGTATTTTCCTTTTTATTCTATTTGTAAAATAGTTGGCTTTTTGATTTCAATGTTAGATTTTTTGCACCGTTTTATATTTTTAAAGCTAAATCCAACCAACAACACATTGTCATTAGTCATACTTGCTCAGTTTGTCAGTGTCCAATCTGTTATTTGTTTGTCTTGTCTAGATGTTTGTTTAACTCAGCATATTCAATTCCTTGGTCCGTTTCCACTTCTCTTTCTGGATAAGCAGAACAGGCTGCAATCCTCCTTGCACTTTTTTTTAAAAACTAGTTCTGTCTGGTTGGATGGAGGAAACAAATTTGCAAAGAGGGCAAAGAAAATGCAGACAGAGGGCACATTTAAGTTCAACTCCTCTGTTTTTTATCCTAGTAAACAAAATGTCATTTGTAGCTCCAGCAAAGAGCATCCAGTTTGTCACTGGATGCTCTTTGTTTGTGGTTTCAACTGGTTTGAGATAAAAACTGAAGAGTAGCAAGGTTGGTCCAGAAGTTGCTGATTCTGTCAGATCATGTGCACATGAATGGATCCTCATGTGGATTGTATTCATTAATTCTGCCCGGGACAAACTCCCCCCATACTATTTATTTCAAGTTCATTCAAATATACTATAAAGCAAAGGAAAAAGAGGATGTAAGATGAGCGTTGAGTTTTCAGGAGGTCGGAAGCGGACAAAGATAGACATGAAGAGGGAGGGGCAGGATGATAAAGATATCAGCTTCCTGCCTTATCTTTGGCCTGAAGAACAAAAAAGAACAAATGACGTATGATGATTACTGTATTGTCCCTTTAGGGTGTCTCATCCGGTGGTCCTACATTGAGGACATGAATGGGGTGTGAGAGATAACCCTCTGACCTGACCTGTGCACATGCAGAGGTTATTTTAGAAGTCCAGGAAAGGGATGAGGGACCAGCGCCCTGACACAGTTGGACAAGGTGCAGACAGCACCTCTGAAGTTTTAGAAACACTAGACAAAAGGCATGGAAAGGTACGATGTTACAGATCAGAGGTCAGTAAAATGTACTGATGATCTTGATTGAAACAGCATTAATTAATTAATTAATTATTTTTTTTGTCCTTGTGGGGGGCAGCAGAACAAGCTTTAAACACATATTATGTTATAGAGTTGATATGGTAGACATGTCAGGAAACAGTCCAATATTTAATCTGTTTTAGCTCAGTTTTGGTCTCCACCAACTCCTGAGTAAACTATCTTTAGCTGCTAAATGCTCCACTAGGTTCACTATCTAGTTGTTAACTGTATCTGTGTGCACTTTGGAGCTAGGCAGGTGCACAGTTAGTTAAACAGAGCTGAAAACACACAAACAAAAAAGCAGCTCTTCGTGTTGCAACTTTATGTTTCTTTAGGTTTAATTTTCAACTTTGTGTTGCAGCAACAACTTGTCCTCATACCTAAATGACTCAATAGGTTGTCTGTCACCGTCTCCCAAAACAACATATGGTATATCACCGTTCCCTCAACAACATCACCGTTGCAGCCTGCCAGCGACACGTGTACCAGACCTTTGTCGTACAGTCAAGGTTTGGTTAGGTTTAGGCAAGAAAACTTTGTTAAGTTTATGACAACAACGTGGCTTGGGTCAACTTCTGTCTTTTCTGTTACAAACAATCCTACGTTGCCTAAGTAACTTCACCACATTACTTCACTACGTGACTAAGTTAAAAGAAATCACCTTTGACTTTCGCTTTCGACTTTGGTTTCATACAAAAGCAACGGTTTCCTGAACGAAAGTCCTTTGCTTATTCAAACCTTCTGCGCCCCTTGCTCTGCGAACTTTTCACTCTTTGTACTACTTCTCTTCACTTCCTCCTCTGCAACTTTAATAATTACTACAGCCAACAGTGGTCGCTGCCTAACCACAGGTGGGTCATAGTGACTGTTTTTCCTGATGAGGATAGGCTCTGTGGCAACGCTGTGCTTATGGTCTGGATAGATTATTAAAAGCAGAGATATGAAAACAGACTGTAATGCAAAAAACAATGCTTTGGGGTGATATATAATATCAAATTCCCGGTGAAGTTTATTGTTTCTGTGCGTGGATCTCATTTTGTAGTCTTTTGTTGAACTATACTATATACTATACTATAATATTGGCTATTATATCGATATCAACATTTTTTACTTACTAATATTGGTATGGGCATCAGCCCCAACGAAAACCACGTGGTTAGGGTTAGGAAAACATCATGTTTTGTGCCACAAACACAGCTGGAAAATGTCCCATCACCTTGATAGAAAAATATCCAGAGGTTTCAGGTTTACAAACGTTGAAACCCCATTGTGAACAGCGCATCTCCGCTTGGCAGCCTTCTCGCCCTCAACCTCGAAAGATGATATTCAGCTCATAGACACCTAAGTAAATGTGATATGACAACAGAGATTTCTCAAGATCTAGGTCACAGGTGATCGGGAGCTATTTGGTGCACCAGTGATGTCCTCCCTCAGCTGAATGCAATCAGTCAGCTGGGAGACTATATAAGGGATTGCAGTTCCCCCGCTCAGTTGGTTGTGTGTCTTCGGGGAGTCAACACCATCAGTTGTGTGTTTGAGATTTTTTTCTTTTGGCCGGTTTCCATGCATTTTGTTTCCCCCTTGTTCAGTGACTCCCACTTCACCTTTGGTTTTTGGGTCCAATCCTTTTGTTCGTCTATCATTTTGATAGAAGTAGGTGGCTGTGTGTTTTATTCCCACCGCCACCTTTTTTGCTTTGGCCCTTTTTGTGATTTGCGCAGTGTTTTTTTTTTGATTTTTCCAACCTGTGACCGCTGTCCTTCAGGTCTTGCTTTCTGGGGAAACGTAACATGTATTGTACAAATGTTGATATGATAAGTTTGAACGTATCTTTGGTATCTAAAACAAAAATAAAATGAGACTCTTCTGTTCCAGCGACTGGGCTGTCTGAGGAGGTGATGGGAACAGCAGAGTCTGATAATTTTCTGCAATAAAAGTAATTATAAATATAAAGATTAATGTAAGCTTGAAGTGGTTTGGATTGAAATGAAAACCAGTGTTGGTTTACAAGATACTTCCGATTTTTTTTAATGAAGGAATAACATTGTGCAAATTATTGAATCCTAATGCAGTCTCCCATACAAATTGACACATTATACAATGACACAAAAGCAAAGAAGACAGCAGTGCTGCTAAGAAAAGAAATCCAGTTGTTTTTCAATGAATTGTCCTTTTTGCAAACTGAAGCTACAGTTGTGCAGTGCTTGCAGCAACACTCCCCCATACTTTGCTCCATGTGAGGTCAGCAAACACACTCTTGTTTCCATCTCGCCTGTGTTTGTCACTGGATACGCCGCCTCGTCACAGGCGAATCTGCTATGTGTGTCTCAGTGGGAGAGCTGTGGGAGTTATGTGACCGTGGACCTCTCCTGTTACAAAACACAGACTGCAGCCGCACAACCTTGCTGATTCTAAATGTCACAGAGACTACAGGAGATGCTGACTCTCTCATGTCCAAGGTGGCTGTTCATCTAATTTTCAATTCAAGCTGGCAGGCTTGTAAACATTGAACAAAGTGCTGTCTGGCTGTGGTAGATTTGTAACTACAGCTGCATATTTGTAGGCAACAGGATGTTGACTCTGTGTTAAGGTTAATTAATAAACCACAATTTTGTGAAAGAGATGAGAAACATCGACATTATGCATCTCTAAAAGCCGGAAAAACATAAGAAAAAACAGCCAAAGCAGTTGAGGATTATATGCGTGTATTTTATTTAGCATTATGTCACTAATACATGCTTAATAGACTCGCTGTTCTGATTCTACCACAGGTATCCACTGCCCCCGCTCAGTCAGATTCAGATTAGCTTAGAGTGTCAGAGATGGCTGTTGACTCAACAGGATTTATTTTGTTGTTACAAGATAGCATGAAGCCAAGCAGATGAGCTACATCAGTGAGCCACTGATGCAGACACGAAAGCGGTGCTCGGCCTGAACCAAAGAAGTATGTGACACTTTTATATCTAGGTCTTTGTAATAAGGGTTTGTTCATACACAATAACTCACAGATAGAGACCAGATACCTAAAAGATTTGATGCTTTTATAGACAAGCAGTGACATTTCAAAATCAAAGTAGTCCAGTGTACTGGGGTAAAGAGCTCAGCTTCATCTGTCCCAGTAACAACTCTCATAACTCAAATGCTATTTTGAACAGTCCTGGACACAAATACACCAGTCCAGTACCTGAAACATAATCATGACATCTGTAATACAGTAAATGCTCTGGAGTAGAGGTCATTTTCAGGAGACTCCACAGTAGCCTGAAAAAAGCACAGCTCTGCCCTCTACAGGCCGGGCTGCAGAAACAGGGCAGCTGAGCCCACAAGGCATGAATGACATGAATCACACTCTACAGCCTGCTTTCCATGAATAGAAAACTATACAAGTACAAAAATAAACATAAAAACAGTCAAACAAAGCATGTGGAGCTGATTAGGTAAAGACACCAATTTATGGAATATCTCATAGGCTACATATGAATATCTGACATGCAGGAAATACATATAATACACAATATAACTTATATAAAACCTTTTTATACATGACTTTTTTTTTTTTACATCTTTCTCTGATTCTTTAAGTTACATATTGTGTGAAATATAGTGTGTTTTTTAAAATCCTTCACTTTGTAAGCGAATGGGCTGAACATGTAACACACACTGATCACCACTAGAGGGTAGCAAATAAATGTTAATACAATGATCTGTCGCTGCGCAAATGCAACATTCAGCTATTACACATTGTTACTTCATACTCTCTCAGTAGTCTACATAGTACAGTAAGTCTGTGAAATGAAAATGACAAGAACAATTTATAGGGTTTTTTAAAATGTTTTATTTGTTTTTTCTGGTAGTTGACATAAACATTCCACTTAAACTGCTGAAAAACAACAGGATGTCACTGAAATATATGTGGTGGAGGTAAGAAGCTGCAGGGAAACCAGTAAAACAACATGTAACATATCTCATAGATGTTTGGTGTACTGTATAATCTGATCTATTGATTTGTATTACAGTAAGTGCACTATGCGTATTTGATTGTGTTATAGTGCTGTGTCATAGTAAGTGCTCCTGAAGAGCTTTACTGAACCTGCTGCTTGGGAGACTGAGTGCAATTTCATCATAGTCTCCTCATCCATCTTCTGTGCACAAGCTGTCAAACAGTTACAACTGGACAAAACAATGAACTGCTGACTAGAAATGTGTTTCCCCCTTCTGTCCAGAACTTAAAATGGTTTCACTATTCCTCAACTTTCCATATTTTTTCATATTTCAAGTACATTTACAAGTCATTAAACCTGATCCACCATTATATCACCACATGTTTATGATTAGATGCACACACATTTGTGTTAATTGTAATAACGGCAGATTTGTGGTAACTATGGGTGTCATTTACAGTGGTGACTCTAGGGACAAGTACCCACCACTTGTTTTAAGCCCCAACTGTTAAAAATGTTCTGAGAAAAAGCTTGCACCAAGAAGTTTTAAAGCAGAATTAGGCAAATTTTCAACTTTCCCACCTCGCACCATTTCTTTAGCAACACGGCTACAGCTAGCAGCCAGGCTACTGTCCAAAGCCAAAAACCAACTGCAAGAATCCCAATTTGACTGAGAAGGCCTGAGGTGGAGTAAAACACCTGTTGTAATAATAAGTAGGCAGGTTTTGTTACTTACTGATCCAGTAGAAAGAAGTCAATTTTGAACCATCTTGAGTTCTGCTGGTAAGTGGGGACACATACAGCATCAGCAGAGTAACGGACTTTGACACAACACCGCCGCTCTCCATTGAGTGAATACCCATCCTTTCACTCTTATTTTACCTCAGTTTCTATCACACTGCCTCCTTCATCAGAGTTATTTTTTATTCCAGTTGTTTCACCGTTACCGGAAAAATCGAGCCTTTTCAGACACAATGTCATAGTGAAAGTTGTGGAGATGATGCATATGGGTGACCTTTATTTGGTTATTGTGTGTTTCATGCTTAGGATTTTCATACTGTTGACTCTGTAATAGACTAAGCCATGCCCTGCTGATGCACCATAATGCATAAGTGTTTCCCGCCTACACTAAACCTCAGTCATACTGATCATCAAACATGTGATTATTTTCTTTTTATAGCCAGTCTAACTGGTTTGGCAGCATTCGTGGAGTTACACCATTCTCTATTTTGGACTGGAACCTGAGAGCACACACGTTTGCAAATTAAGCATTGTTCTTGAAAGAACAGGAGAAAACAAGACTACTATTATGGACTGTATACAGTATGTTTGATCCCAGAGAGGGAAATTGTAAACTATTAATACTTTGTCTGATGAAGCAGATAATCGGGTGCGAGATAATAGAAAGTGTTGTTGAATGCATAAATCGTCACAAATGTTGCTTCTTTCGATCATTACTTTTTGTAACTGAATAAAATGACAGTATTTGTCAGTTATTACTTCGACCGGCGGCAGAGTAAAAAGATACATAATTACATTTCCACAAATCTCATTTTGTACCATTTCATGTGTTTGTGGTGCTGAAAACACAACAGCCTATTCTTAAGCTGTGTGGTAAATCACACAAGACAGTAGTGTATGTGCAGAAGCGGACATAATGGCCATCAACAGACTGAAGGAAGTGTAACATGGTGATTATAAACCTCCTCTCTCCAATTCTTTCCGAATAGTCCCTCCATTGAGTCAGTACCAAGCAGCAGCCTCCTCCTGCCATCCCATGGAAGGGAAGGAGGACCAGTGCCAGTCTTGTACCTAGTCTACAATCCCTCAATGGGCCTTTGTGGATGCTGCCATCCTTCCCCCCCGGACAACCCCCGGCAGCCCATTCAGGAGTGTCACATGGCACTCCCACTCTGCGCCCATCTCACAATGCAGCCCCTGTCATTCGCACCTCATTGACATGCGCTCATAGTGATGTGCATTGGGGAATGGTCGTGCTCCTCCACTAGTTTCAAAGGGAATGAAGTGCCGGGCTGGGTGGCCAAAGTGTGGCTTCCTGGATACGGTATTCATATTTCTTAGGAGGAAGTGCTCGAATGTGTGTGTGTTGGGAGCTGGCAGTGAGTTTCAGCAAATGTGTCACACCAACCTCCCACACCTTCAACTGTCAGTTACCATGAGAAAATGTTTGATGTTATAAATGTTCACCACACGATGCTGCTCACATCATATCTTACAATAAAGGATGGAAGTCAGATGAATCTTAGTGCAAGGCTATTGTGTGGAAACTGTCACCTTTCATATGAGAGATAAAGTAAAAGAAGGATGGCATTGATCAGGAATGAAGACCCTGGTTCCAGATCTCCATTTCACCATCCACATCTAGGGAATCGATCGTTATCCCAAAGACTGGGTTGGTGACTACGGGTCACTCTGGAACAGAAACTTTGAAAACTTATTCTTTGAAAACTAAAATTCCAGTTTTTCTGGGCTCATTGCTTGTTTAAATGTTTTCTGTCATTGTTCTGGTATTCTGGTTATGATGTCTGTGTACTTGCATAATATTGTCTCATGGTTTGTTTGTCAGCAGGATTACACAACACCTACTGAATGCATTTCCATGAACTTAGAAGGAGGATGGGTCTCAGTGCTACAGGGTGTCACTTTCTGTAACATTGCGAGATAAGGTGTTTTTCAACAGTTTTGTTAATTTCTCAGGGAATAATGTGAGAATCTTAATGAAAAAAAAGTTTAGTTGGCTGCTATCTATGAGTGAGTACAATTTGATGTGGATAAAGGGGCCTGCTGGGCCTGGGTGGAGGTATGCACTCTACTGAGTGCCATTCTTGTTCTTCTCTTCTAGTATTTTATTTACTGATTTTGGTATTTGCATTTTGTTGTTTTAATTGTCTTTTAACTTATCTGTACAGTATTTTATTTGTACAACCTTGTTAAGAAAGGTGTTATCTAAATAAAGATTATTATCATTATTATTATTATCATTATTATTATGAAATGTGTGAGAATTGAAGATTTCCCATGCCCACTTAACAACAATTGAAATATAATTTCAACAGCAAACAGGTCAAAAGTTGTAGTTATTATTGATATATGTCTTTAATAGGATTTCTACTTCTAGAGAGTGCTCAGTCAATCAGACGAGTACAGCTCTCTCTTGAACAATCAGAGGTGAGCTTGCAGCTCACAGCCTCCTGCCTCTTTCTGGTAATCTTGTTATATGAGAGCCGATAAATGATACTGAGTCTTTGTGGGCCAGGCAACATGGATTACTCCATCGTCAGCCTTTCAAAGCTGAGATAACTGTTTATGTTTAGGTGTTTAATCTAATGTGGACTCAATGGAATTATCTAATCTAGTCGCAAATCTAGTATTTTTCATACCTAATAACACAGAAGGAGGGGCAAATTATTGGCTGATATACAGTGGCTCTCTCTGCATTGTAGTACAGCACAGAGATGGGACGATTAAGAGCTGATTGTGGCTTAATGTCAAATGTCAACATTCAACTTCAAACTCTCTTGGTCCCTTAGTGGCAACAGAAATCATAAATTAGTCATTGATGGTGTCTGAATTGCCATCTAAAAACAAAACAAACAAACTCTAAACCTCAATGTCAGATTATTTCACATTTGGGAATACATTGTTTATCTTTGTCGTAAGCTTATTTTGTTCCATCCCCACACATGACATGTTCCAGAACAAATCGACCGTGCCTCTATTGTACAGTAAATGACAAAATCACATGAGGAAAAAACACCCCTAAAAATAGCCATGACGTCCAAAAAGATTTCATGAAGCAATTTTGAGTTGATTACTGTCATTTGTGTGACTGTCTTTCTCAGCCTTCCCCACCCCTTACAGAAAGAGTGGAGAATCACCATCATCGTCATTGAGAAAGAACCAACAGTTCACTACAGCAGGCAGACATGAATAAACACTGCTCCCTGCTATTGTAACAACTACCCTCAAAAATAATAGTTAAATTAAGAACCAGTGGTGGTTCTCAATGGTGACGGATTTAACATTTGTCTTTTTTTGTTTGTTTGTTTGGTGCCTGAAAGAACACATACTAGTGTTTTTGAGATGGTTCTTAACAGTGTATGTCATTTTTTTATCATCATAAGCATCTTTAGCAGCACTTTAACTTTCTAGTACGGCATCCTTTAAAGGGTAACTTCGGGGTAAATTAATGGTTAACAATCATTTGCTTTCACAGGCTTTACACATCTGTTAGATCACACTAACCAACAGCATATGAAGTGACTTAAAGTTCCACCACGACCATTTATAACACTAAAATGCAGCTTACACATGAGGGCATGTATATCAATAAACAAACAAATAATAAGTTGATGCAGCACTCGACATGAGTAGCTGATACTGATAATACCTCTGTGCTTTTTTCATATGAAATATTTTGGATATGGAAAATGTATTTGCATTTGCATTTCTTTTTCACTTCGGTACAACTTTAACAGAAAGATCTGAGTACTTCTTCCACCAAATAACTGAAGCAGACTACACATTATAACCTATTCAAAATAAAAATATCACATTGTCATAAAACTATTGAAATATCAGACTGTGAAGATAAGTAATTATAAAGACTACACAGACAACAATCGTGTTAGCGACGTCATCACCCAAACCTGTAACTTAAACGTTAAACTGCTCCTGTATATTAGCAAACTCTCCTTTCACATAACTGCAGTTGTCAATATGACCAGATTTATTGTGATTTTTAATCTTTTTTTAGAACCTTTTCTGTACCGAGACGGCGGCCATGTTGGTGTTGGAGACGTGTGAGAGTGACGATGTAGTTCACTGACCGGTTTAACACAAAACTAGATGATATTTTACTTCAATTACGACAAACAGCGACTTCCTTGACTTGACAGCTACTTTGGAGTCCAACGAGAAGTTTTTAAAAAAAACTTGGCGGCGGTCATGGATTAAAATACTCTGTCTAAAGTCCTGAGGCGCGGAGTCAGACAACGCTTGTGTATGCAGGGACCACTTCGTGAAACAAGACGGCAGTCATTCGGCGTTGCTTTCGATCCGATTGTCGTTGACGCAGCCACACACAAAATAGTTATAAGCCTCGGGACTTGCGTTGTACGCCTTCATTTGGCTAGCCGTGTAGTACATTATGAAGTCTGCAGGACTAAGTAATTTGTGATCTCGATCGCCTCCACGCCAGACGAACCGGTCAAACCATGGGGAAAAAAATGGGATCACGTCCCAATGTGTCTAGACATGTTCTGCTGATACCTGCAGGTCCATCTGAGGCTTTAGCGTACTCACTTTCCTCCATTGTTCTTCACTTCCTGTCCGCCCCATCTGACTTTTGCAGGTCAACAAGCTATAGACTATCACTGACTGATTAGAGCTGCAGTTTTTTTTTGGAGACAAATGTGAATAAAAGCTCAGCTGAATTTCTTTAAGCTTCAGCTGACTAATAAACTGGAGACAGTCTGATCTCATCTCACCACTGAGGAACCAGCATTGGTTCCTACTTGAACCATTATTTGGTTCAGGCTCACTTTGCAATCAGCTACGTGACCATGTGCAGCATCCCCTCCTCCTCCTCCCTCCCTCCCTCCCTCCTCCCTCCTCCTCCCCCTCTCTCTCTCAGCATCACACCCCTCGTACACGCTGTCCTCAAAACCTCCAGCGGCACTATACGCGTCGGTCTGTGTGTGCTGAGCCGTCAGGGAGGAGGAGGAGGTGCGATCTAGCTTCTGGTGGTAGTGGGCTAGTAAACGTTTGCGAGCGAGACGTGCAGGTCGTCATTACAGCGATTCCCACCGCCAACGACGAGGTTGTTTTGGGGGGAAATCACGACGAGAAAGCCCATCGCAGGACCCCCCCCACCACCACCACCACGCACACACCTCAACGACATACACTCATCCTTTAATTACCGCCGCGGAGACCCAGCGAGGCTTCCCGTTAACCACAGCCGCCACCAACGTCAACATCACGGGTAAGGGGGGGCTGTGTGATGACTGGGTCGCCCTGCAGCGGTGCTTTGGTTATGTTGAGATAAGGCAGTTCTCGTCGCCAGGACAAGTCTTCGCTTTCAGTTTGGGTCGGTTTGTCGCCTTTTCTTCTTCTTCTTTTTTTTTTTTTTTTTTTAAATTTTTTTAATAAAGCCTTCCAGCACCCCGAGTGTGTGTGAAGAAACACGCAACAGAAGAGCACAGCTACTACCTACTGGGGCTGAGGGACTCGCTGGTGAGTGAACGGTCCTCTTTCTCAACCCCTCACGTTGTGTTAGCTGCTAACTGTGGACTGTTAATGCTGAACTTCGTAACAATCATTGTCACAGTACGAGTTCATTATCAATGAAACGCACGGTTTGTTTACTAGTTCAGCATGCGAGTGATTATATAATGCCATGCAAGACTTTTTCTGGGAAACGTGCTAATGTTTACGCCTTGACTTAAAGCTGTTTAACATCATTTATTTGGTTAAATTTGGACTTGACGGCGGCTCTGGGTTAACGTTAAGTGACGCTATGTCATTTGTAGCTAGGTTAGCGCTGCTAGTTAGCTAGCGAGCCTACGCCCAGTTATCCCCTGTCCTGCGATAAGCTGTAACCACACCGAGGATTGACTAGCTACAAGCACGAAGAGCCCGGCATGCCGTCATGTAAATAACACTGTGTGAAAACCATTTAAAGTTAGCTCTCAAAGCGCCCAGTGACTGGCTTAATGATGTCCTATCACCGTGACAATCGCACATTTTTCGCTTATTATCGTCATGTCAGTGCTTCACAGTGACGTGCACTGATAGTGGTTTAAACCTCAACTCCACTCCATTATCCAGACAGTGATGACCCTGGTGAAAACGCATGGCAGGGGAAAACAGTAAGGCTTTTCTCTGTGTTTCCGTCAACACTGACAGCATTGTTTGGGCTGTGCACGCCTGAGCTATAACACGCTAATCCTCCGTGGGCATGGTTGGCAGCGGTGCAAGTATGACACTGTATGGGCTGTATGTGAAGCCTTTGCCCTCCTCACTTTGCCTTAAGAGAAAGGTATATGCGTAGAAAAATGAGTGCTTATGATCTCCCATCTGATTAAGTGCTGCATGAGATGCAATTAGTGTTTGTGAATCATGCAGATATTATGTTCGTATTTTTTTTTTGCTGTCAAATTAGTCATGTTAGTGGTCTGCAAAGCTGTCACGATACCAGAATGTTAGATTTTGACATAATACCAGTGTAAGAAAAAACACTTGATTACCTCTTCTGACACAACAAACACATCTCGGTACATTTGTAGTAATGTTAATATCTGTGCAACTATCTATTTTATAGTTTTTGTACTTCTGATACTATCGAAGAAGGATATCATATTGCTTTAAGTACCAATACTTTTGACTAGGGCTAGACCGATATGCCATTTTCAGGGTCGATACTGATTATTACCAATTATTACTGATTAAACCGATATTTGGGACCAATATTTATTTGCAGTAAAGTGTCAAAATTTCAAAAAACAGTGATGGAATAAACCAAAGTACGATTTACTTAAGTACTGTTCTTAAGTACAATTTCCAGGTACTTGAGTATTTCCGTTTTCTGCTACTTTATACTTTCTCTCCACTACATTTAGTTACTAGTTACTTTCCAGATTCAGATTATTCAGTATTTATAGGATATTAATTGTGACGTGTTACCAATCAGATATTGTTGTGGGCGGGACATTGTGTGAGAGGATGTTTCATCAGAGCCAAAGTAGCACATTTTTAAATGAGTTATTTTATCGGCAATGTCACAGAAAAATCACTGATACTGATAATTGGAAAATGCTGAATATCGGCTGTGGCCATGGCCGATAATCGGTCTTCCCCTACTTTTGACAACCTCAGTAATCTGTAGACAGAATATATTAAATCTCAACATACTTTTTACCCCTCTTTTGCCATTCAATAGTCTAAGCATCACTCTTGTTATATGTTGCAGTTGCCTCAGAAGGCTTTACATCTGTATGATTTGCTTTCCTTAAAAGGTTATGCTAAAGAATTGTGATAGATGGTGACCTGCATCAAAAGTTCAAATTGATTAAACCTTATATGCACTGACCTTTTGGTGATACCATGAGTGTGCATCTTGTCCAGAGTGGAGACTAAATTGATTGGCACTGTCAGTGAACTCGCTGACTGTGCTCCTTCAGAAGCAAGTAGTATTGTAACTGAACCATGCAGTCCTGATGGTGCAAAAGCATGAATACATTTCTGTATAGTGACTTCTTATTGTGAAAGCATGAAGTCAAGTAATCAGTGTCCCAAAAAACTCTCTGTCTAAAATCTGTGGACAGAATAATTTTTTGTCTTCCTCCACGTTGTATCTAATTTAGGTCATTTGACTGACTACAACCTTGCACCACTGCAGGTAATGGGACAATGAACTTTCCGAAAGTTCAAATTTGATAAACCTTATGTGCGCTGACCTCTGAGAGCGATGCCTCTACAGATTACAGATTGCAACTTTACCTAGCTGAATGCCATATTTAGGTGTACAACACAAGTCCTGAGGGGCTTGATTTGAGACAGTGTTGGCAGAGTTCAGACATGCTTTACAAGGAGCCTTGGCACTCACTTAGGGCTGGAGGGGTTAAACATTGCACTGCACTTTGCGTTAAACAAATGTGAAAGCTTGCTAGTATTAGCATTACTGGTTCTTAAATACATTAAGCTCTTCTCAGCAGCTTTCAGGCATTCATGTTTGGAGACTATTATGTGTTTAAGCAGTTTCAGAAACGATATCAGTAAGGCAGGAAAAATGAAAGATAAACAGACAGAAACATCTGCCAAAGAATCAACTCAGTCAATATGTCAAAGCAGGCAGCAAACGGATTTATATATGACCTGCAGGCATAAGCTACTTTACAGTTGTAGGCCTAAGGAGAAATGAATACGGTACACAATATTACAGAACACTTAATCATCTGGCCTACAGCTTGTATTACTTTGTGCTGCCAAAGAAGAATCGGGTATCTGTTTTCACAGCTGTTGATTTCCCTAGTATTATATGGACCATCTATCTAGCAATATTAGTAAATCATTTAGCATGATGTTGCTTCCCTAGAGGTAATCCCAGAAAATATTTTCATTTTCAGTTAAAGGCAAACAATGAATTACATCATTATTAAAATAGCTCATTTACCTATGACTAGTGCAACTTGATCCTTAAGAAAACAATTGTAGGCGGTACCTTCCTTCATTTACATATACAGAGTGAGGGTTTTTCCCCCTGAAGGGATTGTGTAGGTGCTACTAGGCTACAGTCACTGTAAGGTTTTAATGCTAATACAAGTTGTGTAATTTTCCACGTAAGAGGAAATGAGCATTACTGGACATTCATGAAGTGTAGGGAACTTACTGGAGGGCCTCACATTCAAGGCAAAGGTTAAATAGTCAAATACCACATTAAATAACAGATGTAAGGCAGACTTGTGATTCCTTTAAACACGTTTAGCCAGTCCATCACATTTTAAATACACGTTTCTCTCCCCGGAGAAAATACAAGCTTGACTGCTGCAGAATTTGAGACGTGGGTGATCAAGAGACATCCTTCAGTCTCCTCCAGTCTCCTTCAGTATCTGCAGTGCTCACATATAATGAAGGTACAATATGCACAATTAGTAAGAGCGGGAAAGGACCTATGGGGATTTTTTTTCAATGTAACCCAGTATTGCCTTATGCTCTTGTAATTGCTGGCTGAATGTGACTTGTAGAAGCATGTAATCATCTGAAAATATATTTATATTTACTTATGTTAATTTAATAAAATAAAAAAGGATAACGGGTAGTATAAGTGGGACAAGAAAGTATGGAGAGATAGGTTCAAAGAAGACAGGAGCAAGAGGAAAGAGGCACAGTAGATGGACGGGAGAGAGCAGGAGGAGAGGCAAGACCAACCACAGGAGAAAGGCTGTCTGGACAGGTCTTGAAGCATTTTATTAAATGTAAGTTGACACCTACAGCTGTGTACAAATATGTGTCTGAAGCCCTTTTTGTGTCAGTGGACGTGGTAAATATCTTATAGCAATATGAAGGGAGAAACACTTTAACAACCAAGTACCAAAGGCTTAATTTGAAACAGTATTGGCAGCGACGCTTTGCAATCTTAGCATTAGCACTTACCTGATCTTGAACTGGAGTGGTTAAACATTTCACTGCAATATGTGGAGCACAAATGTGAATGCCTGCTAGTATTATGTGCTCTTAAACACATGAAGCTCTTCTTTGCAGCCATCAAGCATTTATTTTGGAGACTGTCATGCTTAAGGCATTTCAGGCACCATGTCAATAAGGCAGGGGCACAAGAATACAAGTAGATTGCCCAGAGAAACGGCTGAGTGCTATTGTGTATATTCGTATTGACACTCCAACATCAGAGAACACAGCAGGTCCTTTGTATAGGTTGCAATGTCTTTTTTGTCAGTATGTGGGGGACAGCTTTGTTTGAGGTAAATGCCAGCAGAGAGTCGTCCATGAAGCCTGCATGTGCATTTCATGTTGATAAATAACTGACCCCCTTTCGTCTTATATAGTTAGTCTATGTATCAAGTTCTTGGCAGAGTTTTGGATATTTTTGTGTGTTTTTTTTTGTTACTCTTATGTTATTTGTTACTCTTATGTTATTTGTTTGTTACTCTTTGTTATTATTATCACAAATGCTGTAATTCTTGGCCTCAAGCACAAGGAACTTGGCCAACTTTAACACTAGTTTCTTAAATAGATTGACCAAAGTAATGGAACACTGAGTGCACATACAAAGTTGGTCTTAATAGAATATTTTAGATTTAGTTACAGTTTGTTACTTGAAACCTTTTGTTTTTTCTGTTTTGTCTCTGTATTTGTTTATTTCCTGCAGGTCAGTAGTTCATGACCCCAAGTTATCTGACATGACTTGCAATGGGTTGAGGTTGTTTTCTTGTTTAAACTTGACTTACTCACTCTCACATGACTACAGGTTTTATTTATAGTGGCCGTGACCCTGCACTTAGCAGAGCAAGTCTCATGTTTCTTTGAGGAAGGTAGCTATGTACATTTCATAGTATAAGGCTTGGTACAAGTTGAATATCATCTTTTTTCAGCGATTGTGTTTGAAAAGTGTATTTAGGGCCCGAGCAGGGAACCTGCGAGGTCCCTATTGTTTTTCGAATGATTATTATTATTATTATTATTATTATTATTATTATTTTATTCCTTCGTCCAAAATGATCGCATTTTTCACTGCCTGAATGTGAATGAAAACTCGATTTTATTTGGCAAAGTCATTAGGCTTCGTGAAAAATTTTATAATCTGTTGTCGTTGTGAATTTCCACCACTACGTGGCGCTACAATCAAGAAAAGTGCGTTTTGCCTAATAACTCCCACATACTTTGTCGCACATTCAAAAACCTTATATCCACGCGTTCAGTGAATCTTGCTGAATCTCCTGATATAGGCCAGGCCCATTTTTGCCTATCATTTTTTTTCACTAGCTCGCAAATGTCGCAAACCTACTTTTTCGAACTCCTCCCAGGCAATTTCACCAATTTGCTCCAAACTTTGAACACAGCATCAGGGGACCCTCCTGACAAAAACTTATTAAAAGAATTTTGATATTCCAAAGAAGACTCAAGTTATTAAATAACAACTTCCTGCAGATTTCGTTCCAAACAGGAAGTGTTGCATATCTCCACATTGGTTTGTCCAAATGACGTCAAACTCAGGATCCTACTTCCTCATGAGGCCCTAAGGCTCTGTGCTAAATTTTGGTTGATGACCACTAGGTGGCGCTCTTTAAATTGAACTATTTTATATCTCGACATCGGTTGGTCGGATTAACACAAAACTTGGTACACTCATTGCCAATGGCCTCCTGAGGACAGCTGACAAAGGTGTTACCGATCTGACACTAGGTGGCGCATTGGCGGCAGTTTCTTTTTAGATTTGGCACTGTGCCCACACCATAACACTTATGGATATGAAATTGACAGGGGTGGTATAGACCGGCCCCTGTAACTCACACACCAAAAATGACCAGCAGGTGGCGCTATCATCAACACAAACCGTTTTTGCCTAATAACTCCCACATACTTTGTCGCACATTCAAAAACCTTATATCCACGCGTTCAGTGAATGTTGCTGAATCTCCTGATATAGGCCACGCCCATTTGCGCCTAGCGTTTTTTTTCGCTAGCTCACGAAATGTCGCAAACCTACTTTTTCGAACTCCTCCCAGGCAATTTCACCGATTTTCACCAAACTTTGCACACAGCATCAGTGGACCCTTCTGGCAAAAAGTTATTAAAAGAATTTTGATACGCCAAAGAATACTCAAGTTATTAAATAACAACTTCCTGTGGATTCGGGTCAAAACAGGAAGTGTTGCATATCTCCACATTGGTGTGTCCAAATGACGTGAAACTCAGGACACTACTTCCCCATGAGCCCCTAAGGCTCTGTGCAAAATCTTGGCCCATGACCACTAGGTGGCGCTATTTAAATTGAAGTATTTTATATCTCGACATCGGTTGGTCAGATTAACACGAAACTTGGTACACTGATTGCCAATGGCCTCCTGGAAAGCTGACGAAGGTGTTACCGATCTGACACTAGGTGGCGCTCTGGTGGCAGTTTCATTTTATAATTGGCACTGTGCCCACACCATAACACTTATGGATATGAAACTGATTGGGGTGGTATAGACCAGCCCCTGTAACTCACACACCAAATATCACCAGCAGGTGGCGCTATTATCAACACAAAACCACTTTTGGGCTATCAATTAAGACATGCCCGCACAATAACGGGGCAATGGGTCCGGGTAAGGAGCACGCCCCGACAGCAGCACGGCCCGACCCGCGTGGCCTGCGAGGGCCCGTTCATCGCTGCTTGCAGCTTTAATTTCAAATTTAATATCTCAGTTCATTACTTTAAAGGGGTGTGTGTGTGGCTACTAGATAAACCTATTTAAGAGTCAACAGTCTACAAAAATAGATTAAGATAAAGTAGAAAAGAAAGTAAAACTAAGACAGTCAAATGGCTTCAGTTGATGAGGTGACATGGTATACTACAAGCAGAAACAAACCCTCCAGAACTGGCACTAGATACAGGGAGACAAGAGTGCTATGAGACAGCTGTGTGTGTCAGTTCCTCTTGTTTGTGTCAGCTTGTGTTACTATCGGAGTCCAATGAGGAATGATGGGCTTTAAGGGAAGGGAGAGAGAAAGCAAAGCAAACGTTTTCAGTTTGCTTCCATTTAGATAATTTTGGTTGATGATTGAACCTATCTTCTCCCCTAGTCAAATCAAATACGAGATATTAAGAGGTTCGGTACTCAGTTTGCCGTTGAGCTCTCAGCCATTAGTAAAGACATGCAGTTTTGCTCCCAGCCATTATTCAAGTAATGCAGTTCAGCCCCTAGCCATTAGTGAAGCATAGAATTGATCTCCCAGCTTACACTATGTTTTGAATCCTTCATTCCTTTCCTACTTTTTCAACTATTTATACTCTTTTAAACTTTTATTTACTCATTCATACTTTAAATCACAAATTCAATTTGAACTGCATTCAAGTTGAAATTCAATTCAACCCTTTTGTTCCATGTCTTTCATACAATATGAGTTTTATTCAACTTTTAAGTGCCATGCATGTGAATTAGACCCTTTCTCACTCTTGCAACTCTTCATTCTCCTTTAGTAATACCACTACATACAATGTTATAACTTGAGGCTGAGGTAAGTTGATGGACTTGAATATTTCTGTTATATCAAATGAATAATACAAAAGAAAACATGTCATTATATGGATGAATAATCACCCTTTTAGGATGTGGTCACAGATTGTGAGTTACTGGTCAGACATAGCTAGTAGTTGGTCAAAATCTATACTTTAGTTTTGACTATATTTAGGCCTACAGTGGAGGAATAGATTAGGGTTTATCTGGACCTTATACTGTATTCCATAACAGTGTGGTTCTTTGTAAATCCCTGCTTGATAACATCAGCATTCGATGCTTGCAGTAATGTCAGATTGCATGTATGAAGTGACAAGACACTGAGCATTTGTTGCATTAGAAATGAGAAATTATGACTGCCAAGGTTTGATATATGCTTGTGGTGTTTGGTGGTACGTGTAGTGGCATTAGATGTAAAGCCAGTAATTGGAATTCTATCAGCAGCCGACATTAGGTTGACCTTGTCAGCTCCACTCAAGTCCTGTGCCTCCCACATCTCCATAACTGGAGTTATAGTTACAGCGACCTACTTACTGTAGAACTTGGCCCAACTTTGGAAAAACAAGCTTTTTATAATGCATATTTCAGGGCTTCAAGTGGAAACACAGTTGGCCACTTTCATAAGTAATGGGGTGTGTGATCATTAATGTCATCGTCTTCATTCCTCCCAGGAAGTAACATAATAAAACTCTGCGCATTGTCTTTGAGTTTAAACAGAGAAAGGACCTTTTTTAAAGCTTTCTACACACATCAGTCATGGTTGTATCCTAGGTTTGGATGGTGTATGCTTTCTGACTGATCGGTTTACCTCCTCTCTGGCTAAAAGGACGATTTAACAAGCCACTCTTGTCATAAAACATTAAAACTAGGAGCCATTATGTTTTGATGGATGGTCAGATATCTAAATGGCCAGTGCCCCATGATTTACCCTGCTCATATTGTTGAAAATGTGGTATGTTTGTTCAGTATCATCATGAATGTGGGCATTTCATTTACCACAGCCAGCACATTTTGAAGAGTCCCTTGCTCTGCCTCTGAGGCCCTAGTGTTTGTTGCTGCCCTTTGGCATATTAAGTTTCAGATGTGCAAATCTCACGGCTGGCCGTGGCTGCTAGTGGAAATTTCCACTTCTCGTTTGGACAGCATCTTGTGAATATGATGATGTGGGCTCATGACATGAATCTCCTGAACCGAGTTAAGGTTTTGGGGTTGTTTTTAAAGGGAATTTGATGTGATAAAAAGGAAAGATTTACAAAAAAAACAATTAAAGGTAACAAAGGAAAAAGGCACATTAAAGGTACATTAAATTCCTCTCTTTTGGTTAAGGATTTGGCAACCTTAACCTTGGAACAAAACAAATGGTAGTCAGCAGTTGCATGAGACTTATTTTTCCACATGACAAATGTGAAATGTCATGGGTCCAAAGTCCATTATCTGTCCATGTGAGGTATCTACAAATGGTTCAGCCTCTATTGATTATGAATACGGGTATAGAAGAGGACTGGGGAGGGTGGGAAGAGTGGCTTGTTCATCAGGTTTGATTAAGCTCTACAGTCATCACATAGTATGATGAATTATTTACTGGCTGAGCAAGAAGAAAAGGGAGGGTTCTTTGGTCAGATGTATAAACGTGATTGTGGTTAAGTTAGTGCATTTCCCTGGTAAGGGATCAATAATATCTTCACTAAGTTTGCTTGTGTATCTGAATGGATGCAGACTGAAGAATAATTTTGTTTGTTTGGCTAAATGGTTACTAGCTAACCAGTAGTAGTGAAATGGTAAAAAAAAACAAACAAACAAATGGTTTGGGCCATATGACAGAGGTTTTATTAGGTAAGGACAATATATGGTTGTCTAACATGGTTTAATGTGTCTGAAGAAAATTTAGCTTTCTCTATGTGCAACATTACTAACTCCTATCTGCTCATCATTGAAAACTGAATAACATTTTGATAAATATTTTGATATCAATCTTTAAAACTGGTATCACATGAAAATATCAAGCTGAACTGTGATGTGATACATTTTGAAATTGGTTTAAAGAAGTCAGTGTACTTGTTTGACATGGCAAAGTTCACAATGAAACTATGTTGTTACCCAAATAAGTGATGACTCATTGGCCTAGAAGAGATAGTCCTTCAGAGAGTATTTGAGGTAGGATGGTTAATTAACACTCAGAAGAATTGGCTGGTAATAGTGAAACTACTAGTCGACAGAGGGAAAGGTTTCATGCTGAGGCAGTACTTTTGCTACACTTAGGGAGCGATGTTATTCCCAGGCACAGCTAAGAGTTCCCAGCTTAGCTCATGAAATAGCTTTATTCTATTAGATTTTCAATGGAAGCAAAGAGTATACTGTCTCGACTCCGAACCCTAACAGAATTTAGCTTTCATGTTACATTTTTTTTCAGTCCAACATACAAGGAAAGTGAACCTCTTGTCTAGATTTTTAATATTTTGGTTCATTTTCTTTATTGTTCCAATTTTCCTTTTTGTTTTGAGGAAAATTGAATTTTTTTTTTTTTTAATATAATTTAGGTGAACTGACACAAGGCTAACACAGAAGGTTAAAATATACAGTACATATTTTCTGTTCCATCATACCACAGGAAACCGTGCACAATGAATGTGATTCGCTCACTCACACTCATTTCCTATGAATGTAATGTACTGTGCGTGGTCTCGTTGCTGGTTATGTAATAGGGTGAGGCCATGTGAAAATGTCTGAGTGAGAGAGGCAGATGGTGGCAGAAATGGTGGGATGAAGAGAGCAGATGCAAATCACATCTGCCCTTTCCAAGCAGAAGACGTAGTTTGTTGCCAAGTCATCACATTCACTCTGAATGCTTTTTAGTCTCATCATTGGATTATCCTCTTTGTGAGATGCACACACAAGAACATCGTGCTTGTTACTGGTATACATCTCTAGTTCAGTTGTTGTGCAGTAGAGATAGCTCTGTCAGCATTGCCCCACTGTACATTCACATTTCACAACTAGTTTAAGGCCAATACCCAGTGAAGCATGCAAGTGTGGCTTTTGTCCTGAGTGGGCCCTTCAGTTTCAAAGAGGGAGAGGGGCAATGGGGTATTTTTAGATGCACAGGAAGCTATTTAGTTGCAGGAAGCATCAAGGAGGGAATTTAGGACCAAGTGTTGGACCTTGTGCCTAGACTGTGGAAAGTTTTTAAAGTCATGGCTGACATTTGCTTTTCTTTTTTTTTTTAATTCGACTGTAAGATTTGTTCAAATTTGTGGGAAACAGAGGTGTGTGGCAAATTAAAACCCAACATTGTTGTTGTCTTTGCAAGCTGTAGAGCCACTACCAGCTGCCAGAGGAGCTTCAACAGGCCTTGGCATAGACTACAAATCCGTTTAACTCTACTTGAAAGACTAACACTATTTTTCAAAAAGGTAATTCCTCATTAGGTGTTTTGATGATGGTGATCACACTCATCCAATCATTAGGTCATCTCCTGCGGCCTATAAGGAAGCAGTTGTACTTCTGTTTCTCCAGTCGCTCAGTCACATTTTTCCTTAAATTTGTGTGTATGCTGAATTGTATCTATATTGATTTCTGATTATTTCACAGCAGTTACTACAAGGAGGAAGAGGTTTAACTGTATTGCTCAATGACTGGTTGCATTATCATCCTTTTTTAGTGGTAGTTCAGCAGTACACGTTGGTTCATTTGTAACAGACCCCCTGAGTTTGACGATGCAACACCCCCAAAAGCGTGCTTCTGGTATGTGGGTTGTTTACTGCTAAGGGGTCCGATTTCTAGATTGCCTGATGAACGATCCACCATGATCCACAAGGTCAGTGAATCTTGATACTGTAGGGGTGTTGCACTGAGCAAAGGGGACAGCCTTAGAGCAGAAGACTGACTGAAAGTGGAACCTTTAAAATCTGTCATATGGTCTTACCTGCATTGAATTACATACTCACACCTCCTAAACTCCTGCCAGCAAAATGACACACGTCTGTCCTGTAGCTGTCCATAGAACTGTAAAGGTGGATTTATGCGTCTGCATTGGCCATTACAGCAGTTCTGATATAGCTCCCTTAGGCGCAGAAACTGAGTTATACTTGGGTGTAGTTGTTGATCCGTTGATTGTCATAGCACCACAGCTACTTTAGATGGATGATTCATAGATTATCAGGCCATGTCATGCATCCATTATACATATAGATTTAAATAAATTGTGATAGAGCAATGTTTGCAGAGGCTTGCCTTGTTTCAGTCTGTTTTTTGTGGTAATTTTTAAAGCTAAATGTTGATTGTTTAAATCATCAATCCAGAAGCCCCCAAGGAGTGAATTACCATAAATATTTATATGTTGAAGAAACAGAGCATGGACCACAAGTACATGACACATTAAAACACCTAAATCCCACCTACCTAGCTTGGTAACCAGCTAGCTATTGGGAAAGATGACGTCTGACATTTTATCTTTGCCTCTCCAACTGGTGGTAAACAGCTGACCATTAGCACAACACTAGACCTATTTAAATGACTGAACAAACTGCAGATGTGAACGATTATTCAGAGGTCTGGAACCAGGGTAGCCCCCTCTGGCTTTTGAAATGTAAACTACTTTCATGCATAATTAAAGTATCTATTGTTACGTCAGATTGATTGATGTCTTCATTATCGATAGTACACAGCTCACTATTTAAAACTGATATGCCAACAAAGAAGTGCTAAAAATGTCCACATCACAATGCGGAGTTGCTTTTACATGCATAGGAGTTAGCTGTTGGTAACCCCAGTGGCTAGAGGAATTGTAGCTGGCAGCTGGCAATAGAGATAATCAGTTGATGGTCAAAAGGAAAAGCAGTTTTTCTTTGTCTTTGGGGGTGGGGTTGTTGTAGCTGGACTACTACTAAGGCACCAGAAGAGTAAAGAGTGATGTGAAGGTTAAGAGTCAAAGAGTTAAGTAGGGATTGAGTTATGTTAGGAGCTTGTTTCAAGGGAGAAAAAGAGATGGCTATGTGAGAAACAAGTCAACCACTGAGAGGGCTCTCAAGGACAATTCAAGTAACTTCTCAAGGACTTCAGTTATAGATCTATAGACATTTCTGCTCTTCAGCATGAAGGCGCCACTTGGGTATGTGCACAGTGTGTTCACCACCAGGCAATCTTTATTTAAAGTAACTGGAGGAAAGTAAATGTGTCAGTGAGCTAACAAGAAGTTTGCTAGTTTCATTTCATTTGAGCTTAAACTATTTTGCGTTTTCTCTGTTTTGTGACCTTTTGACTTATATGGAATTATTTCAAATATATACGAGTTGACAAATCACACCTACCTAATCACACACTCTGAGGAATGGAATGTCAGCAAGTCAGTGTCATGTATTTCAGGAGGGGCTTGTTAGTTTGTATGAAAGGCATGTAGCTCCGCAGGATGATTGTGTGTTCAGATAAGCAAGAGGGAGGTTTTCTGGGCTGTGGAGGCAAAGACTAAGACAAAAGCAGGGCTTCAGTTTGGCATGGAGCCTTGAAGTTGGGCAAAGAATACCAAAATGACAATACTGCATGATTTATCTACAGCTGATTGTTAGCTGGCGAAATCAACAGCTAAAATGTTTGGAAATTGCACCTGCTTGAGTCATTATTTGATATAGATATGGTTGGGAATTGTGCGCACAACTATGGCTGAACAAATGATCATGACTACACCTGGACCTGAGGGGAGATGTTGCCTCTCCATCCAGAAGCCTCAGTTTATAGGCGTTTAATTTGATTACAGTTGAGTGTAAGTTCAGTACCTCTGTTTAGACTCTCCAGGCCCCAATACAATGTCCTGAAGACAAGAGCTGCGTATTAAACAAGTGTTCCTGTGTCAGTAATTCTCTCTCCTCATGGGGACTGTTGGATGAAGTTCTCATGGCAGTCCTGTTAGCTTGTGGGTGTAGTATCCTCTTGTTTGCCTTTTCATAAAGCCAGCACACTTGCTCCATCTCTTGTCTAAGCTATTTGTCCCATCAGGTGATGTATCCTAAATGCTGGACACAGTGTCCCAGCCACCATTTGAAACCCAAGGACATGATGATGCCGTCTTTTGGCTCTCACATCAGCAAAACATGCCAATGATATTTAGTGTGAGTGCATGCACACTGTGCTCAATTTGCCAACTTGTATATGTTTAACTTGCCTGACAACATATGGTGTAAAAAGGCAGTTGTTGAAATAAGATTATCTGGTAACATGGTGAGAATTTGAAACATGGAAAAAACACTTCAAGTTACAAATCCTGTCAACCCTGTTCTTTGATATCATGAGCCAGGTGTCACTGACACTGTCTAGTGGCTCCGCATTGAGGCGCCCATCATGACTGCCAATACTGTCTGGAGTAATGTTACATAGTGATATTGAGAGAGTGTTCCCCGTACTGACATACCAAAGTTATTTAATAAAGAGCAAGTTTTGGGGGCGCTGTTACATAAATATGGTGTAATCATGAGCAGGAGAGGATTGTTAATGGCCTCAGCAAAACCTTCAAAACTTTCCACTGTCCAGAGTGTGGAGGAATGAAGCTCTCTGTTTAGTGAAGAGGAGGGGCACAAGACACGGTTCCCAAAGGAGCAAAGTTATTCCTGTCCTCGCCTCCTCCTCTTCTCTGGGTAGGCGTAGACATGTCTGGTCTTGTCCCTTTGGTGTACTGAGTAAGAGAACTTGACCAATAGATCCTTGTTGGTGTGCTCTGGCTTTTTATGAATCAACTTTTCAGAAGGATGCTAACACAATATGAGCAAATAAATGTTAATATGTTGCATTTATAAACATTGTTTTCTTTTTATTTTTACTTCTTCGTTAGCAGTGCAACAGTATGTCTACTATTGACTTTCATGATAGAATTTGAGGTTTCGGCATCAGACAAATTTAAGCAAACCCTTTACCAGGAGAGTTCTGCTGTGTCTCGTAAATCAGCTGTGCAGGAATGGCCATTGGCTCATTACTGGAGGGAGGAGATAAAGGGGCGAAGTGCATATTTCTCCATGACCTACTGTGGCTTTGTATTGAATTACTCTAATATTTACAGTGTCTGTGTTTCTGGGAACCAAATCACCAATACTGAACCAGTTAACCTAGTTTAATAGAACAGGTGGACCAGCTGACATGGCATGCACAAACCATGTATGAATTAGAAATTGGAACAGCTTCATATATTGACATGTACTATGTCCAGCCCATATTATGTATGTTTGTTAATGTAAATTACATATATGTATTTGTATAAATGTTTAATATACAAACTATACATATAAGCATATATGATGAAATATATATTTATATATATGTGTGTGTATATATATATATATATATATATATATGAAATTATTATTTTAATGCGTCTATGGTTATTTCATATATGTAATGTTTCCCCACATAACCAAGGATGTAGGTAATAATCATATATTGCCTTATCTGTAACCTATATGGCAGTATCACTCTTGATAGAGGGCCATATACGTATGTTATATTACATTTCTGTATGGGTAATTAAAATGTTTTAGTGTGTAGAGGCAGGTAGAAGATAAACAGGGATGGATTTTTTTTCAAAAGTATTAAAAGTTCAGATCCAAATAGTGTGTTAATCATCTATAACCCTATCACATATGCTGTATTTCAAAAAAGTCTTCTGTTGTGTTATATATTGTTGTACAGTATTGGAGAACACAAACACACACACACGACCCAGAGTGGACTGACTTTGCATGCTGTCGCTCTTCCTCAAATGCCAATCCAGACAATTGACTTTAAGATAAACAACAATGTGAAAAAATGCTGTTGAGTCATGGTTCAGAATGACAACTCCCCAAAAAACATTAAAAGTAAGCAAATTGTGTTTTCAGAATACTGCCAACTGAGATCTGCCTCCTAAAACATGTTTCAAACAGTTCTGAACAGCTGTACTTCAAGACGTGGAAACCTTTTACAGGCTGATAAAGCCGAAGATAACATCAACATTTACAATAACACTAAACTGAAAATGAAACCCAGCCCTGAAATATGTTCCTGTAATACTGAAAGTGTACTTAAGTTAAGTTCCACTTTTTCTCTGTGTCATTTATTGCTGTCTCATTATTGGTTGAGTTTTTTTTTTTCTGTCAACATAGTGTATTTAAGGGTGTGTGTAAGTACTTATAGACTTACACATTTGTCATTTGTCTCTCTCTACCAGAATATCCATGAGCTCCGATTTCCCACACTACAGTTTCAGGATGCCAAATATAGGGTTCCAGAACCTTCCCCTTAACATCTACATTGTGGTGTTTGGGACAGCCATCTTTGTCTTCATCCTCAGCCTCCTCTTCTGCTGCTACTTAATAAGGTAAGACCCATGCAACCATTAGCTTTGGATTTGGCTCAGCTTACAATTTTTATCGTGTTTCACATTGTTTTGCTGTTTGAGTTTGTGGCAACAAGTGTCATACAGGGATCTCTTTGGTGAGGCAACATCATATATTCAATGGGGGCAACAAGTCAGTAATGTGGTGGTAGTGCAATACTCATACACAGCCACTTTCTAAAAAAAACAGGTTGTAAAACACAGAAATATGTATTTTTCAGCCTTTATTTCAGCCTCACACATTGATACCTCCATAAACATAACAGCACTGAAAGATTGCTGCAGTTTTATTTTAAAAGGATGTGGTGCGCTCTAGTTTTGCTTGTCCTACAAGGTCACATTTACACATTCAAATTAAAACGCAAATTCCAACCATTGTTGCTTATCATTTAAACAGATTTTAAATTTACATGTGAATTTACAAATCACGGTGCTTTGTTCAGGAAAGGCTTTGTGCAGCCTGAAGACCATGACAGCTTTGAACGTACTGTACCTCCTTTGACAAGCAGATTGTCAGAACCACCACTTATGTGAGACTTGAAAATTATAATGAGGACTGAATGTTGATTGTCCTCGGCTGTCATTATGCATCTTTCCTCATAACACCTCCTTGTACATTTCAGGTCATGTTGGCTCATGAATTATTTGTTCAGAAGTGCCCTCATGTACTTCACTGTAGCTGTATGTACAATGGCAACTTTATGTCTGGTAATCTTAAAATTAGAAAGACAGCCTTGAAGGCCAGTACTAAACTTGTGTGCACCCTGAACTTATGTTCTTGAAATCTATGCAAAATAATGAAATTAAATTTCTAATATTTGTGTAGATTCTATCCGACAAACTGTATGACACTTGTCACAAGGGCTTTTAGTTGCAGCTGAACCAAAAGGATGTCTTTTTTTTCCCTTTCAGAAATGTGTGATTTGTATGTCTTGCTAATAGTTATTTCACAGGAGGGCAAAATGTTTCAACAGCACAGTTTGGAGAAGGTAGCTATGATACCACAATTTGGTAACTTTAAAATCTAAATCTATACGAAAAATGGTAATATGCTGAGATCCAAAGCTGCTTGTCTACATTATTAAGATCATGGCACTTGGCGTCAAAGAAACTCTAACCCTTTTATCTTTTAGAGCCACGTCCTCACCAATTCCTACAATTACTCAATTACTATATTAGTATTCATTAAATTTGCCTTTGGATGTTTGAATATCTTATTTATAACCATTAATATTTACAGTGTTAAAGCTCCCTTCACGAGCATTTAGCCTTGAGTGTAATCCAGTAATTATTTCCCATAAAGGAAAGGTGGAGGTGGTTACCAGTCATTCCCTTGCCCCTCTTTTAAACCCCACTGGTGTAATCAAATTGTCCTGGCTGCTGTCGCTGCAAGGGGTTTTCTCCTGGCAGCGACAAACTGAACCCAAATAATGTCCGACATTTTTTATCTAAGACAGTGAGAAGCAGCAGTTTCCAACAAAATTCACCCCTCGCCTCCCTGTCATATCCTATCTTGCAGGGCAAATGGTAAGTAGGTTAACAACTACTCTGTTCCACCAATTCCTTATCTAACTCTAAAGTTACACTTTATGACTTTGATGCAGTACCATGATTCATCACTGAAAGTCAAGATAACCGGCGTTAAACACTGAAGGAAAAAAGAGCGATTTTGCTCCATACAAAGGCGTCTAAAGATGCAGTCTCCCAAAGAACTTGCTCAAAATAACTTAAATTATATGGACCATGATGCATGATGATTCTTGATAAAGGCCACCTTAACAGGGGAATCCTAGGGTTTCTGTGCAGTAGTTGTTTACATTGACAGTTGAACTAAGGGACCAAGGAATTTACGTTAGAGCTGACGTGTGACGAGTCATCATTCCAACAAAAATAAACATGCACACGTAGTTTGACACAAGGCAGACTCTCACAGAAATACTCAACCACCTCCATCAGTGAGTCTTCATTCCACACATGCATGTGTGAAATATGCAATGCAGTATACATTACAAGGAATGAAAAGTGTTTTTTGAGCAGGGGGTGTTTGTTAATGTAAGGGACAGGAGGCCTTGAATTCATGCACTTGGCCTAAAGAATTTTTGAATAAGCAATGTAAAGAAACTTGTTCAACACTACAATTTGTAACATTTATTCAATCTCATGAGTGTTCAGTGAAGTGACCCAATCATTTGGACATGCTTTACTACACTGCTCAAAAAAATTAAGGGAACACTTTAATCACACATCAGATCTTGATGAATAAATCATTCAAGCTGAAAATCTTTACTGATGTACTTTGTTTAATTTGTTGATAACAAAATGATGTAACAGTGGTCAATGGACACCAAAATCATCAACCTATTGAGGGCTGGATTCAAAATCACACGGAAAATCAAAATAAAAAATATAATTCACAGACCGATCCAACTTGCAGATTTTATCATGGCAACACATAATGTGACTCATTAGTATGTACGGCCCCAGAGTGCCTGTAAGCACTCCTGACAACGCCTGGGCATGCTCCTGATGAGTCGGCGGATGGTGTCCAGGGGCATCTCCTCCCAGACCTGGATCAGGGCATCAATGAGCTCCTGGACAGTCTTTGGCCATACTAAGTCGGATGCACCGATACATAACATCTCATAGTTGCTCAATTGGAATTACGTTTATGAGAGGGCCAGTACAAGTGCTTTTGCCTCTCCATTGCACCTGTTGTCACTTTCATTTGCACCAAAACAGGTGAAATTGATTCACAATCACTCGTGCTTCCTAAATGGACAGTTTGATATCCCTGAAGTTTAACTGACTTGGTGTTATACTGTGACGATTAAGTGTTCCCTTTTTTTGAGCAGTGTATAATCATGGCTGATGGACACATTTATGAGTTGCCCATTGACTACAGTCAAATTATGAGAATGATGATTAAGGTATGGTTTTAGAGGAAACTTGGATGCCTGTTTCAACTGGGCTACTCTCCTTGCTCACTTTGACTTTGTACTCAAGGGCCATTGAGCAACCCCCATTAGTCACCCAAGACCAACTCACCCATGACCAGTTGTCCACTACCCTTGGGAGTATCTGCACCTTTTCCTGCTGACCTCTTTCCAAATGTCAGTTTCTCTCCTAGACTGTGCTGCTTGTTTTACAGATCCCTCTCACTCTGCTGCGAGAGGTTAAGGTTACTTATAATGGAGGTAAATCTTACAAACCTATGAATTTCTCCTATCTCTCTTGTTCTCTTCCTTTTTTCTACATGTTGTATTCTCCTTCTCAGTACCTAGATTATTTTCTTCTCCAGTGCTCATGTTTTGTTTTACTCATTTACAAGAGCGATGTTTATTAAGAGTTAAACATTGATTGAATCTGTGGTGAGTTTGGTAAGCCATTTTAGAGTGCCTCAACAACCTGCAGTTATGCTGTTGTTGTCTGATTCAGACTGATCTGTGAGTTGACCTATTACTTTTCTGTTTTGACAAGAAATTAAGGCCTTAATCATATCTGTCAATATGTAACTTGTGCTAAGCACAACAAATACTTAACATAGTTCAGTAGGGTGTTATTCTGGCTCTTTCTGTAATTTGTTGATCCAATTAATATTTATTCAGTCAAAAAGTCACACGGTTATTTTACTGCCGCCTGCCTGAGGCAGAATGATCTTTAACGCAGAGCATACACAATCCAAACATGTTTATTTAGAATGGCTGTCTCTTTTTCAGATATGTAATTTTATAAAATATAGAACTGGCATGCATGCCAAGTTATTATTCTATTCTGTATGGATTGAGAATTGCCTTTTAATTATAACATCCATTGGATACCACAGTGTTAGACTAGAGCAGACTGGTATCAGAAGGCAAGTATTTAATAAGGAAACTGCATAAATGTGTGTCAATTTTCTCTCTTTTTCAGGGATGTAGAACTACTTTGTCTCTGTTTTAATATAGTAAGTCGGAGCCACTTACTAATCAAAAAGATGTTTTGTCTTTACGTCTCCCCAGGTTACGGCACCAGGCACACAAAGAGCTATATGCATACAAACAAGTAAGCACTCCAGTGACACACACACATATGCACACTGTTCAGAAATGTGAAATAATACATGACTTAATGTAAGCAGAAAATAAGTGTCAGAGTATGTGTACTTTAGCAGAGATTATCATGAAGTGGTCCCTAAATATCGCCTTAGCTGGCGCAGGAATTCATTTAATGACTCTTCTGGCAGCTTCAGGTATTTCGAGGGTTGTGCTGCTCGATGGATCTAGCCCATTTAAAATTATTTACAGGTTTTTGGCGAGCACAAGTGTACTACCAAACATTATGAACTGCACTTAAGCTGAAGGGAAGCAAGTGGCTCAGCTGGAAAAATTTGCTTCACAGTTAGCTCGGGCTGAGCATGATGGCAAAGTATAGCCTGTGGTGCTAGTAAGAGGGAGTGATTGAGGGCATAAACATGACTCTCGTGTCCTTCAATTATGTAATGTAACCAACATGCGAAAACAGCCAAACATGTCAGAGATAAACACACACTCACACACTGGTGTAGTAGATGCAATTAACTCTGTAATTTGTTTCCTTCCTTACAACCTGTCAGCTAAAATCATTAATTTGCAGCTTCTCTGTGGCTTATGTAAGACTCTTCAAACTCAAATAGTAGCCAAACACAGACACACGTTTGTGTACTCACATTTTCTGTAAACCAGCAACTATATTATATTACATCTGATATTTGTGTGTCTTTTACTGCCTGACTGTTTTGGTTTTCATATCACTCTCATTTTTGTTTATCCAGAGGAGCTGGTTTCTGTCACCGTATAACAGTGTTCGTGTCAACCAGTGACTAATCTCTCCTCATCTCTTATTATGCCTTTCAGGTCATTCAGAAGGAAAAAGTCAAAGAGTTAAATTTGCATGAGGTAAGCAGCTCTCATCTTCTTTTGTTCAGTTATTATCAGTTACTACAACTGTATCTGTATCTTGTGGACAGAACATTCTGTAATGTAACCTGACAAGTACACACTGTACTGTCCTATCAGGTCATTTGGACTAACCAGTCGCAATGTGTAACTTAATTTGAACAATGCTTCTGCCACAATGTTTTCCATTTACTCAGGTCATTTTTTGTACTCCCATCCTCTTGGATGTTCTGTTACATGGAAAGCCACAAACCCCACACTGTGCTCTCCATTCATTTAAGATAAAGGGCTAAGGCTCATGCTGTCATTATCACAAACGTTGTCCGCTTCAATATGGATAATGAAAGATTCCTAATGGTACACACTCCTGGTAGGTAATATGATATATGCCTGCAGATAGTTAATTATCTGCTCTTCTGTTTATGAGAGTTTTCTGGGTTTTGTTTAGTTTGGCAACGGCGATGACATACAGATAATTAAGGGTGCATAATAATATCAGCACTTCATTGGTATCAGCAGATAAAGGTTTTAAATTGGAACATCAGCATCGGCCTGAGATGAACATTACTGCTTATGACTTGCCGATAAGATGACACACATGACTAAACATTTTCAACAGTTTCTTTTTGCGTGTGCTGTGAAAAGACATGTATCTGCTCCTTCATTCACATAATTTGGTTAGAATTGAAATTAAAATGTGTTATTGGGTGCACCTAAATTATGTGCTGGTGCACCTAAATGAAAAAGTTAGGCGCACCAGTGCAGCCAGCTCAAAAATCTGGAGCTCTGTATGTACATGCAACCTGAACTGTTGAGGACATTTTTTGAAAAGAATTATATTTCTGCATCTGCCTGTAGGCTATCATCATAAAAGTAGGTATAAATATATGTTAATTCCACTATAGGAAAGTCTTGATGTTTTCTACTCTATAAGGTGGAAAAAATAAGTGCATTTATCAGTATTGGAATCAGCATTTGGCCAAAATCCAGTATCGTACATCCCTGTTATTTAACATTCAGTACATGGGTCTTGTGTCTTGTGATGTGAAAACTAGCATCTTGTGGTCAAGTCATGAGTGTTCTTCCTTGTGCTTTTATGTAATGCTGTATGTTAGCTCAGCTTGGTTGGAAAGTGACATCAAGCAGTTGGTGAGTCAAGTGGCAGCACTGGCTTTGGAGTGGAAAAATGGTAGTCCCCAGCAAGGAACACTATCCCTTTAACACTGTTGTGCAAATTAAATGTTATCAATAGCATCTTCATGTGTGCTTGGACACAGTTCCTTGTCATCAGTGTTGGAATTTCCCACTGTTCCACCAGGCCTCAGACTGTATTGTTTATGTTATTAGAAACTGAGAGAAAGCATCAGAAGGTGTCATGTGAGTGAAAACTGTGACAGAGTAACCAAGCTGTATTTGTTTAAGGACAATAATACACACATGCACACGCACAAGCCTGGGTGGATGACCCAGTTTTAGAGGCTCCCACGCCAAAGGATCACCCTGGAGATATGAGTATAGACTGAGCTGCGAGGACTCAATCTCAGCATTTTAAAAGAATTTGTAGAATAGGAGTGCTAATATGGGATCAGTTTACTGCTCAAGTCATGTTCAAGTTTGTTTGTGTAACCTGATCAGTTAACCTTTTTGTAGTGTGACTTTGACCCCTATCCCCAGTGTAAAAAATAAATGTCAAGAATTCATGTCATAGGATACGGTATGAGAGTAACGCTGCTGTATACCACTGATCATGTGAAGAATATCAGTATCAACAATCAGCACGCTGGGGCTCAAACGGCCTTCCAATACCCAATAAAATAAAACCTATTGACGGTAGTGTTGCTTATTTTAATGTTCTGTGGGTCAGACTGCAGTGTGCCTTTCATTCAATTTGCGCTCACAATCTGTGTGTAATTTGTGAGTTTTACCAAGACCACAAATCATTTTGTTATCAGCTACGCGGACTTAAAATGTGCAAGTTTAGCAGTGGGATTTGTTTCAAATGAGCAAGCTTAGAAAACAACCAAAATGTGCTAATGTAGAAATATAAACACTCAGCAATGAAGTGATGGCATTAGAAGACGAACAACTAAGATTACAATCAGTGATTCCCATTTCTACTTACTGTATCTCCAGTTATTTTTGCAATCCTCATTTTAATGCATATACTGTAATTGATGCATAGAATTACACTTAACTGATTAGGCACAAGTTGTAAACTGGAAGGATAAAAACATCTACAGTTGGTTGGAGCCAAGACTCCTGCAGTCGCCTTTGTGCAGCGTTCTCTAATTAGTCTCAAATCCTCCATGATGTGCTGCTTCATTATCATTTGAGAATCACTATCAATTTTTAGGTTGGCATTCTCAATATTAATGGGTAGGATTGTTTCCTGTTTTTTTTTTCCTATCCGTATCGGCTTGATTTAATAATACCACATTTAAAACCTTTATCATAAAGTAGTTGTATATGGTATCATAAAGTTCAGTGTAACCGCTGCTGTTTTCATTTTGATAATGTAACTGGTTCCATGTTGACAGTGTTTTTGGTATTAGATTAGATTGAAGGCTTGTTAATATTTATGGCATGATATAGTCAGGAAATGGCTTTCACTCATATCTCCATGCTGCACATTGACATTAGTGCCGACTTTATATATTTACTTTTAGATTGATGATTTGTGAAGAGTTTATGGCACGTTTTTTTATCGTGTAAGTCCAGTAAGACATCCAGTACACCATTTATCCATACGAGTATCTTTTCCATCACTAATACATTTATTTTGTCTTTGTGTCAGTGTCACTGAACTGGTTTGTGCGTTGTGTTTATTGCCACCTGGATTTGAATTCTTTTTTGAGGCGATGATTTGTTAATTTCTCTTTACACAACAGAAAAGTTGGTGACAACAGTAAAAGGAGTTGTGCCAAAGATAAGAAACCAAGGGCATCATGACCTCATCACTAGACATCCAGAAAGAAAGGACCTGTTGGTGTGAATACCCATTTAGGATAACTATTGCTTTTGAGGATTATTCTAAGCCTTGGTACTTCTCTTCTTCTCACTAATTCTTATTTTAACCCCACTCCATTGCTTGGCTTTCTTGGATCAAGCCTTTTTTAAATAGTACATTATTTTCTAACTTATTTCTGCTTAACATCTGTCAAGTAAGAAGAACAATGAATCTTAAAGCATGCTTGTCTTAAGGAGCATAGGTTAATTTGTTGTTCTCTGATCTAATCCATGATCTTGTAATGTTTTTCCTCAAAGTTAAGTCTATGCGTTTTGCATGGAATTTGTAACGAGAGCTTACTGGGTTTATTCACTTAATGGGGAGAAAAGGGTTCTGTCAAAAGTTGGCGCAGGGTGCCAGATCCCAACTGTGAGTGTGACACCGTAGACAAGGCACTGAAAAGAACAAAAACACTGATCTATTCACAAATAAAGAGAGCAAAGCTGACATCTTAACAGAGGATTGTTCTGTGTCCAAAAATCATCAGGAGTGAGAGCTAAGAGCCCCCGTGCTGTTCTTTTCATCCCTCCTTGTCCATCCATCCCCCATCAAGTAGAGTTGAGAAAAAGAGAGTCTGTGTGGCCAAAGGAGTAATAGTTGCAGGGTTAGACAGCCAAAAAAGTAGTGTGCCAAATTAAAACCCTCTCTCATGAAAGTGTTACCCACTGGTTGGATGAGGTTTGGTGATGGGAGTGCTGTGTAGACTGTATTCGTTTTTGCCCATTTTCTCACCATTTGAAATATCCAGTTCACCGCTGTTGTCCTTGTCATTGCAACTCTGATGTTGGTCTGGTAACGGTGTGGTCAGCCATCTGCCACCGACATTATATGTGGTGTTCTGAGTCGTACACTCTTATTCTGTTAAAAAAAATATATAAATATAAATACATATGAAGTTATATTGATGGTAAATATGTAAATGTAAATATATGTACCACCTTGCATTACCCAAGATGTACAGTAGTAACTACTGTATGCATAAAGCACTTGGTGTAGCATGTGGTCCCCTGGGAAGCCTGCAGACTTGCCAATCCAAGGACAATCATAATGGTCCCGTGCATTGCCACTCAGACAGTAGACAAAGAAATGTTGGTGTCCTGGGAAGTGTTCGCTGGTCTTATAATTGAAGGTGAGGGTTAGAGCGACGGGGAGACTAAGTGCAGCATCTCAAAAGTCTCAGTACCAGTTTAGACACCTGTGGTGTCTTGATTCACCAGTAGATTTAATCTAGCCCTCACCGAGGGTCACTAGCTCTGGATTATGACTGGAATATAATAAGGTTGTATATACAAGCTGACAAAATGAGTTTCCTTTGCGTGGTGTCTGGGCTGACCTGTAGGGACAGAGTGACGACCTCTGGAGGAGAACATCTGTTCCTTTGCTTTAAAACGAGACAGTTGAGGTGGTTCTGCCTTCAGGTTGGGATGGTTCCCAGACACCCATTATACTTCCCTTTGGATGTGTATCAGGTTTATTAGTTTATTGGGATCCCCAATAGCTATGCCATGACGTCAGCTAGTCTTCCTGGGGTCCGAAACAGGCACCTTTAGTATAAGAAGAGACAGCAGGCAACTCAGAAAATGTTGGATGGAGTATACATCCCGCCTGGACTTGGGATCTGTAGGAAGAACAGGAAGATGTGGATGGCAAGAACATTTGCTTAATCTGCTGTTACTTCAGTCTAAAATAGCAAGGAAAGATGGTTGGTTGGAAGGGCCATTGTAGCTCATGTTTGGTTATCACATGCTTCATACTTTTTCAGCAGATTCTCGCTGAAATGTATTCATCCTAGATCGTACCTGGGATGCATGCAGAAATTGTACATGCATCTTATTTGCAGTATAACAAGGATATACCAGCAGACAGTTGTTTAAAAATCAACCCAACAAGACAACAAAAAGGAACGGAAATTGACAATTTGGAACTGAAAAAGATCTCCCTTGCACATTTAGTCTAGACTTGCAGGTCATGACATTTCAGTGTTGTTCCTGCTGAACGCCTGCATGAGTATGTGTGTAAAACAAACGCATAAAAAGACAAACAACTCCAACCTGTCCATCAGGATTTCCTCAGTGACCCCTCAAAGGACACCAGTTATCACTACGATTAATCAGTTTAATCTATTTTGACAGAAACCAACAGCACTGAAATCATAGACTCAGAGAGTCTGGTAGAATGTCGTGCGATAGATAGCCAGTAGAAACATGGTGTGGGTCAACTTATGTGCCTCTGGCTGTCTTTCAAATCTTTCAGTCTTTATTAGTCTTTGGCTTTTCAAGCAAAAGCTGAAAAAAAGATTCTTCCTCTCTATCACAGTGATCTTTGGCCACTAACGGTAGCCTCCGTTCACCAACTGAACAAGTCCCCAGTGTTAGAGTTATATAACAGAGCATAGCTGGTCAGTTACAGCTCTGTTGTTTGTGTCAAATTCTTTGCAGATGTTGGCCAAAGTTGTCTTTTTCCATGAGTTCTTGACCTCGGCTGTTTGTTTCCAATCTACCAACACAAAGATCAGATTAAAACTGAGAGAAACAAACCACCAAAGAACAACCAACAAATTCAAAGCTGTTTTATTGCCTACTCCAGAAAATATGTCTAACTACTCCTCTCTCTTTCAGATATGCGCAGTGTGCTTGGAAGAGTTCAAGCAGAAAGACGAGCTGGGGATCTGTCCATGCAAACATGCCTTTCATAGGAAGTAAGTATAAGGTTTTGTTGACATTCATTTACACACAAACTCATGTGTGCACACACAAAGTAGTAAAGGAGTAATGTTTAATGTGTTCTTATTTCTTACCCACAGTGAGTAGATGGTAAAGAGAGACTAAAAACTAAAGTGAAGTTATTGTAAAGTCATTGCTCGGATGAAGTGTATGTTTGTGTCCTGACAAAAAGTTAAAAAATGTATATTTTTATACACAAAACTAAAGCCATGTGTGTATGAAGTGAGGAACTACACAGGACATGATGGATTGCTTGAGCCAACTTTATCCCACACCCCCCCTCTCTGTGCCCCGGCCGTTTCGACTGAGTTGTTTATATCAGCACGACACCTCCCTTGGCCTAGTTTCTTCCCCCAGTTGCAGCAAGAGTGGTCACCACTCACTGAATCCACTGTATAAACACCCCCTTTAGTGTGTGTGTGTGTGTGTGTGTGTGTGTGTGTGTGTGTGTGTGTGTGTGTGTGTGTGTGTGGACACAAGTAAAGCCGTGCTGTTTTCCAGAAAAAACAGACATTCCAAGCAGACCGTTACCAAAAACATTCAGTGGTGAAGAGCATGCTGTCTTCGCATACAGATAAACATAAAACGTTAACATAAATACACTGCCAAAATTAAGGTTAAAACATTACATTTAGGAATAAATTTAATGCTCATGTTACATACACTTTTGAAGTTACAACTCAAGTTACTCCTGGCAAGCTGAAGGGTTCTTGATAAACTACCATTGATAACTACATTACAATTTCAGTCTAATGAACCTCGCACTTCCCAACTCACACACAACTGCAACAATGATGTGAGGTTGCTACTAGCAATTATTTTCATTATTGTTTAATTCAAAAATAATCTGAAGATTGATGGATCAGTTGTTTTGTCTATATATGTCAAAAGATTACCCGTTAAAATGTCCCAGGGGCCAAGGTGATGATGCCTTCAAATAGTTTTTTTTACTGGTCAACTTTTTCACTTTGCAGACCTTTTATATGCTACATAACACAAAAAAGGAAAGGCTCAAACCCAAAAAAGCATAGTATGACGTCTTTAAAGTCGCTCAGAGATCAGAGAACTGTTGGGTGCAGCATTAATATGGAGGCTAGAGACTGCACAGCTGCTACCTCTGTGTCAGTGATTGACAGTGCTGTCACCCCAGCTGAATGTTTTGATGTGCTATGTGTCACATAATGTTTGACCTCACCCACTTAGTCAGTGTGGTTGTAGAATGTGATTGTGAGCTGAGTATATTTAGCTGTGGTACGTGCATAGCCACCACATACTGACTCTGAATAGCTGCCTCCTCCTATCCCAATGATTCAGTACTCCTGTGGGCAAGGAGAGTGAAAGCTGGGCCGATGAGCTGCCCCTGAGCCACTCAGGACTACAGAGTAAACAGCAGCTCATAGGAGCTTGTATACCACTGAGCATCCACACACGAAAAAAATGTTTTTTTACTGTGACATAGTGGCTGCAAAGGTTTGTAGTTTGCTTCCTGACAGAACAGAGGCTGTGGTCAGCTTGGATTCTTGACATCTACAATGGATTCCTATAATAACAAGTTTCCATTGTGAAAAAAATATAAACACTGAAAGGAAATCAAACCACTCGTGCACTGTTAAACCCTTATCCGCAGTCTGTCTGTATTACAGACTTTTTAGGGTAATACCAATAACAAAACTGGGAAGTTTAAAAAAATGGGATACACCATAATGATATATGTTAATTTTTTTCTTTTAACATCTTTAACAGTCACTTTTTAACGGTTCTCTTCAATTAGTTTTTTTCAGAAATGGTGTGTCAAAGACATGTACTGAGTGGGACATTATACATTTTATAGATACATTTGTCTGTGCCCTCTGGTGGATACACTATGTAATGGCAACATGAGCCAATACGATACATTTATGATAAGCTAAATTTATTTGAGAATAACAGATATTGTACTTTGTATTAGAGCTTGACTGGTATATTATCATTATATCAGATATATATCGGTACTGGCTTATATGTTGTCCGATATGCAACGATATGAAAACATTATCCAGCAGAATACGATGCTTGGGGTAAATTTATAATAATTAAATTCCCAATGAAGTTCACTGTTTCAGTGCTCTGATGTCATTTTAAAGGTTAATGTTTATTGTTAAGCTGTAAAATATTTGACCTCCATTATGTATAGATATTTTTGATAATCACAATTGAGGGATCAGTGTAAAAAATGTGTTTACATAAAATGTGTTTAAATATTTATACTGTGTTCAGGCTTATGCGCTTGTGGCAGAACACACAGGCGACGAACCAATTAACATCCTTCCTCAGGTGTTACAGCCAGTGAGAGAAGTGACTGCTAGTTTGAAAACAGCAATGATTGGCGTAGATCAGTTATATCAGCGCTAGAGAGTTTATTTTGTTGAAAGAAGAGCAAAGAAGAGCACTTAAGGCTTTTCTCTCACTCCTCTCCCGACTGACTTTGGTTTGATGGCTCTGCTGGTGGTAGCCCTCTCCTACTGTTGATCTGAGCCCGTGACCGATGGTGATAGACAGATCCAATCACCTGTCAATTATTTTTTTAAAGTACCTGTCCTTTTCAGTTTCTAGCAGCTCATTTTCATGAAACCGTCTAGTGCATCAGGTTAAAAGTATGACGCTTCATTCCAAAACTTAAGCACAGGCCTACTCATATTGATGCATTTATTGATGTTGTCTGTGTCCCAATAAAGACGTTAGATTAGTGACTTTAAATAAGCTTACAATTACTTGGCCTCTTCACCAATCTCTCTTTTGACTCAACTGCGTGCTCACTACTTTTTCTTTCTTCCAGGTGCCTCATCAAGTGGTTGGAGGTGAGGAAAGTGTGCCCGCTGTGCAACATGCCTGTCTTGCAGCTCGCCCAGCAGGCCAGCAGCACGGATGCCCCTGTGCCAATACAGCAGCCTCTGCCCGGGATCGAGAACCTGGTGTAGCGGACTCACAACCTCTCTTACAGTACACTACAGTCACTCATCCCATCACTCATACACCCACCTGTACAGGTACACTTCGGTATGAGTCTGTGGGCAGACCGGAGAAAACTGGAGTTACTGCGCAGATACTCACAAGAGCTGTGAATCTGCACCTCTCTTATCATTGTATCAGTTCTCACAAAGGATTTCCTGATATCAGTTCGGACTGATAATCAACTGCTTTCATGTTTTTTTTTCTTTTCGCGGACAATGAAGAAGTTGATGAAGAAGAAGTTTCGTTCTTGGCCAAGATGTGGTCGATAACTTTCTCACAACCAAAGCACTTTTTCTGGGGACACCAGCTAAAGACCAGGAGAAAACACAAACAAAAAAGCCAAGAACTACAATACACTAAAACATAAATTGTTGTTGTTGTTTTTTTTTTTAACAAGCACTTTACGAGAAGTCGAACCTTAATTGCTTGTGATCTTAGTAGCAAGGTCATGTTTTATATTTTATCATTAACTATTATTTCTATGTACAGTACAGAGCAACATGGGTTTTCACTTTTAATTAGTAAACTTTTGATTTTTAAACATAAAAAATATTTGAAAGGGACAACAATACCTACAGTATGTCGGTAGATGTCAGGAAATTGGACAATGCTTTGTGTTCTAATTGCACACACACACACACACACAAGAAATTAAGCTCAAAGCAACCTCGAGACTTTACGTCTGACTAAATGTGAAAAGTTTGAATGTGTTGAAACCCAGAAATTTTCACACTAAGCCTACAGAATTTTGTTTACCCTCATCTCCTGTTTGTCATTCGCTTCAATGTGACTCTTGTTATTATCCGTTTATATTATTCTGTCAATACAGGAAGGAGATTCAGTAGAAAAATTGTATTTTCATTAAAGGACTATACCGGATAGCTTCCTGTATATACGAGTACTGTTAGGTAAGTGCAGGCTTAATATAAACTGTCACCCCGGGCAAAAAAACAATCCAGGACTTCTCAAACAGAAAATCAGACTATTTCAACTACTGTGATTATCTAAACCAGTATTAGTGTTATAAACTGGTGCTTTATATATAGAGCTGTTAAACAGAACAAACACCAGAAATGAGGCAATATTAAACAGGAAGATCTACAATACGTAACCTTAATGTTCCAGTTTGATTTTGCTGATTGTTACAGTGGCTTGCTTCTCAAAACAAAATTACAAATGTCCAACGGTCCTGATGATTTATCTTAAACTAGTGTCGCATATCCTGCAAGAAAATGATTGCTTATTTAGGAATAGACCAGGATGAAGCAAGCTTTTGCCTTCCGAGCTGTGTAACACCTACATAAAATGTGCTGCAGACACAGTTGCAGTTATTTTTGCTTCCACCCTGATAGATTATTTGTATTTATTTTTTTTAAATTTATTATCATTTCTTGGTACAGCTGCATAGATTGAATGAGTAAGCAGACCGACACCTGCATCAGAATCACTGCCCTCAGCATATCATCAGCATATTGTTTGCTTAAGATACACACTACTTTGTAAAACACACACACATGCACCGAGGGAGGGGCTCGAGCTGTCCCCTGCCTGGGCTGCCAGAGAGTCTGTGGTCAGCAGGTTGTAATAATGCAGCATTTTCATTCATACACAAACACACACATACAGGGTAGTTGTGCTTTTTGGCTGCAGCATTCTGGTGCTTTCGCCTCTCTCCCTCTTTCTGTACGGTACAGGGTGCTTTTTGTTTTGTGCCACACTACAGTAACTCTGAGCCCCCTCTCTTTTTGTCCGCGTCCCTTGTTAGTTGCATTTAGTGAATGTGTTGTGGGTAAATGTGCTGATCGGTTGCTTGAAAAAAAAAAAAACAGCTGCGCTTCAGAGTGATGGACCTAAGATAAGCTGGAGAATGTCTTTTACCTGTGATATGTATTGTCAGATGACAATCATACATTATGTTTCAAGGCACAATCTGTCCAAATGTAAGCAAAGGATTAGTCTCACTATGAGAAAATAAAAGTTGCTCAGGACTGACACAGTTAATCTCATTTTGCAATGTGTTCTGGTGCTGTGAAAGGCTTCCAACATAACCAGAGCTGCAACATTTAATCACTTGATCGATTAGTTGTCAGCTATTAAATTAATTTTCAAAATATTTTGATAATCAATTTACAATCTGTCTAAACAATCTGTTTGAGGAATTTTGAAAAAAAAAAAAAGCCAAATTGTCTGATTCCAGTTTCTT
Source organism: Pagrus major (assembly GCF_040436345.1). Classification (NCBI taxonomy): domain Eukaryota; kingdom Metazoa; phylum Chordata; class Actinopteri; order Spariformes; family Sparidae; genus Pagrus; species Pagrus major. The sequence goes on from NC_133215.1 coordinate 15,169,741, forward strand.
AAATGTGAATATTTTCTGGTGTCTCTATTCCTCTCTGACAGTCAACTGATTATTTTGAGACAAAACAAGACATTTGAGGACTTTGGGAAACACTAATCGACATTTTCACCACAGTCTGACATTTTACAGATCAAACAACTAATTGATTATTTGAAAAATTAGTCAACAGATTAATAAACAGTGAATATAAGCTGCAGCCCTGGAAGAACAAATAACTAAACAGGCCTCTGATTGGTTTAGAAACAACACCACCAAAATCCAATTTCAATCTAACTTAAAGTCTAAAACAAATATCTTTGTGAATATACATAAAAACTCAATAAAATCGATTGTGCTTTAAAAAATGCCATATCCCCAACTACACTTTATTCCCTACAACAAACACTGTCATGTAGTTGAACAGGTTTTATGGATGGTTTTAAAAAGAGACAATGCGTTTCATCCTTTATGGCAGGTGAGCATTTTTACTCTGACCTCTGTGGTGTGAATGTTTGTCATCTCCGTTGAATGTCTGCCCAACACCCCACAGGTATGACCTCCTGCGGTTGGGTCAGAGCGTGCTGCAAGGTGAACATGTCAGCTCTAAGATGAGAGCCAAAGCAGGATTCTCTCTCCTCTGTGAAGTGTATTAGTCAGTTGTTCCATGACCTTAGTGAGGTCCAGACCTCTGACAGTAATGCAGCACTACACCGCTGCTGATGAGGAACTATTAACAATTTAAAGCAGCTCAAATTCAAAGAGAAACATTGTCCACATTAGCCTTATTTGAACAAAAACTGCCACAATTACAAAAAAAAAGAAATCAACCAGGGCTGTGTCAATTTACAATCTCATAACCTCTTCACTCTACAGTACATTAATAATACTTTATCAGAAAATCCTTGTTATTGCCTCGTCTGTTCGTGAAGAGGTTGTGGTTTTATATTCAGTATGTTGTGTGATGTACAGTATTTGGTACCTTTTTTGCTTCGTTGGTTCTGAAGAGGCTGCGACTGTTTCTGAACGTGTATCTCAACATTCTCCTTCATACCCTTATCCCCAAAGCATCACTCTATGAACTATACATCGGCGAGTATTTCTGCCACTGTCCCTGAAAGATGACATATTTTGTAGCTCAACGCTAATAACACAAGTCTTAAAGCTTTGTTCCTGCTAACGATGTGTCTCAGAATGTAAGGTTCGCGAGAGAAAGCCAAGAATACGAGGAGATTTAATGTGAAAGCATGCTATTTTGCATAGTGAAGTTGCCACTGATATCACCATTTTTAAATGTATGTAGAGAGTAGTATCAGTAGTAGTTTATTTATACATGAGGTGCACAAAAAAAGCTCCCTCATAACAAACTAAATGGCAGCTGAACACTTCCTGCCATTTGGCCATCTTAAGTGTTGTGTTTGATTGTAAACACTTTTAGCCTTTCCACCTGAACTTCCCCGTTTCCTTCCTGTGTGCCGTCCTAATCCCACTGAAAACAAAGTGCCAACTCAAAATGAGCTGTTATGAAAAAAAAAAAAGTCCCGTTCAGTGAGAAAGACGAGGTTAGGCGAGGGGTCTCTCGTCAGATTGATGTCCAAAAAAAGAATGGAAACTGAGCCAGTCGTGAATATAGAAATAAATGGCTTCCCGCAACTGAAATCACCATTGACGTCAGGGCTGCTTCTGAGTGAACTCCATTATAAATAGACGAGACACAATCAGATGAAATGCGACAGGCGGGAACACCGCTTCACATCAAAGATTTAAGAGAAGAAAGCGTCTGAATGATGGCATCAGAAAGCGTTTTAGTTAAAAAAAGAAAACAACAGAAAAACGTGGTACACACATCCTCTGGAGATGAGGGGTTTCATTATATTTCCATGGTTGGTTTTAGCGACCAGACCGTTTAGGATTTTGAATCTCTATCACTGCCTCCCTGAAGTGAACTTTCTCTGTTTGTATGGTGTGTTATTTATTCCCATGTAGCTCTCGTAGTGCCCTTCCAACTCACAAATAACTCCCCCTTCTCGGTCCAAACAAACCTCCCACCTTTACCGCCGTACCTGACCACCCTGCCCCCCCAAACCTGCCCACACACCCCTTTTTGTTAACACTGATTATGTTTGTGGACTCTCACAGACATTGTTTGTAAAACTAAGAATTCTGCAGCAGAATATTTTTGGAGACAATTGCTGTACAGTATTTGTAAGCTCTATTTTTGTATATTGCTATTTTGGAGAAAATAATATGCATTTTTTTTTCTTTTCTTGTTTTTGCTAATTTCATGTTTATTCATTTTAAGAAAATGTTGCATGTGACTGACTTGAACTGTAAATAAAATTTCCAAGTTTTGGGAAGAGCGGAGTGTTTTTTTTCTTTGCCAACACAGTCAAAATGTCTTTCAGGAAAATCTACACTATATATGATCCAAAGTTATATAATGCTTCAGGCAGATGACATTGGATGCTAAATTGTTATATTTCTACCTGACACAAGGGAGACAGTTTGTTGTCTAGATTCACTTAAGGACTGATCACAGTCTGACTTTATTTCACACACTTTTCAAGTTGACAGACATTTTTAAAGATTGTGTCATACCGCCACCTTGTGGTTAACTTACAATAGTTTAATTGCATTACTGGTCTATCCCATGCCTATATTTACATTTTCCTCATGGTTTCACTAATTAATTTAATAGCGACATGTTATCATGTTTTATACTGAATATAATGTTTAAAAGGCTGACACTGGAAAGGGAATTTTAACCGTCAAATATTTACACAAAAGAGACATCAGGTGGGTTTGGAAGCCAATTTCCTCCAGTAAAGGAAAAAATGTGATGAAATTAAGCTTAATGAAAAATATATACCCATGTAAGAATAAAAAAGTCAAAATGAGATAAAAGTAAAAAATATGCAGTTAAAAAATAAGATGAATGAAAAAGTTTAAATAATGAGAAAAAAAGTCATCTTTGGATAAAGTCATAGTTATGAGATCAAAATATAGAAATTATGAGGTACAAAAGTCATAATTTTGAGAGAAAAGTCAACAATTATTTAACGATTTACCTTTTATCTCAAAATGATGTCTTATTATCTCATAATTTATTTTTATCTAATATTTATGACTTTAGTTTTCATCCATTTTTTTCTTTAACCGGCAGAAATGGGCCTCCATAAGTAAGAATATTTTATATCTGAAGTTGAAGCTAACCTCAGAGATTGTTGACACATTTAATACATTATGTATGAACACCTTTAACGTTGTCGGGTTATAGCGTTGGACATTTTTATTTAAAACTGGATCGAAATCGATGCAGCAGAACAGGAGATATCACCTCTTTCTTATCCAGCATAGTTCCCTATCTTGCCTGACGCCTACATGTCTGCAGGCACTTTTATGTTACACAGGCCACACGCCAGTAACACATGTGGAAGTGATCAGACAATCATCCTATTGACTAGGGTGGGAACAACAAATCAAGAAGCCTAAAGTGACTAAACACTTTGAAATAATGACAGAATACAGCCAATCAAACTGCTTCTAACAAACAGTGAAGGCCAAAACATAAAGTCAAATCAAACTAAAAAGAACAATGCTTATGGAGACAGCGTTTGTGACACTTTTTACTTTATTATCAAGATTTTACAGTGCTGCAAAAGTAAAACACGAACACATGGCCCTCACATGAAGGTAGATTATATCGTCATATAGGTATACCATTCATTTTCACACAGTCAACTAAGTATCCTCTCATAAATGGAAAACACTGGTACAAGTTTAGTCAACAGCCATCAAATGTTTCAAGGTGGTGACAAAAAATTACAAGCCGAAGATATTCTGAGTTCAACCAAACTTTTATTTTAACATGTTAACACACTGGATCATCTAGATTTTCCAAACCTATCAACACATGTTTCATAACATGATGATTATATTTTAGCATAAATAACATTCCTGGTGGGTAACAATGACTGTAGTCTGTGAAAATAGATACCAAAACCCAGTTACACTGTAAAGAGGAACTTGTAGAGCACAGTGCTGACGTAACACACAACCAGACTGCTCATGTACATGATGCTGGCATGTGCAGCAGCAGCGTTGGTGGCAGTGGTGTTTGTCGAGTTTGTCGTTATCGCCGCTGCTGTTGTGGCAGCAGCAGTTGTTGTGGCAGCAGCAGTTGTTGTAGCTGCTCCAGTTGTAGCTGCGGTGGTTGCGCCTGCGACTGTTGTGGCTGCGACCGTTGTGGCTGCGACCGTTGTGGCTGCGACCGTCGTAGCTGCAGCAGTGGTGCTGGCCGCTGTCGTGGCTGCAACGGATGTTGTAGCTGCTGCGGTTGTGGTTGCCTGACCATTTGCTGATGCTATTAAGCAATAAACAGAGCGTCAGTAAAAGACAGGGCTGTTACCCTTTTTCAAAAATTGCAACTCACAAGAAAAATTAGTTTTACTTACCGACGATCAGGAGTTGTATCAGAATTGGAAGAAGCATCTTAAATCTCTGTTGCGTCTAAAAGAAAAAAGAAAAATTATTTTTTTCTTACATCAGAGATTTCTAGCAAATATCACTTAAAGAATAAATCTGAATGATGCAGTTGAGTCAGTTATATACACAGTAAAAGACAGAAACAGATTATACATACCAAACTTCTCTGGATTTCACTCATTAACAGCTGCTCTCAGCTGTGACTTCGTTCTCTTGCCTCGCTCTTTAATCAGTTCACCCTCAGATCTGCACCACTCTGAGTTTGTCTCTGTCTTTATATAGTCAATGACAGACATGAAAAAATGATGTGAAAGAAACACAGCTTTAAATACATATGATGGATGATCATTCCTTCCACATTGTTCACCTCTGTGTTACATGTTGCTTTGTTCATCTGCGTATTTTTAAAGGACGTCACATTATTCTGCTGCAGCTGAAGGGATTTACAAAGCAAACAGGTCGGTGACGAACTCGAGGAGTTGTCTTGCCGTGTGATACAAAGACCTCAGTGTGTACTCGATGACTGTGAATTATTTGTGCAAAGGATGCTGAGGCAGAACTTAAACAATGAATGTGTCATGTAAAGTCAGAGGAATGAGAATAAACGAGAGAGAAAAGAAGCGTGTCTTTGTACGCAACCTGCTCTCCAAATTTACTCTGCTACTTTAGGTTCATTCAGGACAGTGTTTTTGACTCAAACTATGTCTTGTGATCATTTATGCTGCATTACAATGTTATGCGTCACAGTCATTAGCAGTATGTATCAGTAAAGCTGTACTGTTGCCGAACATTAACAAAACAGTATCATTCAGTTTCAAAAACTGCTCCAACCACTTCAGTACGTTCATGACCTCATGTGAGAATCTCAGTCAACCTCACGTTGACTTCGAGCACCTCAAATCAAAATGTCCAATAGCTATTGATAAAGGATTAAAACAGATTGCTAAGTGATGAACAAACAGGTGAAACAGTTGGATAAAAGTAATGTAAAAAAAGTGGTTTAAAATAGTTTTTTAAGTTTTTTAAATAACAAATGCAATGGATAAATGGCTGAAATGTCCAGTTCCAAGGAGGGCTGGACATTATGGTCTTAAAATAATATCATAATTTCTTTTTAGGGTCAAGACACAATATATCTTGATGTTTTTAAATGTCCTCAGAAGGACTTCATAAATGCTAGAACTGGGTGACAAGATGACAAAATCTTTTGACCAAAGACAATAAACTTTAGGGATGGCAATTTGTACTTTCAAAGAATATGAACACAATGAGATTTTTGATCAATTATCATCATTAATGTGGATACAGTGACTAAGTGGGTGAAGCAAAGTATTAGAACAAGTAGAACAGTCTGCTAAGTTCAGAAAATTACCTTAATTTACTGTATTTCAGCCTTTAAAACCAGGAAAAGACACTTATGCCATATCACAATATAACAATGTCCAAAATCTGTGACGATATATAGTCTGATATCACGATTATTATATAATATCAAAATATTGCCTAGTCCTCCTCCCAAGTGGTAGTAGAGTGAATGTAAACTCGACCAAACACAACACGTACGGATAAAAACTGTAAGAAAAAATCACATCCAGTTGAAAGTACGTCTAAATATAGAAATATGCTATAGTCAGATATTTAGTTAGGTATATATTTAAGCTTATCCATCAATACTTCGGTATTCACGTGCAATCGGTTAGTCATGTATAAGAAAAGTAAAGCTTCCATTGTGTGTTTTGAAAATATATTCAAAAATATATAAACCTTTTAGTAAGTTTTAGACTGGAAATTCTTTGAGATTTTTGTATTTTTAAAATGTATGTTAAACATTATTTAAAGCAGGCACTACCTTTCCCCTCTGTTGGACCCCCTAGTGGCAATAAGGCCTGAGGCATGTGCCTGGATCACGCCCCTTTGTGTTGATGTAGGTCGGTACTTCAGTGTATCTGACATGGCTGTAGGGCTACATTAGAGAAAAAGGTTTGGGGCCAAAATTTCTGCATGTTTCAGTAATATAGAGGATGAACTGTGACCCAGTCACTTGTGAGCCATGACAACAGTCTCTCGCTTAACACGTTGAAAAATAAACAGTGTGTCTGTCCCACCCAAAATTCTCACACACTGTACATCAGGTGAAACCACAATACACAGAACTGATTGTCTTAATTAATAGATATTGTTTTTGTCTATAAAATGCCAGAAAGTAGTGAAAAACAGCCTGTTATCATTTCCAAAGGTCAACTTCAAATAATAATAAATACAAATTTCACAGCACTAAAAACCTACCAGTAAACCAGTAAACCTACAGCACGACTTATAAAATACCATTATTACTTTAACACAATTACAATGTTCATTCTTCTGTGTATTGTGTAGCATAACAACTTTAAGAATAAACTTAAGACGAAGGGAATGTTACTCTAAAGCATCTTTATATGACAATATACATGGAGGGCCTCAACTTTACAATGGAAACGCATATATTCAGCATACCTTCACTGAGCCTTTTTTATCCTTTGTGCAGCTTTTCCGGCAAACCGGCTGTTGGTATGACGATTTTAATAACAATTAAAATGTGTTTTATTTAAATACATTTAAAAACCCTTGGAGTGAACCAACGTTGGTCATATGTGATGTTTCACAGACACACAGGATCTAACAATGCCAAAAAAAACCACACAAAACTATTTTATTTGAGAATACTTTTCTATTTAGAAAGCTTTTATTGTGTTAATGTGTAAATAAATCCTCTCAGACACGTGATTGTTGTATTCCAGACATCCAAATATAAGACATGTACACAAAATACTGAACAAATGCATTTTTATTATGTCACAGGGTCAAGCTTATTACTTTTTTGCCCTCTGGCTTTCACATTCTGCTTCTGTGACTTCTGTGACTTCTGCAGCAGGGCCAGTGTGTCTCGCTTCTCAATTTTCCTCAGTTGTTTCTTCTTCATCCTCTTGATCTTTGTTGTGTTCTTGATCTGTGATACAAAAAGAGACAGGAGAATATAAACAAAGCTCAAATCACCAAGAAAAAGACTGTGTGCTTATGCTGCTTATTAACAACTCCCTTTTCACTTGACTACTTTTTGTGTTTGTTGTACGAGTCAAATTATGAAGCAGTTTACAACTTTCATTGTAACTTTGAAGCAACATTACGTAGAGTTGTGTAGGCATTTTGTGCAATTTGGCGCCCCCCACAGTTTCTGAGTGCAACACCACTGTAGTAATACAAATCCAAGGTCTGTAACAATTTGTCAGATGTAATGTAGGTGCTAACTACAAACAAAACTCATTACTTCATAATAATATTATGTGTTGAAAACATGTATGTAAAGCTGTGATACTACCCTCTCACTGAAGTTACATAGAGCGGAGACACCATCCACCTTGTTACAAGACACTGTACCATCAAAATGATTTTGAAGCTGTTATTTTATGATAAAAAGTTACATAATGTTGCTTTAATTTTACCCTAAGGTGTTAGAAAACATATTTCATCTAACATTTACCTTGTGTAACTAGGGCCATATGGTATGAATGAATGATATTAACACTAAAATATATATTTATATATAGCAAAAATGTGGCAAATACATGCAACATACATTGAAATAAATTATTTCAACAATTATTAGTGTTCCACTATTTGTGCAGTTAATAATTATAGTGTGAGATTTAAAAAAAATGTTTTTTTTAATTGCTTACTTAAATTGAAAATTGTCTCTTTGTAAAGTTTTTATTAATGTTTTTTGGAGGCTCATGTTCCATTTTATGCTTATTAAGTCTTAAATTCTCAAACTTCTGATATATTAAAATCCAATTAAAAAAGGCACGGATGGTGATCTCTATATGTGGGTTTTTAGGATGGTAAACCTGCTAATAATAGGCGTTTGACTTTTACATTTCCAGGGGAGTTTGCCTTTCTGTTTTTTTTTTACCTTGTGTGTCACGTTCATCAGGAAGCAGGTAACATTAGAGAATTAGCAGCAGCTTGTACACCTCCTCAGACTACATCCAGAAGACCTTAAACTTATTTTATGTATTAAGTATTAAATCAATAAAATTCTGAATTAAACATGTTTTTCACGAGCTGATACAAAAGTTGCTAAGGAGTGAGACATCTCGCCTCCTTCTCATATCTGTTGAGAGTTGCACATGTGCAGCACCGATCAGACAGCTGATGAGCACTGAAGCCACGAACAATGGATACTTTCATATATTTTACTTCTGTCTCTCTTTCAAACTCAGCGCTGACTGAACGATGTCTTTATTTTGGCCACTGAAGCAAACTTCAGGGCCAATCGTCTGTTAAGGGACATTAATTATATCATTAACAAAAGACAGGCGGTGTGGCACGGTGAAGCTGCAGCCCATCTGTACGTGTCAAACAGCAAACGCTCTTGGTTTTAATGACTTGTGCATGCCTGGTTGTAGTTTTTGTAAAAAAAATGATAATATTTACCAGTATGTTTACAATATAAAATATGCTTGGCAGAGGAGGACAGTATGAGGAGGTGTTAGCTCTGCAGATTGGTTTTTCAGTTCTTTTTTTATCCACTTGAACTAAAAAAGCTACTGTGAAGCATTTTACATTTACTTTTTTTATGCACTGTTCAAAGCTCATGTTAACACTTCAATGGTTTATTATACAGTTTGTTCTTATATTCTATAGACTACATGTACAAAATTATAAATGGTGTGTGTTGTGGTATTAGGGTGTGAGAACCTAAAACTTTGTGAACACTATATGAACAACAACAACAACAACAGTTGACGTACCACTTGCACAATCTCTGCTTTGCGCTCGTTCTCTGCACGACGTTTCAAGTTTTCTTCTCTCCTCTTCCTCTTATCCTATAAAGCCAGGAAATATAAAATACATGTAAAAGGTGCAAATACTTAATGTTACCAAGGTTAAATTGTCACACAGCTTTAGCTTACCTCTTTCTGTTTGGCTTTCTCCTCTTTAAGCTGCAAAGAATACTGTTTCACCAGCTCCTTCTCCCGCTTGGCTGCCATCTTCTTTTCCCAAGAAGAGCACAGCTGCTTATCTCTCACCACTGCAGAGAACCTAAAACACAAAATCACATACAGCAGGTAAATAGATAACACGAGACTCATTCCAGCAGTGTATCTATTGAGTAAGGTCAGTTGAGTATTGTTGCAAGTAGATGCAAGATGATGTGTGGACTTTTGGTATAAAACCCCCTTCCCTCTTCTATACAGTAAAGATAAAGAAATGACTCAACTATAAGATGCTACAAGATGCAGACTTCTGCATCGATGCAGAGCCCGAGCATCAGTGAGAGATTGCAGGCTATGTTGGTTTTCATGCAGCTTTTTATATAGTAGACTGTTGTAGTCTGAATTTTAAAGGATTTTCTTCATAAAAAGGAGAAGTTAGATTTATCTTACCACTTGTATTTAATAAAGAAAAAAAGCTATGTGCAGTAATACAGAAAAGTGAGGATGCCAAGCATCGAGACGCATCGAGAATTGTTCTGCATTCGAATCAATGACAGCTGAATCGTAATTGAATCGTGAGGCCAGTGAAGATTTGCTCTTTGCTCAGTATGAAACAGGTTTCTACAAAATCAAATGTCTTTCAGTGAAATCGGCCAAACTTCTCAAATTTATGTTATATTTTGCTTTTACACAACCTAACATACAGTGACATGGTAAAAATTGTTGTCAACGTTGCATTGTAAATCTGCTTTTGTGTAGTTTCTCTTTTTATTCTATTCACTTCTAATTATTTATTATTTTTCTCCAGAGAGCTGCAACAATCAACCAATTAGTTAGCAATCATTAAATGAATTAATAACTATTTGAATAATAAATAAATCAAGGCAATCTTTAAGAAAAATAAAGAAGTAAAAACTGATTCCAGCTTCTTAAATATGAATATTTTCCAGTTTCTTTACTCCTAAAGTAAACTGAGTAACTCTGGGTTGTGGACAACACAAGACATTAAAAGGATGCCACTGGTCGACATTTTGCACAATTTTCTGAGATGTTGTAGTCCAAACAACTAATTGATTAATCAATAAATAACCAACAGATGGATGGACAATGAAACTGATTGTTGCAGCCCTACCTCTCTGTTCATCTGCAATTATTTCTGTCCAATTTAATTTAATCTATACGGAGGCAGCCTATTTTATAGACGGACATGTTTTTGTTTGTATAATCTTAAATCTGAAAAGTAACTAAAGATGTTAAATTAAGATAGATCAGTAAAAATGACAATATTCCACTTTTAACCGTGTTGGAGTGGAAATATAAAGTACCCTAAAGTGAAAATGCTCTGTAAAAGTACGAGTACCTCCAGCAGAGTAACGTTACTTGAGTAAATACTGAGTCTTCCTCACCTCTGTTTGTTTCGGTTCTTCCACACTCTCCCTGATTTGGGTTTTCCCAGCGGGATCACCGGGCTCTGGTTTCCACTTGACCCCAGACGAGGCTTCTTCTTTGGGATGGTCTCGGTGCTTGTGGGCGCTGTTTCTGCCGGTGCAGGCTCGGGCAGATGACTGTCTTCGGCTGCGTGTGTGTCCGCTGCAGCCTCGGTGTGCGGCTCCGGTTCGGCGGCCATGCTGAGCTCCTCCTCGGGCAGACTCTCGGGTCTCCGCTCGACCACCTCTGTGTTTTTCTCCTCCACCGCCGGCAGCTCCTGGAGGACAGACCTCCTTGTTCTCCGGGTGGGAGTCCTCACCGGGGCTTCTGAGTCTAGCAGTGCGGCTGGAGTGCGCACTTTGCGGCCGCTGCGGGTCCGTCTGGTCTCAGGCGGCGGTTCCTGGACCTCCTCCTCCTCGTGTCCCACCTCAGAAGCGGTGTTTTCTTCTGGCATAGCTCTCTGCCTCTTTGACATGTTTTTAATAAACTGAACTTACCACATTACTCTGACAAACCTGCGTACCCACGTGTGACCAACACCAGCGTTGTGTACGTTGATATACTTCCGCTTCTGTGGCGGATGGTAAAGATCATTGGAGCGCATTACCGCCACCCAGTGGTCAGGAGTGGGAACTGCAACCTCCATTCTGCACTAACTTTCTTCTTCTTCTTCTTCTTCTTCTTCTTCTTCTTCTTCTTCTTCTTCTTCTTCTTCTACTACTACTACTACTACTACTACTTCTTCTTCTTCTTTTTCTTCTTCTTCTACTACTACTACTACTACTATTACTACTCCTTCTACTACTACTACTACTACTTCTACTTCTTCTTCTTCTCCCTCAATTCTTCTTCTTCTTCCCTTTTGTTCCCTTTCTTCTTCTTCTTTATGACAGTTGCCATCATTTGAGTTGCATTACTGCCTCCTTCTGGCTCAATTCATCCCTGCATCTTTAGTTATATTCTTTTTAAAAGTCCCAGTTGTTTTCAAAAAGTGAAGAGATCACTGTTCTTCTCTCCAGTGTATCCCCATATCCAAGCAGATCCCCGACTCCTTTCTGTGGTGTACATTTCTCCTCTCTCTTTTACATATTTCCTACATGAGATCAGGATGTGCGCTCCACTGTTTCTGCTTCCCTACATTGCTCACAATGTCCAGTTGCTCCTGTCTTTGTTTGACCCTAAAGTTCATTCATACAGACACCAAGTTCAGCTAACAGAGCAAATATACCATACAGTGAGTAGCAACAGAGATACACATCAAGCAGAAGATGAAAAAAGAAAAACATGAAATTAAATTTTGGAAAAAAAAAATCCTAAAATACATGTTATTACAGTTACACTTACTGAATACCTGTAAATTCAGCTGTGAGTCAAGTTATGATGTGTTGACCTTGTTCATTCAGCCTGGATTACAAGAATGAACAAGTTCACAAATAAGGAGCTGCTGTGGAGGGTAGTGAGTGAGAAAGTAAGACTACCTGGCACAGCATAGCTCTGATCGATCCAAACTCCATTCAGGGAACAAGCATTTTAAAAGTTGTTTGCTTGTCATCTAGCTGACAGACCTGATGAAGCAGGAATTTAGGCTTTATACAAGGCAGCATTATGATGCTGTTATTTCGGCGTCCTTTTGATCCATTTATTGCAGTCAGATCACAGAGAAATCGCTTTGATTTGGGTTCATACCAATGTAGTTTGCGGTTATTTAATTCATTATCAAATTCTAAATGCGGCATGCTTTTTCAGAGAACAAAAACACTGAACACATGGGTGTTATATCAGCTCTTTATTAAATGCAGAATAGAATGAGAGGAACACACCTTAGTGTCTAAGGGCAGACAGGTGTTGGAGCACAGGACCATGGAGACAATATCTCTTTCTCTGGTGACAAGAACCTCCATTCTACTGTATTAAGTTAACTATGTTCTGTGTGACAACTACAAGTTTTCACATGAGATGAAACAGACATGGTGCACTCAGAGTTTTTAGTCTTCCTTTCAGTAATGGGTTAATTTTTTTTAACATACAGATACATAAAACAACATAAAGTAAATTTAGCAAAGCATAGGTCCCTACAATTATTTAAAACTTCATCACAACGATAAGTCATGAGCACAGTTTACTTCTACAGCATTACAATCAATGTGCTAAATAATCTCATTCCCCCAGTAATGTAGTTTGATTAGATGCCCTGTATGTTCACTAACAACATAAGTTTTATAATGTGGATTTAGGATATAGAAGAGTACATTTTCATCACAGTTAAATCAAGTAGGCTGTATGAAAAGAGAAAAAGAAGTACAGTTATCATTTAAAAACAGAACATGCACATCCTTTCTCACTTTTGTTAATGTGAACCTGACTTTTGCTCACCGCTGAGGAGCTCACACCATCTGATACTCAGATGGCCACACTATTTTCTACCTTCTCTGGTTTCAAGTATGTGTATGGGACTTTCAGACTCTCGGCTCTGACTTCGATGCGCGTTTTCAGCACTTGAAGCTCTCCATCGAAATCCTTTATCAGCTTGCACGGAATCTCCTCAGTGAAATGCTCCTCCGGATAGTCACCAAGAGGGACCTGATGAGATTAATCATACATTCAAAGTTTATTTATTTATTTTTAAAACATTTGAATGTTTATCAAACACAGACTATTGGCAACATCATTTACAGTTATAGAAAGTGAGCAGGGTGTCTTGCATTGGCTCAAAGGTGGTATTTTGGTTGTAATGATATATTGACCTACAGTACTTTACACAACTTGAATCTTAAGTGTGATTAATGTAATTGTTCATAAAGCACTTACAAAGTCAGTGGACTGCTTGCTGAGTAGCCACAAGGCGGCCATTCCATTAACTGTTGTGTTGATGTCAGGGAACGTCTCCAGCATCGTGGCCTCGTTTGTTGTCCCCTTTGTGGTTGGTGGGGGAAGTTGCAGGGAGGTGGGGGCGTTGGGCATCCAGCCACCAAAGTCATACTGCAATGAATAATTCACATATGACTGATTAAAGAGGCCACAGTGGGCTTTTGGGTTTTTCACTTTCCTTTTTTGTGTTATATTATATTATGTTAGCCTTTCTATGCATCTAAATAAGTAATTCTCAACTTTTTTTTGTGCCAGTGACCCCACATCCATTATCCAGGTCCCTTACCGTCCCCATCAGATAAAATGTAGGTTAATTGCCTCCCTGAATGTTGATTAATTAGTTTATAATTATGATTAATATTACGATTGTTACCCTTGCTATTATTTATATCATTTGTCATATTAATTATTGTTACATTCAGTATTATTGTTTATTTATATTATTTATTTCTCTTTCTAGTTTTGAGAAAACTGCAAAAACTCATAAACCCATTCCACAACAATAGCAGTAAACCGGCATTAAGAAGATTCACCTGTCCAGAGTTGACAGCCGCATGCTGTACTGAGCAGGTGAAGATCACCATGGTGACGAACTTGACCAACTCAGCCACAGAGGTGAAGCTCTGAGGAATTCCTGAGAATTAGACATAATAAACTCCACTGTTTAAAGACATCTAGATGACTATATTAAAGTTTGATTTATGCTTACATAATGATAATAAAATGGTACATTAATGTGCAAATTTATCATTATTAGGGGTGAGTTTTTCTTTAAAGCCCACCTGTGCAATCTTGGGAGAGGAATCCATAGACAAAAATGTCTGAAATCCACTTCTGCAGTTCGGTGTCTTTCTTTACCTCATCGTCAGTCTTGTAGTAGTAGCTGAGCACTCCCTGCACGAACCTTTAAGAAATGTGGATACATTCTGTAAAACACATGTCTAGTTGAATTGTACATTATTTATAAACACAACAGTAGTAAGACACTCTGCAAACTGAGCCACACACATTATGACTGATTACAGTAACGGCAAAACAGAACTTTCTTTGACCGTGACAACGTGCTGGTACCTCTCTCACACCGGGACAGACTCCCAGCATACAGCCCCTGAACCAAAGAACGAGTGAACAGCGGCAGTTGCTCAGTCGCTAAACCAGGACCACAAAGCACACATTCCCTGAGCCCAGTGAACGAGGGGCTACACACTCCTGTAGTGGCTAATGTTAGTATAAAGCACACAGCCCCTGAGCTGCAGCAGCAGCAACAGCCTCCTCCAGCAGCTAATGTTAGCATTAGTCCACATACCTGCATTAACTATCAAGCTGATTGTTTAAGCCCATCAGGTAAATATATACATACATGGACATTTATATTATAATTAACAGTATAGTAATATTAAAATGTAAAATCATGTAAACTTCATTTTAATTTTGCATTAATATCATATCAGCTATACATATAATGCATGGTGGAAACTGCCTACAGTACCTGTGGATGAATTTCCACAGCCTGAGTCCATCATCCCTGTAGTAGAAGTTGGGCACAGCCTCCAGTCCACGCTCAGCAATGTCATCTGGTATACAGAGGGAGCTGTAGGTCATCGAGGAAGTGGATCTCTTCAGGATTTCGATCATACCCTCTCCACCAGATGCTGAAAACTAGGGAACAGTCAAATATGTTAAAATTATAGTAAGAGAAAAATACTATATATGATATTGGAAGAAAAGAAGCATTTAAGTAATGATCTACTGGGCATGTTTTTCATTTCATACCTCTGTGAAAATTCCAGTCTTAGATATCAGAAGCAGTCGAGCCAAGAAGTTGATCTGCAGAGTGTAGCGAGTGTGAGGTATGAGGAGCTGAGGGAGAGAAGGAACTTTTTAGTTACATGATTAATTCTTTATAAAGTCAGATATCATGATGCTTCGGTGTGAAATAATTGTAAAAATATACAAACTAAAACATTTTGGTTCATCAACTTTTTAAGTTCCCAAAATCAGCAGGTTGAATAGACTAAAACTACAGTAGGTTCAGTATTCTCCCTCGCAGTTACCTTGTACAGAGGATGCACCATGGGTAAGTTGCGCAGCAGTGACACTGCAAACACTTCAGCCAGCAGGTGAGTGCGCAGCAGGTGAACACTGAGTTGATGCAAGTTGAAATCTGCACTTCTCACAAAGATCTTGGCAATCAACCAATCGTACTCAGAATCAGTAGGAAAGAAGATGGGATTGTCGTCTGCTGGAGTCTGCTTCAGCTGCAGGAGAAGGAAGGGAGATGAGGTTCATTCAGTCCGTTCGATCCATCACCAGGACTGGTCAATAATAAATAAATATTTTTTGTATGTTTGACTGTTTACTGCAGATCTTTTCAATTTGATAAGCTGTTTATCCCTTCGGAGGAAATTCATATTTTCAGCAATAGTTGTGTGTCATGTAAATATAACTGACTTGACTTGTGTTTGTGTCTGGTGTGATATTTGAGAGCTAATCTCACCTGAATAGCAATCGGCATCAGATCATCTTGAGGTGTTTTGTGCAAAAGGACCAGGGGAGCCAACAAGTACTGCTTCTTCCCATTGATGGTGTTTGATTTCACTTCATCCAAAAGTTTGTAGTCCACCAAGAAGATGTTGCCTTTCTGTGAGAAACATAAGTTAAGATGAGAAACAACTTGACCCACATGTACAGTGTGGATATTATGTATACTAAGTGAACATGTAATTCCAACTGTACATATCATATGTCAAAACATGACTCTAATGCTAGGATCAGTCAAGGCCAAGACAATCACCTCCATTTCTTCTTTCAAGCTAGACTGACCACGGAGGAAGACCATGCCATCAGTGACAGGAAAGTTACTGGGCAGGGCAGTGCAACGTCTGATCAACATGGGGTTGACACCATTCAGATACTGGTAGCCGAAAAATGCATCCTCCTTCCAATGTTCCTGGACATATTCTGGAAAAAGAGGGAGATTTACCTCACCGAATTACAGTACAACCTCACTCAATCCCTGTTATTGGCCTCCACTGCATATGAAATGCATGTGTTTAAGAGAAATCAGAGTCACAGACATGATTACGCCACATATTTTTTCATGTGCCTAAAATTAGGAAACTTCTGCATGTTTTGATACACACAAATTCCCTTCTATATATATTTTCTTCCATTTAGTTTGAAAAGTACAGAAGCCAATAGATTATTAAATATTCAGTCAAAAGTCATGGCTTATCTCAGGAATAAAAACAGTTATAATAGGTTTAAGGTAGCATAATAAACTCCAGTTGAATATCTGAATAAATAAAGTTGAATGTATACTATCATGCATCAAGTATCAAGAATTCCATCAAACTACCATGATAGCACAGTACCTGACATGGCAGTCTCTTTGCACCAGAACACCCGATCGATACCATCAATCTCCGTCCACTTCTCCTTGCAGTCAGCCAACCCCACCAGTTTAAGCTCAGTCAGCCTGGATAATGAAATAAAATAGTAACTTTATTGTTTTGCATCAAATAGTTTTGATAAACAGGCAGAGAGACAGGAACATATAGTCATAAAGATAGATATCTTATAGAATTTGAGGACTTTACCCTGTGACTGCAGTGAAGCCAAACTCTGTAAACTTGGTGAAGGAGAAGCGGACCTCAGGAGGCAGAGAACAAGGTTCTTCTGCGTCCATGCAGTGAGGTATTCCATCTGCATACACTTTCCAGCTAGGAAAAAACAAAGAGTCGAGCTTCCAACAGTTAGATACCAGTGTATTTGCTGTTTTAATTATGCAAGCATAATATATTTGACACGTATTTACGTATTCAACGTTGGAATTTTTCAACACATGTTCATGCATGTGTGTGCGCGCGCTCTTGCATGCACGTTTGAATGTGTGTGTCCATGTCTGTGTATCAAACTGCACTCATTAGCAAATCTGTCTCAGATGTCTTGCCAGTTGTAATCAAAGGCTGTCATGGTGAGGGTAACTACTGTTTTACTCAAGAGTTCATTTCATAGAGATTTTAGCTGAGGTTGACCTCTCATACTCTTGCTTCTTCCTCAAAGATGGTAACTGCTCTCACTTCAGTGAAAATTGTGGGACTTGGAGCACTTTGAAGACAGGATTTACAGAATATTTTAAAGCTTCTCTCCAAAGTTGCTACCGACGTTCCGTTGCATACACACTAATGTAAAACTCTGAGACTGGCTTAAAAATGTGAAGCTTTGAATTGTGCATGTGTAAAAAGTAAAAACGACATTTACAAACTGAATTAATGTGGGAAAGACCCAGTCATTGTGAATGTTTCAAAGTTTGAATGGAGTCTCTGTGTAAATGTATGAAGGAGAGAGGGAGGGGCTGGAAATGAGGGAAGAGAGACAAAATGATGGCCTTGGGTTTTCTAATTGACTTCCGTTGTAACTAAGCTTCAGATAAAGTTGAATATTCTGAAAAAAGTTTTAATGTGATTTGAAAGTTGAATAATACTTAAAATCTTGAAAAGAGTGTTTAGCTGAAAGCATGAATGAGCAGATGAAAATGCTTGAACAAGTGTGAAAATGGGGGATTTTTGAACAGTCCAACATTCAATTTAAAGTGGAATATATTTTGCAGCAAACACTGAATATTTTGAAAAGGGAAAAGTAATAGCACAGCATTCCCAGTGGGGCTGAGTATTTTGATGTTTGAATGATGTTTCTAAGTTAAAAAATATGGAAGATACAAATTGAAAAATGTAGGAGGAAGAAATCGTAGATGAACATATTTTGTAATGCTGACTCAGCATTCACAACCAATAAACCCTTGCAGATCTAAAAAAGTTTTTTAGAATTATCATCATATAAAAATATTCCCAAACAAGACATGTTAGTTTTGGGGTGCATAAAACTAAAATGTGTAAACTCTGAGATCTCACCGATAATCTTCTGCTCGCATCTTAAGCTCTTTGTCCCGACTGTACCTGCCGAGAGGATTCTTGTCATCATAGACCCTCAGAGCTGAAAGACAGAACCACAAGAAGGTTTCAACTTGTTGATATGTTTGCATAAATTTACTCTTTACATACTCTCCTTATAATCTAGCTTTCACAACTTCTCTTTCTTGAATGTCTCATCATGTCTCAACAAGCAATTTCCACAAACCTTTTCCCTCTCTGAAGTGGTGCGTCTCGCTGTCAGTGATCCAGCGGTAGATGGGAAAGGTGTACGTGTCTCCCTCAGGGGATTTTACTTCCACCTTGGCAGGGAACCAGGCGTCTTCAGGAAACAATGTGAAACGCTGTTTGTCTAGCTCTATCAGAACCAGCTTTCCAATGGAATTAGGGCAGGACAGGGTAAAATGATACACCTGGAATAAAGACAGAAAACGTAATTACATCACAATAATTGTCATACAGTAACTGAAAGTAGAAGGAAACTTTGCATACCAGCTTAAGGAGCTCCTAATGGGATTTCTTTAGGTTGTGTTACAGCACATACCTTGTTGCTACGCATATAAGTCTGAGTTGCTGAGGGCTTTCATCAGCTTTTCTAAATTGGTGTTAAATGTGCCTTTGTATGATCTCATGAGGAAGTGTCCTATACAGTTTTAGAAGGATATTTGAGACTTACTGTTCCTGCTAGGACAGATAAAGGTCCTTTGGCCCACGTGCGATTGCTCTCCCCATCTGTGCCCACCAGCTTAACAAAGACATTGTTAATAGTGGTGGAGTAGGCGCGATTTCCAGTGAGTATGGTCACGTCATAATCCACCATTTTCACTCTGGAAAGCAGAAGAATCCTGATGGGGAGAGAATAATAATAATCATTCTCATCACCGATTAGGTTGACTGTCATTACATGAACCTGAATGCAAAAAAACTTTAAAATACAGATATAACAACTAATTAGTTAATGTTCAACTTTTCAAGAACTGAATAGAAACATGTTTGCTTGAGCAGTGCAGCACTAGTGTTAGTAGAAGAGTAGCCCTAATTCAGACCCTCTGCAGACTGGAACCACACCTGCTGCTCCATGGCAAAAAGTATAATGCACATGGCTCACGATGCCATGGTTTGGGTACCCGTCTCCCCACTTTAAGAAAAACCTCCAACATATTTGCAAACTTCACACATGCATACGCATGTTGATTGCATGTTTGATTACACTTGTAGCAATGTCTGAATGTTTTTTATATAATAATAATAATAATATGTTGTTAGCACCTCTCTCCTTTATACAGGTTAAATGCCTTCAGTAGTGCCAGGATTGGTATTTAGAGTAAAGGTCCCAAGTTAACCCCCGGAAAAACAATGAAACTGTATCAGACTCTCTTTGCTAATTTGACAGATACAATACAACACCACTTTTTGCAATGTCCAAGTAAATTGGTGCCCGTGTACAGAGGCTATCTCCTTGCCACTACCCCAGGGATTGAAACCACCCTGTGGCTCTTAAGTGCAGGTCCTCCCCACTCATTTTCTCTCCTTTTCCTTTGTCACTCTTTCTTGTTTCTTGTCCTATCACAAAAAAGCCTCTAAATTATTTCATAAAACACCTTTCTTACCAGTTGATGAGTTCCTTTGATGAACAGCTCTTCCGATTAAAAAAAACACCACTGATTTCTATTTTATAGGAACAGTTTGGTAGGAGTGTCCAGAGTGTCACCAGTGACTCAGTTCTGGTGAAGGAATGTTGTTGCGGAAATTCCCTTTCATAGGAAACATTTGGATAAGATTTACATAAGTTACATAAACAAAACTTTAAGGTTGGAGCAGATTTGCTCAGGTAAATTCTACTGAAGCAGTCTGAACAACGATCCAGTCTCTGCCCCCCCATTTCTTGAGAAAAATTGAGCAATCAATTTACATGTTAAAATAGCACCATTAAGCGTGGTGCCCATACAAACTGTTTGCATTTTTTTCTGCTCTTGCACATGCATCTACTAGGCTACCCATCCAACTCTGAGAGCCAGTTGGGTTTGAGTATGAGCTGTAAAGTTCTGATAGATGAATGTTAACTGTCACTTATTTCACCTTGGCAGTCCACCAAAATCTGTTTTTACGCAACAAATAAGCAACTTTGTCTGATCTCATCCAACCTAATATCCCACTTTGTGCACTGCTCTCTCAGAAAATAGGGCTCCTGTCCCCAGAGTTAAAAAGAAGTCACATTGCTGCAGGGCCTTTTCCCATCATGCCCCCTTTCTCTGAAATAACTTTCCTGCTGACATCAGACAATCAGACTCCATTGAGGCATTAAAATACAAACTTAATACTCATTTTGTTGCCTTAACTTTCAGTTAGTGCTTATTCTTCAATTAGTTCAGCCATCACACCTGTTACCATCATCATCTCAATTAATCTCTAAACCCGAGTAGTTATAGTCCATTTTTGTCCTGCCAATGAGACCACAACATAAAAAGTGTAAACTTTTGATAAACACTGCATTTCTCTAACTTGTGCTGTTTTTCGGTTTCCCTCAAGCTGCAAACAGTGTGTGTTTATCTCTCCCTAGTTTGCTCCTCCTTCTTCTCTCTTTTCACTCGGGGTCCTCTCTGCTGGACTATTGACTGCCAGGGAGCCTCTCTCTCCTGGTTGTTGTGCCTCACACAGAGGATCACTTATGGATCATCACTCACTTGTATTTTACAATATATCTGTATTTTTGTCATCAGAATTAGCATATTTTCATTCTTTATGCTAATCTTCCTCATGTGGCCTGTCCTCTTCCTGGCCACCATGGAAGAGGTCATATAGGGCAGCTGCCAATTGTGGCTGCACCTGGGATGGACCCTTTCCAGAGTCCTGTTGTAATGGAAATGCCGATCCCTACCACGCTAGGCTGATGTTCTGAGTTAAACCGAATCGAGCCAGGATGCCAGGAAAAACACCTCAGCCTGCTCAACCAGTTGTGGCATCAGAAGTCAGCGCCACTTTAAACCCCCCACTCAGCTGAGTTTACCTGCTGAGTTTACCTATAATTATAACAAGACAAACTAAAGATTGAAACCCCTCCCCAAATTGATTCTCCTTTCATGGGAAACAATTAGAAAAATAGTTCATATATTTCCACTGCCTGTTTGGTTGAGGTAACTTAAAAATACAAGTTCAGCTTTGCTGAAGTAAATTCTATGGATAGCAAATGTATCTGTTATCTGTTATGTGAACATAACTGCCAACAGATAAATCATTTTTATTGCTTTATTGGACACCAACCTGGTTCAGACAAGCTCCAGTTTGTGTGTTACATTTCTTGAGAACAATTGCGCAATTTATTTACTTGTTAAAATGCCAAGAATCTGTGACCTCAAGTTTAATTTGTTCACAGCTTGAAAAGTGCCAGTCAAACTTCGATCCTACACACTCACTGAGGTTACATGGTGCACAAACAAGTGATAGGGGCAGAGTGGCTGTGACAGAGACACCATTCATCTTATTACAAGACACTGTACCATGAAAATGATTATGGAGCTATTATTTTAAGGTAAAGGTAAAAGTAAAAAGTTACATAATGCTGCTTTAAAGCTGTGGCATCAGAAGTCGCATCATTTTAAATTCACACCCAGCTGAGTTTACCCATAGCTGAGGCAAGAGACATCAAAGATTAAAAACCCTCTGCAAGTTGAATTTTCCCTCATGGAAAACAAACTGTCACTGGCCACACTCCTTATCTGTTAAAAACCAAAACTGTCAACAGAATATTTGGTTACACTTGATGGTCACAATCCAAGCCTGTTCAAACAAGCTCCAGTCTGTGAATGCAATTTCCTAAAAATAATTGAGCAATGTTTTAACCTCCTGGATGACCCTATGGCAGATTAAACCCTACCCATGCACTTCACGGTGCCCTTCCAGGAAGCAAAACGTAATAAAATGCCCTCTAAGCAACCCCTCAAGTACCCTTTCTGCATACTGGTGCCGCACCACCTACACCCACTGTTTTTTTAATGTGTTTTCAATGTGTTTTCAGTGTGTGTTTAGCAGTGGCGGTCCTAGCTTGCATGATGCCCTGGGCGAACCTCACCTTCAGTCCTTTTATTTTTGATTTGTGTATTATTTAAGATATTTGAGTTTAATCTCCAAAAAGTCGTCCTCGGTTTATTGTTAAGGTGTATTGACATATATACGGGACTGTGATCCGACAGAGCGATTAGACCAATATCACATTGCACTACTCTATGGAGATCACTTTTAAAGATTAAAAAATAGTCTATCCTAGAGTATGTGCCGTGAGGGGATGAGTAATGAGTATAATCCTGACTGGAAGGATATATTTCTCTCCACACGTCTATAATACCTGTTTCTTTCATCAAATTGTTTATCTTTTTACTGATACCACTGAAGTCTGGGTTGCCCCTTGAAGAGTCTAGTTTTGTAATTAAACGTGTATTTAAATCACCCCCACATATGACAGTCCTCTGACCTTTTGAAGTCATTAATTCAATTATCTGTCTGTAAAATGACCATCCACTGCCTGGGGGAGCATATACATTAAGTAAACTCACTAAGATTGCTTCCACTTTACCAATTAACAAAATATATCTCCCCTCTTTATCTCTAAATTCAGACAGGTGTTCATAATTTACAGCATTTGCTATCAGAATGGCCACTCCCCTTCTGTGACCTGATTTATAAGAGGATGAATACACATGCTTAAAGCCCATTTTATTTAATTTATTTTGTTCAATTTCACTGAGGTGAGTTTCTTGGAGAAAACCTATCTGAATTTTTTCCCTCCTTAATTTTGATACAATTTTCCCTCTTTTGACTGGATTAAGCATCCCATTGACATTAAAGGAAATTATTCTTATTGGACTATCTTGCATTTGACTGGTCGAGCTTATTTTCACATTCATGGATTAGAAAAGCATTCCCCTCTCCATAAGAACAAGTATTGAGTAAACAACAACAAAACTTTGTTAACATAGAATAAAAGGAACATGGTAACAAAAGAAAATAAGTGTCCTTGGTGACTTCCAACCTAGGGGTCCTTTTTGAGACCCTGCTTGAGCCTTTCACATAAGGCTTCAAGGGAAAGCCCCTCTTTCAGGACAGATTGAGAGGGCCCTTGTTGAAGATAGTTGCGACCAAATGTCCCGTTACTTCCCTGTCATTATAGCTTTGTTTTTATTTACCAGAACAGCAGGTTGAAATGGAATGATTACTTAAACTACTGTTATAGTGCCTGGTTCACCCAGTTTAAATTTCAAGCTTTTCATAGTGAATACATTAAATGTTTTTATTACCTACAAAGCAGGATAAGAGGGACCAATGACCGATCTTTTATGACGTAGATGACTCTCTTCTGAAGGCTTGCAGTCTTTCTTTAAAGTTCACCTCTGGTGTGTGAGTCGCCCGTCTGTCATTGCGTCGGCGGGGTCTCTCCCAGGACTGCTGCTGTAGCTGGTCCATCAGCGTCTAAGCGGGCCTGATGATTTCAGCCGGGAGTCCCCTCATTGACAGGTCCTGCGAAGCCTCCCTTGCCGTCTCGTATACTCGGATTCCATCGTCGTGTCTGACCTTAAGCTTAGCCGGGTAAAGGGTCTGGAACGGGATTTGTCTGTCTTTCAGAACCTTCCGTATTTCAGCGTATTCCCTGCGTTTTTGGAGGATACGTGGGGCGTAGTCATTATCCAGGTTTATCTTCTTCCCTTGCCATATGAAACCTCTCTTTTGCCATGCCAGACGGAGTATTGTTTTCCTTAGTTCTGGAGCTAAGAAATTTTATTAGGATGGATCTTGGTTGTGCACCCTTCGGTGGCTGCTGTCCAAGTGCGCGGTGGGCTCTCTTGATTTGCAGCGGCATGTTCGCAGGTATTTAATACTCATTTTGTTGCCTTAACTTTCAGTTAGTGCTTATTCTTCAGTTAGTTCAGCCCTCAGACCTGTTACCAGCATCATCTCAATTAATCTCTTAACCCAAGTAGTTATAGTCCGTTTTTGTCCTGCCAACGAGACCACAACATAAAAAGTGTAAACTTTTGATAAACACTGCATTTCTCTAACTTGTGCTGTTTTTCGGTTTCCCTCAAGCTGCAAACAGTGTGTGTTTATCTCTCCCTAGTTTGCTCCTCCTTCTCTCTTTTCACTCGGGGTCCTCTCTGCTGGACTATTGACTGCTAGGGAGCCTCTCTCTCTCCTGGTTGTTGTGCCTCACACAGAGGATCACTTATGGATCATCACTCACTTGTATTTTACAATATACATATATCTGTATTTTTGTCATCAGAATTAGCATATTTTCATTCTTTATGCTAATCTTTCTCATGTGGCCTGTCCTCTTCCTGGCCACCATGGAAGAGGTCATATAGGGCAGCTGCCAATTGTGGCTGCACCTGGGATGGACCCTCTCCAGAGTTGGTCCAAAGTGCGCCCTCCCCGCCTCCAAGCGGGCCACACCTTCAAGCAGGTAGCCCTGTTGTAATGGAAATGCCGATCCCTACCACGCTAGGCTGATGTTCTGAGTTAAACCGAGTCGAGCCAGGATGCCAGGAAAAACACCTCAGCCTGCTCAACCAGTTGTGGCATCAGAAGTCAGCGCCACTTTAAACCCCCCACTCAGCTGAGTTTACCTGCTGAGTTTACCTATAATTATAACAAGACAAACTAAAGATTGAAACCCCTCCCCAAATTGATTCTCCTTTCATGGGAAACAATTAGAAAAACAGTTCATATATTTCCACTGCCTGTTTGGTTGAGGTAACTTAAAAATACAAGTTGGAGCGCTTTGCTGAAGTAAACTCTATGGATAGCAAATGTATCTGTTATCTGTTATGTGAACATAACTGCCAACAGATAAATCATTTTAATTGCTTTATTGGACACCAACCTCTGTGGTTCAGACAAGCTCCAGTTTGTGTGTGACATTTCTTGAGAAAAATTGAGCAATTTATTTACTTGTTAAAATGCCAAGAATCTGTGACCTCAAGTTTAATTTGTTCACACCTTGAAAAGTGCCAGTCACACTTTGATCCTACACACTCACTGAGGTTACATGGTGCACAAACAAGTGATAGGGGCAGAGTGGCTGTGACAGAGACACCATTCATCTTATTACAAGACACTGTACCATGAAAATGACTGTGGAGCTATTATTTTAAGGTATAGGTAAAAGTAAAAAGTTACATAATGTTGCTTTAAAGTGGTGGCATCAGAAGTTGCATCATTTTAAAATTCACACCCAGCTGAGTTTACCCATAGCTGAGGCAAGAGACATCAAAGATTAAAAACCCTCTGCAAGTTGAATTTTCCCTCATGGAAAACAAACTGTCACTGGCCACACTCCTTATCTGTTAGAAACCAAAACTGTCAACAGAATATTTGGTTACACTTTAATGGTCACAATCCAAGCCTGATCAAACAAGCTCCAGTCTGTGAATGCAATTTCCTGAGAATAACTGAGCAATGTTTTAACCTCCTGGATGACCCTATGGTAGATTAAACCCTACCCATGCACTTCACGGTGCCCTTCCAGGAAACAAAACGTAATAAAATGCCCTCTAAGCAACCCCTCAAGTACCCTTTCTGCATGCTGGTACCGCACCACCTACACCCACTGTTTTTTTAATGTGTTTTCAATGTGTTTTCAGTGTGTGTTTAGCAGTGGCGGTGCTAGCTTGCATGATGCCCTGGGTGAACCTCACCTTCAATCATATCCCCTCCCCCCCCAGAAAAAAAAAAACTAATGCACAAACCAGACCTCTCCCATGCAGTGGAAGATCTTGCAAACTCCACTGCAAAAGGCATGTTCATGCTCTCACAAGAAATGACTTCAGTAAGAATGATGACTTTACAAAAAATGGAGCTGCACTGGACTACTTATTGGCCTCACTAGGAGGAACTTGTGCTGTAATTGGAACTGAATGTTGTACGTTTGTACCTGACTACAATGCCACATTACAGGAAATAACGAACCATTTGCATAACATTGCCAAGACATTTCTTAACCCTGTTAGTGTTTTCAGTGGTGTTTAGTGTTTTCAGTGTGTGTTTAGCATTTTCAGTGTTCTTTGTGTTCAGTGTTGTCAGTGCGTTTACACTGTTTTAGGTGTTTTCAGTGTTTGCTGTGTGTGTGTGTTCATTGTGATTTCAGTGTTCCCATTGTTTTCAGTTTCTCCGTTTTTTTCCAGTGTTTTTCAGTGTGTTTCCAGTGTTTTAAGTGTGTTTTCAGTTCAGTAATGTTTGTAACTAGAAATCAAACTCTTCAGTGTATTCTGTATGTAAGTGTGTGTGTGTGTCTGTGTGTACCTGTACTCTTTATGATCTAAATCCCCATCTTGCCTTCAAAGAACAGAAACATATTTCAAACATATTGTAAGGCTTCAACGATTAATCGATCAATTGACTAGTTGTTCACTGTTACATTAATCGCTAACTGCTTTCTATAATCGATTAATTTGAGTAATTTTTCAAGAAAAAAAAAATTAAATTCTCTGATTCCAGTTTCTTAAATGTGAATATTTCACATTACAAGAATGACAACTTTTGGAAAGATTGGGAGGAATTTTTACAACAAATCAGGAAGCTTGATCCCCAGAGTCTACTGGAAGGATTAACTGCTCAAGATGTAAATGGCAGGAGTCTCACTCTATGCGCTTTACTCTGATCCAACCTCGAACCCAGATTGAAATGTTTTCAAAAAATTGAAGCGATATAGTGGAAAGAAATCAGTTTTGTTTCATATCATGGATAAAAATGGCAGCTTGGAGATGGATCTAAAATCACTTAAAACAGATAGATCAAGAGAGGGTTTCTTTTAAAGGGGGTGCCAGTGGCATGTTTGAAATTTAAGGGGGAAATACCAGCAGACAAAGAGCAGTTAATAATGTCTTATATATCTAGAAATACAGCTTTTAAAAACCTGAAGAGCAGGTAGATCATTTTGAAGTGCAACAGTGCGTCCAGAACAAACTTCTCAATGCAGCAGCTTCATGTTATGAAATTAATTATGAGCCGAATTCTTCTTTTTTTATATAGAGGAAATACACCCAACAGATGTTTTGAATCATTTCTTTATTATTATCATAGTATTATGAGTTTCTATAGCGAGTGTATAAGGGCAGACAGGTGTTTTACAGAAACAACTGACTCATGGAGCACAGGACCATGGAGACAACATCTCTTTCTCTGGTGACATGAAACTCTTTTCTTCCATTAAGCAAAGTATTTTCTGTGTGATAAGCAGAACTTTTAACATGGTTAGATGTTTTCTCTTCCTTTCAGAAGAGTATTTAACTCTATTTTAACATACAGATATAACAACATATAGTAAATTCATCGCAGCACAGGTCCCTACAATTATTTAAACTTCATTGTGACAATAAGTCATGAGGCACAGTTTACTTCTAAATGTTACAATCATAATGCAAAATAATATCTTTCACCCAGTAATTTAGTTTGATCAGATGCCCTGCATATTCATTGATAAAATAAGAGTTATGATGTTGATTAGGATTTAAAAGAGCACAGTTAAATAAAGTAGGCTGTATAAAAAGAGAAAAGTTCAGCATACAATGATCACGTGCTGAAGTATCAGTTAAAAACAGAACATGCACATCCTTTCTCACTTTTGTTAATGTGAACCTGACTGTTGCCCACCGCTGAGGAGCTCACACCATCCGATACTCAAAGGGCCACACTATTTTCTACCTCTGTTGGATTCAAGTATGTGTATGGGACTTCCAGACTCTCGTTTCTGACTTCGATGTGTGTTTTGAGCACTTTAAGCCTTCCTTGATATTCCTTTATCAGCTTGCGGGGAATCTTCTCAGTAAAATGCTCCTCTGGATAGTCGCCAAGAGGGACCTGGCGAGATCAATCACACATTTAAAGTGGAAATGAGCAGGATGTTTGCAGTGGCTCAAAAGTGGTATTTTGGCTGTGATGATATAAAGACCTACTTTATACAACTTGAATATGAATAGCAATTTATGTCATTTTTAATGAAGTCTTGGCACTTACAAAGTCAGTGGACTGCTTGCTGAGTAGCCACACGGTGCCCATTCCATGAACTGTTGCGTTGACATCAGGGAACGTCTCCAGTATCGTGGCCTCGTGTGATTTCCCTTTACTGGTTGGTGGGGGAAGTTGCAGGGAGATGGGACTGTTGGGCATCCAGCCACCATAGTCATACTGCAATGAATGATTCACATATGACTGATGAAAGAGACTATATTATGCTTTCTGGATTTTCCCTTTCCTTTAGTGTTTTAAGCAGCTTTTTTTTTTACATGTAAAATGTCTGCAAAGTTACAAACCTAAATTCCACGCCAAAGGGAGCCACTCTCCAGTAGCTCCGCCCATATTTTATACATCTAATGACTTCCACCAACTGAGGATATCAGGAGAGGATTTACCTATTTTTGGCAGGAATGTGATGAAAATGTTCCACCAATGACTGGAAGCCTATTGAATTATGTGTGCATATTGTCACACTGCGGTGAGGGGTGTCTCGGTTTTTTGTCTTGTGAATTTCATGTTTTATTTTGAAAAGTAACTCTCCTCTCGTTTCAGGTCACTTGCCCTTCCTCATGTGTCACCGGTCTGACGTCTCCCCGATCCCTGATTGTTTCCACCTGTTTCCCATTACTCTCTTGTGTCTTATAGTCCGCGTCTCCCTTTGTTCTGTGCCAGAGTATCTCGTTCTTTTGTGTACCTCCAGCCCATGACCACAGACCTTGCCTTGTTCCATGCCAAGTGCTTCCACGTTTGTATTCTTGTTTCCTTATTTCCTGTTAGGAAGAGGGATTTTTTGTTGTAATTTTGTCAGGGCAGTTTTGAAGCTAGTTTAATTTTGTAGGCGTTTTTCTTCCCTCTATTGGAGTGTTTTTTTGTTTCATAGTTTTTTTCAGCTTAGTCGTAGCGTAGTATTATTTTTATAGCCTTTGTACCTTCCTCTGTTGGAGCGTTTTTTGTTGTTAAGTTTTATAGTTCTTATCTTCGTCAGAGTAGAGTAGTTCTCAGCCTTTTCTTTTCCTCCCTTTGGAGTGATTTTCTGTTGTGTTTTGTTTTTGTGTTAATTCTGGATTCCTGTTTTGCCAGGTACTTGAGAGTCAATAGCCTATTTTGTTGTCACTCTGTCTTAAGAGCCGATAAGTGAAATTTCAGAATAAAAGCCTGCTTGAACTGTTCTCGCTCTGCATCTGAGTCCTCTTTCCAGCCCAGGCCTGACACATATATAACTCCCGGACTGCATTAGTAACTTCACAAGCTCAAGGCTGTATGAACTTCAGAATATGGTCTGCATTTTCAGCGAGGGTCAGTAACAGCACAAGCTCAGGAGTAGATTGATACCAAACTTAAAAAAAATAGGTTTTGCTATGTGTTATGTCATTTTACTGTTAAATTTCTATGTAGTATTTGCCTGTTAATTAGGCAATAGCATGGTGCTCTGACAATGTTGCTATTCTGGGGCACAACGACGTTAGACTAATATTGGAATATTCAGGGACAGTCAAGAGAAACTATGTGGACATAAGGCCTCATCTGAAGCCAACTAAATAATTAGAGTAGTCAGCTAGTTTTAGCTTTGTGGTTATCTGATGCCCATTTTGCCACTGCATCCTCAGTGGTATGTGTGTTGCTGTTACGTGTAAAATTACTTAATAGACATGCCCTGAAGTAAACATTACAGCTACCTGTGAAAAAGAAATGGTCAAACTGCAGGAATTTATTAGCTTGCTACAGTAAAACTATACAAAGATTATTACAAAGCTGTAACATTTAGTGGCCAGCTGGGTAGTGAGGCTGAGGCTAATACGGATCAGATTCCTACTCTATCATGTGGCAAAGTTTTTTTGTTCAGAAGCGATCGTTGTAGTGATATTCACGGTAGAAATGCAGCTAGCTGGAAGCTTAAAACACCAGCAACGTCGACCACAAACATGGCAAGCAGTGTTGGTTCGGGAGGGAGAATACAGGTAGTGCGGCAATGGACAGTATGAGACAAATAATGTGTTTTTTTTAAATACAGCATATAAGCCTGTTCTTGTATGCACCTTAAATAAATGTGTGAACCTGTACATGAGCATAATATGTCCTCTTAATACTTTTTGAAGTGTAGCATTATGATCATGCTGCAGCAAAATGTATTTTTTAAAGATCCCTGTTTTTAGTCATGTTAGCAGTGCAGCCTCTACGTTATCTTAGCAACCAGGCCTACTGGATGTACCGTCATCATGGTCCCCAGAGGATGAACTCTGTGATCCCCTAAATTTTCCTCTAGTGCACCATGAGGTTCACACTTACATTGGTGAATGAATGAAACGGAAACTTTCAGCCTGATTGCCTTTGAATTTGTTTCCAACATTCATCTTTCCCTCAGGATGAACTGTGATAACATTGGTGATCCTCTGACTTTTAATCAGATCATAATATTTATTTGTAAAATAAGATTGTAGTAAACACCATGCCTGCAAAAAAATCATTTCTATGAGTAGGTTAGCATTTGTTGCAATTAGCTCAAAGCACCTCTGTGTCAAAGTGTGACCTGTCTGATTTCACTGTGTTATTGTTGTTCCTAATATACCGTAATTAATGTTGCTTCAGAACAATAATTTCTGATTACGAAAGTCTGCATTTTGAGCAAGTTGTTGTGGCTTCATAGTTGAGTGCAGGACTCTTGCCCAGGAGACTGGGGTTTGTGTCCCGACTGAAGCATATTACTATACTATAGTCACTTACTATTTTTAAGGTAAGTTCACTTATATTTCTGTCTTTATTTAGTTTTCTGTCATTGTTTGGTTAGGCAGCACAATTAGCCTACATGGTTAGGTTTAGGAAAACATGGTTTAGCTTAAAATACACCCTTTTAACACATGTTTTTTTCCTCAAATTGCAAAGCTGTCACATAACAAAAATGTTGTTGATTGGTTAGTTGTCATGGAGCAACATTAAGCATGATGTTCAAGTAACAACAGTAACAGAGCGCTATCAGATTGTGCAGAATATACTGCCTCAGGTAGCATGGCTGTAGACTTCAAGACTCGCTTACAATACATATACATATAAAAGTAACATTTTTTTTTTTTTTTTGGCCAGAATTCATTATTTTCGTTCCAGGTTAGAGAAAACTGCAAAAGCTTATCAATCAATTTCACAAAAAGAGCATGGAAACAGAAAAGATCATTCACCTGTCCAGAGTTGACCGCTGCGTGCCGTGCTGAGCAGGTGAAGATCACCATGGTGACAAACTTGACCAACTCGGCCACAGTAGCAAAGTGATGAGGAATTCCTGAGAATTATACAGAAAAAAACTTCATTACTTAATGATGTCTAGATATTTAAATTGAAGTTTGATTTATGCTTGCATTATGATAATAAAATGGTTCATTGATGTGTCACCTTACCCCCCTGAAGAATCACCACCTTACCATGGTGGAGGGGTTTGTGTGCCCCTGTGATCTTGGGAGCGATGTTGTCGGGGGCAGTAGCTCCTGGTAGGGCCAAGACAAGTTGGTCTCAGGGGAGGGACTGGACTAGGAGTAATTCAATAAGACCCTATGATTCGGCAGACACAGGGACAGAGTATCTCGCCCGGTACGGGCACACTGGGGCCCCCTCCTTGAGCCAGACCTGGAAGGGAAGCTTGCCAGCAAGCGTCTGGGGCTCAGCCGGGCTCAGCCCGAAACAGCAAAGTGGGAAAAGGACCCTCTTGGCTCACCACCCACAGGGGAGAGAAATGGGGTCGGCAATAGTGCATTGTGTATTGGGCGACAGGTGGGGATACTTACAAGCCACCGGCTTAGTGCAATGGTGTTGGAGTTCTCGCCTCTATGCGATTGAGGGTTGCTGGGGGGAAGGCTCTGACTTTAGTTTGTGCTTATGCAGCGAACAGGAGTTCAGATTACCTGGCCTTCTTGGAGTCATTCGGTGGCGTCCTAGAATGGGCTCCATCTGGGGACTCTATAGTTCTTCTTTGGGACTTAAACGCTCACGTGGGCAACAATGGGGAAACCTGGAGGACGGTGGTTGGGAGGAATGGCCGGCCTGATCTGAACCTGAGTGATGCTTTGTTATTGGACTTTTGCACTAGTCATGGATTGGCCACAACAAAAACTATGTTCGAGCATAAGGTGGTTCGTAAGTGTACTTGGTACCAGGCCATCTTAGGCGAAAGATTGATGATCAACTTTGTGATGTTATCAGACCTGCGGCAATATGTCTTGGACACACAGATGAAGAGAGGAGCAGAGCTGTCTACTGATCACCACCTGGTGGTGAGTTGGATCAGATGGCGGGAGAAGCTGCAGGAATGACCATACAAGTAGTGATGGTGAACTGGGAACATCTGGTGAAGGCCACAATCCATTGGTCCCGGGGGAGGTTGGGGACATGTAATCCAAATGGGCCATGTTCAAAGCTGCCATTGTAGTGTCAGCTGCTAGGAGCTGTGGTCAAAAGGTCACTGGTACCTGTCCTGGTGACAATCTAAGAGGCCATCAAACTAAAGAAGAAGATCGGGCTTAATTGGCCCAGGGGTATCCTGAAGTAGCAGACAGGTACCAGGAGGCCTGAAGGGCTGCAGCTTTGATGGTCGCTGAAGCAAAAACTCAGGTGTGGGAGGAGTCGGGGAGGACTTTCGGTTGGCCACAAGGAAGTTCTGGTAAACCATCCAGCGACTCAGAAAGGGAAGGCTGGGTTTCGGGAGGAGAACTGCTGACCTACAGCAGGCATTGCGTGTCGAATGGAGCCTTTTCAAGTTGTTCAGGTATTTGACTAGGATAAGCGGACGACGATGGATGGATGGCTTGATGTACACATTTATCACCATTTGGGTTAAGCTTGTCTTTAAAGTTTACCTGCGTTTGCTTGGGAGAGGAAGCCATGTTCAAAAATGTCCGAAATCCACTTCTGCAGTTCAGAGTCTTGTTGGACATCATCGTCATTCTTGTAGTAGTAGCTGAGCACTCCCTGCACAAACCTTTAAGAAATGTGGATAAGTTCTTTAAAATACATTCCTAGTTGACTTATACATTTGTATATGCGCTGCAGAAGTAAGACACTTTTTTGTTGTTAATGGACATCTCTTTCAATTGAAAGAGTTACATGTGGTTTTAGAGTTACATGTTGTAACTATTTCTTGGTAAACTTCAGCAAGGCAAAGTGACTTCTTGGAATGTCTTGGTTCACTGGGAGTTGACATTCTGTTGTGTTTTTCTGAAGTTCTGAACTTTCTAATATTTTGACCACACCGTTATACCATATATTAGTTTAGCTTGGTTTACCTAATAAACTGCCAACTGAGTGCCACAGGGACCCAATAAGCTTTCATCAGTAGGGCTGACCGAAATCTTATAAAACTTCTACCGTTGCTATGGTAGTTGACATCCAAATCAGTATTTGAATGCCTGCTTAAAGCACCATCTGATTGGTTACACGCCATGTAAAAGCATATCACCACTGAAGGCTACCATGCCACAGAGACTGGGGCAGCTCTGGGACGAGCGGAGCTGCGTATTGTAGGGAAGGCAACAGAATTGCCGAAGTTGTAATAAATGTCACAATCTTATGATTTACTTCCATGATGAAAAACACGCCCAGTGTCACATTTACACCACTGAAAATGCCTGGAATCATAGCCTACAGGATTTCATTCAAAGTGCTTCAGCACTCATCTGTCTTGCCTATGTTTTTAGTGCAACTCTGCAGATTGGTGCAACAACTTGCAACTCTTGGCAGCACCGTCAGCTGCTCAGGGATGCCTCTCTCAGTGGTTGTTGTGGTCTGGCCCTTGAACATCAAACATTTAGCACCAAGATCAAATAAATTAGAAACATTATGCATAATGGAAACGGTACTTGTGGATTATATCCCAATGCTGGAGTCCATCATCCCTGTAGTAGAAGTTTGGCACATCCTGCAGGCCACGCTCAGTAATGTCATCTGGTAAACAGAGTGAGCTGTAGGTAATCGAGGACATGGATTTCTTCAGGATTGTGAACATACCCTCTCCACCAGACGCTGCATACTAGGGAATAGTCAAATATGTGAGGAAAACAGTTAGCGACAAATACTGTAGATGATATTCAAAATAAAGAAATGTTTACGTAATGGTCTACTGGACAGGTTGTTCATTTCGTACGTGTGTGAAAACTCCAATCTCAGATATCAGAAGACGCCGAGCCAAGATGTTGATCTGCAGAGTGTAACGAGTGTGAGGTATGAGGAGCTGAGGGAGAGAAGGAACTTTGTCATTGACAATATTACTTGTCAAGAAAGTCAAATAGTGAAATAGACTAAATAATTAAACTAAAGTAGGTTCAGTAATCTTCTTCGCAGTTACCTTGTACAGAGGATGCACCATGGGTAAGTTGCGCAGCAGTGACACTGCAAACACTTCAGCCAGCAGGTGAGCATGCAGCAGGTGAACACTGAGTTCATGCACGTTGAAATCTGCACTTCTCACAAAGATCTTGGCAATCAACCAGTCATACTCAGAATCAGTAGGAAAGAAGATGGGATTGTCATCTGCTGGAGTCTGCTTCAGCTGCAGGAGAAGGAAGGGGGAAGTGGTTCATTCAGTCCATTCGATCCATCACCAGGACTGGTCAATAATGTCTTAGATTGTTCTTGTATGTTTGACTATTTACTACAGGTTTGTTATGCTTGGCAGCTTTGTCTTTTCAGTCTGTTACCCTATTCATCCCTTAGGGAGAAATTCATAATTTCTTCAATGTTTGTGTGTCATGTAAATATAATTGACTTGTGTTTGAGGAGAAAATGTTTTTACATGGCTCGGGCTCAAGCAGGAAGAAATAAACTGCCTTTCTTAGCAGAGCGAATTTATAGCTGCCATCAACTTTCAGCAAGGTGGATGCTTCTGTTGCAGGGGAATTTATGAACGTCTGACAGTTTGAATAATATCAATACTCACAGCTAACAGCTTTATTATTGGCTATATGTGACTGCTATTCTCACCTGAATTGCAATTGGCATCAGCTGATTGTGAGGTGTTTTTTGCAAGAGGACCAGGGGAGCCATCAGGTACTGCTTCTTCCCGTTGATGGTGTTTGCTTCCACTCCATCCAAAAGTTTGTAGTCCACCAGGAATATGTTGCCTTTCTGTTGGAAATATTAGTGAGGATAAGAAATAATTTGACTCAAATGCATACAGCATACCTGCCAACTGTGGGCTGTCACAGTTCGCTGTAAAAGAAATGTACAAAAAAGTGATCAACAGTCAACATCTTACATTTACATCACATAAAATATCGTTCAATTGAATTTTGCTCCTACACATAAAGCATCTTTAAAATAAATGTCATGAATTCTTAAAGCCTTTTATGTGTTTCTGTATGCTGCTTCTTCTGTCACAATGAAGTTAAAAGGACCATAGACTTGTGTGATGATCTGCAGGGAGGGTTTTTCATGCCTGCAGCCTGTGTGTGCTTGTTGCACATTTCTGAGGAATAAATACGGGAAAACACAATCACAAACACCAGTGACTCTAATTCTAATAGATTGTCGTGTTTTCTTGTCAGATTGTAGATCGTTAACCCGTCACGGAGCAACATGCGGTGGAGCGCTTTGGACAGCCCAGTTGGCCACCAAAAGGAAGCAGGCAATGCTCCTGCCTCTTGCACTAGTGAGACAGGACACAAATATCAAAAAAGTGGAAAGTCTTGCAACAAGTTAAGTGAAATTTGGAAGTGTAGGGATTGAGCGAGGCTGGGGACGAGTTACAAATGCCAGTGTGACCGGGTGAGTCATCTCCCCCCTGATCACTGCATGGCGCTGTGGCAGCCTGGCGCAGGTTAATGGGGGGACGGCACTGTTAGGTGATTAAAACAGCTGTGTTGGTCGACATTTTCCCTCTCTGCTCCTGCTGTGCGGTGCGTCCGGTGAGCTGGCCGGCGTGCTTGTTTGTGTCTTCCCGTCGTATCATTAAGGTAGGAATTCTGCGTATTTGCTGGTTTGTGTTTGCTGTTATTGGGCCTGAGACCTCATCCTTTCGCTCCGTTGCAGTGTTGGAGCAACGGCGAGCTGGTGGAGCGGCGCTGTGTGTGTGATTGGGACAGGTGTGTTTGGTCGCTGTTTCCCCTCTCTGCCTCTGCTGTGCGGCGCGTTCGGTGAGCGGGCTGGCGTGCATGCCCGAGTCTCCCCGTCATATCACTAAGGTAAGCATGCCGTGTTGGTTATTGTTTGGTGTTTTACTTTTATTGGCCCTGGGGCTTCATCCTCCCGCTCCGTTGCAGTGCTCGGAGCGGCGGTGAGCCGGAGGGAGCGAGCGGTTCTGGTGGGCGCGTGTTGGGTGCAGTAGGGCTCAGAGGTAGGCTGCTCTGGTTGTCTGCTGTTGCAGTTTTACATCACTGCGCTAGTTGTGACACTGTCTCTCTCTTGCTTTACAGCGGGGCGCTGTAACCAGCGGCCCCCACTCTCCTAGTTCTGCACACTATCCTGCGTCCTGGTGTGTTCCGGTCATCGGCCACCGTGATGTTTGCTGCTGTTTTGTTTGGCTCGATTACATGGTTTTGATTAAATGAGTGTTGTTGCCGACGATAGTGACCTCGGAGACATTTAACAATTTATTTCTTTTTTTCTTGTTTTCCTTTTTTTTTTTCTTTTTTTGTGGGGGGGCGGGTTTGATAATTGTTTAATAGTTTTCCTCTAATTTGTATTTGAATATTTTAAGAAGACTTTATTATGTTTAATTTGGTTTTGTATTATAAATAATTAATTGTTTTGGTGTATGTGAGGTCAGCTAGACCGCGGCCATCCTAATTTTCCCTTTCTCCCTGTGGACAGGTGCTGTAGTCCAGCGCGGCGGCCCAATCCCTGGTGGTGGCTTCTTCACGTTTCCATTGCGTGTGTGGGCAGTGTCACGGGTGATATTATTTTCTTGGTTTGTTTCTCCTTCCCCTTGGTTTGGTTTAGGGTCGCCGTGGCTGGCCCAGCCCTGTCCATTCCCCTTTCTTTGGCCCAGTCTTTTAGTGAATGTGAAATATTTTGGCAACTATTGAAGTTTTATAGAAACAATATTGTGACAATAAATATTTATTTTTTTTCGATACCTGAACTCTCCCCTGTGGTGATTCGAGCCTGCGTGACCTTTTTCATTTTTATAAAAGAACAGTAACTACTTCCTGGGGCGAAACTCCCCAGGTGGCGTTGTTGGCAACCACTCACCACTACTCACCACTCCACCTCGCCACACCAGGCAGGGATGTTTGCACATGCTCATCTTTGCCTCTGTGTTGGGTTGCCAGGTACCAGGAAATGCGGGAGAAAGGGCTATAAATAGGGAGACTCCCAAGCGTAATCCTCCTGTCTCCTTCAACTTAGATTCTCCAGGGGTAAACACCATGTCATCATTGAGAGGAAAGTTTCTGGGCAGGGCGGTAAACTGTAAACTCAAAACATGACTCTAATACTAGGATCAGTCAAGGTCAAGACAATTACCTCCATTTCTTCTTTCAAGCTAGACTGACCATGGAGGAAGACCATGTCATCAGTGACAGGAAAGTTACTGGGCAAGGCGGTGCAACGTCTGATCAACATGGGGTTGACTCCATTTAGGAATTGGTAGCCGAAAAAAGCGTCATCCTTCCAATGTTCGTGAACATACTCTGGAAAAAAGGGATTAACCACATCGAGTTTCATCCTTGCTTTAACAATGTTATTAGCTTATGTGACTACTGCATGAGAAACAGAACAATTGTAAACAATGTGTTACACAAAAATCAGAGTCAGACATGATTGAACACTATAACTTATAAAACATTTTTTAGGACGCTTAATACAATACAGTTTAAAATCTGAATAAATACAGTTGAATGTATACTATTACACGTACAGTATCGAGTCTTCCATTAAGCTACCATGACAGTACAGTACCTGAAATTGGAGTTCTGTGCCAGAACACCTTATTGAGATGATACATATCTGTCCACTGCTTCTTGCAATTAGCCAACCCCTCTAGTTTCAGCTCAATCATCCTGGAATATAAAAGCAAATAGAGACTTAATTGTTATACATTAAATAGTTTTTTATAAACAGGTCAGGAGACAGTTCCAGGTGCATAGTTATATAGATTGATATCTGACAGAATTATCTGAGGACTTCACCCTGTGATTGCAGTAAAGGCAAACTGTATAGTCTTGGTGAAGGAGAAGCAGACCTCAGGAGGCAGAGAACAAGGGTCTTTTGCCTTAATGCAGTGGGGCATTCCCTCCATATACACATCCCAGCTGGGAAAAAACAAAGAGTAAAGTGGAACAGTTACATAACAGTGCATCTGCATTTTCAATTTAGAGTATGCATGCATTATATACTTGACATGTTTTCATGTATTCAGTATTAAAAATTATACATCAGAGCTTGCAGAAAGGTGCAGAATAAAAGTATCTCTTTCCCTTATAAACATTATTACGACTGTGAATTAATAATTTTACAGTGTTTGTCAGGTCATTATTGTTTTGTTTATCAGGTTGGTTCCAGCTTCTAACAAGGTTTGTCAGCCAATAGTATAACGCCGTTGATATTATGTGGTATCTGTATTTCGTCAGCATCAGAGCCCTTGAGTAGAGAGAATCGCAACAACTGTAGTTCAAAATGCCAGTTGTCATGTGACTCATGGAGACTCCAGATTGTTCCAGGAAGTTGTAAGTGGGCAATTTAAATGCATGAAACAGAAACAGACCTTCGGTGTTTGGCAGTTAATAGTTAGGAGTTAATACAGGAGTTATTGATTGATTAATTTACAGTACTGGGCTGCTAGTATTCGCAGCTAACTTTAGGGAACTATTGAGAGGCTCCACGATCCGCTATTACTTTAAAAAAATGGTGCATTGAAGTAAACGGAGATGACGCGACTCTCTCTACTCAAGGGCTCTGGTCACTATCAAGAGTCTTGGTAGTTGCCAGTTTGAGGCAAAAAACTTTGATTTCTATACTGATTTCTGCAATATGCATCCAGTATACCATGCTGCCCTTATGTTAGCTAGCAATAGTGACATTAACATTAGCTAGCGATGTTTGATGGAATGCCGAATTTAGTGTTATCACACCTTTAATAAACCCTTTCAGATAATTGTCAGATGGTTTATGATTTATCATCACATATCATCGACCAAAGGTGGGGGAGGTTTGGATGCATGTTAGTTTTGGGGTGCATAAAACTGTAATGTGTACAAATTCTGAATTCTCACCAATAGTCTTCCTCTCGCTGCTTCAGCTCCTGCTGTCGACTGTACCTGCCAAGATGATTGTTGTCTTTGAAGACTGTCAGAGCTTAAAGAAACAACCACAAGAAAGTTTAAACTTGTTGATATACAGTGTGGTGGCATGATTTAACTCCTTTTAATGTCCTTACAATCTAGCTTTCAGCACTTCTCTTTCTTGAATTCTTCATTAGGTTGAACAGCGTACACGATTACAGAATGTCAGACAGAACATTTCAACAAACCTTTTCCCTCTCTGAAGCAGTGCACATCGCTGTCAGTGATCCAGCGGTAGATGGGAAAGGTGTAGGTGTCTCCCTCAGGGGATTTTACATCCACCTTGGCAGGGAACCAGGCGTCTTCAGGGAAAAGTGGGAGACACTTTTTGTCTAGCTCTATTAGAACCAGCTTTCCGATGGAGACAGGGCAGGTCACAGTAATACGAGTTACCTAAAGTGAAGACGGAAACTGTTTGAAAACATCAAGGTAATGATAGTGTATTTGGTTTCCTTTGGCATTTGCACCATAGGTTGAAGAGTTGCTGCAGCACATATGAGTCTGAGTTGGTGAGCTTCTCTAAACTGGTATTAAATGTGCCTTTGTATGATCTCATATTGGCAGAATTGACAAAGTGTTTTATACATTTAGAGAAGGATATTTGAGACTTACTGCTCCTTTGATGAAGGATAAAGGCCCTTCGGCCCACGTGCGGCAGCTCTCCCCACCTGTGCCCACCAGCTTAATGTAGACATTGTTAATAGTGCTGGCAAAGGCCCGATTTTCAGTGAATACGGTCACTTCATAATTCACCATTTTCATTCTGGAAAGCAGAAGAATCCTGGTGGATGGAGAATAATAACCATTGTCAGCACTGATTAGTTTAATTGTCATTATATATGAACCTGACGGCAAAACCCCCCCAAAACTTTCATATACTGACATCATAGCATATAATGTGAAGATGGTCTTTTTTTCATTTAGTCCAGGTGTTACAAAGTGAAATTATTTCATAAAGCATCTCTCATCTGTTAATGAGTTCATTTGATGAACGGCTCTTTTGATTAAAACAAATCACCACTGATTCAGTCAGGAGTGTTCAGTCAGTACCAATAAGTCAACTGTGCTGAGAATCAGCTGCCCAAGTTGATTCTCCTGTCATGGAAAAAAGTTAAGATCTTTTACATATACACAATCTGTTTGATTGAAGTTACATAAAAAAATCAAGTTGAAGCAGTATTGCTGAGGTAAATTCTACTGAAAGCAACTTTATCTGTAACTCTCCATACTCCATATCTGACCAACCAAATGTTTGTTTTCATAGTTTTAGTGGATCAATCCAAGGTTGTTCATACAAGCTCCAGTCTGTGTGTGGCATTTCCTGATAAAAGTTATCATCTGGCATCTTAAAAGTTTGTTCTGACTTTTATAAAGTGTGGGCACTACTGCACTGCGAGTGTTTCAGTTTAACAGTGTTTCAGACTCGTTGAACGAGTGAACATGTTAACTGGTGACTTTTGGCTGAACGCATCTGTGGTTACCAGGGACAGAAACTAGCTTGCTTGGAGTTGTAGAGCTGAGATGACAAAATTATAGCAACGCCAATAGCTTCTCTTTGTATTAACAGTAGCTGTATCGAGATAACCTCCATAAAATACTATTCAGTGAACGCTAACTAGCTCACGTTTTATGTAGCTATAAGTTAAGCTGTGCATGTCCTGGTGTCACATTAACTAGCTTAGTACTAAATCACGTTTCAGTGCTCTGATTTGATGTAGGTCTATCTAATTGCATCCAGAAGCATTCTGTTCTGCACTCACTGATAACATCCCATGGAAATCGAAAATGACCTGAGAGATTCCAGACTAATTTGCATTTGCGAATTGGTCTGGTGATGCCCGGCTATGCCATAATAGGGATAATTGATCAAACAGCTGAGGGACTGCCAGGTACAATTCTTTTCAACATGGCACAGATAGTTCTCTACGCTGCGGATCACAAAAGCAGTGATTTTGGACCTGGCCAGTGTCAGCTCACAGAGGTCCATTCAGCGAAGTCCTTGGCCAAGATCAGGGACGGTGGGTAATGTAGGCTTGAGAAGGCTGGCTGAGACATCTTGCGTGTGCAATGTGACAGCTGCATGCTGAACTGCTGCGGCTCACACATTTGTTTGTCCACACAGATAGTGTTGCTGCTGCATCACTGCTACTGCAGCACTGCTACTGCAATCGCTACCTACATGGAGTTTTGCTATGTAGATAGGGCTACATGATAAACACCTACAGCTTTTAGTTTTGCTGCTTAAATGTACCACGATTTGCTGCAATGTTTTAAAGAAACTCCCGTACCTCCAGAACTCTGTTGCTCGCCTGCTTACCCACTCCCTCTCCTGTGACAACATCACCCCCTCCTCCAGACCCTCTACCAGCTCCCAGCCCCACAATGGATCCAATTCAAAATCCTTCTCCTCACTCACAAAGTCATCCATAACCAGACCCCTTCCCACCTCACTGACCTGCTCCACCGCCACACTTCTTCTTGCAGCCTCCGCTCCTCTGATGCCAATCTGGTGTCTCCACCTCTCAAGACTAAGCACCGGACCTGGGACTTTTAAATAGCTGCCCTCCCTCTGGGACTTTCCCCAACCACAAGTGAAACTGTAAGGTAACTCTAGAGAGCACTTTACCATGTTTATGTGGCGAGGTGGAAGGCTAGGGATGAGCGTTGCCGAACAACGCCACCTGGGGAATTTCGCCCCAGGAAGTAGTTACCTCTTTCCTAACAGAGTGCTTTAAGATCACACAGGCTCAAAATCACCACTGGGCAGGAGACAGTGTTCAAAATATAAAAATCCTTTTATTATATAATTTTGTGTCAGTTTCAAGATTACCAGGCCGTCTCACACCAACAAACACTGGGCCAAAAAGGGGGGATGGATGGACAGGGCTGGGCTTGCCACGGCGGCCCGAAACCAAAGAGGAGGGAGAAACAAATAATATCACCCGTGACACTGCACACACACGCCTGAGAAGTGAAGAACCCGCCACCAGGGATTGGGTCGCCGCTCTGGGCTCACAGCACCTGTCAACAAGGAGAGAGGGAGAATTAAAATGGCCTCACAGTCCGGACTGGTATATCTCTCTCTCACACACACACACACACCCACACACACACACACACACACACACACACACACACACACAAAATCAACAATAAAGTATTGGGGATGGATGGACAGGGCTGGGCTTGCCACGGCGGCCCGAAACCAAAGAGGAGGGAGAAACAAATAATATCACCCGTGACACTGCACACACACGCCTGAGAAGTGAAGAACCCGCCACCAGGGATTGGGTCGCCGCTCTGGGCTCACAGCACCTGTCAACAAGGAGAGAGGGAGAATTAAAATGGCCTCACAGTCCGGACTGGTATATCTCTCTCTCACACACACACACACACCCACACACACACACACACACACACACACACACACACACACACACACACACAAAATCAACAATAAAGTATTATGAAAAAGAAACCAAAATAACCCAAAAAAATATATACATATATATAATTAAATCTGCAAATACATAAACAAAAACAATGAAAAGAATACAAAAGAACTCAAATTCACACTCATTAAATTAATTAAATTAATAAATCAAGCTGTCCCTCCAATCAATAGCAGACCCAAGCAGCAGCCCCCAACCATATTGGCCGAATCCCACCTTCAGCCTCCTGGGAAAGGACAGCCCCAAGCCCGCTGTGGCTGGCGTCTGTCTCCAAAATGAAAGGGCGTGAAAAGTCAGCAAATGCAAGCACCGGTGCAGAGGTCAACTTAGACTTGAGAGCCTCAAAGCTCTTTTCACACTGCAGGGTCCATGCAGCCTGGAATTCCTGTCCGGACCCCTTCATGGACTTTGTGCCAGCCAACTTGGCCACCAACTTGTGCAAAGGGCTGGCTAGCTTAGCAAAGCCCTCAACAAAACGCCGGTAATAACTGGCAAAGCCCAAAAATGAGCGCAGCTCTGACACCTGGCTGGGATGTGGCCACTTGGTTACGGCCTCGATCTTTGCGGGATCGGTGGCAACACCCTGGTTGGAGATGATATGACCCAAGTAGCCAACCTCTCTGCCTCTCACATTTAGTCTACTGCTAACCCAGGGAGGGGGGACTTGAGTGTAATACTTTCTGGTGTCTTATCATTTTTTAAATTATTTTGGCATCTCCGCTGCAAACTGCAATACGCGCCTGCCCTGTTAATTTTCGGTGGTTATTGTGAATGCTCCAATTACTAGCTTCATTGAAATCAGTTATGAACATAATAACATTGTCCTCCATGGTCGTTAAAACAAGTGTAATCTTTGGACAGCCTCGCCGACGACCTATGGTCGAGATAAAGGGGAACAGTCTACTTTCAGTTCACTCGGTGAACTCAGACGCCCAAGACTACAAAAAGGGAAGCAGTTCAGAAGAAAGAAGAAGAAAATTATAGTGTGGGTTTTCTAAGAATTTCCAAATGTAAATTGAATACTGGAATTTGAATAAGTAAGTCTTCATAAAAATGACACAGGAGAGACAGAAAGAATAGTGTCAGCACCACTTTGAAAACAATACTCAGTTGAGTTTACCCATAACTGAGACAAGAAACAATGAAGATTAAAACCCCTGCCTTAGTGTCCTTTCTTTGGAAATGAAGGTCACATCTTTTACATATCCA
The DNA here is from genome assembly GCF_040436345.1 of Pagrus major. Classification (NCBI taxonomy): domain Eukaryota; kingdom Metazoa; phylum Chordata; class Actinopteri; order Spariformes; family Sparidae; genus Pagrus; species Pagrus major. The sequence goes on from NC_133215.1 coordinate 15,214,323, forward strand.
CTACCTGTTTGGTTGAAGTAGGATAAAACTTCCAGTTGAAGCTGGTTTGAGGAAGTAAATTCTACTTAAAGGGGACATATTATGCAAAACTGACTTTTTCCTTGCTTTAGTATGTATATTTGCGTATCCGGAGTGCCTCCCCACCCCTTAAGCATGATTTTTCGACAACTAAGTCAATATTTCATAAACTACTGGAGTCAGGGATTGGGTCTCTAAACGAGCCGTTTGGATTTCGACCTGATTGTGACGTCACAATCCGGTCTTTTGCATACTCCAGTCCTCGCGCTGGCTATCTCCTCCCACACTTGGCCAGCTACCTGGACGAGGATCCGCCATTTTTCTTGTTCTCGCTTAACTTGTACGCGACAGCCTGACCTCTACCATGTACAACCCGAAAGCCGAGCACTGCTGCTCTGTCGTCGGATGCACGGATCCTCCTGTTTCGCTACATGGCCTCCCTACCAAAGAGGATATCAGAGCGAAGCGGCTACATTTTATTTATCAGGGAAACGTCCCAGCTTCAGTGAGCAAAGCGTTACGGTCTGTGCCAGTCACTTCACGCCGGACTGCTTCAGCAACCAGGGTCAGGACTGGACGCTGGACTGGCAACAAGATTGTCCCTTAAAAGATGGATCCATACCCACTGTCAATGATGGAACTGTAAGTATTTAAAAAACAGTGTAGTTTGTGTTACTTTGGCTGTTTAGCACATGAGCTAACGCTAACGCTAATGCTAACGCTAACCGTCGATGTAAATATGAGGCTGAACTAACGCGAAGTTATCAACGTTGGGCTTACTGGCCGTAGTATTCACGATTTGTCATATCAGCACTCTTTTAAAACATGACAGTGAATTGAGAAAATGAATTAGGATAGAGATTTTATCGCTTCTAACCGGCCGGTGAGCTACTGTTCCTCCGTGAACACGCAGAGGAGACGGGGTGAAATGTCTCGGTTGTTAGCGGACGGTGAGCTACTGTTCCTCCGTGAACACGCAGAGGAGACGGGGTGAAATGTCTCGGTTGTTCGCGGACGGTGAGCTACAATTCATTAGCATGTTGTGCTAAAGGACAGTGACCTGCACGTTACCTGCAGTAAAGCAATCACTACTTTGTTTTGGAGCCGGAGCCGGAGACAGGGGTTAGCTGCTACATGTCTGCTGTGCTACTATCAGTTATATGCAGGCATGGACACAGAAAAGTTGCTTCGCAAATGTGTATAGCTCGTTGCCATGGTCACGCGATGCCGTCCTCACGTCTTCCGCCCGGCAGGAAGAGGTGGGCGGCGCACGCAGTAGGTCATTAGCATAAAAGGGAAAGGCACTCAAACCAGCCGCTTAAAACAGGGCTGTGAAACTGGTGTGTAAACACCCCTGCTGTGCTCAATCCTTCGGTTTTTTCGACCAAAGCATGTTACTATCATTCCATTTAGACATCAAGGAACCATGTCAACAAGCAGAAATGAGCATAATATGTCACCTTTAAAGAAATCCCATTCTCCATATCTGAGTCCTGTGGAAACATAGAATGTTTGTCGCCTCTTTATTACCCACAATCAAGGGTTGTTCAAACAAGCTCCATCCTTTGTGTGCCATTTCCTGATCAAAGTTCAGTTATTTGCATATTACAGTAAAAGGAAACCAATATACTCATGCTTCATTTGCTCTGGCACATGCATCCAGTATCTGAACATTATAACTACACTAATACAGCAGCAGGCCGCAAGTTTGTATTAAAGGGGCTCTGTGTAACAATTTGCAGCAATTTACATGTATTAATCACTTTTTATCAGCCATATGGGAGTTGATTATTTAAGTTGTTTAATGCTGCTGGACTGTGGATTTCTTTGTGAAGGAATCAGGTCCTATTTCCTGCGACAGTCCAAAGGATGTGACTTTATGCACATTTTAAATGCATATATCCTAGTACTGAGCCTTGAGGGACACCAGTTTCCAGAAGGCAGGGTTTTGACAAGGAGCCATTCCATGTGACCTGAAAGGTGCGATTTGTCAGGTATGATGTTAACCAGGTTAGAGCAGAGTCAGCGATGCCAAGTTCAGCCAGAGTGGAGAGGAGGATTTGGTGGTTGACTGTGTCAAACGCAGAGGATAAGTCGAGGAGAATGAGGACTGATGAGTGAAACGAGGCTCTGGCGGCACAGAGTGACTCAGTCACTGTGAGGAGAGCCGTCTCAGTGGAGTGAGCAGTCCTGAAGCCTGACTGATTAGGGTCAAGGAGGTCGTTTTGTGAAAGATAGGAGGACAGTTGGTTGTAGATGGCGCGTTCCAGGGTTTTAGAGAGGAATGAAAGAAGAGATACAGGTCTGTAGTTGCGGATGTCAGCTGAGTCAAGGGTGGGTTTCTTTAGGAGTGTCTTTACTGTAGCTGTCTCGAAAAAGAGCTGGAATACTGCCTGAAGTGAGGGAGGAGTTGATCAGGGTGGTAAGGAAAGGCAAGATGTCGAGGTTTGAGGAAGTAAATTCTACTTAAAGAAATCCCATTCTCCATATCTGAGTCCTGTGGAAACATAGAATGTTTGTCGCCTCTTTATTACCCACAATCAAGGGTTGTTCAAACAAGCTCCATCCTTTGTGTGCCATTTCCTGATCAAAGTTCAGTTATTTGCATATTACAGTAAAAGGAAACCAATATACTCATGCTTCATTTGCTCTGGCACATGCATCCAGTATCTGAACATTATAACTACACTAATACAGCAGCAGGCCGCAAGTTTGTATTAAAGGGGCTCTGTGTAACAATTTGCAGAAATTTACATGTATTAATAACTTTTTATCAGCCATATGGGAGTTGATTATTTAAGTTGTTTAATGCTGCTGGACTGTGGATTTCTTTGTGAAGGAATCGGGTCCTATTTCCTGCGACAGTCCAAAGGATGTGACTTTATGCACGTTTTAAATGCCTGTATCCAATTGCGTCCAGAGGCATTCTGGTCTGCGCCCAATAAAATCCTTTGGAAAAGTGAAAATTAACTGAGGGGTTAAAAACAAATTCACATTTGCGATTTTGTGTGGTGATGCACTGCGGTTTATGTCACGTTACTGTAATGTTGACTGCTGACTGGAGCTCAGGGGCAATTTTAGACCTTTTTTAGGGGTGCTCAAGCACTGCTAAATTTGATATTAGCACCCCTAAAAATAATATATATATTTTTTTGTTTCAAAAAATAATTTCATATGCCCATCAAACAATTATACTACAAGTTCAAATAGTTTTACTTTAAAATGTTTAATGTCCGCCCGGCAAAACGGCATCAACTGCTCTGATGTCCGGTGTTGTTCATAAGGTCATGCTGTTACACACTCCGGGCTTTAGGTGGCAGCATACACTTTTAACTTTGGTCGTAAACGGAGATGAAGAAGTACGTTCATAGGGATTAACACAAGTAAATTGAAACGTTACCAGATAAAACAGCTGAATTTTCTATATCTTATACAGGTTATAGAGTTCCAAAGTGTTGAACGAAATATTATAGAGCACTCCACAATCTTTGGTGTGAATAGTGTCAAAGAGCGTTAGGTGACATCATTCATATCGTATTCCTAATTAATTATTGGCTAATGTTAGCATACTGCGCTAGTCTAAATTGACTGATGCACTTCTAGTTAGACTACTTTTTTACTCTCAGAGAATTAGGCTGAATGTTATATTTGCCGTACATGTATGGACAATAAATTGAAGCACCCTGACTCACTGTAAATGTCTTTTTTTTCCATAGATGGATATACTTTTTTTTTTTATTAAAGAGAACAGTCAGGTTCAGGTGAGAGAGCAAGTTCAAAATGATGTTACCTCACTGCATTGCTCACAGCAACCAAATGTTAAATTAAAATATTTATATCAATTTACACCTTTTACAAGGTTATAAATTATCTGTGTTGTCAAACCAAAAGATGAAAGTAACAGCCAAAGAGGGAGAGAGGAAAGAGAGGCAGAGGAGGAGAGAGAGCAGGATGACGTCAGCAGGAAGCAAGAGAGAGATCAAGAAGCAGGTGAGAAAGTAAAGGCTAGATAATTATGAATCCAAAGCAGCTTCTTTTTGCTCACATTCATTGCAGCCGAGAACAGCGTGCATTTATAATCTCCAACCTCCTAATACATTTTTTTATGTCACAAATACTATTTGGTTGCTTAATTTATTTTCAGATTTTTAATGTAATTTTCTAGCTAAATACAGTACGTTTATGTATAATTGTCAGTGCAAAGAGGGAGGGAGGATGATGGAGAGAGAGAGAGGACAGAGAGAGGGAGCAAGAGCAGGAAGAACCAGGTGAGAGAGTTGACAGATAGTGGAGTCAAGATTGTTATACATTTCGTAGATGCTTTGTGTTTTTTCCCACATTAAAAGTATGTTTACAACATAGGCTATGTCAGTGGACTTAATTAATCTTCATTAAAACACTCTCCTAGTTAACCATGTGTTATCTGTTTATGTCATAATACAAGGGAGAAGGAGAAGATCAGGGAGAGTCACATGGAGAAGGAAAAGAGAGAGAGCAGACCAGAGAGACAAATGAAGGGACAGAGAGAGATGAGCTGCTTTCAGTTCACTCAGTCCCTAGACTACAAAAAGGGAAGCAGTTCAGAGAAAGAAGAAGAAAATTGTAGTGTGTGTTTTCAAAGAATTTCCAAATTTAAACTGAATACTGGAATTTGAATGAGAAGGGCGGCTGTGGCTTGGGGGTAGAGCCAGTGTCTTGTTATCGAATGGTCGCTGGTTCGATTCCACTGGTCTGCATGTCGAAGTGTCCTTGGGCAAGATACTGAACCCCAAACTGCACCTGATGTGCTGATCGGCACCTTGCATGGCAGCCACCGCCATGAATGTATGAATTACTGTAAGTTGCTTTGGACAAAAAGCGTCTGCTAAATGTAAATGGTCAGCCTAAAGGGGAACAGTCTGCTTTAAGTTCACTAAGTGTCCAAGACTCCCAACACTACAAAAAGGGAAGCAGTTCAGAGAAAGAAGAAGAAAATTGTAGTGTGTGTTTTCAAAGAATTTCCAAATTTAAACTGAATACTGGAATTTGAATAAGTAAGCCTTCGTTAAATGACACAGGAGAGACAGAAAGAATAGTGTCAGCACTACTTTGAAAACAATACTTAGCTACCTGTTTGGTTGAAGTAGCATAAAACTTCCAGTTGAAGCCGGTTTGAGGAAAAGTCTACTTAAAGAAATTTCATTTTCCATATCTGAGTTCTGTGGAAACAGAATAAGACATCATATTCTTTTGGATCATCATATGTTTGTAGCATTAATGTCCTGTGAGAACTTATTTCTTAATGAAAAACAGCCTGTTTTCAGCTTTTGAACAATATAGATTATACAGCTAATCCAAGTCTGGTTTAAATATCGGTTTGAAATACAGCTTTTAAAAACCTGAAGGGCAGGTGGATCATTTTAAAGTGCAACAGTGTGTTCAGAGCAAACTTCTCAATGCAGCAGCTTCATGTTGTGAAATTAATTATGGACCAAATTCTTCTTTTTTATAGAGGAAAAACACCTATCGTAGATGTTTTGAATCATTTCTTTATTATTATTATATTATTATAGAGTTTCTATAGTGAGTATAGTGAGGGCAGACAGGTGTTTTACAGAAACAACTGACTCACGGAGCACAGGACCATGGAGGGAATATGTCTTTTTCTGGTGACAGACTGCACTTAACATAGCATTTTCCGTGTGATAAGTACATATAGATACATATAACAACATATAGCACAATTATTTAAACGTCATTGTGGCAAGAAGTCATGAGGCACAGTTTACTTCAAAAGCATATCTTTGACTCCAGTAATATGGTCAGTTACATAACAACATTAAGTACATTTAGCAAATTAATGTCCCCCATTTATTTAGTTTGATTAGATGCCCTGTATATTCATTAACAACATAAGTTTTATACTGTGGATTTAGGATTTAAAAGAGCACATTTTCACCACAGTTAAATCAAGTCAGCTGTATAAAAAGCATCACATGCAGATAAACAGTTATCAGTTAAAAACAGAACATGCACATCCTTTCTCACTTTTGTCAATGTGAACCTGACTGTTGCCCACCGCTGAGGAGCTCACACCACCTGATACTCAAAGGGCCACACTATTTTCTACCTCTGTTGGTTTCAAGTATGTGTATGGGATTCCCAGACTTCCGTTTCTGGCTTTGATGTGAGCTTCAAACTCTTCAAGCCTTCCTTGAAATTCCTTTATCAGCTTGCAGGGAGTCTCCTCAGTGAAATGGTGCTTCGGGTAATGGCCAAGAGGCACCTGATGAGATCATAAATTTATTAGTTTTTTTTTTTCAAAATCATTTGAATGTTTATTTAACATAGACTATGGACTACGTGCAAGATGTTTAGCAGTGGCTCAAAGGTGGTATTTTGGCTGTGATGATATATAGACCTATATAAAGACTACTTAAATATAAATATTATTTATGTCATTTTTTATGAAGTCTTGGCACTTACAAAGTCAGTGGACTGCTTGCTGAGTAGCCACACGACGGCCATTCCATGAACTGTTGCGTTGACATCAGGGAACGTGTCCATCATCGTGGCCTCGTTTGTTGTCCCCTTTTTGGTTGGTGGAGGACGTTGCAGGGAGGTGGGGGCGTTGGGCATCCAGCCATCAAAGTCATACTGCAATGAATGATTGACAGATGACTGATTAAAGAGGCCATATTAGGCTTCATGGTTTTTTCCCTCTCCTGTCGTGTGTTATATCATATTATATTAGCTTTTTTGTGTGTGTAAAACATCTGCAAAGTTACACACTCTGCGACAACATACTCTAAGACATCAGCCTCAGTTGTACTGTTTTATGCTCAATTTCCACAAATGTTTGTGACTGGTGTCCATAGATCTGTAAATATACGGATAATGCCCCTAGTTTCCAACGAAAGAAAATAACATTTCTTCACCTGTTAAGCCATAGGTGAAATGGTAATTCTGTCTGTTTCACGCCAGTCCGTCATGTGAAACATGAGGTTGGAGCACTACAGGGACACGAATAGCTAAGCTAGCACACTGTCATATGGTCTCTCCGAAATCTACGGCAAAATCTAAGTCAAAATTTTTTTGAATGTACTCGAGGCAAATTCCGGTCCAAAATATCACAGAGTTGAGGAGTTTCGCAGGCACATCAGATATCACATAGATTCCTTTAGGAATGAATGGACTTCCAGTTGACTCACCTCCATACACGTACATACGTGGAAACAAGGCGTTATGCTTTTATACCAAATGTAAACTAAGATAGTGACCTTAGTAAACATCATACCTGAGTATATTAGCATTTGTTTCATTTAGCTCAAAGCAGGACTGTGTCAAAGTACAGCCTCATTAAGCATGGCTGTAGACTTAGATTAAAAAGTTTCACCTGTCCAGAGTTGACAGCCGCATGCTGTGCTGAGCAGGTGAAGATCACCAAGGTGACGAACTTGACCAGCTCAGCCACAGAGGTGAAGCTCTGAGGAATTCCTGAGAATTAGACAGAATATTGTGATTAGATAACTACATTAAAATGTGGTTTATATTTGCATTTTGACAATAAAATGGTACATAAATGTGCATATTTATCATCATTAGGGTTGAGTTTTTCTGTAAAGCCCACCTGTGCTTTCCTTGGAGAGGAATCCATGGACAAAAATGTCCGAAATCCACTTCTGCAGTTCGGAGTCTTTCTCGACCTCAGCATCACTCTTGTAGTAGTAGCTGAGCACTCCCTGCACAAACCTTTGAGAAATGTGTTTAAGTTCAGTATGACACATTCCTAATTGACTTACACATTTTTATACACACTGCAGTAGAAATACACAGTTTCCATAGGAGATATGATGCTCAAAATGTAATCATCCCTTTTACAGCCGTTTCTTTCACATTGTAAGCTTACATCACATGTGTTCACCACTTGATGTTGTAATCAGTTTGGTCATTGTGTCAAATTGGCTTTAAAGTCTGGCTCTCCTGCGGGCTTGTGTAAATGCCATTTCAAATAGATGTTACCAGCCTTTTTAGCTGTGTTGTTATTTCATGGCCTCCATATATATTCTAACAAACTCTACCACTGTCTTAGTCTTTACACTGTCAAGCAGTATAAAGACTTTAAGTGACTTCATGTAGCTAAGACCTAAGATCATAATGCATAATGCATACAGTACCTGTTGATGATATCCCAAAGCCTGAGTCCATCATCCCTGTAGTAGAAGTTTGGCACATCCTGCAGTCCACGCTCAGCAATGTCATCTGGTATACAGAGGGAGCTGTAGGTCATCGAGGACATGGATCTCTTCAGGATTGTGATCATACCCTCTCCACCAGATGCTGCATACTAGGGATCAGTCACATATGTGAGGAATGCAGCCAGAGAGGAATACTGTAGATGAAATTGGTCAACTGGCCACGTTGGTCTTTATATACCTTTGTGAAAACTCCTGTCTTGGATATCAGAAGACTTCTAGCCATGATGTTTATTTGCAGAGTGTAGCGAGTGTGAGGTATGATGAGCTGAGGGAGAGAAGGAACTTTGTTATTAACACTATTAATTGTAAACCAAGTCAGAAATCTTGATGCTTCAGTGTGAAATACTTACAAGATACAAAAACCAGCAGGTTAAATAGACTAAAACTACAGTAGGTTCAGTATTCTCCCTCGCAGCTACCTTGTACAGAGGATGCACCATGGGCAAGTTGCGCAGCAGTGACACTGTGAACACTTCAGCCAGCAGGTGAGTGCGCAGCAGGTGAACATTGAGTTGATGCAAGTTGAAATCTGCACTTCTCACAAAGATCTTGGCCATCAACCAGTCGCACTCAGAATCAGTAGGAAAGAAGATGGGATTTTTGTCTGCTGGAGTCTGCTTCAGCTGCAGGAGAAGGAAGGGGGGTGTGGTTCATTCAGTCCATTCGATCCATCACCAGGACTGGTCAATAATGTTTTAGATTTTTCTAAAACAGATACAGCAAAATGTACCTGCACCTATCTGTGCACCCCTGGGCATGTTGTTCTTAAAATGAGGTCAGGCGCTCTTATGGCGCACTGTTCTTTTGAGACAGCAGAAAACAACTGCGCCATAGACCAACAAAACTGGTCAAAGACACAGTATTTTCCTGCTATTTGAAGAGCGCATTGTTCAGACAGTAAGATGCTCCTACACAGGCAGGCTCACATTGTGCGCCGCATACACTCTTATTTTATCATTAATGCTTTTAGTGATTTTAAACGTGTACTGTGGCACATTTAAGCAGCAAAACTAGGAGCTCCAGTTATTAACTTGACAGGAAACATAATTAAACTTTTATCCTCTAAATTAAATATTTTTAGACAGCTTTGATGGAGCTCTGGATTTATCAGAAGGACAGCTGCTTCAGTAGTCTAAATACATGCACAGCCTCTTTGTGCTGTGCCTGAATGCACTTGCGCCATGCGCTTTAGACCAAGCGCATAGATCGTTTCAATAGGGCCCATAGATACAGAGTCTTGCTTCAAAAACACTTTCAACAAGGTGGATGCTTCCTGTTGCAGGGGATCAAACTTACAGTTTGAATCTTATCAAGCCTCTAGCTCGCAGCTTTATTATTGCCTATATTTGTGTCGCCATCTTACCTGAATAGCAATTGGCATCAGCTGATCTTGAGGTGTTTTGTGCAAGAGGACCAGGGGAGCCATCAAGTACTGCTTCTTCCTATTGATGACATTTGGTTTCACTCCATCCAAAAGTTTGTAGTCAACCAAGAAGATGTTGCCTTTCTGTTGGACATTTAGGGAGGATGAGAAAAGACTTGCACTCACAAACATGATTCTAATACTAAGATCAATCAAGGTCACGACAATCACCTTCATTTCCTCTTCCAAACTAGATTGACCACGGAGGAAGACCATGTCATCAGTGACAGGAAAGTTACTGGGCAGGGCCGTACAGCGTCTGATCAACATGGGGTTGATGCCGTTTAGATACTGGTAGCCGAAAAGCACATCCTCCTTCCAATGTTCCTGAACATAGTCTGGGAAAAGAGGGAGTTGACTTCACTAAGTTTCAACCTTGTTTTAACACTGTTATTAGTCTAAGTGTGCACTGTATGTGAAACAGAAAAATGGTAAACAATTTGTTTCGCATAAATCAGAGTGACAGACATGATGGACAGTGTTTCTAGTTGTTGCAGTCATTTCTCAGTCAGTCTTGATTATATGCAATTAAGTACTGTTACCAACAGATAAGACCAAGATACACACTCATTTTATTTTTAATTTTTCTGTTTAGTGAGCCAAGTAAAGAAGCCAATAGATTATCAAGCATTCAGTCAAAATTCATAACTTATCTCAGGAGTAGAAACAATTATAAAAAAAACTTAGTCAGCATGATAAAATACAGTTGACTATTGAACAAATACAGCTGAATGTATACTACTATGCAAACAGTATCAAATATTCCATTAAACTACTATAATAGTTCAGTACCTGCCATGTGAGTTTTATGCCAGAACACCCGATTAAGATGATGCATATCCTTCCACTTCTTCTTGCAATTAGCCAGCCCCTCCAGTCTCAGCTCAATCATCCTGGTATACAGAACAAAAAAGAGACGTAATTGTTATACATTAAATAGTTTTAGGTCTAGAGAGCTGAAAGCTGAAATAAAATTTGAGGAATTCACCCTGTGATTGCAGTGAAGGCAAACTGTATAGTCTTGGTGAAGGAGAAGCGGACCTCAGGAGGCAGAGAACAAGGGTCTTTTGCCTTTATGCAGTGTGGTATTCCCTCTTTATACACTTCCCAGCTGGGAAAAATAGAGCAGAGTAGTGAGGACAGTCTAGATACCAGTTTATCTGCATTAAAGCATATATGTATATATATATATATATATATATATATATATATATATATGTATATATGCCAAAGGTATATACAACCAAAAAGTGCAGCAGGTTTGTATGCATGTTAGTTCTCACCGATACTCTTCCTTTCTCCGCTTTAGCTCTTTCTCCCGACTGTACCTGCCCAGATGATGGTTGTCATCAAAGACTCTCAGAGCTTAATGAAAGAACCACAAGAAAGTTTAAACTTGTTGGTATATACAGTATGTTGGAGTGAATTTACTCCTTATGCATCTCTGTATAATCTAGCTTTCAGAACTACTCTTTCTTGAATGTCTCATTACAGTGAACAGCATACAGGATTACAGGATGTCAGACAGTAAATTTCCACAAACCTGTTCCCTCTCTGAAGCGGTTCACCTGGCTGTCAGTGATCCAGCGGTAGATGGGGACTGCGTAGGTGTCTCCCTCAGGGGATTTTACTTCCACCTTGGCAGGGAACCAGTCTTCTTCAGGGAACAATGAGAAACGCTGTTTGTCTAGCTCTATTAGAACCAGCTTTCCAATGGAGACAGGGCAGGACAGGGTAAAACTAGACACCTGGAATAAAGACAGAAATTGCCAAACACATCAAGATGAAAATAAAGTTTATTTGATAACCAAGAACGGAGCTGTAACATCACAATAATTGACATACAATTACTAAAAGTAGAAGGTTGAGCAAAATTACCATCTTATGGAGCTCATCATGGAGATTTTTCTGTATCATTTGTGGCCATAGGTTGAAAAGTTGCGTTGCAACACATATCTTGGTGATGTACATATGAGTCTGAGATGGTTATTGTACATTCAGAGAAGGATATTTCAGACTTACTGCTCCTCTGATGAAGGCTAATGGACCTTTGTAGTCTCTGAGCTGGGTGCGGTGGCTCTCTCCATCTGTGCCCACCAGCTTAATGTAGACATCGTTATAAGTAGTGGCATGGTCGAGATTGTCAGTGAAAACAGTCACTTCATAATCCACCATTTTCACTCTGGAAGCAGAAGAATCCTGATGGGGAGAGAATAATAACAACCAATCTCACCACCAATTAAGTTAACTTTCATTATACATGAACAAAATCGCAAAATAATATCATAGCAACTCATGTAAAATTGATCTTTTTCCATTTATCTAAATCTAGTCCAATCATTACGAAGTGAAATTATTTCATGAAGCATCTCTCTTACCTGTTCACGAGTTCATTTGATGAACGGCTCTTTCGATTAAACAAATCACCACTGACTCAATCTGGAGTGTTCAGTCAGTACAAATAAGTCAACTGTGCTGAGAATCAGCTCCCCAAGTTGATTCTCCTTTCATGAAAATAAGTTAAGATCGTTTACATATTAACTACGTGTTTGGATGAAGAAACATAACGCTTCAAGTTGAAGCAGGTTTCCTGAGGTAAATTCTACTGAAAGCAACTTTATACCTCACTGTTTCAGTTGAATGATTGACCATCTTAACCGTGTGCCATTTCCTGATCAGAGTTGAGTTACTTACATATTAAAAGGACACCATTGGCTGGTGGAATAGAGGAATCAGCAAACTCATGCTTCATTTGCTTTGGCACGTGCATCCAGTATCTGAACATTATAACACAGCAGCAGGCCGCAAGTTTGTATTTAAGGGGCTTAAAGGGATGTGACTTCATGTAAGTTCTAGCACAACACGCACGTTTCACTGAGCCCCTTCAACATTTATATTACCTAGCTAGCTTCCCTATGCTCCTATTCAGCAGGAGCTGACAAGCTTACATTTCATCTATGCTTTTAGCTGTGCATGTTCTGCTGCCAGTTTATGTTGCTCAGATCTATCCAATTGCGTACAGAGGCATTCTGGTCTGAAAATTGAAAATCAACTGAGAGGTTAAAAAACTAATTCGCATTTGAGAATTTGTCTGGTGATGCCAGGCTACACCTTTATAAAAGTATCAAAAGTAAAAGTACTTATTATGTAGTAAAATGGTGCATGTAAAGTAAAACTTTGTCAAACTCTCCATTTTGCCTGAGCCACCCACTTTTTTTTCAGGGATCTGGGCTGTTGAATCAACTACACAGACTGATGCCCTGCATTTGGCATGCACCACGGACACAGAGTGTAGTCTCTTAGACTTTGTGTTATGTGGATATCCAGTGTCATGATTGCACTTCAAACACCATCTATTCATCAAATTGTCTGTTTTTTGGTATATTTTCTGTCCTACACATATTTTCATCCGCACATTTGCCTTTACAAACATGTTATTAAGTAGCCAATGAGCTCTTATAATGTTATCATGATTGACCTTTCCCTCCCTCATCCATCTTTCTTTCCTCCTAGTTCTATTTATTATACTGTTTTTTTTTTTTGTTGTTGTTGTTTTTTGACCAGATAACATTGTGTGTTTTTAAATTTGTTTTGCATGGGGTTAGGGTCTATTTTCACATTTACAACAAGTTCTGCTCCACCAAAGAACCCGCACACTCAAACCATCACTGTGTGTACTCAGGGATGTAAGTGCCATAGTTGACTGTGTTCAAGTATACTGCACGAGAGCGTACATTAGTTAAATCGTGCAGTTGAAACTGAGCAGCAGCCCTCGCACAAGGACTCATCATGTCTCTGCTCAGATTTGGAACTGCTGCTGTTTGAATATTTAGTAAATACCTCTGAGTTTGTAAAAGTTTTCATACTCTGTTCTCAACATTGAAAAAGCTGTACCTGCAGCTCTGCAGCCTAAAATCAATGACATTAAAAATTGAAACAACAACAACAACAACAACAACAGATGATATATCTGGTTTTATTAAAGCAATGCCACCAAAAGTCAAAACACAGAACATGACAGGACAGTCAGATTGATTGCCAGGTCTTTAAATATACAAATTGACCCTATATAAATCTTTATGTGAATACTTTGTGCTAAATTAAAGATAATATAAATGGGCATTAAAATGGGCAAATGTGTAGTTTAAAAAAAATACTCTTCAATGTATGCTGTGTGTGTGTGTGTGTGTGTGTGTGTGTGTGTGTGTGTGTGTGTGTGTGTGTGTGTGTGTGTGTGTGTGTGTGTGTGTGTACCTGTAATCTATATGATCTAAATCCCTATCTGGCCTTTTAAGAACATAAACATATGTTGTAAAGTTGCATCAATCAAGCGACTAGTTAATTAGGTAAGACATTAATCGCCAACTGTTTTGCTAATCGATTAATTTGAGCAATTTTTTAGTGGAAAAAAGGTCAAAATTCTCTGATTACAGCTTCTTAAATATGAATATTTTCTCTGATTAAAGGAATGACTGCTTTGGGTATTACTTTCCTTAAAAGAAAACAGGTGCAACAGATTACAACACATCCTGTCGTCAACTCAAGTAACGAGTTTTCAACTCGGCTCGCACTTTCTGTCTGGACACTGCTCCAACGGTGAAACACACAGAAAGGTGTTAGAAAACATGAAAGGACTGTAAATGACAGCAAAACACAGTAAAAACTCTCACACTGACCTGAAAATGAAATTGGTGCATTGCTAACACTACATTTAACAACATATAGTAAATTTAGTGATCTGACAAAGAGCCAGAAGGCACAGTTCAAATGCGTTACAATCATAATGCAAAAGATTATCTTTCCTCCAGTAATTTATTTTGATTAAATGCCCTCATATTCATTGACAAAATATGATTTATGATGTGGATTAGTATTTAAAACAGCATATTCTTACCACAATTAAATTAAGTAGGCTGTAAAAAAGAGATTTGGTTTCCCACTTTGTCAACATGAACCTGATTTTGACCCGGCGCTGAGGAGCTCACACCACCTGATACTCAGAGGGCCACACTATTCTCTACCTCTGTCGGATCCAAGTACGTGTATGGGACCTTCAGACTCTTGTTTCTGACTTTAATGGCCACACTTAACTCTTCAAGCTCTCCTTGAAATTCCTTTATCAGCTTGCGGGGAATCTTCTCAGTGAAACGCTCCTCTGGATAGTTGCCAAGAGGGACCTGATGAGATCCATCATACATTTAAAAAAAAACAAAACATTTCAGCAAATATTTAAATGTTTATCAAACATTGACTATTGGCAACATAATGTACAGTTGTAGGAAGTGAGCAAGATGTTATTTTGGCTGTGATTAAATATTGACCGACAGTACTTTACACAACTTAAAAAATTATATTGTTTATGTAATTTTTCATGATGTTTTGTCACTTACAAAGTCAGAGGACTGCTGGCTGAGTATCCACGTGGTGGCCATTCCATGAACTGTTGTGTTGACATCAGGGAACGTCTCCAGCATCGTGACCTCGTTTGCTGTCCCCTTTTTGGTTGGTGGAGGACGTTGCAGGGAGGTGGGGGCGTTGGGCATCCAGCCACCATAGTCATACTGCAATGAATAATTAACAAATGATTAATTAAAGAGCCTATATTAGGCTTTCATGATTTCCCCTTTCCTTTAGTGTGCAGCTTTTTTGTGCATGTAAAACATTTGTACAGTCACAAAGCCCAATGTCCATGCCAAAGGGTGTAATTCTCTCCTACAGATGGAGGATATGACTGAGAACCACACTCTGTGATAATAACTTGTCAATCCCAAGGTAGCTTTGCTCTAAAAAAAACAAACCCTGTTTAATGTCTATTTTACTCTAAAGGCAACCGAAAAAAATACTACCTCTCCCTTCAGGCCTCCCTCCAGAGCCACTCTTCTCACTGCAGTCAAGCTAGTATGTTAGTATGGGAAAACTTTGGCTGCACTTTCTCTGCCATTCTTGTGCCACTAGCTTGCTAATAGCTTTGGCAATACATCCATAGATACCAGTCACACGCAATGAGTGCTGAATGCAAAGGGTATAGTGGGCACAGGCAGGTAAGTACAGTACATAGGTCAATAGACAGTTTGTCCGTCCATATAGCTTATTGGAGGCCTGCAACAGCCACCGTTACTGGATTTTTTATTTTATTTTTCAGAGCATTCAATTTACTGTATGCTGCCAAGATGTTCAAAGATTTTCTACAAAATGCTTGTAGAATAACTTTTCAACCCTAAAGTGTTTTTGGCCAGAAAGTATTATTCTCCTTCCAGTTTCGAGAAATCTGCTAAAGCTCATCAACCCATTTCACAAAAATAGCATGAAAACAACATTAAAAAGTTTCACCTGTCCAGAGTTGACAGCTGCGTGTTGAGCTGAGCCGGTGAAGATCACCATGGTGACGAACTTGACCAACTCAGCCACAGAGGTGAAGCTCTGAGGAATTCCTGAGAATTAAAACGAATGAAATCCATTACTGAGACAGATGACTAGATTAAAGTTGTATTATGCTCACATTTTGATAATAAAACAGTACATAAATGTGCACATTTATCATCATTAGGGTTGAGCTAAGCCCACCTGTACATGCTTGAGAAAGGAATCCATGTTCAAAAATGTCCGAAATCCACTTCTGCAGTTTGGAGTCTTGCTTGACCTCAGCATCATTCTTGTAGTAGTGTTCGAGCACTTGCTGCACAAACCTTTGAGAAATGTGGTAAAAAGTTCTTTGAAGAATATTTCTAGTTTTATTATTCCTAGACATTTTTTATACACACTGGAGTAACTTCAGCTTATATAAAGTGTACATCACCTAGAGTCTCTGTACACTTCACAAGTCAGTAAAAACAGCTAAACACAATATAAAAGAAAATACCCAATATACATCAGAAAATACGCACACATTCACACACACTCAAGCACACAAAAAACACAGGAAATGGTGCTTATAAGACTACATGGTTGAGGTGAGTAATTTAAAACAAGGATCAATGATTTGGGTTCCCAGGCAGTGGAATCAGAAGAGATCATAATGAAGAGAAAATAAATGTGTTTTCAGTGTGAATCTGAAAATGTCAACAGAGCTTGACTACAGCATGTGTAATGGAAGGTTCTTCCAGAGAAATGGAGCTCTGTGGGCAAAGGCTCAACCGCCACAAGAGTTTTTATTAAATCAGAGAATAGTTCAGTAACCGGCATTAAGGGAACATAAAGTACGTGATGGAATATAAGCTGGGTGGCAATTAGTTTAGCTTAGCATAAAGACTGGCCGCAGGGGGAAACAGCTAGCCTGGCTTGCTTCAAAGTTTTCCTATATGCCTTCCAGCACCTCTGCATTTTTACAGGTAACTCATTGTATCTCTTTTGATTAAGACACACACAGCAGAAATGTAATAACGAAAGTGTTAGTTTTAAGGGAAATAATGCAACACTTGGGGGGGGGGGCAGAAGGTTAAAATAGTTGAATGGGAAGATGCAGCCAACACAGGTTTTCTATTCATCAGCGAGAACTGGGTGCTGAGATTTTAAGTTCCTCAAGGGCAATAACATGAGTTTCCCTTTCTCTTGTGTAACGCTGAAACAACATACTTCCTTCTTTTTTACTGCTGACTTAGCTTCAACTTGGCAAAAACCATCATAATCCCTGAGTGAATTTTAAAGCAAGGCAGCATCCCTGTACCTTGTGGAAATCATGTTGTTATAAAGAAATTTTACCGGTTTTTGTTTGGACATTGCTTCAACTTCACATTCAATCTGTTCCCTAGTTTTACACCAAGAATTGATACAGAAAAACTTTTGAGTGTTGTGTGTACAGCCAGAACTTACATTTTTATTCCCCCTGAAATCATACCCCCCCTCTCTATCAAAGGATAGTATCCTTGAGCAAGATGCTGAACCCAAAATTGCTGTGATGAACAGGTTGGCACCGTAATGAAAACTGCCTACAGTACCTGTAGATGATATCCCAAAGCTGGCGTCCATCATCCCTGTAGTAGAAGTTCGGCATGTCCTGCAGTCCACGCTCAGCAATGTCATCTCGTATACAGAGGGAGCTGTAGGTCATCGAGGACATGGATCTCTTCAGGATTGTGAACATACCCTCTCCACCAGATGCTGCATACTATGGAACGTCAAATATGTGAGGAAAATACTGCACATGATATTGAAAATAAAGAAACGTTGATTACGTAATGTTCTACTGGATGTGTTGGTCGTTTCATACCTGTGTGAAAACTCCAGTCTCTGATATCAGAGCAAGTCGAGCCATGATGTTCATCTGCAGAGTGTAGCGAGTGTGAGGGTTGAGGAGCTTAAGGAGAGAAGGAACTTGGTCATTACTTGTTAACAAAGTCAGAAATATCGATGCGTCAGTGTGGAAGTCTATAGTTGAAACGAGTACAACTACATTAAGTTCAGTATTCTCCCTCGCAGCTACCTTGTACAGAGGATGCACCATGGGCACGTTGCGCAGCAGTGACACTGTGAACACTTCAGCCAGCAGGTGAGTGCGCAGCAGGTGAACATTGAGTTCATGCAAGTTGAAATCTGCACTTCTCACAAAGATCTTGGCCATCAACCAGTCGTACTCAGAATCAGTAGGAAAGAAGATGGGATTGTCGTCTGCTGGAGTCTGCTTCAGCTGCAGGAGAAGGAAGGGAGAGGTAGTTCATTTAGTCAATTCAATACATTACTAGTATCAATAAAGGTTTCTTTTGTTTGTTAGAATATTCGCGACATATCTGTTGTGCTTGGCATGTTTGTCTTTTCAGTTTGAAATACTGTTGAAGTGGAGATTCATAATTTCATCAATGCTTGTATGCCATGTAAATATACATGACTTGCTTTATTATTGGCTATATTTGACTGCCAATCTCACCTGAATAGCGATCGGCATCAGTTGATCATCAGGGGTTTTGTGGAGCAACACGAGGGGAGCCATCAAGAACTGCTTCTTCCCGTTGATGGTGTTTGTTTCCACTCCATCCAAAAGTTTGTAGTCAACCAGGAATATGTTGCCTTTCTGTTGGAAATATTTGCGAGGATGAAAAATGATTTGACTCACATGCATTCAGTGTTGCTATTACATATATCAAACATGTAAATGCAACATGCAATGCCAAATTTAATCGTCATGGGTCACAACATGACTCTAATACTAAGGCCACCAAGGTCAAGACAATCACCTCCATTTCAGCTTTCAAGCTACACTCTCCACAGGGAGAGGGAACATCAGGGACAGGAAAGTTACTGGGCAGCTTAGTACAACGTCTGATCAACATGGGGTTGACGCCATTCAGAAACTGGTAGCCAAAAAAAGCATCCTCCCTCCAATGTTTCTGGACGTACTCTGGCAAATGAAGGAGATTAATGTCAATGAGTTTCAACCTTGTTTTAACACTTTTATTAGTTTAGGTGTGCACTGCATGTGAAACAAAAATGGGAAAACAATTTCTTACTCAAAAATCAGAGTCACAGACTTGATTGAGCACTGTTCTTAACCTGTTCTTAAGTCTTAAACACAGGAGAGAAAACAACTTGGATCAGCGTAGATCAAGTAGATCATCAGACTTGTTCTTTTCTTCTCACTTGTCTCTCATGGTTTCCTTATAATACCATTTGCATCATAACAGAACAATACAAGTGCTTTTTCCCTGTGGTCCACCATTGAGTTTTCATTTTGGCCCTCAAAGGGAAAAATGTTTGAGCGCCCCTGCAATAGATTACTAAGCATTCAGTCAAAACCCATGGCTCATCTCAAAAATGAAAACAGTTATACGTATTTTTTGGAGCATAATAGATGAATGAATACAGTTGACTGTATACTATTATGAATACAGTATCAAGCATTCCATTAAACTGCTGTCAAAGTACAATACCTGATACTGGATTTTTGTACCAGAACGACCGACTGATACCATCAAAATCCTTCCACTTCTCCTTGCAATCAGCCAGCCCTTTCAATTTCAGCATAATCACCCTGGAAAATTAAAGCAAATAGACTTAATTATGATACATTAAATCGTTTTTATAAACATGCAGAGGGACTTGTACATAGATATATAGATAGATATCTGACAGAATATGTGGACTTTACCCTGTCTTTGCAGTGAATATAAACTGTGTAGACTTGGTGAAGGAGAAGCGGACTTCAGGAGGCAAAGAATCAGGGCTTTCAGCCTCTATGCAGTGGGGTATCCCATTTTGATACACTTTCCAGCTGGGAAAACAATGTTGTATGATTTTTAGTTTATCATCATATGTCATAAATGTATTCAGCCAAAGGTGGAGCAAGTTTGGAAGTATTTTATGTTAGTTTTGGGGTACAAGCTCAACTGTATGAAAACTCTGAGCTCTCACCGATAGTCTTCCATTCGTTGCTTCAGCTCCTCCAGACTCCTGTCAACATGATTCTCGCCTTCAAAGAATCTCCAAGCTTCAACAAACACCCACAACAAGGTTTAAACTTGTTGATATATACATTACTGTATAATGCATGAATTTACTCCTTGTAAACCGCCTTATAATCTAGCTTTCAAAACTTGTTTTCCTTTTTTGACTTCTTACAGTAATCAGCATACGGGACAGACGA
The DNA here is from genome assembly GCF_040436345.1 of Pagrus major. Classification (NCBI taxonomy): domain Eukaryota; kingdom Metazoa; phylum Chordata; class Actinopteri; order Spariformes; family Sparidae; genus Pagrus; species Pagrus major. The sequence continues at coordinate 15,234,574 of NC_133215.1, forward strand.
GCAAATTACCACAAACCTGTTCCCTCTGGGAAGCAGTGCACCTTGCTGCCAGTGATCCAGCAGTGGATGGGAAAGGTGTAGGTGTCTCTCTCAGGGGATTTTACTTCCACCTTGGCAAGGAACCAGTCAGGGAACACTTGAAGACCCTGTTTGTCTATCTCTATCAGAACCAGCTTTCCAATGGATTCAGGGCAGGACACGGTTAAAGAAGACGTCTGTAAAGACAGAAATGGTTTGAAAACATCAAGGTGAAGATAAAGTTTCCTTAACTCCCTACACTATATATCACTTTAGTGACAACATTAAAATGTGGTGTAGATTTATTGATGACATTTTTTATCTTTACAGTCACAATGATAGATTTTAAAATTTGAAGCTCTGATATATCCAGGTCACCACTGTGAATATGAATTTTCTTTCACATATAGTACCTGGGTGTATTGATTGATGTGATTTGCTGGTGTAGTTCACTTTTGACCACTTTTGTCTATAAAAGGAATCACGATATTTCTCCTTTGGTTGACTCTTTTCCAGTCACACCCTATTGACTGCTTAAAGCACTTGACAGCACTTGTTACATTCACCTATTCACACACTGATGACAGAGTACGACTTGCCAACTTGCTCATCAGGAGCAGGAGGGAGGATCAGGAGGAGTTCAGTATCTTGCTCAAGGATACTTCATGTAGCCGGGGGAACTAGAGGATCAAACCCATTACTGGACGACTCATTTATAATGGCTCAGGCTCATGATATAGGCTACTGTCATTTTTTTAGCTCAGGATACAAATTTGCTACCATCTCAAATAGAAAAACAACTTAAAACTCAACAAATAGCACCAAAAATAAATTGAATGAAATATCTAAATTAATGTGGATCAATGTCTTTTGCTTTTTCTATTTCATAAATATCACAACCTAACACTATTATAACATGCCCAGTTGTTTCATCTAATGTAATAGTTGCACTCCTCCCTGCCTTCATACCTTTCATCTCGTTTTGTTTAGTTCACTTGTTCTTTCTTTACCACTTCATTTCATCCCTTTCTTTTTCTCCCTCTGTTTCAGTCTCATTTGGCATCTTCCTTTCCTCTTTCCTGTCATGTTTCCCTTCTTACTGTCAAGTTTACTCTCTTTGTTTAAGGCTTTTTGTGCTTCACTAAGCTGCCTGGCATTGATACTTCAGTGACTAGTTGTCACTGTGTGTGTGCTCTGTGTCAGTCTGTCCCGGTGTAAGGTAGTAGTAGTAGTAGCAGTGAAAACGTGTGGAGTTGAAACTTTAATGAATTAAATTGGGCATTCTCTTAATATTTAAGTGGAATTGATTAAATAGCTAATTAAGCACAGACACAGTGCTCTGAAAAGAGCACCGAGTGAATAGACTGACCCATTTTCAACATGGTAAAAGTAGGGGGGACGAAACTAATCACTTGAAAAAGTGCCACCTGGTATAATGGCTGTGACTCCCATGACTACCATTATAAAATACATATTGTTTTCTATTAGACAACTAACTGTTAAACCAGTAAATAATAATTTTGTATTAAATGTGCCTTTGTATAATCTCATGAAGGTAGAGTTGAGGAAGCGTGTTTTACATTTAGAAAAGGATGTTTCAGACTTACTGGTCCTGTGACAAAGGATAAAGGCCCTTCAGCCTGCGTGCGGTCGCTCTCCCCATCTGTGCCCACCAGCTTTATGTAGGTACTGTTTATTGTGCTGGCACAAGCGCGATTTCCAGTGTGTATGGTCACTTCATAATCCACCATTTTCACTCTGGAAAGCAGAAGAATCCTGGTTGGGAGAGAATAATAACAGCCATTCTCAGCACCGATTAGGTTAACTGTCTCTAGATGCAAAAAAATAAATAAATAAAAATATTGATATCATCACAACTCATGTTAAATTGTTTTTTTCCCCATTTATCTAGGATCAATCGTTAATAACTGAAATCATTTCATAAAGCATCTCTCTTACCTATTCCTTTGATGAACAGCTCTTTTGAGTAAATGATTCACCTCTGACACCTGTTTTTATAGGCAATGTTTTGTGTGTCAAGTCATACCAGGAGCTCTGGTTAAGGAACATCTATGAGGAAATACTCTACTGCTTTTACTGTGGTTTACAGGAAGGTGTTGCCAGTCATCCAGACATATCATCTAAAATTGTGTCTTCTACCCAACAGGGGAAACCCCCCTTTTGACTAACAAGGAAGACTTCATACATTCAAACTATGCATTTAAGCTCTACTCCTTAATCTGACTATACTTCCTTCATAAAATCACACAGTAACCCAGTGTGTGACAGGCCCACGGCACACTGTAGAGTTTCTTTTTTAAGGCCATGGTTTGTACAGTATGTTTCTCACAATTAAAAAAGACTGTCTAATAAAGTAAGACTGTCTGACAGACAAACACAGACGTATTAACGTTGGCAAAGTACTTAGAACTGCTTCCACATTAGTTCCTGCTACAAAGGGTGTCTTTACCATGATAACACACACACACAGATGTGTGCTTCTACTAGCTCCCATAGTTTGTGCCTAAAACCCTACCCCAGTGTTTCCTGTCCCACCTACCAGTACATTTTGTCAGACACAGACATAATCCAAAAGCAACCTCCATAAATTTGGAGACACACGAGTAACATATTTTGAGACCTGGCATACATTGGCCCATGCTTGGACCATCTTCAGTTCACCTGTGAGACTGAACAGAGACGCTCATCAGAGAGATGTCTCATCATACGCAGCACATTGTAGAAAGTCCTTATTTTGTTTTATTATTTGGCCCTTTGAGTGGAGGCATTGGAAGTCATCATCACTATAAAAAACAACACTGAGTTTACTTATAGCTGAGAGAAAAGACAATAAAGATTAAAAGCCCTCCTGAAGTTGATTCTCCTCGAGGAAACAACTGGAAATAAACTTCTTATCTTTGACATATCCATTACCTGTTTGGTTGATGTAACATGAAACTGCAAGCTGGAGCAGGTTGAGGAAGTAAATTCTACTTAAAGAAAATTGAACCCTAACTGGCCATACTGCATATCTGAGTTACATGAGCACAAACAACTTTTTTTTTCATCACTTTATTGGACATAATCCAGGGTTGTTCAAACAAACCGCAGTCTGTGTCGACCATTTCCTGATCAAAGTTAAGCGATGTATTTGCCCATTAAAATACAAAATTAGCCAGGGAACTAAACAAATCTGTATGATACAGGGAATTTGGTACCAAGGTGGTTTTGGCTCTGAGTCAATAAATTGGACTCCTTACTGAGCTAAAGGCAGCTACATTTAGCAGCCGTTAGCACTTGCTTTAGCCACAAAGCTACCAGTATCTGTCTACCAGGAAACTCCATAAATCACCTCAGCACTGTAAATGGCCTCTGTGGTCATTCTCGGAGGCTGGGTACTCCTCCGGTCCGCAGCTGGTAATCAAGAAGCTGCTGGTTTCAGTATGTTTGTTAGCAGTTAATTAAGCAACAAGAAAAAAGCTATCTGTCAAGGCAGAGCAGCCCGAGGGCATGATAGAAAAAAAACACAAAATGTTTTCTCCATGATGACCCAGTTTCACCCAAATCAGTGAATAAAGTTCTAAAGTTGTGTTTTAGTGCAGCAATTTGTGAGGTCCGGTCACAACCCCACCCCTCTGGTGGGAACCTCTTTTAATACATCCATGGCAGCCTCATTAAAAAAAATGTTTATTGGACGAAAATATACTAATATTGATATACACCCCAGAGTGCAGAATACCTACAAATTAACTGTTTAATGATACTGATACTGGCATAGAGGTGAGATATACAGCGTGCTAACACATGAACAGCAATTTTTGACTTCATGGGGACTTTAACTAGCTAAGCACTACGTCGCACATTTCTGGTCTGGAAAATTGAAAATCAACTGGGAGTTTAAAAAACAAATCTGCGTTTGTGAGTTTTTCTGGTGATCTGGTCCTTCATAAAAGTATCAAAAGTAGAAGTACTCATTATGCAGTAAAATGTTCCGTATATAGTAAAACTCTGTCAAACTGTCTCTCCATTTTACCTGCAGCCTGAGCCACCCACTTTTTTTTTCAGGGATCTGGGCTGTTGAATCAACTACAGATTGATGTTCGGCTTTTTTTTGGCAAGTAAGAGTGTAGTCTTATAGACTTTGTGTAATGTGGATATCCAGTGTCATAATTGCACTTCAAACACCATCTATTCAACTATTGTCTTTATTTGGTATATTTAATGTCCTACACATATTTTCATCTGCATATTTACCCTTACAAACATGTTATTAAGCAGCCAATGAGCTCTTATAATCTTATCTCTGATCTAATCTTATCTCTTTCTGTCTTTGACATTTAAAAACTGTCTCCCTCTGATCCATCTTTGCTCCCACTTCTGTTCATTGTATTTTAGACCAGATAACGTTGTGTGTTTTTAAGTTGGTTTTGCTGTTCATCTGTTTCTTTACTATTCACTACCATTCATTATTCATTATTTTACTTCAAGCCCCATGAATAAAAGATGCAACAATGCCACCTACTGATTAAAAAGCATCATTACAACACAACATTACAGCATCACATTATTTTACTCCTGCAACACATGATGCTACACTCATTCAAAATATCCCAGTGCACTCAGTGAAGTAGGTATGTAGCATTGATCAGGTCAAGCCTAGACTATGCTAGTATATATGGATCTGCAGCCAAGACTATACTGTCAGAATTGGATGTTATCTAGGCCTGAGCTTTGAGGATCTGCTTAGGGGCAATGAAAACGGCACCAGTGTGTGCTCTTCAAGTTGAGGCAGGAGAAATGCCACTGTGGATCTGTAGAAAATGCTGGATTGCCAATTACTGGGTTATTCTAAAGGGCCAGGACTCATCGTAAAGCGAAGCGTGTTGCTGCTGTTTGGATATTTAAATAACTCTGAGTTTGTAAAAGTTTTCACACTCTGCTCTCAACATTGAGAGAGCTGGACCTGCAGCTCTGCAGCCTGGATCCAATAACATTAAAAACTGAAACAACAACAACAACAACAACAACAACAACAACAGAGGATATATCTGGTTTTATTAAAGCAATGCCACCAAAAGTCAAAACACAGAGCAGGAACTTACATGCAGTCAGATTGATTGCCAGGTCTTTAAATATACAAATTGACCCTATATGAATCTTTATGTGAATACTTTGTGCTAAATTAAAGATATTATAACATTGGTAATGTTTGTAAAATGGTTAAATTACATTTTTCATTCAGAAATGTATGCTTCAATGTATGCTGTGTGTGTATGTGTGTGTGTATGATCTGAATCCCTATCAGGCCTTTTAAGAACATAAACTATGTTGTATGATACATATAACAACATATAGTAAATTTAGCAAAGCACAATTATTTTAACTTTATTGTGACAATAAGTCATGAGGCACAGTTTACTTCAAAAGTATATCTTTCACCATAGTTATATAGTCAGTTATATGACATAAAGTGAATTTACATCCCTTTAATGCAAAATAATATCTTACCCCCAGTAATTTAGTTTGATTAGATGCCCTGTATGTTCATTAACAACATAAGTTTTATACTGTGGATTTAGGATTTAAAAGAGCACATTTTTGCCACAGTTAAATCAAGTCAGCTGTATAAAAAGCATCACATGCAGATAAACAGTTATCAGTTAAAAACAGAACATGCACATCCTTTTTTTTCACTTTTGTCAATGTGAACCTGACTGTTGCCCACCGCTGAGGAGCTCACACCACCTGATACTCAAAGGGCCACACTATTTTCTACCTCTGTTGGTTTCAAGTATGTGTATGGGATTCCCAGACTTCCATTTCTGGCTTTGATGCCAGCTTCAAACTCTTCAAGCCTTCCTTGAAATTCCTTTATCAGCTTGCAGGGAGTCTCCTCAGTGAAATGGTGCTTCGGGTAATGGCCAAGAGGCACCTGATGATATCATACATTTATAACGTTTTTTTTTCAAAATCATTTAATGTTTATCAAACATAGACTATTGGGAACATAATGTACAGTTATTGAAAGTGAGTATTTTGGCTGTGATGATATATAGACCTATGTAAAGACTTTACGCTACTTAAATATAAATATTATTTATGTCATTTTTAATGAAGTCTTGGCACTTACAAAGTCAGTGGACTGCTTGCTGAGTAGCCACACGGTGGCCATTCCATGAACTGTTGTGTTGACGTCAGGGAACGTGTCCATCATTGTGGCCTCATTTGTAGTCCCCTTTTTGGTTGGTGGAGGACGTTGCAGGGAGGTGGGGGTGTTGGGCATCCAGCCATCAAAGTCATACTGCAATGAATGATTGACAGATGACTGATTAAAGAGGCCATATTAGGCTTCATGGTTTTTTTCCTCTCCTGTCGTGTGTTATATCATATTATATTAGCTTTTTTTGTGTTTGTAAAACATCTGCAAAGTTTCAAAATCTGAGACACCTAGTTTCCACAAATGTGTGTGACTGGTGTCCGTAGATCTGTAAATATAGGGATAATGCCCCTAGTGTCCAACACAAGGAAATGCATTTCTTTACGGATGGATAGAAACTACCTGTTTAGCCATAGTGAAATGCTAATTCTGTTTTACGCCAGGTGAGGTTGAGGTTAGAGCACTACGGGGACAATAATAGGACCAATAATGTTAGCTAGTTAGCAGCCTGTTAGCTAAGCTAGGACATTGTCATACGGTCTCCGAAATCTACGGCAAAAGTTACATTTTTTTAATGTACTTGAGGCAAATTCCAGGCCAAAATATCACGGAGGGGAGGAGTTTCGCAGGCACATCAGATATCACATAGATTCCTATAGGAATGAATGGACTTCCAGTTGACTTGCCTCCATACACGTATATATGTGGAAACAAGCCGTTATGCTTTTATACAAATGTAAACTAAGATAGTGACCTTAGTAAACATCATACCTGAGTATATTAGCATTTGTTGCATTTAGCTCAAAGCAGGACTGTGTCAAAGTACAGCCTCATTAAGCATGGCTGTAGACTTAGATTAAAAAGTTTCACCTGTCCAGAGTTGACAGCCGCATGCTGTGCTGAGCAGGTGAAGATCACCATGGTGACGAACTTGACCAGCTCAGCCACAGAGGTGAAGCTCTGAGGAATTCCTGAGAATTAGACAGAATATTGTGATTAGATAACTACATTAAAATGTGGTTTATATTTGCATTTTGACAATAAAATGGTACATAAATGTGCATATTTATCATCATTAGGGTTGAGTTTTTCTGTAAAGCCCACCTGTGCTTTCCTTGGAGAGGAATCCATGGACAAAAATGTCTGAAATCCACTTCTGCAGTTCGGAGTCTTTCTCGACCTCAGCATCATTCTTGTAGTAGTAGCCGAGCACTTCCTGCACAAACCTTTGAGAAATGTGGATGAATTCAGTAAGACACATTCCTAGTTGACTTACATGTTTTTATACACACTGGAGTAGAAATACACTGTTTTGTCAGACAATTTAATGGACATCTGTCTGAGCTCCCAATAGCTATTTTCAGGATATAAATTTAACCCGACCTTGCAAATAATTTCCGCATTGTGGATAGAGCATGTAGAGACTCTTCTTGTTTAGCTCTCTACTAACTTGATTGGGGATGATTGATGCATGTAGCCAATGACATTTCAAGTACAGTAATACAAAGTTTATATCAGTTGTTAAAGCTCTAACCTGGGAAATTATGGAAGCTTATGTAGTTTTATGCATTTTGGTCTTTGAATAGGCTGTTTTTGTTTTTTGTTACCTAATGTGATTATTTAAGACTAACTTAAAAAAAAGAGCCCAAAACCATGCCTGTTGCCCAAATGGTTCAACAACAGCTCTGAATTTACTTCGGGTAAGACTGGGATAGGCGTTTTAGGACTCTTTTACATATATTTCCAGGAATAAGAACAGAGCATGGAGCACAACTCCCAGGTGAACTAAATGGAATAAACACTTTATGGTACTTCATGGTCTCAATATGTTTTCTATGATATTGCAATAATACTACAATGTCACTAAAACATCCAAGATTTTGCACCAATATAATTTAAAATCATAATGCATGATGAAAACTGCATACAGTACCTGTGGATGATATCCCAAAGCTGGAGTCCATCATCCCTGTAGTGGAAGTTCGGCACATCCTCCAGTCCACGCTCAGCAATGTCATCTGGTATACAGAGGGAGCTGTAGGTCATCGAGGACATGGACCTTCTCATGATCGTGAACATACCCTCTCCACCAGATGCTGCAAACTAGAAAACAGGAATATAGTTAGTGTCAAATACTGCGCATGATATTGCTCTACTGGCCATGTTGGTCTTTTCATACCTTTGTGAAAACTCCAGTCTCAGATATCAGCAATTGTCGAGCCATGATGTTGATCTGCAGAGTGTAGCGAGTGTGAGGTATGAGGAGCTGATGGAGAGAAGAAACTTTTTAGTCACACTGGTATTTCTAGACAAAGTGGAAATCTCTTTGGTTCAACAACTTTGCAAAATACAAAAACCAGCAGGTTAAATAGATTAAAACTACAGTAGGTTCAGTATTCTCCCTCGCAGTTACCTTGTACAGAGGATGCACCATGGGTAAGTTGCGCAGCAGTGACACTGTGAACACTTCAGCCAGCAGGTGAGTGCGCAGCAGGTGAACATTGAGTTCATGCAAGTTGAAATCTGCACTTCTCACAAAGATCTTGGCCATCAACCAGTCGTACTCAGAATCAGTAGGAAAGAAGATGGGATTGTCGTCTGCTGGAGTCTGCTTCAGCTGCAGGAGAAGGAAGGAGGATGAGGTTCATTCAGTCCGTTCGATCCATCACCAGGACTGGTCAATAATGTTTTAGATTTTTCTTGTATGTTTGACTATTTACTACGGATTTGTTGTGCTTGGCAGGTTTGTCTTTTCAGTTGGATATTCTGTTAATCCCTTAAGGGGAAATTCATTATTCATTCAATGTTTGTGTGCCATGTTACAATAATTTACTTGACTTTACTTGACTTGTGTTTGTGTCACCCTGTCAAACTTGAATGTGACTATGGGAGAAACCTTTTTACATGTCCTGGGCTGACATTGGAAGAGGAGAACTTCCTTTCCCAGCATTAACAATGCATAGATGCCACCAAGTCTTGCTTCAAAAACACTTCCAGCAAGGTGGATGCTTCTTTTTGCAGGGTAGCATACATATCAATACTCTATCTTACAGCTTTATTATTGGCTATATTTGACTGCTAATCTCACCTGAATAGCAACTGGCATCAGCTGATCTTGAGGTGTTTTGTGCAAGAGGACCAGGGGAGCCATCAAGTACTGCTTCTTCCCATTAATGGTATTTGTTTTCACTCCATCCAAAAGTTTGTAGTCAGCCAGGAATATGTTGCCATTCTGTTGGAAATATTAGTGAGGATGAGAAATGACTTGACTCACATGCATTCAGTGTGAATATTACAGATACTAAGTGAACGTGTAAATTCAACATGCAATGCCAAATTTAAATGTCATGGGGCAAAACATGACTCTAATACGAAGATCAATCAAGGTCAAGACAATCACCTCCATTTCTTCTTCCAAACTAGACTGACCAGAGGGGAAGACCATGCCATCAGTGACAGGAAAGTTACTTGGCAGGGCCGTACAGCGTCTGATCAACATGGGGTTGATGCCGTTTAGGTACTGGTAGCCGAAAAACACATCCTCCTCCCAATGTTTCTGAACATAGTCTGGGAAAAGGAGATTAACTTCACTGAGTTACAACCTTGTTTTAACACTGTTATTAGTCTAAGTGTGCACTGCATGTGAAGGAGAAAAATGGGAAAACAATTTGTTTCACATAAATCAGAGTGACAGACATGATGTGACACTGTTTCTAGTTGTTGCAGTCATTTGTCAATCAGAGTTTGATTATATGCAATTAAGTACTGTTACCAACAGATAAGACCAAGATACACACTCATTTTCTTTTGCAATTTTTCCAAGTAAAGAAGCCAATAGATTATCAAGCATTCAGTCAAAACTCATAACTTATCTCAGGAGTAGAAACATTAGTAAACATTTCTTTTGAATGTATACTACTACGCATACAGTATCAAGTATTACATTAAACTGCCATGACAGTAGAGTACCTGCCATGGGAGTTTTATGCCAGAACACATGACTGAGATGATACATATCCTTCCACTTCTTCTTGCAGTTAGCCAGCCCCTCCAGTGTCAGCTCAATCATCCTGGAAAATAAAAACAAATATAGACTTAATTGTTGTACATTTAATAGTTTTTATAAACAGGTCTAGAGAGCTGAAAGCTGAAATATCTGACAGAATTTGAGGAATTCACCCTGTGATTGCAGTGAAGGCAAACTGTATAGTCTTGGTGAAGGAGAAGCGGACCTCAGGAGGCAGAGAACAAGGGTCTTTTGCCTTTATGCATTGTGGTATTCCCTCTTTATACACTTCCCATCTGGGAAAAATAGAGTAGAGCAGTGATACCAATATATCTACAGTCTTAATTTAGAGCATAATATGGTTTGGATGCATGTTAGTTTTGGGGCGCATGAAGCTGAAATGTATGTATTTTCTGAACTCTTACCGATACTCTTCCTTTCGCTGCTTCAGCTCCTGATCACGACTCTTCCTGCCAAGAGGATTGTTGTCTTCAAAGACTCTCAGAGCTTAAAGAAAGAAACACAAGAAGGTTTAAACTTGTTGATATAAACAGTATGTAGTCATTATCTTACTCCTTTATAACCCTTCTTAAAAATGTTGCTTTAGATCTTCTCACAGTGAACAGCATACAGGATTACAGGATGTCAGACAGCAAATTCCTCAAACCTGTTGCCTCTCTGAAGCTGTGCACCTCGTTGTCAGTGATCCAGCGGTGGATGGGGACCATGTAGGCGTCTCCCTCTGGGGATTTTACTTCCACCTTGGCAGGGAACCAAGAGTCTTCTGGGAACAATGAGAAATGCTGTTTGTCTAGCTCTATTAGAACCAGCTTTCCAATGGATTCAGGGCAGGACACGGTAAAACTAGACACCTGGAATAAAGACAGAAATTGTTTGAAAACATCAAGGTGTAGATAAAGTTTATTTGATAACAAAGAACGGAGCTGTAACATCAACAATAAATGACATACAGTTACTGAATGTAGAATGGTGAACAAAATAAACCTTTGCATAAAATACCATCTTATGGTGCTCATTATGGGGATTTTTTCTTTGTCATATGTGGCCATAGGTTGAAGAGTTGCGGTGCAACACATATCTTGGTGCTGCAGATATGAGTCTGAGATGGTTGAAGAAGCTTGCTGTACATTTAGAGAAGGATATTTCAGACTTACCGCTCCTTCGATGAAGGCTAAAGGCCCTTTGTAGTCTCTGAGCCGGGTGCGGTCGCTCTCCCCATCTGTGCCCACCAGCTTAATGTAGACATCGCTATAAGTAGTGGCATGGTCGAGATTGCCAGTGAAAACGGTCACTTTATAATCCACCATTTTCACTATGGAAAGCAGAAGAATCCTGGTGGGGAGAGAATAATAACAACCATTTCCAGCAACGATTAGGTAACCTGTCACTAGATGAGTGCAAAAAAACTTACTGATATCACAACAACTAATGTGAAATTAGTTGTTTTCCATATCGAAGTCGTTACGAAGTGAAATTATTTCATAAAGCATGTCTCTTACCTGTTGATGGGTTCCTTTGATGAGTGGTTCTTCTGAGTGAACAAATCCCCACTGATACCTATTGACAAGGTTTCTGACACACTAGGAGTAAACCCAAACACAACTCACGGACAGTCTTTATTAAAGGCAGGGTTATGACTGTGTTCAGTCATACCAGTAACTCAACTCTGGTGAAGGAATGTTGGACATCTATGAGGAACTCATACTCTACTGCTTTTGCAAAACCACAGGAAGGTGATGCCAGTCATCCGGAAATATCATCTAAAATTGTGTCTTTTAGCTGACAGGGGAAAACCCCCTATTGACAAACAAGGAAGACTTCATGGTCACCTTTTAAAAGTATTTGTAAAGAAGTACAGGTAGGTATAAACTGCAGTCCAAGAATGCTTCTACTAGCTCCCATAGTTTGTGCCTAAAACCCTACCCCAGTGTTTCCTGTCCCACCTACCAGTACATTTTGTCAGACACAGACATAATCCAAAAGCAACCTCCATAAATTTGGAGACACACGAGTAACATATTTTGAGACCTGGCATACATTGGCCCACGCTTGGACCATCTTTAGTTCACCTGTGAGACTGAACAGAGACACTCATCAGAGAGATGTCTCATCATACGCAGCACATTGTAGAAAGTCCTTATTTTGTTTTATTACTTGGCCCTTTTAGCGGAGGCATTGGAAGTCATCATCACTATAAAAAAACAACACAGAGTTTACTTATAGCTGAGAGAAAAGACAATAAAGATTAAAAGCCCTCCTGAAGTTGATTCTCTTCGAAGAAACAACTGGAAATAAACGTCTTATCTTTGACATATCCATTACCTGTTTGGTTGATGTAACATGAAACTGCAAGCTCGAGCAGGTTGAGGAAGTAAATTCTACTTAAAGAAAATTGAACCCTAACTGGCCATACTGCATATCTGAGTTACATGAGCACAAACAACTTTTTTTTTTCATCACTTTATTGGACATAATCCAGGGTTGTTCAAACAAACCACGGTCTGTGTCGACCATTTCCTGATCAAATCTCGGTGATGTATTTGCCCATTAAAATACACAATTAGCCAGGGAACTAGACAAATCTAGGCTGGGTACTGCTCCGGTCCGCAGCTGGTAATTAAGAACCTGCTGGTTTCAGTATGTTTGTAAGCACTTAATTAAGCAACAAGAAAAGCTATCTGTCAAGGCAGAGCAGCCCGAGTGATAGCCAAGGGGGTACCCGAGGGTAACCCTTACAAACATGTTATTAAGCAACCAATGAGCTCTTATAATCTTATCAGAACATTTCCTCTTTCTGTCTTTGACATTTAAAAACTGTCTCCCTCTGATCCATCTTTGCTCCCACTTCTGTTCATTGTATTTTAGACCAGATAACGTTGTGTGTTTTTAAGTTGGTTTTGCTGTTCATCTGTTTCTTTACTATTCACTACCATTCATTATTCATTATTTTACTTCAAGCCCCATGAATAAAAGATGCAACAATGCCACCTACTGATTAAAAAGCATCATTACAACACAACATTACAGCATCACATTATTGTATTCCTGCAACACATGATGCTACACTCATTCAAAATATCCCAGTGCACTCAGTGAATTAGGTATGTAGCATTGATCAGGTCAAGCCTAGACTATGCTAGTATATATGGATCTGCAGCCAAGACTATACTGCCAGAATTGGATGTTATCTAGGCCCGAGCTTTGAGGATCTGCTTAGGGGCAATGAAAACGGCAACAGTGTGTGCTCTTCAAGTTGAGGCAGGAGAAATGCCACTGTGGATCTGTAGAAAATGCTGGATTGCCGATTACTGGGTTAATCTAAAGGGTGATAAAGAAAGTCACCCAACTAAGAGGGTCTTGGAAGAAAGTTGGGAAAGAGGAAAACCACAGAAATATAGCTTTGGATGGGTACAAAAGAACATAGCAGAACAAATGAAAGTTGACAAAATAAACTTCAGAACATGAAACCCATGAAACCAGTCTGGACTCGACAAAAGACATATGTAGATGCGAAAATACTGAATATTAAACACAAAAACAAATCTAGCTCAGGAATGTAATATATATATCAAAAGAAATTACAGGAATTATGTACAGATTTTCACAGATGGATCAAAGGAACCAATAACAGAGGCTACAGGGGCTGCAGTGGTGATTCCCAGTCACCAGATTAGTATAAAGAAGAGAAGTTCAGATTATTTAAGTGTATATGCAACTGAGTTTATCGCAATTCTGTTAGCACTGGAGTGGGTAGAACGGATAACGGCAAACAATATACTAATCAGCAGTGACTCAGTCTCAGCATTAACCAGCATTAAAACAGGATCAACCATCAAGAGATACTGTAAGAGGTAATGTTCATTAATTCAAGAATGATCAGTAAGGGGAAAAACATAAAGTTCATGTGGATACCAGCACACTCATGAATAAGAGGAAACAAAGAAGCAGATAAACTGGCTAAGGAAGCAATCAAGAAGTAAAATATAGACATCAGAGTTAAACTTTCAAAATCAGAAGGGAAAAGCATAGACCGGAAGGGAGTAACTAAACAATGGCAAAAACACTTGGATAGTGCAATTAAGGGCAGACATTTACACAGGAACTTCCACTACAGGATCAACAAGATACAGTGGAGCTGACTGATGGATACAAGCTGATATGAGCAGACTAAGAATTGGACACAGCAACCAGAACAATACACTTTTTATTATAGGAAAGCACCCAACTGGACATTGTGAGCAATGTATGCATGTCCTGATCCCTTGTAGGAATTATGTAAAAGAGAGAGGAGAAATGTACACCAGATTAAGGAGACTGGGAAGAAGAGGGACAGAGGTTACAGATCTGCTGGGATATGGGGACATGTTGGAGGGAAGAAAAGCAATCTTTTGTTTTTTGAAAATAACTGGACTAGTTAAAAGAATATAGAACAACTGAAGACCCAGGGATGAATTGAGCCAGAAGGAGGCAGTAATGCAACACAAAGAATGCCAACTGCCATAAAACACCAAAGAAGAAGAAGAAGAAGCAGCAGTGAAGTAGGTACCAAATGTGTCTGTGCTCAGGTCAACACTGCATGAGAAGGTACATGAATTAATCCTGCATGTGAAACCGGACAGCAGGCCTCACACCAAGGCTCATCATAAAGTGAAGCGTGTTGCTGCTGTTTGGATATTTAGTAAATACCTCTGAGTTTGTAAAAGTTTTCACACTCTGTTCTCAACATTGAAAGAGCTGTACCTGCAGCTCTGCAGCCTGAATCCAATAACATTAAAAACTGAAACAACAACAACAACAACAACAACAACAACAGAGGATATATCTGGTTTTATTAAAGCAATGCCACCAAAAGTCAAAACACAGAGCAGGAACTTGCATGCAGTCAGATTGATTGCCAGGTCTTTAAATATACAAATTGACCCTATATAAATCTTTATGTGAATACTTTGTGCTAAATTAAAGATATTATAACATTGGTAATGTTTGTAAAATGGTTAAATTACATTTTTCATTCAGAAATGTATGCTTCAATGTATGCTGTGTGTGTATGTGTGTGTGTGTATGATCTGAATCCCTATCAAGCCTTTTAAGAACATAAACTATGTTGTATGATACATATAACAACATATAGTAAATTTAGCAAAGCACAATTATTTTAACTTTATTGTGACAATAAGTCATGAGGCACAGTTTACTTCAAAAGTATATCTTTCACCATAGTTATATAGTCAGTTACATAACATAAAGTGAATTTACGTCCCTTTAATGCAAAATAATATCTTACCCCCAGTAATTTAGTTTGATTAGATGCCCTGTATGTTCATTAACAACATAAGTTTTATACTGTGGATTTAGGATTTAAAAGAGCACATTTTCACCACAGTTAAATCAAGTCAGCTGTATAAAAAGCATCACATGCAGATAAACAGTTATCAGTTAAAAACAGAACATGCACATCCTTTCTCACTTTTGTTAATGTGAACCTGACTGTTGCCCACCGCTGAGGAGCTCACACCACCTGATATTCAAAGGGCCACACTATTTTCTACCTCTGTTGGTTTCAAGTGTGTGTATGGGACTCCCAGACTTCCATTTCTGGCTTTGATGCGAGCTTCAAACTCTTCAAGCTTTCCTTGAAATTCCTTTATCAGCTTGCAGGGAGTCTCCTCAGTGAAATGGTGCTTCGGGTAATGGCCAAGAGGCACCTGATGATATCATACATTTATTACATTTTTTTTTCAAAATCATTTAATGTTTATCAAACATAGACTATTGGGAACATAATGCACAGTTATTGAAAGTGAGTATTTTGGCTGTGATGATATATAGACCTATATAAAGACTTTACGCTACTTAAAAATAAATATTATTTATGTCATTTTTAATGAAGCTTTGGCACTTACAAAGTCAGTGGACTGCTTGCTGAGTAGCCACACGACGGCCATTCCATGAACTGTTGCGTTGACGTCAGGGAACGTGTCCATCATTGTGGCCTCATTTGTTGTCCCCTTTTTGGTTGGTGGAGGACGTTGCAGGGAGGTGGGGGCGTTGGGCATCCAGCCATCAAAGTCATACTGCAATGAATGATTGACAGATGACTGATTAAAGAGGCCATATTAGGCTTCATGGTTTTTTCCCTCTCCTATCGTGTGTTATATCATATTATATTAGCTTTTTTGTGTTTGTAAAACATCTGCAAAGTTACACACTCTGCGACAACATACTCTAAGACATCAGCCTCAGTTGTACTGTTTTATGCCTAATTTCTACAAATGTGTGTGACTGGTGTCCGTAGATATGTAAATATACGGATAATATCACATAGATTCCTTTAGGAATGAATGGACTTCCAGTTGACTCACCTCCATACACATACATATGTGGAAACAAGCCGTTATGCTTTTATACCAAATGTAAACTAAGATAGTGACCTTAGTAAACATCATACCTGAGTATATTAGCATTTGTTGCATTTAGCTCAAAGCAGGACTGTGTCAAAGTACAGCCTCATTAAGCATGGCTGTAGACTTAGATTAAGAAGATTCACCTGTCCAGAGTTGACAGCCGCATGCTGTGCTGAGCAGGTGAAGATCACCATGGTGACGAACTTGACCAGCTCAGCCACAGAGGTGAAGCTCTGAGGAATTCCTGAGAATTAGACAGAATATTGTGATTAGATAACTACATTAAAATTCGATTTATATTTGCATTTTGATAATAAAATGGTACACTGATATGCATATTTATCATCATTAGGGTTGAGTTATTCTGTAAAGCCCACCTGTGCTTTCCTTGGAGAGGAATCCATGGACAAAAATGTCCGAAATCCACTTCTGCAGTTCGGAGTCTTTCTCGACCTCAGCATCATTCTTGTAGTAGTAGCCGAGCACTCCCTGCACAAACCTTTGAGAAATGTGTTTAAGTTCAGCAAAACACGTTCCTAATTGTCTTACATGTTTTTATACACACTGGAGTAGAAATACATAGTTATTCTAATGCTATCAGACCAAATAGATCAAATTATGTCACTGAAACAAGTTTCCACAGGAGATATGATGCTCAAAATGTAATCATCCCTTTTACAGCCGTTTCTTCACATTGTAAGCTTACATCGCGTGTTCATCACGTGATGTTGTTGTAGGAGATACACTACTAATAAATGTAATTTATTAATCACTTGCGATTAAGCACTCGTAAATAGGGGCACCACCTCCATTCTTTTATCCCTTTGACTAATCCGGAGGAAATCAATCAAATTCGACTAGACAAGGTTGACTTGAATCAATATCAATCAATTCTAATCAATTTCAGATCAATTTATTCAATCTCATGACTGAAGCAGTGACTTCTACACACAGTTACCATTGGTTCTCCACATCAAAACAAACCTGCACAGACAACGGCATATGGTTTAATATATTCATTGGCTAAATAATTCAGAGTAAATGAATGAAATGGCAAATTAAAGAAATGATAAGATTAACAGGTAACAGAAAGATGTTGAGTCTGTAATGACTAATGTAATGAGTTACAAATGAAATACATGTGCGGATGGTGAAATTACGGGTTGGGTGAAAGCTGTCAGGTTCAATCACCTAAAACATTATTAGAAACACACACAAAGAGAGTCAGACAAGGCGTTCAATTTCTTACTCGCGAGGAGAGCGGCAGGAGACGTGCAGAGTTACATATCCCCAAAACGCTCTGCCCGTTCCGTCCGTCTCCTCTCTTTTTATTAAGCAAATGGGTGTTAACATTTTACACGAGAGCGCTGTTCCTCTTTCAGGGAGCAGTTAAAGGTCAAGCTTACATGGGAGCGCTGTTCCTCTTTCAGGGAGCAGTTAAAGGTCAAGTAACTATATCCTCTTATCAGACAGAAACAACTCCTGATATAGATATCAACATTAACGTTCCTCTTGTCACAGATACTGCAGTTAGAGCGTCTCGCTTCCTCACTTCCTGTTTTACACTCGAGCCTTGAGTGAGTCACTTCCTAAAAGAACAGGATGTGAGGTGTTGCTTAAGCACAGGGGAAATACAGCACAAGATGTTAACAGATTTAAGCACATGATATTGGCAAACTTAATGAGCATATACATGGCATAAACAAGCATAATATATTTTATCCTTATCAAAAGCATTTAAATATTACAAGAATAATTTAACACTAATAGAGCTCTGACCGAATTTCTCCTAAGTTCAAAGAATCTGAATCAAAACCAAAGGCACCAACTCATATTTCATACGTGTGAATCCAGCAGGATGATGGATGTTTAGCCTACTTTGGTATGAAGAGTTGTCTTGTGGAGTCAGCAGGCTGTGGCTTTCGTCTCCAGCGGCCTCTCTGTCACTCAACTGTAGGCTGGCAGTCTCAGTCCAATAGCCAGTGGGATGGCACAGCTCGTCCAGTACCCAGCGGGTGACGGTCTCGGTCCAATGCCCAGCGGGATGGCACTGCTCGTGAGCGTTGGGGGCAGCTGGTTTGGCTTGGCAAAAGAGTCTTTCTTTCATTGGAAACCGCTCATAGTCTCTTAAACAGCCGGTCGCTGTAACGTCTTCGCTAATGATGATGATCTTAATGAAGAGGATGGTCTTCTTCTGTCGCTTTGAGTGGTGGTTCTTAGGCTCTGACTAATAAACTAATTTAACTTCTGCGCTAAAATAACTGAAGGATGCTTCGGTGGCCTATCGAATGATCCCTAGTTACTTAATACGAGAGAATTTCAAATTAAAGTCACTTCCTCTAAGTCAGGTCACGATACTTAACTGGATAAAACAAATTAAAACAGAACTTCATTCTGGTAGAAACTTAACGAACCTGGTTCGCATCTTACTTGACAAATTGCACCTTTCAGGTCATGTGGAATGACTCCTTGTCCAAACCCTGCTCCCTCGAAACTGGTGTCCCTCAAGGCTCAGTACTAGGACCGCTTCTGTTTTCACTCTACACTAGATCACTAGGCTCTGCAATCACATCACATGGATTCTCTTACAACTGTTATGCTGATGACACCCAACTGTTCCTCTCCTTTCCCCCATCCTCCAATACCCACGTGGCCACGCACATCTTGGAATGTCTGGCAGACATCTCCACTTGGACAACTGCATCATCTCAAGCTCAACCTTAGTAAAACTGAACTCCTCTTCATCCAGGGAAAGACTGCCCTCACATGGTCAGTCACTGTCGAGGATGTCACGGTATCGCCTTCATCGACTGCGAGAAACCTGGGTGTAATCCTCGATGATGGACTATCCTGCACCCCCAACATCACTGCGGTGGCCCGATCCTGCAGATTTGCCCTCTACAACATCCGCAGGATCCAGTCTTTCCTCACAAAGGACGCAACACAACTCCTGGTCCAATCGCTGGTCATCTTCCACCTGGACTACTACAACTCACTCTTGGCTGGACTCCCAGCCTCTGCGACTAAACTGTTGCAATGTATCCAGAACGGTGCAGCGCGCCTCTTTTTCAATCTAACCAAATTCTCCCATGTGACCCCCCTCCTCCGTGACCTCCACTGGCTTCCTGTTGCGGCCAGCATCAGATTCAAGACCATGGTGCTGGTCTTCAAGGCCGTCAACGGAACTGCACCCATCTACCTCCAAACACTGGTCAGACCACACGCCCCAGCGCGAGCACTTCGCTCTACTACATCAGCTGGCCGGCTGGTACCGCCATCGCTAAGAGCAAACAAAGACCGCCCAGCGAAGTCGCGACTCTTCTCTACTCTGGTGCCCCAGTGGTGGAACGAACTCCCGACCAATGTCAGGACAGTAGAATCACTGGCCATCTTCCGCAAAAGACTCAAGACTCACTTGTTCAGACTTCGCCTCAACCCCGTATAGCATGACTCCCAAAAAAAATAAAGAAATAAAGAAATAAATTATATCCACTTGTATGTTCTTACCGTTAGCACTTACATCATAGCACTTTTGTACTTAAGGTATCCTTGATAAATAGCAGCTACTTTGCTCAGATGAGGGCTTGAAAATTGTTTCTATCTTTTCTTTTCTACTTTATCGACGGTGATATGTTGTGGTTTCTTTCTTGTGGCAAATGTACTTATTGTAAGTCGCTTTGGACAAAAGCGTCTGCTAAATGCCCTAAATGTAAATGTAAATGTAAAAGAAATCGATCGTTATGGTGAAAAATATAAAAGTAAGAAAATTAACGCATGAGCAACCCTCATGAGAGTGCTGTCTTGAAGAGAGTAGAAGTAGAGAAGTGAAGTCACAAGACAGCGTAAAAGAGACAAGTAACAAGAGAGCGAGAGAGGGGGATGCCTCTCAGTTTTATTAACACTGATATCAGGCGTGACCCAAATGGGCAGGCTGCCAGTGTTCGCACTTTAGACAAGATTTTAAGTCTAAAACTCACAGAAACTAACTAAAACTAAACTAACATTTTTAATGTTTCAAAATTGTGTTTCACCTTTCTCAGAATGTCACCATGGCTTAATATGTGGACTTCTTATTAACACAAATCACATCACATCACTAAATCATTAACATTCAAAAGAAAATTAAAGCTTGGTCAAAACATCTAAACACACTTGATTATACCGTAGAACTAATCACTTATACACATTTCTTTTAGTTCTAGCCTAATACTTATCAAACAGGGAATATTTTAAACACTGACTGGTAACAAACAAAAATGTGTTAGAAAAGGTTTTTTGAAACTTTGTCCAAATCATACCACGACTCACCACTAGAGGGCACTGTGGTTCCCAGGAACACAGGACATTTTCACACATTAAATTTATCTTAGTCAATTTTCATCGCAGAGAAATGCGAGTAGAATCAGTTTTATGAACTTTTCTTCCAGGTTAATGATATGTTAAAATCCAGAAGATTAGGTTCTGGCTTGATAGTTATTTTAACTTTGTGAGTGTATGGACTTCTACATGGGAATGTAAAAAGATAAGAGAGGCAGAGCCGTAAATTCCTGGGCTGTCGGCCAAGGATTAGGTAAAAAGAAGGGGAGTAAATTCACTCTGGAAATGTGTGTGTTAATTAGATAGGAGAGAACAAAATGTTAGCAGTTTTTAGTCTCATTTATAAATGCAAAGACATTCAATTGTAACATATAATTGTCAAAAGGAAGTCCTCCGGTCCTCTGATGCTTCGCAGGCGTGGATTCAATTGTGATCAACTGAACCTACCTTGACCCTTTAAGGAAAGGGTGTGAGTGTCTCCGGTTGAACTAGCATGTCTGTCAAGCATCCAAAGTGATGTCTTTATTCTTAAGAAAATAAAGTTCCTTTGTCCAGATAGAGGTAATCGGAGACTGGAGGAAGCCTCCTGGTACAAGGAGTCACAGGGTCAGTTAAGCTATAAAAGATGTTTACCTCCCAGAGAAACAAGGCCTCAAATAATAGTTCAGACGAGAGGCATGTGCCCCTACATTGTAATCACACAGTTTGGTCATTGTGTCAAATTGGCTTTAAAGTCTGGCTCTCCTGTGGGCTTGTGTAAATGGCATTTCAAATAGATGTTACCAGCCTTTTTAGCTGTGTTGTTGTTATTTCATGGCCTCTATATATATTCTAACAAACCCTACCACTGTCTTAGTCTTTACACTGTAAAGCAGTATAAAGACTTTTAGTGACTTCATGTAACTAAGACCTAAGATCATAATGCATAATGCATACAGTACCTGTTGATGATATCCCAAAGCCTGAGTCCATCATCCCTGTAGTAGAAGTTTGGCACATCCTGCAGTCCACGCTCAGCAATGTCATCTGGTATACAGAGGGAGCTGTAGGTCATCGAGGAAGTGGATCTCTTCAGGATTGTGAACATACCCTCTCCACCAGATGCTGCATACTAGGGATCAGTCACATATGTGAGGAATACAGCCAGAGAGGAATACTGTAGATTATATTGTTCTACTGGGCATGTTGGTCTTTTCATACCTTTGTGAAAACTCCAGTGTCTGCGATCAGAAGCAGTCGAGCCAAGATGTTGATCTGCAGAGTGTAGCGAGTGTGAGGTATGATGAGCTGAGGGAAAGAAGGAACTTTGATATTAACACTATTATTTGTCAACCAAGTCAGTAATCTTGATACTTCAGTGTGAAATACTTCACTAAATATATTCAAGCTAAAATGCTTTTGGTTCAACAACTTTTCAAAATACAAAAACCAGCAGGTTAAATAGACTAAAACTACAGTAGGTTCAGTATTCTCCCTCGCAGTTACCTTGTACAGAGGATGCACCATGGGCACGTTGCGCAGCAGTGACACTGTGAACACTTCAGCCAGCAGGTGAGTGCGCAGCAGGTGAACACTGAGTTCATGCACGTTGAAATCTGCACTTCTCACAAAGATCTTGGCAATCAACCAGTCATACTCAGAATCAGTAGGAAAGAAGATGGGATTGTCGTCTGCTGGAGTCTGCTTCAGCTGCAGGAGAAGGAAGGGGGATGTGGTTCATCAAATTAATTTGGTCCTTTACCAGTACTGGTCTCTTGCTTGTTTGACTATTTAATACGGATTTGTTCTGATTGCCAGTTTGTTTT
Source organism: Pagrus major (assembly GCF_040436345.1). Lineage (NCBI taxonomy): Eukaryota > Metazoa > Chordata > Actinopteri > Spariformes > Sparidae > Pagrus > Pagrus major. The sequence continues at coordinate 15,257,302 of NC_133215.1, forward strand.
TTCAGTTTGGTATTCTGTTGATCCCTTTAGGGGATATTCATTATTCATTCAATGCTTGTGTGCCATGTAAATATAACTGACTTGACTTGTGTCTTTGTCAGCCTGTCAAACTTGAAACTTTTTACAGATTATCTGCTGTTTAAATAGCAAAATGGATCCTGGACGCACTTGCGCCATGCGCTTTAGACCAAGCGCATAGATCGTTTCAATAGGGCCCATAGATACAGAGTCTTGCTTCAAAAACACTTTCAACAAGGTGGATGCTTCCTGTTGCAGGGGATCAAACTTACAGTTTGAATCTTATCAAGCCTCTAGCTCGCAGCTTTATTATTGCCTATATTTGTGTTGTCATCTTACTTGAATAGCAATTGGCATCAGCTGATCTTGAGGTGTTTTGTGCAAGAGGACCAGGGGAGCCATCAAGTACTGCTTCTTCCTATTGATGACATTTGGTTTCACTCCATCCAAAAGTTTGTAGTCAACAAGGAAGATGTTGCCTTTCTGTTGGACATTTAGGGAGGATGAGAAAAGACTTGCACTCACAAACATGATTCCAAGAGGAAGATCATTCAAGGTCACGACAATCACCTTCATTTCCTCTTCCAAACTAGACTGACCACGGAGGAAGACCATGTCATCAGTGACAGCAAAGTTACTTGGCAGGGCCGTACAGCGTCTAATCAACATGGGGTTGATGCCGTTTAGATACTGGTAGCCGAAAAACACATCCTCCTTCCAATGTTCCTGAACATAGTCTGGGAAAAGAGGGAGTTGACTTCACTAAGTTTCAACCTTGTTTTAACACTGTTATTAGTCTAAGTGTGCACTGCATGTGAAACAGAAAAATGGTAAACAATTTGTTTCGCATAAATCAGAGTGACAGACATGATGGACATTGTTTCTAGTTGTTGCAGTCATTTCTCAGTCAGAGTCTTGATTATATGCAATTAAGTACTGTTACCAACAGATAAGACCAAGATACACACTCATTTTATTTTTTATTTTTCTGTTTAGTGAGCCAAGTAAAGAAGCCAATAGATTATCAAGCATTCAGTCAAAATTCGTAACTTATCTCAGGAGTAGAAACAATTATAAAAAATTTTAGTCAGCATGATAAAATACAGTTGACTATTGAACAAATACAGCTGAATGTATACTACTATGCAAACAGCATCAAATATTCCATTAAACTACTATGATAGTTCAGTACCTGCCATGTGAGTTTTATGCCAGAATGCCCGATTAAGATGATGCATATCCTTCCACTTCTTCTTGCAATTAGCCAGCCCCTCCAGTCTCAGCTCAATCGTCCTGGTATACAGAACAAAAAAGAGACGTAATTGTTATACATTAAATAGTTTTAGGTCTAGAGAGCTGAAAGCTGAAATAAAATTTGAGGAATTCACCCTGTGATTGCAGTGAAGGCAAACTGTATACTCTTGGTGAAGGAGAAGCGGACCTCAGGAGGCAGAGAACAAGGGTCTTTTGCCTTTATGCAGTGTGGTATTCCCTCTTTATACACTTCCCAGCTGGGAAAAATAGAGCAGAGCAGTGAGGACAGTCTAGATACCAGTTTATCTGCATTAGAGCATAACAAAGGTATATACAACCAAAAAGTGCAGCAGGTTTGTATGCATGTTAGTTCTCACCGATACTCTTCCTTTCTCCGCTTCAGCTCTTTCTCCCGACTGGACCTGCCAAGACGATGGTTGTCTTCGAAGACTCTCAGAGCTTAAAGAAAGAACCACAAGAAAGTTTAAACTTGTTGGTATGTACAGTATGTTGGAGTAAATTTACTCCTTATGCACCTCTGTATAATCTAGCTTTCAGAACTACTCTTTCTTGAATGTCTCATTACAGTGAACAGCATACAGGATTACAGGATGTCAGACAGGCAAATTTCCACAAACCTGTTCCCTCTCTGAAGTGGTGCACCTTTCTGTCAGTGATCCAGCGGTGGATGGGGACTGTGAAGGTGTCTCCCTCAGGAGATTTTACTTCCACCTTGGCAGGGAACCATTTTTCTTCAGGGAACAATGAGAAATTCTGTTTGTCTAGCTCTATTAGAACCAGCTTTCCAATGGAGACAGGGCAGGACACGGTAAAACTAGACACCTGGAATAAAGACAGAAATTGTTTGAAAACATCAAGGTGTAGATAAAGTTTATTTGATAACCAAAAACGGAGCTGTAACATCACAATGATTGACATACATTTACGGGTGGTTAATGCTCCAGATATGAGTCTGAGATGGTTGAAGAAGCTTGTTGTACATTCAGAGAAGGATATTTCAGACTTACTGCTCCTCTGATGAAGGCTAAAGAACCTTTGTAGTCTATGAGCTGGGTGCGATGGCTCGCCCCATCTGTGCCCACCAGCTTAATGTAGACATCGTTATAACTATTGGCATGGTCAAGACTGCCTGTGAATACAGTCACTTCATAATCCACCATTTTCACTCTGGAAAGCAGAAGAATCTTGATGGGGAGAGAATAATAAAAAACAATCTCAGCACCAAGTAGGTTAACTTTCATTATACATGAACCTGAATGCAAAAAAACTTTCATATACTGACATCATAGCATATAATGTGAAGATGGTCTTTTTCCATTTAGTCCAGGTGTTACAAAGTGAAATTATTTCATAAAGCATCTCTCTTATCTGTTAATGAGTTCATTTGATGAACAGCTCTTTTGATTAAAAAAAATCACCACTGATTCAATCAGGAGTGTTCAGTCAGTACCAATAAGTCAACTGTGCCGAGAATCAGCTGCCCAAGTTGATTCTCCTGTCATGGAAAAAAGTTAAGATCTTTTACATATACACTATCTGTTTGATTAGTTACATTAAAAATCAAGTTGAAGCAGTATTGCTGAGGTAAATTCTACTGAAAGCAACTTTATCTGTAATTCTCCATACTCCACATCTGACCAACTAAATGTTTGTTTTCATAGTTTTATATGGAGTTATAATTGTTGCAAAACTATTTGCAAATGCGTATCTCAATCTGTGTGTGTGTAGTCAGATCTGTGTGTGCGTGCTTTATCATTTGTGTGTGTGTATTCAGATCTGTGTGTGTGTTCAGATCTGTGTGTGTGTGTTCAGATCTGTGTGTGTGTGCAGTAGCAGTACAGCCTACACACCGAGTTGGCAAGTAGCACCCAGTGATGTTAAGCGTGTCATTGTTGGGGTAACAGATGATCGTTACCCCAACAACTTACTGTAAGTAAAAGTTCATGTTTTAGCAGTAACTTAGTTGTCAGCTTCTGACAACTAAGTTACTGCTAAAACATGAACTTTTACTGACAGCAAACAGTCGAGAATCCACTGTGGTCTGCCTCTCAACATCACACCCGCTCGCGGCAGAAGTGTAGCAAAAGTCACGTGTAAAAAGACAGCCAATCGAGAGCTCCTGCCTGAGTTGTAACTGGTGACAGACATTTACAGATCTATGTACGCATTTACAGACTACAGAATACAGGCATGCGGATTTTTTTTTACACACACACAGATCTGAACACACACACACAGATCTGAACACGCACACACAGATCTGATTACACACACACAAATGATAAAGCACGCACACACAGATCTAACTACACACACACAGATTGAGATACGCATTTGCAAATAGTTTTGCAACAATTATAACTCCATAGTTTTATTGGTTCAATCCAAGGTTGTGTGTGCCATTTCCTGATAAAAGTTATCATCTGACATCATAAAAGTTTGTTGACTTTTATAAGGTGTGGGCACTACTGCACTGCGAGTGTTTCAGTTTAACAGTGTTTCAGTTGAACCAGTGACAGTGTAAACAGGTGACTTTTGGCAGAATGCATCTGTAGCCCTTTTCACACAGACTCTGCATAATCCCCGCAACCAAGGTTCACCTTTTCTCCGCCTTTGTTTGTTCACACTGAACAAGCGTGACGGTACACATCATGATGTTGAGGTCTAGATCTTGATGCAGTTATAATGTGTTGTTATTGAGATCCTGACCCACCATGCATCCTGGAAAATGGCAAAGTTATGTTTTTTGCTCTAAATTACATAATTACATAATCGGCATCAGTAAACAGCGGACCCTGTCTGACTCTCACTCGCGGGGAGGGATGCTGTTTTCTGCTGGAAAGTTCACTCAAGTCTCGGTTGGGAGGGCTGACCGCCGCAGTGATTTTTTTCCAATATAAGTTGCCAGAGACAGTAACTAAAACAACAAAATAGTGGAGACAAAGACATGGTGAGTTAAGGTTTTTTGCTCTGAATCTGAACCTGCCACGATTTGCTGCAATGTCTTAAAGAAACTCCAGTACCTCCAAAACTCTGTTGCTCGCCTGCTTACCCACTCCCTGTCCCGTGCCAACATCACCCCCTGTCCTCCAGAACCTCTACTGGCTCACAGCCACACAATCTACCAATTCAAAATCCTTCTCCTCACTCACAAAGTCATCCTTGACAAGTCCCCTTCCCACCTCACTGACCTGCTCCACCGCCACACTTCTTCTTGCAGCCTCCGCTCCTCTGATACCCAACTGCTGTCTCCACCTCTCAGGACTAAGCACTGGACCTGGGCAACAGAGCCTTTCAAACAGCCCCTCCCTCTGGGACTTTCCCCAACCACAAGTGAAATTGAAAGGGCACCATAGATGGCACTATTATGTTTTATCTACCATAAGGGCGTCCGAAAGGGCACTTCTGTTGTTTTTCTGAACATAGGGGCACAGGGGCTTGGTTTTAATACTTTTTGGTGTCTAAATGTAAATTGAATAATTGAATTTGGATAAGAAGTCATCGTTAAATGACACAAGAGAGACTAAAAATAATACAATAAAACCAGGAAAACAGTAATTAGCTGAAACCCTTCTGTGTTACATCTCCATTGTATTATTGAAATACTTCACACTGTCCTTTGAAACAGTTTGTCCAAGTAATTCAAGCACAAAATACATTTAATCTTAATTTAATTCTTAATGACATCAATGACAACAACAAAAAACAGTTTTGGTTCTTATTTGTCACAAAGGAAAAGTATAGTGCAATAATTATTTTACTAGTTCCCACAGTTTGTGCCTAAAACCCTACCCACACTGCATCCTGCTCCACTGGTGTACATTTTGTTGGATCCAGACATAATATAAAAACAATCAGCATAAATTCAGAGATGCACTGATAAAATATTTTTCAGAGACCTGGCATACACTCAAGAGCTTGGACCTTGACCTTGTAAGACCAGTTTGGTTTACTTGTGAGACTGAAAAGAGACACGCTCATCATAGAGAAATCTCAAAGTAGACGAGTGTAGTCTGGCTGTTCGGACCAAGAATAAACACTTGACTTCTGATGTGCTTTGACAGCACGTTGTATGAAGCACTTACGTATTTTGAATTATAACTTAGCCCTTAAACAGTTGGCATAAGAAGTCAGCACCACTTTAAAAACAATACTCAGCTGAGTTTACCCATAACTGAGACAAGACACGATAAAGATTAAAATCTGTGCTGTAATTAGTTATCCTTTCTTTGGAAACAAAGTTCATATCTTTTGAAGCCGGCTTGAGGAAGTAAATTTGACTAAAAGAAATGCTAAACTCCTGAGTTCCATGCAAACAAGAATGTTTGTTCTCACCACTTCATTACCCACAATCAAGGGTTGTTCAAACAAGCTCCATCCTTTGTGTGCCATTTCCTGCTCAAAGTTCAGTTATTTGAATCTTACAGGAAAAGGAAACCAATATACTCATGCTTCATTTGCTCTGGCACATGCATCCAGTATCTGAACATTATAACTACACTAATACATACATAGCAGCAGGCCGCAAGTTTGTATTAAAGGGGCTCTGTGTAACAATTTGCAGCAATTTACATGTATTAATCACCTTTTATCAGCCATATGGGAGTTGGTTGTTTAATGCTGCTGGACTGTGGATTTCTTTGTGAAGGAATCAGTTCCTATTTCCTGCGATAGTCCAAATGACTATTTACACAACACACATGACCATTTACACAACACCCACCAACTCCGAAGCCCCCATCTCCTCCCGTATACCAACATCCTGCATGCTCAATTATTTTCTATTTATATGCTCCCTCTTGGCCTTACAATCCAGCGTCACAAAGCTTCTTTCTATTACTATGCAGACGACATACAGATATACCTTCCACTGAGACCTGGTGACCTGAAAAGCGTAGCTGCTGTTTTTAACGGTCTCAATGACATCAAATCAGAATCAGAAATAGAATCAGAAATTCCTTTATTAGTCCCGCAAACGGGGAAATTTGTGTGTCACAGCAGCCAAAGGACAGTTCAATATAACAATAAACAATAATTATAGTAAAAAATAAACAATATAATATACAGGTAAGAAGAAGCGCTAGAGCAGAAATAGAAATATAATCGTATATACATAATATGTACAGATATAAACAGTGTAATTATAACAGTGTGGGCAGTGTATTGTTATCAGTAAATAATAAATATGAGTATGAAAATTGCCCAGTTAGTGCAAACCAAAACAAGAAATTAGTTATGTTTACAGTTTTTATTGCACAGTGAGGTCTACTGGGAGCAGTGCTGATTGTAGAGTCTGATAGCAGCAGGAAGGAAGGACCTGCGATACCGCTCCTTCACACACTTGGGGTGTATCAGTCTATTGCTGAAGGAGCCGCCCAGTGCTGTGATAGCGTCCTGCAGGGGGTGGGACTCCTTCACCAGCAGCGATGACAGCTTATCCATCATCCTGCTCTCTCCCACCACCTGCATTGGGTCAAGAGGGCATCCCAGCGTGGAGCTGGCCTTCTTGATACGTTTTTCAAGTCTCTTCCTATCTGCTGCCGAGATGCTGCTGCTCCAGCAGACAACTCCACCACAGAGTCATAGAAAGTTGTCAGGAGTGCCCCCTGCACTCCAAAGGACCTAAAATGCTGACCCCATATGAGCCTATTCGCAGCCTTAGATCCTCGGGTGGCGCCCTTCTGGTTGTTAGTTGAGACTCAAAACTAAGGGTGACCGCACTTTAGCTGTCAGGGCCTCTAATCTTTGGTATGACCTACCTGAGGAGATACCTGAGAGACCTTCTATTCTGCCTTCGTGTTTTAATTCACCTTAGACTAGACTTCCTTGTGTTTGGCTTGACTGAGTGTTTATTCTGTAATATTGTCTTCCTCCTGAGTTTCCTGCTTTTGCTTGATTGTCAAAGCACACAGAATTCCTACATATCATATATTTAATACTGTACTGATGCAATAATGTGTATGTTGCATTTTAATGCTATAGTTTAAGGTTGAGCTACTTTTCAGCACTTTATATACTGCTGCGTAGTTTTATCTACAATAGACAGACAAAGTAGGAGAATTTTCTAAACCCATAAAAGAACACTTAATCCTTCAGTTTGTCAGGAGATACATGGTTTTCTCTGGAGAAGAAGGGTATGAAAAATTTCCATCTGAAGGCTGTCAGACAAATGTAGTGAAGTAGACATTTTCAGAAGCATTAAAGAGAAATATTCAAATAAAGTACAAGTATCTCAAATATGTACTGAAGTACAGTACTTGAGTAAAAGTACGTGGTTACATTTCACCACTGGTATAGACCAAGAATATAAGAGATTAGTTGATTCTTGGCTACAATTATCCAATATCAATGATTAAAATTCATTAAATCAGAAAAAGGCAGAGCCGGAGACTGAACAAGTAGCCAGTGAGTTATAATCTTACCAGAACATTTCCTCTTTCTGTCTTTGACATTTAAAAACCACATCTCCCTCTGATCCATCTGATCCCACTTCTGTTCATTGTATGTTATACCAGATAACATTGTGTGTTTTGAAGTTTGTTTTGCACGTTCGTCTGTTTTCACATTCACTACAAACTCTGTCCAAACATGTTATTTTACTCCAAGCCCCATGAATAAACGGTGCGACACTGCCACCTACCGACTCAAAAGCGTCATTACAACACAACATTACAGCATCACATGATATATGATTTTACTTCCGCAACACATGACGCCACCCATTCAAAATGTCAGGGTGCACTGAGTGAAGTGGGTACCAAATGTGTCTGTGCTCAAGTAAACACTGCACGAGAAGGTACAGTAATTAATCCTGCACGCCAGCAGGCCTCGCGACAGGACTCATCATGTCTCTGCTCAGATTTGGAAGTGTGTTGCTGCTGTTCGGATGTTCAGTGAGTACCTCTGAGTTTGTAAACATTTTATACTCTGTTGTCGACACATACCTGCACCAGCTTCTACACCAGCCTCAGTTCAGTAGCGTTAGAAACAGATGATAGATCTGGTTTTATAAAAGCAGTGCCACCGAAAGTCACAACACAGAACGGGAACTTCCTGCGAGATCGATCGACAGGTCTTTAAATACACACATCTGTAAAGAACACTACATTTATCTTGATGTGAACACTTTTTCTGATAGAGCTAAAGATGCTATAACAACAGTAATGTTTGTAAAATAGGCAGATGTGCAGATTTAACATAAATGAGGTAAATAACAAATTGTTTTTGATCTAGAAATCCAACTCTTCAGTGTGTACTGTGTGTGTGTGTGTGTGTGTGTGTGTGCACATTTTATGAAACTAGAAGAATTTACATTTCAAATGAAGCCTCATACATGCAATTAGGCCTTACTATTTTTAAGTTTAATATTAAGGAACATGTTGTAGAGCTGCAACGATTTATCGATTAATCGACTAGTTATAAACTCTTAAATTAGTTAACTGAGTGTCTTTGGATTGTGCACAAAACAACACATTTGAAGATGTTATCTTGGGCTTTGGGAAACACTAATGGACAAAGATCGAATTGATTTATCAAGAAATGATTCAAAAGATTAATCGACAAAGAAAATGATTGTTAGTTGCAGCTCTAACATGTTGGTTGGTTCATCGTCTCACATTGAAGCATTAGTCACAAGCTTTATCATGTCTGAATGACACATCCTAAAGTCAGCTGAGATGTCAGGCCTGCGCCATAAAAACATGAAACTTAACAACACAATGGACCATAATATAGACCATCTTAACTGTTAATATGTGATGGAAAGTGCAATGTTTGTAAAATTCAACTGTGAATCAAGTTATGATGTGTTGACCTGCAGCTCGGGGCACCTCCATCGTTCAGCGTGGATTACAAGAACGACTGCTTTCGGAAAGATGGGGAAGAGTTTCGTTACATATCAGGAAGCATCCATTACAGCAGGATCCCGAGAGTCTACTGGAAGGATCGACTGCTTAAGATGTACATGGCAGGACTGAACACCGTCCAGACGTAGGTTTACATTACATCATCGCTATTCTTCTTCTCTGTCTTAATTGACAACATGCAAACTAATTACAGAGAATACTGCCACATACTGTATCAGAAGATGTAGACGCTGTGCTTATTAAGTTATTGAAAGCAACTTGGCCTTATATAATGAGGACAATTTATCAGCAGTAATTTTAACTGATACTCATTTGTAACCGATAATATAGATTTCCCAACGTCGAGCCGATATTAATCATGCATCTCCAAAAAATAGTTGTTTGCTGCAGCTGTAAAACTGTGGTACAGCAAAGACACCATATGCATCCTGCTGCTGGAGAAAAATCAGCTCGGATGCGTGGGTGTATTTACTCTGTAATCCCCGATGGTGTTTGGAAAAAGCAGAATTTTGAGTTTTTAAAAATATTTGTTAGTTTAAGTTGATTGGCATTCTACAAGTGATCAACAGAGCTGCAAGTCTAATCAATCAATCAATCAAACTTTAGTTACTAGCACCTTTCAAACAAATCAAAATCCAATTCAAAGTGCTTTTACAAGTGATTGACAAAGCATGGGATATTGAAAAAAATAAAAATGGATTTAGAGATTTCACACACCAATTGCATTTAAATGAAAAGGTAAAGAGTAAAAGATAAAAACAACCAATAAAATAACAATAAAGACACAATAAAATGTTGCAAAAGTTGATTTTTTTTAACAAAATGAAATATAATTATAATAATGATAATAATAATAATAATAATAATAATAATAGTAAATTATAGATACAAATCGATATGAAATATAGATAAAAGAGAATAAAGGTTTATGATAAAAACAAGTACATTAAAATAAGTATAAAATTATAAGACAATACATAGAGGCCAGACTAAATGGATAGGTTATTAGTTTCCGTTTAAAAATTTTGGTTGATTGAATTAAAGTAGCTGAGATCTGGACACCTGATTGACACAGCTGTACCAACTGCTACCGTTTGATACGTTTGATGTTGTCGTATTTTTGAACTCTAAAAGACCTAGACGACCACCGGCAGCTAAATATAGTACAGTACAGTACTGAGAAACTCTGCTTTTTAGTGGTATCGGACATGTCTTGTTTGGGCACTCAGGAGCTCCGCAGTGAACGTGATTACAACATCATGTTCTGCGGTGTTGATCAGTCCAGGAAACACTGATGTCAATGTGTGTTTTGATAATGCTGACACTCTATGCACGTTGAAGGTACATCCCCTGGAACTACCACGAGGAGTCTCCAGGCCGCTACAGTTTCAGTGGAGACAGGGATTTGGAGTATTTCCTTCAGGTGGCCCAAGACGTCGGTTTACTGGTCATCCTTCGGCCTGGACCCTACATATGTGCAGAGTGGGACATGGTGAGTGGGGCTTTGGATACAGCTGATCCAGTTCCTGAAAAGTGTTGTAGAGTTCGATGCACTGCCATCTTAGAAGTCTCAAGTCTAGAAAGGATGGGTCTTTGCTCAGAATAACAATTTAACTTCTGAGCGTGTGTGTGTGTGTGTGTGTGTGTGTGTGTGTGTGTGTGTGTGTGTGTGTGTGTTCTGTTGACCAGGGTGGGCTGCCTGCCTGGCTTCTCAACAAGAAAGACATTGTGCTGCGGTCTTCTGATCCAGGTGAGAATCAGAGACAAACAGGGTGAATGATGACATATGGCATTAGTTATGAATGTAACTATGGATCTGTGAGACTGAAGGATTGACCCAACTGACCCATCACCCTTCAAAAACTGACACACTAAAGGATGCTGACCCAGTGGCAGGCCATCAGTCCCCCCATGACTGATGATGAGATTCTCCATCTTAAGGAGTAATTAGCTCTTAGCATTGTTCAGTGTCTCACGCACAGTCTCGTCTTACCGTTGAGAGACGGACTCCGCAAAGGCCAGACCCGCAGGTAACAGCAGGATTGTGTAATGACCCTCCATGACCCTTTGGAGGAAGTATCAGAGGGAGAGGGGGGAAAGTGTATAACGAGTCTGTCAGCCATACTTGTGACAGAGCATCTAGGCCCAAACTGCACCCCCAACCCCTCAAGGAGTACTATTCCAGGCAATGGGTTGTTTCCCTGGATGCAAACAGCATCGACCTGGGCTACTAGTGCAACTGCCACACCGTACCTGTGTGAATGGATAAGCCGGCGGCGCGGTGCAGGCGTGTGTTGATCTCATGGTGTTTACAGTCTGACAGATCCTTCACTCAACAAAATAAAGAGAAATGTCCCACAAAGCAACGTTACATGACCAAACAACAGTAACGTAGTAACTGGTAGTGTCTTTGGCAACCTATATGAAGAAAAAAATACAGTAGTTATACATGGAGAAGTGTCCTCATCCTGTCTGTCCTACTGACTCTTCGTCACATTTCTGCCCGAAAAACAGCGTCTGTCCCCAGCAAAAAGCTTTAACTCACCAAGTGTTTGTCTGCATTACTGTTTTGAATGGAAGTACCTTCAGATCTTGGTTGAGATGTCTGAGGTCAAGAACAGGCCGATGACTGCCGTCCTTGTTTAGAACTATGAAGTAGGTTGAGTAAAACCCAGTCTGCTGTGTGCTCTACTTTGTCCTCCAATATGGGCTCTAGTAGTGGGTCCTTGACGATCGTGGTACTGGTCTGATCACCTCTGGTCTCTGAGGAGAGAAAGGCAAAGCGCATGAGCCAGAAGTAATCCCCCGCTTTTATAGTGTGGGAAGTTCAGCCTCTGGGGGTCATGGGCATGAAGGCTATCACGAAGGCTATCATTCTATTAGGACCGTAGTGATGGTCAGAGTGAAGTCAAAACAGATTAACAGTTGCATTATAATGTGTGCGTTTCTGTATTTCAGATTACGTTGCAGCAGTTGACAAGTGGATGGGGAAGTTACTTCCGATGATGAAGCCTTATCTCTACCAGAATGGTGGACCTATCATCACTGTACAGGTGGGTGTTGAGCTCTGCTCTGATTCCTGCAGGTTTGTTGTGCATTACGTATCATTACAGCACTTGACTCATAAATAACATCTCCCAATTGCTGTTCCTATGTTTGTCAGGTGGAGAATGAATATGGCAGTTATTTCGCTTGTGACTTCAACTACTTGCGTCACCTTTCCAAGCTGCTCCGGTCTCACCTGGGAGACGACGTGGTGCTCTTCACCACAGATGGAGCTGGTATCGGCTACCTCAAGTGTGGCTCAATACAGGACGTTTACGCCACTGTTGACTTTGGGCCTGGTAGGTGTCAGCGTTTGGGTTTTCTCTACTTAATGTCATGTTTTAGATCAGTCAGAAGTCACGAGGAAGTCTCAAACATACACACAAATTTCTCTTTGTTTTGATTCTGTCAGGTGGGAATGTAACCGCTGCCTTTGAAGCACAAAGACACGCTGAACCTCACGGACCATTGGCAAGTATTTCCCTCGATATGGATATGGATAAAACTACCCTACATTTTCTCTCAGCTGCTCCTAAAGTTTCCTCCTGTAAATACAGGTGAACTCTGAATTTTACACCGGCTGGCTGGACCACTGGGGGTCACGTCACTCCGTCGTGTCGTCTGCTATAGTGGCCAAGTCCCTCAACGAGATGCTGGCCATGGGAGCAAACGTCAACATGTGAGTGTACTTATTTCTATGACATGTAAAAAAAAAAAAGAACAAAAATTTAAAATAACTGATGCAAACATAGAAAGCTTATGAAGGAAAACCAGAGAGTTGTGTCCCTCAATATACTATATCGTTGTAAACCTATAATTTGAAATAATATAATAATATGCATTGAGAACACTTGTGCTAGTCGTAGACACAAAGTAATGTTTTCAAATTTTTAAAGATTAAGTCCACCCTTCTTATGCTTCTTGTTGCTCATCAGCTAACGCCAGAAATGTATTCAGGTTGTTAAGGTGTCTGACTCTCCTGTCAACAAAATATATTTTATCGAAGAGAATAACTTTGCATTTTAAATGTATTAAAATGTATTTGTGCTATCTTCTGTCTTTATTTCAGTCTAATGTCTCTCCTCACAGGTACATGTTCATAGGAGGAACCAACTTTGGATACTGGAATGGTGAGTACACTTTCATCATTTCACATAACTCACAGCAAACGTTGAATTTTCAAAGGTAAAAGGGTAGCACACACACAAATCTCACATCTCACACACATTTGACTAATCTCAGTGTCATTAATTTATTCTGGCCATGTCAACAAACATTTTGACATTTCAGCCTTTATCAGAGCATGGAAGTAAATGGAAGTCACTTTATTCATATACAGGAGATAGCAGATGATTGGCTTAAAGGGTGACATGGTAATTAACTTGACGATATATATGACAGTGTATGACAATGACTCAAAACAGATGAAATGCTAAATCCCATCCAAATTAACAATTTTATCTGAGGTTACAGGTTCTATGATATAGCTTTCTATATTCTGCTGCTCTCAATGTTTGTCCGACACATGCTCGTCCACCAGGGCATATAAGCATGTAGATTACTGATGTTGTAAAGCAATTCATGATTTGTTTGATAGGAAACAAACAAACCTCAACCTCTGTTTTCCTCTTGATACCTCAGGCGCCAATGCGCCATACAGTGCACAGCCCACAAGCTACGACTACGACGCCCCTCTCACTGAAGCAGGAGACCTCACAGAGAAGTACTTTGCTATTCGAGAGGTGATCAGAATGGTAATAAACACGAGTGCAGGCCTCTAGTTTTTCTTTTGACTGTCACCATAGGTGTCATTTACACTGGGGGCACTGGAAAACACTACAAAAACAATCAAAATTTAGCTAAATTTAACATTGTCTGAAAAAATATGTATATTGTAAGAGACGTTTTTATATATATATTTTTGTAAAATATGTGGCACTTTGCGCCATGCATTATGAACATTGCGAATTATCAATTAAAACAGACAACTCACAAATAAAAGTGAACAAAAAACATCTACTGAAAACAATATTCAATGTAACAAATAATCTTTTAAGTGCCTGATTATTACAACATAATCACATAATCGCATAGCGAAGACAATATCAGTCATCAGGAAAACATTGTTAACATCATATGTATCTTTTCACTACAGTACCGTAAGATACCACAGGGACCAGTTCCACCAACAACTCCAAAGTATGCATATGGGACTGTTGTGATGAAAAAGGTGGGTCCTCTGTTGTTACATTCTGTGAACTCATATCTGTATTTTCAGTTAATACTTACTTCAAACTCAACATTTGAAAGACTTTTTGTTGTTTTTGTCTGATTTAAAACATGAAGAATAAATACTGAACGCAGCCCTCTTTCACCAGCTCCAGACGATATCAGATGCCTTAGAGAAACTGTCCTTCTCTGGCCCTGTGAAAAGCACGTATCCTCAGAGCTTCATTGAACTGAACCAGGTATCCTCTAATGTTTTTCTGTTTTTCTGTCGTAAAAACACATTTTTTTTATTGTTGATTTGTTTTAAAGTGTACCCCTGTCCTGTTTGTAGGCCTTTGGTTTTGTGCTGTACAGAACTGCTCTGCCTGTTGACTGCAGCACACCTACGCCACTGTCATCTCCACTGAACGGCGTCCATGACAGAGCGTATGTGTCAGTGAACGGGGTGAGTCTGAATGTTTCTTAGACATTTAGCTGGCCATCAAGCCTCACTACTTAACTTGTACTATTTGACACACCATCATCATTTTCAGTTTTAGATTCCAGCCTTAGTTCCTGTGTTTAGACAATATTAAACATGTGAGAACATAGTAAGCTATAGAAGGTTTTTATCAGTACTGGCACTCTGGTGTTGTATCCACACTAGTTTAGAAAAATTTGAAAATGTTTCTACTGTATTCTATTTGTATGTCCAGTATTGTTGCCAACATAACGGTGCTGATTTTCTCGTGAAGGTGGCTGTGGGCATTCTCGAAAGGAACAACGCCATAACTGTCAATGTGACGGGGAAAGCTGGCAGTCAGGTGGACATTCTGGTGGAGAACATGGGTCGAATCAACTACGGAAAAGACATCAATGACTTCAAGGTTTTTTTCCAGCCACATTTTAAAGTTACTGTGTGTGCTCTGAAGTGTCTGCCAAACTATTACAAAGATTTACTAGATTTGAGAAGCAGGTTATACAAGCCTCAAATATTGGATTTAACTGCAAACAAATTGTATTTCATATTTAAATGTTACATGTCAAGTGAGAAACACTTCTTCATGGTTGAATTTCAACTTGCGTGAAATGACTGGTTTGTTTGCTGCACAGGGCCTGGTGTCAAACATGACTCTGGGGAAAGACACGCTTCAAGGCTGGACCATGTACAGTCTGAGTATCGATGAAGCGGTCCGACAGGGCGTTCTGAGTGAAACAAAACCAACAGCTTCACCTCAGCCTGCTGCTCTCTCCCTTCCAACCTTCTACAAAGGAAGCTTCATTATTCCTGATGGCATCCCAGACCTCCCCCAGGACACCTACATCCAACTGCCCAAGTGGAGGAAGGCATGTGACACATTCAGGACATTCAGTTAAATGTCAGCATGATGTGAATATGCATAGGAACATGGTTAGAAGTTAGAATACCAAAGTAATCAGCACTCATACATGCTGTTTGAGTGTATCCTGTTAAGATATTCCCTCAGCAGTGAAGGTTTTAAACAAAGAGACAAGCATTGGTCAGGTTTTTTTATTTCGTAAATAATGTGTCCCTAAAATGAATCCAGTAGTAGACTAATTACCAGTCTTGTTGATTTTTGTTTTCAGGGTCAAGTTTGGATTAACGGCTTCAACATGGGACGTTACTGGCCGAGTCGAGGCCCTCAGGTGACACTTTTCGTCCCTGCCAACATCCTCAGCACGGCTGCACCCAACAACGTGACTGTCCTGGAGCTGGAGGAGGCTCCCTGCAGCTCCGGGCCGTGCAGTGTGGTGTTTACTGCCACCCCGATCCTGAACGCAACAGTCCAGTATGACCACAAACAGCACAGGAGACTCTTCGTTAGAGACGATTTGTTGTGATAATATGGAAACTCACTGCTGCACAAAATCAATTTGCACTATTCGCTGATGTGCTTCTCAAATCAGCACCTGTTGTGAGCTTGTTGAGTGTTTGTTTGATTTTTAAAAAGCTGTAATATGTGAAGGAGGGTTAATCTGGGACGTGACATCAGTGATTGAATGTGTCTTTAAAAGTGATGAAATGGGTTTTTGGCCAAATGCTGTATTTCACCATCAACATGTGGGCGTCTCTACCTCACTGATTCTGTGACATTTTCATCCTAAGCCTTTTGTTTACGTCACAAAGGGATTATTGCCAATCGAAGCGCCGCCAAAACATCACAGCAGCCTGTTTTTATTTTTATGTGAAAAACACATCAGGGAAATATTGTATGTAGCCTATTATCATACAGCTTCAGATGTATTGTGGGGCTGCTGATATGTAGTTTTTATTGATTTGAAAATATTTTGCGTACACTCGGAACCTGTCTGATTGAATGCCTGTAAAGAAATTAAAAACAAAAAATAAAAACTTTGATTTGATATTACTTCAATGATCCCCCCTCTTACTGTGATGGGATGCTTATCAGATCTACAGGTGGGTCAAAATGTTACATAAACTTGTAAAGAACACGTACGTATATCATGGCAGCCTTGAGTTCCACACTACAACACACTACTTTGTCACAAAAAAACATGCATGAAGTTTGGTTCAATAATGGATTTATTATCGGTCTTCTGAAAATATAAAAATAAAAAATAATACAGAAAAATATACATACAGTAATTCTAATATTTGGTTAAATGCCCCTTGGCCATTTTCACCTCAAGGTGCTTTTGATAGCCGTCTGTTGTCTGTTGTCGCGCTCATGACGTCGAACTGCTGCACCTGTGTAGAGCCACGCACATTGTTGCTGGTGTGAGAAGACAACATGATTATACCTTGCAATCTATATTTCAGAGAGGAGGGAAAAATCTTCATGTTTAACATAATAAATCTTATCACAGCTGTGGAATATTAAATCAACCATCTTTGCTCACTGCATCTGAGCCTTTCTTACACTCAGGTGTGCATGAAGTACAGGTCAGGGAGGTTATCTTATCGGTATCGGCCATGAGAGGTAGGTAATTATCGGCCATTGGTATCAGCTGGAAAAAAATCCATATCTGCATCCTAATCTAATTATCTTATCATAACATTTTCTATTTCTGTCTTGCAAATGTAAAACCATTTCTCTCTCTGATCCATCTTTCCTCCCGCTTCTGTTTATTGTATTATTTTTTCAGCAAATTTGTTTGGCATGTTCATCTGTTTTCACATTCATTACAAATCCTGCTCCACCAAATAGCCCTTAAAGGCCCCATGAATAAAACAGGTAAAATACTGCCACCTGCCGATGGAAAGGCGTCATTACAACACAACAAAACAGCATCACATGATTTTACTTCCGCAAAGCTCATTCAAAACATTACGGTGTACTCAGGTAATAATGTGTCATTGCTCAGGTAAACACTGCATAAGAAGGTAAATCAAGTAACTGGGACTCATCATGTCTCTGCTCAGATTTGGAAGCGTGTTGCTGCTGTTTGGATGTTCAGTGAGTATCTCTGAGTTTGTTATACTCTTTTCATTATATAGGCTATAAGGAACTACGCCAGCCTCGGTCTAATAACATTCTTGATGTGAACACTTTTTGAGAGAGCTAAAGATATTTTAACATCAGTAATGTTTGTCAAATAGGCAGATGTGCAAATTCAACATAAATGAGTTTAATAACAAATGTATCTAGAAATTAAACTATGTGTGTGCGTACTTGTAACCTATAGAGTCTAGAATAAAAAAAAGGTAAATGTGATTTGCATAGCTCTGACATAAATCATGTCCTATTTCTTGTTATTCAAATATGACTTATTTTAGAAAAACAAAAGTTTTTGAGCCATGTTTAAACTGATGCTATTAAACGTTTTGTTTTAGCGACACGCCAACAAGCACATTTTAAGAAACTAGAAAAATCTACATTTCAAATGGAGCCTCATACATGCAATTAGGCCTTACTATTCTCCAGTTATGATATTTTCCATTCAGGTATGCAAAATAAGTGAAAATTAGTTGAAGAGGTTAAAAACATGTTGTAGAGCTGCAACGATTTATCGGTTAATCGACTAGTTGTAAACGCTAAAATTAATCGCCAAATATTTTGCTAATCAGTTAGTCAGTTTGAGATTTTTTTTGAAGAAAAAACAGTCAAAATTCTCTGATTCAGCTTCTTAAATATGAAAATCAAGTTATGATGTGTTGACCTGCAGCTCGGGGCACCTCGATCGTTCAGCGTGGATTACAAGAACGACTGCTTTCGGAAAGATGGGGACAAGTTTCGTTACATATCAGGAAGCATCCATTACAGCAGGATCCCGAGAGTCTACTGGAAGGATCGACTGCTTAAGATGTACATGGCAGGACTGAACGCCATCCAGACGTAGGTTTACCTCATGTCTCACTCTCTGTATGCTTTACTCTGACTTTGTAT
Source organism: Pagrus major (assembly GCF_040436345.1). NCBI lineage: Eukaryota > Metazoa > Chordata > Actinopteri > Spariformes > Sparidae > Pagrus > Pagrus major. The sequence continues at coordinate 15,276,083 of NC_133215.1, forward strand.
TGTTTTCACAGGCTGTTGCTGGGACTGTATCATCTTTCAGTTGGCATCAATAAAAACATTAATCAATGAACCAGACTGAAAGTTAAGGTTCTCCTGAATCAAATGATGTTTGGCACTTGATGCTGACTGCTAGAATAGGGTAGGATAAAACAAGATAAACACAGGAGAGTCAGATCTTTTAGTACCTAATAATAGTAATAACCTGAATGTGTGTTTTGATAATGCTGACACTCGATCCACGTTGAAGGTACATCCCCTGGAGCTACCACGAGGAGTCTCCAGGCCGCTACAGTTTCAGTGGAGACAGGGATTTGGAGTATTTCCTTCAGGTGGCCCAAGATGTTGGTTTACTGGTCATCCTTCGGCCTGGACCCTACATATGTGCAGAGTGGGACATGGTGAGTGGGTCTTTGGATACAGACAATCCAGTTCCTGAAAAGTGTTTTAGAGTTCGATGCACCGCCATCTTGGAAGTCTTGAGTCTAGAAAGGATGGGTCTTTGCTCAGATTAACAATTTGGCTACTGATACTTTAATTTACTTTCTAAATCCTCAAACTTTCAAACATATTTTCAAACAATATTAGTGATTTACAATGTGGACCCCCTCTGCGTGTTTGTTCTGTTGACCAGGGTGGGCTGCCTGCCTGGCTTCTCAACAAGAAAGACATTGTGCTACGGTCTTCTGATCCAGGTGAGAATCAGAGACAAACAGGGTGAATGATGACATAAAGTCACAGTTGTAGTACACATCTCACTATAATGTGTGTATTTGTGTATTTCAGATTACCTTGCAGCAGTCGACAAGTGGATGGGGAAGTTGCTGCCAATGATGAAGCCTTATCTCTACCAAAATGGTGGACCTATCATCACTGTACAGGTGAGTATTGAGTTCTGCGCTGATTCCTGCAGGTTTGTTTTGCACTTAACTCATAAATAACATCCCCCAATTGCTGTTCCTATGTTTGTCAGGTGGAGAATGAATATGGCAGTTATTTCGCTTGTGACTTCAACTACTTGCGTCACCTTTCCAAGCTGTTCCGGTCTCACCTGGGCAACGACGTGGTGCTCTTCACCACAGATGGACCCGGGATCGGCTACCTCAAGTGTGGCACGATACAAGAAGTCTACGCCACTGTTGACTTTGGGCCTGGTAGGTGTCAGGTGTCCAATCAGTGCTCTGCAAGGTTCAGTTGTGTGTTGATATCTTAGGTTAAGGTTACTGAGGTACACGATTTCTGCATCATTTTGTTTTTCTGTTTGTTGACTTAATGTCGTGTTTTCGATCAGTCAGAAGTCACAAGAAAGTCTCAAAAATACACGTGTCTCTTTGTTTTGATTCTGTCAGGTGGGAATGTAACCGCTGCCTTTGAAGCACAGAGACAGGCTGAACCTCATGGACCTTTGGCAAATATTTCCCTCGATATGGATTACACTGTGCGATTTTAAAACTACCCTACATTGTCTCTCAGCTGCTCATAGAGTTTCCTCCTGTGTTACCAGGTGAACTCTGAACTTTACACCGGCTGGCTGGACCACTGGGGGTCACCTCACTCCGTCGTGTCGTCTACTATAGTGGCCAAGTCCCTTAACAACGTGCTGGCCACGGGAGCAAACGTCAACATGTGAGTGTACAAATGTCTGTGACATGTATATATATATACATATATATATATATATATATATATATATATATATATATATATATGTATATATATATATATATGTATATGTATATATATATATATATATATGTATGTATACATATACATAATAAAGTGGAACTGGAAGCTCATCAGCTAGTGTCAAAAATGTATTCAGGTTGTTAAGATGTCTGACTCTCCTGTCAACAAAATACATTTTCTTGAAGAAAGTGAAAAACCTTGTATTTTAAATGTATTAGAATGTATTTGTGCTATATTTCAGTGTAACTTCTCTCCTCACAGGTACATGTTCATAGGAGGAACTACCTTTGGATACTGGAATGGTGAGTACACTTAGACAGACTGGTTTGATGAGATGATTTCATCACTTCAAGTGACTCACAGCAAAGACACTTGGGCCGTTAGTAGCTAGATCTTGGAAAAGATACACCCGCCCAATGTTTTGTTTGCTCTGCTAAACCAAAGTCATATAGTTTTAACGTTTAATTCCCAAAGGTTAAAAGGTAGCACACACACAAATCTTCAAACACAGTCAACTTACCTCAATTTCATTAATTTATGCTGGTCATGTCAACAAACATGCTGATGTTTCAGCCTTCATCAGAGCATGGAAGAAAACAGAAGTCACTTTATCATAAACAGGAGATGGCAGGTGATTGGTTTAAAGGGAGACGTGCTACTTCACTTGAAAATACATATGACAGTGTATGACAATGACTCAAAACAGATGAAAAGCTAAATCCCATACAATTTAACAGTTCTAGCTGAAGTAACAGGTTCTGTGACATAGCTTTGCGTATTTTGAAACTGCCCTCATCGTATGTCCTACACATTCTTGTAGACCAGGGCGTGTAAGCATGTAGATTACTGATGTTGTAAAGCAGTTGTTTGATAGACCTAGACAGTACATATAACAGACAGTATGCATACAACAACACACGGTAAAACGTGTGTTGTCAGTTCAAAGAGGCCTGTTATTTAGGGCAGTTATAGCTGAGGGGATCAGTCTCTTCCCAAAGCGAGCCCTCCTGCACCTCAGCGCTCTGTACCTCCACTCTGAAGGCAGCAGGGTAAAGTGGGTGTTGAGTGGATGTGTGAAGTCCTGTTCTATTGAAGTTCCAGTGTGCGTAATGGTGGTATTGTTCAGCTCTGTAAGGTTGGCTGTGGGGAGACCAATTATCCTGGCAGCTGTGATGGTTATGTGTGTGAGTTTGACCCAGTTTTTAACAGATACCATGTTGAAGAAGCAGGTGGAACAGTACAGTAGGATGGGCTGGATGATACTCTGGTACCACAGCAGGAGGAGATGGGGGGCAACGTAAGAAACATAAAAATCTCACCCTCTGTTTTTCTTGATACCTCAGGTGCTAATGAACCATTCAGCCCGCAGCCCACGAGCTACGACTTCAACGCCCCACTCACTGAAGCAGGAGACCTCACAGAGAAGTACTTTGCTATTCGAGAGGTGATCAGAATGGTAAGAAACACTAGTGCAGGCCTCTAGTTTTTCTTTTGACTGTCACCACTGACACTGGGGGCACAGGGGACATGTCCCCACCACTTTTTGAAAATGGTACATTCTGTTCCCATCGCTTTTTAGAAATATTAATCAACAAATGAAAACCATGTCCTACCTATACCTAGTAATTCAATAACCAAATTGTTTTTTAAATTTAAAGTATGTGGCACTTGTGCATTATAAACATTGTAAATTATCCTACAAAACATGACACCAACTCACAAATAAAAGTGAACAAATAACATCTATTGAAAACAATATTCAATGTAACAAAAAATATACAACATAATCACATAATCGCATAGCGAAGACAATATCAGTCATCAGGAAAACATTGTTAACATCATATGTATCGTTTCACTACAGTACCGTAAGATACCACAGGGACCAGTTCCACCAACAACTCCAAAGTATGCATATGGGACTGTTGTGATGAAAAAGGTGGGTCCTCTGTTGTTACATTCTGTGAACTCATATCTGTATTTTCAGTTAATACTTCCTTCAAACTCATCATTTGAAGACTTTTTGTTGTTTTTGTCTGATTTAAAACATGAAGAATAAATACTGAACGCAGCCCTCTTTCACCAGCTCCAGACAATATCAGATGCCTTAGAGAAACTGTCTTTCTCCGGCCCCGTGAAAAGCACGTATCCTCAGACCTTCATTGAACTGAACCAGGTATCCTCTAATGTTTTTCTGTTTTTCTGTCGTAAAAACAAATTTTTTTTATTGTTGATTTGTTCTAAAGTGTATCCCTGTCCTGTTTGTAGGCCTTTGGGTTTGTGCTGTACAGAACTGCTCTGCCTGTTGACTGCAGCACACCTACGCCACTGTCATCTCCACTGAACGGCGTCCATGACAGAGCGTATGTGTCAGTGAACGGGGTGAGTCTGAATGTTTCTTAGTGGGTGTTATTACACACAGGTCCACCACATGCCCTGTTGATCTCAGATTATGTTATATTGAACAGGTAGACATTTAGCTGGCCATCAAGCCTCAGTACTTGACTGGTACTATTTGACACGTATATATATATATACATATATTTATATATATACATATATTTATATATATTTGTACATACATATATATATTTACATACATACATATATATATTTGTAATGGTTATTACCATTTGATGTTTTGTACCAGACTCCGGTATTGTAAGAAATATCCAAAAGTTTTCCTTGAGTTAAAGTAAAGATATCATGTGGAAATATTAATTTGGTATAAGTGAAAGTCAAAGTAGTGAAAGTATAGTACTTGTATCTGATATCAAATGTACTGAAGTATCAAAATAATTTTCTGGAAATTAATATACTTAATTATCAAAATTACAAGTAAAAGTAAATTTTTGTTTTATTTTTGTACATACTGTGTACTCTGAGTCGATTTGAGTCCAAACTGTAGTGGAGTGGAAGTATAAAGTAGCAAAAAATTAAAATACTCAAGTAAAGTACAAATACCTCAAAATTGTACTTAAGTTCAGTACTTGAGTAAATATTACATTCCATCACAGCCAGAGTCAGTTTATCTAATTTTCATCTACAGTTCCTTGTTAGGTCCAGAATCAGGTGGTAAGATTATGTAATCAGATTACAAAAAATAAGCAACTATAATCAAACCAGATGACATTTGAAAAACGTGTAATTAGATTACAGCTACGATCACTCTGTTACATTTTTGATTATAAATGTGGCATTTTTTCGTAAACAGCATCCCACATGTTGTAGCCTAGAATACAAACAGTTCACCTGTTTTTTGTATTCTAATGGACTACATTACTAATTACAAAAATTGACATGTAATTTGTATTCAGTAACTGACTACTTTTCAAAGTAATATATGAGGTCAGGTCATGATCCAAGTGTCCACACAGTGATACAAAGAAGACAAGACACAAACTCCTAATTATTTCTGATATGAAGTGCCAACATAACGGTGGCGATTTTCTTGTGAAGGTGGCTGTGGGGATTCTTGAGAGAAACAAGGTCATAAGTATCAATGTGACGGGGAAAGCTGGCAGTCAGGTGGACATACTGGTGGAGAACATGGGCCGCATCAACTACGGACATAACATCAACGACTTCAAGGTTTTTTTCCAGCCACATTTTAAAGTTACTGTGTCTGCTGAACTATTACAAAGCTTTACTGGATTTCAGAAGCAGGTTATACAAGCCTAAAATATTAGATTTAACCGCAAACATATTGTATTTACATTTACATTTTACATGTCAAGTGAATTTCAGCTTGCGTGAAATGATTGGTTGCCTTCCTTAACGTGCTGCTTACTAATATGAGCTCCCCCTCTGCTCTTCCTGTCCACCAGGGCCTGGTGACCAACATGACTCTGGGTAACAACACTCTAAAAGGCTGGACCATGTACAGTCTCAATATTGATGAAGCGGTCCGTCAGGGCCTTCTGAGTGAAACGAAACTAACAGTTCCACCTCAGCCTGCTGCTCTCTCCCCTCCGACCTTCTACAAGGGAAGCTTCATTATTCCTGATGGCATCCCAGACCTCCCCCAGGACACCTACATCCAACTGCCCAAGTGGAGGAAGGCATGTGACACATTCAGGACATTCAGTTAAATGTCAGCATGATGTGAATATACATAGGAACATGGTTACATTTATTACTGATTTAAGGGGTTGATTTTTATGACCTCCGTATGGAAGCTGCAAGAAGCACATTTGCACGGATCATTCATTTTTTCCATTCACTTAGAAAAAGTTTCTCAATTTTTTTACATATGATTTTTATTTTTATTTTTTTTACCTCCCAGGGCTTCCATACCTCCGGGTCACGTGCACTCAAATCAAACAAAAATATCAAAGATACTGGTAACATCTTAAATATGAAAGATTTGTTGCTTTAGTCTGCAGGATATCCATTTGTAAATGTAGTATCGGTAGCTAGAGTTTATTGGAGAAAAAATGAAATCTTGGCAAATCTTGGTATTTCTCACCATTTCCTGACATTTTACAAACCAAACAATTATAAGCTAAATCTAAAAGATGATCAGCAAATGATGAAAATAATCATTGGTTGCAACCCTATAAAATAATCTCATATGTCCAAGGCCTAATCAATATTTTAGACAATATAAATTACAGATTTATACACATATTAAACTAGATGAAAATGAGATATTTAACTGTACTTTGCCTATAACTAAGTAATCAGCACCCTAAATGTGGAAAAAAAACACATGCTGTCTGATATTCCATCAGCAGTGAAGGTTTTAAACTAAGAGACAAGCGTTGGTCAGGTTTTGTTATTTCATAAAATAATATAATGTGTCCCTAAAATGCATCCAGTGGTAGACTAATTATCAGTCCTTTGTTTGTATTTCTTTTTTTTTTTTTTTCAGGGTCAAATTTGGATTAACGGCATCAACGTAGGACGTTACTGGCCGATCCGAGGCCCTCAGGTGACACTTTTCGTCCCTGCCAACATCCTCAGCACGGCTGCACCCAACAACGTGACTGTCCTGGAGCTGGAGGAGGCTCCCTGCAGCTCCGGGCCATGCAGTGTGGTGTTTACTGCCACCCCGATCCTGAACGCAACAGTCCAGTCTGATCACAAACAGCACAGGAGACTCTTCGTTAGAGGCGATTTTTTGTGATAATAAGGGAACTTACTGCTGCACAAAATCAATTTGCACTATTTGCTGATGTGCTTCTCAAATCAGCACCTGTTGTGAGCTTGTTGAGTTTTTGTTTGACATGACATCGGTGATTGAATGTGTCTTTAAAAGTGATGAAATGGGTTTTTAGCCAAATGGTGTGTTGACATTTTCATCCAAAGCCTTTTGTTTATGTCACAAAGGGATTATTGCCAATCGAAGCGCTGCCAAAACATCACAGCAGCCTATTTTTATTTTTTATGTGAAAAACACATCAGGGAAATTTTATATATACTGTAGCTTATTATTATACAGTTTCCGGTGTATTGTGGGGCTGCTGATATGTAGTTTTTATTGATTTGAAAATATTTTGCATACACTCTGAAGCTGTCTGATTTAATGCTTATAAAGAAAAAGCTTTTCAAAACAAAAACAACATTGTTGTGACAGGATCCTTGTCAGATTTACATGTGTATCACCTTAAAAAACTTTTTTTTTCATTGTATTTGTTGTGGTTAATATGGAGAATATAGAAAAGGTGTTAATCTCTGCCTATAATGTCTGTTGATGGCACAGTTTGGGAATTAAAATGAATAGGGAGTAATTTAGTCACAGTAATCTGATTTTGATTTATTTTATAATGTTTTGAGTATTGTGATGCTCACATGTGGTCTCTATTAGCACCTTTTACTGGAAGACAAGCATTTTAACTGTTTCTGACATGACTTGATAAACTGTTTGATCTCAGAGGGAAATCGATTTGTCCCGTGGGCACAAAATTCTCAGCTGATAATAACAGAAAACAGAGAAGATGAGGCAGAAGACAGTAAATTCAGGATCTTTTATCTCTTTGTTGATGTCACTAAACCTGTCACTAAAAGTGTGAGACACTTTTATATTGTTTTTTTTTTTTAATCAAACATAATCCAAGTGTTTTTTATTGACAGAAGATGGCAGCAATACATATTTAACCTTTCACCTTGAATGGCAATCAATGGGATTTGTGGCAACTAAAAGAACAGTGGACCACTGAGAAAGAGGAGGGTTATAAATAACTTAAATGACAAAAACAGATTGGTCAGAATAAGAATGTTACCTTCAACAGAATAAGACTTGGATGTTCTTATTTAAACAGCACACTTTAGATAGTAAAAAATAATGCACCAATAATTGATTTTTAAAGCAGATATTCATATAAATATCTGGGGGAAAAATTCCAATTTAAAAATATACTGGTTGGTATTAAAAAAAATTTTTTTAAGGACCACTTACATGTTTTCTTTTGAACAACTATGTGAACAAAAATATTTTACAGTTAAAAACTAGAATGGCACTCAGTAGAGGGCATACCTCCGCCAACGCCCAACAGTCCCCTTTTGTATTCAGTCATAGATACCAGCCACTTAAATACACTTACGTTTTTGTTTTTTTTTCATCAAGATCCCTGCATTATTCCCTGACAAATTAACGAAAATGTAAACAAAATTACCCTGTCTTGCAATACTGAAGAAAGTGAGAAATAATTCCTGAAGAGTTCAAAAGTTAATGGGGTCTATTCTGAGCTGAGACCCGTCCTCCATCCAAGTTTTGTGGAAATCTGTTCAGTAGTTTTTGTGTAATCCTGATCACAAACCAACCAAACAAACAACACAGGCACGGGTGAAAACATAACCTCCTTGGCCGAGGTAATACACTTGTCTGTGCTCTCTGGATGGCAAATTATCTAATGACACTGGACAACACATGACTTTTAACTAAAGATGCATTTTTACGAAAGTATAAGTGAACCAATAACAATGTATGTAAATGTGTAACATCAGTATGAGTGTACAGTGAAGTGTGGTGAACAAAGAAAATAAAGACCTAATCCAAACAAAGAACCATAGATACACCCAGGCAGAGAGAGAGAGAGAAACTGGATCCACCAGTTGATACAGTAGAGGAGCAGCAGTCAGGGGGGTAATTACTGGTGCACTTCCTGCCTCCCTCCTAGTAGGGAAGGACGGTCACAGCCCAACAAGGAAGTCAAGAGGGCTGTACATTATCAGCTGATACTGAAATATGTGTGATATATCTGACATCTGCTCACATGTGCCCCGGCCGATTTAATCTGCCCTGTTTATACTGTACAGGTCTATATTAGATTATTCTGGAATTTAGTATAATATAAATTAATAATTAATTAGCCTAAATAAAATTAATAAATTATCGTAAGTATGTATGTCATTTAAAAAAAAATAAATAAATCTTTGACTTTATTACACAAACAGGTACAGTTTGGTATGTCGTCCGCACTCCGAAGCACCAGATGGCGGTAGTGCACTTATCGCGCTGGTTGCCAGCTGCCGTAAAATACGACAACGAAGAAGAAAACTTACCGTATCGTAGAAGAAGAAGGCGGAGGCCTGCTAGAAATGTAACAAACAGACGAAATAACGCCAATAACTGGAAGTTTTTTTTCTCCCCACGATGAGGTAAAGAAAAACACGCAACCAAATATTTAACTTTTAGTTGTCAGTTAAATGTCTCGATAGTTATCCGGCTAGCAGATGTAGCTAGCTATGATTAGCATTAACTAGCTAGTAGGATGTTGCACATTTGAAGAAGCTGGCTTTGTTATTATTATCATCATCATTATTATTATTATTATTAGCTATGTGAAACTGTTAGCTGTAACGATCCTCACTCGCTAACACGTGTTGTCATCTCAGTGTTGTTTTGTGTAAAGTTAAAAGAACCAGGTAAACAAGATGTAACACAGCACTTAGCACTTAAAATTAGCTGAACAGTAACCTGTGTGTTTCTTCGCTCCCTCGGCAGGTTGTGACACCTCTGTGTTTGGGACATTGCTCAGTATGCAGCACAGTGGCTATATGAATGAATAGAGTACAATGTTATGGTACTCTGACACCTGACAAGAGTTGACAGACATGCCGTGGTGCCTGAACACTAAGCGGAAATATAATTTTTAACCATACATCTCAGGCTTCATCACACTGTGAAAGCCAAACTGCATTTGCATTTATTTTTTGTATGCAGAGCAGCTTCTCTTTGTAAACACCTGTAAAACCAGCTGCCTCAATATAGACCATGGTAGACAACCGCTATGCCACAGCTCTGGTCATCGGCTCGGTGCTGAGCATGCTGGCCACAGTCTACCTCTCTGTGGCTGTGGGAACCCAGCACTGGTATCAGTACAGCAGTCCAGCCCTTAAACGTGAGGCGATCAATGTCTCAAAGCTCATAGATGAATTCATCGACGGAGACTTTGATGAGAAGACTTACAGTGACACCATGTTCCGCCTGAACGGCACCCTGGGACTGTGGTGGAGGTGCATCCAGGTGCCACAGCCCAGCCAGTCACACTGGTTCAAAGAGCCAGGTATGACTTCCTGTTAATAATATTACATCTGAGCAGCTTTCACAAATGTGTCTTTATTACATTTCACATCTCATAAGCTCATGTTATGAAGACAACTTATGCTGGCTGTTTTTTTTTTTTTAATTTGACTTAAGATCACAAACTTGAAAACAGACACGCCTGACTACATTATAGGAAAATGTGATTGAAGTGACTGCATTCTGCATTTGTTAAAATGTGGAAGCAATAAAGACAAGTTTCTTTAACGTCACTGATATACAGCAGATGTCAAACAGAATATGACGATTTAAAACAATGATGCAAAACAGTATGAATGTCAACGTTATTTTGAGAGCATCATATATAACCTTGCATCACATCCCGTGGACTGATGATGCTGATGAATGATGACATCTCGTTTGACTTTGTGCTCTCTGTTTCTGACTTTAGATCCGAAAATGGAGACACGGTGTGTGAGCTTCACGCTTCCTCAGCAGTTTAGGCCAAAGTACAAAAACTCAACCCCCAACAGTGAAGAAGAAGACCTGCTGAGAACATGTGAGTCTACTCTTTTCCCCCTGTGTGTCTGTAGATTACATGAGGATGTGTTTAAGTTCCATTTTAAACCACTACCGCAGGTTGTGAACTTAATGTGACAGTGTCATTTATCTGTTATCTGTTAATGGTTACTAATGCTCAATAGACCATTTTAGGTATGGGATATTTAAAATTGAACATTTAAAATCTTGAATTATTGGTAGCCGTAATAAATGGTGTTAACATATCCGATTCAGGCAATACAAACTATTGTGAAGTGATGTTTAGCTGGACTGAGTTGTAGGTTAGTCTCCAGTCAAAATGCCTGGGAGGGTTTGTGTGACCATCTTGCTCCCTTCACCATCTTAGCATGCTTCTACCATCTTTGAACATGTTTTCAGACTTGTGGAGGAGTCAGTTTCTCCTGCCCTTGGTGTCTTTGGCTTTGGTGTTCCTCAGCGGCCTTGTTGGGGTCTGCGCCTGCCTGTGCCGCAGCTTCACCCCCACCTTGGGTGTGGGAGTGCTCCATGTACTCGCAGGTGAGAGAAAAATGCATACACACAGAAAAATTAGTATGGCATCTGTTATGTTACCCATAGGTTTCTTGAAGGAACATTTGGATTTAGTGCTCATGACCATCCTGGCAATTATGTCAACATGAAAACTTAAATCACTTTCGAGGGGAAGGCAAAGGCAGAAGTTCTGCTTTGCGTCAAGAAATAACGGCTGACATTAAAATACATGTCTGGCTGGTGCTGCCTAATTTACGTGTGTCAGTTGACACCATTAACGTCCTGGGATGTGCCGATCAGGGGAGCCATTATGTAAAATCTTTTGGTTTCCTGGTGGCGATGATCTGCGTTGATGCTTAGAAATATGGCATTGGAGTATCCTGACTCACTGACTCGCTTACATTGGAAATAATTTTGTTTCTGTGACACAACACATACATTTGTGTTTATGTATGTTTTCATGTTTTATGCCTCTCCTCTCCTCTCCTCATCAGGTCTGTGCTCTCTTGGCACCGTCTGCTGTTTCCTGGCCGGGGTGGACTTGCTCCCAAAACAAAAAGGGGTGGAGGGCTCGCTGGGGTGGTCCCTCTACCTCGCACTCATCTCCGTCCCTCTGCAGATGATGGCAGCCGCTTTGTTCCTGTGGGCGGCTCGGAGTCACAGCAAAAACTACACCCGCGTGACCGCTTACAGAGTAGCCTAAAAGAGAGACTACTACAACAATTTACCCTAAAACAGCCCACTGGTCGGAGGACTTTCTTGAAAAAAAACAAAAAAAACATGGTTAAGACAGGATGTAAATTGAAGTGACTGTACTGGTTGTAACTTCTCACTTCCTCTGTAACATTTTTAGATAATAATACACAAAACAAGGTATCACAAACTGAAAGGCAGGAATAAACTAAACCAGTTTGCAGCTATCATCATAAGTGCTCATAAATAGAGGTTTTAATATTTTTGAGTTGTCTTATTTTGCCTTTTTTTTTTTTTTTTTTTTTTTTTTTTTATAGAATCTTTTATCTGTATTTTACCCAAAGCATGATCTTAAATGTTAACACCCTGATCTTATGGATGATTTGTAATTTCTGGTGTTTACTTTGTTGGTGTGCATTACTTTATTGCCTTCTTTTTTGTTGCCATTGTTTCTAAAGCTGCTCACCACATTGCCTTCAAATCAGTTATAGATTATAAACTTGCACTGACAGAAATTTTCGACCTGCAGTTATTTAAGCCTGGGTAGCTTTCTTTGTTAGTGCATGAAAAATGTCACACAAGCCTATTTTTGATTTGTTTGATTTTGATGTTTTCTGTTTGACTTTATTTTTGTGTAATCTTAAATATTTGCTTTCCTTTGCTGTGCATGCCTTTTTTGCTGACATTCCTATAATCTGTGGTAATTGTTGATTTCATTCTGTGGTATGTGTTGACTAAATGTCAGTAAATGTCGCTCACTAAAACTGTAACCACTCATCTCCCATTGTCACCCGTCACATATAGATTTAATATTTATTAATGCAGTTTGTTTAAAAAACTGAAATCGATTTGATGTCACTCTAGCAAACCTGTGACTTCTTCCTAACATTTAAATTCAAATGTTTCACTCCTGAATTATACTACTGTCATTTTACATTTGTTACAGTGAAGTTTCACTGTTTTAAGATAGTTAAAAGGTTTTTCTAATCCTGGTTACAGCTCTCTGTTCCTTTAGAGATTTGTCAGTCGGTTCACTGACTGGTTTGACAGCCAAATACAGGTTTTTGCACCATTTAAAGTCTTGTAAATGTTTGTTGGTGATGCTCCACAGTCAGACTATTTTGAATAGCAATTGAATTTACAAAAACTTAATTTGTAAGTGCTCATGAATCTACGTCTTTACACATTTGTGTAGAAAATGAAATAATTTTTCGTGTCAAATTCCAAAATGACTCATTTCTTGGCACCAGAATACAAGTTGTGATGTTTTTGTGTCACAATGTTTTGTTACACGTCTGATGTGTACACACTCCAGCTTTTGTAAATGTTTTTATGTTTTGAAGCACACTGTGCCCGTTTCTGTATTAATAAATTTGACATTTGCCTACTTCTGTTGTTGGCTTTGTGTTTTTGTTTGATCCTTTGCTTTGCTATTGATATTTTTAGCCACATTAGCTATGTGGCTCTGGGATAGCAAAACGTTACTTTGGTTCATGATAAAATTGCTGCAAAATTGATGAAGTTATCCTACATTGTGTTTAGGGCTCTCACAGTATCATAATTTTCACTGCAAGATTATCGTGGCCAAAATAATTCATGATAACGATAATATCTCTGTCAGTGGAATCTGAAAACTACCGCTCTGGCTGGCTAACTTTTGTTGATGTTGAGGGTCTTGCTCTCGTCTGTCACCTCTGACATAATTTTCTGTGGCAGTAGTATTGCATCAAAAAATGTGGTCCATTATAACTTTCTCTTATTATGATTATTTTTATTAATGGAGGTTTTATATTCTTTCAACTTTCCTTGCGCAGAGAAAAGCAATTTGGAATCTGACGTCATCGCAATGTAACGTCTGTGCATATTCAGTTGTCCGAACTAAAGCGGGAAACTAGAAATCTTTTGTGAGGTATGCACCAGGCAAGCTGGACAAGCTGAATGGACGCCATCTGTGGGTTCACTATCCAGTTCTGTTTAAAAATCTAGTCACACATTGTGGTCTTAGCTAGCTAGCTAGTTAGTGCATCTTCTTTTTTCAGTTTTATGGCAGCAACCGACATTAAGGTGCATCTCCACCACTTTACTACTATCACAAAGCAAGAATGGAAAGAAACGGAAATAACTGAAGTAGCGCTGGTTTATTTACATAATATTTATTTACATGATACCAGTATTTCATTTTTAAATATCGGAGTTATCGTCAGTGCTGATATATTGTGACACCCTTAAGTGTGTTGTGTGGTAGTTAGCGAACATTAGCATGCTTACATGCTAAAGTGACCTGGAACGTAAATATTACAGGGTACATACGGCTGCTTGAAATCCTTGAAAGTGCTTAAATTTTAGTGTGGTGTTGTCAAGGACCGAAAAGTGCTTGGACTTTGGATAAAGTGCTTGAAAACTGCTTGAAACTGTAACTGCATTACTTTCAAAATAAATAGCTTTAACCCTAACCCTCTCTGCCTAATCAAATGGTTTAAGGAACATTTCTTTCTTTTTAGCGAGTGAGCTCTGTTGTTCAGTTTTTGTAAACTCTCCTAGAGATCCTAATCAAATCAAAACACACCATCTAATACTTCATGTTATCCACCTTCCCATTTATTCAGACATGGTGTTTTGCATCATTGCCAAAAGAAAAAGAAAAAATCAAGGTCTAGTTCATATACGGTTGTACACCTGTGCAATATCATTCATTCAAGTACAAAATCAACTCCTCTATGAAACCTGAGCCTCTGTTAAAGCCTCACAGAGGAAGTACTGTTGCACAACTGCTGTATTTGAATTCCATGCAGTTTAATGAGCTAATCATAGCGTTGATTTATTGCACAAGTCTCATTTCCTCATTTGAAATGATGAAAACATGATTTTACAAGAAGTGTGCGTCATAATTCAAAATCTCTACATCAGATGTATTGGGCTCATTCTGTCTCCTCTCTCAGTCCTTCTTCACACTTACGGATGGAAAGGTCAGTGTGGTCTTCTTGGCTAAATGGAAAGCAATCTTCTTCTCGTAGTAGGCACATTCATTTATAAAGAACGGGTACAATTCTTCTCCTTCGTGCTTCACCGTCTCTCCAGAAAATGTCAGGAAGACGGGGTCGCCTGGTCGGAGAAGCTTGAAGTCGTTATCCTGGAGGACGACAGAGAACGCCAACAGGTGAGTTATGAAGCACCAGGGCAGCTTTTGAATGAAAATGTGGAGTTTAGATTCCTAAATCAGGTTTATTTCTTTATGGATTCCTGCAGGTAAATTTGAATGTGAAAATGTTGTTTAAAGGTTAAATATATATTTTTAACATTAATATAGCAGCAAGCTATTTGCCATGTAATGAAATAGTGAACTAATGGCGTCCTGAACAGAGAGTGACAACGCACTCCATCTTTGTGTGTTGTAATCTGAGCTTCTCCGTTCTTTTGCCAGCTGCTGCCGGGTTGTTGTAGCATCCTTGTACATGCTTTTTCAACATGACAGCCTGATAAGAACACAAAATGGCATCTGCCTGGCGACAAACTTTCTCGTTTTATAGTTCACAGTACACTTAAATATGTTTCTGGCAATTGTTCCTCCTAGCATACCTGCAGCTGGGGGTGTATGGCAGCAGTAATCTCATTGGTTGTAGGATCCCTTGGGTAGTCTACACTCCTCTCCAAAGTGTATGCTTCCACTTCACCTCCCTCAAAAGTACTTCCTGTAAGCAAAGGACAGTGTGAGGAATAATGCTGGTGTAGTCAAGGAAGGCAACGTTCTGAAGGTCATTTAAGTTCAACCAAATCATAAATACATTTTATCACTTATTCCATTCGGCGTCTGTCCATGCAGTTAGTTGTGGTTTGAGTTTTACAAAGTTTTGAGACACCAGCTTCCCAGATTTGTGCTGCTGCTTCCATTTTACTTTGGTGGGGACAGAAATCTCAGAGGCAGGCATTGCAAAGCCAAAACCATCTTCACGGCTACATACTACTAAAAACAAGCAATTAAATAAAACTGTATTTATATAAAACTTTTTAAAACCAGGGCGAATAAAACAATAAAAAGCATTAAGGAAGCAAAATTATGAGGTGAGATTTAAAAAACAGAGTTTGCTGAATTTACACAAAGAGGGAAACTGTTCCATAGTCTAGAACCCAGATTAGCAAAAGCTTGATTCTTGAACTTTAATTGACAGAACAGGGGCATCTGTCCCTTTAGATACGGTACAGTAGTTTTTTTTTTGTTTTTTTTTTACCAGAATTGAATGCCTGAAGCCACTCTATTGTGAGATCCACTGCCTCCTTCACTATGTTAAAGATATCAGCTCTGACCACAACGTTGGGTTGAGGGCCGACCTCTATCGCTGCAGAGAACAAGACGAACAGGTGAAACATACGAATCAGCTAAGAAAAAGATACTTTTCTACAGATGTAGACAGAAAGATTCACACACTTACAGAAGCCATGTTTGCCCACTGACTCCAAGGAAAAAGCATCAGAAAGGGGTGTATCTAGCTGGATTGCTGTCACAGGCATAGAGGTCATCTTGCTCTGAAAACCAACAAAGTCGACAATTTACAGCTCTGCAAGCTTCAATTCAGCCCTTTGAGCTTTGACATAGAATAAACATACAGATTTATCCTGGTATTCAGAGTATTTTCTTTAATGTTGTGTTTTGATCATTAGAGAGGCTGCTTTCAGGAGTTTAAACGTTCCCAGGCATGCAGTTATGTATGCAGCAAATATCTTCGTACATTTAATCAGCAAAAATAAACACTTTAGTTATCAACTTGACAGGACAGCAGAAACTCCACAGGAAACAGAATTAAACTTTTAGCCTCTGAAATTAATGTTTTTTGGACAGCTGTGATGGAGCTCAGGCAAACAGCCTCTTTATTTAAACAATGTCACTGTATGAATCTGTCGAGAGATTTAAATAATCAATGAAGTTAAGATGCTGTGCCTCGTGCGCACACGGGAGGCACTTATGTTTCTGCTCTAGGGGGATCGCTGCAGGTAATGTGACTGTATTATTTCACCCTGCCACATCCCATCTGCTATTAATCATAATGTTAATTTTATGATCAGGCCATCGGATCTGTGGATTATCTCTAGGCTGCAACTGCAACCTGCACGTCACTGTATGTGAATAAAACAGTACATTTAGGAAAGGCTGGGCCTTCTCAAGCCTACTTCACCCGCTGCCCCTGAACATAGTTCACCTTTTACCTGGTTAACATCAGCATGTTAGCATTTAGTGTCAAACCACCGTGCAGCCTCATACAGCTGTTAGCATGGTTGTAGACTTAAATGTCCTGCTGGGAAACATATCTTGGTTACAATTCTTTAAAAAAATCTAAGATATTGTTTATGTTGCATGGAAATAAAATGCAGAATTTTCAGTCACATTAAACCTACTTTAAGTTGAAGGTTATGAGAACCGCAGTTCCAGTACTTTATGCTCTACATCTGTTCTATCAAATCTATGGCATCACTCAAAATCAATGAAGTCAAACCCCAAAGGTATTTGTCTGATGACTGATCTCTTACCTGCATGTATTTGTAAATGTGCAGGGTGATGTAGTCTACAGAGTATAACATGAGGCACAGGCCCATGTTGGCAGTGGTGTTGTGGATATCACAGAGTAGATCCACGGCCTCTTGGCTTCCTTTGGGCCCCAGCTGAGCATTCAGCTCTTGTGCTCGCCTCAGCTCATAGGGTGTAGACTCTGTCACGGGGGCACTGGAAGCCAAAAGAAATAATAGAGTTTTCTAATAACTGTTTTCAGTTGTATTTTGTGTTTACAAGAAGGAGTATTTTGGTGCAACTTTCCTTTTTTCAACCTACCTCAACAAGGCATCTGTGAAACAGCGATTGAGATCTTGGTCTATGTATCTTCTGCAAACATCCACAGCGCGTGGGTTCGATAGGACGGTGGTTATAGAAAGAGATCCAGCCTGATCTACCTTCTGTTTCTGCAATTCTCTCACCATGTACACCCCTGACATCTCATTTCCGTGGGTGCCGCCACAAATGGCAACACGGGACAGCGGCGGGAAAGAGACGCGTTCCATCTGTTGTTAGATAAGAAATGTGGGAATTAAACATTTTTTAGATTCAACAATCAATGTATGGATTAGAGCATGTCAGGAATTCAAATGAGGGGCGATTCTCTTCGTCTGAGGTGTGGGGAGTTAGGGTTAAGACTTGCAAATCATCAGAGGGTCATTGCTCTAGAGAAGGCATGATTAACAATGTCATGAGGTCTGCATCTGATGTCCTGTTGCTACCTGACAGTATATAAGTGAAGACAATCTGGAAATCTCCAGAGAACAGTCTGCTTGGGTCTTCTCTCCATGCTGCATGTATTAAAGAGATCTGATTCATCACACAGAGTTTGTAATTCTTCAGAGAATTAGAAACTCGAAAACTTCAACAAGGAGAATTTCCCCCTCTGACCTCTCAACCTGTGACTACCACAGGTTGAGTCTCTGGTCAGAAACTGGGGTGAAAAGGGCAAAAGTGTTGCAGGATGACAGTCAGTGAGTCATTTATTTTAATAAGTCACTGACCCAGACTTTAAGTGAGATCCCAGTGGATATGTTAACCCCTATATAAATATTGTATGTAGATGTAAAAACAGCATAAGACTTTAGGCATGTTTTTCTGTGAATCATTGCACATACAACCTCCTGAGCAAAACAAACTGTTGTTGCTCATTTACTGAGCTGTCCTTACTATTGTTAATAGAAAGGACAGTTCACTAAATGAGTCACAGGCTGCAAAGATGTTTAACTATAGGTGTTGTAACTCAAGGAGAGACACAGATAGAAACTATCCTGAGCTTTGTTTCTCTGTTTGCTAGTGGAAGTCATAAACCTGAAGTGCTTCTTATGGTTGCATTATTCACATAATAATCGCTGACAGGGATGAAGGTCTTTAATTTATGGCCACAGCCTAATTTGTGAGGGAACATGTGTGAGTGAGACCAAAAAGAAGCTGTATCTCGGTCTGGTGTTTTCAAGTTCTTGTCCCCTGCATTGAATGTTGAAGGGCTACTATCGCTGAGAGCTTCTTCTTGTCTCTTCTTAATTAGCCAGAACTTTTAAAAATGGGAAATGCTGGTTCGGTCAATTAATATTATATTTAGATTTAAACTGGTTTATGCTTGTGCACCCTAACATCGACATCCAAAAATATTGTTTGAAAAAAGGGTAAACGTTTGACACACACATGCTCTCAACAATCCTCTCTTCCAAAAAGGGTTCCTTGGATGAAACTAATTCTTAATGAAACTCTTTTTTCATGGATTTGGCCAGTAAGTTTAGAGACGCACTGACCATGGAGAAGTCCAAGAAGTTCTTATTAATTTTGGTAAATTGATGCATCCTGATGAGAGCTTGTGACCGTAAAAGAGTTTCTCCTCTCCCTAAAAAACTATAGGAGGCTAGGGTCTTATTTAATGGGCAGCCAGTGAAAAGAGAGACCAGAATTAAATGGCCTCTTTTCATAGTTTTAGTCAACATACTGTTGAGAGGGCTTCTTTGATCCTCTCTTGACACTGTTCACCCCCCAAGGTCAACACTAAAAACCTCAGGGGATCACACATCTGTTGATGGAGGCCCCGACTTATGCAGGAAACTCAGTCACTGTCCTAACTAACCTAATAAAAACATTAAAAGCCCTTTATACACCTACAAAAAAGGATTTGACACATAGCTTGTACCCTGCACATGTACATCCTCTCTCACAATAAATAATAAACATGATTAGTCAACATGTAGCAAGTAAATTGTTGCTCCAACAGTATACGGGGATGTTGTGTGAATGACTAACAAATGCCTTCAAGACACTTCAGCCCACTTCTCAGTTACAGAAAGCTTCAGTGCCGATACACTCCAGTTGTTTTGTCCCTGTCATACTCTGATATGCAATGGGAAAAATTGAGTTAGGAAAGGAAGAAGGAAAGGAAGAAGGAAATTGTTGTGCCAGAGATTGCTCCCAAAAATAATACACTACCAGCCAGGGTCACACACTGGGCCCAGTTTTTTATGAGAATAAAGACATTAGAGTATTACATATTAGGAAAATATACAAAGTGTTTAAGTGCAAAAAATGCATTAAATGCAAAAAACAGTGCCTAATAGAACGACAATAAGATAAGTTAAGTACAAGAGTAAAGTCAAAATGAACTAAAATAGAAAAAAGTAGTCCTGGCAGTGACAGAGAAAGTGTGTGAAGCAAGTGAGCAGAACAGTCAAGCGTTAATGTGATTCTGGAGAGGCGTGTAGCCAATGGCACAGAGCACACATTGCTCTCACTATGAGACCTGTTTTACGTGAAAAGCGATGGTGATGCTAATAAGCATGTCAAACACAGCCAAACTGGCTTTCAATCATTATATTAGTTGGAAAATATTGACATCTGACCTTTAATGCCTCATACTGTAGGGGCACTTGTCGTGTCTGATAGCAAAATATTTCTTGTATATATAAAAATATCGCAAGTGATCCAATAAAATATGAATGATTGTAAGAAATAAATCTGAGTTCTAATATATTTGTTTTTGCAATAAATTCATTTTTGTGCCATCATGGGACATGGCTTGTTGTGATGTGCAACTTTAGTGGCAAGTTCTCTCTCTTTTACAGTCAGTGAGTCTGCTCGCCATCTTTCTGTTAGAAAGAGCAGTGATCCGTGAGTGAGGATGCATATTTCAGTTTTCAATTTCATGTGTATGACGACTAAATGGTTTAAAAGCCTAACAGTGTAATATAGGCCTGAACAAATTGATATTTCACTTTTAACAACCTTTTTTTGCTTTATGGTTGCGAGTGCGCTTTAACAGTGTGCCTCATTTTATACAAAGTGTATAATTTTATGCTCTGTTTTTTGGCTTTATGGCAAACTTGGCACTAATGTGTTTCTGTTACTATAGCCTACATGTAACACACAACATAATAAAAACACATTAAGCTTGTGTAACTCTTATCTAGATACTCAGAGATGCTTAATGAAGGTAGTTAGACTGTGTATTATTAAACACATTAATAAACACTTAAAAATCCTCATATCTGCTTACAATTACATTATAATGTGTTATAAACCCTTTATCAAATGCTTACACACAGCATATAAATGCTGGGCAGTGTGTAGTAAGTTTACTGGAAACATCTCATTTCTGATAAACATAGTGCTGACAATGTGTAGGAATGTCTTTCTGTTGCACTTCTCTTTGTGGTTTGCATTAAACAACATATCAATACAATATCAACAGTAAAACAGACATTCAAAAAGTGAAACCTCACAGTGTGTCCTCATCAAAACGTCAATTTGGAGAGAGGAAACATATTATTTTTTTGTGAGACAGTCTCAGATACAGCAGGCTGTCTTAACAGAGTTTTACAACCAGCTGACTACTCTATTTGTTCATGTCTTGCAGAGGAGCAAAGTCCGATTCTGCACTGCTCAACTTACAGGATCAGCTCAGAGAGAAAAACATGTAAAAATATGTAAATCAACTTCAACTGACAAAATCCATGAACACATATGCCAGACACAATGTTCACAGCTGCATCTCTGCTTACCTTTCTGTCAACAGTTCAGTCCTGCTCCACGCTCACTGAACTTCAGCAACCTTTGAACTTAGAGTGAAGTTGTACCAGGACAGCACTGCTTTATTTCAAACCCTGCAAACAAAGCAATACAGGCACAAGCTACTTTCACAGTCCGAGCCTTTAACTGTACACACGTGCAGACAAGTCGAGCACAAACACGTCCACCAATAGACTGTTTCAGTCACAGCCGGCCCTCCTACTTCCTTGTGTTTATTTCTCCTTCAGGCGGCCCTCCTCTCTACGTTCTTCAGCTCAAATTTCAAGCACTTAAACGTGTAGTGATGAATCAGGAACTTGCTCTGTGTTGTTTTCTACCAGCAGGAGCCGCTCTGAGTGCTCTGTGGGCTGGGGTGCAACTTAGAGGAACCACAACAACAACAGCAAGGGTTGTAAATGCATCTACTGATAGAGATGTTTTCCACTTTGCATTTTTGACATGTGGAATTATTTGTATGTGGTCCTGTAAAGGGGCACCATGTAGTTTTGGAGAAGAAATCCAAACTCAGAATTTTTATATTTACAGTATAAATGAGGTAATAATACACACTCAGACTTACTATGATAAACTGAGTTTAACTGGTAATCTCGCTTCATTAAACACTCCTCTGAACTGGAATACTAAAACAATTCCCAATTGCTTCAATAAAGTAGAAATGGCAGATTTATCATAGAATAATTAACAATAATGATTATTGTTTTATTCATTGTGGGAAGTACGTGGCAGGATTGGATCTAATGTTTTGGTGGTGGTCATAGTCTTAAAACAGTTTTTGCTTAGTTTTTATTCCTCTTTTACATCAGTAAAACATGAGTAGATGTATGTATAAGTAACTGATTTTCTGCTTGTCTATTATTGAATTCAAATCATATAGATTCAAACATGTTGTATACTGTACATTTATATACTTATATATTTTATAGACTATATATGTCCGGTTGAAGTTGGCCAAAGTAGCCTTTAAAAGGAGTCACACAAAACAATATAACCGTTATATTGTACTTTCTTTCGTGGTGCTTAACTTTAGTTACTCTCACAACATAACTTATATGCATCAACATCTTTTCAGTTCATCTCATTACAATGCCGTCTGACTTGTCTTTCATGATCTAGTTCTGTGGTTCTCATTGCCATTTTCGCTCGTGACCCTTTAAAATAAAGCAGTGTCTATGTGTGACCTCTTGTCACAGGCGTCATGAGTTTATGATCCACAAATTCTCACCTCTAAACATTTTATGTCATTTGAATAAATGTCCAAGACTTGAAGGTTAACTTCTCACATTCAAGTTAAGTTTAAAGATCAAATTTGTACACAGGAACGTACTGTCCCATTAACCATCCTGCGACCTCTCCTTGTACACCTTGTGACTGATTAAAGGTGAACTGAACCCTAGTTTGGGAATCACCAACATCTAGTAAATGTTAAAATGTTTATTACCTCACAACCTTTGTATCTTTCCCCTCCAAATAACCCTGCCGGCCTCTTCCATCTCTCTCACTCTATCTCTCTCAAGTGAAGTACTGAGCTCCATTTAGACATGTAATCCTGTCGGATCAGTCACTTGATCATAATCTGCTTCCTCCCACTCGTTCACTCTGTCTCTCATCCTCTCGTTCTCTCTGCCAGTTCAATTAAATCTGGTGGATTTCATTTCACTCCAATTCATTTCAGTTCAGATAAACCCAAACAAGCTTTGACTGCCTGAAAATCATTAAAACTTTACTGCCAGAGTGCTGCTGCGATGAGACTTCTGTTTTTGTTCTGCTCTCTAACCTGTTGACATCGGACCTTTATTTTATTTTATTTTTTTCAACCTTTATTTTAACTGGAGAATACACTGAGGTAGAGCCTTTTCTACAGTGTACAGTGTAAACTCAATAAAAAGACAAATTAGTAAAATAATTAAACCACAGGAGTAAATAAAGGAGTTACAATTTAAAGTAGATAAATAAATATAAATAAAAGATAAAACAAAAACTCCTGGATGTGAGATAAGATGAAATAAAAATTTGGTGAACTTTAGATTGCTCTGCATGGTAAATATATTAATATAACAAAGCCTGACAGTTACAATGACAGTTTAATGCAAAACAGAGATCACATTTTGTCATTGTTTTATTTTGGAGGACCATTCATTAATTCCCTTTGAACTCACACAAGTGCACACACACA
Organism: Pagrus major; assembly: GCF_040436345.1. Lineage (NCBI taxonomy): Eukaryota > Metazoa > Chordata > Actinopteri > Spariformes > Sparidae > Pagrus > Pagrus major. The sequence continues at coordinate 15,299,756 of NC_133215.1, forward strand.
TTTTGCTCTCGTGTTTGCTGCCAGAAGATGGCGGAAAAGCTCTCAAGCCCATCAACAAATGTATAATTCATCCCAGTGGAGGATTTATAGAAGAGTAACTAATGGGCTCGGCATTTTGTTTGAAGTGTAGCACAACACTTCCTTTGTATATAACTGTGTCCTAATGTCACAGTGTGTCGACGTCTCAGTGGATATCATGGCAAATGTAAGAATTAATTCTCTGTGTGCCCAGACTGGATCCATGCTACCGCTGAGTGCTATAAACATTTTCATTATTGTAACTGAGCAAAACTATTACTACCACTTAATATGGGTTACTGTGCAGTATGTGTTGCAGTTTGTAGCTGTGGATGTTAAGGTTGTGGAGTAAGGACCGGTAGGTTTCGTTGCTTGTTTTGTTTATCTCAAAATATCCTCCATTACCTCCTCCATGAGGTTATGTTTTCACCTGTGTGCATTTGTTGGTTGGTTTGTCAGCAGGATTACACAAAAACTACTGAACAGATTTCCACAAAACTGGGATTAGAGGATGGGTCTCGGCCCAGAATAGACCCCATCAACAGGTATTTTTTTCTCACTTTCTTTGGCATAGCAAGATAGGGCGTTTCAAAAAACATTTTTGTTAATTTCTCAGAGAAAAAAGGATATGGATGAAAAACATCAAGTGTATTTAGGTGGCTGTATGGGTGAATACTAAAGGTTACTCTTGGGCCTGAGAGGAGGTATGCGCTCTACTCTACATGCACGTGTGAGCTCTGAGTTTCAGAGGCGTTATTGTAGGTGGGTGATAAGTAGTGTCGTAGACATTACTTATCACCCACCTACATTGCAGTACAGGGTTCCCTCCCCCAGACAGCTTAACAACCATTCACACCTGGGCTCACCTAGCTCTAGCAACCCCCATCAAGGCCGGTTGAGTTGTCATGTTTCAGATATATATGTGTTGTTCCACGGAGGGATTCCCCATCAACTTTACCGGCAGGCCATAAGTGGTTTCATGCCAGTTTGTGTCTCACTGTGAAAAAGAAAAGTTTTAACAATAAAACTGCCTGACTGCTTCTGATGAGCCGACAGAGGAAGAGACAAACCATTCAATTATACAGGACTGGAGCCCTGGAGAGCTTTTCTTCTGGTTTAGACACAACTACCTTTCCACTGACACATGTAATATAGATTCACAACAGGACACAAAGTACACAAACAGAGAAAAACATACCTGGTGTGGTGTATTAGGAACAGTCTGGAGAATTTCGCTTCTCCTCCGATGTCAACAAGTATTCAGTTCCTTTTCATACATGAAAGAAGCAATACCAATGCAAAATGTACTTAACGTATCAGTAACAGTACTCATATTGCTGAAAAATGACCCTGTGAATGTTCATTATTATTATTCACTCTAACATTGTACTATTATTCCTAATGCATTTATGTATTTTACTATTGTAGTTGGTCAAGATTGAATGAACTCGTGAACTTATAAAACATGATGTTAAAAACTTACTCTGCAATGTGAATAGTAACTAAAGCTGTCTGACAAATGTAGAGAAGTATAAGTACAATATTTTCCTTTGAGTTATAGTTAAGTGACAAAATGAAATAGCATAAAATGGAAATACTCATGTGAAGCAGGGGAGAACAGGTTTGCTTGTCACACTTTTAACTTTCATTTGAATCCCCCAATAAACAGTGTCTTAACAGATTCCCTTTAGATGTGAAATGGAAGTTTAATTTGTCAGGTAAGAATGGAGTGACCTTACTCTTCTTAATTTCATTCTGTTCAAATGATATGGACCCACTGAGCAAAAACATATCCAAAAGACGTCAATTCAACGCCTTTGACGACATTGAAAAGGCTTCCACTGGAGAGCCAGAATTTAAGTCTTTTTTAGATGCCTTTTCAACGGTCACTCATGATGTCCAAGTGACATCCTTCCTTACAGGGTTCAAAATTCAAGTTTTGACAATGTAATTTAAGACATCTTCCATCCAACCTTCATCAAGTTAGCTAATTTTCCTAGGTTGGATGACCAAAAACGTGGCATTTAGTATACTAGATAAAAAGCTCACCTGGTAAAGTGCATGCCTCGTGCAGGCTAGCTTGGTTAAGGTCCAGGGTTTGAGTCTGCCCTGTAACTTTTGCTGCGTGGATTAAAATTTTGAATCACAAGAAGTTCTTTAGACGTCTGTAACAAAAGTTGAAAAGAGTCTAAAATTACATTGTAAAAACTTTGATTTTGAACCCTGTGAGGACGTCACTAGTGAACGTTTACAAGACGTTCTTTCTGTCTCTCCAGTGGAAGTGTTTTCAACGTCAGCAAAGACGCTGAATTGACGGATATGTTTTTGCTCAGCGGGGACTGTCATACATCTTGTGAACATCCCTATTGTGGGGTTGGTAGTCAAACTCTACTGTCTGGGTTGTAGAATTGTCTGAAGTGCAGCTCTTCCTTCATACTTTTTAATGGTAATAAATTGTTTTATTTCAAACCCATTGTATGAAAGCCTAGAAGAGAAACACAGAAGAGCTGGATATTTACATTATGACATTAAAAGTCCTCTCACCTCAGTGTCAAGTGTAGGTGACTCTGATAAGTTTCATTTTGCCTGTAGGAGGCAGACCGCAGCAACAGCCTGGTGGAGGTGGTGGAGGAGGTGTTGAGCCATCCAGTTTCAAACAAATGTCATTCACATTTTTATTCAATTACAGATGTTAAGGACGTAAAGTGATGTAGAACATCTTTACGAGTTTACTTTTCTCCACAGGGTTGTATTGACTGGACTACACTCCACTTTTCAGTCACTGTAATTTGCTCCACTCAGATCAAACGTCACCCTATCGCTCACAGATCAGACAGCAGACAGAGACACACTCATCTCTCCTGCTGTTCCCCCACTTGTGATTAAATGAAGCCTGAATTATTCATATGAAATAGAGGAGATATAATTTTTAATGCAGCTGATGATATTATAAGCTGTTTGTGACCTTTTTAGTATGAGGGGATGGGGCCTGTTGAGAACAGGTTTGAATGCTGACATTTGAGACAGGGAGTGGCCCAAAAGAGGTGGCCTCTGGGTAATGAGGTCTTACTGAGAGGAAGCAGACTTTTTGACCTTCTTGTGGTCGTCTCCGACAGCTTGTATGTGTTTGTGTTCTCGAAAAAGACTGACCCATACACTCAAAAATACCTGCATGTGTTCAGAAAATGTTTTTTATAGGGGATGTGAAACTATAAACACTGGATATGACAATATGGATGTAAAACAACACACACGCAGCTCATCAAAACAAGCTCAGCAGGTACACTTGAAGCTAATTGGCAGTAATTACCCAGCAGGAGAACAAAACTAATAAACCAACTGTATTTTCTCTGTGAGGCAGTTTGAAGTCTGATTTGGGATCTCTGTGGTGTGGTTGGATTTTCAGAGACAAAAGCATTTTAACAGCAGTCAGTCAAATGAAGCCTACATTGTGTTCAGCAATGTCTCTGAGCACAAAGCAGAGTAAACATGTTGGATCATTTTTAAAATTATTATAAAATATGTAACCACATGATAGTTAAAATACATAAACATAATTACAGTATTATTCTTGAATTTAACATTTTCAATGAAAAATTGTTTTATGGTTATTCACAATTCGAGATTTGTCATGTTGCTTTACTTTAGTCCATTTTTGTAATGTTATGGATATTCTGTGTATTTCAAAAATACAGGGAAAATATGTAAAATAACAAAAAAATCCCTAAAGTTATTATATTCAGTAGAAATTCGTAGATAATTTTCAAGATGGAGCATGACGAGATGTTGTTGAATTAAAGGGGCACCATGTAGTTTTGGAGAAGAAATTCAAATTCAGAATATATTTTAATTTTTTCCTTAAGTGAATAAACAAGCTGTTCTCAGAGGGAAACAATGTCCCCAGAACACTGTCTGAAGCTAAAAAAGGTGGCAGGGTCCGCCACATATAAACAAAGTAAGACAGTATGAAATTGTGTTGTCTTTTAAAGTCAGTTTGTCTATTCAGTTTATTCAGACATGAAAACGAAGAGTTTGTTTATTTAGTTTGTTTAGGCATAAAAATAGTCAAGGAAGATCTTTCTCTTCAGATTAAAATTTCTTCCCCAAAACTACATACTGCACCTTTAAGTATTCTTCTCACCTAAGTCTCACCTTTAAAACACTTAATGGCCTTTACACTTACATCTGTTTTGAGCTTATGGTTATATAATGCAGTGCAACCTACATAAAACCCTGAAGCTACAAGCTTTATGCTGATGGCACTAAGGATTAACTGCATCACACTTATTCAAAGCCTCACACTGCAGTTTTAATACAAGACAGTTTCCTCCATTCAGAGTGACACAGTTTGGACATTTACCAGAGTTTAGAGGTAAAAGTCACTATTTGATGAGCTAATAGTCTTACTGGCTGGACCAAAGTACACACCTGTTGATCATTTGATCCTACTTTTACTAAAGTTACTTTTTCCAGTGCAGGCCAGAGAGTTTAAATTTGTCATTTGTGCTTTTAGTGCTTTTAAGTAAAGGATTTGAATACTTACTCCTCCACTGCAAAAAACTGCTGCTCAGACAAAACTTATACATTTGCTCCTTATGCTGTAATAACAGACGTGGTGCTCATATCAGTGTGACAGCCTTTGACAGATGTATCTGATCTGTGCTACACATGCATCTGCTCTCTCTCTCTCTCTCTCTCTCTCTCTCTCTCTCTCTCTCTCTCTCTCTCTCTGTCTGTCTCTCTCTCATCTCTGTGTCTCTTTGGTCACATGTTAACACATCTGGCGCGTATGTTGCGCACCAGAGGTGCCAAAGTGATGCCTGTCGCCTGCCAGCAGCGGACAGAGTCAGATCCGGACTGAGGACACTTGAGGAATGGCCTCTGAACGCCATGAGTCCAACTCAACCAGAAATCTGACCAACCAGTTCGTGCAGCCGGCGTGGCGCATCGCGCTGTGGTCGGTGGCGTACAGCACCGTGCTGGCTGTGGCCGTGTTCGGAAACCTGATCGTGATCTGGATTATTCTGGCGCACAAGCGGATGAGAACCGTCACCAACTATTTCCTGCTGAACTTGGCTTTCTCCGATGTGTCCATGGCCGCTTTCAACACGCTCATCAACTTCATCTACGCGGCTCACGGAGAATGGTACTTTGGAGAGGTGTACTGCAGGTTTCACAACTTCTTCCCGGTCACTGCGGTGTTCGCCAGCATCTACTCCATGACGGCTATAGCCATCGACAGGTGGGGACTGACTGTATGATATCAGACAGAGACTCAAAATTAGTTAGTTAGTCTGTGACATATCTGAGTTTTTATTTTGGGAATATTTTTGGTCCCCAAACATCAATCGACACATTTCATTTGACTTTTATTCACCCAAGTGATGAACGATATGGATACCAGACGATAATCGATAATTACCTGACTCTCATGGCCGATACCAATAAAATAATCGACAATACAAAGCAGCATTTTTATGCTTTTTCATGCACACCTGAGTGCAAGAAGGGCTAAGATGTAGTGAGGAGAAACTGATTTTTATTGATATTCCACAGCTGTGATAAGATTTTCTGATTAAACGTGAAGACTTTTTCCCTCGTGTTGTGTTGTTCTTGTTAAAGAAAAAGTCCACAGCAGTGCCGACATGTGTGGCTTCTTCTCTGTTTTTAGTCACAAAACAACTGTAGAGGTTGCAAACCACCACCTACTGTGTGTAGATGCTGCACTTGTTAAGCCAACAACGATATAATTCGTGCATCCCTAACGCACCCATATCCCAATATGCCTAACTAATTTTAAGAAGTGTATGTTAATCATTTCAGTTTTCTTGTTTTCTGTTGCACAGAGGTGTCTGCAGGAATACAGATTATTTTTTACAATTTACAATGTTTTGCAGTTTACATTTTGCAATATTTTTAATTAATGAACTGACAACTCTCAAGTTTTGCACACGTGGGTTGACAGGTGTGTAGAAGACCAAGGGTCGATATAATCGGAACCAAAACTCTCACACACTCCTCTTCACTCGCAATCAGGCACATTTTATAGACCAAACAACTGATTGATGAAAAAAAGGGAGGAAGACTTGTGACCAAAATAATGTGAAAACATAATGTTTTCCTCACCCTAACCAAGTGGATTTTGTGCCTAAACCTAACCGGAGTGTGAGCACAGCATTGTGACAGGAGAAAAATGTGAAAATTGAACCAAAACAAACTTAAAGTTTTAGCTTATCTGTAGTTTTGAAGAAAGATACTTTGACAACATTTGCATTGGTGATAGGGTCGATTATAACCTGGATCTGAGTTCCTAACATCTATGCTTGTGCCTCTCTCCCTGGCTGCATGTATGCGTTCTCATGTGTGTGTGTGCATGTTATCAGAGAAGCGCCAATTATGAGCCTTCATGTATGAAGGAGGAGCCCAGACGTCCTTTTTAACTGCCTCGGGAATTGCAAGTGGTCCAAAATGCTGCATTTTGATTGCTCTCCAGTGGCTCCCCATCAAATACAGAATCCAGTTTAAAGTTCTTGCCTCATTTATAGATCTCTGTAACCTGCCTCTAAGAAATGGGTCCTATGTCACCAGCATGTCTTTAAGGTACCTCGATCTAAGCCTAATACTAAAGGAGACTGTGCTTTTGAGGTGGATGCTGTCACAAAACAGCTCAGGACCCGTTTGCTTAGATTTGCCTTTGTGTAATTTTCTCTATTTTCCCCTGCTTTTACTGTTTCATGTAAAATGTATTTTTATAAATATTGCCTCTGTGAAGCACTTTGTGATGTCTCTGCTCACCAAAGGTGCTGTATAAATAAAGTTACTTACGTACTCTCATAGCATCAGCGGGCTGTTTTCAGCAAAAGAGCTCTAAAAAGACGCTGTTCACTCCCTGCTCAGCACCAAATTACACATAAAGTCAGCAATTAGCTCGCAACATGTAGCGTTAAAAAGGTGATTGAATATCGAAGATTCTTCAGATGGATACAAGCACGACCCCAAAGGAATTGCTAATGATGAGTTAAAACTCTCTCCTTTTTTAAAGAAAACATATCATGTGTCTTTAATGCACTTTTAGAAAAGTCACGATTGTTTGTTTTTACAATAAAGAAAACATTGCTAACCATGAAATAGGTTATTAAATTTAGTCTTTATACCCTCACAATGTTATACTTTTAAATACCAAAGCAGGAACAAACAGGCTCCAACAGGAGTAGCTAGCTGTTGATATTTTAGGTGACACATGACAGCACAATGATAAGATTGTGATGACACGTTTTTTATGACTAGAACTCTGAATCACAAAAGTACCTCAGCTTGTCTTCTTAAATTCAGTCAAGTTAATTTTTGTTTGTTTGTTTTGTTTATTCAGTTTATTCAGTCATGGAAATGAAGAGAGTTTGGTTATTTAGTTTGTTTAGGCATAAAAAATTGGCCAATGAAGGTCTTACTCTACGGTTTAAAACTTAACTCCAAAACTACAAAGTGCACCTTTAAATTCAGCACAATACACTATGTGCTAACTCTTATGACCTCATTCTTTCATGGAGCTCATTTGAGAGCTATGATCTCAAATGAGTCTATCAGAGCCACAGCAGTCAAGAATGACAGATGCAGATATGGGAGAAGAGACGGGAAAGAAACATTTAAAACTACTTAGACATGGATTGAGCAGAAACAAAGAGAGTTATTATAGTTGTAGTCACCACAGGTGTGCACAGGTGAGAGTGTGCAATGTCCCCTCAGGCTGAGATGGTGTAAACAATGGAAATCCATACTAGGAAACCAACAGTGTTGGGCAAGTTACTTTCAAAATGCAATATATTACATATTACTAGTTACCTTCATTTTAAAGTAATATATTACGTTAAAAAATTACTGTCTGTGTAGAGTAATACATTACTTATTACACTACTTTTTATTGACTTTCAACAAAATGCCTAAATAACCTAACAATTAAATAGCCTAGATCTTTTTAAATAACCAAATGGTCTTGGACACAGGGATGAGCAGGCAGACAAATAATTAAAGTCTGATATATTACAAGATAGGAATATACAATATACAGATATTCATCTGAGCAATACATTGAGTCACACTAACCCAGTCGGCAAAACACCAGTTGTGATAATGGTCATGCCTATAAGCTACCAGGTTTATATGTCAGGTTTGCATTAAGTGAAACTGTTTTGTAATGTTTGCATTGACTAGCATGGAGTCACCATTCGTTGTGACCTCTGACCTGCAGGTACATGGCCATCATCCATCCCCTGAAGCCTCGTCTGTCGGCGAAGGCCACCACAGGAGTCATCGTCTGTATCTGGAGTCTGGCCGTGGTTCTGGCCTTCCCTCTCTGCTACTTCTCCACCACCCGAACTCTGCCCCGCAGGACCCTCTGCTACGTGGCCTGGCCCCGCATGGCTGACGACTCCTTCATGTGAGAACTCTGACGAACCTTTATCATCATTACCTTTACAAATCTAAGCTGTAATGTTGTTTCTTTTCTGTAAAATTCTCTGTGCATGATCTGGTTGTGTCTATCATCAACCCCAGATATATATGTCATGGTTCACCTTCTCTTCATCCTGCTTGTTACTCGTCAATTAAAAAACTTGTGTCTCTCCACTTGTGCAGGTATCATATCATAGTGACAGTTCTGGTCTACGTGCTGCCCTTAGTGGTGATGGGCATCACTTACACCATTGTGGGGGTGACTCTGTGGGGAGGGGAGATCCCAGGAGACTCATCTGATAACTACCATGGACAGCTCAGGGCCAAGCGAAAGGTAAACACCTCATTTATTGAATGCACTTACTCTAAAGTTAAACTTCCTTCTATTAATTTAGTCAGTGTGAGTTGAGGAGAGGCTTACAGGGGCATTTCTTACCAGATGATGTATACATGTAAATAAGCTTTTGCCTTTTTATAAATGAAATCAAGAACATGGAAAACTAGTGAACACTTTGTGGATGCTAACGAGGGTCCAAACAAAGAATAAAGAATACACTACGGTTGTCAAACCACTGTGTGCAGTTTGGTAATTGAAAGGAAAAAATATCCTATTTTATGTAAATGTTTTTGTTGGCGAAATGTTACAAAGACTTACAAAGAAAAACGTTTTGAAGCTGGTTCCTTTTCTGCAGAAAATAAGGGTCTAGTTTCAAGGTTCAGGTGATTTATTCGTCATTATACAACAGGGTTGCATAACAAAATGACAGTTTGTAAAATCCTTCATGCTACAAAAACATAAAACAGATATACAGTTATTTATATATGTAGACAAAACACCCAGGAAGTAATTCTGTAGTAAATTTTTGAAAATTGCGTTGGGGTGAATATAAACGGCAGCCAAGAAAGTGATGATAATATGGTCGCCACCTTTACATTAAAAATTCAACATCAGGTGAAAACTGTCCATTAACTTTGACTGTGTTTGTGCACCCAGCATCAATGATGTAAACACAGTCAACCTCTCCTCGTCCCGCTGTAGTCCTCCACTGGATTGCGTAATGGAGACACGTCTCCTATCCTGACTTTCTTCCTTTCCTCCCTGGGGTGGTGTTGGATGGTTGAAAGATGCCCTGGGCAGTGATCGTCTCAAAGTTCGCTGCAGCATGATCAAAAAACTCACACTTTTTCTTTCAATGCTGATGATTTTCTATCTGTCATTTGCAATAAGTGTTAAAGCAACAAAGCAGAAAGAATAACAATTAAATAATCAAAAATGTAGTGAAATTTAAAGGAGCTGCACTGAACTACTTGAATTAAAAAAAACAAACAAACAAAGAAAAACTTCAAGCAGGGACATCATTCCACCAAAGCAATAATGATTCACATGTTTAGAAGGACGACTGCTGATTTGGGAGAAAGCAGAACACATTACACAGACAACTAAAACAAATGAAATCAGGTCTCTGCTGTGTGACAAAACACTGTGGACCACTTACAGCTCTGATCAGTAAAATGTGTCCTGCATAGCTGCAAAGCTTATCGGTTCAGTGCTGTAAAGGGAATTAATTTTACTTTCTAAACAGATAAAACAGACGTTAGTTAGTACACTTTGAGTTGTCATGTATTGCTAGAGACTCAAACATAACTTTTCAATTTTAGCTGCAGCCCAGAAGAAGAGAAAAGCATCCGGAGGCCACAGCAGTTAGACGTCATCAGTCAGACTACACAGTGTGCTTTGCAGCAGCTACTGTGAGGGTCGGGTTAAACAGGGATTAGGGTCATCACAGCTGTCACGACGAGCATCTATCATGATAGCCCTGCGAATAATGAATATTGTTAGACGTAAAAACTGCAGGTTAATCGAAGAGAAAGTGTAAGGAGATAGGCTGTGGAAGTATTCAGTTATAAAAGGATGTTTTGGGTGAAATTTTATCAAATAAATGACGCAAATCATTTCCTAAACTGCGTATCAGCGACTTATCAAATAACAAAATTTTATCTTAGTTAAACTCATAGTTATCTGTAGAATGAGTGTAGAAAGCAACAATGTGAACTACAAAATAGAGATTGACAGTAGGGATGTTGCTTTGATACCATTCAGTGTACAGAAATAGAGACGGAGACAGGTGTAGGTTTGCCATTTATAATCTTTTCGAGGGCTTTATAGAAAAAAGATCATCACCGGCTGAGATTGCTGGCAAAATTGAGCCGTGAGAGATAAAAGGGATTTATAAATGTCAGGAAACAAAGCTACAAGACAATGTGTGGCCTGATTCAAAGGCCTATGCTGACAAGATGCCATCTGGGCTGGAGATAAGAGGAAGTCGCTCTCATCTCCGTCTAGCAGATGAGCTTCTGATGATGCTACAATAACTGCCCGCTCCTTTCAACCCCTCACAGCTCTGTATTGTACTGCGACGCACTGATGATGTCTGCGTCGCTCTCACCTCCGTCCAAAGTGGAACCTGCTGTGTGTGGTGCGTCATCACTGACCTTTCCCTTTCTTCATACGGCAGCCACTTTGAACTCATTAAAAGGAAAAGCCAATATGGTCATAATGAAGGAAAACAGACAACATACTTGCAACTTCAAAGACAAAAAAAAATATAAAGAGCTGTCATGGCTTCAAACATTCAATATCACAGTGAAGTGGCATGTTGTGGGCAAGAGTATGTTTTGCTTCTTAAGTCTGATGTTTCTCCAGTTGGAGAGGACGGACATGGTGTATAAATGGCCATATCTACTCTGAAAGTTATCCTTAAATATACATACGTACATAAACAACTGATTGCTAACATGCTAACAAGCAACTTTATAATTTGAAGATGAATCAGATGTTATGTGGCATAAAAGTGACAAAAAACAGAAATCAGACAAAAAAAAACAAAACAAACCCAAAAGCAGCTGATAATTTTAGTTGTTCTTGCAGGTAGTGAAGATGATGATTATCGTGGTGGTGACCTTTGCCCTCTGCTGGCTCCCCTATCATGTCTACTTCATTGTGACGGGTCTTAACAAGCCTCTGAGCAAGTGGAAGTACATCCAGCAGGTTTACCTGTCAGTGCTGTGGCTGGCAATGAGCTCCACCATGTACAACCCCATCATCTACTGCTGCCTCAACAGCAGGTGAGTAAAAATAAATCTCCCCATCAACAACAAAACACATGTGTAGGTAGGCCTACTTTACATGTACAACATGATTTGATGTGGGTGCAGGTTCCGGGCCGGCTTCAAGCGGGTTTTCCGCTGGTGTCCATTTGTCCGGATCTCAAGCTACGATGAGCTGGAGCTCCGAAACACGAGACTTCGACCGGGTCACCAGAGCAGCATGTGCACCCTGTCTCGGGTCGACACCAGCATCCTCAGCAAAGACAAGAGCGTGTGTTCCCGTGGAAACAGGTCAAGACTCAGTTCTGAGCTCAATAATAAAAACAATGAGTTGTCTTCAGGGACACACTCCAGCTAAAGACACATTACTTTGAGCTGACGAATGTTGATCTGACAGTTTTTTGTTCACATGAGCTGATGAATATTATTTAATATTGATGGGTGTGGTGAATGCTTATAAATCTGGGCATGTTGTTGATTTGATTTGTTTTATATATATATATATATATATATATATATATATATATATGTATATATACATACGATTGTGTGTCAGAAGGCAAAGGTCCAAAATTAATCATTTCATTTCTGTTTGTATAATATCCCACTGAGCTCAATATTTATTTATTTATTTATTTAGTTATTCATTCATTCATTCATTCATTCATTCATCTGGTCATATGGAAGAAACTAAGATACCTTGTCAGAATCATGAACTAAGTACTTCAAGCTGCTTCTGACATTTGTTTCATGTTACACTCAGTATATTATATAACATAGTGGTATATGCATTAGAGTAAATACTGTACTCTGTAGACATATATTTTATCCCATCAGACCATTACTCAGTGGATTTCATCGACAATAACTGCAGGAACAGTATAACTGCTGCTCTAGCAGAGATAATACCCTTAAATCTGTTGTAGTGACGCTGATATTAAACAATCCTGGTTGGATTTCTCATGCATGTCGTGACAGAATGTAAATTCACAAGTGCTTGCTGCTGTGATTGTTTAGTTGGAGAAAGCATGTGCCATTTTAAAAGTGATTAATTATTTGATATTAATTAAAATTGTAAGATTTTTTGGGACTGTAAGAGATGGTATTTACTGTAAGTATGATTTTTTTCTTGTACATTGTAAGTGTACGTACAGTGTGTTTTAATTGTTGTTTGTTGTTGCAAACACCCAGACACAATCATTCATAGCCTTTATGGTGAATTTGTGTTTTGTTGTATACTGATACAAAAATACAATAAAAGCTCACATTGTGTCTATATGTGATCAACTATTTTATTTGAATTATTTGTAATGACAGTGGTGTTACATCCGAAAACACCTTACAACAAATATTCTGTTATTAATGCTTTTTATATACTTGTGTGTGTGTTTTGCTAACTGTTGCTGATTTGCCATTTGTATTATATGTACAGCCCTTTGAGGCATGTTTTGTGATATTGGGCTATAATAAACTTTAACTTGACTTGACTTGACATGTGCCGAGCGCAGACCAATGACAGTACACAATAGTACACTGACACACTGTTTGCCAACTCACTCAGAGGCTGATGAGATTAAATCCATTTCATGTTGGATTAAAGCTGTCAAAGATGTTTACATTTTGCATGTTGTTTATGTAACTTTGATTGAAACGTAACGATTAAATAAAGGTATTGTGGTTTTTAGAAGGAGTTAAACACTTAAAGAAATATCTTACTAAAAATACTGGACGCTGTGACTGTGAGCAGAATCTCAACACTGATAGATTAAGTAGTGATGAAGAAGAACTGTACAAACTGCAAACAATCCCCAGGTGACTATACTGTAAATCACTGTAAACTGGTCCATCAGACAAATGTACATTTGCTACTGAAACAATGTGAACTAAACCTGAATAATTGGTTCAAAATAAGGTGGGAGTAAGCATGCATTTTAGTAACTTCCCTGTCTGTAAGCGGCTGATATTGTAGTAAAAGGTACTCGAAGGTCAGTCCTTGAACAAACATACATGTGTGAAAAGTAGAATGCAAGACAAAGACAGTTCAACCAGTTTATTGTGTATTTATTCTAAAGCACAAACATCTAAAAGCTGATATTATCACCTGAAATTGCCTTATTTTGGCGCAAACTCTGTCATTGGCTGAGGCGTTAATCATGAACATAATGCATGTAAGTCACGTACTCAGTTCCCGTCCGGCCGGGGACCTTTGTTGCACGTCCTTTCCCCTCTTTCTCTCTCTCTCCACTTATTTCCTGTCACATCCTTACTGTACACTCTCTAATAAAAGCATACAATGCCCTTCCCCACCCATATTTAAAAAAAAAAAAGATTTGCTTTATCTCAGATATATTGATATTAATGTACATTTTTGTTGATATGCATAAAGAAAAGATTTCAGTCCATGTTATAAAAAAAGCGACATTTTTGCAGCTGACTACAAAAGCTTGCAGCACTTTGACTGGCAGACATCAGAGCAAAACAGGTTTATATTTTGTAAAAGAAAACAAACTGTACAAACAATGCAACTTCTTCACTCTCTTAACTCTCAGAGCATTCTGAGATGCTCATTGTTTTTGCTCAACAGCTAAAGAAAAAAAGAGATAAAGCCACAAGCACCGACACAAGCCACTGGGAGGAGACATCAGCTGGGGACCTAAAGAGATGGAAACAAAGAGACAGAGATCATTATCATCAGTACATCTTAAAGGCTCAAAAACAAGTAGTTTCTCAAGATCTCCCTATTTGCATAAAGTTGAGGTGTAGGCTACTTAATGCAAATAAAGTCCGCCCAATGTGACTCCTTGCCTTTGGAAACACCCAGTAAACTAAAATAAACACAGATTCAGCAACTGAATGACTTATTTCAGACCCAAAAATGTTTTCACAAACACATTTTGGGGAATTATTTTTATAATGTTTCCAATTGACCTGCTATGCTGGTCTGGTTTGTAATCTGGGGACAGACAGCCTACAAGTGGCATTCGTCAAATCAGCTGTATCCTGAAAGTGTTGGCGTGGTTGTTGAAGGGTGTTTTCTCTGTTGGTCAAGCGTAAGACTATTTTGGGTGTGGTGCAGTTCAAGTTTACTATAATTACAGCCAGGTAAAACTATGAGGTCTTGGTTTCAAAAATGAAACGCTTCTATTTAATTACTCATAATTCCGTTATGTTCAAAGTTCACACACACAGTTTTGATCAAGATTCAGATTTAACCTCATAATTCCAAGTTCAGTATTTGTGAGCAATCACTTGATTGAGCAAAATATTTCATTTTTATCAAGAGGATGTGAGTCTTACCTTGAAAAACTGTCACAGTCATTCATGCTGTCCAGTCGTGAGTGATTCAAAAAAATCTCGGTGTATATAGCATCATTCTTGTCAGTGGTTTTTTTCACATCCTTCACAGTGAACACCTCAGTTGTGGATAAGAGTGCTGAATCGTCCTTACGGCAAATGTTGTCTCCCAGGTTGGCATAGAAGCAGGAATTGATATTGAAAAGGAACAACCCATCCATATCATTGTCCTTAAGATATTCACTATAGCTTGGATCAACGATGATGAACTTTCCAAATCTCACCTCTGAGCCCTTTTTAGGTGCGTAGTTTTCTTCTGATAGATAATACAAAGTCTTGCACGTCTTCGGATTCAGCAGTGTAATTGCATCCATGAGCAGGAAGTAAAGAGACTTGAAGTGGAAGTCGTCTGTGTAGGTGCTAATGTTTGCACCTGTTGTCGCTACGGCATCATTAAAGATCCTTATAAAATCAGATTCACTTGGTGCATTCACAAATACACCAAGTGCAGTCGTATGTTCCTTTACTCCACCAGGGATCAGCTTGTCACACTTGGTATTTGCGCTCCATTCTTTCTGGAACTCCTCAGTGTGGTTTAGCTCTTGTCCTAACAGGCCTGAATGAATAAACTTCTCCATGGCTTGCTCACGGCATCCGGTGTATATGACATCCACAGCATTTGGGGCCATGTCCAGTAGTTTTGCTTCCACTGCCGTCCCCTTTAATTGAGTGGAGAATTTAAAATATACTTTCAAGGGACAAGAGTTTTTTTCCTAATAAAACAAGACTGAATGGGTATTTGATTTAGAAATAGTACTTACTTTGTAGGAGAGAGTTATGAAAAGGATTGCAGCAAGAAGGAGCGTTCTTCTGTCCCACATTGTGAAGGGTTCTTCCTGTCTTCTACTGGCACAAACTGGCTGAAAAAGAAATCAAAGAAAAGCACTGCAGGACCAAACTTGAATAAGAAATTCCATGACGCCATACACAGTTCGGAAATGAGATGATCTGTTTGTTGCTCAAATACTTTGTTTAGACAAGCCCTCTAGTTATTACCAGTTATCTTTCCCTGGAATACAGCAAAGACAAACATACATGATCATACACTTAAATGAATGCTGAAATGTTAAAATCATTTAAAGGAACATACCTTAAGAAAAGAAAATTAATTTCTGGGAGCACCTATCTCAGAATCAAGTCGATGTACATCAAACTGCAGGGATGTGATCATTCTGTGCAGAATAACAAGAAGTAGGTGGGAAGAGGAAAAACATTATCTCACTGAGCAACTCCTTCTGTTTCCTGTGAAAGGAAGTAACATGCCACTGGGAGCCCTGGTGCCGAGTAATTTCTTCTGATAGGGCTACTGAGTTACTGTAGGAGGCTCTTACTGATTTGTTGGACATGTTTATACAAACCACAGAAATCTAAATGGCCCAGCCCAGCAATACAATTGTTGTTTTTCTATTTTTCTCTTTATTAGTTTGAATGCTGACTCATGAAGTTCAGCTTCCAACTTAGCCAGCTTTATTGTGCTTCCTAAAATGTGAGGGAATGGTTGTTCACACTGGCTCATTTCAAAGATAAAGATAAATAATAATAATTAAAAAAAAGAATAAAAATCAGTTAGACGGAGGTCAAACTGTGCAGAAACTTTTATAACACAAAATTGGACCCCTCGCTCAGCCCTGCGCTCGTTCAAGCCCTCCAATCCACTCCACTTCTTCCACCATTCCCTCCTCCTCCTCCTCCTCTTTTCCTTCCTGTTTGTTAATGATCTTCCTGTCAATGATGTCGACTTGTGATCACTTTTTTTTTGCATTTTTTAAATTCATTTTACAGTGAGATATGAATTTAGGGCTAGTTTAAAGTTGTTTTACCTTGATATCCTTGTATTTATTCTATAAATCTTTGGTGCAGAGCTAAGCATAATTAATGCCTTTGCAGTGAGTCTACATAGATGGATGCCCTACACCGACATACACCTCCCCAGAAATGTAAGTGCTAGTCCGCTTGGTTTCATCACATTTTCCGGCTTCTCCTCTGTTACTTCATGGCGGTGGTAATACAGGGGGTCGTAAACTGTAGTTTACCCAGTAAACACACAACCCTCTTCGGCTGCTGCAGCCCCTCCTGACCGGCCGGCTTCTGCCCTTCTTTGGTTATACTTCTCTTCTGGAGCCACTTTTTGCTGCCGGACTCTCTCTGGGCTGGAGAAAATGGAGAGGCTGGATATCCCCCTCCACAAGTAGCCTGGTGGCTGGTCAGCCTTTAGCCCATACGCGGGCAGGGGTGTGGAGGGAAGGCCATTTGCCAATAACCCAGAAAAAACTCCCTCTTTTTCGCAGCCTTGGCAGGTATGCCATACATTCATTACAACTTTCTGTGTGCTGGTCCACCACAGCATACAGCTGGTGCCCTTTTTATTTTTTTGCCCCTGCCCCTGAAACAGACTGAGTCTGCCACTGCATTGAGCTAACTGAATATTTTTCTTTGGTTGTTAGAAAAAATGTTAATCCATTCATATAAAAACTGTCTGTTTGTCCAGCTAAATAGCTAGACCAGACACTAGTTTCCTTGTCAAAGTCATATTCATTTTATATTATACATATTAAATATATTTAAATTGTATGAAAGTCTGTACAAATACTTTGCTTGATATAAAAGTAGTGCAAAATCTTTGAATCAAATCTAAAAATTAAATTAAAATTGTGTCTAATTATGGAAACATCTTACTGGACTAAATACTTATTTGATGACTATGTGCTGTATATGGTGTTGTTGTCTTGGGTGTTCCCTGGAGATGGGGCGGCAAATTCCTATTCAGCAGGCAAAGTTATGTTCCACCTCTTGACTTCCTCTCACTTCCTTCCTTCCTTGTTGGCAGAGTATGAGCCTGCTGAAGCTCACTTCCATAAGTGTTCAGTTTCGGTGGGAGGAGCAGGAAGAGTAACACCCCAGATCCAGATCCAGGCAGTACCAGGCTGTAGTGGAGGATCAGTGGACTGGAATAATTATACAGATCTTTGTTGGTTACTTCTAATGAGGAATGGGTCAGATTAAAGAGGATAATCTATGTTCGCTTTGGACAAAAGCGTATGCTAAATGCCTTAAAATCTAAATGTAAAAAACAATTGTAAATTTACTCCATTCAACCTGCAAATTATATGCAAACCTTTTAAACAGAATTATGCACCAGTGGTGAAATCAGGTTGTTTAATGGGCAGGGGAGAAAAAGGGGTACTTTATCATTTTTTCTCAACTGGAAAGGCATC
Source organism: Pagrus major (assembly GCF_040436345.1). NCBI lineage: Eukaryota > Metazoa > Chordata > Actinopteri > Spariformes > Sparidae > Pagrus > Pagrus major. The sequence continues at coordinate 15,317,899 of NC_133215.1, forward strand.
CCACCCCACTTTATCATGTTCTTTTGCACATTGGGTCACTGCAGAGGGCACTTTATCATGTTTTATTCAACACTTTATTTATCAGCAGCAACATTTGCAGCAATAATAACATACAACCAATGCCAAAGAAAACTGTTTTCTCAAAATCACTCACTCATGTCAGGACAAGATGCAAACTAAATTTGATTCTGAACTCACAAATTAACTAAATAATTATGAGATAAGAAGTAAAAATTATGAGATGAAAAGTCAAAATGTATCCTGTGACTTTTTATCTCATAATTATTACTTTTATTTCACAGAATGTAAACTTTTTAACTCATAATTATGACCTACCATGGGAATGTTTATTTATTTATTTTTATCAAAGGGGAGTTTGTCATCATTGTTTTTCTTTAATGGCTTCCATAGATATACCGTACAGTATAGGCACTGAAAAGCTTTTATTTTTGAAAAACATAGCCGGAAGTCTTTATCTTGTACTTTGATACTAACAATATGCCTACACTGCTTGTACTTAAAGCATCTCCTCGAGTTTCTTTTATCATTAGACTACAGTTTGTAACATCTGATAAACAGTACAGACTGAAATCCAAGCTGGGATCATCAAAAACAGTAATTGTTGTTTGTTTGTGACAGTTCGATATCATTAAATTTGACCATTTAAAACAGGGGGAACGCATCCTGACAGCTTGGAGTATTACTGTCAAATACTGTTCCCCCTCTGTTCCATAGGAAAGGAGGCTCACACATCTTTCAAGCCTCTTTCAAGCCTCCTTTCCTATTGAACAGAGGGGGAACAGTATCTGACAGTAATACTCCAAGCTGTCAGGATGTGCTTTACCTGCTATAATGGAGCTGGATTTAAGACAAATATGATAAAATAATATTTATATTTAGCCTATAAATGAATGAGCATACTTTTTTCCAAAAGTCCATAATATTCAAAATGAAAAGTCTCTCACAAATATAATATTTTTTATTGATAGAAATAACAGTAGTTGGTTGTGTTAATAAAGACATAAAAACACAAACATATGTGCTGTTGTCCCAGTTTAAAAATATAAGTAGACAGTCATGAAATTTGGATTTCACTTCTACAACACAACATCTTCAGACAAAAATCGCTTTAAAAAAAGTCAGTTTTGAACCTCAGCTCTCTCCACAGTGCCTCTGTGGTACGAGCACAACAGCTCGGGGGCGAGCTTTTTGTGAACGCGCGCTCCCTTCGCCCTTCGGGCCATTTCGGACGGGGGCGGGGCCAGGGGAGGCACATCTCGACGAGGAAACAGAGCTCGATACAACACCGGAAACAGCTGTGTTTCCGGTTCAAGACGCGCCAAAATACAAAATAAGACGGAGTTTGACAAGTTTTCACCGAGAGAGAAATAACTGAATAAACTACAGACATTAGCACAACGGCAACGTAAACGACTGGACTGTTTGAGTTATGAACCGCAGCTGATGGTGAGTCATTTCCAACTTTTTAAAAACACTGCGGCAGCTGAGGTCAATGTTATGCTAGTTAGCTACGTCAACGTTAGTGCTACGGTCTGAATTAGCTCGAGTGAATTAACGTGGTTCATTAGGATGTAACGTTACCTGCTCAACCATAAGCTACTCTACAGTCTGCAGTGGTGGAAGAAGTATTCAAGTCATTGTATCCATCAGGTTGTTTCATAATATGTAATATTATAACTCTGACATGAGCCTTTCTAATGGGTGCTTTTCATTTTAATCTCAATACCAATGTAATTCTTCTCACAGGACTTTTACTTGTAATTAGTGTTTTTTTTGTAATTGTGCATTTATACTTTATACTTTTGAATACTTCTTCTAGCACTGACTAACAAAATAGCAATACATATATTTACTTTACTACTGCGTTTACTTTTAAGGTAAATGTTAAGAAGTATTAGCAGCAAAATGTACTGAAATATCAAAGTAAAAGTAGTAATTTGTGAGTTTGGCTCCTTTCAGAGTCTTTTGTTTGTATTATTATTAGTGATGTAAACGACACTTTGATCTTGGAGCTGATGTATTCTATATTAAGTATATATCTGTAAGAATCTATTATGTTTAATAATCATTTTACATCATGTTTTGTATAATGAACATGCACTCTGTTTACATTTATATACTGTGTTTTTGACACACATTCAGTCGCCAGTTTTTAAGGTACACCAAGTTTAAACTAATGCACAACAGTCCTATTATTTTGTCTGCCCTATTCATACCATTGAAGGTAGGCTAAATAGCACAAACACCTCCATGTATAATCCACATTTAGCAAGACACTAAATTTGTACCATCTCCAGGATGCTGCACTGTAGCTGACCTTTGACCTCACTCTGCAGGTGGATAAATGATGAACCAGCAGCCCTGTGGGTGCAATAAAGAGTCATATATTAGTGATTAATAAGCACTTGAGGATGAGGAAGTGGGGAGACCGACTGAAGAAGGTTGAGCAGCTCGCTCAGTCCTTCCAGCTGAATCCTCTGGCATCACGCTACAAACCTCGACTGTGGCCATGCCAGCCGTCCTCCGTGTGGAAGCTCTTCCCTCGTCAAAGTATGGCGATCAGCTTCGCTCAGAGCTGCAAAGAGGTAACATGAGAATTTGCTGATACAGGACTATCTCATTTTCCATCCTGTGTGTGAAGGGAGATCGCTGACACTTGTGCCTTCATTTCCTAGACTGTCCATGTTTTTGCACTTGAAAAAGAAAACACACCCCTGGGTCAAAGGATCTACCTGGTTACCAGTTACAGTGAGCTGTGGCATTACTACAAGTAAATATCAGTTCACAGGGTTCATACAAAGTATTGAAAGTTTGGAAAAATGCTAAATCTTAACAGTAAATGTTGGAAATATATTTGAATTTGAATATACTCCTTGAAAAATGCTTGATTTTTAACATAATCACTGACATAAACCAAAAATCGTTTAATATTTCGATGAATTGAACAATTGCGTCATTATATGCATTAGTTATCACCTGGCGTTGAAATGAACAGCTGCTAAAATAAACAATATTAGTGACAATAGACATTGATTGCAGTGGGTATGAAGGAATTCTGCAAACTTTATTTTTCGCAATTGCATATATAATAATAATTAGATGTGATAGTAAGGCATTGAGAGTATGAACATTTGAAAGTGCTTCAAAATTTCAAAATAAAGTATTTAAAAATAAGGAGCATCTTATATTGTGTGTTTGGAAAAAATACAATGATATGCACTGATTGTGATTTGTCTCTTGATGTTTTTCCAGGACTTACCCACAGTCGTTGATGCACTGCTATGAGGTGATACCAGAGGACACTGTTTGCAAGCTCTACTTTGATTTGGAGTTTCACAAGCCCTCAAACAAAGATGCTGATGGGAAAGCTATGGTGTCTTCACTTATCCAGGTAGGGCACTTCTTGTATCTGCATAGTTTATCTTCCTACATTCTGTTCAAACATATTTTTATGGAGCAGCTTGCTTCACATATAGATAATGCTTCAGAGATTGTTCAGTTGAACAATTACAAAGCCAAAGAATGTGTTATAAAAGTATCTACGTGACATTAGGGATGTCCCTAACAACACATTTCCATGACATTTAAATTGAAACTCAGAAAACAGTCAGAATTGAGCACAATGCGATCTAAAGCGTTAAACATTGTCTTCAAAACAAACATCTTAGATGCAACAATTAAAAAGAGATGTTAACATAAGAAGTGGATTTTTAAAAACACAACATTTGACTTGGAAGACATGACATTTCAGTGCAAATTATGTCAAGATGTGATTCAAATGTTTACAATAATAATAGCTCAAATGTCAGTCAAGGAAAAAGAAATCCTTCCGTTTCCTTTTTATCCTCATCTATCACTCTTTTAATTTCAAGCTGTACGGCACTGCTTTACTTCAGGGTTGCCAAATTCTGTCAATTGAGAGAGCTCTTTCTTTTAGCCATATTGCATTTTCTATGAACGTAGGTTATTAATTAAATCCTTTGCCAGATTTTAATGGTTGGGTCAAAAATGCTAAAATATGAAAAACTTATGGCTTAAAATGCTTTTGCTGGCTGTAATTATTCATATATAGGAGGAACATCTGGATACATTGCGTATTTTATCTTGTTACTTTCTTTCAACATAGATGTATTATCCTTACCTGTCTGTGTTCTGTGTGTTGACAGTATGTTTGTGACAAGCTGATGGAAGTTTATGGGATTAAATGCTCCTCAAACAACATCCTCAACCTTGACTCCAGCACAGAAGTGAAATTCAGTCGACATCTCATCTTCAATCTCCAGAATGCAGCTTTCAAAGACAACATACATGTGGGTATGTTCCATGTTGTGAAAAGTCAACAAAACCTTTTCCATATGTACCTTCAGTTCATATACTCTCCTTTTTTAATTTAGGTAGGTTTATCCATGCAATCCTTCAACCAGTCCTGAGCACACCCAAAAGTGGAAGTTGCCTGAATGATAAGATGAATTCGGTGGCAGAAAACAGAGAAACACGGTTTGTTTTTCAGACCTTCTGAAAAAAGATGTTTTGTATCTCTGTTATCATCACTTTGTATACATTTTCTCAATTATGTGTTGACAGCAGGACACATGCTGATTCTGGGGAGAAGCCATCAAAGGCAGGTGAGACGGCTGAGAGTCCACAGGCCAAGAGACGCAAGCAGGGAGAGAGAGACCTCAGGTTCCTCCAGGTGAAAAACAAGGACGGCCAGGACTGCCTTTTTGTTGATCTTGGTAAGAGAAACCACAAGTTTGTCATATTTTACCCTTATATCCAGAGCTGATGATTATTCTTAAGATTAATCAATTAAGTCAAACAATTGTGAAAAATGCTCATCACATTTCCCGGAGTCCAAAGTGACCTTGCTAGTATGTACCTATGGATATGTAATTGTTGTTATAATTTACAAAAACAGGTGTTTACACCAAGAACAGAAATTTCCGCCTTTACAAGTCATCAAAAGCTGGAAAGAATGCTGCATTCACGGTGGCAGACGACAACAGGTTTATTACCAAACATGAGAAGGGAATTTCTCCGGAGGAAAGTGTTTTCTTGGCTTCCTTGATCTGTAATCTGAGGTACATTGAGCAGCTTTATTTCACTTTTCTGTGTGCTGAAATTGTGCCTTTCATCAAACCACAGCATTAGAGTTTATTTATGTGTATCATTAGTTTCACAGGTCAGAAGATTCTAACGTGGGACGTCCCAGGAGCAAAGGAAGCCAAAACCTTGAGGCCTCATTGCGAGCAGGAATCAGCCAAAGATCCAGGTAACACTGAACTGACACTGAGACTTCTTTTATATTGTGGATAGACGTGCACATATAGTGCATTAAATAATCACTTGATTTATCAATAACTTTTCCAGCATAAAAAGTTTTAATTTTTGTAACTTTTTTCCATCTCAGACTTACTCTCTGGCTGCCAGTCGTCCCCTCATCTCGAAGTGGACAACTTTGTATTAACTGTGGTTAAAAAGGATGGAATACATGGAGGTAAGTGTTGGGGCTGATTCAGGATATGCTTTTGCAAAAAGATTTGTCACTTTCAAATAGATCTGCAATGATTAATTGATTAGTCAATTGAAAGAAAACTAATCGTCAGCTATGTTGATAATCGATTTCAGTCATTTCCTGATTCCAGCTTCTTAAATGTTCTTTTATTCATCATTTATAATAGTAAAGTCTAGTAGAGTCTAGTGTGTTGGTTGGACGAAAGAAGCAATTTGAATACGTCACTTTTTATAGATCAAACGATTAATCTTGAAAATAATTCGCAGATTTATCAATAATAGAAATGATCATTATTTGCAGCCCTACTTTCAAAACACTTGAAAACGGTAAAAAATGCCAAATTCTTAAAGTTCGAGGTCATAGCTTCAGATATCTTGTACATCGTTTGACCAACAGTTAAAAGCCCAAAGATATTAAGTTCATGATAACGACAGCAGAAAACCCTTGTTTTTTTTTAGTGGACAAAATAACTTACATTACCAATAATTAGAGTTTCAGCCCTAAACAACAGACATTCCTGCTTCTTTATAGCAACATACAAGTGCTAGAAATACTGTATACTATGTTTGTAGGCTGGCAAATACAATACAGATATACTGCTGTGGCACTAGACATCCTGTCAGATTGTTGCTATCGAATATCTAGTCACCATCATGATATAGCTTGAACTTGTGTTTTCTTAGTTTTAAAAGCTGCTTTAAAGTTAAATAACAGAAATGTCAGTCATATTTGAATTAGACTTAGTTGTCTAAGTGCAGTCCTGCAATAATTCCAACATTAATGGAGGTTATAATGTTCAGTTTTTGCTATTTTAGAGAGAAACTGACTCAACTGCTTGATCATTTTGGAGAATGTAGTTTGTGGTGCTGTTGTGTTATACTGAGATGTTTCTATTATTTTGTCCATCCCATTTATATCAATGAGGTTAAGGTAAATAACAACACCTTTTTGTATAATGCAGTACAGCTTAAGAGCACCACAAACTACATCCTCCATTCAGTTTGATCGACACCTCTCTGAAACAGTTTCAACAGTTTAACATTAAAACTTTCATGAATGTAGGAGTCATTGCAGGACTTGTTGAGTTAAACTGCATTAGTTTTACCCATCTGTATCTAATAAACAGGGAACTGAATGTATGTCAAAAAAATGTATAGTATAGTATAATATAGTATAGTATAATATAGTATGCAAAGACTGATTCTACTATGTTTAATCCAACAGGCATCAGACGATGGAACTACTTTGCTGCTGAACAACTGCTTGTGTACGACATCGTAAAATATCGCTGGTGTGAAAACGTGGGAAGGTTTCATAAAAGCAACAACATCATGTATGTATGTTTGGTGTTTTGTTGACAGTCTTGACTTTGTTTGTACACTCTTCTGATTTGGTCTCGTCCTCCTCTGCAGGATTGTTGTGGATCTCAAAGAGGAAGTGTGGTACCAGAAGTGTCACGACCCTGAATGCAAGAACTTCAGGTCCTCAAGTATGTTATGACCTTTAGAACTGATTTCCTTATATACTTACAACTGTAGGACAACTGATCTGTCTGAGATAATCATTTCACATGTTTCCAGGTTACCCACTGCCTCAAGAGATCTGTGTCAGCTACATCATGACACTGGTTTGTTTGCTTGACTTTAACAAGCATCCTTTCTAAATAATTTGCCAGAAAATCCTGTTTGTCTTCTTTTAAAGCTCAAAGTCAGTGTTGCAGTGTTTGATAACGCCTTCTGTTCACGGACAGGATGATGAAGACCAGGCCTACTTAATGGACGATGCTGGCAACATTGAACCCAGCCAGGCACCAAGCCAGGCACCAAACCAGGCCCGGCAGAGTAGTGCGTGTCCACAGGGGTCTGCTGATGTGTGGGGAGACAGCCAGGAAGACCAGGACTATTTAGAGAGCCTGGAGGACTTTGAACAAAACAGCGGAGATATCTCTGATGAGCTTCTGCTCAAATGTATGGCAGACTTTGATTCCCAGTAGACGGTGAGGTTCATCTTATTTTTGCACTGACTGTACAGGCATAAAATACACTTGTATCACTTTACTTTAAGGCTCCAATTTAGCATTTATGAGCAGCATATAACGTGTAATAAATGATTAAATTAAATGATATATTTACTAACACTTTAAATGTCCTTACAGCTGCTTATAACTACGATATACTGTGTTAAAATAGTGCATATAAATGATAAATTAAAGTGTAACATAGTTACGCAAAAATAAGTTTCTAGCCACCAAAACATTTAGAATTCATGGATGCTCTTCTAGGGATCCATTAAAATATGTTTCCAGTTATAAAAGACAAAAACTAAATCCCAAAAGTTTTGAAGAAAATTCTTTATTTGGTACAGTTGACAAATAAGATACTGTACATATAACTCCAGCACAATACTGCACCTTTGTCCTTCTCATACCATAAAAGTCTTTAAAAACTTGAAAGAAAAAGAATATGGCTTGAACAGTCAAGGAGGCCTCGACATGATTAGATGTGTTTAAAGATTATAATTCAGTCAAAACGTGAATTCACAACCCAACTTTGTGTCGAACATCTGAAATGCTGCTCCGGTGGTTTCATGGACCATCAGTGAAAAGTTAAAGTGAAATGTGGACATGGCGTGGAATTGATTTAAAAAAACAAAACAAAAATAAACCATTACCTGGTGCAGCTTTATCCCACAACCTGTGGCACTAAAATTTGAAAATCTAAAAAGAGGAACTCCGTGTACAATATAATAAAATTCACTAACATCCATGCAGTGTTAAAGAAACAAAAACAAAAAGGCACAAAAAGTCTGTCAAGCAACAAGATTCCCGATAGGCTATCAACCAAATTGTGCACTAAAACCGCTTTATCCGTCCTTTAGCCTACTGAATTGAGAAACATGGGAATGCACTACAAAGTATCAGACACGATACTCTGCATACAAATAGACTTTTCAGCAGATACACTATTTACAGCTTCAATGATTACATTAAATATCAACTTAAATAGATAGCCCAAACATTAAATAGTCTGGTATATAAATACTCAATATCTGTCACAATTGTAAAAGCATGATTAGGATTTTTCCTGCAGCTCCCAACAATAAAAAACTAGCAGAAATATTTTCAGAAGCTGGACCTTTCTGACCATGAAGTAGTCAGGCTTAAAGGCAGTTAAGGCATAGGCAAGTGACATTTCTCCTCAGTAACACAATGAAGTTTTCTGCAATACTCTGAACTGATTAGCCGATGATAGCTGGGAATATTTAGTTGTACAGTTTCTAGATGAAGCAAAGACAATACACACTTAAAACAGAGACAGCAATCCCCACAGGATAGTGAAGATCATCACTGGTAGAAAAATGGAGGGAATTCATCCTCAATAAACTATTTGGTTCTGGCTGTGTACTCTACATGATTGTCACTTTCCCTACAGTCCATCTCAATCCCAGTTTAGATCTTAATTTTGGCATAGAGTTCATCAATTTGCTCTCTGAAGCGGTTCCGAAGCTCAGTCCTCTTGGCCTTCAGGGTGGGTGTCAGCAGGCCATTCTGGACAGAAAACATCTCAGGATGTAATGTGATATCTCTCACCTGCAGAGAAAAAAATCAAAAGATGAATGAGTAACAAATAGTGAAAATAAATGTTTGAGTCTGGCTGCAACTACCTATTATTTGGATGATAAAGAATCCAAAAATAGTGAAAATTGCAAAGCCCAAGGTGATGTCTTCACACTGGAATTTTGTCCAGCAAGCAGCAATGATTAAATTAAATTAGTTGATCGTAAGACAATTAGTTGCCAACTATAACAAATTGGTTGTTAATAATTGTAATTTTTCAAGCAAAAATGCAAAACATTTGCTGGTTCCAGCTTCTAAAATGCAGGGAATTGCTGCTTTTGAGCAAATGAAGAGTCTTTGGGTTTTGGACTGTTGGTTAGACAAAGGAAACAATTTGAAGACATCACTTTGGGGTCCAGAAAATTATGATGAGCATTTTTTTAAATCTTTGGACATTTTATAGACTCAGTGATTAAACATGAAAATAATTGTCAGTTGCAGCCTCAAAAAAAAAAAAGCAAGATATTCTTACTATTTATAAGATGTGGCATGAAAAATGCCTTTAAAAAAAATAATTGATTCTTGAAATAGTTGAAGCGACTAATCATTTCAGCTCTAATTTGGTGAGAAGTAAATACTTAGTCCTGAATCAAATATGTTGTATTTAAAGAGGTTTATGTTGCCAGATCAAATCCAGCAACATGAGAAAAGCAGATCAAACAATCACCTGCTCAAAAGACTTGAGTCCTGCTTCCTTGCCAAGCCTCAGGATGTCCTCCAGGATGGCAGTCTTCACATCCTAAAAACAGTCAGAAGAATGTTAGCATGCATGGCATGTGAGGCTGCGTGTTTGGGCTGCTGATAGAAAAAAAATCTCACCTTGTTTTTGCACAGTTCAGAGTACGATCCGTCAATCCCTTTTTTCTTGATCCAAATAGGTAAAAAGTCTGGATCAGGTACCACAATCCCCACCAGGCATGCCTGAAAAATACAACATAGATACCAGGAAGATCAGTGCCACACAACAATTCACAATTCAAACTCGAAACAGCATTGTTGCTATAGCAGTCTCATATTAATTACTCACCTGTAAGCTGTCACCGTGAACAAATATCTGGGCCACTGGATCACTGAGATTATAGACATTTTCTATTTTCTCGGGGGCGATGTATTCTCCTTGTGCCAGCTTGAAAATGTGCTTTTTTCTGTCAGTGATCTTCAGGGTGCCGTTCTGCAATAAACCAGGAGAGAAACACCTTGAAATTAAGAGACGATTCTATTCCACTAGATAGATTTACCCACAATGTCAATTAAAGATCAATAGTGCCCTTCAGCCTGTTCTGCTTACAGGAAGCCATTTTCCAACGTCTCCTGTGTGCAGCCATCCATCCTGGTCGATTGCTTCTGCTGTTTTCTCAGGATCTTTCAGGTATCCCTGGAATACATTTGGTCCTTTGACACACACCTAGGAGGAGAGATGATAAGAGATAAAAAAAAATTAAAAAACAGACTGAATTATCTCAATCTACTATTTGGATTTCTTTGAAATTCAGACATCTGTTTGGTTATTACCCGACCTTTCCTCTAGTACCCACCAGCTCAAACAGCTGGGAAATATTCTCAAAACTAAGAATTGAACATGGTAAATATTGATTAATCTGTCTATTATTTTCTAGTCATTTGTCTATAAATTGTAAAAGTGCAGCTTTTGCACACCTTAAGATCGACAGGTGCGTAGGAGAAGACCGACGGCCAACAAAATCAAGAAAAAGACTCCCGCACACTGTCCACAACAACGTTTTGGTACTGTCGGTAACATCAGGTTATCTTGGATTTTTTGATTCCATAAATTGTAAGAAAATGGTGAAAAATGCCGATTAGTGTTTTGTCCTCAAATGTCTTTGTTTTATAAACAACCCAAAGAAATGTTGTCTACTGTAATAGGAGTAAAGAAACCAGAAAATCTTCACATTTAAGAAGCTGGAATCAGAATTTTGACTTATTTTTCTTAAATCGATGAATCGATAGTAATACTTGGCAATTAATTTAATAGCAAGCTACTAATTGATTAATTGTTGACATGGAGCCGGTTTAGAAAAAGCTACTCCGGCTGTGTTCATTGTAATGAAGGAATACCCTACAGTACGTCAGCCTAAATACAACAGTGTTGCTCTTTTTGTGTGTTTTACTAGTTCTTGGTATGCTGTTGAGGCATGTGATTTATCAGGCTTTGGCTGTACAGACTATTCTTGTAAGTAGGATCAAGTCACAGTTGTTTTAGAGTCTTCAGTAATGTTTTTGTTTATAATAATATTAATAATAAATTAAATGTATATGTGCTTAAATCTCCTGTTTCTGAAAACACAAATAAATACATTTTCCCATCCACTGTATGTGTCTGATTGTTACTGAAGCATCTCCTCACCTCTCCCTCTCCATTGGCAGCCAGGTAGTTCATTTCTGCCACATCCACCAGTTTGACAGCATTGCAGGGCAGAGGAGGCCCGACGTGACCTGGAGACACAAAATAGTCAAAGATCAGTCTCATGATTTCAAGAAATAATCAAGAACATTTTTAAATACAGGAGGTAGTACATCAGAATGATCAAGGGCAACAGTTAGTGGATGTATGTAGCTTTTACCTGCTGACCAGTCCCCGGGCATTGACATGGTGCATCCAGCTGTACATTCAGTCTGACCATAGCCTTCATAAAACTGGAGCAGAGCATGTTTTTTTAGTGTCAGTCACGAAATTAAAACAATCCCAGTCATTGATAAGTTACATTAAAGTGTGGATGTGGCTCACCTGACAGCCCAGTGCAGCTCGTAGGAACGTCAAGATGGTTGGAGACACCGGAGCTGCTCCTGTAATCATGAGTCGGACACGACCGCCCAGACTCGCCTGCAGAATGTGAAACAAACAGGAAGACACACGATGTCAAACTGAAACACTGGCCATTGTTTCTTATACATAATAAAACGCTAATCATAATTATTAAAATTACCGTCAGGAACTTGGCACATGTGATTGGTGTTTATCTGACCTATAATAACAGGAAAAGTACTGTGCCTTAAACATATGTATGAATATAGAATCTAAAAGTATAAAAATAGGTAGTTATCATTCTGCGTATGTTTAAATTAGATTAGATCAGCCTTTATTGTCTGCCTTAGGAGAAATCTGTCTTGGGCATTCAACAGAAGACAGTCAACATGGTATCCTATGTAGATCAATAAAGAGAAAATACACTACAGCAAATGTTCCACCAGAACATAAATATTAAGCAAGCGGAAAAAGTGCGTTCAAGTCGTAGAGTTGATCAGAAACACGATGCCTTTCCAGAGCATGTCGTGTTTACCTGTACTTTCTTGAAGATGAGTTTGTCCCACATGCTGTCTTTTCTGACCACGCCACTCTTAAGCTCTGCCTCCTTCCTCCTGAATGCAAAATCGAGCAGCCATCTCTTCAGCGGCGTATTGGCTTGACTAAATACCTGTGGAGAATTTAAACAAGCTCATTTTAAGAGCCTCTAGCACTGGTCTGCTGCAGAGAATCACCACATTTTATAGTAAACGAGGCAGCAGACCAGGGAAATGGAACTTGAACGGAGTAAAAGAACAAATCATGTAACAAGAAAATAGTGAATAAGATGGGACATAAACATTTGATAAACTAGATAAATACTTTGTCTGACCTTATCAAACATGCGGTTGAGGAGGCGTGGGACCACAGGGAAGACTGTCGGCTGCAGCGCTTTCAAATCATCCATCAAAAGTCGAATGTCCCCTTGAAAATAGCCAATTCGAGCCCCATGGATGAGGATGACACCCTGATGGAAAGATAAATCAGTGCGACATTGTGTTCACCAGAGGGCAGTGTTACTTCTGAAGATTTCACTACATATCCACACATCCAATGTTTTTTCACTGAAGCCCATTGCTGTATTTTGTCAAGTTCAGAAGCTGTTACAAGTCGTGCTACTTAAAAGTCAAAGGTTACGTGGACATTTATGAATTTAAATTCATCAAAACAGCTGAGAAGCACCAACACATGCATAGCATTTTTGGTATCACTTCATATCACCACACAGAGTCTTATACTCTTTAAAGCTGCAGAGGGCTGGATATCATTTGATTCACATTTTAGCATCAATACTGCAACATTACTATATTTGTATGCTCTACTTTTGAGTATAAAAAATGTCATTAACTTAATTTAAAAAATTTAAACCAAACTTCTCAAAAGGTACCAGTATTTTGTCTTAACAAAAAGCAGCTGTACAAGTATTGCAATATAAAATAGAGTTGAGACATAAAATAAAAATATATCCTTGAAAGACAAAGTGAACAATATTATGAATCTGGCCAAAAACAAACTTTTAGTAGAGTTTTAGATACTCGATTCTACGGATACATTTCGGTTGGTAATCAGAAAAAGTATTTGACACACAGCCCAACAGCTGAAGAAGCTAAAGTTAAAAGGAAATCACGAAAACATGCCACTAAGCCTAACAGAGCACAGGTGCCATCAATAGTCCAAAACCTCTGACACGATTTTTCTTTATACTTCCATTTATAAAGTTACTTATTATAAGACAGTTGCCGTGTTGCTTAAATAAGAACCTAAGACTCAAAACTACAATTTAAATAAATCAATAAGACTTCACTTATAATTATTATTATGCATTACTCCTAATAGTAAACAAGTCCAACACATACCTGTACAACCCTCTCAAACATGTGAGCTAGGGGGAGATAGGATACATGAATGTCATGGAGGCCCAGCATGCAGTGTACCTGCGGGACACACACACAAAAAAACACATGCACGAATGCAGGTCAAGCATTGGCGTACTGTACCTCCACCACCCTCTCAAACATGTGGGCCAAAGGGAGGAAGGAGATGAGCACATCTTTACTGGTGGGTTTCAGTACGCCCTGGACGACAATATACACAAGGGTGGGAGGAGGAGGAGGAAGATGGAGTGAAGATGGGAGGAAGACAGGAGTAACAGAACAAGACGGACAGGAAAATATAAAGAGGATCGACCTGTTCAGACAGAGATTCAGATTTTTCAAGGTGTCAAAAAAAGGTGAAAAAAATAAGTAAAACAAAAAAATCTAAATTTGATGTATACATTTTTGCCTATTTAATCCACTAATCCTACTAAAAATCACTTTTAGTTTAACTGATAAAGACCTGGGACATCAGACCGGTCTCCTAACTGTACCCATCATCAGAAGTAAATCAGGTGAAGGTGCGTTCAGTTATTATGGGCCCACTCTCTGAACAAACTGCCTGATGATAGAAGGTATAATACAAGTGTGCTGTCTTTTAAAAGCAAGCTGAAGACCTACCTGTTCTTTCAAGATCATGGCTCGCTAGTGCCTTCATCTCTTTGTCTATCTGTCTGTCTCTGGGGATGTGTGGGTGGGTATGTTCATGTTGGTGGTTGGGCAGGGGATGAATAATTTGTATGAAACTTTTCCTTTCTATGTACTCTTGTTCTGTTTTACTTTGTTGAATCAATGTTTCACACACAAGACAAATGAGCATTGTATGAAATGTGCTGTACAATTAGATGTGACCTGACAGATAATACCAGAAAACATTGCATGTGCTTCTTTACTGCAGAGTACTGTCCTTTACTACCTTCCTCATCTTTGAGTTCTAGTGTCTTTTTCAGAAGAGATTAACTGTAAAATAACACAGATTAAATTACATTTTTAAACAGGAAAAAAAAAATATGGAGATGGGAGTGCTTGTTTGGCATCTGTAGTCTTCTTACATGGTACCAAAAGCCTCCCCCAACAAGATAGGGGAGTTTATATGTTGCCTGAGAGGCAGCGCACAGGGGAAAAAAGTCTGAGACTCACTTTCTGATAATCTCCAAAGCACTGTTTCAGCGCTGGAGATAGAGGGGAATTTATTTATTTATTTATTTATTTTTTTGCATGTCTTTAAATCACAATCACAATCACAATCATCTTGGGTGTTGCTTAACCCAGGATGCAGCGACGGTGCCCCTGCAAAATAGTGTAATAGGGGAAAATTTGTTTGTGCATGGAGAGGTGAGCCCTGGCATTAAAATGTCTGAATCCCTGCAAAAGAAAAAGGTAAAAGCTCCTAGCTTGTTAATGTTTGTACCGTTTGCGAATAGGTTAGTGTTGGAATAACTTGCTATTTTTAGTGTGTAGTTTGCTAGCTTGGAGGAGGTTGTTTTTGTTTCATGTTGCGATGGGGAGAATGATAACAGTGCACACACAGATAGGCGCCCAATGACAGGCAGACTATTATCTGATGGTTGAAAGGCTTATTGCTGTGAGTGCACGGTAATAAAGATGAATCAGGTGACAAAAATCAACCTTTTTTATCATCCCTCCTATGTATATCAGCAGCAGGACAGTCAGAGGACTCAGTTTAGAGAGAAATTAATGAGTAAATCAAAGAAGAAGCCACCTTAAAAACAAGAGGACCAGAATCAAACACACATTATAAAACAATGTCATTAATCTCAAGATTCAATGCTTCAGTTTTACATCTTCCAGTTCTAGCTGGTGTGTTTGTTTACCTCTGTCATTCTGATGAAAGCTGCAGTGTTGGAGATTACATTTCCGTGAGTTAGAATTGCACCTTTCGGGTTTCCTGAAAGCAAAAAGATTATCATGATTATACATAAAGTAAAAAACAAAAAAAACATTTCCAAAAGGTTGAGACAACTTTAACGAGTTGTGTGATTACCTGTGGTTCCAGATGTGAAGCAGATAATGGCGAGGTCCTCTGGTTTAGGAGGCTGTAATCAGATCACAGATCTAACACTAATGCACAAGAAGCCTGAATTGCTGTTGCATTAGAAATGTGCAAAATGTTTTGTTTAACTTCAGCGCAAAACCTAATTTTCCTCCTGTTGATGACATATGAGTTATCGTAGAAGAAAAGATGATTCTCCTTGTTGGTAAGAATTGAAAGCTTTTTCTCACATAGTCAACAGGTCAAGTGTTCCCATTCTGTTCCTACTCACCACTGGTTTCTGGTAGTTGGCTTTCCCCAAGGCCTGAAAGACAACAAAACGTGCGGTGAGATATAGTGTGTCTGCAGGAAGTGCTGATAATAATCATGCTTTAAACACACAGCCCCTCTGGGCCCAATTTCCATTTAGTTGTACGACTGAAATTCAGTGTGACTGGAACAGCAGCAGGAGGCACAGCTAATTTTCATCAACATCTGCTGATGGTTGAAAATGTGCTCAGCGGATACATTTAAAAAGATTAAAATGTGGTAGAAATGAGAAAAAAAAACATTTGGAACACCTGACATTAACAAGAGATCAGAAGATGTGGGTGTTATTCTCACCTCAAACTCCTTCAAACTCAAAATGTCAATGCCACACTCCTGTCCTCGGGTCACCAGGTCGGTGTCAAACGCCTCCATGAGCAAAATCGTCTTTATCGTTCGCCCTTTTCCGCTCGCACAGTCTAGAATCATCCGGGCCTTTTCGGGTACGTCGCAGATCACAGTTGAGATGGCAGCTGGAAAAACAAACGGCACCAAATTAATTAACCGCTTACGTTTGTATCAGTATCAGTGTCCTTGATCTGGAGTGTTGCGACAGCCCTGCAGGTGGGCGTGCGGTGCCCTTTCGTGTACCTTTGTCGATGATGTAGCCGATGGCCTCTGTGCCGAGTGTGTCGTACAAAGGAACCGCCACCATGGAGTATGTGTAACAGGCCAGCTCTGATATGGTCCACTGAGAGAGAAAACAGACCAACATCACTCAGGAAAAATGTATTTGAGGTCAATGACTTACCAAGACTGCCAAAATCAAGTCAGGCCTTTTAACTGTACAACTGATTATTGTTTTATCATTTTACCTCTGATAGAAATGCTAACAATATCGCTCTAGTGCAACAAACATGTATATACAATGACATATTTTTTGCAAAGTGCTAAGAATACCTCTATTATTCTCCGACAAGGTCCACTTACTAATAAACTTTCAAGATACCTTCAAGTACAGTAAACAACAATAATCTTAATCTGTCCACCTTATTCCTTGGCCCCATAATACCTTGCCCAAATTATGGGAGCGACCTCCAGCAAAGACCGTCACTTAACTAAACCTAGTGAGTAGGGAGTACTGAATGAGTGAACAAGGTAGTGAGTTAAGATACAGCTGTAGTCTATCCTTTTTTGAATCCAGTTTTCTTTCAACTCTACTAATTGATGTTTACACTACCTTCGTTCTTACTCTTCATCTTTTTCTGTTTCATAATCGCTACTATTAAGTTTGTCGTACAAAATGTTTTCACAATATCACAACTGCTTCTGCAGTTACGTAAACTGTTTATTGGTGGATTTATTGGAACTTTTTTACAAATAATAGTTTAAGTTAGCTGTTTTAATCTACGGAGAAAGCAGGAAGAGAGGGATGAGAGACAGTGGCTGTTTCTGAAATGATATTTATCTGCTTCACTTATCAGGAATTCTGTATTGAGAGCTTTATAGTAGAGTGGCACCTGATTATCACACTGAATTCATTTGATTATCTGTTTGGGCTCACTGAAATTTGGGTGGTAATCCAGCGGTGTAGAACCAGGCTTGTGTAGTGCATCAAATTGCGTCGAAACTTGGACACTACTCAGATCATTTCTCTCATCCAGCAGTCATCTAAATCATCTAGATCACAGGCCTACACTAAATCATCGTCTAAATGTACTTTTTTTCCTATCTTTAAAATGCACTTAACTACATAGTGAAGAGTGAATGATTCCTGACCATCTTTGCTTAACAAAATTGTGCAACATAAGACATTGCTGTACCTCTGGTCTGTTCTGGGAAAAAATGCCGATGAACTTGTCTCCTGTATGAGAGTGTCCTTTGTGAAGGAGAGCAGAACCGATGTGCTCCGCTCTGTCTAACACCTGTGGGAAAAAAAAATTGAATTAAGTTTTGTAGCTGTGCGATGTGGACATGTAGAACATTAGATTTCCATGTCTGCGATCTCACCTCGTTATAAGACTGCCACTCGTACGGCTGGTTTGGTTTCCTCGATCCGAGACAAGGTCCATCACCTGCGACAAAAAATAAAGCTCGCTTTTATTACATTCACTTGAAGGATTGTCATGTTAAATCTTCAGGGAGTGTTTGATTATCTGATACAAGAACAAACACTCACTTGATACTCTGAGCCCTCGTTGGAACACCTCATACATTGTGCGCGCATCGTTGTAGTAGTGTGTGAGTGGCTCGTTGCTGTCGTTCAGCACTGACCTCCTCGCACGTTCTCCACCCTAGCGGGGGGAAAATCAAAATGAAGGAGTTATGAGTAGTACGGTCAGATCCTGTGAGAGGATGGAGAACACGGATGTACTTTGTGGCATGTTACTCATGATAAAAGCGTTCCCTCTGTGATATTTTGATACACACATGGATCTTGTATCGCACACACAAAGCAGCATTTGTAGTTTCAGCTGAAATGTGTCTTATGACACAGAAAATGTTACGGCAGATAACTTTAAATCAAGGCTTTCTTGTGATTTATATTATGTAACATGCAACTTTGGCATTTTGTGGGCAAAAACATCCGAGTAAGAGAGAGAGTAAGAACTTCATCACCAAATTTGTGAATTACTTCTCTATGGATTCTGTATCTAAATCAACGTTGCCTGATAAAATATGGAGGGCTGTACTTTCCTGTATTCACAGTTGTTCGATAAACAGCAGACAGGTTCAACTTTTTCATTACTCTCAGGTCATGTTATAAAAGTTTTATCCCTCTGTGATAAATGTAAATCAAATGATGGTGCATTCAGGCGTTTATTCTGGAACTGTCCACTAATTTATCCATTCTGGTCAAGATTTTTTTTTTGGACTCCCCTCCTGACAGACACTTGGCTCTCTCTGGATGCTCAGAGGACTCTTTTAATTCTGCCCTCACACATTCAAACGGCTGTACTGAAGCACATGGTAAGAGCAAAAAAAACGATTTCATGAAAGACTGGAGGACACAAACTCTGATGTTCAAATCATTTATAATGTCAGCATAAATAGGAAGATTTTTGGGGTCCCTTTTACGAAAACTGGGCTCAATTTGACCGCATTTGTATTAATATATTGCTTTGTTTTTTTCTTTCCCCGTTTTCTCACCACTTTTCTTGATGGGTTGCACTTAACAACCACATGGGGATGGTTAAGATGAACCTCTCAGTTACTTGTATCCCTTCTCCTGGGTGTGTGGGTGTGTGTGTTTAAGTTGGGTTTAAGGTGATTTATATGAAGCGATCAATAATATGTCAATAAAATAACATTCAGAATTACATTGAGGCTCTTCATTTGAAAAATAATTGTCAAGTATCAGCCTTTGCAGAGTACACATTGAAGTTTCATGTGTACTGACATTATCATAATGAGAGATATTTGCATCTTTGGGTCACATACACAGTTTACCTTCATACATCATGACTACCCTATCAGGAATAACACATCTCTGCTGGACCTCAGATTGTTGCTTAACACAGTCACTGAGTCAGACTGTCCCACTGGGTTCTTCTTGAGTGTCTAAAAATATTTCATAGAAACAATATGTTGGGAATAAGGTTCCTCTTTTTAAAACGGCACTCTTTATGAGAAGTTATTGAGATGCAACCAATTGTTAATACAGTATGTATGAATGCTTTTTGCTTTTGGGGATTTTTCACAAACAATTCTTATTAATGTCTTAAAAACTAGCTTTGGTAAATAATTCATTCAGTCTTCATTAATTCAACTCATTAACCATAAATAAAATCATCAATGACAACGAATAAACCCATATAAAGGGTACTGAAATGATTAAACTGATTGCTTTACCAGCCCAGCCAACTTTAACCCGACTGAGATGAACTTTTAGCACTTTTAATATGACAAAGACTGAGGATGTTTCAGAACTCCCTGGAGAGCATCCCATTAGCATTCCTGCTGAATGAGGTCTGCTGTCCAGCTTTCGTTTTGCACTCCAGTAGTTGCATCATGCTTCAGTTATTCCTCCAACAAACTGCTACAGTTCCAAGACAGATATGTAATCTTTTCTTCCCCATTTCATGAATGAATTTAAAACATTTCATATTACCATGGTTAAGAAAAAGAAAGATATCACATACTGGTATTTCCACTGACTGCAGACCGAGGTCACAGGGTGCTTTGAGGGCTTTCGGCCGGGAGGCGAACCAGTAGGTGGTGAGTGCTGCGAAGGCGCCCATGCCCATGAGCGCGTTGGTGGGCAGGCTGCGAACGTACTGCCGAAGATCATCCAGCTCGGGCATCCGCAGCTGTCTCAGGACTTCCTGAGCCTGCATGACTGTTCTGCACTGAGCCTGCAGGGAAACACAGACGGAAACATTATTACATTTGGAAACTACTCGTCTTTATTCTGCACTTCTTTTCTTCTTCTTCTGTAATTATTAGTAATTAGTAAATTGCCATTGACAATCAAAAGGAAACTGTCCATAATGCTGTTCCTACAGAGTGGGGTGATACAGCAGGATGTGGTATTCTTTTATGAATGGGTCTCTTGTTTCAGACCATTACACAGCA
Source organism: Pagrus major (assembly GCF_040436345.1). Taxonomy (NCBI): domain Eukaryota; kingdom Metazoa; phylum Chordata; class Actinopteri; order Spariformes; family Sparidae; genus Pagrus; species Pagrus major. The sequence goes on from NC_133215.1 coordinate 15,338,563, forward strand.
ACATGACAGCCCCCCTTAAACGGAAGAGTAAGAACAGTAGTCCCATTCAGAGTGACAGGCAAATTCTGTTTGTCTGTGTCAACATGTTCACAAATACATGCAGTCCTGAATATACTCTATGCAAAACTCTGTTAACCCTTTTTTTTTTTTTTTTACATTAACTCATTGTGAACTTCTATAATCTTTAGATAGCTGCTACGACGGAATAGTCGAGTAGCTGTCAAATATTAAATTCATCACCAACTATTTTGATAATCAATCAGTTTGAGGAAGGGAAGGAAGAAATCAAAATTCTCTGATTTCAGCTTCTTAAATGTGAATATTTTCTGGTTTCTTTACTCCTCTGTGACAGCTTACTGAATATCTTTGGGTTGTGGACAAAACAAGACATTTGAGGACATCATCTTGGGCTTTAGGAAACACTCATTGAGAGTTTTCAACATGTTATAGACCCAACAATGAAATGATTAATTGGGAATATAATCGACAGATTAATTGACAAAGACTCGTTAGCTGCAGCCTTACTATTTTTAAAAATGATTTGAGTCTTAATGGATAGTTTGAAAGTAAAAAGGTACAGACAGGAAACAGGGGGTCCAACAGAGCTGCGGTGACGAGGGGAGTAATCGATAAGCCTTTTGACAGAAAAGTAAATTGATTCATTGTTTATCATTATTATATTAGGTAGAAAATCAAAATATTGTGTGCCCTGTTCAAAAGTCACATTGTTTTGAAGCATTATTTCTTATCCAAGACTTTTTTTCCTTCTGGTCACTGCCAAGCTATTGACATAAAGCACTTTTTTACCCTAATACAGCACTGGTATGTACTTACTTCCGGCACACTGATGTAATATCAACACACCGTATAAAACCAAAATAAAGCTTGAAGGAAAGATCCACAGTGAATCACGCAGTGTTCAGCCCTGTGATTCAGTCATGATCCATCACTTCAGAGCTACTTCAGAGAAGTCTCAAGTCTTTTTACATAATAGAAACAAATCTTACATAATGTCATTAGGCCCTCCCAACCTAAGTTTTAAAGATCCCATCAACATGTCCTTGAATATAAATAGGTCATAAATCACCTCTTAAAATATTTTTATCTTTTCGTCGGCCATCTTTTGTATGTTCAGCTTTTCTTGTTTTACGCTTTCCTTTAGAAACAGTCAATACACTCTAGGCCATTAGATGACTGATATATATAAAGATGATCATTATCCTCGATCGTTTAGAGCACAAATAGAAATACTGGCGGTAATGCGTTGTTTGAAAAAACAAGAAAGTTTGTTCAAGAGAAAACAGCCTTTCATTCAGTGTGTCCTCTGTCCAACAAGATCTTTAAGACACTTCCTTTGAGCTCTCTTTATGTTTAAAATCCATAAAACTAGAAGACGTGATCTGTTTTCAAAGACCAACCTCTAACATAAACTCATACGGTTGAGAAATACGCTGCCGAACGACAAGTGTTGTATACACAAGGAAGATGTGCTCTCCTACTCAACAGCTGTGCACTTGGAAACAAAGACACAGGAAGGAAACATGACTCCACACACATATTCAGATCACAAGCCTCTGTGGAGATATGAGGACACAGACACTACACACTGACTGCACAGAGCGCTACACGCCTCGTCTCTGAAGGAAAGTGAGGCTTTCTGGTCCGGATGATTTAGAAATGACCTCATTGGGAGGAAACCTTCAAAGTCCTGGATATATGCTGGTTCCACTAAAATTTTAATATAACATTCACTGTTCATGTAAAATGCAAATTAGATGAGCCTGTGGTGAGAAAGACCGATTTAAACTCAGCAGCTGATACATCTAACCAGGAATTATCCTTTAATCATTACATCCAAATATAGAAACATATTCATTAATAACTCTCTCTTTTAACAATTCACATTCGTTATCAGACTTGGCGGCTTTATGTACGTCATGTTCAACTTATTTGACCTCTAGATCAGGTGGTAGCAGCCCTGAACGTAAATGAACAAGTGAACAACCGCCGTGGAGGTAACAATTGACTTCTCACCTACATCTATTATTAACACCGAGCCCATGACTCGGCACCTGTGCCAACTGGGACAAAAGTACTGGAAAGCTTCCAAACAAGCCAATATTCTTTAATTGGCACTTAATGACAACTTAAGTAAATTGTTAAATGTGCAGAAAGATCAACTCAGATTCACGATAGTATTCATTTTTATAGTCAAATATCAAAACAAAGACTCCAAAAGATTCATTTAAGCTGTTAAATTGCATCTGCCATCCATGGAAAATGAATAAAAATAATTAAATATTGAACATTAACCTTCACAAATGCTCCACTAAGTCTTACACGTGTTACTATCAGCCACAACTATTAAACACAAGCAATCATCACACCACTTGTATGTCAGCAACCGGACACACTTAAACACAGCAAAAAGAAATTCAGCACTGACTGACATAATAAGGCACAACAATAAATATCTCTATACTCACAGTCCCACAGTTTGTGTATGAAGAAAGGTAGAGACTGTACTGTGTCCAGAGACGGGGAGAGTTGTAGTTATTTGGAAGGCCCTGTGCTGCTGCAGCTATTAGAAGGACTCACACTGACCTCTAATAGACCTCTGAGGTTCTCACAACTATGAATAGCAGAAACACGCCCCTTTCAAACAGAAACACAGACGCGTGAGGCACGGCTGGCCACTCACTGGAGGGCAATACAAGTAACAGTACAGTAGATGTGTCTGAAAATCAACCTGAGATTTTGGTTGTTGTTTATTCGTATATAAATATACGAATACACAACAACCTGTAAATATGTAAATATACACTGTAAAATCTGACATGGTGATCTTTAAAAAAAATCGAGTAAACCGATTACCTCAAAATTACCAAGTAAAGTAGACTATTACATTTAAATTGTAACAACCTAAAATTATTAGTTTACTTTAATTGGTCTTCTTGAGGTTATGGGTTTACTTGGTTTACTCTAGTGTTGTCACACTACTGGAATTTCTAACTTATCTTCAATTCCTTGAAAAAAATGTATATTCAACACCATTTTCAACACCACGCAGGAAAATTAAGAGCATAAATTTTAGATTAAAAAACAAGGCTTTAAAATTCAGAATCAATATGTAATCAATATTATGACATTTTTTACACTAGCGGAAACGTCTGCGTGTAAGACTAGTTTAAAATACATGGAGGCCGCATGCTCAATCAGACCGATCTGAGTGATTTAAGCATTTTTCAGTGATGTTTATCCCAAGACTGAATGACCATTGTCATATCATACGTTATCTGGACACAGTACACGCAATTCTTCTGTTGCCGAGCATCCGAACTGGTGAAACTAGTCCAAGGAGGAATTACACACCAATTACAAGAAGGTCTTTGTATTCCACATAATAGATATGTTGACAAATCACAGACAATCTGGGGTATGAGAGCACCAACACTAACTAAACAAATGTGTCCATATCTGCAGATTCCTTAGAGTCTAGGATGGATAATACATTTATTTCCAGTTAATTAAAGCACTGTTGATATTAAGACCTTTTTTTTTTTTATATTTTCAACTGAGATAAAGGAAAAAACTGGGTATAATATAATGTTGCACATTTTGTATATGGATGTCCTGCTCATGTTTGCTACAGAGTAAAAAGTCTGAGAACAAAGTCAGTGTAATCAGCTGTGACTGTAGCAAAAGAAACGCACGTGGATCTTTGTGGAGTGTTACAGCGCTTAAACATAATGGTGGGTATTATGGATGAAATCCTATCACTGTACATGTGATTTTCTGTAATAATATCCATACATATCTAGCGAAATAGACTTTTGTGGATATTATCTGGATTTTAAATGATACAGTAATCAGAAAGTGACCACTAATTAATCAAACGCACTGATGCAAAAATCCACTTTTACAATAAACAGTCCTGCTCACTGATTTGGCCAAATACACCCAGAGATATTTCTGCGTTAAAGAAGGGTATGCAAGAAATGGATACGTGTGCAGATGTAACAATGTACAATGTTCTCTTGTTTTTATTGGTAGAAAGGGGATCGGTGTTGAGGACTGACACTTCACCCCACGTAACGATGTGTTACAACACCAGATAACATGTCAGAGAGAAGGACGTCAGCAGAGGTGACTAAACGAAACGTGAATACAACTTTAAAACATTTACTCTCATTAACCCACGCTACTCACATCTTTGATTTTGTTTTAGCGACAGAAGTCATACATTGTACATTTAACTGGTATCTCTGACAACTGACAGAAATATATGGCCCATTTCATTAATCAACAGAAATATAACCAATGAGTTTTTAAAAATGAATCATCCAAGTGATTTATCAAATCACACAGTGGCGACTTAAACCTTTTTTTGATATACCACAAAAATATTTAAAAGCTACATTGATTATTTTCATTTTTGATTAATCTGCCAGTATTTTTTATTTTTTTTCTTCTTTTTTGATTAATTGATGAATCCTTTAGCCTATGATTTTTTTCGTTAAATGTGAAAAAATGCCAATCACAACTCTGCAGAGGCCCTGAGGAAGTCTTCAAATGTCTTGTTTTGTCTGACCAAACCCAAAGATGTTCAGTTTGTTGATATATGACAGACAGGAGCAGAAAATCCTGCTTTTAATTTACTAAGTACCTAAAAACAATTATCCATCAATCTTTTTTTTTTTTTTTTACATTTAACAGACTAAATAACACATTTAGTAATTAATAGATTAAGCAATAATGAAAGTATGGTTCAGTAGCAGCTTTACTCTTCACTGAGTCGTCCTGTCAAATACAAACAGCAAGCAAATGTCATACTGTCACTGCTTGGCTCAGAGCGGTTGAAGGCAAAAGGTAATCCAACTGTCCCCCCCCCACCACCACCACCACCACCACCTCTACTCTCCATACTTGGCCTTAGGAAGATGACAAGCCAATGGCAGAGCCAGCTCGCCAGTCACCCCACACCCAGGCACACGCAAGACATTGGAGAAAGAGGCGGAGAGGGGGACTCAGGGCAGCTGGTTCACTTGACACATAACAGAACATCAAGCCTGCAGCCTGGGATCAGACCACAGCTGTAGGTTTGAAACAACCAAACAGCAGCCAGGAAGTAACAGGAAAAAAAAAAAAAAAAAAACTACGGTTGGTCAGTCACACTTGATTTCCTGTTCGTGGAGATGTCTGAAAGCAAAAGCAGTGTGACCCCGATTAGCTAGTGTTGAGAGTTAAAGTCAAACGATTTAAGCTCATTATAACAACCTTAACACTGGAGGATTAACACATGGAGCCTTTAAACAAACTTGACTTAATCACATCATGACAAGATGGTGGCCTCCAAATCTCATAACCAGCTTTCTCTCGGCTGCTACATGAACGTAAACTGGTATACGTCATGCACAGCTGAAATACTTGTGGATTACTTGCGGATTATTTGATACATGGTACTGTAGTAAGAAAGATGCTTAACATTGAAGGACTACCCTGACAACTCAGGGTAGTGTAACATTCGCTAGAGAGTTATCTTGAAGTTTCTAACAAGCTAACAAATGCACACTCATTCAACACGTTAAACTCTGGTGAAGAAAATAACTGTTTAGTCTGTTTTACCTCAAAGTCCCTGCTTCTGCTCAGCAACTTGTACAACGATGGTTGTTGGTTTGTCAGCATGATTACACAAAAACTACTGAAAGGATTTCCAACAAACTTGGATGGAGGATCGGTCTCAGGCCAGAATAGACCCCATTAACGTCTGGCGCAGATCCAAATGAAAGGACAGATCCGGTTATTATTTCTCACTTTCTTAAACGTTGCATTTTTCAGCAGTTTCGTTTATTTCTCAGAGAATGAAGCATGAATCTTGATTAAAAAAACAGGTACATTTCGGTAGCTGGTACCTTTGAGTGGGTACAATTTGATGCTGATGTAAACAAAAATTTGGATCTAGCGGATTTAAATGTTTTAAAGGGGACTGTTGCCATTCAAGTTTGGTTTGTAGTAACAAGAAAATGTCATAATAATGTAGAAATATCTAGTTATAATGTGAAAGCGACAGCATTAAAATACACAGATTATGGATCACTAAATAGGAAGGACAACGACTCCTGACCCTGGAAACAGACACATCCCAGTATGACGAGCTGCCGCGGTCTAACCTTTCCAATTCTGCAAACTTTTATTCAACAAAGAAGCAGCACACAGTGGTTCACTATTGATTCTGTTCTAAAAATGTAAAATGTTGACATCAGAAATTCACGTTATTGACTTAGTGGATCTTGTTGTTGGATCTGCTTCATTCGAGCTGCCGAGACCTCATTGATAATTCAACAGTTTTACAAATAGTAGAGCACGCCCTGAGGGCAGTAATCTAAATGGGATGAGTCAATATATTCTCGGGTAAAAGCAGTTGCGTATAAGTTTACACGGATATAGAATGAGGATGCCCCGAGGCAACTGACAGACACGAAAGACAAGCTGTAAAAGCAGGAACAGGAAGAGGAACAGGACAACCTAGACCCTCTCAGTACATATGTGCTGAATGTGGCAAGCCGACTGCCACAAAGAAACAAGTCACAGAGATGTATGGTGACGACTGTCACTGCGCGGCTGCTGGATGGCTGCTGAGGCACATGTGGCTTCAGTGTGACATCTTTCATCTGCTCTGGCCTGACTCGTGTCCATCCTCCTCCAGTCACATTTAACCCTGGTTTTAGGACACAAAGGCTGACCTTGCACAGACAGCCACGCTCAAGACCGCAGGTCCCGACCTCTCTGTTGAAATCGCACACTCCCCGTCACATGGTCACACAGAGGAGATATATATGAGGTAGGGAGGGTGGAGGATGGGATTTGTGAAGTGGAACAAAGGTCACACACCCGTCAACAGCTACCAATCAGGCATCAGGACACATGACCTCTACACTGCAGGTCAAAGGAAATATACTGTCATTTTGAACCTAATGTTCAAGGTTAAAGGTGTCCTTTTGGATTTCTTTCAGAATCACTGTCACAAACACACACTGGGGGAAGTGGAACAAATGTTAAGCACCTTAAAAGTCTCAAAACTGTGTCAAATCCATTTCCTTCCTCATGAGACATTTGCAAAGTCGATTTTCTAAAATGGTCCATTTGTGGTTGAATTGCTACACGACCTCACGCCACCACCAGCTGCCAATCAGCTAAATGTCATGAGACCATCAGCAGGAATATGGATCATGTCCTTGTGTGCATGGACTAATGACTGTATATAAAGATGGACGACACGACAGCTCCCCAGAAGTGAAGCCAAATCATGACGATCTCCCTCTGAGGACTGGCTGCAGTATAGTTCATAAACACCGTCTCCTCTATGTTAGCGGAGGGGACAAGCCAAACTAAGATATCAAAATAAATGTCAAATACATTGTTCACCCAAAGATGGTAATTTTAAGTAGCTGATACACAGGCAAGTATTATTATTTCTGTTGTCCTCATTAACCAATTACCAAAACAATGACTCAGAGAGCATCTGAACTGACATTATGCTCAATATGAGCAGTATGAAGCAGGACTACATTGATGACTGGATGAGATTAAATACGCAAAATGGGTCGAGACTTGAAGTCACCTTTCCATCATCACACTCTGGGGTGAATGAGTTTTTTAACTTCCTATTATTTTCCCAGAATGGGATGATTTCTTTTAAATATCTGAAGAAATTCCACTGGAAAAATCATCTGGGAAAGACGTCATCCACAGTCATTCAGTTTATGGAGCAGATGGTGAACTTGTTCCTTTCACATGATTCTTTTAAATTCAATTTGGTCAGTTAGTGACTTGAGGAAAAGCTGGCGGGATGACTTTGCCCGGAGGTAAAATTCCTGCTGTAAAGGCCTCACATCAGAACTGCCCTTGATTGTTGTGTAAACGTCGGCTGGCTCAGGCGTAAACATGCTATCATCCCCAAAACAGTCAGACAGGCTGATGCTGGTACTCTCAAATAACCACAGCAGAGTGACTGAGCAAATCTCAAAACCACAGAATGTCTCTGTTTGCTCTAATGAAAGCTGCTCCTGTACTCAAGGGCAAAAACACATGATTGAGTGTCCACGGTGGCTTTACGATCCTCCCCGTGTCTGTAATGTAACTGCTCATGTGACTGCCCACCAGAGCATTACCTAGTCTTTTAAAAATGATCTTAAACAGGGAGGAAAACGACAAACACCCACTGGAGCTACATTCCACAGATTCCTGCTGGAGGAAGTTTGCTGTAGCACGCAGACATCAGTACCAGGAACACCTCTGATCTGCACCCCCCTCCCCTAAAAGAGTGTATTGTTATTCAGCAAAACACACACCTCTGTCAGCCCATTCATGGACCCTGACACCAACAAGGAATCAGAGTGAGTGTCTCCAGATGTGCTGACTGATTTAAGTGTTCAGTTATGAGCTGCTTCAATGTCCTTTTTTTTTTAAGAGCAGGTTGGGGCACCAAATAACCACCTGACTGACTCTGCTACAAGAGGAAACAGCAGAAAACTGTCCAACCTTTGATTTGGATAAAAGGCTGTCTGTCTCTCTAATGTGCGCAGTAAAGCTTGAATACCACTGTTAAATACATATTACATATTCCCCTTCTCTCTCTCTCACTCTCCACGTATGTCCTGTTTAATTCCTGCTAGTTTTTGTCTATCTGAGAGTACTGACACGTTTATTATTTCAAGGAATAGTTCCATATTTTAGCTATTACTTATTTGCTTTCTTGCCAAGAGTTATAATAACATCAGTACCACTGTTATTTCTGTACGCCAAATATGAAGCTAAGAAGAAGGTTAGCGTAGCTTGGCATAAAGACTACAAACAAGGGGCAAACAGCTTGGCCTCATCCAAGGTTTCCATATCTAATAGCACATGTTGCAGCGGCCGCCGATTTCTCTTAGAATGTGGAGAGTCCAGGAACACACTTTTTTATTTTTCTCCAGAGAGGCTGAAAAAATAAATGCTGAGTGAGTTACAGAAGCTAGTGGAACAGAGGTGTGCACGGACGTGACGTCATGACTTTGGCTCTCTGCAGCGCTGCCAAGTGGGATGAACCATTTCAGACGGCCATGGCTAAAGAAGTGAAAGTCACATCAACTTTTCCCATAAACATTGTTACTCGACTCACAGTTGGGGCGCCTCCAGTGCTTGGCTGGACATGAAACTCGCAGTTTAAATCATTAGTATAAACGTTTAGGAAACTCCATTCCAAAATATACAATTCTTCAATAAAAAGTAGAAGCAGACCAGCTTGGGTACATAAAAATCCTGTTACATGTGCCACTAACAGCAGGGCGGAAGCTTTCTACACTGTAAAAGAAAAAACAACCCTGCTGATAGAAGAGAGTGATAGAAACTGAGGTAATCAAGAGTGAACGGACGGACATTAAGTCGATGGAGTGCGCCAGTGTTGTGTCAAAGTCTGTTCCTTACCACTGGGACTTGAGAAGCTTCAAAACCGGCATGCTTCCTGCTACATCAGTAAGCAACAAAAGTGCCAACTTTTTAATGAAACCAGGTGTTTTACTATGTTTTTCCTCTCACCGGGTCACATTCTGACTTATCCAGCTTGGATGATGGGAAAAAAAGGGTTTAGATGATTCAATCAATCAGTTGGATTTCTTTCCAAGTACATGACGTAAAAATGTGTTTTCTCACTTGCTGGATGCGCGTTAGGTGCAGGGACTGGTGGGAGAGAGTGGTGCTCAAGGAAAAGCTCAGATCACGTATGGAAAGAGAATTACATGATTACATGATGTGGCATTTCTCACGGTCTTTGCCAAACAAACATGTGTTATTACATCTGGAGAAGGCCAGAGCATCTCTGCAGCACTACAACATTTCATTAAAAGATTGTTTTGTGACACATTTTACCTTTATAAAATAATTGCAGTTCTTGCGATTTCGATGATTTTGCGATTAACTGTTCAGCCCTTGTAGCAACAGCGTTGTACAAGCTCGGTAGCTGCGGAGAGTATAGGATGATCACATCTGCACAACATCCAGGGCTTTTTTTTTTTAGTTTTTGGACATGCACAGATGTAAAAGAACTAAAGGAACCGGATTAAGGTTTTTTATCTGATAAAGCACATCTCAGTACGCTGTTTACATGACCTCTAATCTGAATAATCCAATAACTCCATAAATCAGATAATGATTGTTTTTGTTTTGTCTTCTTTTGTCCAGAGAGATGACCAGAATCAACAAACAATGAAATCTCCTTGTGGTGTCCACGTATAAACTGATTAAGGACACAATGCAGATTAATGTGAACAGTCTAGACTACCATAGACAATAATGTAATGCAACTTTGCCTAAAAGAAACCTCATGTTCACTGGTGATGGATGTTACATATAAGTTTTAATAGTTTGCTGGTAGAGTTTCATGGTGAATGTAAAGGAAACGCAGTGGATGCATGGAGTGGAAAAACAACCATGCCCTCCTCAGGGTGCAGTTCAGACCTGACTTCCTCATTTTATGTGTGCCGAGGCGGACTGGTTTTGAGGTTACCAGGTCAGACACATGCTGAAACAAACTGTTATGGCGGGTGGATGCCAAGACTTGCGCTTGGATAAATGGTCGCATTGTTCCTCTTCTTATCTTATTATTTAAATAACACACAACCAGCGTGCTGCGCAGTCACGAAGTAGGTTAAACGGAGATTAGACAGGAAAAAGTTTAAAAACAAAGTGTTGATTCACTCACACGGTGTCTAATCAGCCATGATGCTACGTGTCCATATATCTGATTACATTTCAGAGGAGCGGCTTCATACATGCGCGGCTTTTCTCTGTGATACAAGAGATGAGCACACTGTATTCTGATTACAACACATGACTGAACGTACCGTCCATTATAAGATAAAGAGAAATAGAGATATAATGAGGAGGAGGAGACATTAAACGTGGCTCGACTCTGGTCTATTTTAAGACAACAATAAGCGAAGAGCAGCTTTTTTTTTTCTGAGGGCTCGTTAATGCGTCACGTTTTCAACAAACCTCTGTGGATAACACAGAAAACAGTCGACGCTGGCGTTCAGGTGAGAGCATGAAGGCTGTATGTTGAGCATGTTTGTCTCCACTAACCTGTGAGCAGCAGCAGCAGCAGCAGATCCGGAGACTTGAACCTGATTCTTGAACAGACAACAGCAGCAGCAGAGCGGTCTACATTTTGTTCAGCTGGCGCTGCTCTCAGCCAATCAGGAGCGAGCACACGTGTTGCTTCACCTAAAGTTTGAGAGGTGCGCTCTCATTGGTCGGTATGCTGACGTGGAAGAAGCATTCATTAATGCAGTGTAACTAAGTACATTTACATTTACTCAAGTACTGTGCTGAAGTACAGATTTGAGGTTGTTGTACTTTACTTGAGTATTTCCATTTTCTGCTACTTTATACTTGTACTACTTACTAGTTACTCTGCAGACGACATGCTGCGTCAGAGCCAAAGTAGCACATTTTTATATTATTTTATTATTTATCAGCAATTTTTATAGACACAAAAATGCTGAAAATCAGATTGATCATCCACAAGGCCAATAATCGATTGACCCATAGTATACAGTATATACTGTACATACATGTACTTAAATATATAATTTCACTTTTACTTGTACTATTATTCTTCAGTACATTTAATGTCAGATATTCATATGGGTTACTTTTACCAAAATAATATTTTAACACAATATCTTTAGTTTTACTGAAGTAGTTTGAGCAAGTAAAAGTATGTTAGTAATATCAGCAACATTTACTTAAAGTAGCAAAAATGAAAACATGCAAGTTTTACTATTAAACAAGATAAGATAAGATAAGATAATCTTTTATTAGTCCTACAACGGTGAATAGCATTATTACAGCAGCAAAGAGGTAGCAAAATATATATATATAAGTAATAAAAAGCAGTAAGAACAATATAAATGTTATAAATAGGAAACAAAAACTCCAAAAATATTTACACCATTGCTCATTTAGGTGCTGAAATTGCCTATTAGATACTGTTTTTACTCAAGTACTATTCATGTGGGTTACCTTTAGTCAAATAATATTTTAACACGATATCTTTAGTTTTACTGAAGTATGACTTTTGTGGTACTTTTTACAATACTGTTTATGACTCATACAACACTGTAAAAATACTTGGCTACAAGTAAAAGTCATGCATTCAAAACCTTACCTAAGTAAAAGTATGTTAGTAATATCAGCAACGTTTACTTAGGGATCAAAAATCATGCAAGTTTTACTATTAAATAAGATAAGACTAGACAAGACAAGACAAGACAAGACAAGACAAGATGAGATGAGATAAGATAAGATAAGATAAGATAAGATAAGATAAGATAAGATGAGATGAGATAAGATAAACATCACTACAGCAGCAAGGGTAATAGCAAAAATAGAAAGCATCAATTAAAACAGTAATAACAAATAAGTAGAAGATATAAAACATATGTAATTTTAAAAAAAGCAGTAAGAACAATATAAACCTTACATAAGTAAAAGTTAGTAATATCAGCAAAATCTTCTTAAAGTATCAAAAGTAACTAAAATAGTGACTCAATTTAACTATTTTATACACTGTTGGGGAGTTTAATCTACAGCAATACATCAAATTCTGTCAGATCATCAAATATTTGTAGCATCACTGTCCTGTGAGAGCTAAGTGTCTGCAAAACATAAACTTTTCACAAGCTTAGAAAAACAGTCTGTTTTCAGCTTTGTGACGTTGCATTTTCCAGCTAATGCGAGAACATCTTATTAGTTTATTTAGCTGATGAAGTAGGATAATTTTCTCAACTCCTACAGGGAGACTTATGAGACAAATGCACCCAAAGATTCAGTCATTATCCTCTCACCCTCCTGCTAATGGAAAGTCAGGTGAAGTTTTGCAGTCCACAAAACATTTCTGGAGCTTCACATTGAAACAGCGTTGCAGCGTTCTCCTAAACAACTGAAGTAGATGGGGACTCAATACAGCTCATTCGGCGTACTCCAGGGCCGGACTGGGAGACTTTTTCAGGCCAGGAGTCAGTCATGTAACCAGGCCACCCTGGCCTTGCCCACACACGCATGTTCACACCCACACCTACATGCATGGGCACGCATGCACACATGCACGCACGCAGGTACGCGCACACGCACACGCACGCACGCACACACACACACACACACACACACACACACACACACACACACACACATAGTGCATTCCAAATAGAAGTCCACATATGGGACCTATTGTACAATCTAAGGTTGGAATATACAGTAACTTTTATGTTTGGGCTGGTAAATACAGTAACACAACAATCCTCAGCAAAATCCCCTAACACACTTAATAGAAGAGAATAAAGGTTTTACATAATAAGTAGTGCCAAGGTTACAGCTATACATAAAAAGTCATGTCATGTAGAATATCAACTGCCTCATTGGCACATATTTTTTATGTGTAGCCTACAATATAACCTAATAAACAAAGACAACTAAGTCCAAATCAAACAATTAATCAGCTATGAGGGGACAGCCTTCGAACACATGTTCACAGAACACATGCACGCACGCACTGACAGACACATATATGCAATGTATAATACAGTCCGAGAGCATAGTTCCTAATAAGCAATCACATAATATTGACTGATATTTTATATAGGCTCTAATTATCATACCGGGGAATACTAATGAACCCCAACCCAAATCTAAGGTTGGAATACATAGCTTTCATGTTTGGGCTGGGATACATAACAGCAAGTCAGCAACAGATAGCAAAATTCAACAACACTAGCGCTTAATAGAATAATGCTGTAGTGCCAAGACAGCTATTATTACAAATGAGAGCCATTTATGTCAAATGGCAGTGCCTGGTGGTGTTCATATGTCTGCAACTTGTTGCATGTTGTTGCTCTACTGTAGAAATGATTCTGTACCTTCTGCCAGCTGCTCTGCACATGCTTCTCCTGAAGCACCAGCAGGACTGATGTCATCACCATCACCACCTTTGAATAGCACCACCTTGAATAGTTTTTCCATACACTATAGTTCATACAGTAAGATAGTGTAGCCTATGTCTCACTTGATTTGCCCTTGTATTCATATACATAATAATGGAATGATTATATCCCATTTGTTGCACAAATAAATAATTTCAAAAGCAGTAAATAAAAAAAAAAGTGGCTTGTAAATCAGTGATTTTAAAATCCCAATCCTTATTTTAATTTCAAGGCCAGGGCCTAGTAGGCTACATATTTACACTGTGTAAAAGTGTACAGCCTCAAGGACCCTTGGGGGTCCCTTCTTTCATATCTCATGTAGCTTCAGAGGCATTGTTACCTGTGAATTTATACATATAAGAAGAACAAACTATAACCCAAATCAAGTTTTCCTACGATATATTTCCTATAATGCGTGTCATTGATACAAAATAATATCATTTAATGTATTTATTCTCTTATATATTATAATGATAATATAAATAAAACTCCTGATTCTCAGTTTCTAGTGTCCATATGATCCATCTTTTCTATGTTGTGATTGTACTGACTGGATTTTCTCTGATATGAAATAGTTTTGGTTCTCTGTCACCTCACATTCCTGCTTTGATATGCCATGCTTTTGACATTAATAATATATTTGCTATTATCCTAAGTATATAAAACTGTAACAAGTCTCACTGTAGCTCCTTATCTCTACAATATCTTCTAGAGAGACACTGAAGTTCACTGAATGTACCACCGGAGGGAGCAGTTTTGCACTTTATAGGTGCTGCATAGGTCCTTAAAGGGCCAGTATGTAGTTTTGGAGAAGAAATTCAAACTCAGAATTTTAATATTCACAATATTAAGTAAATAAGTAATAATACAAACTCATAGATATTTGTCTGTTCCATAACTGAATAAACAAGCTGTTCTCAGAGGAAAAGGTCCCCAGAACACTGTTTGAAGATAGAAGGGCGCTGGGGTCTGCCACATATAAACAAAGTAAAACAGTATGAAACTGTGTTGTCCTTTAAGGTCAGTTTGTTTATTCAGTCATGAAAACAAACAGTTTGTTTATTTACATTCTCTTTCACAAAACTACATAGCGCACCAACAACTTTTAAAGAATTAAATCCTCTCAGACAACTTTTAATATTGTAAATACCCCCGCTAAATGTAGGTTTATTACAAGATGTGATAAAGTAGTGAATCTAAGATGTATAGTATCATATAGTAAATTAGTATTCCATGTCTGGGAAAAAAAAGGTGAGTTATTTTTCTAGCAAGACACAAAATCAGTGTGATATTCTGGTAAGTACATATGGAGTTTACAGGGATTTTTACTAGTTTTACCTTCTGGATGATGATGGTGTGATCAGATTTCATGAGATAAATGAAACATCCTTTTTTCCCCCTGTGTTTACAAGCTCTAACAAGTAAAACTTCAGTCTGTATTGCTGCTGTGTTTGTTTTCCAGAGGCGCCTGTAGCTGCTGAAGCATGCAGTCTGAACTGAGCTCCTCCGGCTCAATAATGGGGACCGTGTGAACTGCTGCAGTTCAGGCTGAGGGGGGCGCACCAAGCCAAAGGATTGTGTCCGGGACCCTCAAAGGTCACCACGGGTCAGAGCGCAGCGCCTGACAACACACACACAGAGTCCACACAGGCTGCTGTCACAAATTAGGCTCGGCTGGAGGCCTGTTTATGTTCTCCTGTAACGGGCCGGTGTACAGACGATAAAGTGACACCACAGGGAAAGAGAAGTCTTTAGTCATGTTCTAGTGAGTTGTTTGTCTTTAGGGATGTATGCATGTGTGGAGGAGCTTGCAATAAGCTATCGGTCAAAAAAAAAAAAACTTTTGTTTTTTTCATGCCGAACCAAACTTTTCTGTACCAACAGCACATGAGTTGAGTTGAGTTGCTCCATCAGTAAACTTTAGCAATATAAAAATGTGCAATATATTAATTTATTCAAATATTGTGATTTACAGTATAATTTATTAGTAGCCGACTGCAAGTATTTGGGAAATATCCCTCAATAAAGAATGATCTGATGGTGTACAGCTGTAGTATTTCCATGTTTATGCAGTTTCAGATTGATTTGAATGTATTTGTACTTTTAACAAATTTTAATGTGAATATCTCTTTATTTCTTCTTCGTGCTTTGTTTAAGCAATATCTAACTTCTCACATTGAACTGGCAGCTGTGTGTCAGCTTACATACAAGCTATCTTCAAGACCTCATGTGACATCAAGTAAAGTAGATTTTTAATTTTAAGTTGTTAAAACTTTTCAGCCCCTACAACTTAAATTTAATATTCTGCTTTACTCTCAGTTTCCTTGATTTTAAAAGTGAAGTCAGCTTTTAAAATTTAGAGTGTAGTAGAAAGAAAACAGGTCAAAAATGCCAAAATGTGAAATTCAAAGGGAGCAGATTTATCTCCAAGTACACCAAAAAGGAAAACAATAACATTTATACCCTCATTATTTTTATATGGTCTCATATCAGTGGAAGAAGAAACGTTAAAACTGTTTTTTCCTGTTAATATTGTCACAAAAGTGATTTTTTTTGTGGTTATACTTTGATTATTTTTTATCCTTTTAGAACTTTAAAATGACTTTACTTATTTCCATTAACATCCACTTATTAGCAGGTTGAGTATACAGCGGTGAGTCATTATAATATTTTATACTCTACCGTACCACACTGTACATTAGTACTTTAAACATACATTAAATACCGATAAAAGATGCAAATATTGTCTCATCTACACATGCGCAAAGATCGCAGCCATTCCGAATAACTCCAGCAAATTCGAGCAACATATCAATATATTTTTATGTGTAAATATTTGGAATGGTGCTGCTGCAAAACAACTATTCAAAACAATAAGCAGTTTTTTAAATGCAGCAATAACGACATCATTTCATAGCAGGTAGCCAAAAATATATACATATAAATGTGTAAATGTCGTGGCTGGACAAAACTTGTACTGAAAGGAGCCTTTTGATATTAATTTATGTATTAATCTGTAAAATCAGATACTTGTCAGATCATTTAACTAAATATTTTAACACGTTAATACAGTTTTCACATCACAGCTGTACAATAAATCCTGACGCATCATCTGGCCTCACTGGCGCACTTGACGTTACAAAGTCTGTCAGCAAAAACTTCCAGTGTTTAATTCAGTTTTTAAAAAGAAGCCACAGCACACAAGTCCCTCAATATTTCAAAGGACAAACACATAAAAAGTGTTAAAACTGCACAGTCAAGTAATTGGATTTTATGCCCCCGTCCCGTCTCGCTCGCGCTTTTCTCTCCATGGTGCTCTAAAAAACTCTCCAAACGCTTCAGATGTCTTGTGAGCCTTTTATTTCTCGATCTCCGCTGCTTTTTATTCTTCGACATTGCTCGCAGGATCAAATATATCCAAGCACGGAGAAAGTATCGAGATTAAAACGTTCTCAGTGGGAAAAAAAAAAGAGAAAAGAATCGGAGCAAACTGTTTTGGCGCATGAGAGCAGTGTGAGTCTGTGTGGAGCGCACACAATAAACCTGTTGTTAACCTTGCTGTGAAAATATGTTTGAAGAAAACAGCCAATTGTTGTATGAAATGTATTCAAGTATAAAATAATGCCCTTTGTTTGGGGGGAAAAACTTGAGCAATGTGAGGGTACAAAAGTCCCCTGTGGCATTTACTAGCACCCTTTGTGCAGTTTGCGCTTTGGCGTCTCCACTTGGCGCATTACCCAGGCCCCTTTAAACGCGATTGTTTCTTTCTTTCTAATGACATTTACCGGATCAAAACATGCTGTTAATTCGATCAGAAAGCTTCACCCTTCATAACAATGGCAGTATAATTTCTCCCAAAGTTTGTTAAGTTGACCGAAATTAGGCAAATGAATAGGGGTCTCCAGGCTACCCATCTTGCAGGTGACGGGGAATAATGCGCGTTCACACCAGCTGCATTCTTCTTTATTTCTCCCTTTCTTTCACAGCATTATTAAAATTTAGGCCAATGAAACTATTCATTCGACTGAATAGACATTTTCTTATAGGATAATAGGATACAAATTGAGCCTCTCCAAAGAGTCTCCAGTGGTGGGTAACCCTCGTGTGCCAGAGGCTGCTGGAGACGCTGGCCTTGACGCAGACGACGCTCGTGTGCCAGGGCTAATCACACACCTGCCGAGGAGTCCAACAAAATAAAGAATGTAAACAAAAAGCTTGCCATCTCTCATAAAAGATGGACGTGTCACCAAGTCGTGTGAGAAACGCCGAGAACAAACGGGGGGACTCCGTCTCCAAAAGATCTCCCCTGAACTTGGCGGAACAGCCTATTAAAGGCTTACTTAATTACTCTAATGACACTGGACAGGCCTTAAAACTCGGACCGGGCTTGGATGAGAGTTAAGATCGCTTGCTGGGATTTGTAAACAGGCGATCGTGTGAGAAACGCGAGTTGGAAGAAAGAGGGTTTCTTTTTTCGCCGGCTTTGTTTTCAGTGCGCACAGTGCGCCCCGCCGGATCAGGCGATCCCAACGCTCACTTCTTATTTCCCGCCTGGGTTGTTACTATGCAAATAATATTCCGAAAGTAATCACGTGTCTTTTGAACAGCCACGTGGATTAACAAAGCAGGTTTGCCCCCCTGCCAGCCCATGGCTTTAGATTTTTACTATTTCTTTAACTGATCCTAAATGCACACATTTACCCAATGCATGGCTCTAATCCCATGGAATAATTTACACCGTGAATGCCGGAGTCCCTTGGATGATCCCTTTATAAGGACCCGTTTTCCACTCGAACCTCAGTCTGCTTCATCTCCTACCCGAGCAACACATCTCTGCAACCTCCGGCTGAATTGATTTTTTAACAAGATTGACAGAAATTCGTCGATGGCATCTAAGATGAAAGACAGGAAGGTACGCGCTCCTTGTGCGCTCTGACTTTATGAGGACTGAACTGTTCTGGCAACGCGGCACTTTTAACACTTTTGAGTCACTTTATGGACTTTTGTATTTCAGTATTTACATCGAATATTGTTTAACTACAACTTGGAGTAATTCTCATGCTAGAGGAGGGGAGATTTATTGTCTACTGCCTCTGTGGCGCGCGTTTCAGGATCACTTCGGCGCGCACTGATTTAAAAGTAGCCTGTCTGACACTTACGGGATATTTGTGAACTATAATGTGCTAAATTTGGCTAAAAACACTTAAAATTTACTAAATTTACTTTAAGAGTTTTACAACATTTCCAATCAGGCTTCAGAGTTATGAAAACTGGCCGGAGCGCAGATGCCCGCCGCGCGCCCTGGAGCTGCTCAGCGCGCGGCGCGCAAAACTCTCCGAGATTATAAATCATCCAGTTAAAGGCGGCAAACATTTTATTTCTTCTCATTCAAACCTTCCTGACTGTTTTGTATTTTAGTATGTCTGATAATTAGCTTTAAAAGAGGTGTAAATGTTATTGTGTGCTCATGTTTTCTCTCTTCTTGTTTCCACAGAGAACTCCCATCTCTCACAAAGTCATTGAGAAACGAAGACGGGACCGCATTAACCGCTGCCTTAACGAATTAGGAAAAACAGTTCCGATGGCACTCGCAAAACAGGTATTGTAAAAATGAAAGTGTATATTTTGTGTAACAGATATCTCACTTATTATACAATATTTAAAATTTAGAAACAAAATGTCCTTGAACCAATCTTCATCAAAGAAGATGGTGATGTATCCGCAGCCAAACAGTTTTTAATGTTGGTTTTCTTGATTTTTTGTCAGAACTCTGGAAAACTGGAGAAGGCTGAAATCTTGGAGATGACAGTTCAGTACTTGAGAGCGCTCCACTCAGCGGATTTCCCCCGCGGGAGAGAAAAGGGTGAGTCAACTTTTCACCGAGCTGCGAAACTTTACGCATCCCGACGGCACATTTCTGTTAATACATTTTGTGACAATTTCCACAACGCTGATTAGATATAAATATGAATTATTCGTGTATTTGAGTAATTTATAGTTTGACCTCACTTATATGTGTACAAGTCCATCTTTACGCAGCGGAATCAGACCGCAACACGCTGCGCCAGACTCGTTAATCGTCTCATCTCTTCGGGGTTTTAACCGCTGCTCTCTGTGACTCCTTCCAGGTGAATTGCTGGCTGAGTTCGCAAACTACTTCCACTACGGCTACCACGAGTGCATGAAGAACCTGGTGCACTACCTAACCACAGAGGACAGGGCTGAAACCAAAGACATCAAGTACGCACGGATCCTCGCCTTCTTACAGTCCAAGTCCCGTGTGGTCACAGAGCCCGTGTTCGGCTCCATCGGCTCGATGCCGGAACCGTCCGACTACCTCAGCCAGCTGCACTCCTCCCCGGAGCACCAAAGCCACAGCCCGTCTGACTCCGTGTACCAGCAGAGTCCGCCGGGACACTTCTCCTGGCACAGCTCGGCGCGCAGCCCGGGCATCTCGTACCCAGCGGTGCCTCTGTCGGCGCACACGCAGCAGCACGGTGGATACTTGTCACCGGTGCAGGGACTCGATCACCACTACTTCAACTTCATCGGTCACACGCACGCAAACACGTTTAGTTTGCACAGTGCGCAGCACGCCATGTGAATACTTCTGCTGTGTTGTTGTTATTGTTGTTTTTATTTATATATTTGTGAATGATGGAAAATAGATCCTGTACATGGTGTAAATAAATATTTCTGACTAAAATTCAGCTTGTTCTGTCATCGTTTACGCTCATTTTGAGATGGTTAGGTGACGCTTTAAGTGCGTAAATCCACAGATAAGAAGCAGTCACAGCCATGTTACCCTCCTGTGAGGAGAACAGTGCTTAGAAAAACATCTTCAAGTGCAACTTTGTGAGAAGACGTTTCAAAATTTTAAATCTTTAGGAAATTACTAATCATTTTACTAAGTAGAATTACTGAAAATGAACCAACATCTAAACAAGTAAAGTCAATATATATATTTTATTTTTATGACATAAAATGGACCAAAAGTAGCCCAGTAAATTATGACTGTTTGGAAAATTGTGCACAAGTCAGACTCAAACGCTTCTCTATTTGTGGTGTTTATCACTACTTTTTCTTCCATCTCATCCACAGGCCTGTTTATGAGCTGATCTGTGGCTCTAATGTCTAATATTTATGAATAGAAATGGAGAAAACACACAGCCAAACAAGAGCTTACATAGAGTTTTATAGCATAAATGAAACAAAAGTAGTAAATTGACTGTTTGGAGTAGAGTGAACAAGTCAGACTGGGCTCATCATTTGTGGTGTTTACCACTATGTTTCTTCAGTCTCGTCCACAGGCCTGTTTATGAGCTGATCTGTGGGTCTAATGTCAAATATTTCTGACTAGAAATAGAGAAAACGAACAGCTAAACTAAGAGCTTACATATATTTATGATATAAAATGAAACAAAAGCAGTAAATTATGACTGTTTGGGGCTCGAACTTGATCAAAAGCTACAAAACCTTCACTGTTTTTCACTACTTTTCTTCAGTTTCATCCTCAGGAGCTGTTTATGGGCTGATCTGTGGGTTTAATGGGTGTCTCAGTGGGTTCCAGGGGGCAGACATGAGCCTGATTCCCACTGGGCCACCCGCTCCTGACTTAAACAAACCTGCAGTTAACAAATCCATTGACACTGTCAGTACTCCCCCTTCCTTAAAATTCTAATCTGTCACTCAATACAAAACCATTTTTGGATGTAATGAGGGAAAACAAGATTTTAGTTTTAGTAAACATTCATTTTTTGTGTGTGAAAAGTTGCATTTTCTACAGAAAATAGGATAAAAGTTGTTCTGCTTCTGAACTTTGGCCAAGTTATTCTATTTCCACATGTTCAGGGAAATTAGTTTGACTATTAATCAGGAGGAGAGACAGCCAGAGAAGTAAAAGTTGGTGCTTATTTACATGTAAAACTTCTTCTTTCAGAGCAGTGTTACGTTAAATCTGTCAGATCTGTGAGCTCTTAAGCCTTTTAAACTTCTCAAGGAAGCCATATTGGGCACAGTTACTGATCGAAAGGGCCTTTTACCTCCCACAGAACAAGGATCAAAAAGAGAATTGTTTCTGCCAAGCTTGTGTCCTGCTATACGTGAACCGCACAGTCTCAATAAATGCATTAAACTGCTTCCAGGCTCCTAGTTTCTGTGTTTCTCTAAGTAAGTTGTATAAAAGAGAGAAGTTAAAAAAGAGAGCATGGAGGGGGGAAACTCCTTGTTGTTTTCTTAACTAAGCAGCCCCATTGTGGTGCATCTGAATGGGAAACAATCTCTGCGTCCTTGTGCTTTATCCTTGAGTGATTGCGAAGAAAAATAATCAACACCATGAAATCAAAGTTTCTCTCTAAGGGGAGTTCAAGAAAACAGTTTTTTTTCCTGCCAGTTTCTTTAAGAATCAAAGCTAAAATCATTGCAAATATCTCTACTCTTGTGTCATGTTAGTGAATACACCTGGACGTGCTGCTACAAGACAACAAGAAAGGTGAGTTGTAGGTGTGTTGACAGATATGATGGATGGAAGAATGGTTTCTGGGTGGATGGGTAGATGACAGATGCATGGATAAGTCCACATTAACCGCCTGGATGGTTGGATAAACCCACATTAACCAGCCCCTCACCAAAAAAGACAAGCAACAAGAGAGCAAATGAAAGAAATGAAAGACAGTGTCCACGCAGATGGAAGAAAGTGACAATACGATAAAAGAGAACGGGCTTTTGAAGGAATACTTGGATCCAATATTGGTTTAAATCCTGACTCCAGCCAGGAAAGAAAAAGACTCATGTTCAGCCAAATGAGAAAGATTTAGCCGCAGCACCTCACATGAATAATAATAAATTGAGCACGGACAAAAAAAAAAAAAAAAAGGATTGTCATGTAAACTGAGCCGCAGCTTCGGTTTGAGAATGTTTGTCTTTCACATTAATATCACACGCTGAACATCAACAATCAGCTCTTTAGAAATATTATTCATCACCGGAGTGTCAAAGGAGAACTCACACTTATACACAATTTATAGTCTGATGAGCATGAAGTCGGGCCAGTTCATGAGGGAAGATTTGTCACACTGTGGAAAGAGGAGCAGCGGCGGGAATTTAGTCAATAAACCAAAACCAAAACACATCTTTGTTGAATAAGTTGCACTATTTTGAGAAATTGTGCATCAATTTCTAAAACAATCTACTTTTGTTTTTGTTTTTTCTTACAACAAACAATAAAAAGTTCTGTGTTGATTTACTGTGATATGATTTTTACAATATTGTCCTGCATTAAGTCAAATATCTGTATTTTACTCTGCAGTTATCTGCACTCACTAGATACTTCACACCAGGTGCCTAACTTTGTTCCCTCAATAGAAATGTTTGTATTTTATTCTTAACAGCAACTTCTGAACCTCTTATTATCCTCTTCTTGTAATTACCTTTGTCTCATACACTTTATAGCTACTATTTATGTTGGTGTATTGAGTATTAAGTATTGTTTATTCAGTTTATATTAGTAGATGTTTCTTAAGGTGCTTTTAAAGAAGAGGAGAAGAAATGAAATAACATTTAATGAAAAATGAGTTTAGCTTCCGTAAAGTCTTGCTTTCAAACATTTTGTCATTTTGTGTAGAAAAATGTTCTGGGTTCATTTTTCAGAACTTAATTTGCTTATCAAGTTTCAGAGGTAACAAGGAACAGAGGTGGAATGTTTTGATATTTTAAGTTGATTTTGCTGATAACATTTTTGTATTTTTAACTTTCTCTCACTGTGTTTGTGTGAACACAGCATGTACATGGGCACATATTGCAGCACACGTGTGAATATATACGTATACTACAGCTGAGTGGTTCTCAATTTAAGGGTCAGGCCCAAAAATTAATCTAAGGGGTCACAAGATCACTAAAAAAATCTACTTCTTACTGAGTCATTTCTGCCTGTAACTGGAGTCCCTACAGTTAGAGACAAATCTTCTGTAAGTAAGTCGTACAATCATCTTTACAACATTTATTTGGATTAAATACATACAAAATTATAACATATTTATTACACATTAAAGATGTTAATTGGTGGCTCCTGAAACCTTTGGAAACAACCCAACTAGCTGTTTTCCCCCATTTTCAGTCTTTATGCTAAGCTGACCACCTGCTGACTAAAGACACAAGACTGGCATCAATCCTCTCATCTGCATCTCAGCAAGAAAATTAATTCTTCTTCTAGTCTGTTTCCCAAGATGTTGAACTATTCCTGAATATGGGATACTCTGCTGTCACCCAGAGGGTCCCATAAGTGTCTGTAGGCTCCTGTTTTGATCTTTGTACCCATACGAGCATCGAAGTCAGGCTTAGACGGTTAGCTAAGCTTCTGAGAGGACAACAGCAAATCTCCTTTACACCATGGTGTAGTGTGTTTGTGTTGCCTGTGTGTGTGTGTGTGTGTGTGTGTGAGTGAGTGTGTGTGTGTGTGTGGGCATGTGAGCATGTGTGTGTTTGTGTGTGTGTGTGAAGGAGGGGTACAGTCGAGCTTTGGGAGCGAAGCCAAAGAAAGTCCACAAGCTGTGAGAAATCTAACAGTCAGCAGCGCTGGTTGGTAATCAAAGTCCTCCAGTGGCATCGGATCTCCGCCGGCTCACCTCAGGATGGGTCGTCTGATCTCCAGCATGAAAAGACAGAGACAGAGAGAGCGAGGGAGGGAGGGAGGGAGGGAGGGGGGGAGAAGAAGAAGAGAGGGAGAGAAACACTGAGAGATAGAGGGAGTGTTAAGAAAAGGGGGGAAAAGAGGGATGAAGATCATTCCCACAACAGATACCACTATCTCACAGGGTTGAAAGGGCCCCCTTTCTGTACAGCCCTCACCCCCACCATCTCCTCCTCCTTCTCCCCTCCCCTCCCCCTCCCTCTCCTTCTCCCCCCCTTCCTCTTACCAATAATGCCAAAACTTGGCAGCCAACCCAGCAGCACATGAGCAACAGTTTCCCATCAGAGAGAGGCAGCCATCCTACTGCCTTGGCACCAACGATGTCTGAAGAATGACGGGCACTGTAAGGAGAGAGCAGACATGAATGGAGTCTGTTAGGAGCAGAAAAAAACAGCACATATCAATGCCTTTTGGTTGTCTGGTGAGAGCACATCACTGAGCAGAGTGTGAAGTGACAGTATCTGATCAGATTTTTGGAGATAAGCAGAAAATAATCATAATTTTCTTTCATAACTTTCTTTTTTTCTCAAAGATATCATCTATGAGAGTTGCTGTACGAGGATTTTTGAATAGTCCCCTCTGCCCCCTGCCAAGAGATGAGGGCTTCACCTTTCTGCACTTGGCACAACCCTCTATGTGCTCACCAGCAATGCCATCAGATTATGCAAATCCATGGAGATGTCCCATTCAGCACCACCTCCATTTAGAAACTGAGATATTTGAGCCAAAAAATGAATAGAGCGATAAAAGAGGCAGTGTTTTAGAGGAGCCAGAGCAGCGAGGGGTCAAAGACATCTCCGATATAAATGGAAACATAATGAATACTGTACAGAGCGTCCCACTGTGGACCATCGTTTCAGTCACACCCTCGCCTTTCTTGCTAATTGTCTTCTTTTCTGTTGTTTTGTTAAGTTTTTTATCGTGACAATTGGAGAAATATGGAGGCAGCATGGGAACAGTCCAATAAGCGTGCAACAACACACTAAAGAAAAGAGCTAAAAGAGTTAAAGAAACAAAAAAAAAGAAAAAGAAAAACAACAAACAAAAAGAAACAAACTGGGACCAAACTCTTTGTTATTCATGGGAAAAAAAGAGCAAGCTTGTTAACTTGCACAATTAAGGCATCATTTGCCAAGAGAAAGTGCACCTCTTTGTTTTTGGGGGGACAAAAGGTTGAGAGAGCGTGTTTCAGATCGGCGCTGTGAGTTTTCACGAGGGTGGGTTTGGTTATCTGGCGTGCCACAACAAGGGGCACTTTTGTCACGAGCACAGACAGTGTGACATCGGAAAGTGCTCAAGATAAATCAGGTGATTTTGCATGGTAGTTAGACAAAGAGCGCCATACATTCCTGTGTGTGTTTGTAAAGGGGGTATTTGTTAAAAGGAGGCAAATAATAACACCGTGTGAGTAATTTCACAAGACGTCTCCAATAGAGTGGCATAATTTATGATTTAAGGCCTTTTTGTTCAAGGCTAATGGCATTAAGTTTGACAACATCAATAAATTATTCAGATTTGGAAGAATATGTTAAATTAAAGAACCCTTTATAAAGATATTTTGCACTCGTTTACTCTGTTTGGAAAAATTATCAGCAGAAATCCGATTTTTTTTACATTTTTGTGCAACATTTTGTTTTTGTTCTGACGCTTTAATCACACAACTTTTCTTTACAACACCGTGTTTCTCTCAGCAGCCACAATCAGACATTTTTCATCGAGAACGTTTTTAATTAACAGGAATTTGTTTTGGTGCAGTTGTCAGAACAGCAAACTGAAGAAATGAGACTATAATGGCACTCAGTAGAGCGTATACCTCCGCCAAGGCCCAACAGTCCCCTTTTGTACTCACTCACCACCTAAATATGCCTGATTCTTTTCATCAAGATCCATGCATTGTTCCCTGAGAAATTAACTATAAAGTCATAAAACACCCTATCTCACAATTTTTAAGAAAGTCAGAAAAAATTCCTGGATGCGTCCTTTTATCCAGATCAGCACCAAAATGTAATGGGGTCTATTATGGGCTGAGACCCATCCTCCACCTAAGTTTCATGGATATCTGTTCAGTGGTTTTTTGTGTAATCCTGCTGACAAACAAACAAACACACAAACAAACGGACACAGGTGATGAAAACATAACCTCCTTGTTGGAATCAAAATACAACATTTACTCCTGGTGGACGCAATAATTATCACAAATATAGTATGAATTTAAAATATACCATATTACAAACTTTCCAAAATATTTTTTACACATTAAATATGTTATTTTAACCCATCAATTTGTTAAACATAGAATTTACATTTTTCACCACAAAGCAGTAAATTCTTTATAACATTTTCGAAAACAATCTTGTCTTTTTCTTAATGTTTATGAATTATCGTTAGAAACGAACCTGCCAACACATTTCCTGTTGTTTTCAAAATGTTGCCACTCTTTGAGAACTAGACGTCTCCATCTTGAGGAGCAACTTTGACATTTTAATTACAACTCCTTTCTAACAAATAAGTTGTCCCTTAAACACACAAACAAACACAGACGCTCACATTTATTGTATCAGGACAGAACCAGAAATCCAAAATGCTGGAAAGTAACTAAATACATTTGCCCTACAGTACTTTAAAGGTGCACTATGCAACTTTTTTTCCAGGCCTTTAGAGGGAGACAGAGCTCTTGACACAATAATGACATATTTCTTAACACTTCAATTTGATGCTACTACAACTTCAACTTCACAAATGCTACAGTCCATTCTACAGAACTAGCCCTTTAGTTAACACAACAAACATTTTCTGTGCTCCTGGTCAAACAAAATTTGAGTGACTGCAGGCCTTCTAGACTAGAATCTGAGCTTTTATCTGGAAATAATTCAATTATCCTGTAAACTGCTCTCGTTTCTGTCGTCACTTCACTTTTTATTTCCCGGCATCACGCACTCTTAACTCGCCTCTTTCTCCTCTTTTCTGCACGAGGAGCTCAAGATCTCCAACAGCACTGGAATTCCCATCTTAGGATTCAATGAGGAGAGCCGTCCTTTCAGCTTCAATCACTCTCGTGCTTCTGAAGCTGCATTCACGTGTGAAGGTTTCTTTGAGAAAGCCTTTAGGTTGTACTGAGGCCGGTTTATTCCTGTCAGATATCGTTCTCGAACATAACGCTTCAGTGGCGCAAGGAGAATATGAAAACCGACAACGTGAATCGGGAGAATGCAACATGAAGCTCTTTGGGAATGTGAAAGGCTGTGTGTGTGTGTGATGTGGTCAGACGGTCACAGCTGAGGCACCTGACAAACTTGACGCCCCAGTCGACTCTTTGCGGGGCCAAAAAAGAAAGGGTAAATAAAACCCAGAGGTCCTAATGTGCTCCCTGTGCGCTTGGCTGGACTCATGAGGGGCGAGCATGCCATGGTCGCCCTTTTGTCCGGGGAGATGACGGCCGCTCCTCTGTGTTGAGCTGCGTCCGGGGCCAGCGTAGGGCCAGTGAGGGGGGACCCCAGGGCTCGACAGGTCACCCTCTGAGGTCACGATCTGAGTAACCAATCCAGAGAAAGAAATAAAGCAGAAATAAAGATTGGCAGCCAGCGAGGGTCGAAGACTTCACCTCAAGTGACTGCATGTGGTCAAACTGAATGAGATCCTGCAAATATATTTTCTCGTGTGAATGTCGATAGTGTGACTGAACGCTTTTAATTTAACTGAAAGAGCTGTGTTTTGTTGGAGGGGGGAGCAGCTTTAGGATAAATGGAGATAAAGAAGAACCAATGAAAGACTTCATTCAAAGACGAGAGCAGAGAAACTCAGAGAGAATGGTAGCTAATGACAAAACAAGAAAAAGTATCATACATTTGAAGACTTTCCTTTGGTTTTAAAGTGTTTAACAGTCCGACTGGTCGTATTTGGCAGTGGTCATCGTGGTGGTCATACCCTCACTGACCTCAGCGTGACCTTCACAGCAGGGCACCCATGTCCGACACCGAGAACACGATGCAGCACAACGCAGAGTGTGGAACAACAACCACATGAGGCAGTAAATCAGTTTGAAACAACACGAGTCATTCGAGACTGACAGAGCTGCCACAAAACAACCTTTATATATATATAACCTCCATGGCTTCCGATCGATCAGTGAACATTTTGAATATATAGATATATTGTATGTATATGTATATTTTAGTAAATCCTCATAAGTGTGAGTATTTTATGGCGTATACACGCAGTAATCAGACAAACCAACAGCAATCTCTGCCTGTGAGACTTCGAGTGTGCTTATGCAATTCTCCAAAATTACCTACACCAAGGAGGTTAAGTTTTCAGCCATGTCTGTTTGTCTGTTTGTTGGTTTGTCAACTAGATTAGACAAAAACTCCTGAAAGAATTTACACGTAACTTGGATGGACAATGGTTCTTGGCCCAGAATAGACCCCATTAACTTTTAGGGTGGATCTGGATAAACGGACGGATACAGAAATGTCTTCTCACTTTCTTTAACGTTGTGTCATAGGGCCTTTTCTCTTTATTGTGGTTAATTTCTCTGGGAAAATCGCCTGGATCTTGATGATAAAAATCAGGTGTAGGGCTTGTTAAGGTCACTGGTATCTTTGAGTCGGCACAATTTGATGCGGATCCTAATAAAAATCTGGATCTGGCAGATATAAACTGGTTTTCATTGAGGGTAGTTTCTTTTTAAGTTATATATGGTAACAAATAGGATATTGGATTAGGCTTAGGGGACTGTTGGACCTTGGTGGAGGTATGCGCTCTAGGGGGTGCCATTTCAGTCTGAATTGTTTTGTTTTAAGTATATGTTGAGCTTATTTTGCAGACAGCAGTAGAGAGATCACAGGGAATGGTCAGAAAGAGGCAGACATGAAACACCAAACACCTTGCTGACAAGATAGATCTCAAACCTGTAGGCCACCAGGGAGCACTCATGATCCGGAGTTTTGATAATAATAAAAATAACATTATTTATTCAAGTTTTTTGTGAGTTTTTAGTGAGTTTGGTGCATTTTACCAAGTCAACATGTTGCTTGTAACATTATACCTTCAATAAAATGACCAAACTGCAAACATTTCGAGTGTTTGCACCATTATAATTTCAATTAGGCTACATATATATGTATTTGTATTGTTTGTGCTGTTTATCTACATGTATGTAGAAACAGTAGTTTTAATTTTACTGTGCACAGACAAAAACATCTTAACCTTGTAACATCTAAACATCCTATAACCATGACAAAAGTTAATGCAGTGATTCGACTTTTAGTTTCAGTTGCAAATTTATATTGACTGTTGTTTTTACAAAAAGTGATTGATCGTATCGTTCCTAATATTTCAGATAAATGTATGTTTTCTATTGTCATATTAGGGTGGAAAGTTAATTCAGGATCTTGTGACATTATAACATGAACATTACAAAACAATCTTAATGAAATTATTTCATTTTAAACGGTGAGACGCAGCTGAAACCTCTAGTTCAAACACGTTTACTGTAGAAAATGAGTTCTACTCCCACTGTCAGCACGGAGCCAACACACACACAAAGGAGTGTTGTTTTATACCAACATTAATTCCCATTAGGAAAACAAACAGGGGCTTGAGAGTGCATCATTCAGAGGTATCTGCTGCACCCAGAGTTGGCAGCTCTCCCTGCCAACGTGCCAACATCGGGGGTGACTCTCAGGGCTTCCCGAGGCGGAGCTGGGATCCATTCAGACAACGATTAAACAAACTGCTGCTCAGATTCAATTTTTACCTTGTTTGGTAACAGACTTTAATTTAGACGAAGCCTTTAAAGACTTTAGTGTCACTACATATTGTTGATTCAGTACATGTTTATGTGCATTTGCTTAATAAAGACAACATAGCAAAGTTATGAGTATATAAATAGAGGAATCACCAGACACATTTCTTAAGCTTTGTGCAATTTTCTCATTCATTTTGAAGAAAGTTTGAAAAGCTCCCATTATGTTATCAGTCTCACAGAGATAACAGCAAACTTACAAAATGTTTGTACATTTGAAAGGAATCTTTGCTCTAAAATAACCATAAAATAAAACCATGGCTGCAAGAAAGTTGGGATGCTTTGGTTCTCTAGCATAAAGGGACTTAAATTCAGTTTCGTTTTGTAACCCTGGTGTTGTAAAGTGACAAATTAATAACCCTTTAACCTTTTCACATGTTGCGGGCATCAGATTTATGAGAGTATATTTACAAAAAACGTTAAAGTTTAGAGTTTAAAAATAAAATATCTTGTCTTTGTAGTGTTTTTAATTGAATATAGGTGGAAAAGAACTACAAATCATTGCATTGTTTTAATTAAAAGGTCCTACTTGTAAGGAAGTTGATTTTTGAGTCTCATTCCCAGCTTATCAAATACTGACACTTTGGGATTTCAGGTCGGGTCGGCCACCATCTGAAAGTGTCAGTATTTGACGAGGTAGGAATGAGGCTTAAAAGTTTCACAACTTTTTTGGGTTGTAAGAACAAATTCAAAAAGGAAAGGAAAAGCATAAAGATAAAACCATTTAAAACTTTCTATCTCCTGAACGCTGGGCTAAAATGCCTGGTCTATAGGATTCGGTTGTGTATTCTCTACTAAAATCCAGCGGTCGACTGCGAATATAGGAGGATTAAAAACAGCACATCGTTTGTGGGGAGAAGACACCCGCAGATAACTTTCTGAATGGCCGCTTACGCTTCTCCTTTTCTCTCCCCATCATGAGATGGGAGAGGAGAGAAAAAGGACTAACAAGATGCACATTTTACATTGAAAACTGTTATTGTTCCCCTCCTAATCTGGCCCACCATCTGAGAGGAGGGCTGCGCTAAAGAGCGGGGGGCTTTAATGGGAGGACGAGAGCCAACTCAGGGGACAGGGGAGAGAAAGAGGGGGAGGCGGGGGGGAGGGTTGGTCTTTGGCTTTAAGGAGGGGATCAGTTGGGAAGTGTAGAATGGATGTTTCTTTTTCTCTATGGGGGGAACTTTGTATTTGACTGTTGTTTGTATCTGTCTTTCAGGGGCCTGATCCCCGTGGGCCTGGACAGAGAGATGCCTCTATATGTGTTTGTGGAGGAGTGAGTGTGTCTATATGTGTGTGTGTGTGTGTGAGGTAGAGAGAGAGGGAGAGAGAGAGAGAGAGAGAGAGAGAGAGAGAGAGAGAGAGAGAGACTGATGGTGGGATCTACCCCTCTTCTTTCCTACAGCTGCAGCTCAGCGGATTAGCCGTCATCCACAAGGCAACATTACACAAGTAGCCTTTGAACAAAAGTCATGGATACTATTAATGATATGGTAATCCGTAATGGAGCTACCTCCCAGTAGTGATTATACTGACATGGGAAGAATGTCCAAGAGTCCTGGACGCAACTACCCAAACAACACTGTGGCTATTGTTGGCAGGCCTGGTCTGAGGCCTGCACCTACATCCACTGGCATCAGTCGACGAACAATCCCTTCCTCCTACACACACACACACACACACACACAAACTGCCCCCTGCTTTCTTGACACCCTTCCCTCCACCCCGATCACCCTATGAATAAAAATGAAAACCCAAAAATGGATGTAGAGAAAGAGAGGGAGGGAAAGGGTGGGAGCGGAGGGGAGAAAAACAAAGTGTCTTGGCCGGGATCAGCCGGGGATTTCTCCCTATGTGGTTCCCACACACTGACTCGAGCTGGATCCCTCCTCTCCTCTCTGTCTCTATCCCCGGTCCCATCCTTTCTCCTCATAGCCGGGGAAGACCACACAACAACTGAATGATTTCATGATTTAATCTGGGACGGTGGTGGAGAGGATGAGAGTTGAGTCAGTGCTCCTCTTTTCATTCCTGGGGTGCGACAAGGCAGCGTAGTGGGTGTGTGCTGGGGTGGAGGGTGGAGGTGGAGGTGGAGGTGGGGGTGGGCGAGAGGCCACTGTTTGCCTGGGTAAATGTTCTCCGTTGGACAGGCTGGGTCACAGCAGGGGTGTTTAACCCTAAAAACTTGCCTCTTTTAAATACAATTAACCAATTTCTCTGTTCAGTGCAGCCACTAATCCACTCTGATGTTACTGAGGTGAACACACTCAGGGGAGCTTGAGTGTAACAACTGTGCATAATGTTATTTACGCATGAAGTATGTATGATGCACTTAGAAGTTTCAAGAAATGATGTGCTGGATAACTGAACCAATAACCAATAACATGCATTTTTGTGTAAAACCAACAGATTAGAGTGTTTGTAGCCTCGTGACTCCCTGAGCCCTCTTTAACTACCCCCCCAAAAAAACATACTTAGCTCCATAAGTCCTGACTTTTTATCATTTCATTAGCATTATTTATAAACATGATTTTTAAGTCATGAAACCTTTCAGAAGTCAGCTTCGTTCCACATGAGGACTTTTGAATCCACATGTGAAGAAAAGCATGCGTTTTCCAAAATGTAACCAATAGCGTCTTTTTATCAGAACCACCCCTCCGCCACCGCCGCAACATGTGAGCGCCGCCCACTCAGATTAATCATGCAGATATTATGCCTCCCAAATGCCACACACAAACAGAACACCCTCAGACGGACCAGACAAGATAAGATAAGATAGACTTTTAAAAATAAAAAGAATCACATTTCCCATAAACTACTAAATGTTTCAGTCTGAACTGCTACTGTTCCTACTACTATTATTTTTAGACATACAGTATATGATACATGAGATTTTTAAAAAATAAATATTGAGAGATTCTGCTTTAGATTTGCTCAGGATTTGTATACAGTGTGTGTGAATGTGAATTAGGTTTGTTAACATGTATAAATAGTTTATATTCTTCCAGCATTTCAACACAATGTTTAATTAGAAAAATCAAGCTTTTCAAAACAAAATTTAAGTCTGGTTGCTGGTTGCCATGTGAGTTTAAGCACTGAAAGGGCCTGAAGCTTCGCTATCAGTCAAAGTTTAGTAATAACGGCATTTGCATTAAGGTTTAAATGTCAGAGACAGAGTGCGCACTGACAGCGCTTTAAATGTCAACTGTTTAAACTGAAAGTTGCTGAGTTAAACTTAGTTTAGTCTCAGTTGTGTGTCAGTTGTGTAGAGGCTAAATGCAACTGTACTGTCATCTTAAGAGAGATTAAAATACTTCAATGATCAGCTTCAGTATAGTGATAGTGAAAGTAACTGACATTTCTGTCGAAGCACCAGAGATGTGTGATGTGTGAGCACTGATAACAGTTGAAGTTGGCATGTCAACATTATATAATGAGTGCAGTAAGTCTTTATTAAAGGGTAACTCCACAGATTTTACACATTAAAGGTCCTATTTGTAAGAAACGTTGGTTTTTGAAACTGATGCATTGGGATGGCAGCTGGCCCAAGTGGAGAATGAGACTCAAAAATCCACTTTTCTTACATACAGAACCTTTAAAGTGAGTTTAAAGTGTGTTATAATCTGATAAATTGCTTCCAGTGACGTCACTCAAGTTGCAGTTGTGGGTAATGTAGTTGCAAAGTTTTTAAAGCAGTCCACCGGTCTAAGATTGCACTCCTCTAACACAGTTGGACTCATTATGGACAGTTTTAAAACAAATGATCAAAACTGATACATAGAATAATAAGAATATCTCTGATTCTGATCAGAGATATTCTTCTTCCTTTTCAAAACTTGGTGCCTACATTACCCACAATGCAGCGTAGCCACAAGTGACATCACTGGAGGCAGTTTATCAGATTACATGCAGTACTCCCCAGAGACCTGTAAATACTCTTGAGTTAAAGTGAAAGTGGTGGAGTTACCCTTTAAACAGTTCATAATATGATATTACTTCACACACAATATTTGAATTTCCTGTTTTTACACACTCTCGTCCACACACTGTCCTCTTTGTGTCACGCAATTAAACAATACTGTTGGACTTTGGTGAAAATGATCTGTAGACGAAGCGATTTGAAGCGGCTTGTTTCAAGAGGGCCCGTTAATTTATGCAAATTTACAAACAACATTTAAAATGCTACTTCTTAACCATTAGCCTGCCTCTGGATCAGCACTCTTTGTAACAGCTCTGTCCTTGCTTGACTGATATGTCAAAGTTGAGGACATTGCGGAAAGAAGAGAATGAAAATACCACACAGGCACTGACACAGGGATCAATCCGATTGGAATGATTTAGCATTTCTACGTTTTGAATAAAAATGAGTGCGCTAGACGGTGGAGCAGTTTGATTAGTGGGATCCTTAAGTCCCTCGAAGCCTTCACGGCCCTTTCTCTCTTCCGTCACTGCTAGAAGAAAAGTCCTCTTTCTCTCTTTTCAGAAGTCCCTTGGTACCCCGGCTTTTTCCTCACTGTTGGTATTACAAAATCCCCATTCAAAACAACCCTTGTCACCTGTCAACTAAGCCAGGCTGGTTTGCTAGGTCTTTATCCTCAGCACATACACTCACACGTACACAGAGACTGACTCCCAGCCCCCACCCCCATCTACGCACATATCCCCTACATTCATAGAAAATACATAGACACAGACACAACTGCAAATCCCAACCGCACACACACACACACACACACACGCCCACCCACTCACCCATGCTCACACACTAAAACCACATGTCTGAGAGCTGTTACTATAGCAGTTTAAAATTCATTACCCTGTTCGCTTTAACAAACGTCCACACTGGGATGGGCTGCATTCAGCTGCGGCGCCGGACTTCGTGTGCTCCAAGAAACAAGCCTGATCCATCGAGGGGACCAAATCTGCTGATAAGACAGATTCATACAATCAGGAGAAGTTTTAGCATATGTGCAGACTCAAAGTAAAACATAAGAGCAAAGATCGAACTTTTATTAAGTGCACAATTTTGTTTTTTAAATGACTTCATGATGACAGCCCCAAAATGTATTTGTTTCTGCATATCTGCTACTGTATTCCTTATTATGGTATTTTGTCTTTATTTGATCTCATGTGCTTTATTATTCTTGATTATTAATATTAATATTTTATCCAACTCATTGTAACTATGTTTTTTAATCCTTATGTATCTTGTACTGTCATCAAAGCTTGGTCCCTTTCTGGTTAAATATAGTGATTATTATTAATATATTGTCCACATTACAAAATTTTGACTAACTTCCCAAGAATAAATAGTTTTTAATGGGAGGTTGATGTTAATGAGTTATACATAAATGTTTATAAATCAACAATAAGCAATTTGTGCAGATCTGATGGTTTTTATAAGAAGGGAAACACTTGATTGATTAATTAATGATGGTTTTAATAAGCCATCAAGTCTGCAGTTATAAACACCAATGAGTCTTTAATAAAGGGTCATGGATTTTTCACCTTAGATAATCCATTAAGAGCAGAGTTGTACATGTTAATAAGATAAAGGAAGTTATCTTGAAGGACAATTTAAACCAGCCAAATGGATTTATCACGACCTGGCAACTCCACAGTTCTTACTGATCTATAAAGCATTAGTAGAGGATTTATTAACCTTTAATATGTCCTTACGTTACAGCGTAGAAACCCTTGAAAAAAATCCACCATATTGGAAAGTGTTACCAAAAATCACAGCACATTATTATCCTGCAACATATTAGCAATTACTATATGGTTTACAACACACTACAATGTAGTTGTTAGATTTAAGGACACTATTAAGTGCTTTTAGTGCGCATGAAGCATCCACAACAGATCTGGTGTAGAAAAAGACAACGAATGTCTGATAACCAAACAAATTAACAGTTTTAAACCCCCCTGTGAAAGATTTGTACATGTGTATAAACAGTTAATAAACGATCACATTTGATAGATTTGTTCACGTGCAATCTCATTTCATTACATATGATTAAAGCTGTTATACTCAGTAATCAAGTATTCATTAACTGTTTATGCCAAGGGGGTCCAGACTTTTTCCCTTGAGGGGGCCAAACTTGAAACTTAATGGTGGGACATGGGTCAAAATCAAACACCTTTTTCATTTAATTTCATTTAATTGTTTAGGAGTAAAACAGTGCTAGAATTCCCTTAACTTTGACTTCCTGCTCAAAAGTCACGCTGCCCACTGAGCTAATATTATGAAAAATAAATAAGAAACAGGGATCCTAAATATTAAAAGAGCATTTTACCTCATAAAAAATAAAACAGCATGAACATTGATTTATAGGATAATTATTTTTAATCTATTCTTCTTCTTTTTTTTATTAACTAAAAACATCTGGAGGGCCAAATTGAACCTTGTGGCAGCCAACTTTGGCCCACCGGCCCCACTTTGGACAGCCCTAGTTCACACACAAGTTATCGATTCTTCATATGATGAGTTATATTTGTTGACAAAAACATTAATAAAAACTTTTCCTGTCTTTTTCCTTATCTGCTCACAGCTGCATTATAGTGTGTTATAAACCATGAATTAAGTTTTTACTGTATATGCTGCTTGTACATGAAAATAAGGGGGTTAAAATTCAGGCTATATTGATAATGATTTTATAATTAAAGTTGTAATGAAGTACATGCTTAAATGCATTTTTACTCAGACAATGTGGCATTTGTGTGTGCACCCGTGTTGGGAGGAGCATCACAAACTCGTGCAGCAGCTGAACAAACCTGAGCTTAAGTCCTGATTTGAAGCCTCACTGGGAGGGGGAGGAAGGATCAGGGGTGTTGCGTTGTGGCGGTGTTGGTGTTGGTGGAGGAAGAGGAAGAGGAGGAGGAGGGGCTGTTAACTGATGTCCGTAGAGAGGCGTAAGGGTCAGAGCAGAGGGTGGTCATCCGGCCCGGTCACTTAGCCAAGGCCCAGCGTGCCCCGAGCAGCCGTCGCTCATTAACCCGCTGACAGGGGCTTCGGACACCGAGTAGTGTGGCCCCACACAGAAAGGTCACGGGGTCAATCAGCCCTCTCACCGGCCATCAAATCAAGATGGACGCACAAGCTGCGACTTATCCCCCAATCAAAGGGTCAGTGATGCATTGTCCGGCACACTAACATACAAGCACAACACACACACCAATGCGCACACACACTGACACAGAAACACACATCAAAACAAATTGATTTATCAAAGGTGTGAAGGCTTTTTTAGACTAATCTACTTTTAAGGTTTTCAGATCATCAACTGTGTTTCAAGAGAGAGAAGGAGAGTATGAAGACATTTCATGTGGCTGAACTTGTCTGACATTTAGAAGGTGATTTTGCATTGAAATGATTTATTAGCAGAGGGTGTAAATGTCAAGGACACAACGTATCACTCAAATTTTCACTCACCTTTCATGTGGTAAAACGATCTGAAAAACCAAATCACACTCCTGTTTTTTAGGTATTCGATCAGTGCTGGTCAAATTACACAAACTGTATTAATCAATCA
Organism: Pagrus major; assembly: GCF_040436345.1. Lineage (NCBI taxonomy): Eukaryota > Metazoa > Chordata > Actinopteri > Spariformes > Sparidae > Pagrus > Pagrus major. Next base: position 15,376,597 of record NC_133215.1, read on the forward strand.
TTTTGGGCTGCAACTAACAATATTTTCATGATTGCTTTATTGGCCCATTATTTCTTAAATGCCGAAAAGGGACATCTTCTTATTACAACTGCTTATTAGTCTGACCAACAGCCCAAAACCCAAAGATGTTCAATTTTCGATAATAAAGAACAGAGACAGCAGCAGTCAAGCTGGAACCAGAAATGTTTCATTTGTGCTTGACTGATGACTTCAACAATTCAAAATGATTGTCGATTAATTTCAGGGTTTCCCATTGTGTTTTCCAGCAGAGGCAGGCCACCTTACCTGGGAGACCCCCACTGAAATCTTATAAAATAAAACATGATCCTTCAGGATAAACATAAAAGAGGTCCTGTTTCATAGAGCAAATCCAACACATATTTAATGAAAAACGCTATTGTTTAAACCTTTGTCTAATAAGTTGACACATTTAGTACGAGGCTGACTGTTTTCAGTTGTGCATTATTACAAATCCTTGAACTAAATCATAACATTAAAAATGGGTGCCATAAGTTTTATTACTTGAAAAAAGTTACTTTCAGATTTCACATTTTAAAATCCTTTGTGACTATCAGTCTTCTCTTCTTTGCTCAATAGCTGCCAGTCTGGAGCAGCTTTTGCAGAAAAGTGGTCCTAGTTCATCCGTGATGAAATGTAACTAAGTACATTTACTCAAGTACTATACTTAAGTACAAGTTTGAAGTACCTGTACTTTACTTGACTGTGTCCATTTGCTGCTGCTTTATACTTCCACTTTAGACATTTTGGAGACAAATATTGTACTTTCCAAAAATACAGAAATGCTGAATATTTGATCTGATAATCGGCCAGGCCAATAAATGGTCGACCAATATTATACAGTACGTAAATATATATATTTTTTTGCTTTTACGTTTGATATCTAAGTGCATTTAATATCAGATACTTTGAGACTTTTACTTTCATATGTTTAACTTTTACCAAAGTAATATGTTAACATGAAATCTTTACTTTAACTCAAGTATGGCTTTTGAGTACCTTTTACAACACTGTTGTTGATTTCCTCTCCTTAGCTCGCTGCCTTTTATGTTTTCTTGTCAAACACAGCCTCCACTGCAGATACCGTCAAATAAAATTACAGGAGCAGGTTACAAGAAATTGTTAGCCAAAACAATAGCACTGTAAAACATGTTAATGAGGCTTCTAATGATCAGTGTCTGTTGGTAATGTGTCACAGAGGGATTGATTCAACTGTTCAATAATTGTTGACGCTGTATTAACTGCAATGTGTTCTTATTATTTTCCTTCTTCTGTATTTGTAGCATTCAAGTAAGGGCTGATTTCACTCCGTGCTGCAGCTATGCTTATTTAAAATTTTATTCTAAAGATTAAACAAGCATCATTACGCCTTAATGTTTAAAGACATTGCTTTATGTTTTCTGAGTAATTTGTGTTATACACATAAGAAGTGTGAGTCTGTGTAATTGGGTGAAGTCACCCTGTTTTTCCTCATGTTTGAAAGTTTTTACTCTGAATACAACACGCAGACAAAAGGAAGGACAACCTCTCTACAACATAATGCTCATGGTAAAACCAATACATTAACATACATACCAGCAGTGTGACACAATACAGACACTACAGGTTAAACTCTTGACAAGCCTCGTGACAAAGTCTTCCTCATTACACACTCTAATTCCAGATTAAATTATTTCACGGCTAAAATGACCCCACTAATTTGGGACTGAGGGCCGTTAAGAGGGTTCAAAATCCGTCTTAAACGGCGCTGAGGTTTGAAGAGGTTGTTGTCTTCCTGAGTAGAACGAAGAATGGATGAATGAAGTTCACACACTTTCGTGAGAGGGACCATCATCTTGAGGGTGCTACAAATATATCACTCCTCTGAATTATGTAGTTTGTCTTGAGCGACCGCCGGCCCAAGTGGAATTCTTTTCTTATGAGTGAGAGTTGAGTGCTGCTATTGAAAGTTTTCTACACTTTGGTGTAATGAAAACAAGGTAGCGAGGAAGGTAAAGGGGACTAAAACCACACGGCAAAGAAATGAGAGTTTTTGTTCTGGCTCTATGTTGTGTCGTGGGGGGTTGCTACAAAATCCCATTTGTGCACCTGGTACAAATATTTAAAATACACAAGGATTACCTTATTTAGATGGTGGAGGTGAATGATACTCTGATATCCTGTTTGCTAAAACTCTAATCTGGATAAACCCACTAATTCTCAACCTATTGTAGCTTCTTTGAGTCATATCCCGAACAGTGAACAATTTACGCAAAGAATATTCTTCCCTCAACAGGATGTTTTATTTCATTTATTTAATAGACAGGAACGAAAACTAAACAGACTTTAAATCTGAAGTTTGTGGGGTTGAAATAACACAATACAGAAATAATTAATGGAGATACCCTGTCACACAGACACACATGCACAATCTCTCTCTCCTCTATTTGGACTAATCCCAGTTATACCAATTCTCCAGCCTTCCTAAACCCTGAAAATGGACTGTGAGCAAAGTTTACTTTGTCTAATTTATCCAATTTAGGGAACTTAATCTGTGGAGGGGCTCCACGCACTGCTGCTCCTCAGTCCCAACCTCACAGCTGAAGAATAAACAGTGTCGCACTTTCAGCCCGGGAAACCACCAAACTTTAATAACAAAGGCTAGACGCGCTATGTATGTTATAGTATAGGTTATTTCCATAGACCTATCGAAGAGAATTCAGATACAGTGCTTACATTGTAACAAAAAACTTATTTGCTGTAAGTCGTCAAGCTTTTCTTTTTATAACCTTGCTGGATGGATGGATGGATGGATGGATGGATTGATGGATGGATGGATGGATGGATGGATGGATGGATGGATGGATGGATGGATGGATGGATAGATAGATAGATAGATAGATAGATAGATAGATAGATAGATAGATAGATAGATAGATAGATAGATAGATAGATAGATAGATAGATAGATAGATAGATAGATAGATAGATAGATAGTTCAGTAGAGCAGCTTGTCTACTAATCAGGAGGTCGTACTCAATCCCGGGATCTCCCGGCTGCACGGCGAAGTACCCTTGGCCAAGATATTGGACTGTTCCTGATGAACAGGCTTGTGTTTCAAAGCACTTTGAGTGGTCGGTAGACTCAAAAAGTCTGTTCACCATTTACAGTGTCTGAACGTTAGTATAATGTAGTGTATGTGCCCTACAGCTAGGTGGTCTGGCAAGTATTTCCAGGTTATCCCCACTACTTTTTCATGTTTGGATTGAGAATTTTAACAGTTGTGAATACAAAAGTTTTGACATTTGGAAACCTCTGTAAAATCTGACCATACATTGCCACTAAACTGAAGTCTTTGATGGTGTGCTGAAAACATGTTTAGAAGAAATATTAAGTCCCTGGCAAAAACTTCCCATGATTTCAGACTGCAGACTTCCTGGTATGTTTGTGCCAAGCCTTACCGGACCATGCAAATTATTACTAGATATTTTTAGATGATAACCATATAAGGACGGCTGTTGGTGAGTTTCAAACACAGTTGTGTCAATCAGACGTGATCACGTTCAAACAGCTCAGAGTTTATTTAACTCCACCCCTCCAATCTCAAACTTCCCACTTTTCACACTCATCCTGTCTTTCTCTCTCCTCCTTTCTGCTCTCATATTCCTTTGCTCCAAGTCTTCAAGCTCTTTCTCACGAACCTCTTTTCTTTCTGTCTGTCTCCCTTACCCTCTGTGTCTCTCACCCTCTGCCCCCACCCCCACCATGTCCATCTCTTCGTCCCCCACTGACTGCGTGTCTCCAGGTCTTCCTGATTGGTCATGGGGATTTCTCCTCGTCCTCCACAGCAGTGTGTTTATGTGTGTGCGTTTGTCCACCTTGGCTGCTCTGCCATGGGCACTGCCCTGACTGCGGGTGAGAAACATCAGCTGCATGACGCTGTCTCCCTTCCTCTCTCTTTGACGCACAGACTCACACACATGTGCTTCTCATTCATAATGTCCCCAGTCAGCCTCTTTAGCGTTAATGAAAACAGGCCAACAGCCAATAATGGCACCAAAGAGAAAGAGGGGAAACACTTAAATAATCTCCTTCCCCCTGAGCCCTGGAGAGCTCAGTTTCTAAGTCAGCTCAGTGTGCATCCCAGCCTGTTGGATCTGAGGCGAGAGGATTGTACTAACGTTGTGACTTTAAACAGGAGACTCATGGGATTGAGCACTGTGAGGGAATAAACAGCTAATATGATCTTCTTTTAGAAGGGAGCTTAGCTTTTGTTGACATACAGCCCTGTTGTTCTGTGCTGGATATTGCTGCTTGTATAATTGTATATATCAGAAACACACAATTTAATATGAAGTACGCAGAGTTTACTTGGATGATACATCCTCTAAATTTCTACATAAGTATTGTGTTTACTGACGGGAGGTGAGCTCAGAGATTACTTTTCAACTTTTGGGATTAAAATGTTCAATCCTGTTTATCAAACCTTGTAGTGTCTGTTAAAGGTTACAGTGGCATTATTTCATATATTTTTTGTCTTCAAATCCAATTCAAAGACTAAAACCAGCAATAAATTGATCCTTCCTGACATGAGTCTTCATTAAAGTGAGCATGGGCAATGTATCTTATTTTAAGTTTGTACTTATACATTGTTTATTTTGGGCAATAACAAAATCATAGAATAGCAGAACAAAATAACAAACAGACAAATACAAAGATTTGAATAAACAATATAGGGTGCACTATTCTACGCTTTCAGAGAGAACATTTTTTAAAAAGTAAGTAGTAGTAGTAAGTAGACATATGGTTTGATTAAAAGTTCAAACTCTTGTTTTAAGGAATTATACAGAGGAGACAAAGCTGTGCTGCATCAATGCAAATCTAAACTTAACTCGTCTCTTTCTGAGTTTGCCTCTTAGTTTAAATTTGTTCATAGCAGAATGAAATCCTCACCAGAAATTCAGTCTAAATCTCATGCTGCAGTCAGAAGCAACCAGTGGCTCCATGCTGGTGAGTTTTGACCCTAATATCTGTGGTTTTAACCCTGTCTGACATTCATAATCTCTATTATCTTTCAGCCTCTACTGGTCTGAGACCTCAGGTCTGAGACAGTAGGGGACCAGAGGCATAAAAAGATGCTCGTCACAGTTGCTTCTTAACAGATAAAATCAGTGACTGTATTGATGTTGGAGCTGCGCGTAACGGCTTTGTGTATGCGTGTGTGCGTGTTTATGTGAGTGGCGGGGGGTCTAACTGTCTGACACCTGCAGCTCTTCATACTCAAAATGCAAATCCAAGCCCCTCACCCCCTCAACGACCCCTCCCTCAATCCGAGGTTACTGAGCAACGACTTTCGTAAATCTAGATCAGATTTAAATAATACTACAAAAAGAGTGTCGACAGCACGAAACACAGAATTAAAGCTGTTTTCTTGAAAAAATACAAGAGGGAAATTTGATCCAGATGACGTGTTGTCTAAAAAACTCTGCCTAATCTACATGAGTGAGTGTTGGTGAGTTTTTAAGGCCTGCACAAAAGATTATTTTCATTTTTAATTCGTCTGTCGATATTTTCTAGATTAATCAATTAGTTGTTTGGTCTATAAAAAAGTCAGAAAATGGTAAAAAATGTTGATCAGTATTTCCCAAAGCCCAAGATGACGTCCTCAAATGCCTTGTTTTGTCCACAACCCAAAGATATTTTGTTTACTGTCATAAAGCAGTAAAGAAACCAGGAAATATTAATATTTACAAAGCTACAATATTAAGTTTTTTCTTAAAAAAATACTAAAACCAGTTTTCAAAATACTTTGGGATTAATTTAATTGACAATTGATCGACCAATTTTAAAGTTTTACAAAAATGATTGCTGATACTAAACTCCCTCAGTACATCATTGCTAATAATTGGTTATTCTACAGATTATAATCATATTAATTTTAATGACAATCCGGAGAATTTGAGAAAAATTCACGTTGCCAAAACATGAATGATCTTAATTATAACTATTGACTGTTTAGCATGAAATCAAGCAATCCCTTTCAGCTCAGAAAAAAAGATGCTTTATGAGAGAAAGATGTCAATTGGCCTTGCCAAGTGTTGAGTAAATGTATGTTCAGTGAAACAAAAACAAAAGAAATCGCCGACTGCCTAAAAGCAGGTGCAAGCCCCTGTGTCAGCAAGCATCTGCCTAACACGGAGTATTGAAGTGAACAAGATGCTGAATTGTTAACCAGCTCTGAGGATGCAGCCATGCAGCTGAGCCCGACCTCTGACCTCGCCGCTGGGGGCTACTTCACAATATCTCCCTGTGGGGAAACAAGTAAAGTAGTGCATTATTTGTATTGTTGTAAGTGGAGTGTTGAGTAAAGGAGGAAAAGCACCTGTTTCACTGGGTACCACATTTGCACTCAGGGGATGTTGGTGATGCCCTTTAATGTAACCCAGCTCTCTAGTGCCACCCACTGGCTGGTAAAGGGAGAACAACACAGCAGCAGAGAGATGGAGAACCACAGTCAGAGTAAGCTTCAGTGTGTGAGTTCACATACTCTGTATTATTGTTATTATTATTAGCGATATTTTATCAGTACTTGTTACTGGTTTGATATCAAGGGCATCACTTTGTGTTAAAAGGTGGTGGGGACATAAGGGTTCAGATGAAAAACAGCATTGTATGAGGTCAGAGTAGATAATTACAGCAGGAAAATAACTGCATCAAAATGAATTTAATCTCATTTTTTAGTTAATTTCTTGGTGCATGCTTTTTTTAATCACATTTTTAACTAATTATAGTATGTAAAATTGATCATTTCACAAAGTGCTGTGAGATGTCTCCAGTGTTAATGACACATATGTTTGATACTATCCTTTCATGAAGCATCCTGACATTTTTTAAACTTGCCTTTGAATCAACTCAGTCAAGCAGCGCCACCCAGTGGTCATGGTGTGGTTCAGTCCTGAGGAGAACACCGAGTGGATCAAACCTCAAAAGCTTTTTTATTATATTTTCATTTCAGTTTCATTAAAAAAGTCTTTGAGATATCATTAAGCTTGATTTTTTATTTTAAAAATATCTTACATCAGACTCTGATATAATGATTTTGAGACGTATTTTGTTTGTAAAGACGCTCAATTTTAAATGCCTACGATTTAAAAAATGTTATCTTGGAACTTGTTAATGCAATATTTCATTGACAGCCTATTGAAAGCCTTAGTTTTGTAGTTATATGAATGAAGTCGTCCTGGCATCCATCCCCTCTGTTGGACTGGGAGCTGTAGTACGTTATGTCCAATGTCTCTCCAGCCAACTTGGCTTCGTTTTGGATCACACCGCTTTGGATCGTGTTGCTTTTTCCGTGTCAGAACTGCGCGCACGGTGCACTTGTGCCATCCCACATGTCAAGTCAGCCAAAATTACATTTCCGGTACGATATTTCACAGCAAAATCGACCAAAGCCACGTTGTCGCTGTTGGGTGGCATCTTATTTTGAAAGAAAAACAGTCATCTCTGTATTTACCCTCCGTCCTACCTCGAACTTGACGAGGGTTTCAACAGGTGCCAAAAATGAATGTGCAGCAAAAGTGACAGTGAGCTGAGAGGAAAAGGCCAGTCTGAAATAAAATGATATAAAATAAGATAACAGTCATTTATGTGTGGTGTTTTAACTGAATGCTTTCTTCTTGTATTTTCCTTTTATTAGAAAAATGTTCCCCATCCATCTGACCTCTGACCCACAATCAACATGCTGTACTTCAACCTAAAGTGACACCCCCCTCAATCTAATGAACAAAGGCCTTCATTTGTGCATTGTCTTGAGCAGCCTAAATGCACATTCATGTGTGAACATAATGAGACATAATAAATCATTTTACCTGTGTCTGTCAGGGTCATACTGTTTGCACTGACACTGTGAGATGTTTTAAATGCTTTACACGCTGTAGGATGATTGAAAAACGTGTCCCACGATTAAACCAATTTAAGAAACACTCCAGGGAACTGCTGTCTTTATTTTAAGGGTTTGGAAACTCAATTGTCCCATAAGTGAATGTTTGGATTATGGATGAGAGGGCTGAGAGCAGCAGGATTTAAGGTAAAAGACTTGATCATGATCAGGATTAGATCAGATTACTAATAAATCTGTGTGTTAATAACAATCATATTACAAATATTGTGTCCTTTAAACGTCCCCGGCTTGGCCCACTCTTGACTTAAGGAACATGGCGCATGTCTTGAACTTCAACCTCGGATATTTATTCAGCCTCGTTAATCTGTTCGACAAAATGCAAATCCATCACTCAAAACTCTCGCGATAAATGTCGCCTATATATTAGGGCGGATGGAGGGGGCCTCGTCCACTTGAAGGGGCGTTGGGTTTCCTTGAGGACCTTGGTCAGATTTTTGGAACAGTCAAGGGTCTCAAAACTGCAACCATGTCGGACGCAGTGATTAGTTTCATGAAGGACTTTTTGGCCGGTGGTATCGCCGCTGCCATCTCCAAAACAGCTGTCGCTCCCATTGAGAGGGTCAAGTTGTTGCTGCAGGTAAAATAATTGAGCAAAGCATGGCCGCATGATTACCGCTTTGTGCGTAAAGTGTGCGTAAAAGTTGGGTTACTGATTAACCAAACACTCAAACGTAAATCTGGAGTAAAAAAGGTTCAAATGTGCAGTGTGTCAGTTCAGAATGCTTGGTGCGTAATGTCAAGGGGCAAGTGAGAGGTCCTGCGTCAACGTGGAGATGGTTTTACGCACCGGCTATGATGACAATCATGAGAAGGTCCTAATACGCAGCCTATCAATAAAATGGCCGTAATACAGGTTTATGAGCTACTGGTGCGTTTCTTTAGCTAATTGTTACTCCAGTATAACAGATGACCGCAGTAATATTTAGTGAAATTGAATTTCTAAATTTAACTCGAAGCCTGTAATCTAATACACAGCTGATTCTCAAGTGACAGGAGTGTGCATGTAGAGTGCGATCACACACAGCTATGCCTGGCAGGAAAATATCACACACGAAAAATACAAGTTAATAAAATTGAATAAAAATATATATATCTTCTGTCCCCTCCCAGAACGTTTTACAAGAGAATTAATCACTTTTTTGGATTGCTATATGCGTCCTTTTTATGGGTTTTCACTGTCTTTGTTTACAGGTCCAGCATGCCAGCAAACAGATCACCGCAGAGATGCAGTACAAGGGAATCATGGACTGTGTGGTCAGGATCCCAAAGGAACAGGGCTTCATCTCCTTCTGGAGAGGCAACCTGGCCAACGTGATCCGTTACTTCCCCACTCAAGCCCTCAACTTCGCCTTCAAAGACAAGTACAAGAGGATCTTCCTCGGTGGTGTGGATCAAAAAACACAGTTCTGGCGCTACTTCGCTGGTAATCTGGCATCTGGCGGTGCCGCTGGTGCCACCTCCCTCTGCTTCGTGTATCCTCTGGACTTCGCCAGGACAAGACTCGCTGCCGACATCGGCAAAGGCGCAGCCGAGAGAGAGTTCACCGGTCTTGGAAACTGCCTCACCAAGATCTTCAAAACCGATGGCATCAAGGGTCTTTACCTCGGATTCAACGTGTCAGTGCAGGGTATCATCATCTACAGAGCGGCCTACTTCGGATGCTTCGACACGGCTAAAGGTGCGCACACCTGCTCGATGTGCCTTACATGTTTTTAACGTGAGTTTATGTGTTTTCTCATGACTTACCTCCTTCTTCATCCAGGTATGCTGCCAGACCCCAAGAACACGCACATCGTCATCACCTGGATGATCGCCCAGACTGTCACCGCCGCAGCTGGCATCATCTCATACCCCTTCGACACCGTCAGACGTCGTATGATGATGCAGTCTGGACGCAAAGGAGGTGAGCGTCACTCATCACGTTCTTATTGTTTGGCACAGATTGCGTATTTTACGCGTGCATTCACGAGCATTACGCATCACCATCCCTGTCTCCATCTCCACAGCTGACATCATGTACAAGGGCACAATCGACTGCTGGAGGAAGATCCTCAAGGACGAGGGAGGAAAAGCCTTCTTCAAGGGTGCCTGGTCCAACGTGATCAGAGGCATGGGCGGTGCCTTTGTGTTGGTGCTGTACGACGAGATCAAGAAGTTCACATAATAAACTTTCTCATCTCCCAGTCCCCGAAGGAAACCCTTCACGTTGTTTAAGTCTTAAGTCATGTGATCGAGTGATAACAGCTTGTGGTGTATTAAAATGTGGGCATGCACCCCTCTGGTAGGTCTACACCTGACCCGGGTCACCATGCCTCCTCAGAAATCTGTATATATATCCCATCTACGACGTGTCAAAAAAAGTCCAGCCAGTGTTGCAGTGAAGATGTGATGATGGTGATGCAAAGGATGACATCACTACCCGTCATATGCTCCTCATGTTAGTCAGTTTGTGAAGCAGTTGCCGAGGCCCATGTGTTGTTATGTTGTGACCACTCTGACCCATGTGTCCCACCACGCACATTATTTTATTAAGAATAAAGATTTATTAGTCTTACAGTCCAGTCTTTCTGATGCATGTCCTGTTGTCGTGGCAACCTGTCACCTGCAGTCAAACAGGCAACTTTTCCCGGCAGACATTTTGACACTTGACTGCTCTGTCAAGTGTTGTGGTAAGTCATGAATGACACAGTGAGATAGCCTGCACAACAGGACCCTGAAACTGAAGCAGCTAATTGGAATCCAGCCACCATTCCTCTCATTCTCAACATGTCAAAATATCTTCAGAGAAAATCTTTAAATTGGGAAATGACATCCAGGAATTCCATCCTGATTTTCACTTCACACTGATCTGAAATATAAAGTACCTGAGGGGCTTGTAAGACAGCATTTTAAGAAATGTGCAAAATATTCAAAGTCCCATGAAATATATGGAGCAGTTTCATATAAAAACTCCCCTAAATACAACCTATCCTTTGTACCAACTGTGGCATGTGCTCAATTGGTACAAGTATGTTTCTAGGAATGAAGAGATCAGACAAAGATTTTCTATTTAAAGTCCCCAAAAAAAAGAAGGAACAAAATAACAAGAACACCAAAATAATATTTCAAATATATTTATTTCTCATCGTTTACAAACATAATTCTCTCTTGCATCATTAATTGTACAAATGTCAGGAAGGGCAACAAATGAAAGCAAATCAAGATTTGCAGACTTACCGGAAACACTCACTGAAATAATAAACAACTAATTGCTTATTTTGTCATCATGGCTTTTGAAGAATAGGCAATATGTTGTGCAAAAATACAGCGAGCTAACTGCTGTGAAGAGTTACTGCATTATTTAGAAGCCACAGTTGAACTGATTTCAAATGCATTACAATAGCTCTGAGCGTCATTTGCTATATTTCAGCAACAAAGAGCGGAAAACAATCCATCTTGTTTATATTGTATAAGCACGACAACACAAATGACTAGTTTGTTGATGAAGTCAATTTTTTTTCAGCTCAGTACCTTCCAAACCTAACCTTTAGTGATGAACAGACACCAACAGATGCCACTAAAGGGAGCCAGCGATGTGCTTCTTTAAAACAGCAGTGTTCTCAGCACCAGGCTGGTCGGGCTGCACTCAGTTTTTTTGACCTTGGAACGGATTTGTTGGCTGAATCACTGGTGGTGGAAGCGGAGCTGTGGTGGGCAGAGCTGACCGGCCTGGGACCTGCTGGTGTGGACAACAAAGAGATATTTCACAATTACATATTCACCGCTTTATAATAACATTAAAGACCTAACATACTTTTTTTAAAAAGTCCATTGAGAAGAAAAACTAACTTACATACAAGTTGTACTGTTAGCTAATTATTTAAATTTGGACTGTTGAGCCCAGCAACGACAGGAAGTTTGACATCAATCACAAAATAATATTGAAAGTTTTGACTAGAAAAACTATTCAACAAGTACATTATTTCAAATAACATTTAAATAGGCTTAACACACATAAATGAATGGGTGAGTCTTGCCACTATCAGTCATCCACAGCTGCTTTTAACAGTCTGAAAGTCTTCTGTTAATTTAATCTCTGCAGCCATCTGACGGCAGCAGGTCAGACAGTCGTGTGTGATAAATCTGCAGCCTTCAGTCTGAGAGGAGCATCGCAGTGTGCTGATCCTCTTTATTTACCACAATTAATCATCACATGGAACACAGGTGCTTTTATGCTTTGCAGCTACCTCTCAAAAGGGTTTGTCTTAAAGACATAATCTCCCAGCCCCCAGAAGAAGGCACGTGTTTATCATTTTAATATTTTTCTAAAAATGTTTGGATGAGCAAGTGTTCAATTACCAGTTGTCATACTGTTGAGAGGATATAAATGATTTAAAACGTGTATGTTACCTGAGGGTGTCTTGCTGGCAGACCTCCCTTTCTTAGCGGTGGACACACAGACCGGGTACGAAGGAGCTCCCTGGTATCCAACTTGTCGCTGGTAGTCTGCCAGTTGTTCTGAGCGCTTTAGACCAGGTGTAGGCTTGACGGACTCCAGCCTCTTAAGAAAAGCCTGAAAGAATCAGAATTACACGTTTTACCTGGTAAGTAATGCTTACAAACATACTACAAATGCTTATTGTCCTGGCACATTGTTAAAGCCAACATAACGTGCATTATTGACATGATCAGTCATATTAGCTCGGAACGATGTCGGTAGGTCTTTTTTTACATTCAAAGCTTCGATTGAGGTTTTCAAATTACACTTTTCATGACGTCATCACTCTTTATTTCAATAAACTGACACATCAGATTAAAATTTACACGACCAAACAGCACGCGAATGCAGATACATAATATCCATCTGTTTTTTTGGAATGACTTAAGTAATTTACTGTAATTGTGTTAGACCCAAAGTACATTTCTTGTTATTGTGGTTGTTTAAATGTAATGTAATGTACAGTGCTGTTAGATTGCTGCTAGATTGCCCCGTTAAGACAGGTGCGTGTCTCCCACCCGGCAAATGAGTGAGCCATCCATCAATTTGAATTTGAAGTGCTTCATAATATGTACTCTTAACGCAGCAAGGCTCAATTGCAGAGTTTTATGTGAATAATGAAGTCCTTTCTAGCATTTCATTTATTAAACCATTTGCTGAATTTTATTGTCTTTAAACCCACAAAACATATAACACTTCATAACATTTAAGAAGTGCTTGTAACATTGATAAAATAAACACATATTTGATTGGAACAGATAGTCCTCATTCTACAAAAAGTTAGATTATGAAAATAGAGAAACATCTGCTCCTTCACAGCAAACACAACCAAACATTATGAGGCAAAACAGTGTAGGCAAGTTGCTGAATGTCATACATGCAGTCACACACCCACATGGCATGCTGTGCAGAAACGCATCAGTAAGCAGAAACTCCTCATGAAGCGACGCAACAGGCAAAAAGCTCCACAGTCAAGAGACTGTTCTACTAAAGTTCACAAGTGCTCCTGAGGTCATAAAAAGACACTGCACACTTCTATTTCCAGTCAGACTGGTCACCTACTGCATTTCCAACGTATGAGTGGTTTAAAATCTCTTCAAAATAAATCTATCCCGCCATATTAACATCACTTATTTGATGGAAAATGTATATTTAATGTGTAATTGACCGATCTTGAAATACAGAGTTGTAGCTCTACTTGTGCAGGATTTACGGGGTGTCTTACATGTGTGATGTGTGGGGTGGATATACTGATCACACGGCAGATTCAGTTACTTCACTCTAAGAATAGAGGAGGCACAGAAAAGCACCCCCTGAAAACGTAGAGAGATTGACTCAAGAGAGAGAACAGTCTGTTCTGGAAATGACTGAAACACATTCCCTCATAAAAAACAACAATCAGGATCAATGTAAGATCTCTAATCAGCAATAACAACAAACATATGTGATGATATCAGTGAAGAAAGGAATGCAATTTTACTGTCAACAGCTAAAACACCTGTCAGAGGAGACAATGAATCTTTGCGGTAGTGTTATAATTTCATCAGTCAACACAGCTGCTTTGTTCGCCCTGTGTTTCTATTGTGAAGTGGTCAAGCAGAGTTAATATACGGGGTGAGAGGCTAAAGCTGCAGATGCCGACCTGTCTCATAATGTCACTCTGTGGCGCTGCTGCAGGCCTGCCACCTGCTGCCATCTGTCCAAGTCCATCCGTGTCTGCTTTCAGGGGGGGCACTGTTACTTACTAGTACCTCTCAAACTAGTGTCCATCAATAAATCTACTTTAGAGGGAAATAGCTTCTAAAACAATAAGTGATATAACTGTAGGAAACCACACAGGCTAAAAAATATGTTAATCACTTTTTCATCGTGACAATTATGAGTGATTACCTGAAACTACTTAACCTGCAGATTCTTCCAGGAAATTACATTCTGGTTGATTAAAAACAATTTAAGAGTGTTAATAAACTGACATGTGTTAGAGAAAATCACTGATGCAGAAACTGACTAGTGAGTCAAGACAACTGAATGCATCTTTTTTTGTTGATAAATAAAAAAAATATATAAGGCAATACCAATATAAAGCAAATATCTAAAAGCAGTAATGAAATATCATTATTTACATTTACACAAGTACTGTACTCAAGTACAGTCTTAAGGCAGATGTACTTTCCTTGAGTATTTCCATTTTCTGCTACTTTATACTTAAACTCCAATACATTTAGTAGACAAATATTGTACTTTTACTCATTTATTTGATAACTTTAGTTAATCTGCAGATTGCATGCTGTATCAGAGCCAAAGCACTACATAGTAAATTAATTTATTCTAACAGCAATCAGATTAAACAAAACACTGATTCCGTGAATATCGGATCAGATAATCGGTCGACCCATAATATACAGTATACTTACATGTAAATATTTGTATAATCTACATTTACTTGCACTTTTAAAGTACATTTATTGCCAGAAAATGTAAATATGTAAACGTAAAAATATCTAATGATACAATAAAAGAGATGAAAGTGTGGCGTTATCAAAAAGAAACAACAACAGCCAATATAGAAATGTTTTGGCATACAGTATATTCTCATCGACAGACCAAGAGATCAGAATATTCAAAGAGCCAGCAGCAGCTATGTACTTCAGTGCAAGTTTAGATGATTAATTACATAATCATGCAAATGAGAAATCTGGAAACTCTTCTAGAGACACATCAGCCCCAAATTTACCTACCACCTGCTGCTAAATCAATTAACAGTTTTTTACAGCAGCAAATGAATAGATTTATTTTGAGATTAATTAGTACTTTGCCCTTGTTTACGGCTCAATATAGAGAGAGTCACAGAAATAAATGCCATGTGGCAAAGGTCTCAGCTGAAGGTTTGACTTGGACTCTATGGATGGATGACATAGGGCTTAAGCATAGGAATCACTTAGACACGAGTTACACGTTGATAACATTGACCGGAGAAACAATTAAGTTAAAGCAGCTACAAGGAACATGTGCTTTGATTTGGAAGTGAGTAAAAGAGAGACAATTTATTTTTAATACTATTTTTTCTTTTTTTAAACAGCTGTGAGATCCCTCAATTGATCTGCACTTGCTATAAAAATTGTTTTTACTCTTTTCAATCCCACCTGGAAACAGACAGAATCTTCTTGCTGATGGCCTTGTGTGCTTATGTAGATCATAAAAAGGCATTAGTACTAAATTAAGACTGCTTCTTAACCTGTTAAAAGATGCTTGTCGATGTTTAAAGCAGAGAATTAGAGTGACAGGAATTCCTATGCACCATGAGTATCGATCTACACAGGAGGCCAAACTCACCAGGTTCTCCCTCTCGATGCGTTGCTGTTCCCGTTGCCTGTTGAGCGCACTGTGAGACAGACGATTGAGTGGTGAGTTGCTGGTCATGTGGGCTTTTTTGCCCGCTTTACTTCCTGGTCGTGGCCCTGGAGAAAGACGTGAAAGTACCCGAAGAAGTCGCTGGTTCTCATGATCTATGGATCGGACCTCGTCGTTGGTGAATGAGTAGTTCTTCCTGTTTCTTCCTCCGGGACCGTGGGAGACCAGTTTATCTCCAAGCTGGCTCATGGAACTGAGAGAGTCTGATAGGTGAAAAGGACACTTGTTACAGTATCTTCAATCTGTGAGTTACTGTGTTTGATGCAATGTTTAAATTATTCTTTTTTTTAGATTGAACCAAGTGTGGTGGATATGATTGTTTATGAATACCACTAAAATATGGGAAAATATATTTAAAAAAAAAACATATCCCTAAACCTTGTGATGCCAGCATTTATAACTTAAATGGATATTCCAGAATAAGTGAGCTGAATTCTTAATTTTGTATATTTAATTGATATCTTATTATCAGGTTAAAGTGTAATATTCAACATGCTCAGCAGCACAAATTTTCTGTTATGTAAGGAAATATCTGTTGATGTTTGGTGCAAACCTACATTACAAACTTATTGTCTCAAAAATGGAGCGAAGAGCGTTGGGGGGGAAAAGTCGACAATCTCTGTGTGCACAATAGTGTTCAAGTACATCACCTGTAGCTATAGAAACATGCAGGTTTACTGGTCTCCCTCAAGAGAAAAGTCTGTTTGTTACATGATTCAAGTGACACTAAAGATGAAGTTGATTAATGTCTTATCCCTCAATATAGAATGCCTATACGGTACGATGATTTAAGGGGTACACTTTTTAGTAAAATACTCGACATTTCTTATGAGTTCTTGTAGATGGATTAGGGGTGGAAATATCTGTGCACCTCAAGATTTGATTCAACTCCGTTTAGAAAATAAAAATAAAAAATAAATAGAAGCGTTTTAAAAAACAAACATAAATGCATCTTGATGCATCAAAATGTGTATTTTTAAACACAATTTTCTTAGTGCGACTGCTACTTTCAAAACATAGCACATTCGTAATGATCCATATATAAAATAAACAGATGGATTTACTTCTTTTTTTTTGCTCACTCTCAGCCATCCTCACCAAAACTCAAGAAGTAGCTTAGAACGTCCATCAATTTACAATTACTGACTTTTCTGCATCGAGACATAATACTTCAAGGGAGAATCACAATGTGTCTAAGAACTGACTTTTCTCCTGCCTCGAGGGTGGATGATTATATAAAATTTTGGAAGAAGACAAAGACTTTGTTTGCAATGTTATGTTATTGTCATGTCTTACAAATGTCTCACCATTGCACTCTATTTTTTCTTGTAAAATACAAAATACTTCAGTCTTCAAATCTCCTTCAAATCAGAGTATTTGAGATAGAATATTTACTCTTTCTGTGAACTGCTCAAAACTCACATCAGGCCCCAACTTGTGATGCTTTGTCATGAGTAGATACTGTTGAATTTTAAGGGTTCACATGCAAAAAAGGTTGGGTACCACTGGTACCAGCCATTTTTCAAGCAAAAATGTTAACATTTACTGGTTCCAGCTTATTAAATGGAAAGATTTGCTTCTTTTATTTGTCATTTATCATATTAAATGAAGTGTACTTGGGTTTTGGACTGTTTGTTGGACAAACGAAGCAATCTGAAGACGTCACTTTCAGCTCTGTGAAATTGTGATGATCTTTTTTTGCAATTTTTTTACATTTTATGTACCAAATGATTATTTGTTTAATCGTGAAAATAATCCCCAGAATAACCGATAATTAAAATAATCATTGGTTGCAGCCCTAAAAGTCAAGAGCATAACAAACATAACTAACAGACAAGAAGGGCAAAAGTTTACATACACTCATCTTCATCCAGATCCGAGTCCTCATCCTGATGTAAAGTGCGAAGGCCACTGGAGGGCACACTCTCCTCCTGCTGCTGCTGCTGCTCTTTAAGGCTTCCCTCTTCAGCCTCTGTGCGGTTCAGGTCAAGTGACTGGAGAAGGCTGTAGTCAGGAGAGGAGAGGGGGCTCACATCTGTGATTGTATCATCTGATTCCTCTTTTTGGCTGGCAGGCACATCCCTAGTTCCTGCTGAGCCCACTGGGATCCGTCTCCCTCCAGGGGACAAAGAAGACTTGTTGGGCCTGGGAAGGGTGGGGGAGTCTAAACTGCTTCTCCTGTTGCTGCTGCTACAGGAGCTCTCTGAGTCTGCATCCATGCTGGCCTCAGTTGAAGTCGGGGATGGACTTCGGTTGTACCGACTTCTTATCCGTTTTTTAGGAGTTTGTTTATTTCTCCCTTTGGAGTGTTTGTCATTGGACGATAAGGATTCATCCTCAGACTCATTTGGACTCTGGCTGTATACATCCTTATCATCTGCCTCTCTGGCCTCAGCCGACAAAGCCATAAATGTTCCCTTAGACATTTTCGAGTGCAAATGAAAGTCTTCCTCGCCATCACTACTATTATTGATGACTTTATCTGATGTACACAAAACAGATATGCTGGACGCCCTGCGCCGCTCTTCCTCGTTTGAATGACAGGCGTTCTCTTTCCTTTCTGCTCTGCTGCTGCTGTTGTTCTCGACTGACTTCAGGTGTTTTTGTGTCCCATCCGTCCTCGGGGACCAAGCCCCTTTTGTATTTTTAGTCTGTTTTGCATGTAGCCACTCTTGTCCTGGTTTGCTTTGCTTGTCTTTCTCTATCTTTTTCCCTCCATCTCTGCTGACGCTGCTATCATCACAATCACTATCGAAAAACGAATGATCCACTTCGCCTTCGAGATCACTGGGGTTGAACATGGCAGTCTTCCCGATCACACTGAACCTGTAAGGCAGTGTAAGATTTAGTGAGATGTTTGATAGTTTAAAGATCAAATAATTAATGTTTCTACAAATTACATACATTTGACATCACATCCATACAACATCAAACAACAAATCACGTCTGCATTATTGAGTGCGACTAATACTCATTTTTGGGACGCGATGTTTTAGCTGATATTAGGGAGTCAAAAATTCCAATATTGATATTCACGCATTTTTTTTACAATGATCCCTCAAATGTGGTTATCAAACATTTGTGACAAATATATGTAATGAAGGGAGGATATTTTAGAGTTTAACAATACTTAAATAAAATCTATGCACTGAAATAGTAAACACTTCTGGGAATTTAATAATCATAAATGACCCCAAGCCTCTTTTTCTGCATAATCTCTGAAAATAAGAGTTTCTACATCGATATATCTTTTTCAGGCCAATATCAGCTGATAATATCGACCATCAAGTCGGTCAGGCTCTAGCATTTATCTTTGTGACATGATTTTGTGAGGTATCAGTTTCGACTTTTCAAGCTGTGCTTATAGTCTGCGTCACCACATAAAATAATGTAATACTGGCAAACATGTATTCAAACTTGATACAGATGCTCTCGGTGATAGATGACACATCTCAAGTAGGTTGCAGGAACACTGTTTTACAAACCATGACGACTAATGGAAACCAATGGCTGCAGGAAAAGTATACATTTACAATATAAAACAGGCAAAACAGCATCTTTTAAGGTGGTGTGCATTCAAACTGATAGCTAGCATAACATGGTCCAACTGTACGTGTAGGTTAGCTAACTTTAACTAGCTGTATGGCTACAATTTCTTACCTGGCGGAGGGTCACACGATGAGATAAGATGTTTCAGAAGAAGAACAGCTGTGTGAACTTCTTTAGAGAGGGTGTTTTCCTGCTGGGAAGACGAGCAAGCTGAATTAGCGGTTCAAATTAAAACCTCCGTTAGCGGGCCCCATAGCTGCAGCTGTCTGCTGTGAGCGTGACAGTACCTAGTAACTATGCAACGTCACTTCCTGACAACGGTGGCTGCGCTGTTGAGCTCTGCCGTAGTCTCGTGCGTAAAAGCAACTCGACAACAACAATAACACCTAAAGCGTCATGTTAAAAATACTCAATATCTCTTTTCCGTCTCGTTAAATTTACAAATATTGTGTAAGTACTTTAACAAAAAATTAAAATTAAATAATTTATACTCAAGCTCCATTTACAACCATTCATCCGCTACAGAAATGCAGTTGGGAAAGCTGCATACAAGCGAGTGGGCCTTGATTTAGGATTTTATTTTTTCCCTATACTATTCACTCCCTATTTAAATCAGTAATATCTTTTAAAGATGTACCTTATCTGAGAAAAATAAAAAGATCCAAGTTTTGAACAGAAGGTTGAATTAAATGAAAATAGATTCTTATGTAAATCTTGAATGTACACATGACTGCAGGTTTTCAATTATAAACTGCAATATTGAAGTTAATTTGATAGGTTATACACGAGTACACATGCATTATGATACACACGACTGGTGAGTCAGCTGAACAACTGTTTGTTTGTTAGTCTATTTTTTCTATTGAAGGAATATAATTTATTAAGTTTTATATTTTGACTTATTCTTGACTAATGAGCACCTTGTCAGCACTATATGCAAAGTGCATTAGCTTCTGTCTTGAGTTTACAGAGAAACCAATAAAAAGTGATTTGTCTTTAAACTACTTAGACATATCCAGAATTAGAACTGGCAGAGGAATAGACATGAGGTCAATGTAGTTTTTCTTGGGGATCTTTTATGCCAAAGTAACTGCTCCCCCTAGTGCATACTCATTAACAAGAAAGGGGATTATCTGAAGGCGCGTCCCCTGACATTGCAATTTGTCACGGGCTCTCTCTTAATAACATTGTTAGACCTAGAAGTGACACACACAAATGAAATACCAATGTCCTGGGACAATAGGACGAGGGTGAATCTATAGTATGAACCTGTGTCTGGTCACTGTCATAGAATTTACATGCCAATGCAGGATGGGTAGAGATGGGAATTGAATGGGGGTATTTCTGTCGCAGTCTCATGCTTACACAATCAGGCCATGGATGAGAGGGACAATACGTTTCAGCAGTCTGAGCTCTCAAGATTTTAAAGAAAATTCACATTTTATTACGCCTACTGGTGAGATGAGAAAAGCATCCATTTGACTCTGACAACTGACTGGTTGTGAAAACTCAATTACAGGCAGTGATTGTTTTCCAATAATGGGCTTCGTCAGAGGGATCATTATAGATCAGACGGCTTCTTCTCTACAAGCAGTTCTCAGAGTGGGAACAAGGGGCGCCTGGGGGTCCTTGAAATGTTTCCAGGGGGTCCACAGCAAAATGAGGATTAGTGTAATTTCACTGTAATTTATTCAGTAGCAAATATATAGTATGTATATTACAAAATGCATATGAATGAGGCTAAATTTCTCTTTCTCTGCTCATAATTACCTCCGCCTAGTAGGCCATGTTGTCACCCATGTTCATTTGTTGGTTTGTCAGCAGTATTACAAAAACTACTGAACAGATTTCCACCAAACTTGAACAGAGGATGGGTCTCAGCCTAGAATAGACCCCATTAACTTTTGGTGTGGCTTTTTCCTCTTTCTTTAACACTGTGACATAGGACATTTTTGTTTTCTCACAGAATAACTCATGGATCTTGATAAAAAAAGATCAGCTATATTTAGGTGGCTGGTTGGACCTGTGTTATTTGTTTGTCTGTAATAGAGCTGCAACTAATACTGTTTATAAAATGTTATAAAATAGGTAGAAAATTTGGCAAAGCCAAAGTTGAGGTCTTCAAATCTCTTGTTTTATCTGATCAGCAGTCTAAAGCCCAAAAAAATTAAATTTACTGCAAAAAAAAAGTATAAAATCCTCATAATCTGAGCACCTGGAGTCTACTGGAGAATATTTGGCTTTTTTTTTTGTTTGTTTTTTGAAAAATGGCCAAAACAATTACGATTTGTTTTCTGTTCATCAACTTACATATATATCAATAATTTCAGTTACAGTCTGTAACTTTTATACATTTGAATACAGAAAGAAGGAAAATTGAGGACACTGTAAAATACAGTATACTGTACAGTTTAATTACTTGCAAAACTGGCCATGTTATACAGTAGAAAAGGTCCTCTACAGCAGGTCTCAATGTAATCCAGCAGAAGGGTTAAAAGGCCATGTTATATATCAGAGGCTGGTGGGTTAGTTTGTCTACCGGTTATATAAAGCAACAAGAAGACTGTGTTGACCTTGGTGCATTGTATTTCTGAATGAAATGAGCCTATTTAGTATCCACATTTCAGCAGATTTGTCATTAAATAATGGTAAGTACAGAAAGTTCAGTACATGATATGTTCAATTTCTCTTTTCAGCACAGAATTACATCCATTTGTAGTTGCCTTTATTGCTAAGACAATAATTTATGCAGGATTTGACCAAGCTGAACATTAACATTTAACATTATTACAAAAATTACTAAAATTTGCCACATTGAGTGCATTTCTATAAAACAACCACATTTGTAGATGCTTTTTAAATGCCAAATGATGTGTGTCTGAAAGGCTGTGAGAGCTCAGATGGTCTTTGGTCTCTGAGGCAGACACAGATTATAATACGCAGTCTGATCCCAAAAATCTGGTCCTTTCCAGCCGCACCAGCCCTGAAAAAGACAACAAACAAACATACATTCAGCACTGTGCAGGCCATAAAAATGTATACTTTACAGAGAGAAATGCAGGTGTTTATTACAGTTACCTTGTCTGTGATAACCTGTAAGTCCTCTGCTCCGGTGTAGTGTGGATCTAAGATGAGATAGCGGATCTGCCCGGTGGTCTCGCTCCATGCTACCCCAAGAATAGTGTGAGCTAAAACTCCCCCTCCTACAGACAGACAAAAGTAACATGAAGACAACCCCTGCATTCATCTGGGGGAAAACCTCCTAAGTACTAAGTATTATGTAAAACTACACAAATGTTGTTAATTGTGGTGAATTAAAAGACAAAAATGCTTGAAAAATATGGAAGAAAAGTACCAATCATGACAGGAGTCCCTTCAGTAAGGAAGTGGTTTGCCAGTTCTCTTCCTTTGGAGGCCAACTCAGAGCCTTGACTGCAGAGTAGAAACATTCATCTTCAGTTAAACCCAAACAATATGTACACCATCATCACACAAGGTGCTCTCCACAGGCAACATACAACACACCTCACAAACATGATCTTGGAGGTGACCTCGAGCAGCTGATTCAGAACAGCCTGAACCTCGATGGATCCGATCCACTGTCGTGATCCAACAAAAGACTTCTGTTTGTCTCCAACATCCACCAAAGCCTGGAGAGGAGAGAATTGGACATTAATATAGTATTGTGACTGTTATACAGTGCATCATATCTACAGAACCACCACCACTGTTCTGTACCTGTTGGATCTCCTTGTGTGTGGGCACAGGCTGCTCTGTGTAGCCTTGCTGCTCGAACCAGGAGCAGATGGTCTGGAGGGAGCGATAAGCACAGCCCCAGCCATTATCATCCATGTGGTCCTGCATGTAGTGGTGGTAGCTGTAGATCCCCTGGACCAAGTACACCTTGAGAAAGACATTTCAAGGTTACTAATCCTCACAAAGTACATCTCAGTATCTATCTTTGAAAGCGGAGCTAGAAAGAGAGGGACTGAAAGACTTTAAAGGCCCCAAATTATGCTAATTTTCAGGTTCATACAGGTTCATTCTACTAGAAAATGTTTACATGCTTTTATGTCCGAAAAACACATTATTTTTCTGAAACTGTTCATTGCTGCAGCACCTCTATTCACTCTCTGTCTGAACTATCAGTTTTTGCGCCAGTTGCTTTAAGGTCCCTTTCTCGAAAAGCCCGGTCTGCACTGATTGGTCAGATTGGTCTCTCACAGACCCGAGCAGGCAGCGCCTTCCACATAGCTCTGCTGGTGTTTTTGCAACCACAGCCATGTCGTGGGCTTGGCTGAGGGCAGTGACTGTAAAGTTGTGACTTCACAATCTTGCTGAAGTCCTGATGGCTTGTTTAAAGGCACAATTTCTGAATACGGGCTTTATGCATTTCTGATTGAGCATTTTCATTCTTTCACAGTATTTATGAAGCACCTAGACCTACTTTATAATCAAAAAAAGACATGGAAATCTCACTTTCTACAATATGGGACATTTAATTTGGTGGTTAGCCGTACCCTTCCATTGTCCAGAGTGGGATGTGTAAGGACCAGGTGAGGGTTTCGGAGGTAACCATCTCTGTAGGGCTCATTGGGAAAGTGGTACGCATTGGCTCTTCTGAAATAGGGCCAGTCATCTAGCAGCTCAAACTGTTGATGCAGTTCCTAAAAAGACAGAGATTTTGTGTAAAATAACATTTTAAAATAAGTCAGGTGTCAAGCAAAGATAATGCATGTTTCTTGCACAATGAATTGGATCCACTGCCTGTTGGATAAACAAATATCAATCTCTGTGCTACATGTTTTTTGAGAGATCATAACAAATCAAATTCAATGTCAGGGGGCTACATGTTGGCTGCCTTTATTTGGGATTTGTTGTCCTTACCTTACGTTGTGTCTCTAGTTGGCTGTCAGGCACTCCTGCAGGGTAAACCACGGTCACGAGTCCTTTGGGCTCTGGCAGGAGGAAGTGAAGCGGTTCAGGTACCAGCAGCGTCGTCCCCTTCATGTGCTGCAGGATCACTTTCTCCATCTCACACAGCTGATGAGTCAGCGCCTCCACCAGACGCTCAAAGGCACTACAACGACAGATAAAAATATTTCACAGTGAGCAGAACTATTCATGTTCATGGCTGGTGGTGAATTTGGCTGGTAAGAACAAATCTAATGTTTTAAGGTGAGACATACTCTTTGATTGTGTCGTTGCAGGCGGTGCGGATCACACAGTCCATGGGAAGAGTTGTAGAGAGGAAGTGGGATTTCTGGATGGTTCTGCTGAGGATCGGGGGTGGAAGCGGGCCAGTCTTTGTCGCCTCCATCATCAGTCGAAGGTTTATGATGCTCTGAATGACAAATGGGAATTTACATTAATCAAACATGCAAGAAAGGATTTCACTGCTTCTAGATTCCCATATATGAGTATCTGTTTTTTTTATTCTGTAACAGTAAATTGAATATCTTTAGGTTTTGGACCTTTAGTTGGACAAAGCAAGACAGATATTGTATAAACTAATCAATCTGCAGTGTGTCAGATTGATTGCAGTGAGGCAGACATCACACTGGGCTCAGGGAAAATGTAAAGGGCATTTTTTGCTTTTTTTCAGATGTTGTAGAAAACAATACATTAGTTAATTAATTAAAAAAATGATTAACTGACAATGACTAATTGTTGCAGCCTCACTTCTGTTTATCTAAAAATGCAAAAGACTGCTAGGATGCTGTGGCAGAGAAAGGACAAAAAATACTTTTCATTCTCATATTAGTTCAGAATAATACAAAAAATGACAATACACATACAATCTTCACATACAAAACATGTACCTACCACTGATGAACTTTTTTTGCTTTTCTTTTTTGCAGATCTCTTGCCTGCGCTCTCTTGTCCATCGGTCCTGAAATAAACAAAAACTTTATCACAACTCAGCCAAGGATTTCCAACAATATAGAAAATATCTTAACAGGGTGAACCTACTGTATCCATTGTTGTAAGTCTTCACACAGTGTGTTTGGAGTTATTTCATCAGGTGTTGCATGAACACCTCTGTTTGGCCAAATAATAACAGGACTGTCACAGACTGTGAGAACACAGGATTCAGATTTCACCTGAGAGTGAAGCGTCTCGAATGTTCTCGAGATGACTTTGTGCATGAATGGTACTATAAAAAGAAGAAAAGACAATATTAGTGATTTATAATAACACTCTTAAATACTTTTAAATTACACCTGACTGATGTTATATGACTCTTGCTGCCATATGTAATTTTCATGTATTTTATTTATTTAGCCAATTTTAAAACACCAGCGCACATCCTATTATCTGCACTGTACTCAATCAACATTAATCTATCTTTATAAGCAGAGTTAGAATCTTTGGCTAATTGTCTTTGCGATCTTTCTTTCCTCAGTGTCCATGCTCTGCACCAAGATTTTTACGTTAAATGACCACCATGAAGGGGGCCCGTAGCTACGAAAGTGGACACAATACTCAGGTCCTTGGTTTTGTTTGGGGAATTTTAACATCTTGTGGACTACTTTACATTCTACAATCATATTTAAATTGAACATAATGGGATTTTAAAGTCTTATTCACGTATTTATATGAGTTAAAATTCTTAAATTTTAATGTTTAAACAAACTAAATAAAGAAACTATCTCTGTGTTCATGACTGAATAAAGTAAAAAAAAAAAAAAAAAACTGACCTTAAAGGACAACACCATTTCATACTGTTTTACTTTGTTTATATGTGGCGGACCCTGCCACCTTTCTAGCCTCAAACAGTATCCCAGGGACCTTATTTTCCTCTGAGAACAGCTTCTTTATTCAGTTATGGACAAAATTATCTGAGATGTGTTATTAGCTCATTGATATTGTACCTATTAAAAATCGGAGTTTGAATTTCTTCTCCAAAACTACATAGTGCCCCTTTAAGGCCAAACAAGCAAATTAAAATAATGGGATTTCCTCCACAAATATTACATTACTACACAGAGGCAATCCTTTAGGTAAATAACATTTACTAAAACATTATTCTAGCAGCTAAACATATAAAGAACGTGTGTTTATTGGTTTAATTGTTTTCTTAGACTGGGTTCGGGATGCACTGAGGGATTTTGGACTCTTGACCACAGTATTTCTAGAAACCTGACTATGGTCCTGCAGGTAGTAGGAAGGAGGATTTCCTCTAATGTACCTCCCATTTAGTAATAAATAAATGATGCAGCATCAGAGAAGAACACACAGCAGCAAGGAAAGTAAACCCTGTGATCAAAATAGGCACATTAATCATGCTAGTACAGTTAAAGTGTTGCTGGGATCCCTTTAAACATCATCTGACTCCATCCATATTGGAGTAAAACATCCGTGAACGTACCATCTGTGCTGTCCAGCTGACATTTGAGCTCTAGCGGCCCTCTGACACGAAGGATTGTCCCTGTGTCGGAGGACTGGGAGTCAGAGACAACCTGGGACAACACAAGAGAAGTAAGAAGCCTGACAGAGAGCAGGCTGACAGAGTTTATAACGTTAACGTAGATAATTATTGTGGTGACAGCCGAGATGGAACCGAGGAGCCGCTGTCAGCTAGCAGTGAGCTAATCTACTAGCTAACAGCGAGTTGAGTTTAACGTAAAGCTGAACAGAAAGGGACATGAACGATAGTCTAACAGTAAACTTACCATCGTGGAGTTTAGTACAATAATGTTGAATTAAATCACAGATGTGTGTGCAGTTTTCTTAACACTGGAGGCTGACATGTCTGTTGTAGGAAATATTCAACGTGTCTCTGCCTGCTGCATTCTATTGGTCCACACTGGCTCCGCCCACTTATGGTGCATTCACGGTAACTCGTAATTTGAATACTTTGCTGGGTTAGGCGACCACAGCAGAGGTTCCAAACCTTTTTGACTTGTGTCAACAGAAAAAAAGTGAAGGAAGTGTTTCAATCTTTTCTCAAGCAAAAGTAAGAATACCACAGTGCAAACATACTATGTTAAAAGTAAATGACACTGCAATATATCTGGTTAAGTGCAATAAAATGCTGCTGTGTTTTATTTTTAACCAAGACAAGTGCAATACATATTTATTATACATCTTTTAATTAAGAAACTCTCTTCATTTCCCAGACTGAATAAACTGAATGAACAAACTGACCTTAAAGGACAACACAATTTCATACTGTTTGACTTTGTCTATATGTGGCGGACCCTGCCACCTTTCTAGCTTCAAACAGTGTTCTGGGGACCTTATTTTCCTCTGAGAACAGCTTGTTTACTCAATTATGGAAAAAATACATATTTCTGAGTTTGTATTATTACCTCATTAGTATTGTAAATATTACAATCCTGAGTTTGAATTTCTTCTCCAAAATTCCATACTGCCCCTTAAAGTAGAAAAAGTAAAAGTAGCCTACTCATGATGCAGAATGGACCATCTCATAATAATGTATATTATATATTTCAATTATGATCATTGATGTTTTGATACATCATACTTGAATGTAGCAAGTGGAAAAGGTGGAGCTATTGTTTTTACTATATATACTGCTGGGTAGCTTGTAAATTTCACCTTGGAGATCATCTTATCTTATCCATAATACTGCTATAGTATCATATACTGTACAATTAGTCTGCATCTGCAAAATAATAAATGTAATCACATAAATGTAGTGGAGTGAAAAGTAGAATGTAACAGAGAATGGAAATACTTACCTGAGGTAAAAGTACCTCGAAATTGTACTTAAGTGCAGCACTTGAGTAAATGTACTCAGTTACTTTCCACCACTGGTGTCAAATTAGATTAGACTATTCCAGAAGAAGGATCGTAAAAAATTTGAGGCGGGGAAGTTTCCACTACAGTATTTCACAAAAACCAAGCAAACAATTACCAAAAAAATAAAACATAGTGTTGTGTAACAGAAATGTTTTTCTTTCTTTCTCTGTCTGGAACCACTGAAGAGTTCATGGTTCATCTTTATATATTCATCTATTTTTTTTATTTATACATCTATTTATTTTGCAATGTAAAACAAAGCAACAGAAACAGCGATAAAAGGAGAGAGGGAGATTGTGCAGGTCATATTTAAAAAATAAAACCCTTGAGGCTTACAAAATGAATCTCATCTCAGTTTGCATTACAAGAAAATGCAAGTCATGTAATCCACAGAAATTAGCACAAGCAAACATAGGATCAGAAAGTAAGCATAAGATAAGTTACACAAAACAGCAATAACTAAAATAATATAATGAGGGTGTGTACTGTAGTATTTGTGTCATCGTAGTCAGATGTGATCAGTACTTGAACCTGTCAGTCTATGGAGATACAACACAAATATTCTGAGGACATTTGGGCAAAAATCTACATCTTTATAAAATACTGTTTCCATTATAACAGAGATTTTGTACACACAGACTGAATAATGAGCATCAAACATATGAGCAAATAACAGAGGGACTATTCTCCCTCTTGCTCCTCTTTTGTGACATAATGTGATTTTAAAGTGACAGGAAAAGAAAAGAGCAATGCCAGCGGCAAAATATAATAGTAACGAAACCTGTTATAGGCACTTTAGCTTCAAATATTCTGCAGTCAATCACACTGCTCACTGCTAAAGAATGTAGGCTACTATGAACTCTCCTGTAGTGGTGCTGTTTTATACAGTATTAAGTGTGTCTTTGATGCTGGTTCTGCTTTACTAGGATTGAGTGATGCATACTATATCTAATTATCTCAGCATCAGTGCCCATGTCACCCGTCTTATGCAACACTTGAAAACATGCGTCAACATTGTTACATTTTTGTCTTTTTATTCAGCTCTTTATTTGGATTTCATACAGTATCTACCTTTCTATCGAGAATGCAAGGAGAGTGGAATAAAATCATAATCAATACTTAACAAAAAACAGTGGAGCCAGTTTCTAGGTGCTTTGCTTGTTTGCCTGAGGCTATTACATGGCAGCCATGCATGCAAGACCAGGCAGGGTGAGTGGACACATAGTTAGAGATACTGTGTGTCATTGTTATGCGTATAGAAAAGGAAGCTATCTAACTATCATGGCTTGTAGCAAACCACAAAATGTCTTGAACTTAAGAGAAAGAGAGGCTGCATTTATAGAGAAATCAGATACCAGTAACCGCTTTCTGCTAAACGTGGACAATTTCTTGAGCATATATATATATATACATATATATATATATATCTGGAAATTAAATGAAACGGATTCACATTATGGCCCTGTTACACTTTAATATGTTCAAACTCAAGAATGATTCTACTTCATTATTGGAAAGTCAAATAAAGCACATGCCTGGAAGCAGATTTGAAAATGAGGACAGTTTTAGGTCAGTCATGTTTTGTTCTAATGTTGCTTCTGCATAAAATTGTCAGGGGGTTGTTCAGATTAAGTGGAGGTGAAAAGGTCATACAAACATTTAAAAATCAATCGTCTGACACCTTTAACAAGATCAATTTACATATCGGCTTGTAGTATAGATTTTTTTTAACATATAGATGAAATTGCTGTTTTATTGTACCTTTAATAACATTTTTGGACCAGTTTTGACTCACAGTGCTCTAAAGATCCACTGTTAAACCCACTACAGTGCATAAATGCAACATTACCCGAGAAGATTTACTGTAAGTATCTATTTAAGGTCTTTATGTGCCTGGATGTTGCAATCTGCCTGAAATAAGTGTCTTCTTGTTTGACTGAGTGCAGCTGGAGTGTATACATTGTAATTGTCTGACGTCATGGCTGTTAAGTTCATGTGAACTGAGTGTGCTGGCCTTGATTTGTGATGAGATTAGCTATCTCTCTGCGTATCATAAACAGAGTATTAGGATCTTTGGACGGGTGTGTGCAGGGATTGAATACATGGCAAGCACCATGGAAACTCACATTAAAAGAGCACATTCATCACATGGACAGAAGCAAAGTTTATTCTTGGATTCATTTGGTTGTGTAATATCTGTGACAACATGACATGAAGGGTTGTAACAATGGCAATGAGAAAGTAGTTAAATACCGTACATAGTTATACAATTAATATTTATGCAAGCGTAACAGCCAAGTACGTAATTAATAAGTGAATAGTTCACAATTTTTCAAATATGTCTTAAAACAATAGCAAGGAGCCTATTCTGTACACAAAAATCTGTTATTTTGAAATAGTTGCACTTAGTGTTTAAAGCAAGAATGCTGCTTTACAACACACGTCCACGGGAGGCTTTTAAAAGTTAATGCGAAAGAAAAGAAAAGAAAAGAAAAGAAAAGAAAAGAAAAGAAAAGAAAAGAAAAGAAAAGAAAAGAAAATATAGAAGAATAAAAATACAATTACAGGAAGGGGTCTTTTAATGGCCTGTATGAACAAGAGGAATGGTAAATGGACCTGCATTTCTATAGTGTTTTTCCAGTCTAGTGACCGCTTAAAGTGCTTAATACACTTGTCACAATCACCCATTCACACACACATTCATACACTGATGGCAGAGGCTGCCATGCAAGGTGCTGACCTGCTCATCAGGAGCAATTTGGGGTTCAGTATCTTACTCAAGGATACTTCAACGTGCAGCTGAGGGAAATCGAACAAGCCACCTTCTGATTACTGGACAACCCGCTCTACCTTCTGAGCTACAGAAGATATGGACTGATTACAGCAAGAAAAAAACTTTCTCACAGATACAAGAAGAATGCTTATGCTAATTATTTATCTATATCAGGCAATGAAAGCCAATACATGCACTACCATCATTGGAACCTCATTTATCTATTTGGTGCTCTTAATGTTTTTGTATTAGTGGAAGGATTACATGTTCCTGCACAGGATGAGGTAATGTTACCCCACAAACCTTTCAGAGCCCATTACATGATTAAACTGCACTGTTATTGTCAGGCTTTTCAAAAGTCCAGAAAGTTTCCATTTTGGATACATTTAATTCAACGCAGATGCTACATTTACTTATTATAATAATATTATGATTAAAGGAACAGTGTGTTGGATTTAGGTGAATCTATTGGCATCATAATCACGTTTTCATTGGTGTATAATCACCTGAAACTAAGAATTGTTGTTGCTATTGTTACCTTAGAATGAGGCTTTTATGTTTACAGAGGGAGCGGGTCCTCGTCCACAGAGTCCGCCATGTTTCTACAGGAGCTCAGAACAGACAAACCAAACACTGGCGGCCACTGTAAGGAAGGATGAGAGGTGCTCACCACTAGATGCCACTAAATCCTACATACTGGACCTTTAATAGTGCAAGACAAATAAAATACACATATGAGACAGGGCGGGGAAAGAGAGGAACAACAATAAAATATGATAAATACAGATTAACTTAAGTAATTAACAATTAAAAGTAAAGTTAGACAGATACATTTAGATTTTACTGTTTTACCATTAATGCATGTAATTGTATCTGTGTGTGTGGGGGGGTGTTCTGTGTGTAAGGATAATGTGGGAAGTGAGAAAGCAAAAAAAGAATAAAAGTGTGGGCATTAACAATAATAACAACAGCTGCTGTTTGTGTTTAATAATATTTTAAAGCAGCAGGGAGCTGGCAGGGTGACTAACTATACAAAGTAGAACAGTTTGGCCGATGGAAATGTATCGATGTAACACACATATCTTTTGCCTCTGGATATCAGATGACCTCAGCTTCACACCGTTTGTCTCCTACTGAGGCATGAGCTCTGGCTGGTGGTCCTCAGTCAAAGCTAATGTGTTCACCCCAGGACAACATCTGAGAGACAAACAGATCAAAGAACGAGAGAGTACAGTTTGAAGGTACTTCTACTTCATTTGAGTATGCCAACTTTATGCAACTTTATTCTCACTTCATTACAGTTTAGTGGAAATGTTGTTTTTACTCCACTACATTTGTCTGACAGCTTTAGTGACTGGTTGGAGATTCAGATATAATTTAGAACACAATCAGTTTATAAAATATGCATTCTTATAGATTAAACTTCCATAAAGGGGAAAAATTAGGAACCAATTGCTAGTTAACCCTTAGTTAATGAGTAACTTCTAATCCAATTTATACAGTAGTTAATGATTAGTTAATAAGAAAGTAAGTGAGTAACGAATCAAGAACAACTTGATAATTAATGAAACAGTATTAAGTCCTTCCCTTATAGTTCCTAATGGAGGAATATATAGTAGATAATGATGAAATACTAGAGAACAGAGGGTTATAATGATTAAGTAATGATTAGTTCATGAATATATGTGAATCAATCATACTGACTACTTTTGTCATGAATGGTGCCTGACTCATTCGTTACTAATTACTTAAAAATGAGTTACTGTTTGTGTGCTCCACAAGCAGTGATACATTAGACTGAGCTATTACTAAATCGTTCCTCATTACTTCATCATTATCTTACGACAACCCAATCGCCAGAATAAAGGTTAGCCAAGTATATTTTTACAAAACCACAGATAACTTAAAACTCAACATTTCTTTATGTTGCAACTTCCATTTGTTTAGGTTGCATTTTCTATTTCTCGCTTGTGACAACACTGTGCTTATGCTTTGTTTAGGTTTTGACACAAAAACCACTTGGTAAGTGTTAGGAGAGCATCATGATTTGGCTTAAAATACGCTTGGTTGTCATGATCACGGATGGAGATGGTCCAACTTCCAGTGAAAAAGTGAACAAGTCTCCTTTCCCTCTTGTTCCTTCTCTTGTTTCTTTATTAACTAACCATTAACTAATGATTAACATATAATTAGCTACTCTATGAAATTGGATTAGGAGTTACTCATTAACTAATGGTTGACTAGTAGTTAGTTACTAATTAATTCCTAATTTGTTCCCTAGTAACTACTCGAAATTTTGCATCTTTTATTGTAAAGTGTTGCCATTTATAATAATACAAGATGCTTTGGTGATGATGCCTTTACTTTCAATCATTTTATTTTTCCTCCTGATACCACTTATGTAAGCTTTTAAATGCAGGACTTTCAGTTGTAACAGACTATTTTTAGATCATAGAGAAGCATTGCTACCTTAACTTGAATTAAAGATCTATACTTAAACTTCTTCTTTCACGACATAACAGAGAAGCTGTCAGACTTTCTTTTCTTTCGCTCTTCCTGTTTTCTTTTTATGTTTCATCTAGGACATCTTCTTGTTTCCTTGCAGCCTGAGATGAGAGCTGTCTCCTCCTTTTCACATCGTGACATTTAAATTTCCAGCACAGACCTCTACCAGCAACAATTCAAGGACTAGTCCAGTCATCAACTTCAGCTCAATTTAGTGAGCAGGAAGCTGATACAGATGTTGTGTTGACGCAGATCTTCATCCATTGCCTGTATAGGAGGAGGGTCATTGAGTGCTTTCCCTCCGTGTCCTGATACTCAGTGCTCCTCATTTTGCAGGAAGGATGCTTCAGAATCCATCGTCCTCTCCTTCAGCTCTCCTCTTTACCTCCGAGAAAATACAACAATTAGACACAAAGCAACACAAAGCCTAGACAACCACTACATCACCTCTTCTGTCCTGAAACTAAATTCACTGTCTCATCTTGGCACAGATCAGAAGGTCTGTGTTGTAGATAATCACGACAAAGAGGTTTCTTCATGCCAGTGCAGTTGATGCCATCTCCTCTGGGTCCTGGTGAGAGGCGGCAACAACAGCTGTCACCTCTGTGGTGGCAGATGGCTCTCTAAGACCTGAGGACAGCCGGAACGATTTGCTTCAAGACGTCACTGTGATTCATTTGTATTCGCCCCTTGAATGGAAAAGCACTGAAACAGGAAATCTTGTGTGTTTTTGAAAAAGATTGACTTTGTTTTCACATTGTTATCATGAAGTGACTACATTACAAAGTAAGTAAAACGATGGCCTCTTTAATTTACCTTCAAAAACAAGAGATGTCAAACAACCTTTATCGGCTCAGTGAGTTTGGATTGTTTGACAGAACCCTTAAATTTGGATACAGCAGGTTTAAAGTTTTAAAGTCAGCTCTCTCATCTCCTGAAGATGAGATCAAAACAGGTTGAGTCACAGTAAGATCTTAGAGCGATAGCTCAATGAACTTCCCCTTAAATCCCTCCTCTAAAGTGTCTTAAGGAGATTGTACTCAGAACGGTAGTACATACACAGTTTCTACAGTATAGTTTCAGTAGAGGAAAGTATTCCAACATCTTTTTTTCAGGTAAAACAGCTGAAGTCATGAGATCAAAACTCTGTTTGATTTGAATGAGGAATTTCTTTAATTTATTTAATATACAAAGGATTTGTTTATGGTCATGTTTTCACCTTTGCCCATTTTTTTGGTTTGTTGGTTTTTCAGCATGATTACACAAAAACTAATGAATGGATTTCCACGAAACTTGGATGGAGGATGTGTCTCAGCCCAGAACAGACCCCATTAACTTTTGATTTGGACCCAGATAAAAGGACTGATCCAGGGATTATTTCTCACGTTCTTTGAGATTGGAAGACATTTTGATTAATTTCTCAGGGAATAATACATGAATCCTGATGAAAAAACAGGTTTATTTAGGCTGGCATCTTTGAGTGAGTACAATTTAATATGCATCGGAATAAAATTCTGGATCTAGCAGGTTTTAAATATGTTTTATTTGATATTGGATTAGACTTGAAGGGGACTGTTGGGCATTGGCAGAGGTATGTGCTCTTCTGAGTGCCATTCTAGTTCGTTTCTGTTATTTATCTGGAAAGATTAACAGACTTCATTTCAACAAAAGTTCAGAATTTAGTTTTCATGCCTCTCGTGTTGTTGGGGCGTTAATTATTATTAGATGCTATGAAGTCAAGTTTGTGATTTACACAGGCTTGTATTAACAACTGATTTATGTAAAATTATGTTTAAAAACACAGTAAACATAAAACTCATGGGGCCAAATATTGTTGTTGGTCGGTCAGATTTGGCTGTTTGCCTACGGCTGATCAAAAACCTTTGTTATTTAGATTTTAATGCCATAAAAGTGTCACTGATAAAAAGAACCGGCACATTTTAAATTGGCCACTTCTTCAGCTAACAAAAAAATGAACTACACTGGTGGCGGTGACCACCCCAGAGCCAAATGAAAGGATTCCCTTTTTAATCTCTAACCTATAAACTTTTTGTTGTCATGTAGTAGCAACATCCTGTGCCTTATTCTTGAAAGATAGCCAATCTAAGCAGCGTGCACGTTCAGAGCTATCCTGCAAGAAACCAGAAAATCCCCATATGACAAAGCTGTTCATTATTTAAGCTCTGAGATGGATTTATTATGTTAGACAATAAAAATGCTCTTTTCAGACCAAACAAGGCCAACAAGCAGAGCTGCAGCCTCATCACGGCCAATATAAATCTATTTTTGACATGAGTTTTATAAATGATCACTCAACATGCAGCTATAATCATCACTGAACCATTTCCTGAACAGTCTTAGTCTTAAAACGAATATGGTTCACTTCTTGAACTCACAGTGAGTTTTCTGTGACATATAAGAGCATGTTATCACGGAAAATATTATAGTGAATGTTTTTTTTTATTTAATGTGCTGCATTTATTAGATAAAGCACATTAATTATTTCTCTGTAAATGTGCCAGTGTTAGCTGCTCAGTTATTTTCTTCAGCTGAAGTTTTTTTGCAGGATGTTCTTAAACCGATGAAGTGACCGGTTAAGAAATACAATTATACAGCGTTCTTAAAATAATGCACAAAACAGGAAGCAGCCAAAACACTGATGCAATGATAATAACATCCACTATTCAGTGCATGTAGCAATGTGTGATATGAAGCAAACACTGAGATACTGTTAACAGCCACATTCTGCACATGCAGCATGAAGCAGTAAGACATAAACAGAGAACAATGTAAACAACCAAAATATTAATCTGAATAAAATGCTTATACAAGCGATTTGAAAGTGTGAAAAATGTTCAGTATCATATGCCAAACACACAAGCCATGCAGCACAGAGTTATGAGGCACAGCTGTGACATTAATGATTTG
This sequence comes from Pagrus major, assembly GCF_040436345.1. Classification (NCBI taxonomy): domain Eukaryota; kingdom Metazoa; phylum Chordata; class Actinopteri; order Spariformes; family Sparidae; genus Pagrus; species Pagrus major. Next base: position 15,412,969 of record NC_133215.1, read on the forward strand.
CCACTGACCTTCCAGAATATGATCAGTCTCACGACGGACTCAGTTTTAAAACGAAAGAGGATCAGAATCGATGCAGCAGAATCAGAAATCTTTCTTAATTCCACACATTCTTGTTCCTTGTCAAAACCAGGTGCCTATACATTACCCACAATGCAGCTAGACCGCCAAGAGTTTGGTTGGAGTCTCAGATGTGTTAGCTTGTAGTGGCTTATGTAGTTTAGAGGTCTGGTAAGATCACTTCTTCCTGACTCCAAACCCTTCAGATTTTGTCGTCTTGTAGTCTTCAGACCAAACTGGCATTGACTCGAGTGACATCACTCAAGGCAATCTATCAGATTAGTGCACTCTGGAGACAAAAGCCTTTATACTACACGTTTCACATGTAGTGACGTAAGCCTAGTAGCCTACTCCCCAAGACCTGTGAACAGACTTGGATTTGATAAATCTGAGTTCCCGTCTGAGTCATTCTTAAAGTGACTACGAGGAACTTTTAAGTGTTTATGAAACAGTCTGGTGATTCCTCTGATGATTATAAATGACCTGTAACAGCAAACGAGACCATCAGAGAAAAGACTGCTATTTTTATATAGTTTATATACGATCTTTATGACAGCAGGCACTTGTGTCGTGCCGCTTTTGTCAAAAGGGGCCACTAGAATCAACAACTGAAAGTTCCTCCTAGTCACTTTAAAGCAAAGGAATATTTTCTTTTCTTAGTCTTATAAACTTGATATATTTGGGTATAGAACTGTATTCACAATGTTCTGACTCTTTTATTATTATTATTTTTATTAAACAATTAATGGAGTCATCAACAAAGTTTTCTCCACATAAACTGACAAGGAAAATAGTTGATAGTCGAAGCCTACAAACGGTGTCCAACCTTTATACCACTTTTGAGAAGCTCTGAGAGACTGGCTGAAGGAGTTGGTCCAGCAGGGGATTACTCAGTCCCCTCTCAGAAGAGACCTTGTGGATTTGTTGTTTGAGCTTTTCTGGCACACTGGTGTGGGATATTGCCATTTATTAAACATCACAACTCAAACATCACATCAATTGACATGTATTACGTAAAAGAAACACAGTCAGGAAGTTGTAATGTAGGATTATAGAGACAGAGAGAGGCACAGACACACACAGATAAAGTTAATACTCAAATAAAATCATTTTGAAATTGAATATAACTATTCTGCAATCAATTTAACATAAAGACTTCACACCATTGAGCCTCACAGACACCTGAAGTCCTACATACATATAAGAGGAATGTGACTGTTGTGTTAATGGTGGGACCCGTTATGATGGGAGCCAGGCCATAGGTTGCTCTGAATAAAAAAGTGCATGGCATGCGAGGAGTCGCCTGGAAATAATGTCTCCTCGCTGATAGGTTGTTCAGCCACACCGCGCCACACTTGCGCATGGATTGGCCTACTGCTCTTTTTTCTCCCAGTTTCTCATTGGCTTTTGGGCACCGACGGTTCCCTGCCATCATTTGCCCGTGCAGTTTTCAATGAATATTGTATGTTGTCTCTGGCTTTTTTTTTTTTTTTTTTTGGGGGGGGGGTGGGGGGGCTGATCATTTGAATCCGCGCGTCGCGACGAGGAAGGCACCCTGGATGAGCAGCAGCGCACCAGATGATGGCATTTCTCCCAGCAGAGACCGCGGCAGCTGCTCCTCTTCGCCCAGGACCGTGTCCCTCCGAAATTAGATAAGAGAGAAGAGCCAGCGGGAGATTTTCAGCGGGGAAGATGTTCTGCGCGAAGCTGAAGGAGCTGAAGATCGCAGGAGAGTGTCCTTTCTCCAGCAGCGCCAAAAATAATCATGAGCTCGGAGACTTTGAGGAGCGCTCAGCGGATTTACTGCCTATTTCTAAGGACGTGCACGGAAAATCAGGTGAGGATCTACCTCAGCAGAAGAGCAGCAGAGCCAAAGTTAACCTGCATACACTTGGGGAGAGCATCCGCAAATTGGCATGTCCCGAGGTGAGTTAAAAACACGTTTACGCATTAATATTCAGCTCATGCAACTAAAAAAAAAAATGCAATTATTGTCGTCGCACGTTTTCCTCCATGCCTCTTTATCCACTTGAGATACAGATATGGTAATCCTGCTTTTCTATGTTTCATCTGTAATTGAAGCTTTGCCAGACGATGACCTTTAACTCGCTCAACACTTTGTCATACAGTTTCAAAGGCTGCACACTGCCCTGCAACGAATGATGAGACTATCAGATCACACCAGGGACTCTGAAAGGTAACACGTGTGTGTTTTTTGTAAATACAGCTGCCACATAGGCATCAATAACAACCTCACTACTCCTCCTAGTCTGCTACAAATAGACTACAATTACAGGCCTTCGCTGCCACTGTCTGTATCCCAAAAACAATCATGATGTGACAGATGTTGCAGCCTCATCCGGAGCCTTAAAAATGTCTTTTCCCACTCTCACCATACACTGATAATAATGAAGATGACAACAATATGGTGTGGTGTAGACTCAGGCTGCTATGGATACCCGGAGATGGAGAGAAATCCCTAACATATCTGCTGAAAAACAAACAGCAGACGATGAACCAGCCTCCACACTTGTCTCAGAATGATCACAGTCCGATGCGGAGCTAAAAAAGTATAATAATCGATGAATCATTTCAGTTGTTTTTCAGGCAAAAATGCAAAAACATTCACTGGTTGCTGTTTCAAGATAGTGGGAATTTGCTGCAAACAAAACAAGACATTGAAAGACTTGGCACTCGGGCTTCCAATGTCTTGTTTTACACCTTTTTTTGAGGCAAAATAATCAATTCATTCAGGAAATAATTGGCAGATTAACTGAGAATGAAGATAACAGGTATAGCTGCTCTAGTCCGAGGTGTTTCTGTGAAAATGTGGCCCACTGAGCTGTGGTTTATGTGTCTGACTTTGATATGTGTTGTCTTCACAGTCCAATGATCTGCTGTACAGACCATCAGGGTTGCAGTGACAAACCAGAGCATTTAGTAGAAATGATGAACATGTACTCAGCCAAAACAGGTAATGTCAAATCTGAAGTATTTCCACATTAAAAAGGTCTCGTGTGTGGGATTTAGTGGCTTCTAGTGGTGAGGCTGCAGCTTGAAACCAACTAAATACCCCTCGCCTCACCGTTCCCCATGGTGGCCACTGAAATAAGTGAAAAAAACGTGATGGTCCTCTCTTGAATCAGTGGTTGTTTGCAGTGCAGCAGTCAATAAAAAAGCAACCCAATCACCAGAATAAATGTTAAAACTGAAGGATTCTCTATGTCGCAACCTTAGGTCTGTTTAGGATGAATTAAAAAAAAAAACTTTTTTGTCACAATGCTGTGCTTATGCTCTGGTTTACTCACAAAGACGACTTGGTAAGGCAACTAAAACAGGTATTTCAAGCCAAAACATGATCTTTTCCTAGTCCTAACCAAGTGGTTTTTGTACCTAACCAGTGTTGTCACAACATAAAATTGAAAATTCAACCTAAAGAAATGTCAAGTTTGCAGAAACGTACCCTGCCAACATTTATTCTGGTGATTTAGTTGTGGTTTGTCCATTCTTGGCTACCCTAGACACGTCTGACTCCATGATAGAGGACCCGCTCCCTCTGTAGATATAAAAGACTCATTCTATGGTGACAAAGACATTTTTTTTCGTCAGGTAATTATACACAAATAAAGACATTTATTAAAGCTGGGGTTGGTAAGACTGTAGAAACCAGCAAAAGCGAGCTAAAGGAAGGTGTTCAATCGAAAAAATCACGTCACAAAGGCTACAAGCACAAGAGTTACTCCAGGTTTGTTCTTTATGCTAACATTAGCTGCTGAAGGAAGCTATTGCTGCCACCGCAGCTCTGTTAAGTTTCTGCTCCTAAATCCCACTAAATCCAACACACTGGACCTTTAAAAAAATGTGTATTTTGGGCTTCACATCTTCACCTGTTTCCCCTCATGTATCCGACAGCAATCCAGATGGAAGCCGTGAGAGTAGCTCTTGGCGAGGAGCTCTTCAACATGTGTTATGAGGAGGACGGACACATTTTGAGAGTGGTGGGGGGAGCCCTCCACGACTTCCTCAACAGCTTCAACGTCTTGTTGAAACAGAGCAGCCCGCTGCCCAACCCGGACAGAGAGGATTGTGTAAACGAACCTTCGGTGCTGTGCTTAGACAAGGATCTGGGTCTGCTTACTGTCTATTTCTTCAACCCCCGCCCGACCACTGAACTCTTCTTCCCTGGAGTCATCAAAGCTGCTGCCCGTCTGCTGTATCACACCACTGTGGATGTGTTGATGGACCCCCCCGGTGCTAAAGACTGCATCTTGCAGTCCAGCCCGCAGCCCAGTCTTCTGTACACAGTTGTAGTTAAGGATGCTAAAAATCTGAGCCCCAGTCCTCTGCGGGCGACCTCAGCTGGGACCCTTCCTACCTCTCTGTTCTCCACCATCTTCCCTTTCCATCTGATCCTGGACCAGGACTTGGTTCTGGTACAAATAGGACACGGGCTCAGGAAGAGACTGACCAGGAAGGATGGACTGAGGCGGCCTGCCACCTTCCAGGAACACTTCTCTATAGTCTCCCCTCAGATCAAATGCACCTTTCAAGGTATTCTGACCATGCTGAACACACAGTTTATCATCCGGATCAAGCACGGAGTCTCCACCACAGATAACACAGGGAAGGTACGTCGACGTATCTAACTCGAAAAGTGACGTCACTGCCTAATGAGGCGGAAAAGGTCTTCCAGTCATGTCTTGGTATAAAATCGAGTAAGACAGGGAGAGAGAGAAAAAAATCAGGCTGTTTATAAGCAGTCGAGCTTATTAGCGGTGGACTCGGGTGCACTTGGCCTGAGGTGGAGATCAACATTATACCCCCAGCGGAGATCAGAAGCAAATGTCAAACCATTTCATCCATCAAAGGCACAGCCATGCTCGTGCTATTTATGTGAGGGTGCACCGCAATCGGTCGCCATGACAAGAGAAAAAAAGTATCAGTGAGTAAACACAGCAGTGGTAAAATGACTAATGACATTCAGCCAGAGATGCCTCCACTCAGCCTTCCAGTGGTAGTGTTAACATTAGCAACCACAGAGTCCAATTAAAACAGGCAAAAAGTGAGCTGGAAGGAAGAGTCTCAGTCTCTTTTCCATCTGGGCCTTATGATGTATTATTCAGCTGACAAGTCCACTCTGCACAGCCATCACTAATATGTCAACAGAAGCGGCACCTTCAACATTAATTATCACACATTTCAAAATGCTCCTTTAGCTGTATTTTATACCTACAGATATTGTTGATATGACAGCTGAGAAAAACAATGCTGCCAATGTGAGGCTAAATAAGAAAACCAAACTATTAGAGGGATTCAAATATTTTTTCATCTTTAGCAGTTTCGGTGATGTAAATGTAATAACTGGCATGAGGGTGGGAGGATATAGGATTTTATCGCAGATTGGGATAAAAACACTGGTGAATTTCCATTATCGGAATAATTGTGAATTTCCTCCCATGAGTAACCTCGAGAACGTGCAGTCCTATATTAATTGCCGGATTTCTTTTGAATTGCCCGAAGTGGACGTAATCATCGATCCAGTCATTCAAAAATTCAAAAAGTCCGTCAACATGACTGAGGTTTCAGCTCGCCCATTGTATCCCATACAGAAAAAGTTGAATTGGATGTGTGTAGAAACGAAAGAAAGACAGCAAGATGAGATTAATTTGTCATTATTTTTTCCCAAACTTTATTTTATCACTCGTTAATGACAAAGTATAACATTAATACATAAACAAGGAACATAGGCATCATGACAACATACAATACATGTCTCTGTAGTGTAATAATGATGTAATAAAGATCAAATAAATAAATATATAATACAAAATAATAACTTAATAGAGACAGCATGTATTATGATTATATTTCTTCGATAAGTTCTTGTAACATACTGACAGTATCAGCACATTTATTTATGTATGTATGTTTAAGAGCTATTTTAAGAGCTATATGCATATTTTGATGATTTTCGTAACAATATCCTGAATCGCAATTATATTTGCCAGGATAATGAAATGGTCATGTCTTCCCATGTCTATGTCAGAATATTACAATAAGATAAATGAAAAGGTAAGGGGTATGTGTTTTGACAAATACACTTTTAAAAAAAAAAAAACTTGATATACAGTCTTTGGTTTTAATACTGAATCCTCATAAGCTTCCAGATGATTTTTTAATGAGAAATTAGTAGGTTTTTATTGCTCATGTATTATTTATTTTAGGACTGCCTGATGTGGCATAATAATAATCATAGTATTAGCGATTATTTTGATGGATGTTATGAATGCGATATGATTCATGATTAGTGGAATTATCATTTTTGCTTTAGAATTGTTTTATTTTCAATGAAAAATGATCAAAATCATGATGATATGATATTTGTTGGGGTCTGTACAAAAGAAAAATGTTTTCTTACATCTGGAGAACAAGATTTGTAGGCTAGGGTTAGGGTTAGGGTTAGGGTTACAGTCCTTATTAATGCTGTTATTCATTGCAGCTTCTGAGGACATTGTACACGGTCATATTGATTGATATTTATCAGTCTAGCAAGTTAGCATTCTCTATCATTCCAAGTACACTAAACACTGATGGTGATGTTTAGCAGTTGAATTGTTGACCATGTCAACCATCTTAGTTCAAGGTTAATATTCCTATATTAGCTGTAGACACAAAGCACAGTTGAGGCTAAAGGAAAAGTCATTCATTTTGAAGGTATTTAGTACTAAACAGGACAAATTTAGATTTTGACCTCATGATGGCGCTTGAGGAAAAGTCATGGGATCATCTAAGTTCGCCAGTTGTGGTGGCGCTAAAAGTCAGAGGATTACCACTGTCACTGGGTTTCATCCTCTGGGAACCATGAATGTCTGTTCAAAGCTTCATGTGATCCGTCCAATAGTTGTTGAGATAATACAAATGTGGCTAGTGAAAATTGTACTTGACTACGATGGGATAGTAAGTTTTCCCAGTAGTGCTGCACAATTTTTAAAAAATTATTATCGAAATTGCGTTATGGCCAAGTGCAATATCCAAATTGCAGGCTGCAATTTTTTGATAAAGGTAAAATGTGTGACAGCATTATAATGAAGAACTGTAGCACTGCAGAGATGTCCTGACATAACAAATGTCCCATCATCAGGATTTTAAAAGCTTTTTTCAGTGAAAATACATTCCTTGTAATCGTGAATCAAATTGCCATCATATTATTCGTCTGAGTAATAGCAATATGATTTTTATTTACCAACTCGTGCAGCCCTATTTTCCAGTTTCCACCCCACTGGAACATATATAAGCCTTCGGTCTGTGTTTACTGGTGTGGCTGACAGACAAGTCTGCTTTTCCTTATGTCAAATGTTTAAGTGTCCATATATGTCTCGAGAGAGTTTATGTATGTATAAACTGTATATTTACAAATGTGCTGTTGCCACTGAGAGAAAAAACATAATTTTTCTTTGTGGGACTGTGGGGAATTTACACTTAAAATAATAACTTTAACTCCAGGATGTATCCAATACAGTTATTCAAAATCAAAGTTATCAGCTAGGACAGGCTATGCAAAAATTAACTTCTCTCATCATCTGTTTTTTTTTTCACTTCAGCTCATGGACCTTAAAGGTCAGATGATCTACGTTTCAGAGTCTGACGCCATCTTATTCCTGGGCTCGCCATGTGTGGACAAGCTGGAGGAGCTCACAGGCCGCGGCCTCTACCTGTCAGACATCCCCATTCACAACGCACTGCGAGACGTAGTGCTTGTGGGTGAACAGGCCAAAGCCCAGGACGGTCTGAAGAAGCGTCTAGGGAAAGCCAAGGCAGCTTTAGAGCATGCTCACCAAGCACTGGAGGAGGAGAAGAAGAGGACAGTGGACCTCCTCTTCTCCATCTTCCCCGGCACTGTGGCACAGCAGCTGTGGCAGGGCCAGACAGTCCGGGCCAAGAAGTTTAAGCGGGTTACGATGCTCTTCTCTGACATCGTGGGCTTTACGGCTGTTTGCTCACGCTGCACCCCGATGCAAGTGATCACCATGCTCAATGAGTTGTACACCAGGTTTGACCACCACTGTGGAGAGCTTGATGTTTATAAGGTAGGTTGAAGGATCAGAGGAGCACATTGTTTTGATTTTAGTTTAAATTTAACATTGAAGCCCATGATTAAATTAGTCCTTTTGTTAGCTGTAGCAACTGCTAAGTTAAAGGATAAGTTCATCCCAAAATGAAAATTCAGTCATTATCTACTCACCCCCCTCCCGATGATAAGTGGGGTGAAGTTTTGTAGCCCACAAAACATTTCTGTAACTTCACAAAAAAAAAAAGACAGTGTTGCAGCATTCTCCTGCAACTGAAGTAGATGGGGACTTGATTTGAAAATTTAAAAAACAGCTGAAGGAAAACATGAAATGGCTCCATACAACTCCCAAATTGATTTGAAAAGTCATTATTTACACCCTTTTTTAAGCTAAATCCATTAGCACGCAACTTGTCAAAGCAGAAGCCTTTTTCAAATTAATTCATGATCTCAAGGCTTCTGGAGACGGGCTGTATACGGAGACATGGTTGGTTGTTTTTCAGTTGTTTTCTTAGGTTTTAGTCCCATCTACTTCAGTTATTTAGGAGAACGCTGCAACACTGCTTTGCTGTGAAGCTCCAGAATGTTTTGTGGACTATGGAACTTCACCTGACTATCCATAGGGGTGAGTAGATAATGACTGAATTTTAATTTTTGGGTGAATTTATCCTTTAAGAATTCCTGGGACATTTCAGAAGTAGCTGACATTGGAAAGCTAAGCTCACACAGTCCTGCCACAAAATCTTAAAAATGTAGAGATACTGGCACCATCAGCAGCTGGTCAGTCTTGGCATTTAAACTATTGTGTATCTTATGGCAAAGTGTAAATGACACGATACAGTATGAAGTAAAATTTGACATCACAATATTTATAAAAACACAATTTAAGAGAAAGTGGCAATATTTTTAGGGATTTTTACGCATTGAAACTGAATTTAAACTTTGTAAATGGTATTTTCTGCTTAAATATTTTTAGTTTTAACAATTATATTGAAAGTTAATTCTCATTGAAATCTTATTTCAAAAAATCACAAAGTTTAAGATTTTATGTGTTCATTTGTAACAGTTAAATTTAATTTTTCTGTAAATTTGATCTTCCATAGGTTGTGTTGTCATGCCAGGAGGTATGACATATATATTTCAGAGATCAAAATATATCTATTAATCATTTGATTAAAAGATGTATTTTTTATTTCTATATTTTATTTATTTTATTATTTATTTTTTATCAACTGATATTCTGATTTTTTTGCCTAAAAAAAATTACGTCAGCATCCTTGATGGTACAGCAACTATGGTTCTGCCTGTGGCTGAATAAAAACACCTAAATCTGCCTTTTGATTTATAATTTTTCTCAGGTAACTCTAAAAAAATATATATATATCAAAACATTAAGAATTAAAAAAAATATAAAACCACATTCAAACAGACACTTTTTCTGTCTTATGACAACTAAATAATTGAGCACATCAGGTAGTATCACAAGGTTTATAAAGTCAAATAATTTGCATCATATGCCTTCACATATTAAACATGTTTAACAAAATTACTATTCACTACAAGTGCAAAAGACAGAGACTATTGCTCGACCAGCTCTCCTAGTGTCTGCCAAAGGCTGCTAATCTACAGGGAGGTTGGATAATGTAATCAAACTGTCACCGAAGCATAACAGAGAGAGCAGCATGTTTGACAAATATCTCGTAAAACGCTAGGAAGTCAGAGGTTCCTTCAGGACCCTGTTTCCACTCCACGCATATGAGCCTAAAAATAGTTTCACTTTGTCTCTGCCACATAGCTGCTGAGTGCTCTCCGGTCCAGATTTACACGTACAAAAGTATATGAAGAAAAAAACACTTGGGGACTTTTTAAAAATGACGAGGGATCAAGTACTTTTACAATTTAAGTTTTATGACTCCTCCGTTGTGTCCTCTACTACAAGACGGAGAGCAAGTCAGATTGTGAAGAGATTTTGATGAATACCCACTTCAAATGTCTTTTTGCTTTTTTGTCTTGACATTTTAGATAAAGTTTAATCTTTCAGGTCAAACACTGAATAGCAGCACTGATAAGGAAACCCTTGACTTTGGGCAGGAGCACCATCAGCTTTTAAATCCTTTCTTCTGTCGCAGTTGACAGGTTAGAAATCATTTTAATGATCATTTCATGTATTCAGGTGGAGACCATTGGTGATGCGTACTGTGTTGCCGGTGGCTTACACAAGGAGAGCGAGACTCATGCACTCCAAATAGCACTCATGGCCTTAAAGATGATGGAACTTTCAGACGAAGTTATGACGCCAACTGGAGAACCAATACAGGTGAGGGTCAAGTATCACTTCTTGTAAAACTCATTTTTCAACTTAATGATGAAGCCTCCAACAACACATGATCCCTTCTCTCACAGAACAGAACCAGGTTTTGCTTGGAAAGCAGTTATGGTTTTGACTTTGACAATTTTTAGCCATAACATTATAAAGTCTTAGAATTGTCATCTTTATCTCTAGAGTCCCTAGCGAAACACTATCGAATAAATACATCAAGAAATCTACGCTATGCTGCAGCAAGACACTGTGGTATGACAATTATTTAATGCAAAGTTATCAAGAACCAAAAGTAATAAACCAAAAGAATTAAGAACTGTTGACTACATAGACTACATACATCTTTTGCTATAATGCTATTTCAAAGTATATAAATCTATTTTTATCTAAAATGCATGTTCAATGCGGTCATCTCTCATATCACATTAATATTAATATTAATAACAAAACTTTTAGTAGCGTTAGGTTGGAGAGCTAAGTTACCTGTTTGGCTACAGCCAAGTTTAACCAAAACTAGCAGTTAGTCCGAGATGCACCGTTTATTAGATGTCAAAGACGCTAGCGAAGCAACACAGTACATAAATTAAGCACAGTAGAAACGTCAGAGAGGTCAGACTGCTGTGTTTTACCATATATCTTTAAATGTTACAGTTAGGCTAAAAATGTCAACACCGACCAAACAAGTTTACCGATTTAACATGTGTATCTACACAATGCAAATCAACAGCCAGTCTTCCTACCCGGAAATCCGAATTCATCACTGAAACCCACTGAAAACATTGCTCCATAGCGCCATGAGTGGTCAAAAACGGCACAGGGTGCCTTTAAACAGGAGTAAATCCTGTATTTGTTATGACTAATTTCAGGTGCACTTGCTAGTATTTACAACAACAGGGTGGTGCTCATGTGGTATTGTTTGAAGACTTTAATTTTCATGTGATTTGTTGACAATGACAAACCAGTCATCCTTTAAAAATATTTGTTTTATTATGTGAAACCGAAAAGAGCTGTGTTTGCGTTTATGTTAGACTACAATCATAAATGGTTTAAAAGTGGACACCGTTCATGCACTCCAGTGATAGTATTGATGAATAAAAGACACGCAGAGGCCTGGTTCATGTTGAATGTTGCATTTTTTCCACAGATGCGTATCGGCCTCCACACTGGTTCAGTGCTGGCTGGTGTAGTTGGGGTGAGGATGCCACGCTACTGCCTTTTCGGGAACAATGTCACGCTGGCCAACAAGTTTGAATCCTGCAGTCAACCAAGAAAAATCAACATCAGCCCGACAACCCACAGGTGACGTAACACTGCCAGTCAATGTTACAAATACTTATCTTACTGAAAGACACAAAAGCAAGTAAATGTCAACCACATGAAATCACAGTTGTTAAATTTTAATGAGCCAATACTGTATACGGAATTATTTCTAGAAGTGGTTATTGCAGAGAAAAGACGTGCTCTCGACAGGAAACTTAACTTTTAGACGAACACTGTTATTCCTCTCGTGTCAAATAATTTGCCACATTGTTTTTAGATTCATGTTTTATTTGCGTGCTCTTTGTCTCAGATTGCTGAAGGATCGCCCAGAGTTTGTCTTCGTTCCCAGGAGCAGACAGGAGCTTCCGGCCAACTTCCCAGAGGACATCCCTGGTGTTTGTTACTTTTTGGAGGCCTCCTTCAAAACTTCAAAACTGACTTTGAAATGAAGTCAAGCTGCCGCGGAGCCCAAATAACACATAAGACCTGACGAAACATAAACGTATCCAGTGAAAACAGTGCGAACACCTTGTATAGTTTGGTTTGGGTTGTTTAGATATTGATGATATTGTCTTTCAGTCAAACTCTCACAGCTGTTTAATCACAGCGCTGTCAAACATGAGTCTCGTCTCTGTACAATTATCCATTTGTACAACTGTAGTTTTTCATCTGCAAATGTATTTGATACAAAAACTGTCTTTCTTTCCAAAGTCTCATCAACGATATTTATATTCACTGTCAATGAAAGGTTTCCAGACTGTTTTGTTGATTTGAACTTTTAAGAAGTACAAAACATATGAAACGTACACGTTTCAAAAGTAGTCAATAGTTGCTTCCTGTTTCTTGTGAAGACATTTAAATATATCATCATAATGTTGATATGATGCTGAAATACATTTTGGATTTCGATCCCGAAGAGTGGTTCATTTCCACAAAATATCTGACTGGTCCGTTCACATCTGTCCAAACTGGTACCTGCTAAAGCACCTTGGCCTGTTGGTACGACAGAAGAGATCAAAACTGAATTGGCTTTGTGTGTTTCAGTTAAGAATCATGTTACGAATATTTTGGAAAAGCTGAAGCAAATGATGAAGATTTCGGAGAGCAGATTCAGGTGCCTTATAGGAAAGTATACAGGCAGGATTACAGATGTTAAGACTTTCAAACAAATTATTTGTAGTTATATTTACTTTGCTTTTTTCTATTTAGATGTGGTGGGACATAAAATGATTTCTTCCAGAGGCTTGTGGCTCCAGCTCAGTATATATTTGTAATATTGTGTAACTTAGACTTCCATTTATTAGACATTAAGCATTCCAAGATTACATTTTCCTAATATGAGTAATGTAAATGTATTTTTTACTTTTTTCCACTGTACACATGTTTATACTATATTTATTACATTGGTTTTGTTGCACTTCTTTCCTATACAGCAGGAATACGACACAACAAGAATATAATGAATGTTCTGCTATCACTCATAATGATGTGCTTTTATCATTAATGTAATGTTATCAAAGCACAATAAAACGGTGACATTAACAGACTGAAGTGACTGACTCAGCAGTGTGTGGAATATACTGTTAGTATATAGTGTTGTGTTAAATTAGGCTATTGACACAACCCATAAGGGTATGATATGATATCAAATTATGAAAAGTAACTAAGTAGATTTACTCAAATTAGACTACTTATATGTTTAATTATTTTAAGGTATACCACACTTTGCTGTAGAACTTTTATCATCTTTTATGATCAGCTTATTAAGGCTGCGATGTTTTATTAGTGATTAAGCAGCCAATAAGGAATATAAAGCTAGCTTTTGACCTGCCGCATCATTAAATTGTTATTTACATGTTTGAGCATAGTTAACAGCGATGCAATACTAAATGGGCCTATTTACTGTATATGTAAAGTCCTTATGTATAGGCCTAATGAATACAGAATACTACATTTCACCGACAATACTTCTGTATTTTTACATATATTCAATAACATTTTTAACGCAAGAGTCTTACTTGTAAAAAGTAGTTTTACTGTATGTTATTGGCATGATGAACTAAGTACATTTACTGAAGTGCTGTACTTTGGTAAAAATTTTTAGGTCCTTTTTTGTTTTTTTTAGGTATTTTCTACTATTTTTATACTTTCACCCAAATACTCTTTGTTTACTAGTTACTTTGCAGATTACATGCTGCATTACATGAGCCAAAATAGTGCATTTTTAGATTGATTCATTTTTATCAGGAAAAAAAAAAAAAAAAAAAATGCTGATTGCTGGCCAGGCTGATAATTGGTCAACCAGTATGCAGTATATATATGTACAGGTATATCTATACATATAAATATAAGTATAATTTACTTTTACTTTTACTTTTGATAGTTGACAGAAAATTATTTTTAATGCTTACTTAATTACTTTTAATATCAATACTTGAAACTTTTACTCAAGTACTATTTATGTGGGTGACTCACTTGTAAGTAATGTTTTACTTTTACTTTTATCTTTACTTTTACTCAAGTTTGACCTTCTGGTCCTTCCTTCTTACAACACTGGTTATGGTGCTTTTATTACACCACCACAATACTGATGAGAAAATATACGTTTTTGAAAGGATGTTCTCATACAAATTACGTTTTGCAAAATAACTGCTTTTGCACTTAGATAGTTTATGTATGTGTTACAGTACGTAGATGATAATAGTTGTAAAGTTCAGGGCGTAAAACATGATGAGAAATAGCAGAAATTCAGCTTCTCTCCTGCGGCGACTTCAGCTTCACCAGCAACGACTGTACAACGCAGCTACGCTCTGATTGGTCAGGGATGGCTTACGTAAGCCCCTCTCTGCTCTGCTATTGGACAGACTAGCTGTCCGTCAGCAGCTGAGGAGAAACGGGGGGGAATGGACGCAGAGACACTCAGCATCTGTACCAAACGATGAATGTTGTGTCAGATTAAACGGGTTTTTCTTAAAAATAAGGAGAAATAAGAGCAGCTGCCATTATGGTACGTACATGAGGAGTTTGTATGATGGTTTAATGCTGGTGAAATTGTCTGTTTGTGACGAGACATGGCGTATTTGTGTTTGACATTTCCTGATAGGAGGGTTACCGCTACGTATAACGCAGCCCGTTATACAATAATTTCTGTGTTTATTGTGAACTAACAGGTGAACAGAATATGAAATGTATTGTGAGCATATACTATGTCGTGTAAAACACGTATATGTTGCTAGGCACCGGGTATGTTTCAGTAAAACTGTCAGTTTTGTGTGAGATAATGTTGACGTTGCTCGTGTTTGTCCATACATTTGCAGTATGGGTTTGTGAATCACGCCTTGGAGCTCCTCGTTCTCAGGAATTACGGCCCGGAAGTGTGGGAAGACATCAAGTGAGTTTTCTTGATCATGTGTTTACTATTGTTGGTATCATAGGTTACACTGTGTGACCAACCAGACCTCAGAGACACTTGTACTACTGGAGTGAAGCTCACTATCAGCTCACACACTGCCAGTGTGTTTCCAGTAGGGATAGACATTTGCTTTTACTGTAATTATTAACCTCCATCTTCTGCAGGCTCACACTGAAAGTCAGATTAAGTTAAGAGAAATATGTCACATTTTAAATTCTGCCTCACAGCAGCTTCACTCTTAGTCAAAATCTTCAATAATTGGCTGAAACATGTAGGCAAAAACATTTGTTTAATGCTGGATTGGTAACAGAAGTATTCAGAGCCCTTAAAGGGGCACTGTATAGTTTTGGAGAAGAAATTCAAATACAGAATTTTAATATTTACAATCAGATTTTTTTAAAAAAATTTTTTAAACTGAATAAACAAGCAGTTTTGTCCTTTTGTTTGTTTAATTTGTTTAGGCATGAAGAATCAGTCAGTGAAGAGCTTTCTCTTCTGATAGAAATGTCTTCCTCAAAACTACATAGTGCACCTTTAATTAAGTAAATATATGAAGGTATTACCACCAAAATGTACTTAATTTTAGTTTGTTTAAAACAAGGACACTGCATAATCAGTGTCCAGATGTCCGGATATATCATAATGCCAATTTTTATCTCTCATCTCTTTACATGTATACGATTGACATATAGCAGCATGAAACGATAAACAGCACTAATAAATACACCTGTGGGACAGAACAGTGTGTATTCATGTAGAGGGACATTATCAGTATATATACTACATTTTTGGGGCCGATGCCGACACCGATATGAGGGTGTACAACTACTCTGATATTGATATATTGGCCGATATTCATAAATACACATTTTTTGCCATGATCCAACAAATTGCTATATCAAAAACTTGTGACCAAGATACATATGTAACAGAGGCAGGATATTTCACAGTTTCACAAGAAACTTTATTGTCCAAAATGACATCAGTGCATTGAAATAATGAACTTTACTTGGGAATTTAATATTTTTAAACTAACCAAAGCATTTTTATTGCATTATCAAAAAACGGCACAATTAAAAAAATAAGTACATATTGGCAAATATCAGATACAGATTTATCTGTGATAGGGCAATATCAGCTGACAATATTGGCAAACTGATTATTTAATGTTGGTTTTAAGTGATTAGAACTAATACTTACAAGTACCCTAAGTAAAAGTACCAAATTATGAAAAAAATGGTCCCTGTAAGTGTTATTATTTGATTGTTATAACTAATACAGTATATCTTTTTCAGGTAGTTTAATCTAAAACAATCAGATTTTATAAAATGGTAATATGTTTTTTATGTACTGCAAAGTAATAACTATTTCCAGCTGTCAAATAAATGTAGTTGGGTAAAACATACAAATGTTCCCTCTGAAATGTGCAGCAGAAAGCACAAAGTAAATAGAAGCACTGGAGTAAAGTACAAGCGCCTCAATCAGGGCCGTAACCAGGGTTTTAGAAATACTGAGGTCACGAGTCCAAGCCCCCCTCACCATCAGAAAAAAAAACAGATATCTAAAATAAACTCTCATATTTATTTTTCATGATTTAGGATTTTTAGTATTTTATTTATTCAATTAACTGTCAAAGTTTTAATAACTTTGATTTTGTAATTTTTATTTCTAAACATGACTCTTCAAAACAACGAGACAGACAGCCCTTTTTCGCTTTGTTGCACTGCATTTTTTAGATATATAAAGTTAAATGGTGGGGGTTGTTAATTGGTTTAATTAGGTACAGTAGGTAGTAAATTTTTTATCAACCCATTAAGTATAGCTCCATCCCTACATTTTTCAGAAAAATGGAGAGACATGTTTCTTTTCACTGGACAGGGACTCTGCAGACTGCAGGAAAGACAATTCTTGTGGGAAAATAAAAGAATCCTTCATTTATTTGTTATTTGTGGGACATGACCTCAGCTACAGCCCTTCCTCAACAAAGTACAATTACGTTACATTCCACCACTGACAAGTCCTGCAAACCTATTTAGTTTTTGTATCATATAGAGGGAGAATGTGGTACATATATCCCATTCCAACAAACACCCACGGTGAATGCAATTCCCTGTCCACCACTATAGTATTAACATGTAATTTTTTCGGCATGTTGAAATGTTTGGCTCAATCTTCGTTTATTTTTCATGTGTAGTCTTAACTGCCCTAGACTTGACCCTGCCTAAAAAAAGAAGCATTAGAAAAAAACCCAGCAGCAGCTGCCTCCTGTAAAGTTCTCAAAGTGGTCAAAACTGGAGCTCCCTGCATCATCTCTGCAAATGTAACTCATTGTTATTTATTGCACAATTCATCATGTTTTTTCTAAAAAATGAACACTTATTTTCTTTACAAATGCTTTTAAGGTTTGGTATGTTGTTTCAGCTGCTACACATTCTGATAAAATTGGGGTTTCTGATCAGGCTTGTTAATCATTTCTGTTTTCTTAGTTAAACAGTTGTAATCAGAACCTCATTATGTTTTCTGACAATTTTGTGTAAAATGGATTGTCAAATGTATAAATAGCAAAGCTCAATGTGAGCTGTGTTTTTTTTGTCAAAGAACCTGCAGTAAAACTAAACCTGGTTGTCTGTACGTGTTTAAAACCATACATCCACTTTAAAGCAACTTTTTTATGTTACTGTAATATAAATCAAGATGGCTTACACTGACTGGGCACAAATGAGACCTAACTTGTTATTGGATTATTCCTGTGAACAGAAGTTGCCCTGTGATTTAGGCAACATAAGAAAAGCAATTCCAAGAAGGCAAAGCCATTGGATGCCTGAACACGTTGCCTACAATGACTGTTTACTTCTGCCTTAGACATTTGCTGTAGCTCATGAGTGATGACTTCACTTTGTTTTCAGGAGGGAGGCTCAGCTTGATATCGAGGGTCAGTTCCTGGTTAGAATCATATACGAAGATGGCAAAACATACGATCTTGTTGCTGCTGCAAGTAAAGTTCTCAGTAAGTGATTTTCTTAAAAATGTTAAAATAAAAATTGTTCTATATGTGGTTTATGATAATAAAAAAAGTGTAGCTTTAAACTATTATAAGAATTTGTGTCACTGATGTGATCCTTCCTGTATTTCAGAGATTGATGCAGGAGAGATCTTGCAGTTGTTCGGGAAGATGTTTTTTGAGTTTTGCCAAGAGTCGGGATATGACACCATCTTGCGAGTGTTAGGATCGAATGTTCGGGAGTTCCTGCAGGTAGGCTGTCTCACCTCTTTGCATGGAAATAGTTGTATAATGTCTTCAGTAGCTCCAGAGCAGCTGTGTAAATTCTCAGAAAGGTCCTTTTTACACAGAGATTGTGCAATACCGCCACAATTAAGACCGTTCGTAAAGCTGCCTTTGTGTTTTTACACTGAATAAAACTGAATAATGCTGGCCCAGTGTGTGATTTAAAAGGTGCAGTATGTAAGAACTGGCCACTTGTGGGATTCATACTCAGAACAAACAATAGGGCTTCATATTACCAAAGTAACAGCTAATGTCTGCATCTAATGTGATTTTACATTAGCGTCGGGCAGCGCTTTCCAAACAAGCATAACGTGGCAAAAACAATCAGTTGCTGTCCCTGATATATGTTTGACCTCATCCTTCTTCTTTGAGTAAGCTGCTGACTGCTAGCTGCTTTTTAAAATCTCTTGATGGTCAGTCACACACATAACACGTAGTTAACATGTCACATCCCTGTCTCGCGCCTGCCTGCTCACTCTTTTTACACTTTTTACTATCTCTCCTGTCATCTCAGAGGTGGAACAACAGTGACCCCCCGTTACATCTTCGGACCTTATATACAGAACTGCAAGGCAGAATAAGGCACAACAGTCCTGTCTTGAACAGGCTGTGTCAAAGGCTCTATGATAACCCCTGATGATGTGAAAGTGATGTCATCAGGGTTGGGCTTGATACTTTGAATTTTTCACAGAAAGCTGAAATACGTGAGCATTTACTGGGCAGGGAGGGTCTAATGAAAGACGCTTTTTTGTTGCATTATGGGAAGTGTAGGATGCAGCATTTGTAGATACTCAGGACTCAAAGTCAGGATATCTTAGCCTTTACTGCTTCAGCTTGAAAGAGCTGGAAGACTTCTTTAAGGTCTCATGTATAATGTACAGTTTCATCATCCAATTAATTTTACCCTCAGCCAGATTTAATTAACTGTGCAGTGATTGAATGTTGCATATTTAACTTTTCAGAATCTGGATGCTCTACATGACCACCTCGGTACCATCTATCCCGGGATGAGGGCTCCCTCGTTCCGCTGCACAGATGCCGAGAAGGGCAACAATCTGATTCTTCACTACTACTCAGAGAGAGAAGGCCTGCAAGACATTGTGATTGGCATCATTAAAACCGTCGCTCAACAAATCCACGGCACAGAGATAGAGATGAAGGTCTGCTCTGCTGTTTTTGTTCCGTCTTCATGCACACTGAACCCGCAGCTCTAATGGCCCGCTCTGCTGCTGATGATGAATGAAGATGACTTTACAGTTTTCCCCCATTTCTCTCTAATTTATTCTATTCAACATTCCATGAAGCCTTTTAGTCCCTGTAATGTTTTGACTTGAAATGTGTGCGCTCGTGTCTGAGAATATAATTGAAGAGGTTATAATGTGAAGATTAAACAACAGAAAGTTCCAAAATAACCAGACAGGAGCAGTGCTGCGCTGTGACAACTGCAGTTCAGTGCTGAGTTTTTGGCTAATGTCTGTGAGTCACAGGATATTTTTAGATCTAAGTTATAGAGTCCCAAGCTTGGGAGTCTTTCAAGGAGTTTTTTTTTCTTCCACAGTTTTATTTTAACTTTGTCAAACTGTCGATGAATTTAAATTGTTTATCCCGGATCCACATTTTTTACCTTGGCTCATTCACTCCACAACGCTAATCAAATTTTGTCTAAACCAGTATGAATAACTTGATATCATGGACCGCCATTGGTATTTTTATTTGTATGTTAATGTGCAGCCCACAAATCGCGGCCTGTAGACGTCCCCTGCACTTTGCCTGGAGCTTACTCTTTGTTTCATAACATTCGACATTTTCTCCGAACCTAATCATATTGTACAGACAGGATAATATTTTTCAGCAATTGTGTGTGTAATGAAAGAACAGTAAATGGCAGACGCTCCAAATGTGACACCCAATTTCTGGATATATTAGCCTCTGTTGCTGTGGCAACAGGGCGCAGAGACAGCAGCTCGACGTCAGCATGCCTTATGCCCACAAACCAACTGAATAATGTCATTTATCACTGTCTTAATTCTATATTAGTAGATTTGAGGTCAGGAATATTATTAATTGGTTTATATTAATGACACTGATATTGCGTGGGTGAAATATTTAATCAAAAACATCTTACTGCTGTAACCTGGTGACACAATACAAGCAGGTTTAACTTAATTTCAACTTAATTACATCAGTTGTTTAACTTCATGTGATGCAGATGATCCAACCGAAAAGCGAAGAGTGCGACCACATCAAGTTTCTGATCGAGGAGAAGGACTCGGAGGAAGAAGCGTTCTACGAGGACCTGGATGGCTTCGAGGAAAATGGCACACAGGAGACTCGGATCAGCCCGTACACTTTTTGCAAGGCATTCCCATTCCACCTCATGTTTGACAAGGACCTGATGCTCACACAGTGTGGGAATGCCATTTATCGGGTCCTGCCTCAGGTGTGCATTTTGGATGCAAAAGTCTGTTTTCATGCAGCAAAGTCAGCAATTAATTATGTTTTAGTAAGACTTACATTTTATTCCCCAGCTCCAGCCTGGCACCTGCATCCTGCCTTCAGTTTTTTCTCTGGTCCGTCCTCACATTGACTTCAGTTTTCATGGCATCCTCTCCCACATCAACACCGTCTTCGTTCTGCGAAGCAAGGTAGATTCAGTTTTTGTCACAGTGCTGTTGGCTAATCACATCAGTACTCTTCAGATATTAACATACCTTTCCTGGAGGCAAGAGGCACTTAAACACACTTAAGTCTAAATGATCAAAACATGGTTTGATTGTATATGACAGAATGTGTTTATAGTCTTATACATTAATATTTATGAGTTCACAGATATTTTTAGCAGCTGCATAACATTTTGACTGTTGGTTTCATTAAGGCTGTTAATAAGGATAAAATTGTTTACACGCAGGGATCACAGAGCATGTAAACAATGAATCATTTAAAAAAAGTGATTTTAATACTGCAGTTTATGCATGGAGCAAAGAGTGCAAGTGTCTTAATGTCCTGAAAAAAAGAGCTAAACATAAGATAGTTCTGGGAGAATTGAGAAACTGGACAGAGGACAGAGTGGAAAGGTAAAGATATGTGTTGAGGAGTGAGAAATCAAATGGAAACTCAAGAGGGAGGAGTACGTAGTAAGAATAGGAAACAGTTGAATTTGCATTTTTGTGTGTACTCAGTATAGACGGTGTGTACTCAGTGTAGACAGTAAATGCTGAGGTGTTAAAATAATAGCTGCAGTTCCTTGAAAATCCATGAAAACTGAACTTATTGTCTCCAATTGTGGATGAAGTATGTAACACTATAGGCACAAAAAAAAACACAGCTTTAAAAATTAGCGTGAACTGAACTGTTGCCCAGTTTTGAAGCAGATTTGGAGGAGAACATATAATGAAATATTCATAAGTGTGATGTAATCCTGACAGGAGGGCCTGCTGAATGTGGAGACTGTGGAGAACGAGGACGAGCTGACTGGGGTGGAGATCAGCTGTCTGAGATTGAAAGGACAGATGATTTACTTGCCCGAGGCGGAGAACATCCTTTTTCTTTGCTCACCCAGGTAACCCCGCAGTGCAGTCTGTCCTGACGGAAGCACAGACTGAATTTTATAAACACCAAAACAGATTCTCTTTTTTTTCACTGAATGCAAACACACCAATTTCTGGCATTTTAAAATCTCAGGTGTTGATTTATGTTGATGAGTGTCATTGCCTTTTTGTGCATAGAAGAAAAAAACCCCACTTTATATATAAATAATAATTTTAAGTGACATTGAGAAGTTGTTACAGTTTGCAACAGTGTTTACAGTTTCTTCTGTACAACTACATTGATAATATTCATGAAGTCTTGATACTTCTCATTCCTTGCTCTATTTGGGATGTTGGATCGTACTGAAGACCTAAATCTGAAAAAACAAAACACATTCTTAAATATTTCAAAATAAATAAAGTCACTCAAACACGAGGAAATAGGGGACTATGTCATTTATGATAGTAAACAAAGAGTCTTTGGGTTTTGGTCTGTTTGTTGGTTGGTTGCAGAAGAGATAAATTGAAGATGTCACTTAGGGCTCTGGGAAACTGCAGTAAGCATTTATAACAATCTTATAGACTAAACGAGTAATTAATTAATCATGAAAAGAATCAGCAGATTAGTCGATTATAAACTTAAAACGTTAGTTCAGCCCTACAGGGCACTTTTTGTGGGATAGACTCAAATTAATTACAGTGCTTTTGATCAATATAATAAGGGGACATGTGCAATGGTGTACCTCATGTAATTGTTTTTCAAAGGGTATTCCAGCAATTTAGGATTGCAGTTTCCTGTCTACTACAAGACTTAAGGAACTTCCTCTTGAACCAAAGAAGAGATATGTGGCATGAAAAATTATCTTTGTGTCTAAAATTGGTGAAGTACCCCTTTAGAAATCCCTTTAGCCCCCTAATGTTCTATAGCACATAGTCCATATACCATCCTAGGAATATTTTTGATATCAGACTTTGGCTTCACAAACGGTATTTGTAGGATAAATTCATTGTTAGTTTTCATCTTTTATAAGGATTTACTGACTAACTCGTAAGAACTGGGTTTGTCAGAAAATCGGGCCGGGTTGGGCTATGTTCTGGTTATATATATATATATGTATATATATTTATTTATTTATTTTTCATGGCACGGGCATTTACACTTGACATATCTATAATTAGGGTAAACAGGCAAGCTGTAACCATGGTAACAACTTTGTGAAACACAAACTCAGTGCTTAGTGCTTTGGACATAAAAACCTCAGTTAGTCAGTTAGTCAGTTACTACTCTCTCAGACTCCATCAGGTTAGACAGAAAAATGCGGCCGTACTCTACTGACAATAATAAATAATCTAAAATACTGCCGGATTAATCCTTTATGGCATATTTTTTTTAGTAATCACAATATTCTGTCCATGTAAATGCTGTAATGGCAGCAGATAAAAGCATGAAAGATAGAATGGAGAAAAGATTTAGACAGAAACATTTTTCTGCTTTGCTTGTAAGTCAGATATGTTCAAAAGGGCAATAGGTTTATGTATTTCATGCAGTTACATGGTCAGATAATCTAACAATTAACAGGTCAGCTCAAATGTATTTTGTTTCTATGCTTTCAGAATAAAAATGTATAGCCACACGCTTAGAGAAAGAAAAAAACACAGAGAAGCAAAGACACCTGTGAGCTGGTAATTACACTGGTTCTGCTGCTGTGACCTCCATTAGCCTCTGAGGCCTTTTTATAAGCAGCGTGAAATATCGGATGCAGGGGAGCAGGGTTCAAGAGATGTTGTCCTGACAGATTGAAGGCACTTTGCAGAGGATGAGATCAGTGTTTTCACAGAAGATTGCTGCCTGACAGGAAATAGCAAGGGCTGAAACAGAAGCATGCTCATTCAGCTGAGGAGAAGTCTCAGGAACATTTATCTGGAGACAGTAGGCTCAACCCTGAAAGAACAATGGTGATCTCATTGCTGCTGCTTGTTCTGTTTAATTTAAGCTTATTCCTGATGTAAGAGGGACCAAAAGGAAGAAGTCTGCAGTTTCCCTTCTACCCACAGAAACAAACATTTTCAGCAATTTCGCTGTGAAAATAACACTATAACACAAACAGTAATCAATGAGTATTTCATTGTTTTCTCCTTTATCTGTTTTTCTAGTGTTATGAACCTGGATGATCTCACACGGAGGGGGCTGTACCTGAGTGACATCCCACTACACGATGCCACGCGTGACCTGGTGCTGCTGGGTGAGCAGTTTCGTGAGGAGTACAAGCTGACCCAGGAGCTGGAAATCTTGACAGATCGGCTGCAGCACACGCTGAGGGCCCTGGAAGATGAGAAGAAAAAGACAGACAGGTTGGACTGGGTTTTTTTTCTAGGTTTTTCCACTAGGTTTTAATGAAAAAAGAAATCCAGTGAAACTGTATTTTCAGCTTTAATTAGTTCCAAACTCTTAACTTATCGTGTGATGATAACAGAAGAAAGAATTGTGACCACACATTAATGTATTGTGCACATTTTCAAGAAATGTTAGATATTCATATTATCTTACCTCAGCAATGCAAGATCTGTAAATATAATTTAAGGGCCTGATCAGACAGAATGCAGTTTTTTGTGCTGAGAGGGGTCTTCTCCTGTTCCTTTCTATTGGCAGTAAGCATTTAGCTTGCTGTTTTTAGACGCTGGGAACGCCTCACATTTTTGCACAAGTATATATTTGAATATACTTTATATAATAACTTACATTTTCATTTACACACAAACTTTTCCCTCGAGTAAAGGATTGAGAAATATTGTGCAGCCATGTCATTATCTGTAGGTCGTAGGTCAAACTACAATAAATGTCACAATACTGCTTTTATCCTTGTTTTATTTTCCTTTGTCGGAAAAATAGGTAGCAGATTTTTAATTAGTCGATCTTTCAGTGAGATAAAAGAGACGTCTCTTTAAATATTCCCCTTTAAGGACGGAATTGAGACAAGAAACACTGAAGACACTGACAGGTCTCAGTCCTCTACAGTTGTTGTGACGCTACGTTACAGGAGGACCACCTCGGGTCAAAATCTATTGTTACACTCAAGTTGCTACTTGCCTAAGCTACTCTACTGTCTCTGATGTGGTGAAGACACCAGCTTTCAGAAAAGGGCCTGTCATAGTAATTTAGCACAGCAGTGTGTGACAGCTGGAGGGGAGCACAGAGATGGAGCATGGGCTTTATTAAGACTTCTGTAGCGGCCCTATATTCTCAGAGGAAAAGACTTCCACTCTACTGGTGGATCGCTATATTATTATTCTCACTATTCTCTGGTGCCAAAGTGCCTCGAGCTCCGAACATTGATTAGAATTCACGGCTCCTCTCTAAATATTTAAGAGAACTACTGCTGCACTGCCATAGCCTTTAAAGAGCTTGACATCAACATACATTTATGTTGTTTTTGCTGCTGTTTAGGTGTGCTCCTTACTAAGAGAAAAACACTGTACCCCATGTGTGTCGATTGTTAAAGATATTACAGATAAATACTCCATTTACATGTATAGCTTTCTGCGTGGCGACCATTATCTCTTCTGTATGTATCATGTGTCCTCAAATTATGATGCATCATGGAAAGTATTTTGCTTTGAACAGACAGCCATGATCTAACCAGTTACCATAGAAACACCACCCTCCCATCTGAGATCAGCTTGCATAGCGAAATGACCAAAAAGGTGGTGGGTGAGCAAATAAAACGCTGATCCAAAGGATGGACTTCAGTCTGGCAGCGCTGGCCCATTACTCTGCCGCTCGAGTGCACCCTAACTGCGCCTTCGCTCAAAATGTCCATTCCTCTTCTTCCTTTCAGATTGCTCTATTCCGTTCTGCCGCCATCTGTTGCCAATGAGCTGCGACACAAACGGCCCGTCCCGGCTAAACGCTACGACAACGTGACCATCCTCTTCAGTGGCATTGTTGGATTCAATGCCTTCTGCAGCAAGCACGCCTCGGCCGAGGGAGCCATCAAGATAGTCAACCTGCTCAATGATGTTTACACACGTTTTGACATCTTGACAGACTCTCGGAATAACCCTTATGTATACAAGGTTGGAAGCACTAATTTTTCCATGACAGTGTATCATACATTTGTGTACATTTTTCTCAGTAAAGGAATAAAAAGAGAAGGATTAGTGCAGCAAAGTGATACTGATAGAAAGTGAGTCCATGATCTAAATTTGAGAATTTGCGACCTTTTAACTACTCTGTTCTTTTCTGCTTCTTTGGGAGAGGCACACCGACTCGCTCGGTGAATAATGTTGCGCAATTATGCACATACAAGTCAGTAAGAGAGTATTTATATCAATTGACTTGAGTTTTTCACCATAAGAAGAGTAGTACTGACTTCTAAACACTGCAGTTTTACAGAGGCTCTGCACCACTTTATAGGCCTCATGCAGCAGATTTACACTCCAGGCTTTCAGACAAGAATGCACTTTAAGAAGTCAAACAGACCTCGGCACTTCCAGGGGATCGGCTTCAGGCACTGGGTCACCAAAAGAAGTAATATTTACTCTACAAGCTGAATGGCTTGGTGGTCCTAGGGTTTTAGCATGGCTCAAAGAGGCCCTGAATATTTTAAAGCTGATGTAAGTGTTTAAGTGTTTATTTCAGGGTGTTTCAGTTTATTTCTAGCTGCACTGTGCGCAGAAAATCCCTTTGTAGCACAGTGGGAGCAGATGATTTTACAAGAACCAAAAGTAAAGCAAAGTAAAAAAGTTGTGATATAATTCATGTGAAGAATGACAAAATGCTTTTCTTTATACAGGTGGAAACAGTGGGCGATAAGTACATGACAGTGAGCGGCCTGCCAGAGCCGTGCACACACCACGCCAAGTCAATCTGCCATCTCGCTCTGGACATGCTGGAGATTGCTGGACAAGTCAAAGTGGATGATGAACCAGTACAGGTGTGAGAAGATTTCAGTAACGTTTCCTGTATTTTATGGATATATGTTTGAGTATTATAGTAAACACCTGCCAAGTACAAACAATATTATATTTCTTAATCATTTCTGCAAAATACATCCTAAATGTAATGTTAACCACTCATACACGTCACACTTTAATGAGTACAGCTGCATGGAGAACACAGTTATCGTGCTGAGAGATGGAGACAAGATGGAGACACAGTACTTCTGCCCACTTGAAATAATTCAGTCAATCAAAGTATGTTTATGCTTCAGGTTCAAAGAAGGTGCTAATGTTGCCGCAGAACTTTTGGTTTGATTGTGCTCTCTCTCCTCCAGGTGAAGCTTATTAGAGAGGTACCGCATTGCTGTCTGCAGTCTGCCCCAGTTTAAGGCTGTTTTCACATAAAGTCCTTTTAAAATGAAACAAATCCTGTCTTCTTTTGGACAGAAAAGGGACCCAGTTCCTTTTGTGTTCACATAGTTTATTTGAAAGTCTACTGAGTTCTCTTTCTGTTCCTGTTCAGCTCAGATAGGTCCTCAGTCCTCTTTCTGTTCGAACTTTATTTCTTCTGGAGCTCAGACCCTTCTTCTTTGGATTATTGGTAGTTTTCGCTTGGGAAAAAGACGGCTGTGGATTCTACCTTTATTCTCATTTTATCATGTGTGGAAAAGTGCTTTTTTCTTCACCTTGATGTGGCACTGCAGTGCAGTCCTGTTTAAGCCTCTTGCTTTCATATGAACAGAAAATTGGAGGTAAACCTTAGAGTTTCTGTGCATTGTAGACAGCTGCTGTTTAATATGTTCTTTGCTTCATGTCCGGGCAAAGTATTCAGACAACCCCCTGAGGAGGCCTGAGTACTGTTCGTTTTTATTTTTTCTCACATATTTAAATATTTTGCAGGTTTTTTTTGGAAGGTGCCTGTTATTATGACACAGATTATTTATTATTTTTATTATTTTATTACATTTTGGAGTTTTGTAAGTTTTCTGATATTGCTTTGAAAATTCAGACTGCTTCTGCAGCTGACAAATAGGGTTGCAAAGATTATGGACACTACACTACAGATGTATAAAATCAAATCAGCATTTTTATTCCGAGGTTTTTTATTTGTCCCCACAGCATTTCTTTGTTGGCTTTTTTAAATAGTTGCTGCCTTTGGAAACAAAAATAATACAGTGGGCAAATAATACAATTCAAAATAACTAAGAAAAATAAACAAAAATGTCAGGTCAAAGTGCAGTTTCAGTAGAAAAGTAAAAAATAAATAAATTGTTTTGGTGAGTGTTGGTTTATCAAGGTTGCAATGATCCTCCTCGTTCTGTGTAGGTGTTTACATTGTAATGAAAGCCAAACCATTCTGTGAAAAATAATTTTCAATAATGTCGCCTTTTAAAAAGTGTGAACAGAAAGACCGTAACATTTCAAACCAAGTTAATGGTGATATCGACACTGTCATCCAGCCTAATATGACCAACACTTTACCCTCAAGTATGTGTGCTGATTGATTTTACAATAATCTGTGCATCTGGACATATTTCCAGGCTGAGGTAATGAGCAGTGAAAAGTTGGATAAAAAACAGCAGACTTTTGTTTAACTGACTGCTGGAGATTGTTATTGTATCGATGACTGTTGAGACTTAACTTTGGAAAATGATGTCTGTTTAACAAAACGCTGTTTATTTTTGGACATGGCACTGGCTGAAGAGGAGTCCGTTTCAGCAGCAGAAACAGACTCAAATCATCTCACGATTCTGCGTCTAAAAATAGATTCTCATTTGTCCCAGACACTCACAGCGTGTTCAGGCTCCGAACACAACAAGCACTGAAGTGCCTACAAGTTCAAGTGTAAATATTAGTCTGTAGATTGCCTGGAGCTACTTTTGGAATCGCTGGTTTATTGCAAATCTAAAAAAAAAAAGAAAAAAAGAAATCTAATTTTGTGCGTGGAGCGCTTTCTGGCTAACTTAATCTCATATCCACCCACCATCTGTTGCACCTTTTTGGTTGATAGCTTTAAAAATTTGTGCCAACAGACTAAGAGAAGCATTCAGCTGGATAGTTCTTGCTGTCTGTGGAGCACAAATCATTTATCCAGACATCAAATTTTACATCTACACGGGTTTATTTAAATGTAGAATAAATCAGGTGTGTCATGGTGCTGGAATCAATTTATGGCGGATAACTAATGATTGGTGCTGTTGATATCTTACAATAAATATTTAAATTTGGTTTTGCCAGTATTTGACAAGAAATGGCGATATCTTTGCCATGTTTATTAACTTTGGTGAAATTATAACTGACATGTATGAAGAGTCTCCTTTTTCATTTTCCTTTCTCTCCAGATTACTATTGGGATCCACACAGGGGAAGTGGTGACTGGGGTGATTGGACAGAGGATGCCCAGATATTGTCTTTTTGGAAATACGGTCAACCTCACAAGTCGTACAGAGACGACTGGTGAAAAGGGGAAAATAAATGTCTCAGAATATACTTACCGGTAAGTAGAAGACAAGGCAAGTGTATTTATAGAACACCATTCAGACACAAGGCATTTCAAAGTGTTGTACAAAGGCAATGAAATACATGAAATTTACTACAAAGAATTTTTAACTGGTTATGAAACAGTCTCAATTTAGTACTGATGCCTCTAAATTACCTACATAAGCAAATTAGACCATCAGCAAGAAGATTAACTATTTCTATTGAGTTTTTCTTAACGCCTGCTGAAGGGTCGGCGTGCAGACTGGAAGAGCCTGTGTTTACATTTTCCCAGGCAAAGTTACAGTGAGTAGAATATTAATCAGTTAAAAAGAAGCAGGAGGAGATTTTTCTTCAGAGAATTTTTATTTTGACATTATATTTTGTGGATTTGACAGTTGAAACACTACCCCTTTTGTCCACAGGGGCCTCAAAAAATCAAAACAATATCAAAGTTCCTTGTTGTAGCTTTACAATAAGACATTAAGAACATGTTAAAATTGTATTGAAAAGACAGTAAAAAACCCAAAACAAGCAAATAAATGCTTAAAGATGAAAAAATAAATAGCATTCACAGGGCTCCAGACTAACTTTCTACACTGGTGCGCATCACAGCCCATCATTTAGGCGCAGCCAATAATAATATCCAGTTTTTCTTTATGTAAATCACAAAACATGTGACGAGAAATCGCAATAAACTCAGTTGTTAACAAAAACTACGAAGTGCTGATGTTTAAAATGCTTCTCAAACTCAAAACTTATTGGGATACTGGTTATATTTGTAGTGCTTGTGGAAGCGTTTCAGGATTTGTTTTGGTTTTTGTTGTCTTGTTTATTAAAAATATTTTTTATGCATATTTTTTTATCTGACCTGCTGACCTGACCTGTGCATGTGCGACCAAAATGGGTGCACCCTGAAGCCCTGATTTAGAAGACAATAGTTATGATGATTTCCTTTGACTCACAGGAAGCCAGTGCAACGATTTAAGGACCAGTGTAATATACCTCCTTAGATTTGATCACAGGCTGTAGAGAAATTGTAGATAGCAGCTTTGCAACTTGTATAAACAGAATTCAAAGGGATTTGTCATTGGTTAAGGAAATGCCAGTATTATACATGAAGGACAAGTTGGAATTCATTTAAAGCACAAACCAGGCGGCATGTTGTTTTGATGCGAGTGAGAATAAGATACAATACCCCCATGCAGCATGAGTGATTTGTGATGGTGTTGGCATTGTATTCCAGGTGTTTGCAGTCCGCTGAGAACGCCGACCCTCAGTTTCATCTGGAGTACCGGGGCCCCATCACCATGAAAGGAAAGAAGGAACCGATGAAGGTGTTTTTTCTGTCCAGGAACCCCACCGACTCAGAGTCCACCATAGTTAAAGCTTAACAATCAAGATTCAACAATAATACACCATGAGTGACGTCTAGAGGCTTCAGTATGACACTGTCTACAGTCAAAATGTCTTTATAATTACACAGATCTTGAAGCAGGGATGAGAAAATATCTAACCATAGACATGATGATATTTTTAATATAATGTTAATTTGAACTTGTATCGTTTCTCTCCCTGCTTGTTTCTTCCTGACCACAATCTATCATGACCTCACTATATTTTTGTAGCATAGACACAATAGTGGAGTGTTTCATGAATCATAGAGGTAAGATCTTACATTGAAGTTTGATACATTTTGGACAGAATATTCTCACACGGTTGTTGTATATAGTATCACTGAAGTTTTGATAAGCAAAACATTTGTCCATCTATGTTTTTAGCTGCTAATTTTGTCATGTATTTGTTCCACAGCTTGCCAAAAAAAGTGAGAATTTAGTATTTACCAGCCGAAATAACTAGTTTTACTTAACATGAATAAAATATATTTTCACCATTGTCTTTTTCACTTTTAAGGGTGATAATGACAACATATAGATTTAAAATGAAAGATTTGACTAAAGATTGATATCATGTTTGTGCGATTACATTACATTACATTACATTACAGTTTGAGGGACCCGTTTTTTGCTCATTGGCTGTAAGAGTTTTTGTAAGAGTATGAGGTTTTACACTGAATATGTTCCTCTGGCATCAAGATCATCAAAAGAAATATAAATTTAGATATTATAGCTGTTGTATTTATATAGATCTATATCATCATGTTCAAAAGTTCTTAGGCACACAAGCGTCACCAGATGTATGTATTACAAGTTTTGTCATTTTTTGAAAAGGCACAAATGATACATGTTTTGCCATTAGTAAACCCTTTTCATCATGTATCTATCACTGAATTATTGAAATAGTCAGATAACTACACACTATTTAATATATTTATTGCACCCCTCTACTTATTGCACACTCACTTTTTGTATGTATGAGAGAGAATACTATTTACTAAATGTCTTCTAAATGTTGTTGAGATATTCTTAATGATCTACCAGAGCATATTTATTGTTAACATTATTTTAATTGATATTTATTCTTTTTTTGTTTCATTATAAATGTTACTATGACCTTTAGAAAACAGAATATACAGTGGGAAAAAAATAAAAATAAAGAAGACTTAATAATGGATACAACTACAGTTTGTGCCTATATAAGCTAAACTATGTGCTGTATGTGTTTGATAATTTCACATGAGTAAATGTACAACGCTTTTATTTTTCCAACGTCATTATTATTTAACCTTGCATTATGTCCTCCATGCAGCTTCCTGTGTAAGAAGCAAACAGGTGCCTCTTGTTCTGTACGAGTGCATTTCTGTGCTTTTAAGACATGATTGCTTTATGTTAACAATGTTTCTGTTGGGAGGTATCTAATAAAATAGTCAAGAGAAGTGTTGGTTACTTGATTTATAAATGCAGAGAAAAATAATGCATTGTCTTTGCCTTACCTGAGAAGGTGTTCATGTATTTCAACATGTACAGCAGGTTCTTTTGTGAAGAGCTCCCTCTGGTGGCCAGTCAGAAGATTACGTCGTCACAGTACAAACATCCATTTTTTTTCTGTGGATTTTTTGACAGTGATGGAATGTAAATAAGTACATTTACTGAAGTACTGTACTGTACAATTTTGAGATGCTTCTTGTTCTGTACTCGAGTATTTTCATTTTCTGCTACTTTATACTTCAGCTATACTTTTGAGGCAAGTATTGTACTTTTTACTTCACTACATGTATTTGATAATTTTTAGTTACTAGTTACTTTGCAGATTTCATGCTGCGTCAAATCATCTGTGGATCCATAGTAGAGTATGCATTCATGTTGTGTATATATTATTTACTTTTAATTGTACTTTTGAGTACATTCATTGCCAGAAAATGACTTTTGATTTTAAGTACATTTAATATCGGATACTTTAAGACTTTTACTCAAGTACTGTTGGTATGTGTGACTTTCCCTAAGTAATATTTTAACACAATGGGTACTTGGGTACTTTCTACAACACTTAATTTTTGACACACCTGCTGCTTTTACTGTCACTAAAGCAGGATTGTTCTCCTGTACATATTACTTAAAATATACAGTAGGGTAGATTTGCAGCATGTATGTGAGGCTCATAATGCACGCTGTTTTGTACACAAATTAAATGTGATCATAATTTCGAGCTTGAGACATTTTGAGCCTCAGCGGCTCCCGTCATTAATCGTCGGCGGCCGTTTCCAAAAGCTCCCAGGTAAACTAGCTGCTAGCCCGAGTTTCATTATTAGCTAGCGTTAGCATGTTTTTGAGTCACAGGGTTAACTAGTCTCTGCTAATTTACGCAGAAGGACGTTTAAAAAGCACTTAACACTACCGGCATTTTAATCCAAATGTACTCTTCCCTCCGCCTCGATGAGAAGTATACAAAAAAGTGACTTTAATTAGTTTTCCAAGATGGTGCCCCGCCGGCTACCGTAGCCTTGACGCGGATAAAAATAAGGCTTAGCTGTAGCACCTATGGCTAGGAGTAAAAGGAGAGATAATTAGTCAATTGAATCACTAGTTGGAACAGAAAGGTGACTGTCAGCTGCTAGCTACCAACAAAGCACCAAAGAGCTAACATTAACTTGGTTAGCTAGTTAAGTGTTTACATTTAGCTAACTCAAGAATAATATTTACAACAAAAAGACTCGGTGGAGCTCAAAGAGGAGTGATATTTCATCAAATGGCTACGAAGAAACTCAAAATGAACTCTAACCTAATGCTGCTGTGCATCTACTGGATGGGTAGGTCAGACAAATGTATGCTAACAAGTTAGCCAGAACAACTTGACTAATTTTCACAGCAGGCATTCTGGTATGTACTTTG
Organism: Pagrus major; assembly: GCF_040436345.1. Taxonomy (NCBI): domain Eukaryota; kingdom Metazoa; phylum Chordata; class Actinopteri; order Spariformes; family Sparidae; genus Pagrus; species Pagrus major. The sequence continues at coordinate 15,446,604 of NC_133215.1, forward strand.
TCATATTGGGAAACTAATAATTACTCATGGATGAAGCCCATTTAGGGCCAATAAACAAATTGCAGTTCCCTGCAATGGTGCATGGTGATTTATTGGGCATATACACAAGTGGAATTGAGCCATAATTGTTATAAATTACACTTGCCATGATAAGTGAAAATGTCAAGGCCTTACAGGCTGTTTTGATGTTTTCTTCCCCCTAGTGGCCAAAAAGGCAAAAGCTGCAAAGTCTGCAGTATCCCAGGACCACAAACTGCCTATTTTTGGTTATGATTCCTTGATTTATCCAGTTTTGTTGAGAGCTTTGTTTGTTTTCTTCTTCAGGATGGCGCCTTTCACAGTTAAAGTTGGAAGGGTTTTGTCTGAGGACCTCAGCTTGTGCACAGGTAAGTAAAAATCAACTCTAAAATGTAACTAAGAGCCTGGCCAAGTTATCCTAAATCAAATGGGGAACGAGTGAAGTGATTTAACCACATCCACACGAGCAGCACTCTTTCAGGCTTCCAATCCAAGTTTATCCTGCCACGGATCAAACTTTCTCCGAGGCCCTGAACCCCATATGTTTGGATTAATGCTAAAAATGTTGTTGGATCCACAGTGTGTAACACCTTTTTGGACTCACTGCATTGACCTTTAACATTCTTCCTTTCATACACTATGTTATTATTTTGCACGTTCTGTTATATCTGTTACTACAACAAGGAGATAAGATTGTAGGATGCAATTGTGTTAAAGATTAGCTTCAACAGGACTTCAAATCAAATAAGCCTCAAGCTCACAGTCAATTACATCACTGCAGTCCTAGTAGAAAGGTCTCTGTGTGATAAGAGGCAGATTCAACGAGGGGGAAGTAAGGGTCAGGCAAAGGTCTCCTGTGCCACATAGTAAGATGAGGTGAAACTCTGATAAGAAGGAGAATTGGCATGTTGTGCATGTTTCATTGCACCCTCTGTGAGACTCTGGCAGGATTATTCAAGAAGTACTGTTTTCTGTGCATTTTTTGCGGCTTTTTGCTTTGTTGTTGACATTCAAGTTAGTAGTTTGTAGTCAGTAAATTGTCTTTACATCATTCTGTTGTCCCAAATTGACCTTAAATACAACATACAGAATACTCAAACAACCAAACTAATAAAACATAGCCTGATAAAAAACCTTTTCTCATGTCTTGCTTTGTTTAATCACAGACACTATAAAAGACATCATAATCAGTTGAGTGTATCTTAAGGACACAAGGTGGCTGACTATCTTCAAATATCAAAGGTCTCGTTTATCAGGATTAAGGTCAAAGGCCTTATTGGATACCTCTGAATTTGCACAAAGCAATTACTTTTATTGCAATAAAATATTGGCTGAGAAGTTTAGCCAAATTACATTAGAGATAGTAAGTTAAAGTAGTGCAAAAATTGTGTTCACAATATGCTTCAGCAGTTCTTTTTAATTATTTTTGTCTCAGTTTGAGGTTCAGGTACCCAAATATACATTAAAAACATTAATGTATTTCAAGTTAGATTAAAAAATACGTTGGAGTTGTATTTTTTTGTTGCATTGAATGCTGCATGCTCACTTCCTGTAGTTCTGCAGTGAATACTGTGGACAAGTTATAACCAACACCCTTTGCAAACAGAGTTACAGGTATAACAGGATGTCAACCATTCTGTTGGCAGGCTTTTTTTTATCCAACACAGGCACAGTTCTGTTTACAACCATGGCATTGCCTAATCAGCTGCAGCTCTGGACATTGCCTTGAAAAAAAAAAGAGCTTTAAACGGCCACATCAGCATTCAGACAGATGGCGAGATAAGAGGGGTGTGTGCTTTAAAAGGAGCGACGGACTTCGAGTAAGACACTCCTCGCTGCAGAGTTGTCCAGTTCACCCCTCAGAGCCACCATGACCTTCAACGGCAACTGGAAAGTTGATCGCAATGACAACTATGAGAAGTTCATGGAACAAATGGGTGAGTGATATAAACTGCTGATAAAACGCTGAAGACTGTGCAGCATAGATTTTTTTTTTTTTTTTTAATATGTGTAATTAGATGCATTGGTAGAAAAATCACAGTGTCTCTCATCACCATATATGCTCTCTGTGTAAAAAAAGGACAATAATATGATAATATAATGATAAGTACAGCTAGTCAGTGCAGTTGTTTCAGTTGTTTAGTCTTAGATTACAGGTGTTGATTAAAATATCGGTTATGCCGCAAAACTGATAATCATGCAAATGTTTAGTTTTTTAGATTATTTAAAATGAGTGCATTGCAATAATCTTTAAAGTCTTTAAACACTTTAATGGGAGACAGAACCACATACTGGAGCTAAGGTCTTACTTGGAAACACTTGATGGCACAATGACCTCTGTAACATATTTGTGATTTGGCTTTTCTGCCTACTTAACCTCTGCACACACACAAACTAAGGACCCACCTATGCATGAAAAGTGATTAAATCCTGACCAACATCCTCCGATTGTTCAGAGTTCTATTGAATATATTCCATGTGTCTGTTGATAGGAATTAACATGGTGAAGAGGAAGCTGGCTGCTCACGACAACCTGAAGATAACCATCGAACAGAATGGAGACACTTTCCATGTCAAAGAGGCCAGCAATTTCCGCACCCTGGAAATAGACTTCACCCTGGGAGTCACCTTTGACTACAGCCTTGCAGATGGAACAGAACTATCGGTGAGCAAAAGTGGCATCTCATGGGACACCTTGTAATGAATCAGAAGCTTACCTTAACAAGAAAAAAGATCAAAGTCTTGGCTGTTTTCTTTATTCATTCATTATGTTGTAAATACTAAGATGGGCTAGCATTTCAGTCCCTTTAGACTTTGAACCTTTGAGCCGCGTAAAATGATTGATTTGTTGGCAAAGAAAACATTCCACACATCAAAGCTGGACTTTTTTTACTGTTGTAACCCCTTGTGCCCAGCTGATTTCAGCCACTAACAGTTCAGCCATGGCTGTGACTGTTTGTGGCTACTACTACAACGGACTAACGGTCACAGCAATAAAATGGTCAACCTCTGGCGCTTTGTTCATGGATGAGTTTCATGTTTTACTCTGTAGGGTTCATGGAAGCTGGAGGCAGACGTGTTGACGGGGACTTTCAACAGGAAGGACAACGGAAAGCAACTGTTAACAACCAGGATCGTCCAAGGAGATGAACTTATACAGGTAGGGGGATTTTATATCTATGCAAATTATGGCACCGAAAATCCCAATTTTATTGGCGAACAGTTGGAAAGCTGTTGTAGAAGGTGGTTAAATTAGATACTGTAATACGATTTAAATACTCATGCACAGTCAATATGTCTATTTACATATATTAATATGTAAACCCTCTCGATAATTCAGCCAGATGCAGACGCTATGATGATTTTTATTAACTGTATCTGATGTCATCTTTCACCAACAGAGCTACAACTATGAAGGTGTGGACGCTAAGAGGATTTTCAAGAGGGCTTAGACCAAACTGATCACGAGTAATACGTTTGCCTTCAGCATTACATACAGTATTGTGTTGAATCATCAACTACTTATACCAGTATAACCTTTAAAAGGTGCACTACTTGTAATGCCTGTACAGTGTATGAAACAGGTGTGAATTGCACACGATTTTGATACTTGCAGTAATAAAGCCATTCTATAACTGCCTGTTTTCTGTGTTTTGTGTTTTCTGTGAAAACATGTGGAGGTCTGTGTAAAGTTGACAATAAAACATACACAGTCAAGAGACTAAATTAAGAGTGATACAATAATTTAAACTTTATTCAACAATGAATAAAAATAAATATATATTATCTACAAAAATATAAAGTGTAGACAGATTTGTTATGTTTCTTTAAATTGATCTGTACTTACATAAATCATGAAGCATTCACTGAAGCACCAACAACTCAATTCAACAGTAATGTCAGGCCAAATCCTCACCACACACACAGGCATGACAATAGGATTTAGTGAGGCATACAGTTCCAACACATCAGGCCACATCAGCCAGGAACTTATCAGATATAATCAGTGAGATAATGTGGCAAGTTTTCTTTTGTTCCTCAGTGTTGATGCAATACAGTCTAATTAAGTTCTGTCCCCATATATTTAGCACAAGATAAAAGATATGGACTGATGCAATGCCAAGTGTGACGTTATGTGACACAGAACAGGAAGACCTATTGTCAAACAGGCCTCTTGAGCATATAAGGTACTGTGACTGAAGACTACAGATCGTGGGTTAAAGAGGAAAATCAATTATCGGCCTCTTTTTCCAAGCTCGCACACAGACACACAGGCATGCGCAATTAATAACTCTTTACCACTAAAAAAAAGTCTTTCAGTTTTTATACATTAAGGCTCTTTCAAACTAGGAAGCTTTGCAGCCTAGAAGGTGGGAAGCACTTGCCACTCAAGAGCCCAGATTTTCACATTTTCTGCAAAATGTCAAACTTTTGCGAATTGAAGCTGAATGGAGAATGAACTGCTGAGATTGCGGCTGTGGTTGTAGCTTCCAAGTCTGAAAGGGCTTTTAGGAGTACTGGGCCTGGCACAAATCCCCCCCCCCCCCCCCCCCCCCCCCGCCACTCCCACACACACACACACACACACACGCACACACACACACTTGTAGTAAAATGGTGCACACAGAGGCGTGTCATCAGATATGTCACTATTAGCATTGCATATTTTTAAATTTTGCATGACATCCCTTTCATTTATCGCCTTCATTGTCAAATCGTGGTTTCAATCACAAAAAACACTGAAAATACCAAGGCACTCTTGATACAACTGAAGACACAAAGTTCAGAATGCAAAATACAACTTGTGTGAAAACAATAGAATTCTTATTTTTTACAGATGAAGAAAATAATTAAATAACAGGACAAATACTGTAAATAAATGATATAACCGTTAATCACATAAAAAAAACACAAAAACAAACTTTGCAGGTGAGACAACATTAAGATAATCTGGTAAATATACTTTGACCAAGCTTCATCTAATCCGAGAGTTTAGCCATTTGGATTTCTTTATCCAGTGAATATATTAGATATCTTAAAAAGGAGTAAAACGAGTGATTTATATTTACTAAAGCACAATCAACATATATAAAGGCATCCTTATGTTATTTGAAACATTATACTGCTCAGCTAAAGAAATTCTTAATAGCTCAGCTACATTTTATGCCTTCTTTTTCTTCAATTTGAACAGTGTCAATAAATAAATCATGACAAAGTAGATGCTCAAATTACAAGTTTAGGTGTTATTCTCATATATCTCTAAACACCATCCTTTGGTGTCGGACAGCACAAACACAACACATACAAACACAGCAAATTTAGTGACTAAATGTGTGCGGTTAGAATAGTCTAGAAATACCTGGAGAAGAGGTTATTGTGGTGAAAAGTGAAAAATGAATAAGTGTCAGGATGTTTAGGAAAAAATAAAATCTAGTGAGCACAAAATAAATTGTATACTTATAATGACAATTGCACAACACGCTGATTTTTATGTGCTCTCGGGAATGTCAAGTGTACAGAATACAAAGCCGTAAAATTACTAAAATCTGCTTTAATTTTTTCATGAATGCATAGTATGTCTTGACTGTCTGCTGTTTTCTAGTGTATTGTTTGCATCATATGTTTATATTTACAATGAATGCATAATCCAATGTATGTGTCCTTGCATGAGCAAGAGGAAGAGAACAACATTCAAGTGTTAAAAAAGTTTCCAAATCAACTGTAGTTACAAATTGCTATTTAATGAATTGATTTTATTACAATTACATAAAATCCAATAGAATTTATGTCTGTTGGACTCAAAGTCCACTGTTATCATGCTCATGCTTATGCTGTACACACAGCTAGTAAAACTTTGTAAAGGCCACATGCAGGTTTCAGAACATTAGTCTTATGAACATGAATAATTGTTGTGTTGTATGGTCAATATCAGATAGGCATATTATTTATATTGGCATCATTATGAAAATACCTGCAGGTACAGACCTGTTTAAATCTGTCTACTTGAAAAGGAAGACTGAAAAAATACAATTTGACATCACTGTGAATTACAAAAAAGGATTACAAGAACCAGCACAATCGAAGGTAGAATACATGAGGTGACATGGTTGTACAGTATATAGTGACCTATTGAATAACCTGAGGGCTGCCTCAACTACACAACATCTTAGTCAACCAATTATCGGATTTGTAGACTGCCCGACACCGAACGCAGTCAAGCAAAAGCGCAGTTCTAGAAATCGTGTATGTATACGTATTTATGAATGAATGCATGAAAACTGCCAATGATTTTATAGAGAGTTAACTCATTTTGAATCAATGAGTTATTAAGAATTTCACAGCCCAGGAGACTAACTGGTACGGGGCAGCCCTCAGTCATTCATTAACACATAAATGTTGTAAAATAACTTATAAATGATAAGAGTTGAAGCAAATCGTTAACTGAATAACCGTAAATGTTGCAATGTCTGTTCCCTGGTGACCTAAAGCCCTCGATATGCATAAAGTCGGTAAGCTGCCCAGATATTACTCCTCTGACAGATGTAAATAAATGAACTACCCTTAAACCTGCTGCTGAAGGTGCAAACCTTCGGCCTCTGGGTTTTTATTTTGTTGTGTAGAATGACATCATATTCTGATCAAGTATCCATAACATATCTTATCATTTGTTGTCACATCTCCTTGTTTCATTTTCATATAATAACTGTACAGACCACTGCATAATCAATCCAACTGTGGCTCATCACATTGTCTCATGCCTTAATTGCAATACATTAATATATCTTAATTTCTGCAACACTTCTGCAGAACTATTGCACAAATAAAAAACAAACATTTTAAAAATAATTTTTTTAACTTGACATAAGGTGACAAAAAGAATAATAAAGACTCAAAAACCCTTTGTGCAAACTGAAAACAGTCCAATCAGATTTTGGTTAAAACAAAGTCTCCTTGCAGCAACACTGCAGGACAATGGAAGACGGTACAGTATACGTGATAGTTTAGAGTCCGTCAAACAATACGCAACAGCATTTAGAAATAGGTTTTACTTATATGACAAGCTTGCATAAATAAATTCCACTCAATCTGGAGATATCGTGCCTCAGAACATATTTCCATTCCATTCTCTACTCTTTGGCATCCAGTTAGTACTCTACTGACCACTGTCCATCTGTGTAAACAAACCTTACCAAGTAACGCTCATAAAAAACCACGTTCATCCAGTCCTTTGGCTGTCACTGGGTTCCATTTTGCAGTGGGTTTATTGCTATTATGGCCTGTAAGGAAACAAATAGAAAAATATTGTTTAAATTAGGTTTCATGGTTCACCCTGTTTGTATATTTACACCACAACAGAGAAACCAAAATAAATCGTGTTATTTTGTCTTTTCCAATATTTTCTATCGTGATATTAATACATATGGTGAAATCGTAAATTGTCTTAATTGAGAAGCTGTTAATGGATTCAAAATAACCAGACAGGAATGTCTGTTTTTAGCAGCACATTTAATACCTGACAAATCAGGATCCTTCGTTACATTGAAACATAAATTTTGCAGTACAATAGTCCGGCTGATTTTTATTCAACACTGACAGCTGAATTTATTTAATCTCAAAGTATATACAGTATATTGTCATAATGGTTAGCTAAGGGTGGGCGATCTGCCGATTTTAGATCATGATCGATCTTGAAGTTGTCCACAATCTACTTTTCAGGTGAATCATAGAAGATTGCGTTAATAAATAGCCACTTACTTCTGTTTCCAAACTTCACATAACCTCACCGACTAGCAGATAGATACCAATAGAGTGATGTAGCCATCTAGATGGCAATGCTGACTGGACAAATAACTTCACGTGGCTCTTCCAATTGTTAGGTACTTTAAACAATGCAACATTAGTTAAAGTTAGTGAAATAGTGGAGCTTGCAGCTAAAAAGAACTGTCTTTAATGCAATATTGTGTTTTAATGGTGCAAAGGAATACATTCATAGGCTATTTCAAGTCTGGCTATAGTCTACAGGGCATTTCAAAATGACCATAACTTAGATTGTGGATCATTATTGTGATTCAATAGATCATGATAATATATTTTGGCCAGATTACCCACTCCTATGGTTAGGCCTACGTTGCGGTTTGCAAGCGTATTTAGAGAGGCTTACTTGTTTCAGGTCTGGCTTTTGGCACATCTTGTGAGTATGTGTCAGTGGGGAGTGTGTGGCTTGTATCTCTGCGCTCAGTCACAACCACTGTCCGTGGCACCGTGGCAGAGAGCACAAGAGGCCTCTGGTTGTGGTACTTGAGACGGTATGTTTCCGTCATACAGTTATCCACATTGAAGTATGTTGTCAGAGAAACCTCTTGAGCTGGCACTGCCTGCTCCACTCTGCAACCAGTTAGTCTTTCCTCACTTTCACACGATGATGGGGTGCTCCTCTCTGGGTCAGAGCCCGACTTGGAGCTCGCATCTGAGAAGGTTCTGAGGCCTGAAATGTCAGGCTTCCTGTGAGGACTGACATAGGATGTGGATGAAAGACGAGGGCTTGATGGAAAAGGTTCTTGAAGCATCCTCGGACGAAATGCTGCATGGCTTGTTTCACCCTGGTGTGGGGGGATCCGCTGGGTTGGTCGAAGGTGAGGAGATACCGTCGTGCCGAGCTGACGCTGATTGTTCAGTTGGAGAGGTTCTGCAGTCACGTTGCTGGGAGGGTGGTATGGCAGCATTATGTGAGGACACTGGGATTCGGAGGCGACAGCCTCGCTGTTGCTGGAGCGGTATGCGTTATCTCTGTCTTCGGGCTCAGAGAGAGCGAGATCATCGGAGCTGTTCCACTCTGAGCTGCTGGTTTTTGTGATGTGCCTCAGGGCAGTACTTTCTCCAGTGTGCCCTCTACAGTTTGACAGCTCCTGCTGCTCACCCTGCCTGTTATCTAAACCAGTTGAGTCCCTCTCTGAAGACACTGCTTTTCTGGAGTTACTAGAAGTGTACTTTGATTTCCGTCTACAAGAGAGAAGTGTTGTAGAGAATGTTGGGAATAATCATGAAATATAATAGAAATCCAATTAACGAGTCCTTATATTACAATACATATTAGAACAATTTATATATTATTTATAATTATGGGCACTACCTCGAACTTGGACTGCACTTTAGATGTGAATGTGAAACTTGGTCATGGTTCTTTCCCTGAGGTTTGAGTTGATGTTTACCTATAAAATATAAAACAAAGGTGATCAAAACATAGAGATAGCAAACGATGCAATGTTAAAAAAATGAAAACGTAAATACAAATAGCAGTCTTACTCTATTGGGGGAAGTAACTGTTACAGACTGTAATTAATGCAAAAGGTAATGTATTTTTACCTCCTGACCTTTCCTTTTAAAAAAGGGAAGACTGAAATGTAAACTACACTATGTCAGAAGATAAAAATATCAAAATACAACAAACAAGTAGACATTAGGTATAAAGAAGATGATTAGAGCCTTGTGAAGATTTTAGTGCTGAGATTTATAGTTTTCGCAGAATGTTTTTTATTGAATTCAGATTCCTGAGAATCCTGCTAAATCGCAGATTTTAATCTCATAATTCAGATTTGTTTTTCTCTGAATTCCGAGATTAATATCAGAGCTCAAACACTTTTTTCACTGAACCCCTGATCTTCTTCCCTAATTATAAACTAGGCAGATAAAGATGCAGACAAGTACAATAAAGCAAAATTAATCAAAAGTAGAGACCAAATGGAGACATAATCATCTACAAATCTGACTATGAAACTGTTGTCCTCTTAGGGCACAAGGTGGCAGCAGCAGAGTGTTAATCTCACTAGACTTTCTCACAGCGGGATGAGCCAGTAAGCATGCTCGCTCTGTGCACCAGCACAGTGAGAGGCAGCCTGGTGCTGAATTCCTTCCCTTTAAAAATAGATGTGTCATTTTTTTTCTTTGCTGTTGCCCTGGAGAGGTCCATGCAAGGATAAAAGCTTTAACTGTTGGTTGGAAACACTGGCTCGAGATGCACATAGCCTCGATAAAGTATCAAGTGCAGCACACTCAAACTACTGCATGAAACAGAAAGATATTTATGACAATGCCGGCAGCCATGTCCAGCTGTGCTATCTGAATGAGCTTTGTGGGATTATCATCAGATTAATGCCTGTGCAGGGCTGACTGGGTGAAGAGGTGAAAGAAGCCAGTCCAAGCTCAGAAATCAACCCAGGCATCAGTCTTCAATTACTCTCACATTATCAGAGACAGCTCACACTTCATCTGTTAACTAACAGAAATATAAAGAAAGAAAGAAAGAAAGAAAGATAAGAAGGGAACAAACTCCTCCTTTGGAAGGATGTGTATTTTGTATTTACAAATCTGATCTAATGTAGGACTTAATTTTTCCTTGTAAATCTTTTCCTGTAAATTTTGCAGATTAGATGTGAGATGTAATCGACCCTGTGCAGTGACATATTCCTTTATGCTATTAATCATGTTTTCATTTTCACATCCATTTACTTTTGTCACTGGCTTTATGTTTTTACAATTGATTTGATGTGAAACATTCGCATACACATTATCAGGCTGTGTATCTACTCAGGCTGGGAGATATGTCATTATCACGATATGAGACTATATATCTTCTCAGAATGTGAATATCATTATATTCTGATATGGCAGAAGTGATGTAATTTTCTAAACTAAGCAGACTGTTTTCCTTGTTCTGATACTTGCCTTTACCCACTTAGTATTAATTCTACACTACTGATGAGTATTTATCAAAAATCTCTTTGTTAATAAACACAATTTTGTTGCAATATCAATATCGAGGGTCAGAAAATTTGTGATATTTAGTTTTGTCATCCAGTCCTTTGAAAAGATTGAGAAATATATTATGTATTGCAATTAAGCCTAAAATTGTTGTGATAGGCCATATCGCCATGCCCTCATATATATAAACCGTACCAACAGGTTATTTGTTAATTTTTAGCAGGGGAAGTCAACCTTGACCCTAACCTGATGGCCCAGATGATTTGTTACACAGAACCATTGAAGAAGGCATCCTTGGAAACTGTTTGGAAAAAGGACAGGCACTTTCATTTACAATATTTGCCAGATGATTGGATGAACCATCCATTCACCACGGGTTTACTTCAACCAATCAACAAACTATATGACAATGTAGGAGACCACTACCAGCAGTTGGTATATAAACTCTTACCAAAGGCAGTCAGGAGAAGAGCGTTCAATGTTATTCTTTGCTCTAGATGATATAGCAGCATCTACGCTAACCTCAAGGAGCAGCCATTTTCACCCCATCATCACACCTAAACTACGCCCCCAGCTGCAACTAGTTCGTCATTGGACGCTGACTGATCTGAACGACTGTGGCTCAGCCTTAAGCGCATTACTAGAAGCCTGGCAAGATGGATTCATGTGTGATCTCATGACTCCAGCTATCTCTCAAGGTAACCCTGACCCTAAAGTAAAAACATAATCTGTTGTCATAAAATATTTTGTTACAGAGGCAGCTTGGTCTGGGATGTATTATCAGCAGCACAGATGCTTCTAAATAATAATAAAAATATTGTAGGAATACTACAGGTAGGTCTCCATGATCTTCTCACTTTCTTGTGACTACATATTGCTGCACTTTGATCATGAAGGTGAAACTAATCTAGAGTATACAGTAAAGGCTACTATATTTAACTGAGTTTTAATGTGTACAGTTTAGAGAATATTATAGACCCAAGACAAACTGGCAGAAGGGTGGGACTGAGAGAAAAAATAGGCCCTTGCAACTCCATCTGCTACTTCAGCGCCATGGATTTAGCACAGTTAGACTATTGATATCTCAGAGCCATGAAAAAGGATAAACGTGTAAGACAGACTAGAATAACATATCCAGCTAAACAACTCTGCCCCTTCACTCTCTCTGCTAGTGATGGAGAGGGAGGATGACAGATGAACAAGAGCGATGCATTTTTGTCATTTTTATAACAAGTAGCAGCCTCCCTTATCCTTCCTCAAATTGCCTACTGAACCGTACTAAACATATTACAGTATAAAGACTCATAAATTACACCGATTACTGAAAGAAAGCTATAACCAGCCAATTGGTTCTGTTCATTCCAAACACATTTATTACATTTATTAAAAGCAAAAGCATTTACTTTTCCTGGAAAACCTAAGGAAACCCTTGAAATCTTGGAACTCACCATTGTGTGTTGGTGAGGACGATATACTTGATTTGGCATCGCCTCCTTTTTGGTGCAGCTGACTGAAAATAAAATACTAAAATTATTCAAAGCAAGTTTTCAGTCAAACAAAAAAAAAGAAACATTCATAGTCTTTTGAGGCACTGGGTGAATAATGCAGAACACTTGAGAAAAAACAGTGGCAGAACAGCAGAAATGAAGGAATTTCAAATTTACTGTCTACTCAGGTTCAGCTGGATTTTAATGTCCTGAAAATGTGATATGTATTGATTTTACTAGTGTTATTGTTGTTATAAAAGGTCTTGTGTAGAGCTCCATGTATTGGTTACTGATTTTGTCACAGAAAGCCTTTAAACGTTTGATAAAGTTATAGATATTTAGAAATGTAATTTTGATAACTATACAAGAATGATATACATAATATGAGAACCCTAATATAACAGTAGTATCTCATAAACTGAAACTTAACTTCTTTTAACTAATTTAACTAAATCCCACCTTAATTACCAATAACTACTTACGCATTTCCTTTGAACTTTATTTAAAGGAAAATTATACCATGGATACTTTTACGTATATATGCCCTCAGGTCCAGTACATGTTAGGAATTCATGAGATGTTACAATTTACCTGTATGCACAGTTTTGTGAACATGCAGTGTGTATTATCTGCCCTATTGTCTCTATTGGGGAATGACTTGGTAATTTATTTTTCCTTGTAGTGTTCCAACATCTTTGATGTTAAAACTCCATTTGTCTTAAAAATGTCAATCGAACAATAAAGAAGTTGTTTCTTACCTTTGCAACTGTGCCTCAGGTGTTGATCTCTGGTCTTTAACAATGAAGCCATCAACACCAGGTGAGTCAGGATTAGTGGAGCCACTGCTGAGTCTATCGCTGCTCTCATAGCCAGACTCTGTCCTTTGAATAGTCCAGGTATCACTACGCAGCAGTGTCTTGGGGCCACCCTTAAGTCTGCTGCCCCTCTGTTGGTTGGCCCTGCTTTCTGACTCTACAGAGCTATGGCTCTCAGTCTCAAGCCGCTGTTCGTCCTCATAAATCGTCATTAAACACTTCTGCTTCCTATCCTCTCTAGTTCGTACATACTCCCGCTCCCGGTCTCGGCTTTGTTCTGTGTGCACTCTTTCCTGCAATGAAGGCCTACTGTGCCGCGGGCTGTCGTGTTGCTGTTGACGGCGCTGCTCCAGTTCGTTCAGCACAGTGTCCACATTTAACACCTCCCGAATGGGTCTCCAAGTGGACTTAGATTTATTGCGGCTTCCTTCACCTCCACCTTTTTCCCATTGTTCCTGGCAGCTCTCCTGATCATAGCGATTCGGGGAAGTGTTGTTTCTCCGGCTATGCCCACCACCCTGTGTACCAAAGGAGTGTCCACGTGACTCCTGGGATCCTCTGCTTGAATGGTTTGATGACTTCTCAGTGCGTGGATAGCTTTTGAATTTTTGGTCCACAGGAGGCCTCGGTCCATTCTCTGGTGGAGATGAAGATCTTGCATGTGCCATCGCTAGAGAGAGTGGAAATAGATCATTTTTGGGGCTACCATTTCAAATATGACATACAATGGTTGTATACACCTTGTATGTCTTTGTGTTTGCCTTGTTATTGTCATAGATTCCCTGATACCAATTATGCAGAAACAACGCTTTACCTTTGTGTTGTGATGGGTCCGTTTTCCGATACCCTCGATCCTTTTTGGATGTTTCACTTGGCCTCTGCAAACTCTCCATGAAAGGTTCCTGGAATTTGTTAGGACTGCCAAGCGGATGTTTCACTGAGGGGAAAAAAAAATATTGAAATGGTATAAGAGTGGTTGCTCTACAATTGTGATTTATTTTGTGGTTTCTCAATAGCCTTAGACTGCTGACATCAGTGAAGCAAATAGGAGATAATTGTTAGTTGGCCTTAAAATCCCCTTTACATTCATAATGCATCACTGGGTATGAACAGCCAATTAGGGTGTGACATAACTGTTTTTTGTTATATAAGCAAATATCAACAGGTACAGCCTGCTTTTCTTCCACATATGAGGTTTACCAGAGGTGTTGGAGCATATGTAATAGATCTACACCTTGTCCTCAAACAAAGTGTCACTGTGCACTGGAGGTATTTAGCTTTAGATAACAGGTTCAGCTCTTTGACCATGAAGGCTACCAAGCTATATCAGCAGACCTTGCTGCAAACAGGGCAAGAAACACACATTGCTTTTTTTTTTTTAGGTTTTTTTTTTGTACTAAAGAACAGATGCCAGTACATTATTAGCAATGTTAAAAAACACTAGTGCTGCCACATTTGCCAACCCTGTGGTGTGTTCCTCTGCCTCTGTAGCAGGCAGGTCACAGCGAGAAACGAGAGATGCCGTTAACTGCGAACATCTGCCTCCAAATCAACACATTCAGCCAACAGCTGCACTGCCTTGCACATTTAGTCCTCAGCTCCTCCTTTCAGCATGTGAGTTTCACTTTCTGGCGCATTGTTCTTTATATTTGTGTTTTTATTCAATAAGCACTGTACTTCAAAAAGATGCTCTGTATTTTTGTCACGATTTACAGTAAAACATAACAGTTTAATAAATATTCTCCCGCAAACATGAGGCAAAATCGCACAAAGCTGTGTCTATGTGCATGGCTCCTGGATGTTACACAGTGATGAGTAGTAGCAGTGAGTAAGCTGTAGTATTATGGATTTCCAGATTTGTTATGTAGCCTAATGCTGACATTAGAGTAGTCCCACTGAAAGAAGAATACTAGATTTAGATGAAGTGCACCATACACAACTACCAAGTAATTAACCATTACTCTCTTCATCATGTTGCCTGAAGTTATACTGAGATTCTCAGGCTTAGTAATGCAGTATTATACTGAAGGGCAGTTAGTAGATATGACCACATCCACTGTGTACTGCAAAACAGTACTTCAGTTGACCTCAATATAAAGTAATTTAACAAAATAGACAAATGTTAATAATGCATACAATACATTAAAAATCAGAGCCATATCTCATTCTAAAACAAAACTAATCGATTACTTACACATATTTTCATAAAAACAAGAATCCAGTCCCATGCCAGTCAAAGTATCTGGACACAACACTAAAACAGAACAATCCATCTAAGCGAGCAAGGTGGCATTGCCAAAAAACCCAAGCAGATAAATTAATGGAGGCAAACATCGGAAATGTTTCGGGGAGGAGTGAGAACTGTGGGGCAGGAGCAGAGTGCGCTTGGCCACAGAATCAGGGATTAGGGAGGAGGCGTGGGTGGTAATCTGCGTGCAACAGAGGCATCATCCTCATGCCAAGTTCAAGCCAGCACACTGAGCAGGACAATCTTTCTGCCTGCGGTTTAACAGCACTCTCGCAATCCCACTGCAAACCATAACTGTAATTTGTGGAGTGAAATTGTTGTTGCCATAGGTAATGACATTGTTTGATGTTTAATTTTACTTAGTGACTTACTTTCATAAAAAATGTCCAGATGCTATAATAAACTAGGATTGATGTAAATGAAATTATTAGACGAATCGAAATTGATCTTCTGATCCCTATAATAATGTCTTATTATTAAATACGCTATGTTACAGTTTAATTTCACTTTGAGTTCCTGACACATCACAAAGGATATTTCTGTGCTGCTGTCAATTAATTTACCCTACTGTATATGTATACGACAATAAAATAATATAGTAACTTCAGCATTTTTATCCAAATATGATGTCAAAGTGCACTTTTTGAGAAAAAAAAACAAACATTTGTAAACTTGCTCATGAGTGTATAGCTGCATTCACATACAGCATTTTATTATGTACATAACCTGAAGACTGACGAGGATATTAGCTGTCTAATGTTTCCTCTCGCTTTTGGCACCATTTTTTGTGTTATAGTAAGACTATATCTGCTCGCACACTCAAGAAAAAATATTGTTTTGTGGCATTTGAATGAACATACTATTTTCAATGCAGACAAACAGACATGGGATAAACTTTAAAGAGATCTGTCTCATGATTGCACAGTTTAGTGTGGATTATGCCTATGTTGATTCAGCTCAAATTCTACTTTCATTCATTAATTCCTTGTCATGTTTTGCATGCAGTCCAAAGCTTTCAACAAATATCAGTGAGTGATTTATAAACATTTTTTTTGGCAGCTGACTATGGTCTAAGTGGGATAATCCATGACAAGGCAGTAATGCATGACGAGGTGTCCTGAGATAAGAAAATAATGAATGAACTGGAGGAAAAGTGCAATTTGTGTGTTGTTTGTGGCCTCAGAGCCAGGCGTAACAGTGTGGAATATTACATTTTTACTATTTTCAAAGAAAAGTGAGACATGTTTCATGTTTACATGTTTGAATCTCCATCTAGTCTTTTTCAGAGTTAGATTAACTTGCTTAAAGGGGAGTGTGGGTTAACTGGTAGCATATTAACTAGTAACTAACTGTAATGTTTTTCTGCTGTGGTTATCTGTTGTTTAATACAAGCTTAATTGATTTAGAGCCATGTTCAAGATGCCCCAGTAATAGTTACATGTACTTTTCAACCAATTAGAAACAAATTATGAATTTATTCAAAGTTAATAGTAAAAGAGAACAGCTTTATTACCTATCGCTCTGTTTGATATAGTAGTAAAGTCTTTCTGAGGCCTTTATACCTAAATAATAATTTTCAAAAATGTCTAAATATACAAATCTTGAATGTCTTACAGACGTGCGAGGGTCAGGTGTGCTGAGTGATAACTGGAGGATTGTCCTACCTATTGCGTCACCATTTACTTGGGCTTTGTAGCGAGGACACATGGTAGTTTGTCGTGGTGCATCTTCATTAGACACTGGAGATCCCTCAGGATTGGTGTAAAATAAAAGAAGTGGCTGGAAATGTCCCCTGATACATTTAGAAGCAACATCTTTCCATTTGGATCCAATCTGAGGAAAAAGGCAAGTGTGACATAAGAGCATGTAACACACAGTAACAGGTAGTTGACTTTTGAACAGGGATAAAGCAGATTAATGGCAGAGTTCCTAACCTCCTTTACAGTAGCATCATCAAAAAACATCCATTTTGAAGATTTGGTGTGATAGGCAAAGGCTGAGTAATGTTTACTCGAAAAACAGATCATCCCCACCAGATGTAGCTCACTCCGTTTGGCATTTTCATCAGTGACACGGTTGAAAAGCTGAAAGAGAGCAAATTGAGACAAGTTTGATCCCCACATATTGCTTTTTGGCAGATTTTAAATTAAATCCTATGAGAATAAAATCTGTGTTTTAGATACCCTGAAGTGGTGTTTTTTTTTTTTTTTTTTTTTTTGGAGAGAGATTACAGCTCACTGACCATCATTATATGGACAAAAGTCATCAAATAGTTATGATCATTGAAATGTTTTACATGAGTACATGAATCCTTTGCAGACTTTTGTCAATGTGGGAGCACATCTAGAACATTTAAACTGGCAGTCCTCTGTGTTGCAAATAATACATTTCTGTTTGTCATCTGGTGAGGTTTTGCTTCGGCTCTTACCCCACATAGGTTCAGATTTGGGCCGAGTGACCGAATGACTTCATCCGTAAGATCAGACTGCTCAGCATCCCATACAAATCCTATAGTGACAATCTCTGGACAGTTCATGAGCACACGGCGGATCTTGATACTTTGACCACAGTTGCTCTGCAAAATATGAAGAAAAACATATGCAGGTCCACAACAACATTTCAAAATCAGTTTTATTTCCAAAATATTTGTCTTTATTTAGTACCTATAGTAAAAGAACATTTCAGAGGCATTTCAATAAAAATAAATAGTTTAAGCATTTTTTTAAAAGGTATTTTTAATTTCCATTTCTGTTTTTTGACAAACAACAGCTTGGCCAAATACATTAAATCAAAATGTCTGGCTTTTGTAACACTAAACAAAAACCCTGCAGACTCCTGGAT
Organism: Pagrus major; assembly: GCF_040436345.1. Classification (NCBI taxonomy): domain Eukaryota; kingdom Metazoa; phylum Chordata; class Actinopteri; order Spariformes; family Sparidae; genus Pagrus; species Pagrus major. The sequence goes on from NC_133215.1 coordinate 15,464,771, forward strand.
GTTTTGGTGATGAGATAAACAGTAACATTAAAAATACGCAAATACAGCAACAAGACAGAAACCAATGCACCAGACTTATCTAAATCTAGTGCAGTGTATTAACTTGATAGGATGTCATTGTGTTGAATCACGATTATGGAGTTGCTGGAAGGCATATTTTGTTGTTCACTTTTGGCAGTGGATAACTGTTCCCCTGCCTCTAGTGTTTGTGCTAATGTCAGCTAAAAACCTGCTGGACCGATATCACAACTGAGAACACGGAGATAAAATCTTTACTTTTAAGTCTCAGTAATAAATAAATTAGCAAATTTCCCAAAATGTCAGAGTAGTGGGCTATGGCTTTCTCTCTCTCTCTCTCCCTCTCTCTCTCTCTCTCTCTCTCTCCCCCTCTCTCACACACTCACACTCACTCACATACACTCACTCACACACACACACACACACACACACACACACACACACACACACACACCTAGACATGTGACTTATCACTTCAGTATATCATATAAAGGATGATTGAAGGAAAGAACCAAACAGCATGTATTATCAGCACATCAGTATGATAAAGTCAACACTGGAGCTCACATTATGGGTTAAGAATAATGGGTAAAGGGAACAGAGCACTCAGCTTCACCAAACTGATGCACACTGAAGAGGAAGACAGCGGTAGCAAATACAGATGAGAGAAAAACAGTGGATATGCCCTTACTGCTATTTATATCTCAACACTAGTCTGGCACTGTCTCCTTCCCGCTGCTTCAAGTGCAGTGTCACAGCACAAAGCACAGAGTGTACTCTGCATAACTACAAGAATCGTTTTAATCAACCATTTTACAGTAACGTTGTTGTTCGGTTAAATTATTCATCAATAGGTGCCTGCAACAAATCTACATTTACTAAAGAAAACAGCAGAATGGTTAAAGATATTGAGCCACTGCTTAGTAAACATGTCTCATTGGTTAAGAAAAACGTCACATCAAAATGACAATAAATCACATACCGGGCAGCTTCGGAGGTCACCTGTGTTGTTTGCTGCCTGCAGCAATTCTCCAAACATGTCTGACCTGAGCCGCTCGTTCTTCCCCAACATGCGATCAACCTGTTGGCTGTGAATAAAAACAGAGAGTATTTAGCGTAAATAATTGGATTTAAAACATGTTGAAAAAGTCCTTAATATTATGTTTTTCACTTAGTGGAAATACAATATTCCATCATTGCAATCCTTGTTTATTTGATGTAGGAAATGGAACAACTGAGATAAACTGCGTAATCAGAATGACATGTTTTAAACAGAATATACACTAACCACGCCTACTTGATTTAATGCCAATCAATACAACAAATCTGCCAATTCTACATTTAGGAAGAGCATATTTATATGTTAAATTTTATAGGGGTACCTAATACAGTGGCCACTGAGCATACATATAAAATCCTGAACTGTAAATTTAAAAAAATTAAATATTTTGCAATATCTGTTTGTGCTACTACTTGCTACTTGCTACTGTGTTGATCAGGTGCCCAAAAATATGCCATCCATGTCAAGGTCAAATTCATGATTAAGAATGTTCACACTGTATGTACTTCAACAAAAATAATGAACAATACTAACAATATTTATTAAGATACTCAAGCTGTCCCTGTTAAAGGACAGGAAGGAAATAGAATAAAAAATCCAATCAAATAATTTTCTCGTAACCTTATTTAGTACTTTGACATTTAAATCAGGATTAGCACTCTGGCCTGATTTTTGTATCCCATTTTTAAAGCCATGGCAGAAAATCAAGTACTCACCATAAAGCAGTGGTTGAGACATAATGTACGAATTCTGTGAATGGGTGTGGGTCTGACGATGCACCACAACAGCGACACACAAACTGCAAAGGAAAAGTTGCACATTATTTTACAGATTAAATGTTAATATTTTAGAAGTAATTTTGTAATTTAAGTAATGTTGTCTTCATTATTATTGTTATTATTATTATTCTACAGTAAAAAAAAGCCACATTTACTTACTTATTACTGGCCCAATATATGTCACATTAATACACATCTTATTTAAGTATTGCATTGTTTTTTTAACACCATTAAGCAGATAAAATGATATCATAATAAAAACTTAGTTACCTGTTCATAAAGCATCATTGCAAATTTCTGATGGGTGATGCAGGATTTGGATGAACAAGCATCAGTTGAAGCGTCTGAAACTATGTGTAAATGAATTCGCTCCAGGATGTTCTCCTAATATATAAGAGACTAGATCAGATACAGTACCAACATTGAATACATGCAAACACACTATAGAGCACTCTTAAACAATTAGAAACACAAAAAATGAAAGATTTTGGAAGTTTTAACTGAACAATTCAGCTTGACAGTGTTCTAATTTTGAGAATTTTGGATGATCTAGGCACTATGCAGACCAAGACTACACCCACAAAACTCAGTCAAAAGGCAACCTTAATCAACTAAATCCAAAATACAATCCTAACAGGACTTAAATATGCTAAAAAGCAAGAGGCCACATTCATACTTTACATACAGTAGATAAAAGAGATGGTTACACAGAGCCTAGGTATTTTGTCAGTGGCCTCTGCTTCTTTTTACCTTCAGTGTCACAGAAGAGGAAGCACCATAACATTATTTAATACACAGTTACCGTGGAAAGGTCTTCCTCTGAGTATTACTTTGATTAAAAGCCAAAGGCACAGTGTCAACGTACAAAGCACTCAGCAGCGTCATCCATCAGGCCAAGTTGGAAGCGCTGCTCATCCTTAAAAGTTTCAGCTAGGGCATTGCGCAGGCTGTCGGAGGGGAGCACACGCTCTCTGCTCTGCTGAAACTGGCTGAAGATACTCTGAAAAAGAAAAACAATGGTTTGTTACTGTATTAAAAATGACCTTTTTCGTCATCAAATTATAATTTGTGACCATTTTTTGCTTTTGTGGACAGTTATTATAGCATCAAATATTAATATGTAAAAGATTAGGGATTAAACAAAAAAAAAATCAACAATACTACAAATAATTCCAGGTTCAGCTCAAACCTTTAAAGCGCAGAAAATGCAGGCATCACCAAGACAGAAGTGACCTGAGAGCTGTCTCAAACTTCTCCTGAAAATGTCCAGCTGCCAAAGCACCTGTAAAGGTTTAACAACAGCACACTTAACAAAATACTGACATTAACTGAAACCTGTTTAATTTTTATTTAAGTTTCAGAGGCTCAAATTGAAAGAAAGATGTATAGCAATGTTTTTGATGTGATGTAAAAGAGTGGCGAGTACTGCCGAATTCACTGAAAATGAATACTCGACACTGCAGCTTTCCTCAGCTTTTAGTCATTTTCAGCTCATTAATTTAACTATTTTAGATGAAACCAAGTCTACCTCTTTATGAAGAAAGACTTCATGGCTGTGACTCCATGGAAACCGCATTCACACAGGTCTCGCAAAATACAGCAGCTACAGTAGCTTTGAAAATAGCGATATGCGGCACTGAATTTGATTAATTTACTGCTAGAGATAGCTAGCTAGCATGCTATTTCCTATTGGTTGTCTGGTGTTAAGTAATGGAAAATGTTACTTCCGAAGGGTCAACAGTAAGTAAGAATAGTTACATTATGTGTCACTTGGAAAATAGAGATATTGGGCACTGAATTTGATGAATATACTGTACAAGAATCAGCTAGCTAGAGTTGACATGACAGCTACTGAATTAATGTAACAGAGAAAAGAATTAGCTAGCTAGTGTGCCATTACCTAACTGTAAGTTCAATGTGTGTCTGCTGTTGAGTAATGGGAAATGAGGCTTGAATTAGAGAACTAGCTAGCTAGCTTTGACAATACAGCAACTGAAGGGCTGTAATAGGAATGCAGTCGTCGAGGCTTTCATCATATGGAAGTGGTTGAGGTTTAATCTAAAACAGGTTAGGAAAATGACATTGGCAGGTGGAAAAAAAAACTTGCTGAGTTGGTTCGGGGTCTACTTCTGCTCTCTGGTGTTCAAAAACGTTTTATTTAATGCAACCATTTCAACAGAGCAAAGATGGTAGAATGAGAATTTGTTTTTTTGAGCATTGAGATGTAATTTAAGTACGTTTTTTTTGTAATTTAGAGCTGGTAGAAAATGGTTCTCACCTGAACGGCACTGTTTAGGAAACAGCTGTTTTGCCCGGGCTCATTCAGCAGGCCTTTGGTAAGCGCGAGAGATAGCATGCTCCCAGGCTGGTAGGATTTCTTCAGGCCTCCTCCAGGTTTTTTGAACATCTTCACCCATGACATGGAGTTACCGCCTGCAACTGATAAAAAAATTCTCCAGTTGTGTCATGTGTCACTTGTGTGGTATTTCACTCAGAGGGTGCTTGTCATTGTCTTCTTTAAAAGCAACCCATGTGTAACCTTTAAAAATTACATTACATTATATTATATTATGTTATATTATACCATATATCACATGTTGTGGATGTTTTTATTAAACAGAAAAAATGCTACTTTTGATTAGCCACTCAAAACATACCAAACATGTATACTACACTCATGATTCAAAATGTGATTATTATTGCATGGCATGGTGGAGGCATAATAAACAACCCTGGGTGAAAATTTAGTTCATCTTGGACACCGTTTCCATTACATCACTAATCCAAATGACTGATTTGGTTGGACGCCAGATGAATCATGTCATCTACCTTCTCCAGAGTTGGGGGGAGACTTGCTGCGGCTGGACATGCTGGGAGGTGGGAGCTGGTGCGTTGGTCTGGCCATGGGCTCCATCCATTTCATCCCCACGCACCTCCAGAGCGGTTAGTTGAAAGCATTGTCAAGATCAGCCACAGGGCAGCCTCAGCCATGTGCTAATGGACATTGAATAGCAACTGGACGATATCTGAGGACATAAATGTACAAGTCCACAGTGCAGTCAGTGACGAGCAGGCAATTAATGCTTAAGAAGCAGTGAAGTAGACATTTCCTGCATACTAACATACAGCAAAAGGGCAAACAAACACAAATCCAGCATGAAATTCACCAGAGTTGATTCTCATGTAATTAATTGTAAATACTGTTTTATATTTTAACTTGTTCGGAAATTTTAAGACCTGAACTTTGAGTTGTACAACACTTCTATAATCTGAAACCTTCAAAATCTGAATTGTGACCACAATGATGCAAGTACATCTTCACTGTTTTTTAATACTTTAACATACTTAACATCTGCTCATAGAGAAAAAACAACCTAATTAACTTTTGGTCTGAAAACATCATTGCATTCTCATTAAAAACAACTTACAGATACTCAGATACCTTTAAATCTGTTTTTATTTGTACTCGACCTGTCATTGCCTGATTGCTGCAGAAAAAACAGTTCAATATACAAAGTAGGGTAAGAATCATGATGCAAGGGACAAAACTACAATAACTTCATTATAGTTATTATTTTTTAATGTATCTTTTATCAGATTTGCAAGGATAGTGTTGCTCTGGAGCACATTATTTTCCTCTGCATATGAAAATGTGTCATCATAATAAATAGCTGCATTAGGATTAGGCGAACAATCAGTGTAAACAGCAGTTTGTCTTCTTTGATGCTCATTCACATCAAACTTTACGCCAACATTTTTGATACAAACATAAACAAGGGGGCTCAACCCACCACCCAAAACATCTGAACACAGAACTGAAGCCCATAGCTTGACATGTGCAACAAGGTCCCACATTAGACGACCACTGAATTCATTTTGTTTAAATCTGATGCAGCTCTGCTTTGTTTACATTCACCATGTTCATACATAGGGAGAGGAAATCAATATTTCCATTAATGATTAAATGACAAAGAGACATGACTGTTATTTTGCAACAGGATTTCAACTTCACCAGAGATAGTATGTTTCATTTTGTTACTTGTAAATATTTGTAAATGGCTTTTTTGTGTGCTAAAATGTATTTGTATTTGTTGTTGTTGATCACAGACCTTTAAATTAATCTCAGAGTGATTTCAGATCACAAAATGACCCGTTTCATTAAAATCCTAGCGTTTTCATCATGGGAATTTACATGTAAAGCCTTTATTTGGTATCATTGCCCACATGTGTTTCTGCAGCAACCTCTCTGACACCATGTGATGCCCATATAGGCCTATACGGTCTGACATAAGCGCCCATCTTTGCAGTAGGTTTCATAAAGAGGACATAAATCCTATAGTGGACGAGATTGTATGACCATCCCGTGTTTCCCTGCGTCAAAAAAACAAAACAAAACAACACAACGCACCAAAGCCTCGACAAGCGCGCTCCCACAGCAGAGACACACACGCTGCCGGCGCTGCACCAGCCTGACGGTGAACTGTACATGGGAACAGCGCCCGGTCAGCTACAGTAGCATAAATATGCCGCAACTTGCATTCAGGCATGCAGAAAACAAGTGCTGTGCCGACTCACCTTAAAGGGAAGCGGACACTTGGTCGCTCGCCTCCAATGAAGAAGGCGCAGGGCGGTCCAGCTGTCAACGCGCAAATCCCAACACTTCTCTCCGAAATCCTTGCGAATAAAACTGCCTAGAAATGACTGCAGATATGTCCAGACGCATGTAACGCACTATCTGTCATAGTGCAGCATTCCCCCCCGATCCCTCCGACACGCACACAGGCTGCAGCCCGAGCCTCTGTATGATGCCACACAGACTCGGTCGGGACAGTGTTATTTCGGTGAAAATTCGTCCCTTTTCTGTACAAACGGGGCCAGTGATGGCCTGTGCCAGAATTTACGACGCGGATTAGTGATGTTTTCAGACTTGAGAGGTCAAACTCCGCCCCTAGTGTAGCCTCAAGTGCACTGCTGCTGTATTGCAATCTTCAATCCCTGCATGGCAAACTGTGTGCTGCCTGGCGGAAGGTCAGACTTCCAACTTGTCATGATGATGATGAGAGAAGACATCACATGACCGCACTGGTTTCATAATCATGCAGCACTGTGGGGACTAAACCCTGCCTGTTTTTATTTATTTATTTATTTATTTTGTTTTTTGCTCTCACTTGAATGTCAAACAACAGAACAGAATACCATTTTATATTTTGATTTTTAGTCCATATGAAATACTACATATGTGTAAATATGTCACAATTTCCATTACAAGCAACACTGGACAAAGAAGTTGTCATGCGTTCATCTTCTTTGTTATCATTTTGTCACACTGGTGCAAATAACACGTTATATTTAGCATTCATTTTGATCAAATGGCAACACAGATCTGCCGTGTCTGTCTCCGCAGTAAACAGGACATGAAATCACACAAATCAGGGCAGATGGAGGGCCTGGAAGGGGAACAGCCCGCAGAGCTGAGCAGGTTTTAAGTGTAGACAGGACAACTGAAAGAGGCTGATGGTGCGCACAAGCCAGAGTCAGCAAAAATGACACTCATTGGTGTGTCTCTTCCTGTTTTTAGTGGATCTGTCCAAAATAGAACAAAGTTTTTCTGTGATGTCTGGCCTCATTATACAGTACACAAATAATTCTGAGCTCGATTTTCGGATCCATTCTACAAATTGGAGATAAAATGACACAGTGAACAAGAGCTTGGTGATATGGCCTTAGAATAATAATGCCATATTTTTTAGGCTATATGGGATAAATTATATGTCTGGATATTTTGAAATGTGTTCAAAAGCACGCTGTAAATGCTTGGACTGGCAACAAAATCAAATATCACAAAGTTTCTGACCAAATACCTTGATATTGATATTGCGAGAATGTTTTAGGAATTACTATTGGTACTTTTACAAAATATTACCACATTGAGATTTTGGTAAGTTTAGAAAATTACATCACTTCACTGTAATGCAGTCTTAAAATCAGGAAAAGACAACACTTATGCCATATTATGATACTTAACAATATCCAAAAAATAAGGTGATATATAGTCTCAGAACACAATACCAATATAATATTGATATATTACCCGGCCTTACAGTTAACCCAGTGCTTACCAGCCTCATGCCCCATGCCAAGTGCTCATCAGCTGCTGCCTTTCTCATTCACTTCCTTTGAGTATAGTGTGTCCTAGTATATTGTGTTCAGTACTGCATGTGTGCTCATTTGTGTGTGTATGAATGTGTGAGAGTCCACAGCATGCCGGCCAGCCTGTGAAAAATAGTGTAAATTCACTCTTCATGAGTTGTTACACTGAGAAATCCTCACTGCTTTTCAGTCCAAGATTGAAATCTGTTTGCGAATATTAAACAGGCAAAACGTCTATCACAATCACAGAAACAGTGTCAGTGACACACTGACTGTAGACAGTTACTATATATATATATATATATATATAGATATATTTAAAGTTATACAAAGCATGGACCATGTGCAGTCTATAGAATGTGTATATAAATACAGTGTGTGTATGGAGCATTTCTCTGATCCTGTCTCTGCTCCAGCAATAGCACTGAAACCTCCCTTGAGACACATGAAGAGTTTTTGGTATTATTTATAAAATAGCCTGGAAAAATAAGGCTTCAGATTTCTCCCTCTGAATGTTGCACAGCTGAGTTGTGTGGAGCTGAGCTGTCAAACTTGACTCTTCTTCATGTTATTTTTAGAGTCGATTTTTTTTATCTGTTTTGTTCTCTCTCTTTTTTTAGTTTCCAGTGAGTAGTAGTTCAGCCTTTTCTTAAAAAAAAGTGACTTAGATAGACTTAGAGCAACTATAAATATCAGTGTGTTACCACCAGATTCAGAAGCTGTGAGGACAGTTTGAGTTTATTCAGTAGATTTAATTCAATTACTTCTATCATTATTTGGTTTTTGGACTTGTGTCACAGAGAAACTGCATCCAACTTACAGTTAACCCTCTGTATAATACAGGATGTGTATGTCAGTGTCACATACTGTCCACTGTACAGATATTCAACCATGAAATTTAAACATCACCTGCAATTGTTCTTAAGTTATGATAAAAGTCAGGGAACAACATAATCAACTCCCAAGAATTTCTCGGAATACTTATTAACTGTATTAATGCATTTAAAATGATACAGATTCACATTTCTTATCATGGTAGCAATTAAACAGCTGACAAAATCAAATCACTTTTGCACATCTCACTTGATGGATTGCCCACATGTCATTCTTTGTGAATGCCATGCAAATTCTTTGGCTTATGATATCCATGTTTTAAGTTTGCTCATGAGGTCCCACTGGCCTTGAATTCAATCCTGCCAAAATTTTCTCTCCTACATCTCCCCCTCTCTTTTTTCCCAGCTGTCTGAAAAGCAGATTTTGTAAATTGTTCCTTAATCCAGGGCATATGGGCAGTTACATTCAGAAGCATAAAGATGATGTGAGTTAAATTAGTTGTTAAACGTACAATGTACAGCATGTAAGTGTATGTAGAGGAAGGCAATACACTTAAACTGTCTAGAGGTAAAATACAATGAAGTACAGCAGAAACATCAAATATCACTCGCAGACATTCAGTGAATTTTGCAATCATTCACAGTATTACCAGGTTTTGACATTGTAAAGTTACAAGTTTTTACTTGATCCGCGACTAGAAACAACACAGAACAAACTTTTACATTTTCTCTTTAGCAGCATGACTACATCCATTTTGTATTCATCTATGAATTAAAATGTATTTATAAAATTTTCGTGTTGAATTTTGTATGAAGTTAATTGGTGGCTTAATTTTAAAAACTTAATCTTTGTCACTCTAAATGATTTTTTTTCTTAGGATTATATCTATATATATGATGATAAATAAAAAGCAATGAACAATATCAGTTTATTTTTCTGTGACATCATTTTTTACAGTATATAGACTTGAAATACTCACCAATAATAACTAAATGTGACTTACTGCATGTTCCAGTTTTGTGCCACCAATAAATTACGTTTCATTCTTTATTTACATTACATATTCATCAGTTCATTGACCATTTATAAAAGTTACAATTTTGCTTTCAGTATCGGTTGAAACTCTTAGACTTCTTGAATTATGCATAGCAAATTCATTTTGTTATTTACATGATTTTCCTTTGAATATAATTTAAGTGTACACCAAACACTCTAGCCAACAAATGCATGAAACATTTTGTGTCCATTGGAAAATAAAACAAAATGTGGGGAAGGAATTGTGACTGAGCTACTAATTGACTGTTATGCCGTCATCACAGGCAGGGCCAACATACTATAGCCTACAGCCGACACCATGTTGCCAGATTACATATAGTAAGACCATCTACAGGTCATCAGACTCTGGGACTGGGATGGGCTCCAAGGTAATCGTGGGTAGGATCAGATGGGTGCCCTCAGATATCCATCCCTGGGCTGATCTGTTGAAGGTGGGCCGTTTCACACCTGGGTCCTGCAGTTCTGGGTAACTGGGCGGGTTCAGGTCTATCTCAGGGAGCTTGAATGTGATTCCTCTGGGTGCTTTGTCAAAGCCACCAAAAGGAGTAGCCACCCTGTAATTAATATTGAGTATGAATGGTGCTCTTCATTGTACTATTTCTCAAAAAAAGTGGTTTCCACATGTGGAAATTCTAATCCACATGCAGAAGAAAGCCAATCATGTGTGAATGTGTGTAATTCATGTGTGAAAATATGAATTTCTTTAATTTATGAAAAAAGAAAATATGATTTATATGTAAAAAGGCAAATTTTCACATGTGACATCTTCATAAGGGCGTTGTTTTCTCACCGGTTAAAGCATCTGTACTCAGGGAGATCTGGTCGTGGGTCTGGTGCTGGCATTGTCAGTTTGAGGGATTCAGCGAGGTCGGGGTCACTGAGGATCGCCTGTTCCCACGGGGAGTGGTAGGACTTGGGCATAGCTGATGCGTTCTCTGGAGTTGTGTGTGTTAAGAAGCAAACAAAAACAAAAAGGCACACATGAAGGTCATGTTGAGGGAGAATTGTCCCAACATATCGTAGAACAGCTTCTACACCAGAGCCATAAACTTGAACACTGTTAAAAACTGATGTTGTGTGACTATCAGCACTATATTACACTCACTAACCCTAAAACACTACACGCTGCCACTCATTGTGTCTACTTTATAGCTGCGTCACTGCATTGATATACAGTATTTCTAATTTGATATAGGGCCACTGCACTTTCAGCAAATGTGCAATATCCAGGAAGTGCAATATCTTAGCTATTGTAATGTATCATGTGTATCATATTGTTTTACAGGCTATAGCAAATATACTATTTTTATACTTAGCACCTTCATGATCTGACAGTATGGTTTATGCAGTCACGGGTTTATGTTGAGCTGTTTTCTCAAGCCTTTTTTTTGGGAGGCTAAAGTTTTAGAGTGGATAGGATTATGAATAGAGACTGTGCTTAGAGAACACTTACACGAGGCAGACTGAGTTGTCCATCATTGCGATCTGAGGCCTTAAAATAGCACATAGTTGAAGTGTGCACTCATCATATAAAGTGTCCACACGGGATGACACCCTACTGGAGCATTTAAGAACAAGCACAGGACTCTGTTCGCTATTAGAATAAAATAAAATAAAATAAAATAAAATATAATAAAGCATTTAAAGCTGCTCAGTCTGTATAATTAATCATAGTTCTGTTATGGTGTCAAGCTATTCAAATTAGTTGCCTTAAGATCAGACCGGCTGTTAAGACTGTATGTGATACCAGTTGTCATTATTATGACAGCATTACATAATCAGTTGCTCTTATTTTACTGTGCAGCACAAGGGCTTTATTTAAAAGACAGTTTGACAGTGAAAGAAATAGTAGCTACAGGATTCCTTTTTCACTGACTAAACATTCAGTGCTAATGTTAGCATATTTATTTTTACTTATGATCTTAAATGAGTTTAAATCCTGAATAATGTTTTAAATCATAATGCTCCATATTTGATTAATCAAATACAGCCACACAAACTGGACAGCAATATTACCCAAAGCAGTGTTTTCTTGATTAGCAGCATTTCCATCAGCTGGTGGATCCACTTTAATTTCCACAGAGTGTGTATTCTCAGTTAAAATATTATTCTGCAAAACAGAGCAAAGTACAGGACATGTATTGAGTTTTAGTTATCAATTGAGTGACAAATCGTGAAGTTGGCACATTCATAGCTGCTCCTGTATTTGATGCACTCTGATTCATGTGTACACAAACACTCGTAACTACGCAAACATACCCACACGTACAAACACACGCAGGCACGAACACACACACATGGAGGAACACATCTACAGGCACTGATAAACAGGGGAGCAGCCTCTCAGCAAAGTGCCTGACCAGCCTCTCAGAGGATTCGGCTGGAGGATGCAAAAGACACGAGGCACATGTCTCTGTTATCGTCCATGTGGTGTAACACTTTTTTTTCAAGAGCGTATGTCCTGATAAATTTGCTTGATGATTAATACACAGACAATTTTACAAGTTTTCATGCAGGCAAAACTCCAAATAGTGACAGTTAATATTGTTCAAGAGCATAGAAGTGTTTTACATATCCAATTATTCAAATATTTGAAGTGACTAAATCACACACACAAGTTGACTTACATTTAGCTGTGCGTTTGCCTCATTTTGGATACTTTCAAATGTATATTTTTCAGATCTCCTCTGGCGCATTTTGAAAAGCCGGGAACCTCTGTTGGAAAGCAACGATAACTCCTCCAACATAATGTCTTTAGGAGTGCTGAGTTTCTTTCCCAGATCCATTATGTCCCCTGTCAGGCAAAAAACATTGTGAAAAAGTACATTTATTCAGATATACAGTTTATTATAGCAACATAACAATAGGCCTATATCATTCAGTCAAGGTACATTTTATAATTTGCTTTATAACCAAGCAAAAACACTAATTAGTCATTGATGTTATTGGGTTGCCAATAACGAGCAGAAGGGGGGAAATTCCTCAGGGGTCCGAAATGCTGGCATGGTGTGGCAATCATGATAATTGATTAATGTAAATGGCAAAACAAAAGAACAACATAGACTGAATTGTTGAGCGCCTCAACGTGGCATTTTAACGTCATCCACAGATATGTATTTCCAAGTGGTATTAATTTTGGCACTGCTGTCGCAATGACTGCTGGATCGTTTCCGTTTCCTCAGAGCACAACTCCCAACAACACAGGACTAAAACATGAGTTCATTCATTCATTCTAGTCTATAAGGGAGAGGTGAAAGCAGATAGACATGGTGGCAGGCTGCCATCTTGACTGGATCCCTAGTAAGCCTTTATTTTGTGCTTGCAATGGCAGACAAAATTACATAATGAAAGCAAAAAGGTTTATAGGGAACTGACATAAATGCCAACGGTATCAATATTCTATAGCCATACATTGTGCAATCAACAGTTACTTTATAATGATAAAGTTAAGTTAAGTTAAAGCAAAAAGACTTGTCTATGGCCAGTTTAGATAAATTGCCTATAATCAAATAAGTGGTGGAGGAAGAGTGGCAGGCTTTGTTTTTGCCCAAGGACCCTCCAGTGAGTTACTCCAACCCTGCTTTTAGATCTTGAAAGTGCTGGTTACAGAATATAAATATACACTCAGAAATGTCCCCTGATATCATTTCATCAGCTGAACAGGTTTTAGGGAGCATCCATAAATGACATCAAAGGTGTCAAAAATTCATATTGTCCATTTTGTAATCCATGTCATGGAAAATGAGTTATCATTGTACTTGAAAATTAGTTTCGGATGCACATGCTGCTTCCTCATCCACCATACGGAATGTACCCCAGCTGTCATGGACCTTCACATAACAAACAGCTACACGGTCCAGAAATAGACTTTTGAAAAGGACAACGACAAAGGATCAGCAACCATAGGTAGTAAATCAACCCATTAGCTTATTTATGGCGAGTGCTAGAGAATAGCCCTGACATTTTGAACCCAGATCAGAATGGATATTCTCTTGCAGCATTGTGTTCTTCCTCTGAGCCTCAGCTATAACATCATACCATTGGTACCATGGATCTCTTGGCATATAGCTGCTGCACACTTCTTCCTCTGTCCAACTGGCATTGTACAGAATTGTGACATTGTGGCTTTGGCAAGGTTGGCAGAGCTCAGGAATACTGGAAACACATACAGGACACAGGATGTAGTTGTTTTGCCCAAGTCATAAAACTGTGACCCCCAACATCAATGCAGTGCCCTTATGTTGACAGGTTACAGCTAAACACAGCTGTTTGCTGTGCAAGTGTAAGGTCATCTTTCATCAGTCACAGGAGAAAAAAACCCAAATCTGTAATAAAGTCCATCTCCCATTTATTGTTATCAACTATCGGTATTTGAAGATGATTTCAAATGTTCCCCGTCAAATAAATCTGCCATATCAGTGTTTGTCATGTTACAATAATCTCTGTAGAGGTTACATTTCACAAATGACAATGGATTGCATAATCCTAAAGCCCCATTGTACTCGCACTGGTACCACACACGTAATTCTTAAATCTGGCCTCGTCACTGGATCAATTTTTGCGTATGTGAGCTAATGTTAGTGGCATCTCCCGTTAATGTTGTCACAAGATAAATCGCTCGTTTAAAGGTCATGGGTGAATATTGTGTCTGAAGTTTGTGTGCGTTACTCGACATAGCAATTGTCCAGCAGTATAAAAAAGTGCTCTAACATAATAACTAAAATATATTTCTCACATTTGCATTGGTCAGCACAATCAGATATATTTAGATTTGTTGTCAAATGCAGAACATGGTGGTACAACTCTACATATACTTTTAAAAAATCAAAAAATAACTCAGTTGTGCCCATCTGCCAACTCATAAGCTATATGTGTGACAATTTTAAAATGATTTCCATGCACTCCAAAGCAAAAGCAAAGCAATAAATTACTAAAGATAGAAAATGTATGTGATTTACTGATAATCTGGCAACAGTTGCAATTCCTTAAAGTCATAGGAAAGTGACATATATTCATATAATTCATAGAAAATATTATTTTTAGATTCAGCTTAATTTATTTTATCACAACACACTGACATATGTTCTAACATAACGAGAATACAATTCAAACATAACACATATTCACAGAATACACCTTGACGAGTCTCATCCGTACCTGTGATGGTATCCCTAGTGTTCAACCTGTATCCTTGAAGGGGGACACGGAGGCTCAGGGGTCAACCTACAGTCGGTAGTTTGATCTTCCCTGATCTTCACACTCCTGGACACTAAAGCCAAACTGTGAGTGTGTCTCTGTGTCTGTTGTGAATGGAATGCAGCTTACATCAATAGGCTAAATTTAACCTGCCAAACACTCAAAACCACTCTCAAACACCATGGGGCATGAATAGCTACCAGAGAGAGAGAGAGCAAGAGAGTGAGAGGATGAACAACACACACATGCCCACTGATGTTCCTTTAGGCAAGGACTCCCCTCAAGAGACACGTTCCCCTCCTTGTGTTGAGTCTTCAAAGTCAGCGTGTCTCTGTGGGTTGATGTACCCTCCAAGCATTCAAGTGAGGGAGGTTGTCAATGCTGGGCGCAGCTGCAACTTGTAAACTCCTCTCTTCAAACTGAGTTGTACTGTTCTTATGTGTGATTACTGACTGTGGATAATGATATACAGACCAGTGAGGGGCGTTAAGGGGAGTGTGGTCTCATCCCTGAGATGATGGTCAGCCAAAAAGATTTTTATGAAGTAACATTGAGGTCATTACCCTGGCAGTTGAACCTGTTCTCATACTTCAGGCATACTGAACATTTAATCCCTTGTGAAAAAATACTCTTGATACATGAGATAAGTTGCTCAAAGTTTAGTTACTCAAAGTTAGTAAAACATTTACTCACACTTGTAAGGAACATGTATATCATGGCAGTCTTAAGTTCCAATGATTTCTACAGCTCTCTCTTCATGGAGTTTGGTTCAATAATGAATTCATTATAGGTCTTCTGAAAATCTGCTAGGTCAAAAATATACACACAGCAACTTCAGCAATCAATTTTGTTGATTATAGAAAGTTGTGTGAATCACATTTTCCTTGTAGCATGGCCCATTAACTTCTTCTGAGTGATTATGTTTAATAACGGCTGTTGGCTTTTCTGGGCCCATTTTAATGGGGCTTGTTTGACACACCCCTTAAACTCAGCCACAAACACTACAATGGGAAAGTCTAAAGAGCTCAGCATTGATCAAAAAGAGTGCATTATTGATTTGAATAAATTAGGAAAGTCCCTTGGAGCCATTTCCAAGCAGTAACAGGTCCCAAGATCAACTGTACAAACAGTTGTTTGTAACTGTAGAGTGCATGGGAAAGTTGTGTCACTGCCACGATCAGGAAGAAAACACTGCTGAGAGAAATTGGTCAAGATGGTCAAGAGTCAACCAAATACCAGCAAAAAGCAAGTCTGCGATGAATTAGAAGCTGCTGGAAGACAGGTGTCAGTGTCCACAGTCAAGCATGTTTTCATTGCCAGAGGCTGCTGTGGAAGAAAGAATTAATGCACTGGCAAATTTTGAGATTTTGGGCTATTTTGCTTCCATAACATGTCTTATTTCAGACTAGTGGAAAGAAAACTTCCAAAATACAAGCTTAAATGTTTAGTTCTGATTTCTGTTCTTGACAGTCATGCAAATGCAAAAAGTATATTTAATCAGATATTATCTCATTTGCATGTTTAAACATAACATTTCAGAAAATTTGTAATACAAAAAATATTGTCTTATGCAAGAAATCAACTGGAGTTTGATTTTCGTGGTGATATCTGTTTTAGTGTTTACCCTGTTTACTTGTAGTGTCACACTTTGTTGTAGAAAACTGCTGGAAAATATGAATTTCAAACCATTATATTTCATACCACTCCATTTTTAAACAGTAATATGCATTGTATTTGAATACATGAAGAATTGTAACAATCAAAGATTGAATCAAAAACAATGTTTTTTCTGCAATAAAACGTTTCATTTTTTAATGTTAGCATAATGTCAATGGACTTCAAGCATAGACATAAAGCCCCCCCCCCCCCCCCCCCCCCCCCAAAAAAAAAAAAAAAAACCCACAACAAACACTTTTCACAATTTTCATGTATTTTTAATTTTTCCATTTGTGTGTGAAAGGTGTGAAAAGTAACATTTTACTCAAGAAATTGATCAAACACAGGTTAAAATGTCCAAACATTTAGGCTGATAGGATAGAAAAAATGACTCCATCAATGGCAGAAACACCACACAGTGTATGATGAAATGTGGGACACTGCAGCTTCCTTAGTGCAGATAGATATAGTATTTATGTAATTATTAAAAATAGATAAATATAATTACTCACTCTCTGAATATACTTGTCATCACTACTGCTATAGTAGTGAGAGAAAGAAAATAAAAAAAAATTATAATGTTTGTAATGGTTTAAATGGTATAATGGTATAAACCATTGTATGAAACATTTAGATGTAAAAGAATATGCATAACTCCAACCTGAAGAAGTGATCACAAAGCCACAGTGAGTTACAGATACAGCAGCAGTTAATGACTGAAAAGCCACACATAACATTTCTTAAAGTGCCTTATTTCTCTGCAAATATTTATAACCAACAATGTCAAAATTAAAAGCATCTTCAGTTAGCAACACCACTCGACTTAAAAAAGGCAATCTGCCAAACATTTCTTTCATCTACTTGTACTTCAGCTCTCATAACACATTGCTTAAACTTTCCTTGACTGTAGTGGTCCACGTCTGTCCTAAATCTGTCTCTCAAAAAAATAGGAAAAAAAAGAAAATCACAAAATTAATCTGAAATGATTGCTTGCCAAAACTCCCATCAATGCTTCACGGGGTTATATCTCATTTTCAGCAACACGGCACAATAGTATTAGTAAGTTGTTGTGTCCTTCAAAACAAGTGACCACTCGTACTGTGAAGAGTGACTTTTTTCATGCAAGACCAATCACTGCCATAAATGATAAATATAACATATTATCTAAAATAAAATTATCTAAAATAAGTCTTAGACTTTCTGAATAAGTCTGAAGCAAAACAAGCCAACAACAACAACCTAACTTTTTATCGCAATAGATTGAACATATTCCCTCTCTTTTGGCCAAATTTACTTTATCTTTCATCCTCAATATACTTAGCATGATCTTCTATACCATATATCATTTATGTCGGTATAAATGTATATTTCTCTTAAACTGACATAGTGGTCTTAACTTCTCTGGATTGCACTATACAAGGGAGAGTACTTTGTTGTACTCATGCCTTGTCCCATGTATCCAATACTGGCCCTGCTGGCAGGCCTTAAAGGCTGTGCAGGTCTGAAGGGAGGCCCGTAGAAGGCTGGTTTCTCAGGTGAAAATGTCCTGCTCATGGACGGTGCCTGAAAAGCTGGGGCCGCATGGTAATGACCCATACCGACAGCTGCAGGATCAAGAGACACCCTGCGCTTCCATTCATCAGGAGGCTCTGGCAGAGACCTGCGGTGTCCTGCAGCTTTGACATTGGAGGCAACAGATGATGGGACAGTCTGAAACATAAAGGCCTCATCAATGGAACCAATGGGGCTTCTGGATGCTGCCTCCCACGGTGATGGTGGCTTGTAGACTTTTTCTTGAAAGGATGTTTGCCTCTGTGTAGGTAAAAATGATGACTGGATTCCAGGTGTGCTCACAGGTGACAGAAGTCCATAAGAAGACACTGAATTCAGTCGCCTGGGCAGGCTCAGGGAGCGGCTTCTACCAAATCCCTGAAAGAAAAGCACATCTTAGGTGACTGGTGTTACAGCTGTGCAGACTTTGCTGCCACCCTCTGGCTTCATGGAAGCTTGGATAATTAATAATGTTCTAGATTGGTTATGTTTTATTTTAAATTAACTGATGACTTTTAGAGAACAAAGGGGTGCAAACAAATATTTGATAATTCTGCTAAAATAAAATGTACAATTTCTTGGAGAAATTGCCTGCACACTGAATGAAAAAGTAGAAGCTCTTAAGATGCAAAAGAATACATTTACTTCATGTGAAAAAGTGACGCTTAAAAAATGTGACAAAAATAAATGGTTTGGAGAAAGGACCATTGTGAGCACATTTTAGATAAGCAACCTTCTCCTGATTGATTGTGTTAACGATAGTCCTTTGATCAAAATATTTTTTTTAACATCTACATTTTTGTTGGTTTCATTTTTCTATGAAATGGGACTGCTGATTTTTGCTACACACACGACTTTTTTGAAACCCTGGTTTCAACAGCAGAAACCCTACACAATTCTTTGTCAAAATTAACTTCCAAAATGTCTGATTTCTAGACCAGAGTGATAGAAATATACAGGGTCTTGTGTAAATGTCTTGAAACAGTGTTTGAGATCATGACAAATATTGAAAATAAGTGAAGTTTTAAGTACTTACCTGCTGACGGTTCAAGAAACTTAAAATAAGTACAGTGGCAATGTTACTGCATTAAAGACCTTTAAAAGATTGTAAAATATAGCTTGGAACTATATCTGTGCCAGCTTGTCTCTGCTTCATCTGCTTTTGGGAAATCCACCCTAAAATAGAACATTTTTAAAGGCCCTTGACACTCAAAAAGGTGTGTTCACTTTTTCTGGCTGATTAGACCTCTGCTCACACTGAAGGCAGGAAGGGCAAAGTTGGAAATTATGTGACATCACAGAACTCCCTGTTCTAGTAATAATGGTAAAAGTTTCATTTTTCTCACACTGGACCTCCAATCAACCAAAAGAAGAGATATCACCTGTGTGGGTTTTAATAATGTTTGAATAATCAATACTTGACAACCAAAACAAAAAGCTTTCTTTTCTGCAGTTTGGATGTGTGAGTTGGAACACTGACAACCTAATTATTAGCTTGTCGACCTAGCAGCCTTCAGCAGCTATTATATGACACAATTATTTAGCAACCATATTGCCACAAGAAATTGCTGTAGGCCTGCGAGTGTTGGTTGTTTCTTTTGAAATTCTGCTTAATGGTGGATTTCCTTAGGCTATGAGCACTGTCCTAAAGCAGTGTCTTTTGAGTGCCAAGATCATAGTTCCAAACTTTTCAGAGCTAAAGGTAGACTGAAGGAAATGCTTTGAAAACAAACAGTCATATTCATCAGTGACAGCATTAACCTTCAGCAATTTATCATTTTGGATTAATTTGAGCAATTAATGATTGAAAATGGCCAAATCATGTAGTGGATCTTCAAAAACTGATATTGCTGAAGGTGAGTACATTCTGTGTGAAAGTGTGAGGCAGTGAGAGAGATGAAGGAGGAAATATGGGTGACTCAGAAAAAGTATTAAGACAGTACAAAAGAATAGAAGCTCATGACGCACATAAGAAGTACACAAGTAGAAGGAAAGAGAAGTTTAATAGCATGATTGTGCTGAGTACAAGAAGTGCAATCAACAGTGATATGTTTGAAAGACAGAGACAAAGAGACGAACAAGACAAGTTTCCTATTTTCATTTTGAGAAGCTACTGGTAATGTGAATCAATAGCGGAATAGTCAAATCTCTGTGATAAGTTGCTATAGTGTTACATCAAGGATGAGGTTACAGAATGTCTGATGACTTTACTGACAATTAAATAACTGGCCATGACTGACAATTGAATAAATCCACATAAAAAAGACATTTAAAGTCGTCAATGTTAATGATCACAACTAACTTGCTTTTAGCTGTTGTGATACCATCAAAGTTTGGAATGAGACTGAAGGAATTGCAAATTGAATGCATCCAAACAAAAGAAGTGCATAGACAGTTTCTCCCCAGACACACCAAATGACAACAATATAGTAGTTGTTGTTATCCCAGTATATTTTTAATTTAAATTTAATAAATAACTCTATAATAAATATTATTGTCTAGTTTTTGGGGTTAATGGATATAATCCATGTAATCTTTTTTCTTACAAAAAAAAACTAAAAGAAAAACAACAAAATAGAGACCTTAGTTGAAGGCTCTCTGCACACATTATTGCACATGTAATAGCACTTCCTGAGAATCACTCAACATTATTTAGTCTCACATTTCCTTTTTCAAGCACACATGCACCTACAAAGTTAGAGGAAGATGATACAATGTGCTAAGTTATTTCTTTTAGTTTATATCCCATTGTTTTACAATTTTAAGCTAGCTTTGCCTTCTCATGCGTTTCTTACATTGCCAGATGAAAATATCCTTGTAGCAAACTGAATTATTTTGGTAGTGGCCTACATTTAGACAGTGCAAAAGTCTATACATTTCCACCTGTTGAGTAAGACATTTTAGATGCTATCAAGTTGCAGATGTAATTGTGCTCTACCATCTCCGTGTTGACTACACCAAAGCATGACCATATACAGTATTAGAACTAATGAAACATAGCAACAGGCTTCCACTGTGTGCTTGTCACCATTGGCTTCTTAGCAGAAAATCTTGGCCGTGGTGCCATTTGACGTGCACCTCTAGCAATAAGAGATGCAGGAGAATAAGCTGAAGCTATGCTGTCACCAACAGATGACTGCTGGGAGGATGTGCTTGCGGGTCGGGGGCTTGAAGCTTGCTTGTGATGAGCTGCAGGTGTGACAGTGCGCTTTTCATCCAAGTGCTCGCCTGTAGCAAGAGGCTCAGCTGAGCTTGTGTCTTGGTGGGCGGAACATTTTTGGGAACTTACCGAAACAGAAGACTTAGCAGGGACTTCTGCTTTGCTTTGAGCTGCAAGCTCAGGGGCAGTATAAGTAGAATGAGAAGGGGCAGATTTCTGTTTACGGCTTTTGGCAGCCTCAAACTTTGATGCTGGAGTTGGTTTGGGGCTGGGGCTGGGGCTGGGGCCTTTGGCTTCAGGGGCTGCATCATACTTGAACAGTGAAGAGTCCAACTGATAAGGCTGGTGTTTCATAATATCTAAGGCGTTAAGGTGCTTAGGGGGAGCTTTAGGTTTTTCTTTGGTCTTAGGCTTGATTTTGGGGCTTGTGGAAGGAGGTTGCTTGGCTGCTGATGGAGGGTAGAAAGGAGCAAGAAGGGGATTATATGATAAAGGAGGTGGGGCACGAACAATAGAAGAATACCTCCAACTGTTAGGGAGAGATGAGGTTGGGGAGGGGGATCTCGTTTTTTTAGCTTGCACTGTTTCAGCATCAACAACAAACTTCTCCATACGGGATTGTCTTTTGGCAAACAACTCTGCACCTTTTCCTGCCATTGTTGAACCTTCACCAGCGTGATTGATACCTCTGCCTGAGACTCGACCTTTAGGAGAAGCCTGTGATGCTTTGGATGCATGGATGTATGGCTTCCCTGCTTGTGGGGGGCAAGAGGTAACTGACTGAGGAGCACTGTCTGGCTTACTCCTTGAGGGTGAAGGTGGATGATGTGGGCTGTAAGTAGGGCTGCGGGCGTGCATACTCACAGGGGATCGTTGCGACTGTTGACTCCAGCTATTTGTGGTTGGCTGAAGATGAAGCTGAGAGGAGGAGTTGACCGGAGCCCAGGCATTGGCAGGTGTTTGAAGTGGTGCCTGAGTTTGATCTGGTGCCCAATGGTTGGCCATGTGTTGACGTTGAGCCCAATCTTGCTGCTGTAAGTAATGCTGACTATGAGGCCCTGCAGGACTGTGAGAAGGTTGTGAAACCGGACTTCTTGGGGGAATATAGGGCTCACCAGAGGGGCTCCTCCTCATCCAAGGTGGACAGTTAGGGTCAATGGTAGGTTTTGGGGCAACTGGAGGGGGATTCTTGAGTTTTATTGTTCTCGGTTGCATGAAGTTACAAGCTTCAGCACCTAGACTAAAACAGTCTTCCTCTGGCTCAATATAAGACCTCCTATCCCCTTTGTTTTGAAGGTGAGCATCTTGTGCCATCATAGATGGCTGTTTATTAGCGATTTTCCGCTTTGACTCTGGTAGGATGCCGGTCTTGATTGCTGGCACGGATATTCGCTCATCTCTTGAGGCTATGATGTCACCAGTTGGGGACCAAACGTGTGGGTTAGTATTAATAGGCACAGGTACTCTGAATCTTGGTTCATGCGTCTTTGTCACTGGAGCAACGCCACCCAGCATGACAGGAGCAGTTTTTCCATCTTGCAATTTTAGGAAAGGCCTTGCAGTTCTGTTTGGCACCAAGGGTCTTGACACATTGGATAGTTGGTTCATCTGTTCAAAATTTTCTTGGTATTCTACGTGCTGTTTGACATTTACATCCATGTAGTTAGCCTGGTCAGTATGCACATACATTTCCTTAGTGTCATATATATTCTGTGCTTCTTTAGATTCAGGTTCTGTGAAATTCTCCACAGGATTTCCTTTACTCCTCAGCTCTTCATGCTCTGACACAATTTCATCCATCCGTTTGCGGCGCTGGGCAAACATCAAAACACCCTTCCCTTTAGTTTCTGGAAATGCTTCCATCTCTCGAACACTTCCCCAGTTCAGACTCAAATTATACTGCTGGTGATGAACAGAATACTCTTCTTCTAACTCAGAATCACTAAAGTTATACCCAGCTGATCTGACTTCTTCAGTTTCCTCCTCTATTTGGTCTTCACTGTCAAGCGTGTTATCACCAGTCCCGTAACTCACAAGTGTATACTTCTTGACCCTCTGGCGCCTTTTTTTAAACAGCAAGGCTCCTTTATTTTGAGGGTTTGGTGCATTAGTCAAAAGCCGAGCAATTCGCTTACATTTAGATTTGGTCTCCTTGACCTGTCTTTCTGATTGGCTCTCGTTGTGACAGAGCCCTGAGACAACAGAAGAGAGTGAGAGAGGGAGAGAGAGAAAGAGAGAAGGGAGGGAGGGAGGAAGATGAAAACATTCAAATCTATACTTAAGCAACCATTGTTTTATTTAGATATTCTGTCAGTCAATGGAAATTTAAGAAACAGTTTTTAAGTAATTTATAAGTCAAATAACTGTGGGACAAATTACATTTGCTTAACATTTGGGGGTTTTCTTTGAAAGCAAACTAAACACAAGAAAGAGAAATGTTGGAGCTGCCCCTGCTGAAGCAAGCACACTAATAAAAGCATCATATTTACTTACAGCTAACTTAGGGGGGGCCTATGAGGCAAGAAAAGTGATCAGCTCACTTTCCATTGCAAGTCTTACGATTGGAAAAGGGATCGGGTAACAGGCCAGGGTAACACATGCTGGTGTCCGTCAAGTTTGTTTCTGCCAGCCTCATCATATGGTCATATTTTATTCTTATCCTGCTCTGACTATTAAAGCCATGGGAATTCTCCCTCTAAGTCCACCTCAAATAGACCCCGCATTACTGCATGAAAATAACCAGCACCCATAGTGCATTGCACAAGTTATTTTTCAATTAAATAAGGTCTCTTGCTTCAAGTAACACCTATAATGATTACAGGCAGAGTAAATGTAAGGTTATCATCAAAAGTTAATTTGTGCCTTTGAAGCAAACACAAAATTCTATCTCATCTATTAATAAATCACATTTTTTCAATTTAGAAAAAAAATACATTTACTATATGCTGTACAGTTTGAACTGCTAGCTTCATATGTCCATGAGTATAACAAGGGAGGGTACTTACGTGTGTGCCTTGCCCTGAGCCTGTCCGGTCTGCACAGATCTGTGTCAGACTCAGAGTTCCACTTCTCTGCCTGCTCAGCACCCTCATTTGAAATTCCAAAGAAGACAGAAGCAGGAGGTGCTTCACTGCTCCCTCCTTCCTCTGAGGATTCGACCCTCCTGTTCCCAGTGCCCAGGCCATGTCTATTACTGGCTCCCAGGGGTTGTTCTGTGGTCAGGGTCAAGGCCAGGGTCATATCAGCAGCATGGCCAAGAGAGGAGGAGGATGACTGGGAATGCGGCCTTGATATCTGGCCAGTTTTAGACTCTGCATCAGGGTGCTGTGGGTGTTGGGACAGTGATGTTCGTGGGGTTTGGATGTGAGGAGTTTCTGTGATGGACTCTCTTGATTCATTAAGGTAGATGTCATCCTCTTCTTGGTATGAAACATCCTCTTCACTTCCACTGAACTCAGGCAGGGACTGTTGCTCACCGGCAGATTCCCAGTCTTGTGATTGAAGGTGTTCTGTGGACTCAGACTTGGGGATATGAGCAGGCTGATTGTCTAAAGGGTACTCTGCGTCACTGGCATCATCTTCATAGTAGGACTCTGCCAAAGACTCAGAGACACAAAGTTCCTGGGAACCATCTGAACCTGACCAAGGGACCAAGTTATCATTGTTGTCTGGGTCTTCAGCTTCTGGTTCCATCTCTAATGTTGTTTCACAACGTCTTGGGTATCACCAATAATACCTTTATTGAGACAAAGACAAACAGAGTCAGGCCAGGGAGCCCTGTAAATTGACTGTAAACCCATGATTTAAAGATTTACAGAAGTAAACACTTCAATGCTCTTGCAAAAATACTCAAATTATAACAATTGTGACTGTAAATCCTTACGAATTTGAGTGTTTACTGTTCAGATCAAGACATTTCAGCATTAGTACACTTCGTAATCTTTCTAACTATCATGTAATTGTCTAAGTTATTCCTATCCCCAATAGGTAGCAGAGCTTTGCTTTGGCAGTTGCATCAGGGCTGCCATCGCTCTAAATGGAATGGTATGTAATATCAAGGGAGAAACAGCATGCACATCCAAGAGCATAAGCAAAACAATTGGATGGCTGTTTTCCGAACCCTGTTTATATAGCAAGCTTTCTTTCCCCCTTCTGCTCTCATCTATCACAGCAACAAATATCAGCACTGCAAAGGCTGTCAGCATTTCCATTTAAGAACTAAATCTGTGAGACTATTTGTTTTATACATAGTAGAAATACTAGGCCTCAACTCAAAGCCAGTGTTTGTTTTATCACTGAAGTTAAATTATATCAACATATCAAATAGGCTACCAACTTATTCTCTCAAATTATTCTGGCAGTCAATCGTTGTATCAAAGTCACTGATAGGAAATGATTTATCCAATGCAAAATGGCTGTCAAGTTTTTTTTCCATCGAATCAATTATTTAAGCCAGAACTGACAAATTCAGCAGTTTTCCTACTTATACCTTTTTTAGGTAAGTTTATAGATATGAAATGAAAACAATGCCTTTATAACCTAGTATGAAACTGGTCAGCAGTCAGCAGCAGTCAACAGTTTTCTCGTCTGGCAAACAGTTCAAAACATGTAGATTTTACTGCAAACCAAAGCCCTTTATTCTC
Organism: Pagrus major; assembly: GCF_040436345.1. Taxonomy (NCBI): domain Eukaryota; kingdom Metazoa; phylum Chordata; class Actinopteri; order Spariformes; family Sparidae; genus Pagrus; species Pagrus major. Next base: position 15,490,874 of record NC_133215.1, read on the forward strand.
AAACACTGCATTACCAAATATCCACCACATGGTGGTGCCCTAATATTATAAACCAAACGAGTACTCTCACATAAATTCACCTCCTGATTGTTCACCAGATTATAAAATAAGACATGCAATATGCTGTAAAAACTTGACAATGTGTATTTTTACACTCTATAATTTATCTGTTCATAGTACTTATATCAAACTCCTTAATTTCAGTTGTGTGCAATAAACAGATTTTATGTGTAAGACAAGATCATTTAACTAAAGGCATTCTGGGAAAAAACATTTGCCTTAATTTAAACATGAAGATAAATGCAGTCAGTCATCAGCACTCAAAAGTCTAAAGCCATGCAAGCAGCCATTGCTTGTTGCAAAGTACTTTATTGGACAGTATTGGACAGAACACACTAATGATGGCATTTCATATTGGATAAGGCTTGTTAGAATCAAAGGGGGGTGTTATTCTAGTTGTTTATTGATCACACAAGCTCTATCTTGTATTGGAATGGAAAATGTAAATTTGCAATATAAGAGGACAAAGGGATGTTATTGTTTCATGAGATCATTGCCATAATTGCCACAAACAAATTTGAATTCTACTTTTACAGATCAAGTTTACTACCTAGGCTTATTTATTACATATTACCTGTCTCCCAGATTAAATATTTGCTGACCTTGTTTTTATTTGTAATTGACTGTCCCTTCCGTCATGTATACAAACTGAGCTGGCAGGTTCCTATTTGGGTGTCATATATTCGATACACTGATTTCATCCATTGGGACTGAAACAGTAGGATATTGTAGCTGTTGCTGAACAATGAGTGACAGAACAGCAGTGTTATCAAAAAGCAATATTCAGCAATAAATAAAACTGCAGTGACAGTGCTATGCATCATTGCACACATTCACTCATTGATGGCTGGAAGTCTGTTGGATAAATTGTTTTTGCCAACACGACTTCTACTGCATTTCTACTATACACCTCTACAAAGGCCCTATGACACATGCAGACACAGGCTTACTAAAAGGTCTGGACTCTTGGAAACTTGTCCCATGCCCTTGCTTCTCTTCACACTTGGTTCCACTTCATTTTGACACTCAACCATCATTAATCCTTACTTTGGTGCTTCGGGAGTTTCTGATTCCTATTATGGCAGTAACTTCAGAATGTTGACTCATTACCATGGAAACAGGCAGTCAGCATCCTTGACGGACGAGTGAACTCTTGGTCTGGGGGATGACCCCCGCGAGGACTGGGCTCTAGCGGATTAGATGTTTCCATGTTATTACTAATTAGTCTGTTTTTTCCTCAACCACTATTGAGAAGCATTCACAGGAGCCATACAACAGAGCAAAAATCAACGGAATATATCCCAGATGGATGTTACAAACAATACTTATACAAAGCCAGATTTTTTTTTTATTTACATTATAATGTAATCCATGCAGCCTACTCTAGGATAGTTGCTCGTACAGAAGATAACCATAAAATCCCAATGTAAAGAATGAAGCAATCAAAGATATTACCAACAAAATGAAACTGTGATATTAAAATTTAACCCAGTCTTTTATTCCAATACATAGAGGCAGCCATCAAATCCAATAGCATGAAGACATTAAGAAAATCTCACTAACTTAAATTTCTAACATTAGGGTTAATAAAACAAAGAAATATGACTTCACTGCAAATTAAATTTTACAAGAAAGCTGCTCTTGAAGGAAATAAGGAAGTAGTTACACTACTCACAGTGTTCATCCTTGAATCAAGTGTAAAAGATAAAATGTTTGTCCAGAAAATGCCTCATCGATATCCAGCATAGTCGACTAGATATCCAGCTGGTTTCGGTGCACGACCATGGCAAAGACAATCTGAGCACTTGTTATGGGTTGCAGATGTTCAGGTTACCTACCAGCTTGCTCATAGGACGGCCTTGCTCATTCATGTATGCTACTGTATTTAAAGAGAGACCAGAAAGGGTATTCCTGCCCCCAGTCCCCTTCAGACACAGCTCAGTTAGCATCGTGCAGCTGCAGCGTTTTGACATAATGAACTTGTCCTTAGAAAACTTTAAAGATATTTTTAGAGTGATTTGAAATGCTTGTAATCTATGGAGGTTATATGCTTTTGATGATAATTTAATGTCTTCACAACACAAATAAATACAATGAAATGTACACACTACTTTACACAAACAAATATACTTTTTCAACCACATTTGCATCAAAAGATAATTTGCTAATTGCTGTCAAATTGGGCTATGAAATAGGGTTAATAAAATTCAAGGTAAAATTACACAAAGCTACTGTACAGTAAATAGATGAGGTAAGACTGCTGTTCTCTTTGACAGGATGCCCGTATATGGAACTAAATCTGACTTTAGCAAAAAACCCTGGTCTGCAGAGATAATATGGGAATGGAAAGACTACTGTACAGTACAGACACTGATATTCACATTCAGTCATTATTTCCAGTAGATACAATTTTGATTCATTGTTTATTTTACTAAAACGTGTCATTCATGTTCAGTCTTTGGGGCAGTCTTAATGTAATGCTGAGCGTGTAAGACAGAATTTAACCTAAACTTCCCACAACCCGTCCAGGTATGAAGCTATATCTGAATATGAATGTATTAACCTCCCTGGCTCTTTGATAGGGACAGTGTACCAAGGTCGCCGCAGCACATGCAACTAAGACCACTATATTTTCCTGCACTCTTAGCATATTGCAAAGTGGCTGCTACTTTAGGAAAAGTGCCAAGATTAAACATGGTGCAATCCAGAGTAGCTGCCAATCCAGCCCTATCTGTGCTTTTCATGATATTTAGTATCCGTGCAATATTGAGCTTATTCAATGTTCTCTCATTTGGAGACTCCCCCTCTGGAAATATTGTAAATGAACATGAAATGTTGCTTTTGTTGGAATATAAACAAGCATGTACGTGTTAAATTTGCATCTTCTTAATTAATCAAATAACAGTTTTGCTATGAAATGTCCGAAAATAGGAAATAATACTAATGATAATTCCAGAAATGAAGTATTATAAATAAAAGTGAAGTATTTGAAAACAAACATCAACTACTTGTCAACAGCTTGGTTGCTTTCTGGCAAAAGTGGTGTTTTATTTTTAGGTCTTGAAGGAGCTTTATGTAAAAATTTGTTGAGTCATAGAAAGAGAGACATCCCAGGGGGAGTGAATAGATAATAAGAATGGTTGCAATTAAAGTTGTATTAAGTACTCTTTCATATCAAAAATCTTAAGATATGAGTTGGAAGTACTGTCCTTGAGAATGCATTTTATCAAAAGCTTAACGATGTCATGTGATCTGCTACTTCAGTACACTATAAGAACAAATATTACTGGGAACACTACAGAAAATTGCAGATTAACATTTAATAGCTTGTAATTCACAGTATAGACTCTACCACTGGCTATCCGTGTAACAATTTATAGCACATGGTTTCGCCCTAGTCTTGTTGACAGACAGACTGAGTTAATTGCAGTTATTGGGTCCAGTGAAATGCAAAATTCGTTCTTTTGCTGAATAATAATTAACAATGGCGTGAGTAAATTTGTCACCCAACTCCACTTCGCTGTTGCAACATTTAGCTTCCTGTTGACTCTGGGAGCAGAGCAAAATGAAATTCGACAGCATACTGTCAGAAATTAATGGGTTTGGGAAATTTCAAATCAAGCTAGTCTTGATTCAGCTGTTCTCTCGAATTACTTTACCATGCCACTTCCTGCTGAATAACTTCATGGCAGCCGTTCCCTCTCACCACTGTAACATCACTGCTCTGGATGATGGGGGCGACTTCAGGAATTTAACTCTGGAACAGAGACTGGCTGTTGGTATTCCGACAGAGCAAGATGGCACTCCGAGATCCTGTCAAATGTTTTCTAAGCCGCAGTATCAGCATCTTTCAGGCTTGAACAGTAGTGAGGATACATTTACTGTTCAGTGTCAGGATGGATGGGTGTATGACAACAGAACATTTAAATCTACTCTGGCAACAGAGGTAAGTGTCTTTGATAACAGCATTATTTCATGTTATGTTGCCTATATTTTAATTAAATGTTATGTTCTTCAAAGACATTAAAGCCAAAATACTTATTTCTTGATATCATATTAAATGTTTGTTAACATCCTTTGTAGTTGAAATGTTTAAATGAAATAAAAGCTAAATAAAATGGAAAAAGAAAATGTGATTCTGACCAAGCCATATTTCAACTTCAAGGACTGACAACTGCAAAATTAGTTATTTTAATACTTTCCATGTTGTTTTTCTTTGTAGTGGGATCTCGTTTGCAGCAGAAAAGGGATGAACAAGGCAACAGCCACCATTTTCTTTATTGGTGTTATGTTAGGTGCCCCTTTATTTGGATACCTCAGTGACAGGTAAGATTGTTAATGACAAAACTCAGCATGTCCTCCATTCGTCTACAATGTCACTCACACTCTGTATCAAATGTCAGATCAGATTAAATATTAAAACATAAGTAGAGTGTGTAAAAAACAATAATATTGTGTAAATAAACTGTTTATGTTACAAGCCTGACTTGTTGAGAACTATTAGTGATAATAAGCCAAAAAGTGTGCAATGTGAATAAATAAAATAATTAAAAAGCTAAAAGAAACATAAATAATAACAATAATTTAAATAATGTTAAATTATAACTGATTAGAAGAACATGTGTTTGCGAATTGAATACATTTGTAAAATGTATCTCAATAGTTTTGAACACAGTCACTGATTTGAGCTTTTCTTCTCATGACTAGGTTTGGCCGACGGCCGCTGCTCTTGGTGTCTTATTTGTCATCCATGACCTTTGCAGTCCTAAGTGCATTCTCCACATCATATATAATGTTTGTCATCATGAGATTTTTTACGGGGATGTCACTCGCGGGAATAAGTATCATCTCTATTGTTTTAAGTAAGTATGCTAATGCTCAAACAATGCTCATCTCTGAGATGAGAAAAGTATTTGATCACATTTGTTCTCACAAAAATTTCCCCAGATGTTGAATGGTTCAGCGTTGAACACAGGACCTTTTCTGGTGTAATTATAAGCCTGGATTGGACACTTGGGAACTGGCTTCTGACAGGACTTGCATATTGTGTTAATGAATGGAGGATGCTCATTCTGGCAGTGACCTCACCCCTCATACTGTCTGTCATTGCTTGGAGGTATTAAGTATCACATTTTAAACACTGTGGCATATAAAGCTTCTATTAGAAGTCAATGAGACACTGAACTCACTGTGTTTGTTGCTTCAGGTGGCTTCCAGAGTCTGCAAGATGGCTCTTGGCAAAGGGGAAAGCAGATGCTGCTCATCATTACATCATGAAATGTGCCGAGATGAACGACAGTGTCAAGTGTATGGCCTCGGTCACACCAAGGGTGCAATTAATTTAGTTGTTTACACTTTGGTTAACCGGAAATCTCACAGTGATATAAGGACAGAAACTACTGTAATGTAAAGAAGTGTTGTGAATAAACAGTTTGTCTTTTCTGCTTTCTCACAGGCATTACTGGAATCTGCACAAGCTGAAACTAAAGATAAGAAGTACTCGTTTGTAGATCTTTTCAAGACCCCAAATATTCGGAAACGTTCTGTTTTCTTAGGGATAGTATGGTAAGTGTCAATGTCATGCCATGGGTTAGAGGAATACTTCAGGATTTCTGAGAGTTAGATATGATCAATGTCAATGTCACAGTTGTGAATTAAACATACTACAAGGAACTTTTAACTGGTTACGAAACAGTGTCAATTTAACACTAATGCCTCCATATGACCTACATTAGCAAACTAGACCACCAGTGAGTAGATTGGCTGTTTCTGTATAGTGATTATAGTTATTGTTTTTGACACCTTTGTTCCATTTTGTAGGTATGGAGTTGCATTTACGTATTATGGGATAAGTCTGAACATCACAGGGTTCGGATTAAACCCATACCTCACGCAGTTAGTATTTGCGTCCATCGAAATGCCAATGAAGATCGGTGTGTATTTCTTCCTGGAGAAAGTTGGTAGAAGACCTGGTCAGATGGTAGCTCTGCTGTCAGCTGGTCTCTGTATTTTCATCAACATTTTTGTTGCAAAAGGTTTTTGTTTCTTTTATTAAATCTAATAATTTAATTTTAATCTTTTAATCAACATTTCTGAAAATTCAAATATCAAATATCTTATCAAATATCTAAACATTTTCCCTCAGATAAGTGGGTTATTCGTACTGTTGTGGCAGTCATTGGAAAAGCTATGTCAGAAGCATCATTCACAATTGTGTTCCTCTTCACAACTGAACTCTTTCCTACGGTCGTACGGTTAGTCAACAACAATCTTATGTAGCAAGATTGACCACAATGATCTTCTATTTGGTTGTGACCCCATGTACCCATTTACAGTTTTGCATTAACCTCAGCCCTTTGATTTTCCAGACAGAATGGTTTAGGCTACACTTCGTTTGTGGCACGGCTGGGCGTGTCCATTTCTCCGCTCATCATGCTATTGGAGGACGTGTGGCATCTCCTCCCTGCAGTCATTTATTCCGCAGTGGCAGTCGGATCTGGTTTAGTGGCCTCACTCCTGCCTGAAACATTAAACACCAGATTGCCAGAGTTCATCGAGGATGTTGAGAAACCAAGGTAAAGAGGAAATGTGTAAGAGAAAGATTGCAGAGAATTCAATATTAAAGGAACCTCAGTAACCTTTGCTGCTAAAGAATAATCTACTGAACCTTGCAAAACCAAGTTAACTCATTTCAGTACATTATGCAGTTTGTATAACATCTTCCTGAATAATTTACATGCTTTAATCATTTCCCTGAGACGAAAACATTTTTTTGTTGTTGCCTGAATTCAGTAATCCATGCATGATAAAATGACTAACCTGAGTTATGTCTATATTGCAGGGTGCAGTCAACAAGAAGGAAGGAGATTCAATGAAAATCACATTTGTTGATAATGAGAATGATATTTAACCAATCCACAGTATATTTGTTACACAATTTATTAAGACATTTTGATTTTCACATTTAAACACTGCTGAAATCCAAATAAACTGCCTGTCAGATACAAAGGTGTACCGTTGAAATCAACAATAAAAGAAGCCAGAAGAAGAAACCCAAGAGAAGTGGAAATGTAAATGTACCTGTGGTTGACAATAAAGTTGAATTAAATGAGAACACAACTATTGATTTTATTGGAATTAGACATTTTATAGTCACATGCATGTTTAAGTGTTATATCCTGCTTTCATGGTACAGGGTATATTGTATATCAGACCGCGCTGGTGATCTGCCAAGGTAAGCATATATCGATAATGGATGGATGGAGGGGTTGATGTAATTTGCCTGGAGTAAAGCTGCAGTAAACATTACTGTTTACTGCAGGTTCTTAAGGATAAATATAAAGTGCACTGGGACGAGTGACAAGTAGAACAATGGGAGGTAAATCCAGCAAAAACCAGGAAGCTGGCGTAGGAAACCTATTCTATTTTAGCCTACTTTCCTATTTCCTATTTAACTTGTTTTAATGTTTTGTTTTAATGTATTTTAAATGCTTTTTCTGTAATTGTATGCGCCTGTAAAGCCTGTAAAGCGCTTTGAGTTGCCTTGTGTCTGAATTGTGCTATACAAATAAACTTGCCTTGCCTTGATTATGTTCTTATGAATACAATAATTAAAGAATAACACATGACTGAAATTGTATGTTCTTATTACAGTTTCCCTAATACTACCCTAATACAACAATCAGATCAGATTAAGAGTACAGTGTGTAGCATTTAGGGGGTTAGAGTTATGTTGCAATACTACAAAACAGGCAAACCAAACACTGGCACTAGAGAGAGCCTTTCGTGTACAAACTGGACCTTTACACACACTGATATATTCATATGTATATTAATGACAAGAGGGTAAACAATGATATGAAAAAGGCGGACAGTCCATATTCGCTGAATCTGTTTGTGTAGTGTGCCTGACTCATTGATCCTTTATCTGAGGTTTGTGAAAGTCAGAATATATGGCCCCAATCATGGTTCTGAAATATCAATAGCCTAACTGCGCTGTGTATTAATAAATCCATGATACCGTCCAATGTGCTGAAGTAGCATCAGATTTGTAATTGTCCCTTTTTCTATTAGTCCCACCCTTCTGTCAGTTTCATCTTGGATCTATAATATCCTCCAAACTATATACTATAAATGTTCAGTTCTATACTATATTTGTCACATTTTCTGAAAGTATTTTGAACAATTTTTTCAATACTCTTAGCACAAGAATGAAAAACATTAACTATTTTGTCAAAACCCCACAGATTTCTTGCAGAATGAAACGCTGCACTCAAAACCATGTTATCTCTTGTCAAACTGAGTCTTTACACCAGAACAACACACACAGCTATCACAGGAATATCTCTTACTGAGCACCAATTTAATCACTGGTTTGATACATTTAAAACACTACCAGCATCATAATGCTGACATATATATGTTTTGACTTCATAAGGTTATGTCACATATTCAAGTATATATAAAATTGTTCGGTTTGTTTTCATCTTCTCCTTTTTGAACATTTAGGGGTTCAGGGGTTCATCCCAAAAAAGGATGCAATTCTATGGTACATATAGTATAAATGCGGCTGTTGTATTGTAATACAATTCTGTGAATACATTATATAAATATTACATAGACACAATCATTGTAGCAAAATAGGGTATGATACTAATTTGTCTATCCAGTGAGCTCACAACCCAGCACACTGTAAACTTATAGTTGATACTGCAACATTGTTTGAGTTAAAACCAAAGTTGCTTTGATTCCATTACAAATCACAAGGGTGTGGTATTTTGAAGGCCAGGTTTTTTTTTCCAGGTGAACAAAGTGTCTTAAATTATGACATTTGTGTTTAGAAGTTTGCAAAAGTATGATTTAGAAATTCTATTTGAGTCAGAACAATGTGGTCTCTTTTGTTTTTGATACATGAGATTTGAGTTTTCAGACAGTGTGCATAGTTCCCGTTTTTATCTATATACAATGGAGAATGGTTACACTTTGGGCAATGTCCCTGTTATAAATTAACAAATGATTTCTTGTGAGACTACATATGCAGCCATCCTCTGAGCGGACCATTGACCAACAAGGTTTAACAGAGTGCAAAAGTGGCTCCTTCTCAAACTATTTTGCACTTTTGTGCTTTGTGATATATGTTTATATATTTTTTTTTTTTGATATATTTATGTTTCTCCAAACTGGAAGTGTTGCATTATTTTCAAGATGAAGTTTGATAATATCCTGGCTGAGGTGAATGGCTTTGGGAGATTCCAATTAAGGACGATCCTGTTGATGTTAGCTGCTCGTATGACTTTGCCTTTTAACTTTATGCTGAATAATTTGATAGCGGCTGTTCCCTCTCACCACTGCGACATCACCTCTCTGGATTATGGAGGTGTTTTAAGCAATTTATCACACAAAGAGAAACTTATTGTCAGTATTCCAGTTCAGGAGGATGGGACGCTAAACTCCTGTCAGATGTTTGCAGAGCCTCAGTATCATATGCTGATAAACTCCTCCAACATCACTGACCTACCCACAGTGCCGTGTCAGAATGGATGGATGTACGATAACACCACCTTCAAGTCTACTCTGGCCACAGAGGTAATAATTTAATTTATATTATATATAATTTAATAGTTTAATTTCTTTCATGCTTTACTTTTCTGTATTTTTCTTTGTGTGTTTATCTCGTAGTGGGATCTTGTTTGTGATAAGAGAAGAGTGAACAAAGCCACAGCCACTATCTTCTTCACGGGGGTCATGCTTGGAGCAGTTGTATTTGGTTACCTTAGTGACAGGTGTTCATGCCTTTAACTCTCAGACTCTCAAATCAGACACATTTCCATCTTGGGGTGTTTAATCACATTAATATATTCAAATTTTTTTTATACAAAAGAGAAAATAATAATGTTTTGTCATTGTTTAATTATTGTTGTTGTGGTTTTAGTTTGCATCAGTGATATCCTTAAAAATTAATTTAATATGCTGATAGTGCACTTACGAATAGAAGAGCTTAATTTGTTCAGTCTGCTCAAAATTTAGATGCACCAAAGAAAGAAGCAAATCTAGTTCTTCTTATTAAGAAAGTCCAAAGTTAATACTCAGCTATTGACTGACAGAAAGTTGATGTACACTAAAGTATAATTGATTGCAGAATCTGAACATATTTCTAACCTTTACCACAACCATTAAATGAACCCTAACACACACATGTAATGACTTCTGTATAGAAGACACTGTATAAATAGGAATGTATTGTTATATATTATAATAGAGTGTTAATCACCTTCCTCTGAGATATTTTGTCAAACTATTTGTACATGACCTTTCCCATAGATTTATCTATAATTTATCTCACAGGTTTGGCAGGAAAAGAACACTTCTCATGTCCTATGTGACAACCACCTTCTTTGGATTTGCAAGTGCTTTCTCATCTAGTTTCGCCATGTTTGCTGCCATGAGGTTCTTTGCTGGTTTGGGACTTTCTGGAATAAGTATAGTCACCGTGGTCCTTTGTGAGTTTTATGTCCTAGTATGCGTCTTTAGTAGAATTGTCAGAAAACAAGAAAGAAAAAGTAACATGCAAACAAATATATACTAAATTACATTAAATATCTTCCTTTTTACCTTTTCATCCATTTTGTATTTTAACTTATATTAGCATTTGTATTTTATTGATAATAAGAGAAGATATAACTTTTTGATGAAGTGTTAATTTATCTACAATAAGTAACGTCAGGTATGTTTTAATAGATTTGATTAATTATTGTTGCTTTTTATAGGTATTGAATGGGTGGACATTGAGCATCGCACTGCAGTGGGCACTTTGATAAGCTTGGACTGGAGTATTTGTTCTGCTCTACTCCCTGTTGTGGCCTATTTTGTGAATGACTGGAGGTACCTGGTGGCCACAGTAACCTCTCCACTGTGTCTGGCCATTGTTTGTTGGTGGTAAGCAAAAATAGATTTCCTGCCTTTCAGTTGTTACAGTATGAAGCTGCCCTAGATTTACGTATTAAGTTGTTTAATGAGGCAGAGGTCTGACTCTGGATTTTCTATGAAAAATCACAGGTGGCTCCCTGAGTCTGCCAGATGGCTGATAAGTAACGGAAAGGTGGAGAGTGCTCATTTTTACCTGACCAAGTGTGCAAAAGTCAACGGCAGAGAGCAGTTCATGGCTGACCTAAAGCCTGAGGTACAAAACTTTAGAGTCTGATCATTTCTTGTCAGATATTGATAGCAACTTCCATTCTGACAAAACGTTTACGTTTTACTCTCCAGGTTCTGTCCAAAGTAATACTTGTAGAAAATGAAAACAAAAAATATTCCTATTTGGACCTTGTGAGGACCCCCAGAATGAGGAGATTGGCTCTACTCACTGGCATTGTGTGGTATATACATTTGTTTGTTTTTGCTTTTAAACAGCCAATCTGAATGATCCACTGTCCATATATCACTTGTTCGACCTAAGAACAGCACATTTTAAGAAAGGGATGACAGCTTGAACACAGCTCCTCTGTGCTGCAGTTATCATGTAACCATGATTATACACTTCCAGATGTCCTGAAATAGAAAAATCTTAGCACTATATTATCATGCGGTGTTACCTAACTCACTTACCTGCAGTGACCTTGCACAATGATTTAGATCAAATGTTCAACTTTTAACAATTGAAGTAATTGGTCACAAAACCTGCCAGCTAATTAGAAACAATATTTTTTTCGGGGCAAATGTGTAACTTTTCCTCTCTTTTTGTTAATAGGTTTGCAGTGGCCTGTACGTATTACGGAATCAGCTTGAATATTGAGGGCTTTGGTGTGAACATTTATCTCACACAGTTCATCTATGGCGCAATTGAAATACCAGCAAAAGCCTTCATCTATTTCAGCTTGAAAAAAATTGGCCGACGGTTTAGTCAAGCTGGAGCACTCGTTCTGACTGGACTTTGTATTTTCTGCAACATGTTTATCCCTCAAGGTAAATCAGTTTAAGTGTGTGTCTCTTTAGCTGTGTTTCCACTGCAGGAACTTTCTCCAGGGACAAGGAACCTTCAGAGGAACTCAGGGCATTTCCACCACAAGGACCACAGTCTAAATTAAATTTATTTTACCCCTGAACCTTTTTGATTGGTCAAGTACTTGAAACATTTATTTCAGTCATCATTTTATAAAATCTGCAGCGGCATGCCGTAACAGAAGAAACAATACAACAGATGGACTGACAAAGAAGTCCAGGCATTGTTGAGTATAGTGGTGAACAAGAATGACAAGTGAAAACAGCCATCAGGTGACTCATTTGCCTAAACTTTGCAGGTCTTTAGGCCACATTGGAAACACAGACAACAGTGGGCTAAGGGAACCTTTGTTGAAAAGTAGTTTGTGACTGAAAGTTGATTTGGAATAGCCAAAAGCTCTTCTGCAGCTGCACATACAGGAGGTGAATGAGAGAAAATTCCTGTCCTGTGGAAGTCAGTCAGGTTTGTGGCAGCTGAGAGAAAGTCAGGTTAGTTAAGAAAATTTGCCGGAGAGAGTGTAGCAGTTTGAAAATATTTATTCATATTAATGTCCCTCCTGCTGTGAGTATCCTTTATGTTAGATCTATCAAGCAAAACCCTACATTCACCTAATCTTGCTTCTTGTTCCATGTTTAACATGTCTCATTTTATTTATTTATTTAGTCATTATTCATTTAGTATGTTTATTATATTGATTACATTAGACTTACATAAATTGAAAAGCAAGGTGAAGTTATACAAATAACCACCGGGCCTGTCTGAGCAGACAGTTTGACTGGTTGGGTGGGTTGGGAAGTGTGTCAACACAGGCTTCTCAACCCATGCCTACTCAATCCTCAGCAGGGAAGACAGACACAGGAGTCCAACAATTTTTTAAAGATTCACAGGAATTCAACAAGTGATAAAACTCGGAAAGAAATCACACATCATTCTGCTGGTGTCCAGTGTATTGTTAAACATTTTGGTGAAAGTAGCATAGAAATTAGATGAAATAAAGAGATGAGCATAATGTACATATGTGACCAAGTTATCTAATATTACTGCAGGCAAGCCATTGGACCAATCTGACACAATTCTAACCACTTGATAGATATAGACATTTATTGTTTTTTCATATTTTTGAAAAATACACAGTGATGAACCTCTGAATTGACAATAACAAGCGAGGCATCATCTTGTATGTGCACCTGCAGTTCTGAAAGTTTGGCTTACATAACTGTTACGGCGCAGGCTGCGGGGTCAGTTTTATATGGAAGAAAGAAAATAATAAAAATCAGAGCGATTTCAATGTTGGCTTGGACTCCTATAAAGTTGAGGTTAAAATGTCCTTTCACAACTTTTTCTTTTCAGATAAGGGGTCATTTCGGACGGCTGTGGGAGCTTTGGGAAAAATGTTTGCAGAGGCAGCTTTTACAGCTGTATTTCTGTACACAGCAGAGCTTTACCCCACAGTAATGAGGTCAGTAAGCTATCGAATATTGAGCTTAGATTATCTACATTTACAAACAGCATCTATACAGAGGTCTTTTCCTTTGTATAGATGCTTAAACACCTGGATTACTAAACACCCTGATTAGGTCTATATACATGAAGGAGTTGCAGTCGTATTCTGAAACGGGGGTTTCTGATTGTTACCGGAATGTTGTGTTTCTGGTTACACAGGCAAAATGGACTGGGTTTCTGCTCCTTCATGGCCCGTACAGGCGTGGCTGTGTCTCCCTTGATCCTTCTTGCTGGAGAAGTGTGGGGTCATTTACCGAGTACTATTTTCACCCTGGTGGCTTTTGCTGGAGGGCTGTCAGCTTCTCTTCTTGCTGAAACACGAAACGTCCGTCTGCCAGAGACTATTGAGGATGTGGAACAGACAAGGTACTTGTTTCTGATTGCATCCAAATATTTAAATGAGAGATATGTTATGAAATAAAGATGTTTTTTGTGTTTCAGAAGAAGATCAATCTCCACACCAGAGGATAAATCTCAACTCTGAATTTTGTCTAATTGCAGTTAGAAGACTCATAATTTGAGTTGCAGGGAATATAAGAAGAAAAGAATAAACAATGTGTTACCTTATAACATACCTACCTGTATAACTCTTTTCAACTCTAAATGTCCTTGCAAGAATAGTCAAGATTCGAACCACTGATCTTACAGTCCTGTGTACATGAGCTTTATGCTCATATACCAATTATCCACTGAGGAGGACAGCTATGTGTATGTCAGTATGTGTGTATAAAGCTTAATAAACATCATAATGTGTGAGTGATGTGGCCTTTCGTGGTTTTATTGTGATAGTACAAGAAAGAGTGACAGGAAGTGGAGAGAGAGAGAGAGTTTGTGGATGACATGCAGTAAAGAGTTATAGGATGGATTCAAACCCCGGGCCACTGTGACGAGGACACAGCCTCTGTACATGGGGGACATGCCCTAGCAATTGAGCTACCAGGGCACTTCTAAAATGTGGAGTATTTGAACATGTGTCGGCCCTGTAGTATCTGTCGAACCGGCATTGAGAGTCAGCTGAAGGTCTGACATAGGACTTCTCCAGTTGTAGTAGTACCAGTTGCAGCAGCAGTAGTACAAGTAATAGCAGAGGTATAATGACTGTAGTAAAAGTAATAGTGGTAGTAAAGGTTGTAGTAGTAGCCGAATGCAGGATTGAAACCGCCAACCTTGTGATCGTGTGCTTTCCATTCATTCTCTATGGTAAAATTCTGTTGAAAAAAATTTAATATTTTAGTACAAGAGGTATAAAAAGCACCCTTGTCCTAAAAAGGCTGAAAATTAGATGTTTGAATGGTTTTATAGCAGAAAGCACGCAGGTCTTGAAACGTGCCAAAAAATGCAAAATATTAAGGAAGGTCGCCCACTTGACAATCCAATAGTGTGAACCGACTCAATACTTGCAGGTGACTTATTGTAAATTTCTTGTATCTTGGAAAACAATTCCTCTTTCTTATCGTGTTTTACAAGTAAGACTTGGTGTGTGATAATTAGAAGGGAAAAACATAGCAAGCAACTGTAGTGTCCTCACTTCAGCTTGAAATGTTTAAATTTCAACTACTGAAGCTTCCAAAAATAATGAAGAAGTATTATTAAAGGATGATTCAGTGATCTAATGTTCAGGCAGCAGTAAACACAGCCATCATCTGGAAGTCAGAGAAATGCATCCTATTGTTGACAGGTGTGGGTTTGATGTGCACAGGATCCACCTTTATTGCTTAAAGTAGACACTTAAGGTATATTGATGTGCTTAACTAGTACTCTGTGTAATTGAATGTGTTTTATTAACTGCGTTGATGTTGCCTGTCCTGCACTATGAGCACACCAAGACAAGTTCTTACAAGTACAACAATGTTTATTGTAATGTCAATAGAGTTAACTCAAACAACCACTTCATGGCAGTCCATCAAATATTTCTCACAACAAAACACAAGATGTTAGTTTTTGAACCCTAAGACAATCATTTCTTCCTCATTGGTAACCAAATGTTAACTTGACAGGGTTTTTTTTGCACTGTAGTATAGTGGGCTCATTAGTAAATGATTTATTTTTTACAACAGGTCACAGTGATCTGAGAGCAGATGCAATCTCCTTTGTTAACCAGATGACCCAAATACATCCTCTGTGTTAACCTGCAACCCATCCACTAGTAGCAAAGACGGTACAGGGGCAGAGACGTTATTTAGCTGGATATATATTTTAAAGTTAGAGTGTGTAGACAGCCATGATGGCTCTTAATTATCAGTAGCCTAACTGTGCTGTGTATTGATAAATCCATGGTGCTGAAGTAGCAGACAGATTTGTAATTGCCCCCTTTTCTCTCAGTCCTGACCTTCTGTCAGTTTTGTCTAAACTCTAATATGCTTGTCAGCCTACAACTGAAGGGTCCCTCAGGGTGTGCGTTGTCTGTCAAATTGTCTGAAAAACAACATACATTTACCCAGGATTGTAGAATCCCAACCACACGTCATTGTTTCCATAACTGCAGGCTTTGAACCAAAACAAGTCAGTGAGATGGTGATAAAATGCCATTCTTTGATACAGGCCGCTACAGATGGACACACACACACACACACACACAGTAACAGCCGTGAGAGATGGATTGTTTATGTTAAAACTAACAAACTCTCTCACATTGCCCCCAGATTCAAAATACTACACAGTCATTGATTTGTGTTCAGCCTTCTTTTCAATCCCGTTGTTAGAGATAGCCAGTATCTGTTTGCATTCACATTTAAAGGCCAGCAGCTGGCTTCTTTACAGAAATTGCAGTATTGTATTGGTCATGTGTTGAGAGACGGTCAGCGACTGTTGCCATGGCATGACTAACTACTGTCGTCATTGGATTTGTGATTACGCTGCAATGGACTCTGTGTTACGAGCAGCCACAGTGCTAAACACTGCAGTGGAATGAAAACATGAACACTGCTTTCCAGGATCTGAACGCCGCTCTTCAGGCAGCTCCGGCTTTGGGCCTCCCCGATTACATACAGAAATTTCACCTTCATGTCTGTGAGAGGGACGACTTTGCCTCTGGCGTTTTGGCGCAAAAGCATGGGTCGTTTTACCGCCCTGTGGCGTACTACTCATCCAAGCTTTCTCCTGTTGTTCTGGGTGTCTCAGGTCGGTGGCTGCTGTTGCAATCATGATAGATAAATCTGCTCCTGTTGAACTGGCCAGTGACTGTGTTGTACATGTTTCACATTCAGTGCTACACATTTTGAACACTTCCGCAACACATGACAGCTGAACGTTATTCAGGTTATGAAGTGATCATTTTGTCAGAATCAGAAACACCAACGAGGAATATGTCTAGGTAAATAAGGTGCATGCATTGAAGACAATAAACAATAAACAAACAGTAACTACAAGCCACACATCACTGTAAAACACTCACCACCTCTAAATCCAGCCACATTTCTCCCTCACATAGAGTTTGAAGTTGAACGCGACTGTGATCTAGTGATTGAAACCAGCACAAGCTTGTACAACTTTTAATTTTCACGTGCCACTATCAGGCTAGTGCCAAATGTTTGATTGTGCATGGCTGTGAAAGGTTTTTTTGCACTGTGGTATAGTGGGCTCATTAGCAAATGATTTATTTTTTACAACAGGTCACAGTGATCAAAGAGCAGATGCAATCTCCCTTGTTAACCAGATGACCCAAATACATCCTCTGTGTTAACCTGCAACCCATCCACTAGTAGCAAAAACGGTACAGGGGCAGAGATGTTATTTAGCTGGATATAAATTTTAAAGTTAGAGTGTGTAGACGGCCATGATGCAACTATAAGACGCCATCATGGCTCTTAATTATCAGTAGCCTAACTGTGCTGTGTATTGATAAATCCATGGTGCTGAAGTAGCAGACGGATTTGTAATTGCCCCCTTTTCTTTCAGTCCTGACCTTCTGTCAGTTTTGTCTTAACTCTAATATGATTGAACTATATGTGCAAATGCTCAATCCTTTAGTATAGTATATTATATATACTCTATAGAGTACTGTCATCTTTACTAGCAGAGTGACAAGTAGCAAGTTGTAGTCACAGAAGAGTAAGTAGAGACACACTGTTGCCTGTAGCATTCCTATAATATTTCTAAAATACATCCCCCAGAGCAAAACACCCCTGTAACAAACCATGACTACAGATTGGTGGTTAGAGTTAGTATTAAGCTGGCTTACAGTTTGGGTCATACCCCTGTTATAAATCAACAAATAACCTACTGCTTGTCAGACTACAAATGCACATATTCAGTATATAACAGTATTTAACAGCACAGAAGTGGCTCCTTTTCATCTGTAGTGGGAAAATACTGAACATGAGACAGTGACTGACAGTCTACATCACATCAGGCTTTACAGCAATGTGGGACACAAAACTCTGGTTTCTATATGGACATGGGTAAGGAGTTTTTCTGAACGAGCTGGTTAGGGTTGTTTTCTTGTTTCTTATGTTACCACCCCCTGCTCTTAATCTTGGCTTGAAGCCACAGAAGGTACTTGTGTCGAGAGTGGTGAATGGTGAATGGTCTCGTCCGCTATCCAGCCGAGGCCAGTTCATCTCCAACGATCCTTTATTATTCAGGCTTCATTTACACCAAATCCGGCGGTGCTGCGAAAACGCAGATTTCCTTATTGATTTTAATGAGGGCAGTCTGTTTTGGCTGAGGGTCGCCAGGGGCTCCACAAAAAAAATGAAAAAACGGAGTTGACTCAACTTTTGGGGAAACAGCCTGACGTCACCTTGAGGTGGATAATTACATACATGATGTAATTTATGTAAGGATACTACAGAACAGACATTCTGTGTAGCCTTTAGTTTCACTTTCACTGGGGTTGGTCTCGTGCCCCAGTTTAACACACAGTAGTGATCTGCCTCCCATCCTGGTTGTTTACTGTAATTTTTAATCCGTTGATGAGGGATAGCAATCACTAGTACATCCCAAATGGGTTGTCCCATTCGGTGGGTGGAGCTGTGGCCGAAAACTAGGGTGCCAACATTGAATATGCAGTCTGCTGCAGCTGTACCCTACTCTGCAGACAGGAGACAGAGCAAGCCCTGGGAGAAAAATGCACAAAATAATCTTCAAACCTTGATTAATCAATTATATCAGTGCTAATAAATTACTTCTCTATGAGGGACCGAGCTGTGAGATAACTTCTGTCGAGTTATTTTTGCCTTTGGAAACTCTGGTGAGTTGAATCAATGTTCCTCTGTTGTTTTGCTTGATACTGTGAGAAGAAACCAGATCATTCATGCTGCTGAAGTTCAGATACACTTAACAACAAAAAAAAACAGTTGGAGTAATGAGAAGGTTGTCTGATGTTTCCAGTGTACTTTGGTGCATTTTGTAGTGAATGCTGATCGCTAAGATAATTGCTAGTTCTGGTCAGGGGCCAATGCATTGTTCAATTCGGAGCGGAGGTGAACGTGGGCGGGGCCAAACAGTTAACTCCGCCCACGTTCTTCACGCTCGCCCGTCTTCTTGTACTTCCGCTTCTGAACGTGACTCGACTCGTTCTCATGCGCCACCTGGTGGCGGAGCCCATCCAGCACATTCACAAACACCAATACTACATCAAGTACCTAACTATGAACACAGCGGCCTAAAAACATATTATACCACAACATTTGAAATATAACATTGCCTCGATATAAAGGAATAAGGATGCAATTTCACACTGACCTGGTAGGTGAATTTAATTAACTTAACAAGGAGAAAGTTGAAACAGTCAGATGAATAAAGTGCTATTGTTTTATCAACTCTGTACTGATGTATAACACCAGTGTTTGAGTTATAATTGCGGAGGTCACATAAATAATTAATATGAAGTGTCGAGATAAATACCTTACTCAAAATTATGAGTTAAAAATCCGAAATTATGACATTATAAACTCAAAATCAAATAAACAAATTACAAAAAATAGAAATTATAAGATAAATACTATAATTATGAGATAAAAGAAACAATTATGAGACAAAGGTCAAAATTATTAGATTAAAAAAATGTAAAAATATGAGATAAAAGTAATTTCAAAACAACAAGTGACATTTTTTACATAAAAAGACCAAATTATGAGAAAAAACTTACAATATGAAAAATAAAATGATGAAATGAAAGTTACAATTATTGGATAATAGACGAAATCATCAAATAAAATGTAAAAACTCATTATTTGACTTTTTTTAATCACATAATTTTTACTTTTAATGTCATAATTGGTATGACAATCAGAAATCCTAGGTGCTGGGCGATAAATCGACATTATGGATTAATTCGAGTTTGTGATTTACGGAGATTTTTAATATTAAAAATCGGTTTTCTCTTTGACTTGCTCCGTCGCCGCTCCCCATGGGCTCCCGTAGTTCATAGTGGGCACCCATAGACATATATGGGCACCGCCCTGCCTCGCGCATGTACTTTCCACAGAGAAACAAACAAACAACAACAACATGGCAGCAAGCGAAGAGGTTGTCCCCAAAAGGCACAGTCTCGTCAGTAGTTTGGGTTTGTGGCGTCAGTCCTCGAACACACCACGGTCCGCTGCAAAGGTTGTTGTAACTAAAGGCAGCAGCACGACCTGTTTATTTCAGCATTTCAAACAGAAGCATGTAGCAGATCTGGACAAATGTTGTTCACTACGAGATGCACAAGACCGCGGCAGCCCACAAACACATGCTAAAAAGCAGACAACATAAACGGAATCATTATCATTGTATCCCGTATGACAAGAAATTATCCACATGCTGAAAACTTTCGACCCCAGGTGAGGCATGTCTCAAGCCAGAGGTAGTAGACAGGCTTGTCTTCCTGGTCACAAATGTGTAGAAAAAAATGAAAATACAGAAATGTCGAAACTAAAGACAGCAAGCACACACCTCATGTCCTGCACATCTACCAACATGTGATGTTTACTATGCAATGCAGTGCATGCATATGTTTAATTTTGTTTACATATCTTCAGGGATACAAACTACTTTTTGTATACAAAAAGCACCTTTCATTTATCTGAAAAAAAGAAAAAAAATGTGTTTAATGAAAGTTATGATCACACTTCATTAATCCCAATGGGGAAATGTATCTGTTTTTGTAATAGCATGCAATCTGACATGTTAAATTTATGTTTACAAAAGCATTCCATCAAAAAGGGACACTATATATTTTTTTTTAAGAGGAGGCACTTTTATTTATTTTTTCAAGTGAGTTTGAAGGTGCACTGTTTACAGTGGCAGGGCCATTTTGTTTACAGTAAAAGCAATACTTTCAATAATTTCTGTACTATTTGTGTAGGTTGGTTTTTTGAAGGACCAGATTTACAGACGAACTTGGTGGTGGCGAGCCCAGACCAGCGAGACTGTGGACGGTCGTGGACGCGGTGTGGCCTTCCGTAGGACCTGCCTACAGACAACGTTGGATTTGCTTGATTCATTCACTCTGATCCCAGATCAGAACACATAGACACTATTAAATTAGTAGCAGTAACCAACACTGAACACACTTCAGGACGCCAAGACACCAAAAACTGAACTGAAACTTTCATAAGTCCTAAGTCAAAGGAGCTTTTGAGTTGGAGAGTCTCACTCAGAGAGACTTATTCTTTTATTTTTGTTTATTATTTTTGAAGCGCTCTATTTTATTTTATTTTCATACAAACTGCAGTACTGTGAATGTTTTGCTTATTGCTGAAAAGGCAATAAGATTGTCAACTGTTCAGCCCAATACCTACTCCCTTGAGTTATTTAAGGTTTACTCCTATAGGACCTAGACAGATGCTAGTATCTCTTCTACCCCACCCAGTTAGGACTTGAGGTGCTACATGATATTTTCTATCATTTCTGCGCGGTTGCATCATTTATTTTCAAGATGAAGTTTGACGATATCCTGACAGAGTTGAATGGCATGGGGAGATTCCAATTAAGGATGATCCTGTTGATGTTAGCTGCTCGTATGACTTCGCCTTGTCACTATCTGCTGAATAATTTCATAGCGGTTGTTCCCTCTCACCACTGCGACATCACATCTCTGGATTATGGAGGTGTTTTAAGCAATTTATCACATGAAGAGAGGCTTATTGTCAGTATTCCAGTTCAGGAGGATGGGACTCTAAGCTCCTGTCAGATGTTTGCAGAGCCTCAGTATCATCTGCTGATAAACTCCTCCTACACCACTGACCTACCCACAGTGCCGTGTCAGAATGGATGGATGTACGATAACACCACGTCTAAGTCTACTCTGGCCACAGAGGTGAGTATAATTTATTTCCATTTACAATAAATTTAGCTATATCAATCCCAAGTTAACCACTTTATTCTTTACTTTTCTGTGTGTTGTCTGTGTTAACATCATAGTGGGATCTGGTTTGTGGTAAGAGAGGACTGAACAAAGCATCAGCAACTATCTTCTTCATTGGGGTCATGTTTGGAGCAACAGTATTTGGTTATCTGAGTGACAGGTATTCATGCCTTTAACTCTCAGATGTGGTTAAATTACGCTAATTTATTCTGATTGTATTTACAAAGAAAAGAGAGAAACTTGTACACGGAAATACATTTTTGTTATAGTATAACTGTTAATATTGTTTTAGTTAAGTCTCTGAGCTTTCCTTAAAAACTCATCTTACTATTACGATACTTACGTTGGTGTGCTTGTGGATAGAAGAGCTTAATTTGTCCAGTGTGCTCACCAAAGAAAGAAGCTAATCTAGTTCTTCTAGGTTGATGTACAGCGAAGTATAACTGTGTTGAGCTGCACAGACTGAACCTGAACATATTTCTAATCTTTACCCCAACCATAAAGTGAACCCTAACCCATGCTTTTAATATCTCATGAACAGACTACGTATTATTTTACACAGTGTAGACACTGTATAAGCAGGAATATATTGTTGAATATTATTATAAAGTGTCATTACACCTGCTTTTGAACGGGATGTTTTATCAAACTAAGTGTTTTTACACTTCTAATGGAGATTTGACCTATTCCATAGATTTATCTATAACTTGTCTTACAGGTTCGGCAGGAAAAAAGCACTTCTGGTGTCCTATGTGACAACCACCGTCTTTGGATTTACAAGTGCTTTCTCATCTAATTTCGTCATGTTTGCTGCCATGAGGTTCTTTACAGGATTGGGACTTTCTGGAATAAGTTTAATCACTGTGGCCCTTCGTAAGTTATATGTCTTGGTTTGTACCTTGAAAAAAATCAGAAAACAAGGAAAAAGACAAAGTAACATTGCAAACAAATATATAGCGAGTTAAAATAAATCCCCATTAGATGTGGGATTTTTGTATAACCTCAGAGTCACTACAGTCAGTACAAGCTATAACTTAGCATTATAAATAAAGTAAAAGTATAAATAAAGTGTTTATCTAAGTGTGTATGTTCCATAAGTATCGTCAGGTATGTTTGAATCAATTTTATTTATCATTATTGATGTTTTTTATAGGTATTGAATGGGTGGACATTAAGCATCGAAATGCAGTGGGCAATTTAGTGGGCATGGACTGGAGTATTTGTACTGCTCTACTCCCTGTTGTGGCCTATTTTGTGGATGACTGGAGGTACCTGGTGGCCACATTAACCTCCCCACTTTGTCTGGGCATTATTTGTTGGTGGTAAGTAAAAATAGATTTCCTGCCTTTCAGTTATTACAGTGTGAAGCTGCCCTGGCATCAGTCAGACATATTTACAGTGTTTAAAGAAGCTTCTTCTCATTAATAGTATGACTTCTAGTTTTAATGAGGCAGAGGTCTGACTCTGGATTTTCTATGAAAAATCACAGGTGGCTCCCTGAGTCAGCCAGATGGCTGATAAGTAATGGAAAGGCGGAGAGTGCTCATTTTTACCTGACCAAGTGTGCAAAAGTCAACGGCAGAGAGCAGTTCATGGCTGACCTAAATCCTGAGGTACAAACTTTACATAGTCTGATCATTTCTACTAGGTATTGATATCAACTTCCGCTTTGACCAAGGTTTCCTTTTTACTCTCCAGGCTCTGTCCAAAGAAATACCTGTAGAAAATGAAAACAGAAAATATTCCTATTTGGACCTTGTGAGGACCCCCAGAATGAGGAGACTGACTCTACTCACTGGCATTGTGTGGTATATACATTTCTTTTCTTTTTGGTTTTTAACAGCTGAGATTTTCACGTTCTGACAAATTAAATAATGTATAAACAGTCCACTGTCCATATTACAATGAAGTCAGACAGTATGATTATTTCACCTCAAGGTGTCCTGAAATTGAAATATCGCCACTCTATTATCATGTGATATTAACCTATGTACCCACAGCTGCCTTGCACAATGATTTAGAACAGAGGTTTAACTTTTGACAGTTGAAGTAATCTGTTACAAATACCTGCCAGCCAATCAGAAACTAGTATTTTTAGGGGCAGATGTGTAACTTCTCTCTTTTTGTTCATAGGTTTGCAGCGGCCTGTACGTATTACGGAATCAGCTTGAATATTGACGGCTTTGGTGTGAACATTTATCTCACACAGTTCATCTACGGCGCAATTGAAGTGCCAGCAAATGTCTTAGTCTTTTTCTGCTTTGACAAAATTGGCCGAAGATTAACTCAGGCTGGAACACTCGTCCTGACTGGACTGTGTATACTCTGCAACATGTTTATCCCTCAAGGTAAATGAGCATTAGTCAAGTGTGTCTCTAGCCACATTTCAACCGCAGGAACTTCCTCCAAAGACCTGGAACCACTCCGGTGCCCAGTGTCGTAATTAAAATCCAGGTACATTAATTTATTCCCCCTAAAAGTCCCTACACAGGGGGTATTATTTTGCAAAGTACAGGAACTTTCAGGGCTTGCAGCGCTCAACATTTCTGATTGGCCGTGTACTCGCAGCATTTTAATTCTATCGCCATCACTAAAAAATCTGCAGCTGCAAACCAGTTTATTTTTTGCTCATTGTGTTCATTTTGCTTTTACACATTAAAAAGTAAGTAAGGTGACTAATTTGCCAAAACTTTGCGGGTCTTTAGACCATGGTGGATGCGCAGATAACAATAGGATAAAAGAACCTTTCAGTTCCATGAAAAGTAGTTCCAGGTACTTTGGGTGGAAATGTTGCTTTTGAAACAGTAAGTGTATATTGAGACCACTTTAGCTACTACAACAACAATAGATCACAGCAACAAAGGACAAAGCTAAACTCTGAATAAAATGCTATACATTTGAATTTTCTAATTTCCTCAGTAAAAAGTAAGTAAGATAAAAACTACCATGGGGAGTTGCCATAGTTGTGCAAAGTCAAATTCTACACGTAGCAGCTTTAGATATATTAAAAGTTCAGGATAAAATGTCTTTTACAATTTTCTCTTTTTAGATAAGGGGCCATTTCAGATGGCTGTGGGAGCTTTGGGCAAAATGTTTGCAGAGGCAGCTTATACAGGTGTATTTCTGCACACAACAGAGCTTTACCCCACAGTAATGAGGTCAGTAAACCATCTAATATAGAGTTTAGATAAGTGAACACTGATCAGGGGCCTCATTTATAAAATGTGTCCAAGACTGGTGAACTTTGTATTAGCTTTATGAACATCGTCCAGCAGCGTCACACACCAAAGCTGCAGTTTTGGCTTTGTCTCGTACTATTTAGTCCCCCAAATGATACGTGCTGCCTGGTTTCAGTCTCTTCTAACATTACAGGGATCCTGTCTGGGACCATGGCTATTCCATTTCTGCTGGCATTAGATATGCAGATATCACAATGCAAGACAATAAAGTTAATTTGAGATTTATAGATCATAGGTGCGTAAGGTACAAGTTGGATTCCTAGAACCTGTTTAAGCAAGGTTAAGAACATGTTTTATAAAAGAGGCTCCGGGTCTTTAGACATGAGGAAGTTGCAGCCATGTCCTGGAGCTGATTGCCCCTAAATGTTACACATTTGTTGTGTTTTTTGGTTACACAGGCAAAATGGAATGGGTTTCTGCTACTTCTTGGCCCAAATCGGCACGGCTGTGTCTCCCATTATTAGCCTCCTTGAAGAAGTGTGGGGCCATTTACCAAGTACTATTTTCACCCTGTTGGCTTTTGCTGCGGGGCTGTCAATTTTGCTTCTCGGTGAGACACGAAACATCCATCTGCCAGAGACTATTGAGGATGTGGAACAGACGAGGTACTGGGCTTTGTTTTTGATTGCATCCAAACATTTAAATGAAAAATATGTTACAACAACAAAAAATGTTTTTTGTGTTTCAGAAGAAGCTCAATCTCCACACCTGAGGAGAAATCTCAACTCTGAATTTTGTCAAATTGCAATCACAAGGCTCATAAGTTATGTGCAGGGAATATAAGTGGTGATAATGTGTTTCGACAATGAAAGAATAAACAAGAGTTACATATCTGTATAACACTTTTCAACTAGAAGATGGATTTCCTGTCGAAAATACAGTGTGAATGCTGAAATGCCTGTTGCTGGAAATGCAGAAATTGCCTTGCACTGCCATACCAATAGCCATGATATGAACCACTGATCTTGCAGTCCTGTGTACATGAGCTTTATGCTCATATACCAATTGTCCACTGAGCAGGACAGCTATGTGTATGTCAGTATGTGTGTATAAAGTTGAATAAACATCATAATGTGTGAGTGATGTTGCCTTTCGTGGTTTTATTGTGATAGTACAAGAAAGAGTGACAGGAAGTGGAGAGAGAGACAGAGAGAGAGTTTGTGGATGACATGCAGTAAAGAGTTATAGGATGGATTCAAACCGCGGGCCACTGTGAAGAGGACACAGCCTCTGTACATGGGGGACATGCCCTGGCAATTAGTAGTGTCTGTCGAACCGGCAAAGAGAGTCAGCTGAGGGTCTGACATAGGACTTCTCCAGTTGTAGTAGTACCAGTAGCAGCAGCAGTAATACAAGTAATAGCAGAGGTATAATGACTATAGTAAAAGTAGTAGTAGCCGAATGCAGGATTGAAACCGCCACCTTGTGATCGTGTGTTTTCCATTCATTCTCTATGGTAAAATTCTGTTGAAAAAAAAATTATATTTTAGTACAAGAGGTATAAAAAGCACCTTTGTCCTAAAAAGGCTGAAAATTAGATATTTGAATGGTTTCATAGCAGAAAGCACGCAGGTCTTGAAACGTGCCAAAAAATGCGAAATATTAAGGAAGGTCGCCCACTTGACAATCCGATAGTGTGAACCGACTCAATACTTGCAGGTGACTTATTGTAAATTTCTTGTATCTTGGAAAACAATTCCTCTTTCTTATCGTGTTTTACAAGTAAGACTTGGTGTGTGATAATTAGAAGGGAAAAACATAGCAAGCAACTGTAGTGTCCTCACTTCAGCTTGAAATGTTTAAATTTCAACTACTGAAGCTTCCAAAAATAATGAAGAAGTATTATTAAAGGATGATTCAGTGATCTAATGTTCAGGCAGCAGTAAACACAGCCATCATCTGGAAGTCAGAGAAATGCATCCTATTGTTGACAGGTGTGGGTTTGATGTGCACAGGATCCACCTTTATTGCTTAAAGAAGACACTTAAGGTATATTGATGTGCTTAACTAGTACTCTGTGTAATTGAATGTGTTTTAAAACTGTGTTGATGTTGTCTGTCCTGCACTATGAGCGCACAAAGACAAGTTCTTACAAGTACAACAATGTTTATTGTAATGTCAATAGAGTTAACTCAAACAACCACTTCATGGCAGTCCATCAAATATTTCTCACAACAAAACACAAGATGTTAGTTTTTGAACCCTAAGACAATCATTTCTTCCTCATTGGTAACCAAATGTTAACTTGACAGGGGTTTTTTTGCACTGTAGTATAGTGGGCTCATTAGTAAATGATTTATTTTTTACAACAGGTCACAGTGATCTGAGAGCAGATGCAATCTCCTTTGTTAACCAGATGAACCAAATACATCATCTGTGTTAACCTGCAACCCATCCACTAGTAGCAAAAACGGTACAGGGGCGGAGACGTTATTTAGCTGGATATATATTTTAAAGTTAGAGTGTCTAGACGGCCATGATGGCTCTTAATTATCAGTAGCCTAACTGTGCTGTGTATTGATAAATCCATGGTGCTGAAGTAGCAGACAGATTTGTAATTGCCCCCTTTTCTTTCAGTCCTGA
The DNA here is from genome assembly GCF_040436345.1 of Pagrus major. Taxonomy (NCBI): domain Eukaryota; kingdom Metazoa; phylum Chordata; class Actinopteri; order Spariformes; family Sparidae; genus Pagrus; species Pagrus major. The sequence goes on from NC_133215.1 coordinate 15,518,550, forward strand.
CCTTCTGTCAGTTTTGTCTAAACTCTAATATGATCTGAACTACATGGTGCAAATGCTAAATTCTTTACTATAGCATTGCATATATACTCTATAGAGTACTGTCCTCTTCACTAGCAGAGTGACAAGTGGTGTAGTCACAGAAGAGTAAGCAGAGACACACTGTTGCCTGTAGCATTCCTATAATATTTCTACAATGATCCGTAGCATCCCTGCTGCTGAAAATACATCCCCAGAGCAAAACACCCCTGTAACAAAACATGACTACAGATCGGTGGTTAGAGTTAATATTAAGCTGGCTTACAGTTTGGGTCATACCCCTGTTATAAATCAACAAATAACCTACTGCTTATTAGACTACAAATGCACATATTCAGTGTATAACAGCTTATCAGCACAGAAGTGGCTCCTTTTCATCTGTAGTGGGAAATACTGAACATGAGACAGTGACTGACAGTCTACATCACCTCAGGTTTCAATGCAATGTGGGACACAAAACTCTGGTTTCTATATGGACATGGGTAAGGAGTTTTTCTGAACGAGTTGGTTAAGGTTGTTTTCTTGTTTCTTATGTTACCACCCCCCCTTTTAATCTTGGCTTGAAGCCACAGAAGGTACTTGTGTCGAGAGTGGCGAATGGTGAATGGTCTCGTCCACTATCCAGCCGAGGCCAGTTCATCCCCAACGATCCTTTATTATTCAGGCTTCATTTACACCAAATCCAGCGGTGCTGCGCAAACGCAGATTTCCTTATTGATTTTAATGAGGGCAGTCTGTTTTGGCTGCGGCGGTGCGGGTCGCAGGGGGCTCCGCGAAAAATGAAAAAAAAAAAAAGTTGAATCCGACTCAACTTTTGGGGAAACGCAGCCTGACGTCACATTGAGGTGGATAATTACATACATGATGTAATTTATGTAAGGATACTACAGAACAGACATTCTGTGTAGCCTTTAGTTTCACTTTCACTGGGGTTGGTCTCGTGCCCCAGTTTAACACACAGTAGTGATCTGCCTCCCATCCTGGTTGTTTACTGTAATTTTTAATCTGTTGATGAGGGATAGCAATCACTAGTACATCCCAAATGGGTTGTCCCATTCGGTGGGTGGAGCTGTGGCTGAAAACTAGGGTGCCAACATTGAATATGCAGTCTGCTGCAGCTGTACCCTACTCTGCAGACAGGAGACAGAGCAAGCCCTGGGAGAAAAATGCACAAAATAATCTTCAAACCTTGATTAATCAATTATATCAGTGCTAATAAATTACTTCTCTACGAGGGACCGAGCTGTGAACGTGAAGGAGATAACTTCTGTCGAGTTATTTTTGCCTTTGGAAACTCTGGTGAGTTGAATCAATGTTCCTCTGTTGTTTTGCTTGATACTGTGAGAAGAAACCAGATCATTCATGCTGCTGAAGTTCAGATACACTTAACAACAACAAAAAAAAACAGTTGGAGTAATGAGAAGCTTGTCTGATGTTTCCAGTGTACTTTGGTGCATTTTGTAGTGAATGCTGATCGCTAAGATAATTGCTAGTTCTGGTCAGGGGCCAATGCATTGTTCAATTCGGAGCGGAGGTCAACGTGGGCGGGGCCAAACAGTTAACTCCGCCCACGTTCTCCACGCTCGCCCGTCTTCTTGTACTTCCGCTTCTGAACGTGACTCGACTCGTTCTCATGCGCCACCTGGTGGCGGAGCCCATCCAGCACATTCACAAACACCAATACTACATCAAGTACCTAACTATGAACACAGCGGCCCAAAAACATACTATACCACAACATTTGAAATATAAACATTGCCTCGATATAAAGGAATAAGGATGCAATTTCACACTGCCCTGCTAGGTGAATTTAATTAACTACACAAAGAGAATTTACTGTAAGTCAATCTTGGTGTTGTGTTGGTGTTGTTATTTGTTATGTTATGTCCAAATGTTTGGACAGATGCTTTGGCAACATTGTTGTTAAACTTTTTAAACATTTTTGACATAAAAAGTCCAAATTATGAGAAAAAACTTAAAATATGAAAAATAAAATGATGAAATGAAAGTTACAATTATTGGATAAGAGTCGAAATCATCAAATAAAATGTCAAAATTTTACTCATTATTTGACTTTTTTTAATCACATAATTTTTACTTTTAATGTCATGATTGGCATGACAATTAGAAATCCATAAAATAAAGATTATGCATTTAGTTTCATAATTGTAGACATAATTGTAAGGGTTAAGAAATGGCCATCGGCATAAACAATATACATTAAGAGCCATAATTTTTTAGCAAATAGCCTAGAACAAGTCTAATGAAGCCACTTTGAAATTAAAGGTTGAATTAGAAGATAACTGGACTGTATGTAGACCTTGGCTTAACATTATTATATTAATCAAGTTGGCAAATTTCTCCAAATAAGATTGCCTTATTTCAAGCGATTGGATATCTTAACTAACGTGTCAATAGTCAATAATGCAAAAATCGGGTGCAGTAGCATAAACTAATGTAAAAATAAACGTAACCACTGCGCTAAAAATTGCATAATGAAGCATAATGAAATGGTTTGTAGTATAACTACATGGGGATTTAGCTTATTCTGGTTGTAAAATGCACATGTTAAGTGAATTTGTAATAATAATTCAATTCATAGTCGTGTTCTAAGTGTAAAGTATTACAAATGTGTATATAAAGAGTTAAAAAGGAGGAATTTTATGATTAAAAGAGGTGTAAAAAGATAAATAATTCATTTGTTTGCTAAAATACCTTAACATATGGTTACTCATGGCAAGTAATTCATTTTTGTTGCTAAAACAGTTACTGTTGTGATACATTGCAATTTAGATAGATAGATAGATAGATAGATAGATAGATAGATAGATAGATAGATAGATAGATAGATAGATAACTTTATTAATCCCCAATGGGAAATTAGGTTACCATATCAGCTGGTACATTCAAGTACAAATACAGTACAAGTGTAGAATAAGAAGCAATAAAGTACTATATACAATATACAAAAAACAATAAAATGCTTGGGTAGTTATAGAATAAAATAAAATACTGAGGTAAATAATTTAAAATAAAATAAGATAATATGCTGAGGTATTGAGGAGTAAAGTGGAACATAAGGTGCAAGAGAATAAGGTGCAGTTTTATATACAGTAATAATAATTTAATAATTTTCCTGTGCCATTCCTTAAGGCAGCGGGGTTGAAGGAGTCTGTTGCTGAAGCTGCTCTTGAGCTTGTCCAGAGTTTTGTGGAGGGGGTGAGAGACATTGTCCATGATAGCCAGCAGTTTTGCCAGCATCCTGTCCTCCGCCACCTCCTCCAGGGTGACAAGCTTAGAGCCAACAACAGACCCTGCCTTCTTTATGAGTTTGTTCAGTCTGTTAGCATCCTTCGTTTTGATGCCCGCACCCCAGGACACCACAGCGAAGAACATGGTGCTCGCAACAACAGACTGATAAAACATCTGGAGCATCCTGTTGCAGACATTAAAGGACCTGAGCCTCCTCAGGAGTAAAGCCGGCTCAGGCCCTTTTTGTAGACTGCCTCCGTGTTTGAAGACCACTCCAGTTTATTGTCCAGCACCACACCCAGATATTTGTATGAGTCCACAATGTCAACATCAGTCCCACCGATGCAGACTGGAGAGGGCGGGGGCTTGTTCCTCCTGAAGTCCAACACCATCTCTTTTTCGTCTTCGCCACGTTCAGCTGCAGGTGGTTCTCCCCACACCACTTAACAAAATTGCCGACCAGGTCCCTGTACTCACCCTCCCTCCCACCTTCTACACGCCCCACAATGGCCGTGTCATTAGAGAATTTCTGCAGATGACACGACTCAGTGCGGCACTTAAAGTCTGCAGTGTAGGTGGTGAAGAGGAAGGGAGACAGCACAGTTCCCTGGGGGGTGCCGATGTTGCCTATCAGACGGTCAGACACACAGTTCTGTAATCTCACAAACTGCGGTCTGCCCGTCAGATAGTCATTGACCCATGTGACGAGGGGAGAATCCACCTGCATGTTCTCCAGTTTGGCCTTCAGCAGCCTGGGCTGGATGGTGTTGAAGGCGCTGGAGAAGTTGAAGAACATGACGCGGACAGTGGTGTTGGGTCTATCCAGGGAGGAGTAGGCTTCCTGCAGCAGGTATATGATTGCATCATCTACCCCAACATGGGGCTGATATGCAAACTGTAGGGGGTCCTGTGACTATGGGTCTAAGGTGTGCTAGAACCAGCCTCTCCATGACTTTCATAATATAAGAGGTCAGTGCGATCGGCCTGTTATCATCCAGTGCAACAGGACATCCTTTTTTGGGCACTGGGACGAGGCAGGGTGTTTTCCACAGCACTGGCACTCTCTGAAGGTGGAGGCTCAGGTTGAAGAGGTGCTTGAGAACTCCGCAGAGCTGGCTGGCACAGGCCTTCAGCATGCGAGGGCTGATGCAGTCCGGTCTGGCAGCTTTCCTCTCCTTGAGCCTCTCCAGCTCTCTCTTCACCTGGCTGGTTGTGATGTTATGTCCGGTCTGGGGGGTAGGGTGTGTGGCAGGGTCTGTGGTGGGTGGCAGCAGGGGGGTGAGGGGTGGTGCAGCATGGTGTCTGCTGCAGGAGTTGGTAGGGGCAGTGGGGGGTGTGCAAGTGTCCTGGGGGAGGGGGGTGTGAGAGAGTCTGTGGTGGGTGACAGCAGGGGGGTGGGGGGAGGGTGGAGGGAGGTGGTGATAGCTGGTGTCTGCTGCGGGGGTTGGTGTGGGGCTGTGTCCTGCAGTGGTTGCTCAGAGGAGCAGCAGGGGGGCTGCTGGGGGTGGGGGAGCTAGAGTCAAACCTACTGAAAAACTGGTTGAAAATCTACTTCCGGGCGAGCGCTTCCAGTTCGTCCATCTTATTTGCCAGGGACCTCACATTTCCCGTAATAACTGCGGGGATGCAGGGTTTAAACTTCCTACTCTTCCTTCTCCGTTTAACACCCACTTTGCAGCCTCGCCGTCTCCTTCTTAGCTCCTCCGGTATTGTGGGTCTCTCCCCGGCAAAGAGGGTTGCAGGCTTCAGAGCAATCAGCTGGTCACGGTTGTAAACAATGCCGGCTGTATTGCAGGCCTGGCTTCCAGTCATCAGGAGAGACCCAAGTACGAGAAAAGTTAAAAGGAGATGTCCAAACCGATGAAAAAGCATCTTGATGTGTGGATAATGTAAAAATCCACAGCGCAGTGTGAAGTTATGAAAGAAAAACAAGCTAAAAACACAATAAAAACTTAATAACAACTACGAAGTACCGGGAGCTGCTACGATAGGCTGCCACTAGCACGGCGCCATCTTGGATGGTAATTTTATTTCATTGCACTAGAAGTATATCGTTAGTTTTTGGTTGTACATTGTAAGATACACTAAATGGAGAAAGAAGTTAATGAGAACTTACAATTCTGTACTATTTGTGTAGGTTGGTTTTTTGAAGAACCAGATTTACAGACGAACTTGGTGGTGGCGAGCCCAGACCAGCGAGACTGTGGACGGTCGTGGACGCGGTGTGGCCTTCCGTAGGACCTGCCTACAGACAACGTTGGATTTGCTTGATTCATTCACTCTGATCCCAGATCAGAACACATAGACACTATTAAATTAGTAGCAGTAACCAACACTGAACACACTTCAGGACACCAAGACACCAAGAACTGAACTGAAACTTTCATAAGTCCTAAGTCAAAGGAGCTTTTGAGTTGGAGAGTCTCACTCAGAGAGACTTATTCTTTTATTTTTGTTTATTATTTTTGAAGCGCTCTATTTTATTTTATTTTCATACAAACTGCAGTACTGTGAATGTTTTGCTTATTGCTGAAAAGGCAATAAGATTGTCAACTGTTCAGCCCAATACCTACTCCCTTGAGTTATTTAAGGTTTACTCCTATAGGACCTAGACAGATGCTAGTATCTCTTCTACCCCACCCAGTTAGGACTTGAGGTGCTACATGATATTTTCTATCATTTCTGCGCGGTTGCATCATTTATTTTCAAGATGAAGTTTGACGATATCCTGACAGAGGTGAATGGCTTTGGGAGATTCCAATTAAGGACGATCCTGTTGATGTTAGCTGCTCGTATGACTTTGCCTTGTCACTATCTGCTGAATAATTTCATAGCAGCCGTTCCCTCTCACCACTGCGACATCACCTCTCTGGATTATGGAGGTGTTTTAAGCAATTTATCACATGAAGAGAGGCTTATTGTCAGTATTCCAGTTCAGGAGGATGGGACTCTAAGCTCCTGTCAGATGTTTGCAGAGCCTCAGTATCATCTGCTGATAAACTCCTCCTACACCACTGACCTACCCACAGTGCCGTGTCAGAATGGATGGATGTACGATAACACCACGTCTAAGTCTACTCTGGCCACAGAGGTGAGTATAATTTATTTCCATTTACAATAAATTTAGCTATATCAATCCCAAGTTAACCACTTTATTCTTTACTTTTCTGTGTGTTGTCTGTGTTTACATCATAGTGGGATCTGGTTTGTGGTAAGAGAGGACTGAACAAAGCATCAGCAACTATCTTCTTCATTGGGGTCATGTTTGGAGCAACAGTATTTGGTTATCTGAGTGACAGGTATTCATGCCTTTAACTCTCAGATGTGGTTAAATTACGCTAATTTATTCTGATTGTATTTACAAAGAAAAGAGAGAAACTTGTACACGGAAATACATTTTTGTTATAGTATAACTGTTAATATTGTTTTAGTTAAGTCTCTGAGCTTTCCTTAAAAACTCATCTTACTATTACGATACTTACGTTGGTGTGCTTGTGGATAGAAGAGCTTAATTTGTCCAGTGTGCTCACCAAAGAAAGAAGCTAATCTAGTTCTTCTAGGTTGATGTACAGCGAAGTATAACTGTGTTGAGCTGCACAGACTGAACCTGAACATATTTCTAATCTTTACCCCAACCATAAAGTGAACCCTAACCCATGCTTTTAATATCTCATGAACAGACTACGTATTATTTTACACAGTGTAGACACTGTATAAGCAGGAATATATTGTTGAATATTATTATAAAGTGTCATTACACCTGCTTTTGAATGGGATGTTTTATCAAACTAAGTGTTTTTACACTTCTAATGGAGATTTGACCTATTCCATAGATTTATCTATAACTTGTCTTACAGGTTCGGCAGGAAAAAAGCACTTCTGGTGTCCTATGTGACAACCACCGTCTTTGGATTTACAAGTGCTTTCTCATCTAATTTCGTCATGTTTGCTGCCATGAGGTTCTTTACAGGATTGGGACTTTCTGGAATAAGTTTAATCACTGTGGCCCTTCGTAAGTTATATGTCTTGGTTTGTACCTTGAAAAAAATCAGAAAACAAGGAAAAAGACAAAGTAACATTGCAAACAAATATATAGCGAGTTAAAATAAATCCCCATTAGATGTGGGATTTTTGTATAACCTCAGAGTCACTACAGTCAGTACAAGCTATAACTTAGCATTATAAATAAAGTAAAAGTATAAATAAAGTGTTTATCTAAGTGTGTATGTTCCATAAGTATCGTCAGGTATGTTTGAATCAATTTTATTTATCATTATTGATGTTTTTTATAGGTATTGAATGGGTGGACATTAAGCATCGAAATGCAGTGGGCAATTTAGTGGGCATGGACTGGAGTATTTGTACTGCTCTACTCCCTGTTGTGGCCTATTTTGTGGATGACTGGAGGTACCTGGTGGCCACATTAACCTCCCCACTTTGTCTGGGCATTATTTGTTGGTGGTAAGTAAAAATAGATTTCCTGCCTTTCAGTTATTACAGTGTGAAGCTGCCCTGGCATCAGTCAGACATATTTACAGTGTTTAAAGAAGCTTCTTCTCATTAATAGTATGACTTCTAGTTTTAATGAGGCAGAGGTCTGACTCTGGATTTTCTATGAAAAATCACAGGTGGCTCCCTGAGTCAGCCAGATGGCTGATAAGTAACGGAAAGGCGGAGAGTGCTCATTTTTACCTGACCAAGTGTGCAAAAGTCAACGGCAGAGAGCAGTTCATGGCTGACCTAAATCCTGAGGTACAAACTTTACATAGTCTGATCATTTCTACTAGGTATTGATATCAACTTCCGCTTTGACCAAGGTTTCCTTTTTACTCTCCAGGCTCTGTCCAAAGAAATACCTGTAGAAAATGAAAACAGAAAATATTCCTATTTGGACCTTGTGAGGACCCCCAGAATGAGGAGACTGACTCTACTCACTGGCATTGTGTGGTATATACATTTCTTTTCTTTTTGGTTTTTAACAGCTGAGATTTTCACGTTCTGACAAATTAAATAATGTATAAACAGTCCACTGTCCGTATTACAATGAAGTCAGACAGTATGATTATTTCACCTCAAGGTGTCCTGAAATTGAAATATCGCCACTCTATTATCATGTGATATTAACCCACGTACCCACAGCTGCCTTGCACAATGATTTAGAACAGAGGTTTAACTTTTGACAGTTGAAGTAATCTGTTACAAATACCTGCCAGCCAATCAGAAACTAGTATTTTTAGGGGCAGATGTGTAACTTCTCTCTTTTTGTTCATAGGTTTGCAGCGGCCTGTACGTATTACGGAATCAGCTTGAATATTGACGGCTTTGGTGTGAACATTTATCTCACACAGTTCATCTACGGCGCAATTGAAGTGCCAGCAAATGTCTTAGTCTTTTTCTGCTTTGACAAAATTGGCCGAAGATTAACTCAGGCTGGAACACTCGTCCTGACTGGACTGTGTATACTCTGCAACATGTTTATCCCTCAAGGTAAATGAGCATTAGTCAAGTGTGTCTCTAGCCACATTTCAACCGCAGGAACTTCCTCCAAAGACCTGGAACCACTCCGGTGCCCAGTGTCGTAATTAAAATCCAGGTACATTAATTTATTCCCCCTAAAAGTCCCTACACAGGGGGTATTATTTTGCAAAGTACAGGAACTTTCAGGGCTTGCAGCGCTCAACATTTCTGATTGGCCGTGTACTCGCAGCATTTTAATTCTATCGCCATCACTAAAAAATCTGCAGCTGCAAACCAGTTTATTTTTTGCTCATTGTGTTCATTTTGCTTTTACACATTAAAAAGTAAGTAAGGTGACTAATTTGCCAAAACTTTGCGGGTCTTTAGACCATGGTGGATGCGCAGATAACAATAGGATAAAAGAACCTTTCAGTTCCATGAAAAGTAGTTCCAGGTACTTTGGGTGGAAATGTTGCTTTTGAAACAGTAAGTGTATATTGAGACCACTTTAGCTACTACAACAACAATAGATCACAGCAACAAAGGACAAAGCTAAACTCTGAATAAAATGCTATACATTTGAATTTTCTAATTTCCTCAGTAAAAAGTAAGTAAGATAAAAACTACCATGGGGAGTTGCCATAGTTGTGCAAAGTCAAATTCTACACGTAGCAGCTTTAGATATATTAAAAGTTCAGGATAAAATGTCTTTTACAATTTTCTCTTTTTAGATAAGGGGCCATTTCAGATGGCTGTGGGAGCTTTGGGCAAAATGTTTGCAGAGGCAGCTTATACAGGTGTATTTCTGCACACAACAGAGCTTTACCCCACAGTAATGAGGTCAGTAAACCATCTAATATAGAGTTTAGATAAGTGAACACTGATCAGGGGCCTCATTTATAAAATGTGTCCAAGACTGGTGAACTTTGTATTAGCTTTATGAACATCGTCCAGCAGCGTCACACACCAAAGCTGCAGTTTTGGCTTTGTCTCGTACTATTTAGTCCCCCAAATGATACGTGCTGCCTGGTTTCAGTCTCTTCTAACATTACAGGGATCCTGTCTGGGACCATGGCTATTCCATTTCTGCTGGCATTAGATATGCAGATATCACAATGCAAGACAATAAAGTTAATTTGAGATTTATAGATCATAGGTGCGTAAGGTACAAGTTGGATTCCTAGAACCTGTTTAAGCAAGGTTAAGAACATGTTTTATAAAAGAGGCTCCGGGTCTTTAGACATGAGGAAGTTGCAGCCATGTCCTGGAGCTGATTGCCCCTAAATGTTACACATTTGTTGTGTTTTTTGGTTACACAGGCAAAATGGAATGGGTTTCTGCTACTTCTTGGCCCAAATCGGCACGGCTGTGTCTCCCATTATTAGCCTCCTTGAAGAAGTGTGGGGCCATTTACCAAGTACTATTTTCACCCTGTTGGCTTTTGCTGCGGGGCTGTCAATTTTGCTTCTCGGTGAGACACGAAACATCCATCTGCCAGAGACTATTGAGGATGTGGAACAGACGAGGTACTGGGCTTTGTTTTTGATTGCATCCAAACATTTAAATGAAAAATATGTTACAACAACAAAAAATGTTTTTTGTGTTTCAGAAGAAGCTCAATCTCCACACCTGAGGAGAAATCTCAACTCTGAATTTTGTCAAATTGCAATCACAAGGCTCATAAGTTATGTGCAGGGAATATAAGTGGTGATAATGTGTTTCGACAATGAAAGAATAAACAAGAGTTACATATCTGTATAACACTTTTCAACTAGAAGATGGATTTCCTGTCGAAAATACAGTGTGAATGCTGAAATGCCTGTTGCTGGAAATGCAGAAATTGCCTTGCACTGCCATACCAATAGCCATGATATGAACCACTGATCTTGCAGTCCTGTGTACATGAGCTTTATGCTCATATACCAATTGTCCACTGAGCAGGACAGCTATGTGTATGTCAGTATGTGTGTATAAAGTTGAATAAACATCATAATGTGTGAGTGATGTTGCCTTTCGTGGTTTTATTGTGATAGGACAAGAAAGAGTGACAGGAAGTGGAGAGAGAGACAGAGAGAGAGTTTGTGGATGACATGCAGTAAAGAGTTATAGGATGGATTCAAACCGCGGGCCACTGTGAAGAGGACACAGCCTCTGTACATGGGGGACATGCCCTGGCAATTAGTAGTGTCTGTCGAACCGGCAAAGAGAGTCAGCTGAGGGTCTGACATAGGACTTCTCCAGTTGTAGTAGTACCAGTAGCAGCAGCAGTAATACAAGTAATAACAGAGGTATAATGACTATAGTAAAAGTAGTAGTAGCCGAATGCAGGATTGAAACCGCCACCTTGTGATCGTGTGTTTTCCATTCATTCTCTATGGTAAAATTCTGTTGAAAAAAAAATTATATTTTAGTACAAGAGGTATAAAAAGCACCTTTGTCCTAAAAAGGCTGAAAATTAGATATTTGAATGGTTTCATAGCAGAAAGCACGCAGGTCTTGAAACGTGCCAAAAAATGCGAAATATTAAGGAAGGTCGCCCACTTGACAATCCGATAGTGTGAACCGACTCAATACTTGCAGGTGACTTATTGTAAATTTCTTGTATCTTGGAAAACAATTCCTCTTTCTTATCGTGTTTTACAAGTAAGACTTGGTGTGTGATAATTAGAAGGGAAAAACATAGCAAGCAACTGTAGTGTCCTCACTTCAGCTTGAAATGTTTAAATTTCAACTACTGAAGCTTCCAAAAATAATGAAGAAGTATTATTAAAGGATGATTCAGTGATCTAATGTTCAGGCAGCAGTAAACACAGCCATCATCTGGAAGTCAGAGAAATGCATCCTATTGTTGACAGGTGTGGGTTTGATGTGCACAGGATCCACCTTTATTGCTTAAAGAAGACACTTAAGGTATATTGATGTGCTTAACTAGTACTCTGTGTAATTGAATGTGTTTTATTAACTGTGTTGATGTTGTCTGTCCTGCACTATGAGCGCACAAAGACAAGTTCTTACAAGTACAACAATGTTTATTGTAATGTCAATAGAGTTAACTCAAACAACCACTTCATGGCAGTCCATCAAATATTTCTCACAACAAAACACAAGATGTTAGTTTTTGAACCCTAAGACAATCATTTCTTCCTCATTGGTAACCAAATGTTAACTTGACAGGGGTTTTTTTGCACTGTAGTATAGTGGGCTCATTAGTAAATGATTTATTTTTTACAACAGGTCACAGTGATCTGAGAGCAGATGCAATCTCCTTTGTTAACCAGATGAACCAAATACATCATCTGTGTTAACCTGCAACCCATCCACTAGTAGCAAAAACGGTACAGGGGCGGAGACGTTATTTAGCTGGATATATATTTTAAAGTTAGAGTGTCTAGACGGCCATGATGGCTCTTAATTATCAGTAGCCTAACTGTGCTGTGTATTGATAAATCCATGGTGCTGAAGTAGCAGACAGATTTGTAATTGCCCCCTTTTCTTTCAGTCCTGACCTTCTGTCAGTTTTGTCTAAACTCTAATATGATCTGAACTACATGGTGCAAATGCTAAATTCTTTACTATAGCATTGCATATATACTCTATAGAGTACTGTCCTCTTCACTAGCAGAGTGACAAGTGGTGTAGTCACAGAAGAGTAAGTAGAGACACACTGTTGCCTGTAGCATTCCTATAATATTTCTACAATGATCCGTAGCATCCCTGCTGCTGAAAATACATCCCCAGAGCAAAACACCCCTGTAACAAAACATGACTACAGATCGGTGGTTAGAGTTAATATTAAGCTGGCTTACAGTTTGGGTCATACCCCTGTTATAAATCAACAAATAACCTACTGCTTATTAGACTACAAATGCACATATTCAGTGTATAACAGCTTATCAGCACAGAAGTGGCTCCTTTTCATCTGTAGTGAGAAATACTGAACATGAGACAGTGACTGACAGTCTTTACATCACCTCAGGCTTTACAGCAATGTGGGACACAAAACTCTGGTTTCTATATGGACATGGGTAAGGAGTTTTTCTGAACGAGTTGGTTAAGGTTGTTTTCTTGTTTCTTATGTTACCACCCCCCCTTTTAATCTTGGCTTGAAGCCACAGAAGGTACTTGTGTCGAGAGTGGCGAATGGTGAATGGTCTCGTCCACTATCCAGCCGAGGCCAGTTCATCCCCAACGATCCTTTATTATTCAGGCTTCATTTACACCAAATCCGGCGGTGCTGCGCAAACGCAGATTTCCTTATTGATTTTAATGAGGGCAGTCTGTTTTGGCTGCGGCGGTGCGGGTCGCAGGGGGCTCCGCGAAAAATGAAAAAAAAAAAAGTTGAATCCGACTCAACTTTTGGGGAAACGCAGCCTGACGTCACCTTGAGGTGGATAATTACATACATGATGTAATTTATGTAAGGATACTACAGAACAGACATTCTGTGTAGCCTTTAGTTTCACTTTCACTGGGGTTGGTCTCGTGCCCCAGTTTAACACACAGTAGTGATCTGCCTCCCATCCTGGTTGTTTACTGTAATTTTTAATCTGTTGATGAGGGATAGCAATCACTAGTACATCCCAAATGGGTTGTCCCATTCGGTGGGTGGAGCTGTGGCCGAAAACTAGGGTGCCAACATTGAATATGCAGTCTGCTGCAGCTGTACCCTACTCTGCAGACAGGAGACAGAGCAAGCCCTGGGAGAAAAATGCACAAAATAATCTTCAAACCTTGATTAATCAATTATATCAGTGCTAATAAATTACTTCTCTATGAGGGACCGAGCTGTGAGATAACTTCTGTCGAGTTATTTTTGCCTTTGGAAACTCTGGTGAGTTGAATCAATGTTCCTCTGTTGTTTTGCTTGGTACTGTGAGAAGAAACCAGATCATTCATGCTGCTGAAGTTCAGATACACAAAAAACAGTTGGAGTAATGAGAAGGTTGTCTGATGTTTCCAGTGTACTTTGGTGCATTTTGTAGTGAATGCTGATCGCTAAGATAATTGCTAGTTCTGGTCAGGGGCCAATGCATTGTTCAATTCGGAGCGGAGGTCAACGTGGGCGGGGCCAAACAGTTAACTCCGCCCACGTTCTTCACGCTCGCCCGTCTTCTTGTACTTCCGCTTCTGAACGTGACTCGACTTGTTCTCATGCGCCACCTGGTGGCGGAGCCCATCCAGCACATTCACAAACACCAATACTACATCAAGTACCTAACTATGAACACAGCGGCCTAAAAACATATCATAACATATCATAACATATTATAACATATTATACCACAACATTTGAAATATAAACATTGCCTCGATATAAAGGAATAAGGATGCAATTTCACACTGCCCTGCTAGGTGAATTTAATTAACTACACAAAGAGAATTTACTGTATATAATTTATGTAAATCAATCTTGGTGTTGTGTTCGTGTTGTTATTTGTTATGTTATGTCCGAATGTTTGGACAGATGCTTTGGCAACATTGTTGTTAAACTTTCATGCCAATAAAGCCCCTTTGAATTTGAATTTGAATTTGAATTTGAGAAAGCTGAAACTTAAGTCAGATGTATAAAGTGCCATTGTTTTATCAACTCTGTACTGATGTGCAACACCAGCGATTGGGTTATAATTGTAGGGGTCTCTAAAATAATTAGTATTAAGGGTCGAGATAAATACCTTACTCGAAATTATTAGTTAAAAAGCCGAAATTATGACATTATAAACTCAAAATAAAAAAAACAAAAGACAAAAAGTAGAAATTATAAAATAAATACTATAATTATGAGATAAAAGAAACAATTATGAGACCAAGGTTAAAATCATGAGATAAATGTCATTTCAAAACAAGAAGTGACATTTTTGACATAAAAAGTCCAAATTATGAGAAAAAACTTAAAATATGAAAAATAAAATGATGAAATGAAAGTTACAATTATTACATAAGAGTCGAAATCATCAGATAAAATGTAAAAATTTTACTCATTATTTGACTTTTTTTAATCACATAATTTTTACTTTTAATGTCATGATTGGCATGACAATTAGAAATCCATAAAATAAAGATTATGCATTTAGTTTCATAATTGTAGACATAATTGTAAGGGTTAAGAAATGGCCATCGGCATAAACAATATACATTAAGAGCCATAATTTACTAGCAAATAGCCTAGAACAAGTCTAATGAAGCCACTTTGAAATTAAAGGTTGAATTAGAAGATAACTGGACTGTATGTAGACCTTGGCTTAACATTATTATATTAATCAAGTTGGCAAATTTCTCCAAATAAGATTGCCTTATTTCAAGCGATTGGATATCTTAACTAACGTGTCAATAGTCAATAATGCAAAAATCGGGTGCAGTAGCATAAACTAATGTAAAAATAAACGTAACCACTGCGCTAAAAAATGCATAATGAAGCATAATGAAATGGTTTGTAGTATAACTACATGGGGATTTAGCTTATTCTGGTTGTAAAATGCACATGTTAAGTGAATTTGTAATAATAATTCAATTCATAGTCGTGTTCTAAGTGTAAAGTATTACAAATGTGTATATAAAGAGTTAAAAAGGAGGAATTTTATGATTAAAAGAGGTGTAAAAAGATAAATAATTCATTTGTTTGCTAAAATACCTTAACATATGGTTACTCATGGCAAGTAATTCATTTTTGTTGCTAAAACAGTTACTGTTGTGATACATTGCAATTTAGATAGATAGATAGATAGATAGATAGATAGATAGATAGATAGATAGATAGATAGATAGATAGATAGATAACTTTATTAATCCCCAATGGGAAATTAGGTTACCATATCAGCTGGTACATTCAAGTACAAATACAGTACACGTGTAGAATAAGAAGCAATAAAGTACTATATACAATATACAAAAAACAATAAAATGCTTGGGTAGTTATAGAATAAAATAAAATACTGAGGTAAATAATTTAAAATAAAATAAGATAATATGCTGAGGTATTGAGGAGTAAAGTGGAACATAAGGTGCAAGAGAATAAGGTGCAGTTGTATATACAGTAATAATAATTTAACTACAGTAGTAATAATTTAAGATTATTTGTGCGTTTTGGAGTGAGCGTTGTAAAGTCTGATGGCACCAGGTAGGAATGATTTCCTGTGCCGTACACAGGACACCCCAGGACACCACAGCGAAGAAGATGGTGCTCGCAACAACAGACTGATAAAACATCTGGAGCATCCTGTTGCAGACATTAAAGGACCTGAGCCTCCTCAGGAAGTAAAGCCGGCTCAGGCCCTTTTTGTAGACTGCCTCCGTGTTTGAAGACCACTCCAGTTTATTGTCCAGCACCACATCCAGATATTTGTATGAGTCCACAATGTCAACATCAGTTGCACCGATGCAGACTGGAGAGGGCGGGGGCTTGTTCCTCCTGAAGTCCAACACCATCTCTTTTTCGTCTTCGCCACGTTCAGCTGCAGGTGGTTCTCCCCACACCACTTAACAAAATTGCCGACCAGGTCCCTGTACTCATCCTCCCTCCCACCTTCTACACGCCCCACAATGGCCGTGTCATTAGAGAATTTCTGCAGATGACACGACTCAGTGCGGTACTTAAAGTCTGCAGTGTAGGTGGTGAAGAGGAAGGGAGACAGCACAGTTCCCTGGGGGGTGCCGATGTTGCCTATCAGACGGTCAGACACACAGTTCTGTAATCTCACAAACTGCGGTCTGCCCGTCAGATAGTCATTGACCCATGTGACGAGGGGAGAATCCACCTGCATGTTCTCCAGTTTGGCCTTCAGCAGCCTGGGCTGGATGGTGTTGAAGGCGCTGGAGAAGTTGAAGAACATGACGCGGACAGTGGTGTTGGGTCTATCCAGGGAGGAGTAGGCTTCCTGCAGCAGGTATATGATTGCATCATCTACCCCAACATGGGGCTGATATGCAAACTGTAGGGGGTCCTGTGACTATGGGTCTAAGGTGTGCTAGAACCAGCCTCTCCATGACTTTCATAATATGAGAGGTCAGTGCGATCGGCCTGTTATCATCCAGTGCCACAGGACATCCTTTTTTGGGCACTGGGACGAGGCAGGGTGTTTTCCACAGCACTGGCACTCTCTGAAGGTGGAGGCTCAGGTTGAAGAGGTGCTGGAGAACTCCGCAGAGCTGGCTGGCACAGGCCTTCAGCATGCGAGGGCTGATGCAGTCCGGTCTGGCAGCTTTCCTCTCCTTGAGCCTCTCCAGCTCTCTCTTCACCTGGCTGGCTGTGATGTTATGTCCGGTCTGGGGGGTGGGGTGTGAGAGAGTCTGTGGTGGGTGACAGCAGGGGGGTGGGGGGAGGGGGTGAGGGAGGTGGTGATAGCTCGTGTCTGCTGCGGGGGTTGGTGTGGGGCTGTGTCCTGCAGTGGTTGCTCAGAGGAGCAGCAGGGGTGCTGCTGGGGGTGGGGGAGCTAGAGTCAAACCTATTGAAAAACTGGTTGAACTCATTTGCTCGTTGTTCATTTCCCTCAGCTGCTCCTCCACCTTTCCTCTGGAAGCTGGTAATCTCTCTCATCCCACTCCATACATCCCTGGTGTTGTTGTTTTCCAGTTTGTGTTCCAGTTCTCTCCTGTAGTTGTACTTATTCTCCCTGATGCTATGTTTGAGCTCTCTTTGAACACGCTTGAGCTCTGCTCGGTCCCCTTACCTAAAGGCCCTCTTTTTCTCATGAAGTGGGGCCTTTAGGTCACTGGTATACCAGGGTTTGTTGTTGGGGTAGCAGCGGACCTCTTTAGTGGGGATGGAGTTGTCCATGCAAAACCCAGTGTATTCAGAGATACAGTCAGTAAGGCCATCAATGTCCTCGCCGTGTGGTTTGTACAGGACATCCCAGTCAGTGGCTTCCAGGGCCCCCTGCAGTGATTCCATGGCCTCAGGAGACCATTTCCTCACAGTCCTCACTGTCACTGGTTGCTGCTGAACCACAGGCTTGTATGATGGAGAGAGCAGGACGAGGTTGTGATCTGACCTCCCCAGGGGGGGAGGGCAGTGGAGCTGTATGGATCTTTAACATTTGCATACAGCAGATCTATTGTCTTATCTTCCCATGTAGTGCATTTAACAAACTGGAGAAAAGTTGGGAGTGTGGATGAGAGAGTTATGTGGTTGAAGTCACCTGTGATGATGATGAAGGCTCTGGGGTATTTCGTCTGAAGTCCCGCGGTCACAGCGTTGATGACGTCACATGCTGCTACTGCATTCCCAGATGGCGGAATGTAAACAGTGATGGCGATGACACTAGTGAACTCCCGTGGCAAATAATATGGACGTAGTCCGATGGCAATGAGCTCGATGTCCGGGCTGCAGACGCGCTCTTTCACAGAGATGTGCCCGGGGTGACACCACCTGTTGTTAAGGAGCATGGCGAGCCCTCCTCCTTTTTTCTTGCCCCTTGCAGTGGTGTCTCTGTCGGCTCGGGGATGGTGGCGTTGGAGTCCGGTATCTGCTTGTTTAGTCACGTTTCCGTGAAACACAAACTACTGGACTCTCTGTACTCCCTCTGCTTCTGGGCGAGCACTTCCAGTTCGTCCATCTTATTTGCCAGGGACCTCACATTTCCCGTAATAACTGCGGGGATGCAGGGTTTAAACTTCTTACTCTTCCTTCTCCGTTTAACACCCACTTTGCAGCCTCGCCGTCTCCTTCTTAGCTCCTCCGGTATTGTGGGTCTCTCCCCGGCTAAGAGGGTTGCAGGCTTCAGAGCAATCAGCTGGTCACGGTTGTAAACAATGCCGGCTGTATTGCAGGCCTGGCTTCTAGTCATCAGGAGAGACCCAAGTACGAGAAAAGTTAAAAGGAGATGTCCAAACCGATGAAAAAGCATCTTGATGTGTGGATAATGTAAAAATCCACAGAAAAACAAGCTAAAAACACAATAAAAACTTAATAAAAACTACGAAGTACCGGGAGCTGCTACGATAGGCTGCCACTAGCACGGCGCCATCTTGGATGGTAATTTTATTTCATTGCACTAGAAGTATATCGTTAGTTTTTGGTTGTACATTGTAAGATACACTAAATGGAGAAAGAAGTTAATGAGAACTTACAATTCTGTACTATTTATGTAGGTTGGTTTTTTGAAGGACCAGATTTACAGACGAACTTGGTGGTGGCGAGCCCAGACCAGCGAGACTGTGGACGGTCGTGGACGTGGTGTGGCCTTCCGTAGGACCTGCCTACAGACAACGTTGGATTTGCTTGATTCATTCACTCTGATCCCAGATCAGAACACATAGACACTATTAAATTAGTAGCAGTAACCAACACTGAACACACTTCAGGACACCAAGACACCAAGAACTGAACTGAAACTTTCATAACTCCTAAGTCAAGGGAGCTTTTGAGAGTCTCACTCAGAGAGACTTATTCTTTTATTTTTGTTTATTATTTTTGAAGCGCTCTATTTTATTTTATTTTCATACAAACTGCAGTACTGTGAATGTTTTGCTTATTGCTGAAAAGGCAATAAGATTGTCAACTGTTCAGCCCAATACCTACTCCCTTGAGTTATTTAAGGTTTACTCCTATAGGACCTAGACAGATGCTAGTATCTCTTCTACCCCACCCAGTTAGGACTTGAGGTGCTACATGATATTTTCTATCATTTCTGCGCAGTTGCATCATTTATTTTCAAGATGAAGTTTGACGATATCCTGACAGAGGTGAATGGCTTTGGGAGATTCCAATTAAGGACGATCCTGTTGATGTTAGCTGCTCGTATGACTTTGCCTTGTCACTATCTGCTGAATAATTTCATAGCAGCCGTTCCCTCTCACCACTGCGACATCACCTCTCTGGATTATGGAGGTGTTTTAAGCAATTTATCACATGAAGAGAGGCTTATTGTCAGTATTCCAGTTCAGGAGGATGGGACTCTAAGCTCCTGTCAGATGTTTGCAGAGCCTCAGTATCATCTGCTGATAAACTCCTCCTACACCACTGACCTACCCACAGTGCCGTGTCAGAATGGATGGATGTACGATAACACCACGTCTAAGTCTACTCTGGCCACAGAGGTGAGTTTAATTTATTTCCATTTACAATAAATTTAGCTATATCAATCCCAAGTTAACCACTTTATTCTTTACTTTTCTGTGTGTTGTCTGTGTTTACATCATAGTGGGATCTGGTTTGTGGTAAGAGAGGACTGAACAAAGCATCAGCAACTATCTTCTTCCTTGGGGTCATGTTTGGAGCAACAGTATTTGGTTATCTGAGTGACAGGTATTCATGCCTTTAACTCTCAGACGTGGTTAAATTACGCTAATTTATTCTGATTGTATTTACAAAGAAAAGAGAGAAACTTGTACACGGAAATACATTTTTGTTATAGTATAACTGTTAATATTGTTTTAGTTAAGTCTCTGTGCGTTCCTTAAAAACTCATCTTACTATAACGATACTTACGTTGGTGTGCTTGTGGATAGAAGAGCTTAATTTGTTCAGTGTGCTCACCAAAGAAAGAAGCTAATCTAGTTAAAGATAAGACAAGTTAAAACTCAACTATTGACTGACAGATAGGTTGATGTACAGCGAAGTATAACTGTGTTGATCTTCACAGAACCTGAACATATTTCTAATCATTACCCCAACCATAAAGTGAACCTTAACCCATGCTTTTAATATCTCATGAACAGACTACGTATTATTTTACACAGTGTAGACACTGTGTAAGCAGAAATATATTGTTGAATATTATTATAAAGTGTCATTACACCTGCTTTTGAACAGGATGTTTTATCAAACTAAGTGTTTTTACACTTCTAATGGAGATTTGACCTATTCCATAGATTTATCTATAATTTGTCTTACAGGTTCGGCAGGAAAAAAGCACTTCTGGTGTCCTATGTGACAACCACCGTCTTTGGATTTACAAGTGCTTTCTCATCTAATTTCGTCATGTTTGCTGCCATGAGGTTCTTTACAGGATTGGGACTTTCTGGAATAGGTTTAATCACTGTGGCCCTTCGTAAGTTATATGTCTTGGTTTGTGCCTTGAAAAAAATCAGAAAACAAAGAAAAACACAAAGTAACATTGCAAACAAATATATAGCGAGTTAAAATAAATCCCCATTAGATGTGGGATTTTTTTATAACCTCAGAGTCACTACAGTCAGTATAAGCTATAATTTAGCATTATAAATAAAGTAAAAGTATAAATAAAGTGTTTATCTAAGTGTGCATTGTCAGGTATGTTTGAATCAATTTTATTTATCATTATTGATGTTTTTTATAGGTATTGAATGGGTGGACATTAAGCATCGAAATGCAGTGGGCAATTTAGTGGGCATGGACTGGAGTATTTGTGCTGCTCTACTCCCTGTTGTGGCCTATTTTGTGGATGACTGGAGGTACCTGGTGGCCACAGTAACCTCTCCACTGTGTCTGGGCATTATTTGTTGGTGGTAAGCAAAAATAGATTTCCTGCCTTTCAGTTATTACAGTGTGAAGCTGCCCTGGCATTAGTCAGACATATTTACGGTGTTTAAAGAAGCTTCTTCTCATTAATAGTATGACTTCTAGTTTTAAGGAAGCAGAGGTCTGACTCGTGAATTTACATGAAAAATCACAGGTGGCTCCCTGAGTCAGCCAGATGGCTGACAAGTAACGGAAAGGCGGAGAGTGCTCATTTTTACCTGACCAAGTGTGCAAAAGTCAACGGCAGAGAGAAGTTCATGGCTGACCTAAAGCCTGAGGTACAAACCTTCACATAGTCTGATCATTTCTACTAGATATTGATGTCAACTTCTGCTTTGACCAAGGTTTCCTTTTTACTCTCCAGGCTCTGTCCAAAGAAATACCTGTAGAAAATGAAAACAGAAAATATTCCTATTTGGACCTTGTGAGGACCCCCAGAATGAGGAGACTGGCTCTACTCACTGGCATTGTGTGGTATATACATTTATTTTCTTTTTGGTTTTTAACAGCTTAGATTGTCCACTGTCCATATTATTAATAATGATAATAATAATAATGCATTTTATCTAAAGGCGCCTTTCAAAGCACTCAAGGACACCACACATAGCAACAACAGTACATCAAAAAAGAAAATCAGAAAACATTTTAGTGCAATTATGAAAGATAAATAAATAAATATGAAGATGGGATTACATAGTGCAATAATAGAGAATAGGCAAAGGTGTGATTGTATGATTAGTCTGATACAGAATAAGCTACTCGGAATAAGTGTGTTTTCAGGGGGGGATTTAAAGGTGGAGACAGTGTCAGAAGTTTGAATGTCTGGTGGGAGAGAATTCCAAAGGCTGGGGGCAGATTGGCTGAAAGCTCTTGACCTCTTGAGGTGTGTGGATTTGGATAAGTTCATCGAGATATGATGGTGCCAGGTTGTGAAGGATCTTGAAAGTGAGGAGTAGAATCTTAATTTGATAGGGAGCCAGTGGAATTGCTGCAGGGCCGGAGTGATGTGTTCAGTAGAGGGAGTTCTGGTGATGATACGAGCAGCTGCGTTCTGGACCAGTTGGAGTTTATGGAGTGATTTCCGAGGAAGACCATGGAGGAGAGAATTACAGTAGTCCGGACGGGAAGTAATCAGGGTGTTTACGAGAATAGCAGTGCAGGTTGGTGTAAGTGAGGGACGGAGACGGTTGATGTTGCATAGATGGAAGTATGCAGACCGGGTAACATTATTGATGTGGGCTTCAAAGGTTAAGGTGCCGTCCAGGATGACACCCAGGCTCTTTACCTGAGGTGATGGTGGGACAGTGGAATTGTCAATGGACATGGAGAAGGGGTTGTGTTTTGCTAGGGTGGATCTGGTACCAATGAAGAGGACCTCGGTTTTGTCGCTGTTCAGTTTAAGGAAGTTGAGTGAGAACCATGATTTAATTTCCAGTAGGCAGTTGGATAGAGCTGTGAGTGGTAGAGTGGAGTTAGGCTTGGTGGAAATATAGAGCTGGGTATCGTCTGCATAGCAGTGGAATTGAATATGAAATTTCTTGAGAATGTATCCAAGGGGCAGAAGATAAATAGTGAACAGGAGGGGGCCAAGGACAGAGCCCTGGGGAACACCGCTGGAGACTGGGGAGGAGCCAGATCTTAGGTTCTTGAGTTGAACAAATTGGGTGCGACCAGTGAGATAGGATTTCAGCCAATCCAGAGGGATGTCAGTGATTCCAATGGAGGCCAGTCTGTCCAGGAGCTGAGCTGCAACAGTTCTTTCGAGTATTTTGGAGAGAAATGGCAGGTTTGAGATGGGACGAAAGTTGTTCAAATCATTCGGGTCTGCACCAGGTTTCTTGATAGTTGGAGTGATTGCAGCAGTCTTTAGTGATGATGGAACAACACCAGAAGTCAGTGAGGAATGAATGATGTCAGTTATGAGAGAGGACAAGGCAGGCAGGCAGGCAGCTTTTTACCAGGTAGGTAGGTAGGAGGGTCTAGCTGGCAGGTGGATGATTTGGATTTATATTACAATGAAGTCAGACAGTATGATTATTTCACCTCAAGGTGTCCTGAAATCGAAACATTGCCACACTATTATCATGTGATATTAACCCACGTACCCACAGCTGCCTTGCACAATGATTTAGAACAGAGGTTTAACTTTTGACAGTTGAAGTAATCTGTTACAAATACCTGCCAGCCAATCAGAAACTAGTATTTTTAGGAGCAAATGTGTAACTTCTCCTCTCTTTTCGTTCATAGGTTTGCAGTGGCCTGTACGTATTACGGAATCAGCTTGAATATTGGCGGCTTTGGTGTGAACATTTATCTCACACAGTTCATCTACGGCGCAATTGAAGTGCCAGCAAAAGTCTTAGTCTTTTTCAGCTTTGACAAAATTGGCCGAAGGTTAACTCAGGCTGGAACACTCGTCCTGACTGGACTGTGTATACTCTGCAACATGTTTATCCCTCAAGGTAAATGAGCATTAGTCAAGTGTGTCTCTAGCCACATTTCAACTGCAAGAACTTCCCCCAAAGACCTGGAACCACTCCGGTGCCCAGTGTCGTAATCAAAATCCAGGTACATTAATTTATTCCCCCAAAAGTCCCTACACAGGGGGTATTATTTTGCAAAGTACAGGAACTTTCAGGGCTTGCAGTGCTCAACATTTCTGATTGGCCGTGTACTTGCAGCATTTTAATTCTATCGCCATCACTAAAAAATCTGCAGCTGCAAACCAGTTTATTTTTTGTTCATTGTGTTCATTTTGCTTTTACACATTAAAAAGCAAGTAAGGTGACTAATTTGCCAAAACTTTGCGGGTCTTTAGACCATGGTGGATGGGCAGATAACACTAGGATAAAAGAACCTTTCAGTTCCATGAAAAGTAGTTCCAGGTACTTTGGGTGGAAATGTTGCTTTTGAAACAGTAAGTGTATATTGAAACCACTTTAGCTACTACAACAACAATAGATCACAGCAACAAAGGACAAAGCTAAACTCGGAATAAAATGCTATACATTTGAATTTTCTAATTTCCTCAGTAAAAAGTAAATAAGATAAAAACTACCATGGGGAGTTGCCATAGTTGTGCAAAGTCAAATTCTACATGTAGCAGCTTTAGATATATTAAAAGTTCAGGCTAAAATGTCTTTTACAATTTTCTCTTTTCAGATAAGGGGCCATTTCAGATGGCTGTGGGAGCTTTGGGCAAAATGTTCGCAGAGGTGGCTTATACAGGTGCATTTCTGTACACAACAGAGCTTTACCCCACAGTAATGAGGTCAGTAAACCATCTAATATGCGGATATCGCAATGCACGTGCTGACAATAAAGTTTTTTTGAGATTTATAGATCATAGGTACATAAGGTACAAGTTGGATTCCTAGAACCTATTTAAGCAAGGTTAAGAACATGTTTTATAAAAGAGGCTCCGGGTCTTTAGACATGAGGAAGTTGCAGCCATGTCCTGGAGCTGAATGCCCCTAAATGTTACAAATTTGTTGTGTTTTTTGGTTACACAGGCAAAATGGAATGGGTTTCTGCTACTTCTTGGCCCAAAACGGCGTGGCTGTGTCTCCCATTATTAGCCTCCTTGAAGAAGTGTGGGGCCATTTACCAAGTACTATTTTCACCCTGTTGGCTTTTGCTGCTGGGCTGTCAACTTTGCTTCTCGGTGAGACACGAAACATCCATCTGCCAGAGACTATTGAGGATGTGGAACAGACGAGGTACTGGGCTTTGTTTTTGATTGCATCCAAACATTTAAATGAAAAATATGTTACAACAACAAAAAATGTTTTTTGTGTTTCAGAAGAAGCTCAATCTCCACACCTGAGGAGAAATCTCAACTCTGAATTTTGTCAAATTGCAATCACAAGGCTCATAAGTTATGTGCAGGGAATATAAGTAGTGATAATGTGTTTCGACAATGAAAGAATAAACAAGAGTTACATATCTGTATAACACTTTTCAACTAGAAGATGGATTTCCTGTCGAAAATACAGTGTGAATGCTGAAATGCCTGTTGCTGGAAATGCAGAAATTGCCTTGCACTGCCATACCAATAGCCATGATATGAACCACTGATCTTGCAGTCCTGTGTACATGAGCTTTATGCTCATATACCAATTGTCCACTGAGCAGGACAGCTATGTGTATGTCAGTATGTGTGTATAAAGTTGAATAAACATCATAATGTGCGAGTGACGCTGCCTTTTATAGCTTTATTGTGATAGGACAAGAAAGAGTGACAGGAAGTGGAGAGAGAGAGAGAGAGTTTGTGGATGACATGCAGTAAAGAGTTATAGGATGGATTCAAACCCCGGGCCACTTTGGCAAGGACACAGCCTCTGTACATGGGGGACATGCCCTGGCAATTGAGCTACCAGGGCACTTCTAAAATGTGGAGTAGTTGAACATGTGTCGGCCCTGTAGTGTCTGTCGAACCGGCAAAGAGAGTCAGCTGAAGGCCTGACATAGGACTTCTCCAGTTGTAGTAGTACCAGTTGCAGCAGCAGTAGTACAAGTAATAGCAGAGGTATAATGACTGTAGTAAAAGTAGTAGTGGTAGTAAAGGTTGTAGTAGTAGCCGAATGCAGGATTGAAACCACCAACCTTGTGATCGTGTGCTTTCCATTCATTCTCTATGGTAAAATTCTGTTGAAAAAAATTTAATATTTTAGTACAAGAGGTATAAAAAGCACCCTTGTCCTAAAAAGGCTGAAAATTAGACATTTGAGTGGTTTCATAGCAGAAAGCACGCAGGTCTTGAAACGTGCCAAAAAATGCGAAATATTAAGGAAGGTCGCCCACTTGACAATCCAATAGTGTGAACCGACTCAATACTTGCAGGTGACTTATTGTAAATTTCTTGTATCTTGGAAAACAATTCCTCTTTCTTATCGTGTTTTACAAGTAAGACTTGGTGTGTGATAATTAGAAGGGAAAAACATAACAAGCAACTGTAGTGTCCTCACTTCAGCTTGAAATGTTTAAATTTCAACTACTGAAGCTTCCAAAAATAATGAAGAAGTATTATTAAAGGATGATTCAGTGATCTAATGTTCAGGCAGCAGTAAGCACAGCCATCATCTGGAAGTCAGAGAAATGCATCCTATTGTTGACAGGTGTGGGTTTGATGTGCACAGGATCCACCTTTATTGCTTAAAGTAGACACTTAAGGTATATTGATGTGCTTAACTGGTACTCTGTGCAATTGAATGTGTTTTATTAGCTGTGTTGATGTTGCCTTCATGCCTTCAGCAAATGTTTTTAAGGCTGTACTGTACATCCTCATCCTCTTTTTTGCAAAACACAGTACATTGTGTCTACAGTGGAATTAGCATGTCACTCAGAAGACAGTCTCATTTGGAGCAAAACACAGGGACACTAAATTGACAATATCATGAATAAACGTAAACAAATGCAACAACATGGACGGACTCAGGGCCATCCCTATCATCATCAGAATACGTGATTTTTATTCAGTTTCTTTCCTCTGAGACAATTTTAGATGAAACTATTATCAGTCTAGTTCAGGAAATTAAATAAACATTAGTTACAGTGGATGTTAATTGCTATTTTCACACTTGCAAATAATCAAAACAAATCTTTGATGCAAATCATTTAAGAAGATACATGAACTGTATACAAAATGAATTTATGGTTTCTCATTACTCTCATTTTCCCTTGAATTTATCACACACTATGCCACATATAAAGCAAGAAAAGAAATAGTTGTTTTCCAAATTACAAGAAATTTACAGCAAGTCCCGTGCCAGTCTTGAGTCAGTTGATAAGCCCACCAAATCTCCAGAGGGTTCAGCAGCTGAATCTGCCATCTCAGATCCCCCTTTCTTTCATCTCTTTGCCCTTGCTCCACTGTTTTATCACCTTATAACGACCTATCAAATCTCAGACTGTCTTCTGGTTTTTAGAATCAACTACTGCCTCCTCAGCTTTTACTTTCTTTCAGGAAAAATCCTCTTGTTACTGAACCCAAAAATCAGTCATGAATCAGTGGCATGATAAAATATTTAATTACATTTATTGAAAAAGTTATACATGTTGTACATATTTGAGAAACACTTGCATGTTCAGTCTTTTGTTGTTTAAACATATAACCACTAGTTACACCGATCAGGCATAGTATTATGACTACTGACAGGTGAAGTGAATAACACTGATTATCTCTTCATCATGGCACCTGTTACTGGGTAGGATATATTAGGCAGCAAGTGAAGTTGTCCTCAAAGTTGATGTGTTAGAAGCAGGAAAAATGGGCAAGCGTAAGGATTTGAGCGAGTTTGGCAAGGGCCAAATTGTGATGGCTAGACGACTGGGTCAGAGCATCTCCAAAACTGCAGCTCTTGTTGGGTGTTCCCGGTCTGCAGTGGTCAGTATCTATCAAAAGTGGTCCAAGGAAGGAACAGTGGTGAACTGGCGACAGGGTCATGGGCGGCCAAGGCTCATTGATGCACGTGGGGAGCGAAGGCATTAAAGACAAAACTCAGGATGGAGATTTCTCCTCAGGTGTGGAGATTGACCTTCTTCTGAAACACAAAAGACATCTTCATGTTATACCATAACTCTCGTTTGATTGTTTGGATGCAAATCAAATTAAAGCCCAGTACCTTGTCTGTTCGACGTCCTCAACAGTCTCTGGCAGACGGACGTTTTTTGTCTCAGGAAGAAAAAAAGCTGACAACCCAGCAGCAAAAGTCACAAGGGAGAAAATAATACTCGGTAAATGGACCCACACTTCTTCAAGAAGAATGATCAGGGGAGACACAGCCACACCTAGCCGGGCCATTAAGGAGCCGTAACCCAATCCATTTTGCCTGTGTTACCAAAAATACAACATTCAAGTAACATTTAAGAAACAACCATTTCCAGGAAAGAACTGCAACTCCTTCATGTATAAAGGCCTGCTCAGTGTGTTCAGTTAGATGTGTCAGTTAAACTTGCTTCTTGAAAAAAGTCCTCTGTATAGATGTTGATTGTAAATGTGCACAATCTAAGTTCTATATTAGTTGACTGACCTCATTACTGTGGGGTAAAGCTCAGTTGTGTACAGATATAGACCTGTAAAACCTGCCTCTATCACCATTTTGCCCAAAGCTCCCACAGCTGTCTGAAACATCCCCTTATCTGAAAAACAAAAAGTTGCATGAGGACATTTTAACTCAAACCTTTATTATATGTAAAACCACTATGTGTAGAGTTTGTCTGTTCACAACTATGACTTCCCCTAAAGGTAGTCAGGTACTGTCAATTTTATAACTACGGCTTTTTGTATATCTGTTTAAATGTGCCATTATGTTTGCTGCAGTAACATACTATGAGCATAGAAACGCTTAAAATGACTGAAAGCAGCCTCTATGATTGTTAAAGCAGAGTGCATGCGTGTTTTGAACTCATCTATGTGGGTGCATCTTACTCTCCAAATATGAGCCCTTTACATAGCAAGAAAAATACTGCACCTTTGACTTCAGACAAGGTTTTTGTTGGTCTATGGTGCAGTCACTTTCGGCTGCCTCAAGATAGAAATGCGGCATCTTTGTTTCTGACCGCACCTCACTTTACACATTCAGAAACACCCCGAGTTACTCCAAAGGTCCCTGGAGAAAGTTCCTTCGGTGGAAACACGGCTAAAGAGACACACACTTGAACTGATTTACCTTGAGGGATGAAGATGTTGCAAAGTACACAAAGTCCAGTCAGAACGAGTGATCCAGCTTGACTTAACCTTCGGCCAATTTTTTTAAAGCTGAAATAGATGAAGGCTTTTCCTGGTATTTCAATTGCGCCGTAGATGAACTGTGTGAGATAAATGTTCACCCCAAAGCCATCAATATTCAAGCTGATTCCATAATACGTAAAGGCCACTGCAAACCTATAAACAAAATGAAAGTCCTTTTTTTTTAGTTAAACATTCGCCCCATAAGATAGTAGTTTCTAAATTGGCTAGCAGGTATCTGTTACAGATTACTTAAACTCTCAATGTGCAAGGTAGGTTGGGTTCAGTAATACCATGTGATAATACAGTGTTGCACCTTATTCTAGAGTACTCCAAGAAGAAGTTATAAACTGTATTTTTTGTCAAATTAAGCAAAAACTAGAAACAATATGGTCTTTAAAAAACAGCAAACAAAGATAATCCTACCCTAAGTAAACATATTCCTTGTTAGTTATTTTTTTCTTAACATCAAATTCGAGAAAACAGTTACACCCTAACTATACTGAATATATACTCATAATTAGAGACCAAATAGGAGATCCGAATCCACTATTACACACTATTTTACAAGATTATGCAATTAGAAATCAAATGCAATGCCATATCAGATCCAATCCACTGAAGACAGTGAAAACAAGAAGACAGTGGATTGAACAAATAATACACACACACGTATATGTGTATATATATATATGTGTATATATATATATATATATATATATATATACATATATATATATATATATATATATATATATATATATATATATATATATATATATATATATATATATATATATATCTCAGTTGTTTAAAACCCAAGAACAAAGAAATGTACTGTATATACCACACAATGCCAGTAAGTAGAGCCAGTCTCCTCATTCTGGGGGTCCTCCCGAGGTCCAAAAACGAATATTTCTTGTTTTCATTTTCTACAAGTATTACTTTGGACAGAGCCTGGAGAGGAAAAAGAAGTTGGTATTAATAACTTACTAGAAATGATCAGACTCTGTAAAGTTTTGTACCTCAGGCTTTAGGTCAGCCATGAACTGCTTTCTGCCGTTGACTTTTGCACACTTGGTCAGGTAAAAATGAGCACTCTCTGCCTTTCCGTTACTTATCAGCCATCTGGCTGACTCAGGGAGCCACCTGTGATTTTTCATAGAAAATCCTGAGTCAGGCCTCTGCTTCCTTAAAACTAGATACTATTAATGAGAAGCAGCATCTTTAAACATTGTAAATACGCCTGGCTGATGCTAGAGCAGATTCATACTGTAAAAACTGAAAGATCAATTGTTAATTCTTCCTTACCATGTACATATAATGGCAAGGCACATTGGACAGGTTGCTGTGGCGGTCAAGTACCTCCAGTCATTCACAAAATAGGCCACAAGAGATAATAAAACAGTAGAAATACTCCAGTCCATACTTATTAAAATACCCACTGCAGTGCGATGCTTAATGTCCACCCATTCAATACCTATAAAAAAATCAGCCATAATAAATATCTGTTTGAAATCTGTCTACAAAAACAACACTTCAACAACAGGTCATATCTTTATTTGTTTAAGTTAAAACACAATGTAATGGTAAAGAAGAAGATTGTATCACCTCTACAATTTTACTTTTTATCTTTTTCATTTTTGTTTTCTGAGAATTTCTTTAAGAAAAACACTGGCATATAAAACTCACAAAGGACCACGGTGACTATACTTGTTCCAGAAAGTCCCAATCCTGTAAAGAACCTCATGGCAGCAAACATGATGAAACTAGATGAGAAAGCACTTGCAAATCCAAAGACGGTGGTTGTCACATAGGACACCAGAAGTGCTCTTTTCCTGCCAAACCTGTAAGACCAATTACAGATAAATCTATGGAATAGGTCATGTAAAAACACGAAGAAGGTGTAATGATACTTTATATTAACATATAACTATATATTCCTGCTTATACAGTGTCTACACTGTGTAAAATATGTAGTCTGTACAGTAGATATTAAATGTGGTTAGGTTAGAAATATGTTCAGGTTCGGTCTGTGGAAATGAACTCCGTTTTTCTTTGGTGCATCTACCATTTTGAGCACAATGGACAAATAAAGCTCCTCTATTCATAAGCACACTGTCTGCATAGTTAGCAGATTTTTAAGGACCTAACACATGTAAACTAACACTATATTAACAACAATTACACTACAGCAAAACATACCTTCAGTGTACTATTCCTCTCTTTTGTATTAAATACAAATAGATTAGTGTAATTTAACCATGTACCCAAAGGTGGAAATGTGTTTAAGAGTCTGAGAGTTAAAGGCATGAATACCTGTCACTCAGATAACCAAATACTGCTGCTCCAAACATGACCCCAATGAAGAAGATAGTAGCCGATGCTTTGTTCAGTCCTCTCTTATCACAAACCAGATCCCACTATGAGGTTAACACAGACAACACACAGAAAAGTAAAGAATAAAGTGGTTAACTTGGGATTGATATAGCTAAATTTATTGTAAATGAAAATGAATTAAACTCACCTCTGTGGCCAGAGTAGACTTAAAGGTGGTGTTATCGTACTTCCATCCATTCTGACACGGCACTGTGGGTAGGTCAGTGGTGTTGGAGGAGTTTATCAGCAGATGATACTGAGGCTCTGCAAACATCTGACAGGAGCTTAGAGTCCCATCCTCCTGAACTGGAATACTGACAATAAGTCTCTCTTCATGTGATAAATTCCTAAAAGCTTCTCCATAATCCAGAGAGGTGATGTCGCAGTGGTGAGAGGGAACAGCTGCTATGAAATTATTCAGCAGATAGTGAAAAGGCAAAGCCAAACGAGCAGCTAACATCAACAGGATCATCCTTAATTGGAATTTCCCAAAGCCATTCACCTCTGCCAGGATATTATCAAACTTCATCTTGAAAACAAATGTTGCAACAGCTCAGAAAGGATATAAAATATCACATAGCACAAAAGATGAAAAGTAGGCACTTTTGTGCTCTGTTCAATACTGTTGGTCAGTGGTCAGCTGAGAGAATATGTGCATTTGTAGTCTGACAAGCAGAAGGTTATTTGATGATTTATAACAGGGAGATTACATATGTGTGACATATTTTTAAAAAATAAATCATTTGCTAATGAGCCCACTTTACCACAGTGCAAAAAACCTGTCTAGTTAAAATTTAGTTACCACTGAGGAAGAAATGATTGTCTTAGGGTTCAAAAACGGACATCTTGTGTTTTATAGTGAGAAATATTTGATGGACTGCCATGAAGTGGTTGTTTGAGTTTACTCTATTGGCATTGCAATAAACATTGTTGTACTTGTAAGAACTTGTCTTGGTGCGCTCATAGTGCAGGACAGGCAACATCAACACAGTTAATAAAACACATTCAATTACACAGAGTACTAGTTAAACACATCAGTATACCTTAAGTGTCTACTTTAAGCAATAAAGGTGGATCCTGTGCACATCAAACCCACACCTGTCAACAATAGGATGCATTTCTCTGACTTCCAGATGATGGCTGTGTTTACTGCTGCCTGAACATTAGATCACTGAATCATCCTTTAATAATACTTCTTCATTATTTTTGGAAGCTTTAGTAGTTGAAATTTAAACATTTCAAGCTGAAGTGAGGACACTACAGTTGCTTGTTATGTTTTTCCCTTCTAATTATCACACACCAAGTCTTACTTGTAAAACACGATAAGAAAGAGGAATTGTTTTCCAAGCTACAAGAAATTTACAATAAGTCACCTGCAAGTATTGAGTCGGTTCACACTACTGGATTGTCAAGTGGGCGACCTTTCTTAATATTTCATTGATGAGCCCACTACATCTCCAGAGGGCTCAGCATTGGCTCTGGGCTCAGATCTCCCTTCCTTTCATCTCTTTGCCCTTCCTCCACTGTTTAATCCATTCATAAAAACACAATAATCACCGATCAGTGGTTGGTAAAATATGTTATCATATTTACTTGTTTGAATGTTGAAGCATTCATACTCTAGTTGTTCGAATTGTTAATATTATTAGTCCGTCTGCACATTTTTTGGCATGTTTCAAGACCTGCATGCTTTCTGCTATGAAACCATTCAAATATCTAATTTTCAGCCTTTTTAGGACAAGGGTGCTTGTATTCAATTTTTTATACCTCTTGTCCTAAAATATTATGTTTTTTTCAACAGAATTTTGGGTGCAGAGGTAACGTTTATTTTTACATTAGTTTATGCTACTGCCCCTGATTTTTGCATTAGTGACTATTGACACATTAGTTAAGATATCCAATCGCTTGAAATAAGGCAATCTTATTTGGAGAAATTTGCCTACTTGATTATGTATAATCATATTAAGCCAAGGTCTACATACAGTAAAGTATAGTTTATGCCGACGGCCATTTCTTAACCCTTACAAATAGCGAGTCATAGCCTGAACATATAGTGTCTACAATTATGAAACTAAATGCATTTTCTTTATTTTATGGATTTCTAATTGTCATGCCTTTTATGTCTATGCTAATTCTTTTTGATGTGTCTTGCTCAATAACAAATGTAAGTTTCAGACCTCCTGTGACTACAGTCTGACTTACTTTCAAGGTAGTGTGGTGCCATGTTAAGGGGCACATTGACCTGCATGTACTTGGATGTTCTGGAGTCATTAACAAATTACTTATTTGTAAAAATGTCAATACTTGTTATACAGATGACTGAGCATTGTTTGTGTGCACTTGCCTTTACTAAAAATTCACATGTTGTCATAGCTGACCACTAATCAGAAGTATTTACATTCATACAAGAGGATAAATCTAGGTGCTGTATCGTAGGCAACTGGACTTGCGTTTAAGAGTCGTTAGGGCCACTTGTGGGTCGTTGGTTGAACCGGCCTTCATGTGGGTTTCTAAGGCTAGGTGAGCCCAAGTGTGAATGGTTTTTAAGCTGTCTGGGGCATACCTGGTGCTCAAGAGTAAGAAAACTTTAGCCACTGACAAAAAAATATATTATATATTGATGCAAGTAGAGTATTGTTGAAGGAAAAAAACACAGTAAGAATGTAGAATATTTTGTGAAAAAGTTTGCAACTTGAGAATTGTGAATGAATTCGTATGTTATCAAGAAACTGGTGCCATCTTGTGTTTTTGATGTGTAAAAGCTGCAAGAAGTGCATGTTGAGACACACTTCTTGAGTGAGTCAGCACAAAATCTAATAGCAGCAATCTGAAGAGATTAAAATCCAGTTAGAGGGCCACAATAATACTGGTAACCATATTCAAAACTATTCCACCAATGAAGACATGTACTTACTATTTCATTTTGGAAGACAAAATGCAGGCAGCATCAATAGCCAAGCAGTTCCTGCTGAAAAGGCAAGCAGACAAATAGTCAGACATTATTATTTTCTGCTCTGTGTAATTTTTAACATTGTCTCCTGTTCATACGATCAAGGTGTCTTGTATCAGCTAAAATGTGTCTGGATCTGGTGTGAACATTTGTCAATGGCGCAATGAAAATTCACTTTGAACAAAATGGTACAAAGGTTAAATCAGGCTGGAACAAGTGTTCAGACTGGGACTGTGCATAATTTGCTACATGTTTAATTCCACACGGTAAATGATCAATTTACACTTGTACTTCTTGCAATACATGTGCCACTCCATAAGGTTTCTTACGTGATTTTTTTCTTAAATCTTTTTGTCTGAGCCAGGACCAGTTTTCCTTCGGGGACCCCTCAGCAACGCAGCTCCTAGGGTCACCACAATGGTAGGTTATCTTCAATGGTAAAATAAAGGATATATTTTTCCAATTTACAAATGATACCAATGTCCAAATGTCTTTTCTACATAGTATTTTTACTGAATTACCCGGAAATGCTGCTTCATTAAAACAAATCAAAATAATAATGTTCTGTTAATGTTCTCTTCACGGCAATGACATGCTCCATATGATGTTGAGGAATATCACTGAAACAACAAAACGTAAACAAAATACATTTTTACAATAAACTATTTGAAAACAAATATGATCATATTCATTACACTACAGCTGATCCATGGCTACTTTTTGTGTTGTAATGTAATACAAAGATGATATTTTTAAAATGAGATGCAATAAAATGATGACTCATGTCACATGTCTGCTTTAACTTTCACCCCACATTCATGCAGTTTCACATTCAAACAAAAGTTATTTTAGTGGTTAAGTGAAGTCAAATATTCACCAATTTCAACTGTAAACCTTCAGCCCCTGAAATGGGCCCTGTGCAGGTCTCACAGTCAGATTTGCAGTCTGTTTGTTTTGGGTATATATGCATGAGTGAGTGAAGACAGAGGAATTGTTTTTTCAATTTTAAAGAAAGACATTGAGCACACGTTGGGAGGCCACAATGAAGTTCGAGAACGTACTAGACGATATTAATGGATTTGGAAAATTTCAGATAATGATTATTGTAATCAGCTTCATCGGCCGCTTCACACTGCCCTGCCACTTCATGCTAAGCAACTTTGTGGCGGCTGTTCCTTCTCACTACTGCGACATCAGCTCTATGGATGACATAGGTCGTTTTAGGAATTTATCCCACGAAGAGAAGCTTATTGTCAGTATTCCAGTCCAGAAGGATGGATCTCCAAGCTCCTGTCAGATGTTTGCAGAGCCTCAATATGATCTGCTGCTCAACTCTTCCAACATTGCTGAACTACCGACAGTGCCGTGCCAGACTGGATGGGTGTACGATAACACCACCTTCAAGTCTACACTGACCTCAGAGGTGAGCTAAATTGTACAGTAAAATGTACTCGTTCACCATCATGACCACATTTCATAGAGAAATCACTCATGATCTCTTTATTTTTTTTGTACCAGTGGGACCTAGTGTGTGACAGTCGAGGGAAAAACAAAGCAACTGTTACCATCTTCTTTATTGGAGTGATGTTTGGAGCCATGACCTTTGGGAGTCTGAGTGACAGGTTTTTAACATTCTGCTTATACCTTTGATTAAAACATTTCAACTTCAAACTAAACTAAAATTTCAAGACTCTGACTCTCTATAGGTTTGGCCGAAGGATCATGCTGCTGGTGTCGTATGTGTCAGCAATGCTTTTTGCTGTTGCAAGCGCTTTTTCTACAACCTACGTGATGTTTGCTGTGCTGAGGTTCTTCACAGGGTTTTGTATCACTGGCATCATCATTGTCTCAACAGTCCTCAGTAATTATATATTTCATTTTACTAACTGTTGCCTCAGAAGCTTAGGCTACCTAATGCTGGCCTACAGAGAATTAAACAAGATTTCAACTGTTTTTATTTTTTAGAATATTGATCCTCGCAATTGATGACGTGTTTGTTCTTTGCAGGCATAGAGTGGGTGGACATCGAGCACAGGAAACTGGTGGGAGTGATTGACAGCTTATCCTGGACATTTGGAAACACAGTCTTTGCACTTATTGCTTACTTTGTGACTGACTGGCGGTGGCTAATTGTTAGCGTCACCTCACCTCTAATCTTGGCCATCATCACATGGAGGTATGACTCAAATGGTCAACAACAGAGGCCCAGTTGTGAGTGACTGCTTAACACAGGGATGCTTAAATTGAGGCCTGCAGGCCAAACTCGACCTGCCCTAAAGTTTGATATTGGTCCACCAGATGTTCTATTGAAAAAAAAAAAAAAAAATCTAAATTTGTTCTCTGTAGCTCTTTAATTATTCATTATTATTTATTTATAAGCCAGCATGGTAACATTGTTGCATCATGACAATACAATAGCTATTGGCTTTTGGCCCGAGGCCCACCACTTACTTGTAGCTTTGGCAATCCAAGGGGAAAAGTTTGGGCACCCCTGGCTTAACATAATAAATACATGTTAGGGCAATATATATGATATATATCATTATCATGATATGAGACAGGTGTACCGTCTGAGACTTTGGATATCGTGACATAGCATAAGTGTTGGCCTTTCCTGGTTTTAAAGGCAGCATTACAGCAAAGTGATGTTATTCTGAAGTCACCAGACTGTTCTACTTGTTCTAATACTTCCCTTTACTGACTTAGTCATTATAGCCAAGTTACTGATCATTATTTATAAAAAAAAATATTGTGTTAATATTTTGTCAAAGTACCAAAAGTCGTCCAGACAATATTGTTGCATTATGATATATAATGTATCGCGATATAGCTTTAAAATATTGGGATATTATTTTAAGGCCATACTGCCCAACCTAATAAATGTTTAATTCCAAATTGCATAATCCCAAATATGAAATTAGACAAAGTTTCAAGTGTCAAAGGTTTATCTAACAAAAGCTTAACAGCGGTTTAAGATCGTATGCACAAGAGCAAATAGTTAGCGTGAGTGCAAGATTGAATAGTTAGCGTAAAGTAGAGTGCAAGATCGAATAGCTAAACTTGCAAAAGACCGAACAGCCAGAAAGTAAAACAGGTCTGGGCTAACAAGTTTAAAGCAACATTATGTAACTTTTTTACCTTAAAATAACAGCTTCAAAATCATTGTGATGGTACAGTGTCTTGTAATAGGGTGAAAAGTGTCTCTGTCACAGCCATTAGTTGTTTCTGCACTAGATAGATAGATAGATAGATAGATAGATAGATAGATAGATAGATAGATAGATAGATAGATAGATAGATAGATAGATAGCTTTATTAATCCCCAAGGGGAAATTAGGTTACCATAGCAGCTGGTACATTCAAGTACAAATACAGTACAAATATAGAATAAGAAGCAATAAAGTACTATATACAATATACAAAAGAACAATGTATCTTCAGAGTAGGGTCACAGCGTTACATACATGTTTACTTCAACATACACGTTTTCAACACTTAACATTATTATAATGTAATGAGTTTTGTCGGTAGTCAGCACCTACATTACGTCTGACAAATTGTTACAGACCGGCATTTGTATTTACAACAGTGGTGTTGCACTGTGGGGGGCAGCAACTCACACAAAATGCCATTTTCTACAACATGTTGCCTTAAAGGAAGGATACCACTATGGCTCACTAAAGTCTTCTCAATCTGTAAATTAAGTTTACAGAAGATGGCAGGAGTTATGAAATAGTGACTCTGTTCAGAGCACCTGCATGTTTAAAATAAAAATATCAATATTTGGTGCCAGTGTATCGACAATCATATCACAAGAGGATATTTGTTTTAATGTAAACATGCAATGGAATTCATTACCATCAACAGTACAGAATGTCTTTACCTTTAACAATCAGGTGGGTGCCAGAATCTGCACGGTGGCTCATTGCAAATGGAAAGCTGGAGCAAGCTCAGATGTATCTGAAGAAATGTGCCAAAATGAACAAAGCAGAGAAGTCGGTTGATAAACTCAAAACAGAGGTTAGTATATTCAAGACGACTGATAGGTCAAGAAAACTAACAATGAGTTGTATGGGGTAATATCCTGTGACTTATATTCAACACATGGTTTAAAGATTAATTCTGATTTGCATTCTTTCAGACGTTATCAACCATTGTTGTGACTGAGAAAAGAGATCGGGCCTATTCATACCTCGATCTCATGCGCACACCCAAAATGAGGAAACTGGCCCTGCGCACTGGCACACTGTGGTCTGTATTCCCAATGTGATTGTGCTCGGTCATTGAGGTTGTAAAATATCTTGTGTTTCGGTCAGAGAGTCAGTTTTCCAGATTATTCAGATGAACAGTCCTTATTGGATCTATTGTATTCACTCTCTCTCCCTCCAGGTTTTGTATTGCAACCACATTTTACGGCATCAGCTTCAACATCACAGGCTTTGGGCTCAACATCTATCTCACGCAGTTTACCTACGCTTTGATTGAGCTCCCAGTCAAAGTGTCTGTTTACTTCTTACTTGATAAGATCGGCAGACGATCCACTGAGGTGGGAGCTCTGCTGTTGGCTGCCGTCTGTCTTGGGATCAACATTGTGGTACCTAAAGGTAGGTAACTGTTAACAGAGATTACAGTAATTCTACATGAGAATATAAGGAATTCTAGTATTTTCATTATTAGACAATAAGAAGTCATCCCTGTTGCTGATGTCCTGTTTTCAGACATGTCTGTTGTCCGAACTGTGGTAGCCGTCATTGGAAAAGGGTTTTCTTCAGCGTCCTTTGCAACTATTGTGCTCTACAGTTCTGAGCTCTATCCCACTGTAGTGAGGTAACTCTGCATACCATCCTTTTTATCCTTGCGGTCTCAATCTGAACATCTTTTTTCAGGATTTTTCCTTCCTAAAAGTAATTAAACTCCTCTTTGAGAGCCCTGAAGTGAATACATGAATGAATGTTTGTCTTAAGGCAGAACGGTATGGGCTACAATTCCTTCATGGCTCGACTTGGCGTAGCCGTGGCTCCGATGATCCTCTTACTGGATGAGGTGTGGAAGGACCTGCCTCAGGTCGTCCTGTGCTTTGCAGCCGTACTGGGGGGATTAGTGGCAAGAACGCTGGCAGAGACTCGCAACCGGTGCCTCCCAGAGACCATAGAGGATATTGAAGAGCAGTGGTAGTGAAAACAGTCACTGGCATCAGTGTGTATTCAGTCATGTGGTTATTTCAAGTACTTCACTTTGTGTATGTTATTTGATCTGAATATTGGTTAGTTTGAAGGATCTTTAAGGTGTAAGGAACACTGTGCTCTTTCAGTAACACTGAAGTTAGTAAATAGTACAATTGACTACCAGTAAATAAGAGCTAAGATAAAATAATCCTTTATTAGTGCCACGAGAGGGAAATTAATATTGTTACAGGAACAAAGGGGATAGCAAAAGGTGGTATAAGACAGTGGTTCCCCACCTTTTATTTGACCCTTTATAACAGACCACCTGGTGGCTCATGGTCCAAATGCAGACCTTTGATCATTCAGGCTGTTGAAGCAGAACAAATTTACGTGAATCAAACTGGAAACCTACTTCTAAGATTAAAAAGGTGCATTTTTTAGTGTATATTTCTGAGAAAACTAACAAAGTGCATTGTTTTAACTTTAAATTCTGAGCTTTAAAGGTCAGACAGGAAAATAGGCTTAAAGTCAGGCACCTTTGTTCAAATCTGGCCCTTGTAAAAAAAAAGTAGTTGGACAGGCCTGCTTTCTAATTACAGTATATGACAACTCACAAACTTTTGTCAGGGGTTACAGTCAGTATGCCTGTGAGCATTTTAGCCCCATAAGTGATGTTTCCTTCCAAGATTGTATCATTTTTTGTTTTCTTTCCCTGTGAACACAAAACTACCCAGTATTTTAAAATGCAAGAAAAATGTAAACACAATTTTTTACAGCAGTTAAGTTTTTTTCTTTGTCATTCATCCTTTAACCCCTAAACTTTTATCCTGAGATCTTTCAAGAGGGAATCTCTGTTGTAAGTTCAATTGTGTAGAATATGCACTATTGTGAAAAAATAAAGTGTTTTAATGAAAAGTGCTTCGGACCTGATTTCATTTCCTCAAAACTTACACCAGAACACACTGTAAACAGTTTATCTGTACAGTGTGTCATATACTGAGCTCCATGTTGGGTATTATATAAAGGTTGAGTTGAACTGTAACAAAGTGGCTGCTGAGAATCAAAGAAGTAGAGTGCATACCTCCGTCAAGGCCCAACAGCCCCCATGATTTTTTTGCAATAACAGGCTTTACTAATTAATATGTACACAGAAATTAAGTCAAAGCTCCTTTATTAAAGAAACAAAGCAAGCACAAATCTTTTTTATGACTCAGCAATCCCCTAAAGGAAGTCAACCACATCTAAATGACATGTTTCTGATATTCCTTTTGAAAATCTTTATAGCCAGTTTCTAATATTTACTGCTGATATTTTCATATGACATAACATTTAGTTACATAATTAACATTGATGGGAAAAAGAAAACAAAAAAATGCAAACAGAATATAAAAATCAAGATGCCAAATTTGAAACATTAAGATACAATGATACAGAAAGATCTAAAACTATTGAACGCAGTTGTTTTCCAGGACACTTCTTGGCTATTGTTCAGTACTGGGAATACTCCTTGCTCTCTAGTTTGGCAACGATTCGCTCCAGCTGTCTTTTAGCTTCACATTGTGGGAAGTTACTCATTTCATAGTACTGGGGCGCAATCTTCACCAGCCTGTAACGGATGAAAGAACAGGATGAAATAACGTGTCAGGAGATCATTTACAATCAAAGCTCACTCATTCATTCATTTTCATGAACCTGTATTTCTTAATTTCCAAACGTACCACTCTGGTTTGATGTCTGTGCAAGTGCGGATGTAGTTTTTGGTGGTGAGGACAAATTCGTTGTAGAGCACCCACTCGGGCTTGTGGTCCAGGACTGTAGATGGGTGCAGCTGTACCACTTGGTTGTCTTTGACTGTGAGGTAATGACCTGTGCGCTCCAAATGTGCCACCTGGAGGATAAAACAATGAAACAGATTAATGTAGAACTCTAGACCGGCTGCAAACTTAAGTTGTATCCTGTAAAAACATCTTGTACCACGTCACTGGATTACTGTCTTACCAAACAACTATTCAAACATTTACTGCCGTGTGTTTACCTGCATGAAGAAGCCGGTGCAGAGCGCCCGGCGGATGTTGATGTAATAATCTCTGCTGGTGAACTCTGTGCTCCGGCGGGGCAGATTGAAGCGGTCCATGATCCTGGACAGCTGCTGCCTCACGTTGTCAGCAGACATCAGTGAACGGTAGTTGACAAAGTTGTCATAGCACCACTGGTTAGACTCGTGGTCTGGAAAGGGTATAACAAGGATTTAGATACAGTTGGTTAAGTGTCAGGTTTACATACTTTCAAATACAGGTTTGAGAGGTCTGATTTAGAGAACAGATTTAAAGCTGGATTTATCAATATTTTTTTCATATTAACAATGGATCAAATGATTGAGTAAAGCAGTGGGGGTGCGCCACCTAGGGGGACCCTGAAGTTACAGCAGCAGGGGCGCTGCAAGGCCAAACAAATGAATGATGAGAGATATTCTGCACCACTAGTATGGATAAGTTTGGATAGGACTCCCAGGTTAACATAAAGCTGACAATGTATCTACACCAAACGTGACCAAAACAAAGACAAGAGAACAAGACAAGGCATCAGTTTATATAAGGTCACTTATAATAACTTATAACTTATACAAACCTGCTGAGAAATATCAATAAATTTGCAGTAATGTTCTCTTTGGAGCATTTTAGTTTATTTTGGGGAGGGATGGGACAATATACGACTTCACAATAAATAAAAAATAAAACACACAGGATAAGTTTTCATTGTCCAGATCGATGATTGTGACCATCCTCTAGAGTGGCTTGAAAAAAATGTCTACATATAATTTTCAGAAAGAAAGGTAACCAATCTGAAAATGTAAAAGACATGTTGCCAGTGCATAAAACCCATAATTTGTTGATCTTTACATTGAAAATGTAATCAAATCGTGACCTTACGACTGAAAGTCAAATCACATTGTGGATTTAGAGAATCTAAATCTAAAATTTAATACTCACTTTGTTTGAAGGCGTGGTAGACGTTGAGCAGCGTCAAGTGGTCTCCATCGATGTGAGCGAACCTCATCTTGGACTCGTCGGCTGCCTTCTTAGCCTCCGTGGGGCGGACAAAACACTGTGGGACTAAACAAGGTTGGTATGGGCCCCAACAAAGCCGCCCATAGGGATGAGTCAAACATTCAGAGAAAAATGGAGCAAAGCCTATGATGCTAGGGCACTCGACACTGCGTTGGGACAGGGCAGGACCACAAGCTCTATCAAAGGGGGGCTGCAGTCTTTTCTCATGGTCATTCCCAACTGTATTGGCTATTAGCTCGTAGAGAGGGGGGTCATTTAACCACATCTGTAAAACAAGAGTTTTCACACAACTACAGAGTGTTAGGGACATCAGCAATGCTTTAACTTTTCAAGACTCAGAAATTTTACTTTTTTTTTGTATCAACATGTAACGGTTAGGCCTCTAAGAGAGCAGATCACTAAAATACTTCCACGCTACACATGAGAACTAACATAATGATAATAGTTAAAATTCACAATGCATTATTTCAACAAAAAGAAAATTGTGATAAATGCGATGAATGTGAAGAAATTTAAGTGGTGCCTGCCCTATCCACTTGCTTTGGTTTCATTGAACATATAGTACATATTATGGCCCTAAACTGCCCAGAGTGACAGGCATTTCAACCAAAACAGAATTTGTGGATTATCGATCTTTTACAGAAGCTGATAACAATCGTGGTTACAATTACCCTTTTTCCCCCCCAAGAAACACCTTGAGTTAATTATTCTGTTATCTTCAGATAACACAATAATTAACTTGTGATCTAAAGATAACGGCATTCAAGTAATTAATTGCATCGACAGCTGTTCTCGGCTTCTTTGTTGACAATGACGCATGATTTCATATGGGGCTGCATGGTACTTAAAACTGCCATGCATATTAAGCGGTTTAATATTATGTTAAAATAATAATGAACTTTTTTTTTTTACATGCAATACATTTCCTGTACCATATTTTCTTGGTAAAAAATAAAAATCTTTGAGTTTTTCTAAGAGTAAGACCAAGATTTAAACAAAGATTTATTCATCTCCAAAAAGCTAAATATTATTTATTACCGTAACCTCAGATATCAGATGATCAGGGTAAGGTCCCCAAAAATGTTCAAACAAATTATGTTGAGTTTTGCAACTCAATTTTTTTTAAAATAAAATTCTATTAAAGCTGCAACTCTCTGTGTGCATTCCCAATCAGGAGAAATTCTCAGATTTGACACTTTCTCACATCTGGATATAACTACAATGTGATTGTCACTTGATATACTGAAGGATTGTCACTTGCTGGTTCAAACCAGTATAATAGAATTAAATTCATAAGCCTGTTCATATGACATTAGGCCAATATTTTGTTTGCTACGTTTTTATGGGAATCAAACACAGGAAAAAAAAAAAAAAATCACAATAACACGAAATTAAACATGTACTTATGAATGATTAATAGTCCTGCCTTCATTTGTTCCATAATGCTGTTCACAAGCTATGATCTTGGTGGGACACTTTTTTTTTTCTTCTTCAAATACC
This sequence comes from Pagrus major, assembly GCF_040436345.1. Classification (NCBI taxonomy): domain Eukaryota; kingdom Metazoa; phylum Chordata; class Actinopteri; order Spariformes; family Sparidae; genus Pagrus; species Pagrus major. The sequence goes on from NC_133215.1 coordinate 15,562,519, forward strand.
ACCAGTGAGTAGTGGTGTGTTTAACCCTCAAGAGATTTGGCCCACAGAAGGCAAGGAAGATGTCAGCCCAGTCCTGGGCATTACCTGACAGCATGGCAGTAATGGAAAGGATCTCGTTAGAGCAGTTAAACTCGCAGCTGGCAATGACCATCTTAGCCAGCTGGGGGTCCAAAGGGAACTCTGCCATCATGGAGCCCAGCTCTGTCAGGTCACCGTCGTCGTTGAGAGCTGCCAGGTAATTCAGCAGCTCGAGGGCCCTCATCAGTGTCTCAGGAGCTGCAGAGGAAGAGAGGGAGAAGACAGAAAGTCACACCTCAGCAAAGATTAACAAATACAGAGCTCTAACAATCAGTCGATTAATCAGTCGATCAAAAGAAAATGAATCAGCTGTTTTGATAATCGACTAATCATTTCAGTAATTTTTTAAACAAAAACATCAAACATTTGCTGGTTCAGGATTATTAAAAATCTAAGTGTCTGTTGTCTTTCTCTGTCATTTATGATGGTACATGAAGAGTCTTTGTGCAAAAGCAGTAATCTGAAGACGTCACTTTGGGTTTTGGGAAATTGTGATGTGCATTTTTCATGATTTTCTTTTTACATTATAGAAACTTATTTGAAGCTTAAAAAAATGTTTTATCGCTCAATTTAACTAATGCAAAACAACTCACCTGGTGGATCCATGAAGTCAAAGTGCACAAGATCATCAATACCCAGCTTTTTCAGCTGCAGCACAACAGATCCCAGGTTGGATCGAAGAATCTCAGGGTATGTGTTATCCTAAGATGAGGACGTTTACAATGTTAATAAGCAACAAAAGACAATCATGACTGTGCAGTTATCTTTAAAACAAACTAAACTAACTGTTTTTTGGGTTGTGTCTACTTCCATATCTCATTAACTTCAAAGATGACGAGAAGCCTTTGTAATTGTCACTTGCCTGCATCTCTGTTTTGTAGGCCTTCTCTGTGTAGAGGCGGAAACATTTCCCTGGACGTGTTCTGCCGGCTCGTCCCGCCCTCTGCTGGGCAGAAGCTTTACTGATGGCCGTGACGAGCAAGGACTCAACTCTGATACGGGGATTGTAAACCTGAACACAGATTTGGAAGCACGTTTAGTTGAAACATCTGAGTTATATGAATGAGTTTTTTTAGCCATTTTACACACAGGATTAAATGCACCAAAATTCCAGTGAAGTGAGTTATGCTCCACCCACCTTTTGCTTTGCAAATCCAGGATCAATGACAAACACGACACCATCAATTGTCAGAGAGGTCTCAGCAATGTTTGTCGAAACCACAACCTGAGGATGAAGCAACAGGCGGTCAGATATCCATCATCGATAGACACATATTGTAAAGCCATCTACAGAGCAAGATGCATCATTTAATCTAGTCCTTTAAAAGTTCTGTTAAAATTTCTCTGTTCCATTATTTACAACATACCTTTCTTCCTATTGCACCATTGGGCTTTCTTGGAGGAGGCGGCTCAAAGATCCGTTGCTGCTGCTGTGGTGGCAATGTGGAATACAGTGGAATGATTTTGATGTCTCCAACTTCAGGTCCGAGGTCGTCGACCTCACGCTTAATCCGTTTGCAGGCCTCATCAATTTCCTGAAAGAAAAATTAAGATTTCAGTTTGTGTTATGAGGAGAAACAACAATGCAGCAATAATGAAAAATCCACTGTCCACAAGTCTTACCTCTTGTCCGGTGAGGAAGAGAAGGCAGTCGCCTTCTTCTTCCTCACACATGTGTATCTGGATGACGGTGCGGATTGCTGCCTCAAGGTAGTCTCGCTCCGGTTCGGGTGTGTAGAAAATCTCGACAGGGTGTGTACGTCCAGGAATCGTCAGAAGAGGACAGTTGTCAAAGTAAACCTGGAACTTCCCGGCATCTAGCGTGGCACTCATGACGATCACCTGTGCACAAAGGAAAAACTTTGCTGTATATGTTGTGTTTCCAAGCATGAAGCAAAGCACCTGGTTCTAGCAAATTAATACATATACTGTGATAAAAGCAAGCAAATGAATCACAGCAGTTGCTGAAAAAAATAGTACCTTGAGATCTGGTCTTTGACGCACCACCTCCTTGAGTACTCCCATCAGGATATCTGTGGCCAGAGTACGCTCGTGGGCCTCGTCCAGAATGATCACACCATACCGTTCCAGCAGCGGGTCGTTCATAGCTTCTCTTAGTAACATACCATCTGTCATGTACCTAAACAAATAACAGACATGCTTTGTTAGATTCAGACCTTCTGGACTGATTGCACTGTGCCTATAAAAAGCCGTTTTTGTGCATTAGCAGACCTCTAAGACCACAATCACTTACTTGAGAATAGTCTTGGCAGAGCTACAGTCCTCAAATCGGATGGAGTAACCGACTTCCTGTCCAAGCATGACGTCCATTTCGTCGGCCACCCTCTGAGCCACACTCATAGCCGCCACTCTCCTGGGCTGAGTACAGGCAACCGCCCGCTTAGGACCGGGCTGGCCCCGCACCATGTCCACACACCACTGTGGGATCTGGTGGTTGAAGCAAAGTTTGCAATTTGTTCAGATAAAAAAGTTTAAGAGGAGAGTATCAAATCATTCTTATTTTTGTTATTTTCACTGCAACACTCTGCCATCATACTGACTATGATGAAACTTCAAAAACTTTTAACATGCAGTATACAAGCTTTCAGTCCGGCACATTAGAGATGGGTGAATTTACTGTTTTCACACCTGTGTTGTCTTTCCAGAACCAGTCTCTCCGACAAGGACAAAGCTCTGATGACGCGTGATGATGTCACTGAAGCTTTCCTTGTACTCCCACACTGGAAGCTGTAACCTCTTCTTCAGGATCTCGTAGTAGCGCGGCGTGTGCGGCAGGTTGGTGAACGGGTTGATCTGCTGCTGCATGGCCATCTGCTTGATTGTTGGCATGCATGGCACTGCTGCCGTGCTGTTCGACGGGGCAGGAGTAGGCTTTGGGTCTCTGTCCCGGTCTCTGTCCCTGTCCCGGTCCCTATCTCGGTCCCTGTCCCTGGAGCGGTCCTCGCGGTCTCTGTCACGGTCCCTGTCCCTCCTGTCAACATCAGAGTAGGGCATCAATATAAATATATAACAATGTAAAGTAAATCCTCATTCTCATGAAGCCGTTTTGTGATTTTCTGCCTATACTACTTTGAAATGGACAACACTTCTATGTACACTATAGCCCATCCGATAATAGTTATTGGAGGCTAACACTGATACTGATAAGTTTTCCCATAATAATAACTGTGTCTATCATATTCTTTAAATAATAAAAAAAAAAAAGTACCCATACATTTGTTTTTAAAGGATTAAGACCCATGTACTGTGACTTGGAGTTATTGCAAATTTGTTGTGCAGGCGAGAGGATGTCAATAGCAAGAAAAACACCCAGACAAAACCCATTATTATAATAAGTATCATCATAATATGAGGAGGTCAGGACATTGTGCTTCCACAAACACATAAAAATATCCTTACATAGCTAAAGAGATTCATCCTGTGCTAGCTTTTTAAGTACTGCTACAGCTGCACGTACGAAAGTATATCTGTATTATTTTCTTCTCCCCTCAAGTGCCACTAACTTGGCAGTGCTTTCTGTTGGAAACACTATACAGTGGTGGCACTGTTTCTAGACTACCTAAAAATCTAATGAGCAACAAACACAGATGTTGACATATCTGCATTGCTAATCTTAGCTAATATACACACACTAGGGTGCCAGTTCACTGGACACAGCTAACTAAAACAGCCCTGCAACTAATCCCACCATTAATGAAGGTTTTTAAATTTAATTTTGTTTAACCATTAGTCATTTTGGAGGTGATACCTGATACTTCAGCACAGAGAGCCTACTCTCTTAGACACACATCCCAATACGATGCAATACACTTCAACCCCTCCAAAACAACAATAAGACTGAATGAACACCTTATTAAAACGGTTTCAACTAAAACTGAACACTATAACCTCCACAGAATAGTATTAATTGCAGGACAATCGCCACTAGTTTTAGCTGAACTGCTGATTAACTCAATAAGATTAAAGTTAAACTTAAAGTTTTGGTAAGCATGCAGGCTAGCGCAATGCTAAGCACAAGGTCTGTACGGTGCCGATAGTATGATAATGATACGAATATAAGAATTACATAACATTACTTCTATTAAAAGTTCGCTTTTAAACGTGATAAGTCTGCCTTTCAGTGTGTGGCTAAGGTTAGCAGGCTAAGTCAACTTCAGCTCGCTAGCAAAGGTTGTTAGCATTTCGCTGAGTTACCGTTAGCCACACACGTGCCTCAATAGTGAGGGTAACGTAGATGCTTCGCTTGTTAGCCAGAGTCACCGCAAATGGCTAAATGGGGTTATTATCACAATGCGGCTAAACGTTTTACATTTATAGTCACGTATCAGAGGACACTCGGGTGCAGTTGAGGAACACCGGCTCGAACCAGAACCACAGCTTATGGTTATATTGTCTCGGTTCTTCTAATACATCCGTAGTGGCTGTTAGCCAAAATGGCTAGCATCGGCTAGCAGTTAGCTAGCTAGTATCTAACTGGTTAAAGCAGACATGTTCACTTCGGAGCTTCACCTACCCGTCAGACCTCTTCTTGCTGGTGGAATAGTCATCACCCAAATCCAGCCGATGTCTTTTGGACATCTTTCGGAGAAAATGTAGCTTATATTCAATCTATTAACGTGAACACTGTTCTACCGGGTAATATGGTACTAACTTGGTTTCCAGTTTCCTGTGAGGCGCTTCTGTTTTCCCCCGTTCAAATCTGTTTCACAGCGGCCGCGCAGAACACATCAGCGCCCCCTGCTGGCCTGGAGTGCGTGCTGGCATTTACACCCACCCACACGTAGTGCAGAGGAACAGGCTGTGTTTGTGATCACTTCAATGGAGATGTGTGCAGAATTTAAATTATTCAACACATATGATACAAAGAACATACAACATGAAGGAGATGCATACAGTTACACCCGCTTCAACATGCATTCTTTATTATTATTATTATTATTATTATTATTATTATTATTTCCATAATATTGTCTTCCTCCTGAGTTTCCTGCTTTTGCTTGATTGTCAGAGCATTTTGTAGGCTGCTGTAAAAGGTGCTATATAAATAAAGTTTATTATAATATGTACACAGTGTACACAGTGTCGCATACACCTTTGCCAAAATGTATGCGATATGCATTAATACAGCCAAAATGATCCAAAAATAAATGGAAGTTTAAAAAAACAAACATAAGATGTATCAACAGTTGCATTAAGGTTAAACTCTTCTCTGGGTTGTTATTCTGTTGTGATGTCTTGTGTCCTCTTGTATGTTGTGTTTGTTCTTACTGCCTGCTTTGCTCCACCACTGTCTGGCAGCAATAGCCTATTATACTCTGACCTTTTAGTGTCAGGCCTTCACTTATATATACAACATTTGTATTTATCAGGATAGTTAGGAAGGGAACGACCTGAGGGCTAACACTAGAGCAAACAAGTCCTCATAGTTTGTTTGTTGATGCATCAGCTGTTTGGAGAGTCGCCTTAACAAAGTTTCTGTGCTCACATGACGCCTAATTAACAACTGCAAGTCTGCATGTTTTTAGACTTATCCGAGGATTCAAGCGCGACAGGGGCTGAATAATAAGGCTCAGCTGCCAAAATGAAAAGTGAACAGCAGCTGACGTCTCAAATCATGAACTAAAATCAGCTGACATCACTGGTACCCGTGTGTTTGAACATCTCAGCTCCACCCTCTTTAAACAACGCCTCCCGACACACTTATACAAGACTTTATGAAACATTTCATCTCGACTCCTCAGCTCAGACGATCCGCAGGGAGAGTTTGTGCTGATCATGCGTCCACACGGGTGAGTGCAGTTTGCTCAGGTCTCTGTGTTTGTGGGGCTGTTTAACTTTATTTGCAGGATAAAGCACTGCGACATCATGTTTGTGTAGTGATGAGAACAGCCTGTGCTCTTATTCCTTATTCTTCTTCAACGCTATGTAGCCTGTGTTACGTTGTGTGCATAACTGTGCATTTATCTGAAATATGGCAGAGTTTAATGTGCAACAGGAGCTGACCCTTTGTGACAACAGGAGGACAGTCAAAGCTGCAAACCAACTCAGTCACTGCACTGCGGCCCGTTTCTGAGGCAGCATTACATAACATCTGTGCAACTCTTTGTTTACAGTAGAGGAAAGTCACAAACTTCATTTGACTGATTTACTTTAATGTAATAAAGTAAATAAATAAATGTTCAATGTTTCTGACATGTTTATCAATTAGGCATCAATTTATTATCAGTTATAATCCCACAATGTATTAGCCAATATAGACTATAACAAAACACCCTGAAAAGAGTTTTTCTGTGTAATTATTGCTTTTTTTTCAACTTCTGTACATTTCTCTTACAATGCTATGAATGCAGTATTTCTACCTGTGATTTGGCTGTCATGATATCAGGTTTTCACTACACGATTATGTCTAATAGAAATTTTAAAAAAATGCTGGCAATCAAATTCATCTCTAAATTTGTTTAGTGTGGGTGTTCATCTCTTTTCTGGCAAATAAATGACCCTCAAAATACAACATATCAGTACTCCATTTTTAAAATTCATGGTTATCGCGACACCTCTCACCTGTAACAAAGTATTTTTATGGTGTAGTGTTAATAAACGGTAACTCCACCTATTTTCCACATTAAAGTGTGTTTACAGGTCTTGGTGAGTATACAACTAAATATGTGAAAAAAAGTTGTATAAAGCCCTTTGTGGCTCCAGAGGAAACTTCATGTAATCTATAAACTGCCTCCAGTGATGTCACTCAGTGGCTAAGTTGCATTGTGGGTAATGTAGGCTGCAGGTTTTGAAAAAGAAGAAGAATGTGTGGTATTAAAAAAGGCGATATCTGTCTCTGCTGTGTCGATTTTGATCATTTGTTTTGAAACTGTCTGTAATGAGTCCAACAGTGTTGTAGGAGTGCAATGATAGAGCAGTGGACTGCTTTTCAAAACCCTGTGCCTACATTACCCACAATGCAGTTCAGCCATTGAGTGACATCACTGGAGGCAATTTATCGGATTACATGCAGCTTCCTCTGGAGCCACTAAAGGCTTTATACTATGTTTTTCACCTACATGGAAGTACTCTCAAACAGCTGTCAAACACGTTGATGTGAAAAATTGGTGGAGTTACCCTTTAAGTAAAAAAATAAATGAAGAATTGTCCTAATAAGTTTAATTTCTTTCAGGTCAATGAGTATATTGGGAGCACTGTTGGTTCTGCTGGCAGGAGGTCAACAATGTGTCTCGGCTACCACTGACACTTTGGCTCCACCAGAGGTCTCGCAGCACAATGGCACTCTGTATGCAGCCTGCAAAATGAGACCCAGCACCTCACTAGCGGAGGGTCTGCCCAAAGTGTACGGTCAGGCGCTGTTTAAGCAGGATTATCCTCAGGGAAAACTCAAAGTTCTGCTTCGGTTCAGTGGCTTCCCCACAGAAGGTGATCCTCAGCCCAGAGCGGTGCACATCCATCAGTACGGAGACCTGAGCCAGGGCTGTGACTCCACTGGGGGCCACTACAACCCACATGGTGTACATCACCCCAACCACCCTGGAGACTTTGGTAACTTTGAGGCCCAGCAAGGGAAAATCAACGCCATGATGGAATCAGAGGCAACGATGTTTGGAGGGATGTCTGTGATTGGACGAGCAGTGGTGGTCCATGAGAAGATAGATGACTTAGGACGTGGTGGGGATGCTGGGAGTCTGCTGCATGGGAACGCAGGAAGGAGGCTCGGCTGCTGCATCATTGGGATTTCATCCCCCAAGCTCTGGAATTCGCACCATAAACTGTATACCAGGAGGCTGAGGAGTAATTAATCTTACAACAGTGGTATATACTGCAGGCAGGCGAAAAGATTTTTCCTTTGATTTCATTCATTCATTGAATACATTGTATTTCCTGTCTTGCCAACATTTACTCCGGCGACTGGGTTGCAGACAGAATTGGTCTGGGCCAATTTAACTTTTCCACGACCTTTGCCCAGAATAAATATCTCAACATCTATGGGCATAAGTTTGTGTAGAAAAATCTATGATTCCTAGAGGATGAATCCTACTGACTTATTGAGTCACTGATTCTTCCTATAGTGCTATTAAGGGTCAAAAGTTAAAGCAACATTATGTAGAAATTGGCATTTTGTGTGATTTAGTGCCCCCCACAGTTCACAGGTCTGTTACGATGTGTCAGACACTGAGACACTGTACCATCAAAATGATCTTGAATCTGTTATTTTAAGTAAAAAGTTACATAATGTTGCTTTAAATCTGTCCAATACTTAGTTTAGGACCAAAAACCTGCAAAACTTACATTTCCATCAGCCTCAGCTGTACTCTGTTTAATGTTTGTTAGCATGCTAACCTAACCTACATCTGCATGCATCATCAGAATGTTATCATTGTCACTGAGAATATGTTAGCATGCTGATATTAGCATTTAGCTTAAAGAACCTTCATCACATACAACAAACCAGGAGGTGAAAATTATTTATTTTGCAGAAATAAATACATTTTGTACACAATGAACACATAAACACACATGGCTCTATGTAATTTCTATCTGGTGAGCGGATACTATTTTTCACCACAAAAACACAAAGACATCAGTGCTGGTAATCTAGAGGCTGTGGCCTCGTTGTGTTACAGACTAATAGCTGTAAATGTATTCTTAACTAAGATCTTTTGGTTTAACTGACAAATTCTTGTAAAGCATCAAATGTTTGTTCGTCTGTCAAGGAAAGAAATAAAAGCATGGATTAAAGAAGAAAACGCAATCATTTTTAATCAATGATTAGTACAATTGTCATGCAGCATTTTATACATCTTTTATAATATTGTGTTATAATGATTAAAAATAAAAACTCATATAAAGGATGTATAGTCTTAAACTAAATGACAGCAGCTCCTGGACAAAATCTGCTAGCAAAAAAGCAGGATGGGTAAATTTACCAAGAATAAAAGAAGAAGCTGTTTGGAAATGTTGGCATCATAAAGCTGCTGCTTAGCTTAAACATTTACAACAATTGAATGTCTATTTGTTGATGTAGTGATCAATACAGTAGGTTTCTTTAAAGTCAAAAGGGGGAGCGTGGACAGAGGTAGAAAGATAAAGGAGAATGTTTCTGCTGGCATCAACTGCACTTTGTCCATCTTGAATTCAAAGCTGGAATCAGTGTCTTTCTTAAGAGTCAACAGCAGAAATGTAACACTTATCACATTCTCCTTCACTGTTATGTTGTGGGAATTCTCACTCTGACTGAGAAACTGAATGTGGACACAAGGAAATGATCTAAGACTGAAATTTTATGATCAAAGGAAGAAAAACCTAATTATCACAGCCACATCAGCTACAATCATAGCCCTTTTCTGCTACTTTTAAATCACCACAAACCATCATTTCTCCACCTCTGACACATCCACAGTGTTTAGTGTCCAGCAGTTTGTGTTTGACCTTTTCCTGCTTCAACATGACAGTGAAAGAAATGTTTTTTTCCCCTCAGTTTGGTTTGGAAGAACTTGACTGACCTGCACAGACGTCTGGCTTCTTGCCATTTTTGTGTAAGAACAATCCCAGCAGAGTGCAGGCTGTTGTAGCAGCATATTCATGTTAAACAATCACATTATTTTATATTGTGCTATGTTCTGGTGTCCACATACTTTGGGCCATTCAATGTCATTTATCCGTTTAACAGGTTAATCTACATGAGGCTCTTAAAAAGTGAGGGCACAAGTTTGATAACCAGTTATCAGACAGCTAACACTAAGATTTTTTAGGTGTGTAACGAGTCATTCTTCCTACTTTAACAGGGTTGATTACTGAGAAAAGTCCCACTAAAGTATAAACTGAGTGTCCCAATAATTGGTTTTCATATTTGTTGGATTTACAGTAAATTATTATGAAACCTGGTGGCCGCTAATGTCAATTTCTCCAGATTTTTCTCATTATACCTAAAAATGAATAAAGTGCTATCATATTTTAAACATGACATTCATGCCTTTATTTCCTGTCCTAAGATTTCCTGACGAACACAAACATCTGTCTCATCTGAAAGCTCTGTCTCCTGGTTTGACTGGACGTCCTCTTGCTCTTCAGCAGAACTCACAGCAGCAGCGGTGGATGCAGCGATATCAGTATCTTCCTCTGTAATGATACACTCCGTCTCAACAGTTTCCACCCCGTCAGTGCATTCGTCTGACTCATCCTCTCCTCCTCCTGAGTTTTCTAAAGTTTCCTGTAAGTGGCTGAAGTCTGACAGTTGTTGTGTGCTCACATCGGGCGCTGTGGGAGGACAATCGCTCAGACACTCCTCTTCTTTTGACTGGTGACTCGTTAAAGCCGTTAAATCGATTGTGATCTGTGATCGATCGCTGTCATTACACACTTGGCTGTCTGGTGTCTCTGGCTCCTCCTCAGCTGACTGGTACGAGGAGTTCTGCTGGCACGTCCCCTCACTGGGCGGTGATGGCTCCTCCTCGTTCAGTTCCTCTCCACCACCTGACACAGCTGCCGGTCCAGTCTCTTGGTTTGGGACTTCTGTGGAGCTCTGCTGATCGACAGCTAATTTTTCTGTTCCTTCGTCACCTGTAAGAATGGAAGATTTAACGGTAACATTTTTCAGGTTCATACTTTTATTCAGGGTGAAGGAAAAGAAAATGTTTACATGCTTTAATGCTCAAAAATGCATTATTTTTCTGATACAGTTCGCTGCTGCAGCACCTCTATTCATCCTCTGTCTGAATGTTTCGTTTAAGCCCCCCCCCCCTCCCAGAGAGCCCAGTCTGCTCTGATTGGTCAGCTCTCACAGGCCTGAGCAGGCACCACCTACTGTGTTTCTGCATCATCTGGTGCTTTTGCAACCACGGCCATACTGAGAACATAGCTGAGGGTGGTGACTGTGTAGTTGGGACATCACAACCTTACGAAAGCCCCGACGGCTCGTTTAAAAGGCAGTTTCTAAATACAGGCTGTGAGTGAGTGATTTTATACTTTTACAGTATTTGTATAGCAATTAGACCTGCTTACAACTGTCAAAAAGACATGGAAAAATATGGGAACTTTAAGAATTATAATCCCGCAGATACAGAACGACAGATGCCGTATGCTGACAGAAGTATATTCACATTAGCCTGGTTTCAATCCAAAGGTAGATCACATTTTAAACACATTTTCAGAGAGTTTCTCAAAGAATTTACATTCGCTTCCAATTACTACTGTTATCTTTTTTGCAAATAGTAGGATTTGGTTCTTCCAGACAAGAAGTACGTGGCGCTAATGCTCCAGTACAGATCACCAATAGAATAATTAATTCTCCGAAGAATTTCAGAATCAGTATCATGAATCAGATCTCTTTAATACATGCAGCATGGAGAGAAGGCTGAAGTGTTCTCTCCAGTCTTCCAAATGTTTCCCACTCCTACAACAGTAGAGGTCACATACTTTTACGACAGTTGGTAATTACTCCTTCCCAAAACAATGACCCCCTGATGTTTGGGTTGATCATGCCTTTCCCAGGACATGTTTTATGATGTTTTATTAGGACAGTAAATGTCATCCTGTCTATCTTCCTGTAACACCTCAGGCTGAGAGAACTGCCCCTCACGTGACTTTTTGACCCGTACACCTAAGGGGGATTATCCCCTCCTCCTCTCACATCCTGATATGTTTTCTATAGTACATTGATTACTGAATGGAAAACTATTACATTTCTCAAAAACACGATGTAAATAAGGTACAGTATTTATGCTTGTATCATGTATTAATTTGAAGAAGACCTCTCAAGTGGACCGTATCATGAAGCTTCAGTTTTAAGTCGCATGTTTCATGTAAGTCATGATTTATTCGCCGTTTCTGTTTCAGTTGAACTTTGTTGTATTTTTAATCCACTAACTCTTCCACCTCCCCCAAGCGAGTAATCTTTTATGCACATAAAAATTGAAAATGCGCATAAAAAACAGGTGAACTTAAACCTACCTTTTGAATATTCACCTTCTTGTCCAGGAGACTCTGTTGACTCCTCCTGCTGGGGATTCAGGATGATGCTGTCTTTTCCCCCTAATATGACGAAACATTATCCAAAGTCAGTCTTCATAAAAGCAGCAGAAATGTTGTCGTGTCACAAAGTCAATACTAAAAACTGCTGGATTGGATAGAAATGATTGAATGAAACTTGGGCTGATATGAGAAGTGATGGAAGAAGATGAAGTTCAAAGGTTAAAAAGTGGATGATCATGTGAGGAACATACTTCCATATATTCCCAGAGACACATTATAAGTCAGGCCTCCAGGTAGCAAGAAGCAAAAGGACAGAAGAAGAAAGCATACAGACATCAAATTATTGTAAACAGTATGTAGAAAACAGGCTTCAATGAAAAGCAATAGTTTCACTCTATTCCTTTATTTTTACCTGGCAGGCTCCATAATCCAGACATTTCTAATGTTTTTAATTTCTTCTCCAGCTCTGCTACTCGAGTTCCAAGAATCCTTAAAAGACAAATAAACAATGAATTTCCGTCTTCTCACTGATGCGTCCAAATTAGAGCCGGGAAAGGGAGTATACAGACAGAGTATGAGGTATGAGAGGGAGTACTTGTTGATTTGGCGTTGGTGCTGAATCACCATGTTCTTCTCATGGATGGTTTCCAGCAGAGCCGTGGCGAGAGACTTGAGGTCCGAGATGGACTGAGGAGTCACCGGCAGACTGCAGCCGTTTTCTTCAGACAGTAACAACTCCTTCACTGCACACACATCATCAGTCACAGTTTAAGTACAGACACCGTGCTCGTTTTCTCCACCGCTATTGTACACAATAAACAGTAAGAGGTTTTAACCCCTCTGACCTTGTTTAGCGGAGAGCACCCCAGTCAGTGCACTACTGTTGGCTTTCCCACCGATTTTAGAGTTTTTTCTGCACTCCAGGGCACTCTGTCAGAGAAAAGACATTAATGAGTGTTAGAGGTTTCTGTTTCTAGAAAAAAAAAAAAATGCATCTATAAATGCAATAGTCTTTACAATAATATTCTCAAACATTTAGAAAACTAAAAGTGATAATGTTTTCATGGAATTGAGAAGGGAATAAGTTAAAGAAATAAATGAGAAATAAAAGTGACAAAAAAATAAAAATGAAGCTACCTTGTACTTCATGAGATTTGTCTTGAGTAGGTTGATTTCTTCTTGCAGTTGACTGAACCGTTGATGCAAATACCTGAAAGATTGTTAAACGTCAGGCTTGGTTCCGTCAGTTCCAAGCCTTCGCAGTTATGACTCCATAAGGTTAAAATATCCTTACGTAGTGATCTCTTTCACGTTATAGCTATATACAGTACTTGAATATTGACATGAATACATACATTATTTCATTGAGCTGTGTTTCAACAGCATACCAGACTCATGCAGAACATTCCTGCAGACACTGTAATATTTCAGAAAATATTTTGAAGTGACGGACCTGTTCTCCATGCAGAGAGCGTCGATGTCTAGTATCCGTATCTCATCGTTGCCCACGATGTGGTTCATCTCCACGTTGAGGCGATGAGCCTTCTGCTGAAACACGTCACGCTCTGCCCGAACGTCCTGCAGCTCGTCTGTGAGCGACTTCATGCTGTGCTCCAGAACCTCGTTCTACAGCAACACAAAACACACCGCGTTAGTGCGCGAGCTGTGATTTCATCTACTAATGATGCAGTTTTTGTCTCGATTATTATCGTACGGTATTTCATCTTCATTTTTCTATATTTCTGTGACAATTTGAAGAAAATTATCACCTGAATTGCTTGTGGTTTCATTCTTTAATCCATACAATGTGATCTTACACAATATTTGACACGCTTTTCACTTATAATCATTAATAAGTCATACATCACATTAAGTTGTGCCCCTGTGCTTCTGAGAGAGCCTTTCTGTACTTATCGTAGGAACTGTTCTGACCTGCTCTCGAGCTCTCTCCAACTGTTTGACCAGATCCTCTCGTTCATGTGCGGGAAAGTGTCGAGCGCCGACCTCCTCGTCTCCCAGCCTCTGTTTGGTGATGGTCATCCGTAGAAGCTGTTGGGACAAAGAGACCCAGTTAAAACTTCTATTATTTTAGGCAGAGTTTTACAACCTGTGACTGGAATATTGAGACAAGTTGGAGATATGTTAAAGAATAAGAAGACACAGAAAGGGAAACATACAACACATTATAAACATACAACCTAATTTAACTGTATTCAGTATGATGCACAGTATGACACGGTACCTTGTTATCACCCTGAGCTTCTGCCAGTCGTTGTTTCAGCTCCTTCACCTCCTCAGAAAGTTGACTGCTCTTCTCTCTGGAGTCTCTCAGCAGCTGAGCTAAATTCACCTGAACGACACATAAACATGAGGTCACGTGAGCGAGACCACAGGCTTAATGCAGCCTTTAAATGACTGACATATAAAGCTGCAAACAACAAGGGCTTTGTGTAAATATGCTCCCCCTGTCTTTTAATCTAAAATGGTCAAAAAAACAAACATCTGCAGGTTAAAATCTACCTACCTGATTCCTTTTCTCAGGAGGCAGAGAGGGATCTCCATCCTATTAGTTATAAAAAACAAGGGAAACTGTCATTAAATGTGGACAACAGACAATGACAATTTTTATTCTCCATTCTGCTTCCTATTGTAATAGTAACAATGCATCTTTAGGACGCACAGGGATGGCTTACAATGAGTTCTCTGTACTTCTTCTTGAGTCCTTGGTGTCGCTCTCGGAGCTGGTTGGCCATCAGTTTGTACTGATCTCTCTCCTGCTGGCAGGTGTCCAGCTCTTTAGACAAAATCAGGAGAGCTTCTTTCTTACTCTCCAACTTCCGCTTACATATGACGAACTGTGTGTGAGAAGGAGAAAGTAATAAAAGTTAAAGGAATATTAAATGATACAGGCAAGGAAATCTACCACAGCCAAAAAACATCATGTTAATTTGTTTGTTGTTTATTAAACCTCTGGCGTCTACGTCTAAGGTTATTTTTTTGATTTTTACACATCTTCTTTTCACCTTCTCACCTTTTAAAGGTAACTGCATGTGACACGACAGCCATGTGTACTATATCTACATTTGCAGAACAATCTGAGCTCTGCAATGAGGCATTCATTAGTCCTAGAGCACTTTGAGAAGAGATGACTTGGCTGTAAAACTGAAAAGTTGAAGTCTAATTTTTTTTAAATTTCTCCACTCATTGTGAAAACACCTTCACTCATGTGGACCAAAAGTTTTGATGCTGGTGATGGGTTTACTGTGGTCTTCACAGATGATTCACAAGATTCACAAAAGCAGACAAATAAAATAGAGAAATGTCTAAAAATTGTTTTGGTGGTAGAAGTGCTGTCTGTCGCTTTACTTTCACCAAATGTTCGAGATAAATTGTGACTGAATAATGACCTAATGCTACATATCAAGCTTCATGGGACGTGTGCAAATAAAAATGGGCATAACACAAAAAACTAAATATATAACAAATACAGAGAAAAAAACATATTTACATATATATGTAAGATACATAAGATAGTTATATTAGATAAGTTATAATAAAATAACCACATAGACCTGCTGATGTATATCGATATTTGTCATGGTCTTGATTAACCTGTTAAACCCAAGTGGAGCCCAACTTGGTAACAAATAAGTGAAAGTTTGGTACCTGAGAAATTTTAAAATGTGGCAATGTGGCTCTGCACCAAAGCCTCTTTAATTTTGCACTGATTCACTTTATTAGCATAAAGGTTGGCAGAGGTAATGTTCAGATGTTTTGCTACGATCTGGAGCTGCAACTGCATCATTCCTCGGAGATATTCATCTTAAATTCTAAAATCGTTCTGTAATTGTTTATGCTCTGTGCCAACTTCATTTACTCAGACCCAGTGACATATATACTTATACTTACACATCTGAACACATATTTCAAGTGTTCCCTTTATTATGATACCTTGATCATTCAGATAGACCTTGTAGTTGCAGAGATACACTCTGTTAATTATGGGCAAGTCGTTTTCGAGCAGCGACCCCAAATAGAAGCTAGTTCTTAACAGGTTAAAGTGGCAACAGCTGATTATTTTCCTAATTGATTAATCTTTAAACCATGTATTTGATTAATTGTAATGCCTAACAAATGTTGGAAACATTTGGAAAAATACCGCATGTTCTCATTGTATATAAAATAAAGGAAAACAGCTGATCCTCACATTTGAGAACCTGAAACAAGTGGAGGTTTGGCCATTTTGCTCGATAAACTAATTAAATGATTAATCAATTATCTGGGCTGGTGTCATTTAAAGTCTCCACTAATTGCTTTTATCACATTATATGGGATCAGTGCTGTTAACTTATCATGAGCTGCCATCTAAATATATTGATTGTGACAGATTATCAGTAATAACCAGTGAGCAGACAGCACACCTGCAGCGTGGTACATATTGTTTCACAGGTCTCCGCTGCAGGTACAACAGAGAGAAAAACAAACCTACTTCCTTATCTACATTCCCGACAGGCTGCTGACACCAAAGCAGGTTTAACAGTAAATCCTGTTTACTCTGTTTCATCTGAACCACACATAAACTCGTCTGCAGCTCCAGACTGGAGGCCAGACAGGACATTTAAAAGACAAACACATTTCCAGCTGATGGTGCACAACCTGAGCGGACAGTATAGTGATAATATCGTCTCCTCTCTAAAGGTCTCCACAGTCTCACCTCGTTGAGCAGCCCCTGCCAGTCGCTCTCGCTCCTCCTGGACGGATCCATCTACGCACAAATAATTTAAAAAAAATAATGTTTTAATAAAAACGACGCAGAGTGAGTTTCAAACAAGCATCACCATGTTGTTTTTTTGCTGGTCAGATTTCCAGACATTTCACATCATCAAAACGGATTAGCCGATCGAGGAACACCGTCTGCATCACTTCCGCCCGTCGTGACGTCAGAGTCACGTCACGACGCGTTTGGGAACCCTCGTTAAACTGGCAACTCGTTTATGGATGCATTTATGTAAATGTTATCTGGGACCAAGATTAACTACTTTTATGACGAAAACGATCTAGGAAGAACTCCTGCATTTATTTGAAATATTTTGATCTGTATTTATACGTTTTTTTATCCATAAATGCAAGTCTAAGAGGCTAAGAGGCCTCCATATATTCCCCAGTTCAAACATCATATGAAATTGTACTTTGGAACACTAAAAGGACTGACAAGTCAGAAAGCCATAAGGACAATGAGCATTTACAATACCTTGAAATCTTCCTTTTGATGTCTATATTCTGGGGATGCACGATATATATCGGACAGATAAATGGAGATAAGTAGCCAAACCATCACGATAAAAAAAGGATCTTTTCAAAGAAAAAAAAAAAAAAAATTTAGTATTATCAGTCAGAAAGACAAAAATTCAAAATTGGTCCTTGTTGGTGTTTATATTGTATACTTATATACAATGTGTTTGGATTAATATTACTGCTGCATTAATGTGTTTGTTGTATTTCATTGTAGATGTTTAAGGTTGAGCTCTTTTTAATAATTTTATATACTACTGGGTGGTTTAACCAACAGCAATGCATCATATATTATAGAATAATCATATGTTTGTAGTGTTACTGTGCTGTGACTAACAAGCTGTAACATTTGGCTTTTTCCATTTCATTCATATTTGACAATGAATACAATAATGCTGTTTGTGCATTAGACGTTTTCCCAGAATGAGGTGAAACTTGAAAGTATACACATCCTGCTCGCTCTGTAAATAATTGCTACCGTCGATGGGACATAATGGAGGGTATGCAGGCTATGGGCAGATTTACCGAGGCTTTACCTCAAGAGGCTTTTACTGTGACATCAATCACTTTATACTTCAACTCTGAATGACAACAACAGACTCTGTCTTTAAAGTGTGCATGTGATATTGAACAGGAACATCCTCTCTTGACAGACTGAATCACAAAATACTTTGGAAAAGTGTAAGCAGCAATTATAAACCTTCCTCTCCCGTCCTCTTAAAAAACACATATAATTACGTCTGTTGTCGCAGTTGAAAGGAACTGCTGTCTCAGACGCCAGATGCTGACATGACTATCAATTTCAGACCTGCTGTCTGAAGCACTTTGCCTTTGCTTTATGGTCACGTTTCACAGTCTGTGCATCTGCCAAGACTGGAGGACAGAGTCAGGAACAAGACAACACATGTGGTTAAATGTTCTTTAATGCAATTGAACAAACCCATTCTTTCATAAGCCTTAAGGTTGTCGGTGAAGCGTTTTGTAAAAGATCAGCTCTTAATCATTAGTTTTTGTTAGTAGAGTGGAAAAGATTTACAACATTGCTAGGCAGGACATGAGGATAGATATAAGTGCAATGATGTATTTTGTTTTTACTAACAAAAACATATCGCCTATGCTAGATCTTGTTAGCATTTTGTCATGTTAAGCTGATAAAACAACCTAATTTGCACATCATGCCATTGTTATGTGTGTGAAAAGTTAATTTCAAGCCTGTGAAAGACTCTGACTGAACAGACTGTGATTAAATCTGTACAATACATGAAAAATATCAAAAGAACAGTAAAGAAAAGAGCACACATTTGTGTCCTAGGACCAAGTAAATGTCATTTCAAAGTCAGATAGCAGCACACAATTAACCTCATGATTGTAATCAGAGCAACATTCAGTATTATACATTTTGCATAGGAATCGGGAGTAAATTACATTTTGTTTTGCCACTAATCAGGCACTCTGTTCATACAGTAGCTAGATATAAATATTGTACAGTTAGGCTTAAAGCTCATGATAGTTAGTTAGCTGATACATTCTGCTGTAAAAGACGTTTGAAGAAAACCTGTTTCATGCACATTTAAATCACCAGTCATGACAGTTACTGTGATGAAGTGTCGCCACAATCTTGACTGGCTGCTCAGAAAGACAAAGTCCCAGTTCTCTTAAAGGAGACCGATTATGCTTTTTCCTTTCTTTCAGTGTGTTATATAGGTTTTTTTCATGTAAAAGTTCTTGAAAGTTAAAAAGAGCTCCTCTCTCCCACGAAAAAACACCGCTCCTGATGCTGAAAACAGGACAGAACCGACTGGAGACAGTGTTAGCAGTGCTGGCTCAGACTTGTGTGAGTCGACCAATCAGAGCACTGGGACTGGGTATTCAGGTTTGGGCCATAAAGACAGAGGAGTTTAGACAGATGGGGAATACAGTGCTGCAGCACTGGACAGTATGAGAAAACTGATGTGTTTTTTGAGCATTAAGGCATGTAAATATATTCTAGAGCTAACCTGAAAATGAGCATAATATGTCTCCTTTAAAGAAATCACTCCAATGAGTATTTTAGGGAACGTTATTGTCATTTTCTTTTTAATTTTTTAGTTGTAGTGGTGAAGCTAAACAGTTTTCAGGCTGAACGTCTGAAACCTCAACCTCCCAATCTTTTCAACACTCACATTTTTTGCACTACATCTGTCAACTTCTGTAATTTTCCAAAGCTGACAATCCAACAATCACCTTCTCCACAAGCAATTTGGCAAGGTGTGGGGAAATGTGAAAGTCAGAGGAGTTTGAGCTCTCTTTTTCGTTTTCACACAACTACTTCAGTCACATCCCTCGGCTTGGCCGTCGTTTGCTTGACAGAATTAGCCAACACTTTTTAAGATAATATCTAGCATTAAATTAAAGTCTCGTCATGCTGTACATTTCGAAGTTTGGCATTGTTTTATATTTCTGTCAACCTTCAGTTCTGAGCAAAACGTCTTGGGGTCTATCATAAACCATACCTCCATAATTTCTAGAAAAGCACATTAGTTGCAGAAAGAAGTTAATCTCAAACCAAGAAAGATATATCTACTTGCATAAGGAAGATACACAGCATTGAGACTCCTTTGTAGCATACACGCAATAGTGATGGAAATGACCAACTGATAATTTGATTAGTCATTATTTTGCGACACATTATAAGCTTAAATCTACAATAATATGCTCGAAAACCATCGATTTGCCCTTGAAGCTGGAGGAGAAGATGAAATTCCTCCGGTCGGTGGTCACTGCTGTAAATGTACGGGGCGACTGCACATAAATGTCCTTGAACTTGTGAAACTCTTTGGTCTCCACATCCCAGAGGTAGATCTGTGTGAAGGAATAATCGCTGCCCAGAGCAAGGTAGTGCCTGTCTGTGAAGGTGAAAGGTTGGAGGATCATCGCTCCTCGAGAGGGCAGAGCCTGCACCTCAGTGAACACCTTATTGGCCCACTTGAGGACTTTGGAGTCACCGATGTAGCACGTCATGGCCAGATACAGCTCGTTCTCCACCCGGAAGGCTTTGACCGCCACCACATCGTCGACATGCGGGATTTCACCGTGAAGTATGAACTTCAGGGTGCTCTTGTTCCAAAGGAAGATGACGGGTGGCTGAGAGCGACTGGCTATGATGAGGTAGGACTTCCCGTCCACCTCCACAAACTCAGCATCTGTATCCCGAAACCACTCGTGGAGGAACTGGTACGAGTAGAAACCAGTTTCATTGCGGTCTGGTTGGTCAGTCCACTTGTACAGAGTAGACAAACCCGCCTTAGAGCTGTCCACAATCACAAAGTACCATTCACCGTCCATTTGGAAGACCTCAATGTCATTTGGCTTCGAGATATTGAAGACCTCGATAGTTTGAAACTTTGTGAACTTGTTTTGCTGATCGTCAAACTTGTAAATATGGGAGCCACCAAAGAGCTGCGTGACGATTATCAGGACGTGGTTGTCGATCAGAACCGACTTGCATCCAACAACAGACTTCCCTGTGAGGATAAAAAAGTTGTCACAACACAGAAAATCAAATTTGAGTGGATCATTAAAGGAACCTCAGAGCAAGACAGCGATGCTGCATTTGCCTTAGCAGAAGTATGTTAAAATGTAAAAAAACGATAATAATGAACATAAAATGTCTCCATACAGCTCGTCCAGAGTAATCCTAGTCTCCGGAAGCCCCGAAATCCCAAATTGTTTTAAGAAGACGTTATTTCCAACTCAATCCACAGTTGAGCTTGTGCACCCACTTCAGGTGGCTATAATTAAAATTTCATCCTAAAAAAGAGTGTAAATTATGTCTTTTCAAATCAATTTGGGATTTCGGAGCTTCCAAAGACTTCGATCACACCAGACAAGCTGTATGGAGCCATTTCACGTGTTTTGTCTGCAGTTTTTTACATTTTAAAACAAGTCTCCATCTAATTCAGTTGTTTAGGAAAATGCTGCATGATGTTTTGCTGTGAAGCTCCAGAAATGTTTTGTGGACTACGAAACTTCACCATATGTTAAGTGAATTGTTCCTTTAGCTGACTCAGAAACAATAACATGGAGTTGTTCTTGTAAATAGTCTTTATAAGGGTGACATTATTCTTAATGTTTGTTATTGTCAACAAATCCTGTGAAAAGACCAAAACCAACAATTAGTTAGTCCGTCTCTCAACACTTTTTAACTTCCCCTGCCAGCTTTTCTCTACCTCGAGCCCACTGGTTCCTACTGAAGTTAGAAATGTTTAAAAACACATAATAAGCATATGTCTTCATTTAAAAAAAAAAAAAAGGGACTAAATTAAAACTTCCATAAACAGCTGGGCACTGTAGTTTTTAGCAGTTACTTTGTAGGGGACAATTTTCAGCTGCGGATTTATACACATTAGATGCTCTTGATCATTGTTAGATTATCTGACTATAAGAAAAAATTTAACATATCACCAGACTTGTCTTTTAAAAAGAAGACGTTGGATGTGTGTTGTCAAACCTGTGATATTGTCAAATTTCCTGAAATTCATTTCGATGTGATCCCACTCCATCACCACACAGCTGTTAGAGTTGGGGGCAGCCATCGCCACGTAGATGTCCTCTTTAAAGGAGAAGATGTCCGCTGACATGGACTGAATGGGAATGGACTGATGACGCACAAAGTCTGTGAAATGCAGACAAAAACAGAAACTGCTAGACCTGCTGACAAAGTGAAAGAGGCGACACTTAGATCCTCACTGCTTAAATTACATTCTTCATGCTGTGAAAAAAGCTTCTGGATGACTCTGTGCGGAGTTATGGATATCATATTTTCTGTTTAATAAATGGTTTTTCATACAGCATACTTTTTAATGCTATTCTTGTGGGCTAAGTCAGTATTATGCAATGATTTTCCTTGTCTGTTCACAGTGCATTGATAATTGTTCTGTCCATGATAATGAAATAAACAGAAATGTGATAATTGTGAAAATAACATTTGTTTCGTGTTATATATTTTTCTCATTTTCTGACAAAACAAGCACTCCTTTTTACAGAAATAAACTATTTTTGATCATTATAGACTTTTACAACAAAGTAATATTACACGTATTATATTATATGACACATACATGGAAATACATTCTGTTTTCTATCTACTAATAATCTCAAAGAGACAAACATGATAGCCACAAAACAATATTATGCTGAAGATTTACAACTGAGATTGATTTTTCTTCCGTTTTCATATTTTAGTATCTATATTTTTAGCCGTGTTAGCAGCATTTTTGTCCAACGTCACCATGAGGATGAGATTTGTTATTTTGGTTGCCATGAAATTTACTACACACATTCGTGTCCCCCGCAGGATAAACAGTATTAACTTTGGTCATCCTCTGACATCTCCTCATGTGCCCTCATCAGGTCCAAATGTCAATGTCCGATAATTTATGACATACCTTACAAAAACTAATGGCATTCCCATCAGCCTCAGCTGTACTTCCTGTTTAGTGCTAATTAGCAAATGTTAGCATGATTCCTGCAAAACTAAGATGGTGAACGCAGTTTATATGATACCTACTCAATATTTACTGTCAATGTTAGCATGCTGACGTCAGCACTTAGCTCAAAGCACTGCTGTGCCTCACAGAGGCGCTGGTCTGGCGCTGTGGACTCTTATTGTTTCTTAGTCTTGTTCTTTGTGTGTGTGTGTAGCTTAAATATGCATGGGTGTTTAAGGAGGTAAACATATTATTTGTTTCTTTTTGAGTGCAGAGCAGCACATGTTGGTGTCTTGTTGAATTATTTAATGGTTTTACTGATTTCTTTCTTTCTTCCTTTCTCTCTTCTTTTTCTTTTTTAACATGACATGTTCAGCGTTCGGCCTGTGACTCATAATAATTGATTTTGATAGTGTGCTTCTCATTTCACCTGTAGAGATGCAGCCGCCCGGCGGAATAGGAAGGTCATTGAGCCGCTTGCCCTTCATGTCACTGGGGCCTGCGCAGAAGACATCTGATACTGTGGCGTTTGTGTTTTTCAGCCATGTCATCAGCCACTTGTTCTCACAGTTGCACTGGAAAGAGTTGCCTCGCAGATCCCTGATATAAGACAGAGGGGATCATCAATATCTGCAATATCAGCTTGGACACATCAACTGCACAAAAAATATGTAATATGGTTTCTTTAGAGCTTGAGACAGGGCAGTGAGTCATTAAAGGTGTTAAAACAAAGTCAAATTCAATCTTATACCTGCTCCATGATAGTCTGAACACATTATGATGAACTAAATTATGATCCTGCAGGATAAAAACAAACAAAATTTGAGTTTTGCAGGAAAAAGTATATATTGGTTCAGCCCGATTATAAAGCATTGCAGTGGTCACATACATGAATCATTTTAACTAGTCTATGTTACAAAAGATTGTTCTCACAGTTTATCCCTGACTATTGTTTACCGACCACAATTTGTGCATTGTTTCTTAATAAAATGTATTTTAAGCGACAATCAAAACAACAATTCTATCAACAAATAAAATTCACCAGTAAGTTGTGGTGTATAAACTGGAGAAGAGAGACACAATCTTAATATTTATGACATCCACAATATCATTCTTGTGGGGTTTAATGCTGCCAAACACAAAACACAGCCTGAGTCAGCTTCACTTAGGAGTGCAGTATGGAAAAAGACACACACACACACACTCTCTATCTCACACACAAACACACACTGCTGACACCACAACTGCTTACTCACAGTTCCAGCAACGAATCCAAGTCAAAAAACAGATCTCTTGGCAGAAACCTCATCTTGTTGTTGGCAAGCGATCTACACCAGAGACACAGAGAGAGACCAGAGAGATGCACGTTATTGTCATCTTTAAGCCTTTTTTCGACTTGTAACACGAGACTGTCTCTGTGTTAGCAAGGTGTCGTTGCTGCAGACGGTGAAGAGGATGACAGCAGACTCACAGATGAGTCAAATCTCGCAGACCGCGGAAGGCGTTCTTGGTGATCGTCTCAATCTTGTTTCCTTCAATGAATCTGTTCAGTGAGTCAACAAAGAGAAGTGAATATGAACATGTCATATACTTTATCATCTCAGGAGGATACATATCTGTAGATTTTGTTAGTTGAGCATGCCAGAATATTATGCTTATTACTATTATTTCAGGCCCATTGATGGGGCTGGTGGGGTAAGACTGAGAAATGATTAGCAGTTGTATTAACAGCATGACGCAATACATCTTGTAATGTATATTATGTGGTGTAATCAAGTTAGCTGTCATGCACTGAATTGTGATATATTTATGCTAAATAATTGTAAAGAAAAACACAAAACATTACATAATGTTGTTGCATTATGTTACATAAAGAAAGCAGTAAATTAATCAGACGACACTCACAAATATTCCAGATGTGGAAGGCCAGAAAAAGCATCATCTTTGATTGTGGTCATAGAATTTGCATTTAGAAGTCTGTAAAAGAAAAACAAACCCAACAACTGATTAAACTGAAGATTCAAACTTCTACCTTTGGCACTTTTGCCTTTGTTTGACTGAAAATCTGTGTGTTTTTTAGTTTTCATCTGTACAACTAAGCCCTGAAATGTCAACTGCTGATCAACCGATTGATTAATGAGAGTTTCACGTGCACTTACAGCAGCTGAAGAGAGGGCATGAGTGCAAACATTCCCTCTGTGACTTCAGAGACAGATCCATTTACCATGCTCCTGTTGGTAGAAACACATAAATCAGAGTCTTAACTAGGAGTGGGACATGCACACACTCTGTACCAGACACATCAAGTGCTAACTCTGCAGGGAGGCACAGAGCAGCAAGGGAAACGTCTCCTTGAACGCAGCATTGATTGCCCTGTGCTTTATTGATAAAATAATCCAACAAACACGACTAGTTACTCACAGGGA
Source organism: Pagrus major (assembly GCF_040436345.1). Taxonomy (NCBI): domain Eukaryota; kingdom Metazoa; phylum Chordata; class Actinopteri; order Spariformes; family Sparidae; genus Pagrus; species Pagrus major. The sequence goes on from NC_133215.1 coordinate 15,587,780, forward strand.
GTTGATCTCGTTCGGTATAGTCCGCGGGATGTGTGAGGTGCCGACGCAGATGATGGTCTCCTTGGTACAGGAGCATCCTGAAGGACATTTGAAATTCCTTTTAGATTCAGTCGCTCCAGAAATAAACAGAAGCGCAATCCCGGCCAGAAGCCACTGCTTTGTGTATGTCATGTTGCCTCTTGGACATTAATAATAGTAAATGAGACCGAGGTCGGTGCTGGCAGCAGCTTTAACCCGCCTGGGCGACATCAAAATGCAGCAGTACAGAGGAAAGCCCTGACACAGGCTGATACGGCTGCAGCTGCGTCCCGGAAGGCTGCTTCAGTTTCGGACAGGGGAGGAAAAAAACAAAAGCATCGACTCGTCAGTAATCACAATAGAATGGGGAAGGCTCTTAAAATGAATGTGTGGACATGTATTTAATATTTATTTGTGTTTAAAACAGAAAACAACATTTAAAAAAAAAAAAGTGATTTTCAGGCTGGGGAGATCAACACAAACAGCAAAACCACACTGAAACACTAAAAACGAGGTTATTTCAGCACCATGGAGAGTTAACGATGTCCAAACTCACGTGCAGGCATGGTCACGTGACGCATTCTGCATACCTCAGCACTTAACTTAATGTCCCACAGAGAGGAGAGTGCATTAACAAGGGAAACAGCAACTCCATACATGGAGACAGACTGCAGGCCAGTGAGTATTGTGCACCAGGGGATACATCTTGCTGTCACCAGGGGGGTTTGTTTGTTTGTTTGTTTGTTTGTTTGTTTTAACAAGGGTTAATTGATTTGATTTAAAAACACATATTGAGTCAGCCATTACAATGAATCCAGGTGTTATTGCAATTAATAGTTGACTGAAAGTAGTTGAATAAATAACATAAAAATAATGAGATAAAACTGGTGAAAGACATCACTTAATGGTCGAAAACTCCAGCTTATGTGTTTGTAGTTGGCCTACAAATCAAAACTTGAGCAAACTGAACTAAACACTGACATATTAATTGTATGAAAATGTTGTAACATCCACGACTTATGTCAACTTTTATATGATTTATAGTCAAATAACATCCAGAAAATACATGAATGTTGATGTTGATGAAGGGGTGTTTAGTTTATTGGACTGGGCTGTGGGGTTAGATCTTATTAAAACAATTTTTAAAAAAGCATGTGATCCACTGCTGTAGGCCACAGATTATGATGCATATATCAAAAACAATCTTCTTCACAATATTTAATCCAGGCTGATTGATTGGGAACGACATAACTGATGCTTTCATCTTTGAGAAACAACAGAGAGGTGATCTGTCTGTGATGAGAGCTCTGCAGCCCTGTGTAGTGCTGTAACATGATGTCACCACCAGGGGGCAGCTGCTGATAACCACAGGAGGAAAAACTCAAAGTCTGAACAAGTTTGACAAACAAAGTGAAAATTAATCTGCTGTCTTGTCTTGACATCATGTGTAGAGTTTGTATGTGATTATGGCTTCAGGTAAAAAAATTTCTGATGAAGTAAGGTTGCATTTGTAGAAAAATGGGTAACACTTTTTAACAACCATCTTTAATAAATGGTAAATTAAAAAAATATAGTTAATTATAGTTAATTATGATATTAGTTAATAGTTATTTCACTGTTAACAAACAATGAAATGCTTTATAAGCCATTTTATTAAGCCAGTGTAAAAGTTAATAAACATCAGTTGCAACAATTTCTTAATAAATGGTTTATAACGCATGTTATTGTTTGTTAACTCTGAAATAGCTATTAACTAAATATTTTTGTATTTATTGTTTAATTATTTTTCCCCCCTATCTCTTTCTTTACACAACTACACACACATACAATAAAAAACATATAACCTCTTCTGTAATTAAACATAATATAAGTTCTCTATATATGCTGGAATATAAGATATAGGCTAATTTCTTCAGACTGTCACTGAAGCTAAAATAGCTAAAAACATGCAGGAAGAACACATGTTTTTCTTTCCTATGTTCCCTTTTTGTACAGTAATTTTCACATTACACAATATTAAAACTTAATGCATGATGAAGTGGGGGTTGTGAACCAAGCAATATATGCTTAATGTAGTAAATTGATGTCATTATATAAAAAGATGATAAACAAACAAACAATAAATACTAAATCTTTCTTATTGAATGATGTAATGACATCTTAATCTTTGCCTGTTCAGTAGTTTAATCGGTCACAGAAGTCATTTTTCCTCACATTTTCAATAAACAATCATAACCTTCAAGCTATAAATGTAACTTTTCCTCTACATTATCTTATAGCCCACACAGTACCACTGTTCATAGAGAGAGGAATTCACTAAACAATAGGGTTGTTAGTTGTCGCAGCAGGCCCTAACAAGGTGCTGACCTTTGCCGGAGGACCAGTAGTTTATGAGCACGAGTGAAACCATATACCCATTGCCAGAAGGGAGCAACCGTACATGTCTGCCATTGCTGGCATAATTCATGACAGCTCTCATCTCTCATTGCTGTTTTTAGGCTAGAGTATCCCTGAAACACTCGGGACACGTGCAAGCTGAAACCAGATGACGCCACAGCAAACATGTCTCTGCTGTTACTTTCTAGACAACCATCGAGATGTGATCAAGGAACAGGAAACAGCGTTTTTACATTTTGTCTCTGTAAAAATACAAACAAATCATATAAGCCCCATTCATTTGTCTCTCACAAACCAAACACGATGAGATGCCTGCTTCTCATGACCTCTGACATAGTGAATGTTATATTATTACATTTTGTTCATGTTTTGGATGTTTGTGCAACTTTATGAACTCAGTAAAATGATCTTGTTTTCTTTAGCTTTAGCTTCCCTAGCTCACAAATCAAACAGCAACATCTGACAATGATGGACAGGCAGTTTACAACCGCTAATCAGAAAAATAATCACATTTAAAAAGAGCTGGAAGAATTAAAGACCATCTTCATTTTTCAGTCATGTGATTGATTTTGTGACAAATGCAACAGGGCGCCGAGTTAGAGCTGCTAGGATCAGTCGATCAGTTGATTACTCCTCTAGTCAATTGAAAGAAAATGAATCATGTCAATCCTATTCTGGTTCCAGCTTCTTAAATGTGAGGGTTCGCTGCTTTTCTTTGTCTGTTATGGTGGTAAATGAAGAGTCTTTGGGATTTGGACTGTTGGTTGGACAACAGAAGCAATTTGAAGACTTCACTTTGGGCTCTGGGAAACTGTGCTGAGCATTTTTAATATATATATATATATATATATATATATATATATATATATATATATATATATTCTTGGACATTTTATAGACAAAAAAAATTAACACAAACTTAATTAGATCTAGAAACTTGTAATACAAAAAAATGTCTTTATATTAGTAATCAGCAGCGTAGATCCATGGATATATTTATTAGTTTAAGTTTTACACCCTATTCACCTCTCGTGTCGGCTCTTAAAGCCCCGAAGTGCAGGATTTTCATTTTACTTTACTGTGGTGCCATCTGATGGTCGTATAAAGAATGATGCTGTACTTGTAACTCCTATCAAGTTAATTGGTACACCTTCTAATGAGGTTATTGTGTGGAACAATATCTTAACTAATAGTCTATAAATTATTTACTCATAATTTATAGATCAGTTATAATCTATTAATTAAATGAGCATTGTAATAAAAAAACACTTTGGTGGTGTTTATACTTTCTATTTAAACATAATGTAATACAAATGTTTGTAATTAATTAGTATTCACAGAGTTTACACTTTCAAATAAGTCTGCAGTTATAAATTATAATAAATTGCTCATAATTTAGGAATTTAATAAAGACACACCAGCTCTTTTCAGGGGTCAAAAGGTCCACTGAAGGGGTTTTCCTGATGAACTGAGGAGCAAACCACAAACATATTAGGTGCTATGCTGAAGGAGGATAAACTCCAGTTTTTTACAACCTGGCAACACAGAAGTTGTTCCTCATTAACAACCTATAAATAATTAGTAAACTATTTATAAACTCTGAATAAACCATCCATTACAACATAAGCCCTCTGTAAAAGGTGTCAACCAGCAGATTCATTATCTGACCTTTATTAATTCAAAGATAACCTTTAGCTCTCTTCAAAGCTTTACTCTTCAGGCTACATTTTCATATGAATGTGTTGCTCTTTAAATATATGACAACTATAAATTGGTAAACCGACTGAACCCTTCAGCACCAGTCGGTCAGTAAAAGTGACCTAAATACTCGCAGAGATCACTTTTCCTCCTGAAGTGAATTGTCATTATCGGTGGTTTAGAGTAACGCTTTAATCCCTTACATCCACTAAACTAGCTCACATATGACACTTTCAAATCCAAAGATGACCTTTTACCCTTTGAACTATGAAACCCTTGAGGTTTCGGAGGGGGTAACCTGGAGGAGTGCGGTGTCTGGCTGCCGGTGACTGCTTCACAGCAGGTGTTCAAGCTCTAAAACTTCTCCAGTTCCCACTCAGGAGCCGCAGAACGCTCAGCGGTCAGAATCAGAAACTCACCGGTGCTGCTAGACGGCACGATCCCACAGGAAACACAAGGATATCAGACTGGGATTATAAGAGCATGTTACTAAAAATACATCTTTACTTTTACTCAGGTAACATTTTGAATGCAGGACTTCTACAATAGTAAAGGAGTATTTTTAAAGTTTGGTAAAAGTAAGGAGGTAAGAAAAGAATCATCTTCCTCCACAGGAAATGATCAGTCAGTGAGGTTTCAAGGGTTTTATAAAAAACTGCTTTTTTCCCATATCATGTCCAGTAATCATTAAAACAGCAATGCTTCTATTGTTGCCGCTGCAACATTAACATTACGATCATCATTGTCATTATGTCAATCAAAAATAATTTTAGAAACTTTTGTTTCATTAGAATGCAGTCATTAAAGGGTGAATCTTATTGCATTGATGCCTAATGGGCTATTTCATTAATAAATGATGAACGTTATAATAATAAAAACGTTTAATTGATTGAATAATGCATTTTTAATGGACTATCACATCAAAGTTATCTGAAAGAATTTTGCTTTAAGAAACTTTAAATATGTAAGTACATGTTGAGTATGGAGAGGGGATTTGCACTTAAAACTGAAGAAATATTTCAAAAAATAGTAAAAAAAATGTTCTTTATCTTTTCTAAATTTTAACATGGAATTACAAAATGAAGGGTTTTTAATTTTTACTTTGTGTTATTCCATTTAATAATGCACCTGCCTACAATCTATACATACTGTATTCCATCTCAGGACTTGTTTGTTTCCCACTTTCACATTTACAGTTTCTATTTCTTGATCAACTGGTCAGCTGTTGTTTGTTGGTGAGAGTCTAACCAGTTAGAGCTCCTGTTGCTCCGCTGTGGATTGGACTAATTTCATTTTTTTTTTAATAAATAAAGTATCGACCAGCGGTTAATTCCAGGCTCCATAAGTACACACTTGTCAGAGTTTACCAAATGCTTTGAAGCGGCCGATGTCGAGCCCCTGTCAGCTCTATGACTGGACAAACAACTGTCCTACCGACGCTTGTCAACTCTGAAAATGTGTCACTGTAAAATCAACACTTGTTAACACTGGAAGATTTGCTGTGTTACTGCTCAACCTATCCTACACGCTCCAATGGTTATTTTTAGAGCAGGTACATATTGTGTATTCTGTATCAACATCTGAAGTTTGAGGGCCGGAGCGAAGGTCTTCACATGGACTGTTGGTGACGTTGATTAATGGCGCTCATGATTTAACACCTGCTGTTTTAATGTAGCCACTGTAAGAAACTGATCTCAACACGCTTGCGTGAGCGGTGTCCCCATTTTAAATAGCTGCCTAAATTTATCAGCTTTGTGGAGGTCAGTTCAAACTGCAAATGTGTTCGTGTTTTGGCACAGAAAGGGAGAATCAAATCTTTAATAGCTCAGACTTGGGGCAAATACAGAGCTCATGTGCATGTTTTCCACATGAGATATACTATATCAACTTTTTTTAAAGTATACAGGGGGTGGTTATCACCCCCTGTATACTTTATCGAGTATTTGAATATGTATCATTCAAACATTCGACTGAGAAGAGGGTCTGCAAACCGAATTAAACATTTAGCAGTATTTGATCACTGTTACGTAATTTTAAAGCAATTAAAGGTCTAATCTGTTGATGTGAAATCTAAGCTTGAGTCTTGACCTTTAGTAGTTTACTGCTGTTTGTCTTCGCACGGCAGGAGAAGCACTCACACAAACTCATGTCAGATAAACAGGCTTCACCCATCAGTAAAATGCTTCAAAAACAGTCGGGGAGGAAGTATAAAGATCCTTTACTGAAGTAAAAGTAGCAAAACACTCATGTAGTAATGCTACTACACGTATATGTCCTGGATTAAACTTTACTTAAGTAAAGTATCAACAAAATGTACTGAAAGTATCAAATTTTACTGCATTTTACGGTCTAGTTTTAACTACTTATTTACAGTATAGTTGTGTATTCTACTCCAGTGGTTCCCGACCTCGGGGTTGGACCCCTAAAAAGGGTGGCAAGATAAATCTGAGGTCATGAGATGATTAATGAGATGATTTTTTTCTCTCTAATCTTTCCCTTTTTTTGTAAAATACTGGATATTTTTACATTTTTAGGCTTAGAACAGCTCTTTAAATGAAACCAAGAGAGGAACATTTTGAAAGGAAATGTATCTGCTAACAACAGACATCTGAAACATGACACTGGGTCCCAAGAAACTTCTTTTTTGTGATGGTCCACAGGTCAAAAAGATTGGAAAACACTGACTTAATATTTACTTTGTATTTTATTTCATAAACTTAAAGCTGCTGTAAGCACTGGCATCATTGTAGCTGACTTCCTGTCTGTTTTGCAGTTTGTAATCTCCTCCCTCCTCTCTACGTCACCACATGAATGCACAGCAGTGATCGACGGCAGCAAACAGGACGATCCTGCTCTCTACATGTTCAGGAGCAGACAGGACCACCCCTTTACAGAGTACTCTGTCTTGATTGGATAAAGTGGGCAGGGATAACAGAAAATTTGTTTTCTATTTTACTGCATGAGCGCAAATACTCTATAACAGTATTTACTGTTAGAATAAAGAGATATTTAACATGTATTTTAATAAAATAACTTTAACAGAAGCTTTAAAATATCTTTTAATGTAAAAATCTTAAAGGGACAACTCACCCCAAAATCAAACATACACATTTTCCCCCCTAGATGTACGGCTATTTATCCATCTAGATTGTTGGAGAGGCTAGCTGACTAAGCTATCTAAGCCAACTAACAGTTAAGAGTAATGTTCACATCCCGTACTGTCACAAGCAAGACCCTCTCGTCCATTACTGGACGCACGCTAACTTCTCCATGGTGACACGTTTGGTGGGTGTATTTAATTAGAAAGAAAATACTTCCTGCTTGAAACTGCTCACAACGTCTGCTGTCTAGGGTAACTGGGTCATGATTTCTGGAGAGAGATACTGCTGTTGAGTTTCTCAAATGTTTTCTGTTGAGTTTCTTTAACCCTTCCTTATCTCTGAGAACTCCGCAGCTCACATCAAAATGGATAAATAGCACTACAGGTAAATGGAAAAGTATATATTTTTGGATTTTTGGGTGAACTGTCCCTTTAATGTAAATAGTAAGTAGTCACTGCAGCTGTCGAATTAATGTAGCAGAGTAAAAAGTACAACATTTAATCCTGAAAAGTAATATGAAAACATTCAAGTAAACCACAAGTACCTCAAAATTGTACTTAAGTACAGTACTTGAGTAAAGTACACAACTGCTCAAAAAACAGATGATTTCTAAGAGGCTGCCCCACATTAATGACACTGAGGGTACAATCAGGCTTTGAGGGTGACAAAGGCTTTATACTGGTGCCCTCTGTCCTTGATACTGCTGTCAGTGTGCCCTCCACATGGAGCAACTGTTGGCCCAACCCCTCCCCGCTCCTGCATACCACCAATCTGGGGCCCCGTCCAGAAACAACAGTTGTGTCTTCAACACTTAGACGGAGCTCTAATAACTGGATCATTACCATACAAGACAGCATTATTCAGCATTGTCCCTGGTAGCAAACATCCTTATTAACAAACACCATCTCCTTCATTTAGATTCAGTCCAGACCCCCACAGATCCTGCATGGCCCAGTGGTGACAGAGGGAATGACAGATTAGAGTTAGACAGATCTCGACCTGCATCGACACATGAATGGATGAACTTATAGTAAATTCTTTTAGCTGACTGGCACCAGCTGGTGGGGAATATTTGTCTGCAGCTGTTTCAGTGAGAAGGCAGATCGCTAATGGCATTCTCAGATCCACAAATATCGTTAGTAACAATATTATTGAGTAACTTAGTACTTGCTTTCTCATACTTAATATTTAATGAAGCATTCTTTGCACACCCAAAGCAACCTTGCACATAGATCACTACAAACCACAACCCTGGTTGTAGAGCAACAATTTAACATATTTACAATGTTTACTTTTGTTTTCTTTGTCAAGCTTTATGTATGTACACACAGATCCTTGACACTGCGTAAAGAGCTACTGAGAAATAGGGAAGCTGAGAAATGCCATGCCTGCAATTTTCTAATGCTGTCATCTTGAGACCACAAGTCAATCATTTTGTTTTCTCCACATAACAAAGCTTATGTTCTGAGATAACAACATTTTTTTAAAAATGTAGATAGTAATATATATATATATGTATATATATGTGTGTGTGTATATATATATATATATATATATACATGAATGTTAATGTGAATGGAGAGAGATTAATACATTTTTGATCCTGTTTGAATTGTGCCATGAATCACACATATGATGTTTGTCAATTTAAAAGATAATTTTCCACGTCAATAAAGTCAGTTTGTCATAAAACAAATGAAATATGAGACTGTGAAAGACTAGACAGCCAACGATCGCGTTAGTGACGTCATCTCGTCGAACGGTCACCAAAACCCGCAACTTAAACGTTGCAGAGCTGGTCCTGTATATTAGCAGCTCACAGAACTGACAAACTCTCCTTTCACATAACTGCAGTTATCAATATGACAAGTGTAATTGTGATTTTCATCTTTTTTGAAGAACCTTTTCGGTGCCGAGTTCACGCAAAGCTAGATGATATTTTACTTTAATTACAACAAGCTGCAACTTTCTTGACTTGGAAAATTATCTTTTAAATTGACAAACATCACATGTGTAGTTCATGGCACAATTCAAGCAGGATCAACATATTATTTGTCTATCTCCATTCACTGCCATACAAAGTTTTTCCAAAATAAGGCCCCATAGGATCCACTGGAAGGGACGTGACTTCAGCACTCTATTGCTACTTATACTATAAGTACCATTGATATTTTGTTGATTTTGGAGGCCCCTGTGGAGAAAAGTGGTAGAGTTTCCACTGTCAAAACTACAAATCTTAAAAATAGAATTATCTAAAGAAAAATCTCCTCCTGCTTCTTTTTAACAGGCCAACGTACTACTTACTGTAACTTTGACTGGGAAAATGTAAACAGAGGCTCTTCCAGCCTGGTGGCAAGCGTTAAGAAAAACTAGAAACAGTAAATCTTCTCACTGATGGTCTTGTTTGCTAATGTAAGTCATTTAAAAGCATCATTATCATCTTTGTAGCAGCTTTAAGTAAAATATCTGAGCAGTTCTTCCACCACTTCAAATAAGAGAAATAAAAATACATAAATGACCAATGTCAGTGTTCACCTTTACTCCTATTGACAACAAACTCCTTATATATGAAGTTTGATGAGGGACAAATGTGCGTTCGGCTACAGTTTCAGAAAGTGTCTCCGAAAATGTGCTTAAAGGTGCAGTTATGTAGTTTTAGAAAAGGAATTAAAACAGAAATGTAACGTTTACAAACTGAATAAGGTAATCACACAAACTTCAGGGATATTTATTTGATATAAGGTATTTCCATAAGTAAATAAACAAGATGTCAGATCAGATGTCCTCTGATGGAAGTTAGGTGCCCAGGACGCTGTGTGAAGCCAGAAAAGAGGGGACATTGTGTTGTCCTGTGTTTATTCAGTTTCTTCAGTCCTGAAACCAATAAAGGAAGATTTTTCTCTTCTGATAAAAACCCACCAAAAAAAACTACATAATGCACCTTTAAGCTATTCTGAAACCTTCATGGAGGGGAGCTGTTCCTCAGGAAAAGGTGCTGAATCTTGAAGCTTTGTGCTTCTTGTAGGCAAAGTTGGGCAGTAAACATTTGAAAATGTAAAATGCTACACACCCTCTCCACCCTGAGAGAAACCATCGTGGGATTTTCCTCGGGACTCCCCCCATCGCTCTCTCTCTCTCCCTCTCTCACCCACTCACCCTCCTCCCTCTCCGTCCTCCCGTCCCTCCAGCCCGCAGAGTTTTCCGTCCTGTGTCGGGATAACATCGTAAACGAGGACCACCTGACGGTAAGACCGGACTAAATGGAAGCAGCGGAGGAAACTCTCACTTACCGAGATGTCACCGGACTTCACAGGAAGCTGCTCCCAGAGGACAAGGATAAGGACAACGCGGACGGTAAGGGCCGCGCCACCGAGTCCAACTATGTGGATCTGGACATGAAACCGGACGGCGCAAAAACCGTGAAAGTAACTTTCACAGGCGAGGGGAACCAGCTGTCTGTGGTGAAGGGCGACGGTTCAAAACACGGGGAGCATGACAAGGAGGGGGGGATCATTTCAGAAGAGCAGTTAGAGGACAAGCCTGTTTCGGGTGAGTCTCCTCTGGAAACTCTGACCAAACTTCCCAACATCGATCAGGACTTCGAGAATGAGACGCAGCTCGAGCCGAGTGAGTGCAGCGAACACGTGTGCAGTGAGAGCGAGGAGCTCCAGTACACCGACATGTATCTGAACAGCAAGACGGAGTCGGATGATGGTGCCAGCGCGGTGCTGTCCGACCACTGCGGCTCCGACACGGTGGAGGACGAGTCTCACTATATCACGACGCACGAGATCCAGCTGACCGAGCTCGACCACGACGTCGATTACGACCTGGGCCGCGGGACCTGCTGGGACTTTGAAGACAACAACCTGGTCTACTCATTTGTGGATTACGCGTCTTTTGAGAGCGATGACACGCAGGAGGGGACTCTGATACTGGAGGGCAGGAGCCAGGCGAAAGTGCAGTCTAATCTCGGTGGAGCGGTTGTCAGCACCGAGCAGGAGGACAGTGATCTTTGTGACTCGGACAAATGCGCCAGCTCCGATGAAAGCGTGTTTAAAAACCACAGCGGTGACGCAAATGCGGGGAAGATTCACCTATCGATCAAAACATCCTCCAGGGCGCTGAACGAGCCTGTCAGCAGCTTTGACAACAGCACCTGTGGCCACACAAAACACTTTGGAGACAGGAGCCACTTCTCTTTTGTGAGCTCTGGCGCCAGAGCGGGGCCCCTGTGCGACAGAGCCGGGTATTTCATCCCTGCTCCGGGCCGTCAGCACCTTGCAACCAAACTAAGACGGAAAGATATTAATGAGTATTCCAGCGGAGCGTCCAGCTCCATCAGCGAGCTGGATGACGCTGATAAAGAGGTGCGTAATCTAACCGCCAAATCTTTCCGGAGCTTGGCATGTCCATACTTCGATGCCATTAATCTTAGCACCTCCAGCGAGTCCTCCATGTCGGAATATGGGCTAAATAAATGGTCGGCTTATGTCGACTGGAATTATGGAAACATATCTCGGGGGAAAGAGCGGAGCGTAATTGCGCACAAGACTTCCAGCGCAACTGTGGAAATGAATAAGACTGTGGACAGTAAGAGGCATGGTAAGTCTAATACCGGCATGAAAACTCCACAAACCAAAATGCACGCACTGAACAAGAGAGCAACTTCTCAACAATCTTCCTCTTCCAGCAAAAATATCGAACTGAAAGATCCCGTTCAGCCAAAGCAGCGCGGAGTCACGCTGAATTTCCGTTGTAATGTTGTCGCGCCTGAAGGCGCCAAACGTCCAAAATGCATCAAAAAAGCCCGATCCAGTGAGGTCAGCGGGACAGTGTTGGACAGGTCAGGGTGTGAGATGCAGTATAATCACACAGACAATTCGGGGGACACGCACAAAAGAGCAGTTTTTGCATCAAGTCTGTTGAAAAACGTGATTTCCAAAAAGATGCAGTTTGAACAGGAGCGCAAAATGGAGAGGGGGGAAATCCGTGACACGTACCCAGCGCTTTCCCCGTCTTTTCAGTTCAAAGATCAAGAAAGGAGTCAGGGAAGAGGCTTGCAAAGACAGACATCAGAATCAGGCTCGGCATTCACCGTTAACTCTGCTGATGATCAACACCTGGAGGGCAGCAGACCTGCTTCCTGTGAGCCTGCAGAGGAGCAGAAGGGCGACAAAGCAGCAGATGATTCAGAAAAGCCACAGATTGAGCCTGAAAAAGCTCCGCTCGGCCACAGTCGAAGCAGCGCTTTCAGTTCAGTGAAAGAAGATGAGCCAACACCTGTGAAGGAGTCTGAACCCACGTGTTCAGCAGCAAAAGAGGGATTAGACACCAGCAGCATGTTGACTAAACTACTTTTTGTCCCAAGCTGCCAGCTCCTTTCAAAAGAGAAGGATTTAACAGAAGACCTGCCAAGTTGTGCACCTGCTGCTCCACAGAAATGTGAAAAGGAGTTCAAAACAGGCAATAATGGAAACATAATAGGTAAACAAGAAGACGAGAAAGGCGGAAAAACCCCCGAGATAAAAATATGCCTGAGGAGTGTGAAGGAAAATAAAGGCTGCACACTGAATATCGCCAACCTGTTAACCCCTAAAATAAGTTTCAACACTGTTAACACATTCAGGGCAGCGGGTGATGCCAAGTGCCACATCATGTCAGCTTCAGATAAAATCCCAAACTTCACCGTTAGAGACATACGAGACACTAAATGCAAGTTTCAAACGCCGATTTATCACGTCAGAGATGTCAGAAAGTTGGTCAAAAGTTCATATCGTTTTGTTTCTTTGGATAATAGTGACGGCAAATGTTCCACGGCCGCTGATAAACCTGAAGAAAAGGCCACAAAGGAGCCGGCAAAGCATGTATTACCATCTCCTATTGTGATTAAATGTCACTCTGTGAAAACAAACGTGAAACAGCAGGCGGCTGAGGTGTCGCAGAAACAAGCAGAGGCGGGGATCCCGTCAGAAACGTCTCAGAGTGATATCACAACAATCAGGGCGCCAAATGCATCCAAGCAGCTCAATCCTGACCCGTCAGATGTTCAGCCAAGCACTGACACCAAACCGACAAAACAGAAGTTTGCAGGCGAGACAGCCGAGAGGAGAAATGAGCCTACGATACCGAAACAGGCCGCGTTAGAGAAGCTCAAAGCTGCCGTCAAAACGATGGAGCAGCTTTACGTTTTTGACAGAAATGAATGGAAGCGTAAAACTCAAGCGCCACAGCCGGTCACGGACAGCCACGTGTTGTCGCTAATTGCGCGTGAGGAGCAGGGCGCAGAGGAGCCGGACGCGACAAACGCTGACAGGGTCACCACAGGCAAACCACAGGAAGACAGAGGAGCTCTGAATATCATACATGTTCCCTACAACAATGACGCGTTTAAAACACAATCGCCGCAAAGTCAAACGTTTAGTAACAAGAGCGTCCTTCACTTTGGCAACAAGGCGCGCGTCAGCATCAGCTCGGTCAGTAACTCTGGTCCACAGAGCTCCACGCTGCAGACATCATCGGCTATGAAAAGCTCCAACGCGCCTGTGGCTCCACTGTCGGTGAAAATAGAGCCCTCGAAAAATGGCCAGGTGGATCAGGGGAAGGTCAAAATAATTCCCAGTAATCCCACTGTAGCAGACTCTGAGAACTATCTAACCATACCGGGGCTGGGGTACACGAAAGAAATCAAACTGCTGAATCGAGAGCCGGTTTCGAGGGAGATCAAGACACCGGAGCAGAAGAAGTCTCCGTTAATCATGGAGTACCCAGCCTCGAGCATCTACCATCACTCAGGGCCTCCAGCACAGCAGCAGGTGCTGTGTTTCTCCCCCTCCATCCCGGCTGTGTCGCCCACACCTTCTACTGGAGAGACCCAGCGCAAGATGCTTCTGGACCCCACTACAGGACATTATTACCTGGTGGACACTCCCATACAGGCCACCACAAAGAGACTGTTTGACCCCGAGACAGGTCAGTACGTGGATGTACCCATGCCCCATTCCCCTGTGGCACCCGTCGCCCCCGTCACCCCCGTGCCTCTCTCTTTGTCCCCCCTGGCACTGAGCCCAGCAGCCTACGCCCCCACCTACATGATCTACCCGGGCTTCATCCCCTCGCCCACTCTCGCAGCCCAGGCGGTGGTGCCACAGTCGTCGTGTCACTCTGAGGACGCAGGAGGAGAAAAGGTGAAAAACGCAAGAAGCCCAAGAGCGGAAACTAATGCGACAGGCGGTGAGAGCGCGTATTACAGCGCAACAGGTGAGGCTCCACTGCAGCTACCTGTGAGCTCGGGACATGTGACAGCCAGAGGAGGAGCTGTGAGCTCAGACAGGAAGCCAGTTATCAGCATCACAACGCCACAAGGTCCAAGAATCATCGCCCCGCCCTCCTTCGATGGAACAACGATGAGTTTTGTAGTGGAGCATCGGTGACCAAGGAAACATCTCATCACACATGTAAGTCTGCTCATATTCCTCATGTTTGTTCAGAGTGGCAGCCTGTGTGTGGATGATTGTCACAGTGGCCTCATACTTTAATTTCCCTCAACCTGATTCAGATAACATCAGTTTCACAGTATCATATTTAATGGTATTATACAAGTATTATAATTCTAAAGTCACAATGAGCCTTAACAGATTGAAAGCAGAAGGGTTTTTTGGATGAACTTTATTATAATTTCACAAAATGTTATGTTCTGACGGACATGTAGCTTGATATAAACTTGAAATATAAGTTTTTAATATGGTAGAATTCAATACTGTTTATAAATAAATGTATCCAGTATGAATATCGTCAATTTTCACATCTTTAAAACCTTTAAAAACAGTATATACCACTGCAGCACTACTTGGAAGTCTCCTGCCACTCTTGTTAATACATAATCTAGCCCTAAACTTTTTCCCTTGAAGTGACAAAACAAAAACTTCATAATGGGCCACGGGCCAGTAGCCAAAACCTACTGCATTGTATTGTTATGATGCAAAACGTAGTCTGACCTCAAGTTTGTATAATTAACTGAATTTCCGCCAAAGTGTCACTCTGCCCGCTGTTCTCAGATCAGGAAAAATAATTAATCTGGGATCCTGCGAGTATTTTTACCTTGCATAACATGAACAATTACTTATAGTAGCATTTTGTTTAAGATACATTTTTAATTTTTGAGCTAGAAACATCTGACAGGCAAAAATCGAACCCTATGGTGGGGCAAATTAAGGCCCTCGGGCCCCACTTTGGGCATTCCTGCCCTAAATTGGCAGTGAGATTTCTAGAGTTTGATATATTAAGGTTATTTTCCAGCTGAGCTATGTGGTCTCATTGTACATCTGTATAAGATAAGTGGATAAGCTTAAAGCAGCTGATGTACTATGAGTTTTACATCATTTTTGTGTTGGTAAAGCAGCAGAGGAGCTCGGCTGCTTCAGCAGAGAATGTCAGTGTTAATAGACATGCAGTAGCTTCATGACAGGTAACTTGACTCCACTGAGCAGTGGCACGGCTTGCTGGGAGACTGGATTTTCAGCCGCGGTCCAGAGTGAGTTCCCTTTTCTCGGCATTACACATCGTCGGGCTATTTTGATAGTGCGAGACGAGTTTGTTTACATGGCTTATTCTCAGGGTTGGAAGGTGTCACAGGAAACTATTCCAGTCAGTGACACCTTCCATCGAGTTATTCTTAATCAGTGTTATAAATGCTTTAATTGCTCAGCTTGCATTACAATCCATTAATGTGTTCGTTCCTTGTTCGTGACATTTCTTGAAACTTTCTCCTGGCTGAAAGAGTTGGAACAGTCCTTATTGTGTTATCATACTGACCATTAGGCCACAGTTTAAGTAAAAAAAAACAATTATACTGCTATTACACTACTGCAATGTTTTCATTAACTTCTAACAAGTGACAGTTCCTTTCTTAACAAACTCATGCTGAACTTGAATTGTACAGAATAAGGTAGGTATGTAGCTTAACAGTTCGGTTCACATGAATAAAAAATACATCAGAGAATTTAAAACTCACTCTCCAAACACAACAGAAGTTTCTCTTTCCAGAAAGTTAGAGTTTCTAGTTATTAGTACTGTATATTCAACAAACCTCGCAGTCAATAGATTTATTTAAGAATTTCTTCTAACTTACATCATTAAGTTAAAGCATATCTAGGTCTGTTGATGGTCTTGATTTACCAAGAAATTGCTTCTGTAAAGAGAAATTGCTGTTAAGTTTGAGAACCACAAAACAAATGCAATTCAACTTTACTGCTGTACGAGGGCGGATATTTCACTTCAGGGTTGGGGGGGACAATAAACAGAAAACATTCTCAAGAGCAACTCCTGAAGGGGACACCACTGAATGTTTTTGTGTGTGCTTAAACCTAAAACTTTGTGACAAGAGACAAATAGCACCTTTCTGTAAAGTTAACTTTTGCAAAATATCTACTTACTATGGTCTGCCAGCACCTCCAGCACCACACTCCTGCAGGTTGGCAGTGGACCGAACCACTGTGAGGCGCATGGAGGGGGGAATCGATCTTTAAAAAACTTAAAAACACATTATTCTGCATTATTAATTAGCAGAAGTGTTTCCATTGCATATTATTATATACTTTCGAATTATATGTTTTCACTGATAAAGGTTATTGAGAGGGACAAATCTATCTTTTTCCTAGAAAGAGGGGGTCCAACTTTAGCTGCACTGTATCAACCTCAGCTGTGACCTGGATGCTAGCTTGTAAGATTGCAGTGCTTACTGTTAGCATGCTAACACATTCGCATATAGCCTTTCACATTAACCAAGCTTGCATCAGTATTCCACGCTAATAGATTTTTATTACTTGCTTCTAATAATACATTTTATGCATACACAACAAAGATACATCCATTTGACTATTGTGTATCGTGCATTTTTTTAATTTTAGCCTACTTCAGACACACATTGCTGTTGTTGTTTTCAAGCTCATGTTTACAAATTTATTTACACACAGCTAACAACACTTACAACATTTAATCATCATAAAGTTTTGGTGTGTAGTTCCAGGTTAAACTCAAAAGACCTTCTTTACAAAACACTTTCACTTGTAATGGCAGGAAAAGCACAGGTGTAACTAGTAACGTTAATGACACATGCAATCATTATTAATGTTTATTATTTATTTAAACCTGTACTTTTCCTACTACAACATGGGTTATTAAAGGTGCACTATGTAGTTTTGGGGAAGACATTTTAATCAGAAGAAAAAGATCTTCACTTTTTAATATCCAAACAAACTAACTAGACAAACTCTCTTTGTTTTCATGACTGAATAAACGAACCGACCTTAAAGGCGGACCCTGCCCCCTTTCTAGCTTCAAACCATTTTCTAGGGACCTTATTTTCCTCTGAGAACAGCTTGTTTATTCACTTCACAAAATAAATATTTATGACTTTGTAATTTAACCTCATTAATATTGTAAATATTTAAAATAAATCAGAAAACACTTTATCTGTCCCTGTGTGTGAAGCGTTACTAATGTTGCTTCATCATGTTTTCTCTTGGCCCTAAAGGCAGTTCCAGTTGATGGTGGTGGAGGGAGTATTCAGATCTTCTACCTAAGTTAAACATAAAACGAGTTCATCATGTAATACTCAAGTCTAAGTACAAGGAATACAAGAGAAAGTCATGCATTTTAAAATATTACATAAACGTCCAGTTTTAGCATCAATACGTATACTTAAGTACCAAAAGTAAAAGGAGCCTACTCATTATGCAGAAGGGTTCATTTGAAAATATATATAGATATGAAGTGTATCGCTAAAGTTGCAGCTGGTAAAGGAGAGGCTAATTTCACCCACTTTATCTACTGCTGGGTAGCTTAATCCATGGTTATATATTCTAATTTATTAGTTGATTCATATTTTGTGATAACAATCTGAATCTATAAATGCAGAAATAAACTGTTGAAAGATTTACAAAAAGACAGATGGAGTAAATTATTTTCCCTTACTGTTAAAAACTTCTCAGTTTCTCATATATACACACTTACAACTAGTCACAGTCCATTCTCAGCTAATGTGTCAGAGAAATAATACAACTGCATGAGCATGAGGGATACATGTCAGCTGGGTGCGTGGCAGGCAGGGGCCTAGCATGGGGTTGAGTAGTGGTGTGAAGAGGAATACAGGGTGTGTGTGTGTGTGTGTGTGTGTGTGTGTGTTTGTGCGCGCGTGTGTGTGTGTGTGTTTGTGCGTGTGTGTGTGTGTAACTGGTGGGGGTGTTGGCGGCGTGGGGATGCGGGGGCATGGCTGGGATAGTGATGCAGGAGGAAAAGGTCAGGCAATGTAAAGTATTTGTTGTGCTGATGCAGGGAGAGGACAGCTGCTCGGAGAGATCAGATGCTGCTGCAGCTCCAGCTTGGAAGCGAGTCTGCAGGGCTGAGATGGGGTCAACTTTTTATAGCCCCCTCCCCCTTTGCCTTTTTCCTAAACGGGGAGAAGGAGGTGGAGAGCACTGTCGACCTCCAGCACTCCTACGTAAACAAATCGAGTAGCGTGCCCCCGGCAGTCATTTTGCTGAATCTGGTCAGCTGGTTCAGAACCAGGAGCTCAACCAGCTGACAGAGGCTGAGGTTAACGACTCAGGTTTTTTTTTAACGAAAAAACTAAATAATGTGTTCTCCTCTATAATCTCACCTTGTTTTCATTGCATCTATCTGAGTTTAACACAGATTTTATGTCTTCTTTGTCACCTCTAGACTTCTTCACTGAAGAATCTGCGTTCATTCACCGAAAGTGCAGTATCCACCCTACCTGTGATCTACTTCCCAGGACAATTTCCATCAACAATTTCTCTCCCCACTTTATTGTGTCCTTTATCCTTGCAGCAGACATTACTGTAATCTGGATGCATTGTAGCACTTTGGAGGGTAAATGCATTCAGCCCCATCCTCCCGTCATATTGCTATATGAATCTGCTTTGTGAGACTTTCCATTCAGCTGCTGTCTAGAAATCTTGAAATGCTGTTTGAGCCCTGCAACATGTCTATTCAAAAGGAAACAAGGCAGGTCTTCTATTATAGTTAGTTACACTATCGGCCAAGCCACCATTTTGTTATTGTGACTTGAATGTTACCATGTGTTTTAAGTGGGACTATGTAACTTTTGAGAGGAAACAAACCTTCCTTTTTACAAATGAAAAGTTGAACTCAAGAAATAAAACACAACCTTGCTGCTACAACCTTTTTTGGTTTCATGAGAATGTAAGCTAATGTTAGAAAGCTTGATAGATACTAATGTGTAATTGTAATGATGGTCTCATAACACTCAGTCTGAGTACAGAGGGCATCAAAAGCTCGATTCATTACAGCAAGTCAGATTTGTTCCCAGTGTGTCCTAGTGGCCAAATGTGGTAAAAAGAAAATCCCCAATAGACCAAAAAGTAATCTCCCTGTAGACTGTCATTATTTAAGAGACATCAGTAAAACATAAGAATTTCTCCCGCATCCAGGGGACTGCTGGGGGCATTGAATCAGAGTGTGCCATGTTCAAAACCTCCAAGTAACTTCTCAGAGCTTGCGTCAGAAGGTCACCTGTGCTTGTTGTGGCAGCAACCAAAGAACC
Source organism: Pagrus major (assembly GCF_040436345.1). Taxonomy (NCBI): domain Eukaryota; kingdom Metazoa; phylum Chordata; class Actinopteri; order Spariformes; family Sparidae; genus Pagrus; species Pagrus major. Next base: position 15,607,580 of record NC_133215.1, read on the forward strand.
TGCTGGTGAACATCAGTGGTAAAGGAGGCTGTTAAACTGAGAAAGGGGTCCTTTCTGGCTTGTTTAGCCACCAGGATCCCCCAAAGCATCAGACAGGTATCAGGAGTCCAGAAGGACTGAAGCTTCTGTGGTCAAGGAGGCAAAGCCTGGATGTGGGAGGAATTCAAAGAGGTCATGGAGAATGACCAAACTGTCTGATAAGTCTGGAGGGTGTTGCAGGGCTTAGCCCCGGCTGTTACCCGCTTGGGATTAAAACTGCTGTCTCAGACTAACAATATTGTTAGACAGTTGAAACACTTTGAGGAACTCCTGATCCTGACTGACACATCCTCCATAGAGGAGGCAGAGCTTGAAGCTTCAGGAAAAGCTTTATCCATTTCCCTAGTGGTGGTCAAGAGGTTGGTCAAAAAGCACCACAGTTGCCAGACGCCAGGGGTGGATGAGAGTTGCCCTGAGATGCTGAAGGCTCTGGACATTGTCGGTAGGTCTTAGTTGACATGTCATCTGTTGGTTAGGGACAGTGCCAGTGGACTTGCAGGCTATAGTGGTGGTTCACATTTTTAAAATAGGGAACTGGAGAGTATACTCCAGCTATTAGGGTATCACATTGCTTAACCTTCCTGGGAAGACTTATGAACTTATGAAGGACTTGAAGCATTTTGGAGTCTTGTACATGAGTGAGGGTAAGATGGAGTGACAACAGGCAGATTGCTGCTAAGTCAGCAGGAATGCCAATGCTGTACTGGACTGTTGCAGTTAAGAGATTGCTAAGTCTGAAGGCCATGCTGTCGATTTACAAGTTGAGCTTTTCCTTACCTCAGAGTAGAACCAATGCTCTTTCATGTTGAGAGGAGTGAGCCAAGGTGGTGTGGGCAGTTGATTTGGATTCCTCCTGGATGCCTACCTGTGGAGGTATTCCAGACACACCCAAGTGGGAGGAGACCATTGGGGAACATCCAGACTATGCTGGAGGGGTCACATATGCCGTCTAGCCTGTGAATACCAGAGGATTCTCCAAGAAAAGATGGAGGACGTGGCAAGAATGATAGGCTACTTGTCTAGCCTGCTGCCACCCTGACCCAGACTGGTCTCAGCAATGGGAAATGGATGGATGGATGGATGGATGGATGGATGGACGTCTGTCAAAGAATTAACAGAGGACTCTCCCATGCTTTGGTAGATTCGATGCGTCTTTGCCCTGTAATTGATGCTTGTGGCCGCAGTGGCCATTCTTAATCAAAAGTTACGTAGTCTTGCTTTAGTTTACACAATAAGAAAATAACTCACAGTAAAAACAATCATTAAAGGCCCTTGGCCTATTGTCACAAAGTGACAAAGGCACAACTATTTCCAGTGGCTTGACCATGCCATGATGGCTTTTTGTTGTGACAAGCAAAACGGCACATGGAGCCCAGCTCAAAAATTGTGTCTGAAAAGGCCTTAATATCTATTTTACACGGTTTTCTGAGAACAGGGACCATTTGTCTGCACTGAATTAAGGAAAGATCTGCAGATTAAGGGGTAATGTTGGATCACCCAATTTCTTACAGTAAGTTTAAAGACAAGGAATTAAAATGAATGTATTTCAAAATAATATTTTTTAAACATCTCTCAAGTCGATGATAAATATCTGACATTGCTGTGTCATATTACTACTCTCCGACACCAGTTTTCCACATTCACAATAACATTTCCATGTTTTTTAGGAGTCTGTGCCTAATGTTCTACTTGACGTATATGTGTAACTTCTATGTCATGACTCACAAAATGCTGCTAATACCTGCACAACTGAGATACTGTATGTAAGTGGTGTATGTTCAAATTTTTAAAGCACGCTCCTTGGTTGTTACAGTGAGAAGTAAAGAGAAACACACTGAGTGTGTTGCTCAGATGAAGTGAAGCTGGGTGAAGCTCTGGTCTAACAGTTTACTTAGTATGACCTAAGTAATGTTGGGCCAAATGAGGCAGAGCCAGCTGAGACATTTAGGGGATAACTTCCTCTATTGGTGTTGGTTTATTTTACACTTTTGTGTAATGAGATGGAAGTTGTGTGCATCTGAATGTGTTTGTGTATGTGGCTGTGAGTGACGTGTGGCATTTCAGCATTCTGTGAGCGTACAACAAGGAGTCATGTTACTTCACTGTAGACAGAGCGTTCAGACTGTACATGTGTTGGGTGGGATTTTACACTTTACATACAGCAATGACAGATTCTCTTCTTTGAACACATTGGCCTCTTAAGTTAAAATATCTATAAATATTTATTTAAATAACACATTAACTGATGACAACCACACATTTTATTACTGCTTTATTTTCTTTTGTCTGTCCTGTTTCCTTTTAAATATGCAATGGGGCATCATAGGTCACTGTGCTATACTTGACTCAGTTATACCAGCATCCCATGTAGAATTAATGCAAACTGTAGATGGCTATTTTTAGCATGTTTTAAATCTAAACACATATTAAAGGTATTTGGAGCTGCTGGTCAGTCTATGTACCCTAATTCTGTAAAATACATGTTGTAATGCCTCTGTGAAAACAGACTTAATATAAATTGCCCTTTGAGTTGAATTCATTATAAGTGATATGGATTCATGCAGTGATTCGGAAGACTTGTTTTTGACTGTGCAGTAGGTTGGACATGATTTGCTCTTTAGAGCAACTTGATGTTTGAAAATGCATTTTGAGGTGAAATTTTACTGAAATTTGTATATTTGATTCATAACGTGTACTTCTTAATGATAGTATTTTAATTATCAAATGAATGTGCCCCCGAGGCAGTTGAGAGCAGTGCAAGTTTAAATGTTATTTTCTTTGAAATAATGAATATGTTGTATAAAAATGTAAAAGTATCCAAAGAAAGAGAAATTACCAAAGAAGCTTTTGAACTATGAAGTCCAAATTGAGAAATATGATATACTACCTCTTTACAGAGTTTTAAAAGTATGTGTTCGATCAGCAAGTTGTCCAAAGATGGAAGATAATAAAATTATATTTCATTAGCTTCACTATCACATATCATTTTGAAACCCTCATTAATAAATAAGAAACAAATAATTTGTAAGCTCCAGTAAACCAGCTATTTTAAAACTCCCACATGCATTTTATTAGTTTCTTGTATGACCTTTATATGTGAATAATAATGTACTTAATGCACTTGGATTGTCATTATTTTGTCACCAACACTGAAAGCAGTTACTGTAAACACTGGCGATAGCAGTGGCACGACATGGACATTTTAAAATGAACATTGTACAATGTACATTGTTAATCGTTACTGGTGAATTTTACCCAAATATGCACTGTAATAAAGATAATATCAATCGTTATCGTAAAAACATTCTTGCAGATGTCCTTCAGTAAACCTGCTGACTTTGAGGTTCAATGTGGAAAACTGACTGTATCAAAGCTTGCTTTTGTATAAAGGGAAAGGGTTAATTGAAGGTGAGATGGTCTGAGATAAGTGCATTTATGAATGTTCATAGAAAAAGGGCACATATTTGAATAAAACCCGTTAATGGCCATGGCACTGGTTATGTTTTATGGCTGATTTCACCTGGGTCGGGTGGCTGCCCCAGAAAAAGACAGCGGTCAGGATGACAGCAGAGAGATACCTTGAAAGGAGAAGTGCGTGCTGTGCTCGCACTTACAAGCTTGAGAGTAATGAACATGACGACTGAGTGTAATGTAGACTGACAAGCCTACATATGTTTTCAATAAATTCAAAATGCAAGCTACTGAACATGTTTGTGTCTGTGATCTTGTTGTGTTTAAATTAAATATTTTTGCTGATGTCTGTAATGTAACTCGTCAAAAAACACAGATGAAATTAAAAGCAGATATGCAAACAAATGACTTTTTTGTTTGTGATACAGCTATTGTACAAGTACAAAGATGCCATAATAGTAAAAAAAAAATAGTAATAAGAGGCATACTTTCTAATGAGGCCTTTGGCTTGTTGATGAACTTGATGAATTGACAATAAATGTTATTGTTTTTTTCAAGTTGTTATTATCTTATTAATGCTTTTCAATTAATCTTTAAAGTATTAATACATGATTTAATAATCAGGAATAAATTATCATAGTTGCAAATTATAAACCCTTTATAAATGGTGATTTATTAGAATACCTTACCATAAAATGGTCAAGAATTTATAAAATATTTTCCTCAGTGACTGACTGAAATGACCTGCCGTGTCCTTAGACATTTTTGTATATTTGTACTTATTTATACTTTATACTTATATTTATAAGTATATATTATACTTATATATTTGAATTCTTTCTATCTCCATGGCTGTCTGCAGTGTGATACATGTTCTGCATTTGATAAAAGTTTCACAACTAAAAACACACAGAAAATAAATGACAAGGGTCAAAGGGAATCAAACAGATTTATGCCAACACAAGTACACATTTGGCATCTGCCAGCGTGCGAGGTTAGCTTTCTGGTGACACTGAAACATCACCCGGGCCGAGGCTTAAGTTTAACCTGACAGTTTGCTGCTGTGTTTACTCGGTTGCCGTGGATGCAGCGAGACTGGCAGACACTGGTTTTCCCCCCAGCTGCTCTCAGTGGTTTCTGAAGAATCTACATTAAGGCCCAGTTGTTGTATTTAGATGCCAGTAAGGGCTCTGATGTCACAGCTGTGACACAAGAAAAGTCATGACTTATTGCTTCACCTGGATCAACAAGTGCATTTTACTTTGGGGTACTAAGGTTCATTTTTTCTTCTTGGACAGTGCAGCTAAAAAAATACATGCCAATGTGGAGACAACCTACACAGTAGGGAGTGGGAAAAAACCTTATCTTACAAATTTTTCTATAGTGAATACAGTTTCGAATTCAAAACGTTACCATCTTGAATCTGATTGCCAGATAGTTGAATTTTCACGGGTACCACCAGCAGGAACTTGTGCACCAGGATCATGGGTTTAGGGCCAAAGCTAGTGGCTCTCTGAGGTGGTACTAAGGCACACCAATGCTTTTAAATGTTAGCATGCTAACACAGTAATAATAAAATCATATAGATGTTTAGTTTAGCAGATACATATACAGTATGGGTAAACATTGAGTCTGTGTCATCATGTTCACCTAGTTCAGCTATTGGCATATTCAGCTAGCTTCCTTTGTTGGCAAGTTAAACATAACTCATTAGCTTAAAGTACAACGCAAAGTATGGGAATGTGTTAGTATTGCAAAGTATCGAACAAACAATACTGATAACCAGAAAATGTCAACCTTGTGGCGGCACTACAGGAAATGTCAGGGGAGTACCGAAATCATAAGGATTCATCTTCTGGGAACCATGAATGGATGGTAAGAGTGACAGACTGACATTTTCATCCATAGAGGAGTGTTATAACTGCAGCTGCATTGTTTCTCATGTTACATGTAGAGACAGAGATTTTGTTGGCCAAGCAATAATGCAGCCTATAGCAGCCATGTTGCACCATACATTATAATCAGCAGACTTTCAGGGTCCCTGAAAGCCATGTGGCACCCCAGCAAAATAAGGGCCTTGAGGTAGCTTCTTTATCTTTACCTATGTTGAGGTCTTGTCTTGTGGTCTTATGTTAATTACATCATGCATATACCCAATACATTTGTGTTTATCAAATGTCCCCAAACTAAATGACACACTGTGGACACACGACAGGACAGTATCCCAGAATGAGAGGACCAGTTAGTCACAAGCAAAATATTATGAATATGCCATGTGTTTTTGTGACGAGCGTGATGAGCATTCTTGAAAATTTGTGTTGTACTTTCATAAATTTGGAGGGCTCATATGCAGAATAAAGAATGGTCAGTATCAAACCAGCAGAGGCTGAGATCATCTCACTTTTGAATTTATCAAAGTATGTTATGATCCATCTGAAATGTAAATTTGTAGTCTTTAAGCTAAAGTAAGGTGTTGTCTTTCTCAGACATTAAGTGACATGTAAAATTAGTGGAGTGCCCCTTAAAAGGTGAAAGGAGCCCCACAGTGTAATTCTACCCCCAGCGGGTCAATCTAGGTCTGTTGTGTATATAGTAAAAATGTGTATATACAATTTTTTGTTGAATCTAAATCCATAAACCGAGTCAAAAGTGTTTCCAGTGCACATTTATTGTCAGCCAATTACAGATCTAACAATCTGCTCCCTTAACATGGAAACACAAGTTCAAAGTAGCTCAAAAATCTTCAAACTACCAAAATGTTTTCGGACAAACAGAACAATTACACCCACGTACAAAAAATATATTCAAGTATTGATGGATTCATTTTTGTTGATTCAATTTCCAACTTAAATCTTGCAAAAACAAGGTAAACACAATGAACACTCGTAGTTTCTGTAAGAAATATTAAACATCACCAAAAATAATTACTTAAAAATTGAATTAATTAATATTACTTTGCTTAATAAGTTATTTCAAGTGTGGGAACAGTGACATAAAACAATAAACTGCTGCTCCTTAGTAAACACATTTAATTAAAAAAACAGGAATGTTGACAGAGAGGAGCGTTTCTATTAAAGGGGGAAGTTAGTCCACTGTCTCCAGTGTGATATTTACATGTACATCTTTACTATAACTGTGTTGGGAAAATTGCAGTGGTATTTTTCAGTGGAGTATCACCTATCAAATAAAACATACATCCTGCGCGTGCCCATCATAAATAAATCTTCAAGGAAATCCATAAAAAGACAATTCAAGAATTCCTGATTTCAAAACAAAATGTCAAATTAAAATGACTTAAATACTCACAGGCATGTAAACACTGCATGTGTTGTTAGAAAAAAAAAAAACAGAAAAAAATATTCACCACTTTTCTCTCTACAGTCTTTCACTGACGTGAGGCTGAGGTGTGATAGCTGTCCCTGAATACAATAAACCCTCTTTGTGTGACAATAAGAATGACGACTCGTTCCTGGATGGTTTATGATGTCTCCTCTACCAGCTGGAGTCAAAAACCTTCTTGCACATGTTTGAGTTCTCCTGGTGAAGAGGGAATTCAGAGCCAGGGACGAGCTGCTTCTTGCTCTTGTGCGACAAAACGCTCTTCCCCGATGACAAGCTCTCATACTTGGTCAGGTGCTCACTGAAAGCGAAAAAATCAAGGAATTAGGTTTGGTATACGCTGATTTAACAATAAAACCCCAAATAGTGTTGAATCCTTTTCTTTCGAGGAAGACTCTCATAATACCTGAAGGGAAAGGTAGCTTTGTCCATCTGCATGCACACCAGGAAGGGATATTCGGAAAACTGGACAGTGGTGATGAAGTCCAGTGATGCCTCTGTTTCAAAGCTGACCTCCACACCCGCTCTCATGAAGTCCATGTCCACTGTAACGTTTCCAGTGACCACCAACGCTCCCCTGAAAATCATCAAAATCATTTCATTTCATATGTCCAAAATGTTATTATCTTGTTATTTTGCTTTCATTTCAGTTCATCACATGTGAAATGGAGTTATACATGTGATATTCCATGTGAATTTTGTTGTTTTTACATGTGATGTCTTATAGTTTACATTTTAGATATTACATTTCATTATTTAATCATAAAAAATACCATTATTTTTACATGGTAAATGGCCCCAAAACATTTTGAGTTTAATTTCATGTCAATATAACACCTGTGAAATGGAGTTACTAATACAATATTACTTGTTAAACTTGTTGATTATACATATAATGTCTTACATTTCACATGTGAAAATCACGTGTAAGTCATGTGAACTTATTACATACGAAATGTCCCAAAGACACATGACTATTCGTGAATTTTTCACTTTTAAGATGTGTTCCACATATTATAAACATGGGTTTGTAAATTCACATTTGTGGGGTGAATGGGTAAAAAAAAAAGGAAAATTGTTATTATTGTAGGAATCCATACTTTTCTATATTGTGATATCTAACAGGTCAGTATCGAACACCAAACCCACTTACCAAAAGATGAAATAAATCATGTTAAACATACAATTATAACGGACAGTTTCCAGCCAGTAAGGAAACGATTATGCTCTTTAGCCTTGTCATAACCACTATGTGAATTGACCTTTTTTTATGTGTATTTGTATCATGCAGTTTGTATCAGGGGCTCAAACGCACAGTATAGCTCACACACCAATAAGTTCAGTTTAACTACCATGTAACAACTTCCCCTTATGTTTCAAATCGTAGTGTGTGTGCCAACTAGTTGAACATCCAACCTCTGTAACTTTGCCCGCGGAGACATGCCTTGGCAAAGATGCCAGTGTGGTTTGTTCTGCTTCTATAGATAGCCTGCCAGTCTATTATCAGAGTGGACGATGTGGACAACTATGCTGATCCATTCACCTGCCTCTGCCATTCCCCTCCACACATGGGTCAAATCATCCTGAAGACCGAATTCAAGATGTGACCCTTAACAGTCACGAAAAAAAGGAAGGAAGAAAATCCCAAAACAGATATAAAAAACATATTTTTGTTCCCCATGATGCTGTTTCAAAAGAGGTAGTAGGTCTCTCTCCGCCCTTGTTCTTTTCCATATTTTGTAAGTCATAGTGGAAATGTACATATAGAGCTGTAGATTAAATGTGTCACTAAGTGTTTTAACGACGCTAGGGCAGGCTAGAGTCTCAGAACAAAACCAGAGTTCTGGTCTTACTTTAAACAAAGTTGTTTTGCTTACCACCAACGTTTCCTGCCACTGAGATCAGGATTTCTGGGTCAAATAGGGATTCTTACAGCTGTTTTTTGTCTTTGGACACTAGCCAGGCTGCTAGCAGTAGTCATGTTGCTAACAGCAATATCACAGGGAAATGCTAGGAGGGGGGAAGTTGAAAAGTTATCTATTTCCGCTTTAAGTAAAAATATATTCTGCAAAATAGTAAGACTTCTCAAATTAGAAAAGCAAGCGAACAGGATGAAGAATCCTGCTTAATTCAGTGTGAACTTTTGTGTCTTGACTTTACTGTCATGGACACAATGAGGTTGGTACTACTTGTCTACAGAAATAGACAACTTTTCAACTTCCCCCCTCCTAGCGTTTCCCTGCGTAAGCAACATGGCTACTGCTGGCAGCCTAGCAGCTGATAAAAGCAAAAAACAACCGTAAGAATCACCTTGAAACCCCAATCTCATCGCTATGAAAAGGCGTTAACACTGGTTGTATTAATAAATTGGCAAGTTTTGTTACTTACTGATCTAGTAGAAAGAGTGCCGGTTTTGAACCATTGCAAGTCCCAGTGGTGAGGGGAAACACATATCAAGAGGGGAACAGACTTTGACACAACACCGGTGCTGTCCATTTGAGTGAATGCCCGTCCGTTAACTCTTGTTCTAACTCGGTTTCTCTCTCCATGATTTCCTTCTTTGCCATCAGTGGGTTTTTTTTCTTTTTCAATGTAGAGTTTCACTGTTACCTGGGGATAGCGACCAGGGAAAACAATGCTTCTTCCTGTTTTGGTTGTGTAATGGCAGACACACTTATTTTGTGCTGTAACGCGACCTTCAGGCCGAATAGCATAGTGAAATTATTTCAGAATGATAAGTTAAAGCAGATAAGTTGTCTATTTCCACTTTAAAAAGTACTGAGGTTCATATGCAGCCCTGTTTTGCACAGGATAATCCCACTGTACCTGAATGTTACAAATCTGTGGCATTGGACTTTAAATCCTGTTTCATCACCAGATGCCGCAAGCTAACTAATACGAGCATGATGATGTTCTCCATTTTCAGCAGCTACTGTTGCGCGTCGACTGTAATGTTTTAAAATAGCGAACCAGACAGACCTGACATCATGGCCACACAAACCTGAAAATGAGACATGCGTGAGGCACAATGCTGGAGCGTGTCCAGCGCAGCGGTGGAACAAATGAATCAGACAACACTTATAGACCATCTAAAGTTCACATGAATCTAACATCAACAGAAATCTATTTGCAGTGCGTTGACACTGCTCGGACGTCTGGAACGACTTTCCTTTATGTCACAAAGGTTGTTTTCTAAGAATTATCTGCCTTTCGCAACAGCCTTTGCCCTGCGAGTGTATTACATCATACAGTACATACAGTACTTCACAAACAGTGAGATAATGTATCACTCCTTGGTTGTACGTGAGGCTGTGACCTATATACATGACACTTATGTAAAAGCTCTGCTGATGCCCCAAATTAGCTACAGGACAAAAACACCTGCAGCAGCTGTTTTAGTGTATTGTCTCTGGGCTGTACCTGTTGTCGACGCTGGTCTTGGACTCCCTGTACCACAGACTGATCTCCATGCCTCCAGAGATGTCGATGGCTAACCCTCCCTGGAACTCTGCATTGGCTTTCAGACCAGACTGCAGTGTGATCACCTGGAGGACCGGAGAGGAGCAGGAAAGAAGAAGAAAAAAAAAACACATGTAAAGACTTGGTTGTGTCTCATGATTAACACTTCCTTTGTCATGAAGCATACGTTTCATAAACTGTCAAAGCACTTTCAAAGTAGCAACTGTATAAGGCCTAATAAATGCTAAATCCTCGTGTCAGCTGTTCACATTTAGACCGTTTTCACACTCACTAGGCTTAACGACTGACGTTATAAACTTGAGTCACTCGCTATCTGTGGCTGTGTTCACAGACTGTATGCATCTGACCAAGTAAACAAGTCCTTTTGTGGCAATATAAAGTAGCGGCACATCACACTTCTTCTGGTTTGCAGCTGTAGTTTAAGTACAGTAAGTCTTTTCAAGCTGTTTTCACAAATGATCAATGATTTAATCATTCTTGTACACATGCAACTGTTGTCAGCCTGTAATTTAAGAATAATACATTAAAATAACAGCTTCAAAATCATTTTGATGGTACAGTGACTTGTAATAGTATGAATGGTGTCTCTTTCTCAGCCACTCTGCCCCCATCACTTGTTTCAACACATAACATTGTTATGATGTAATGAGTTTTGTTTGTAGTCAGCACCTACATTACGTCTGACAAATTGTTACAGACCTGGGATTTGTATTTACAACAGTGGTGTTGCACTCAGAAGCTGTGGGGGGGGGGGTGCCAAATCGCACAGAAAGCCAATTTCTACATAATGTTGCTTTAAGGTGTGGTGTCAATGTGGCACTGACGTTGAAAACAGTAGTAATTTATTACCTCAGAATGGTCAGTCAGCAGGATCAGTCCCTTCACCACATTCATGGGCTCCCCGGTCATGGAGAACATTTTGGACATGAGGTCGCTGTAACCCTTGAAGAAGGTGACGGGCCGCAGCTGGACGTCAAAGAGCAAAGCTGACATCCCAGCAAACGACTCCAGGTCTCCCTCTCCCTCATCTGGTGTGGCAGCAATCAGTGACTCCAGACCCTGGGCTTCAATCGCAACCTGGAAGATAAGAAGGAGTTAGAAATAAATTGCAGTTTTATGATTATTTGTTCTTACATTTCAAACAACAACATAATTCATAATGAAAGGGGAGGCAAGTGTATTTGTATAGCACATTTCAGACAAAGGGTGATCCAAAGTACTTTATGTTAAGTTAAACATATAAAAACGTCTAAATTCCTCTTCCTGCAACAGTCTTGCAAAGATTGTTTTATATATATTACAATAATTCACTTCATCGTGTGGTTTCCTTACCTGTAGTCCATGTAGCATCGCTCCTTTACTAGCACCGTAAATGTTCATGTTGCTTCTCCTCAAGATCCCAGAGCCTGAATACAGGATGTCCAAACTGTATGTGGAGGTCACATCGGCAGATTCTGCAGGAATGAGGATTTTAAAGTACTCAGTCAACACATAACATTAACATGCACGTGACTAAAATGTGCAGTGTCTTTGTTGATGTTTTAGTGGGTTGATGTAATTTTTTTTCTCAGTAACATCTCAGATTCAACAAGCTATTGTGCAAATTACTTCAGGCATGAGGCTTGTTTACTCACGTGCCATGAATCCTGAGTACGCAGACGATGACCCAACTTTTGAGAAACGGTCATAGTTGTGGGAATTCATGTCCTTCATAGCTTGTTGTATAACTTTGCTGAAAAATGAAAAACAAATATTTTTCAATAAATGGCTGCATATGAATATTAATGTTACACAAAATACTCCTTGTTGTGAGTGTTTGACTAAGAAGTTTAGAAGGAAAAGTCATTTCTGTTGGTCCATGACAAACCTGGCAGGCAGCTGGAAGCGGACGATGTCCTGGATCTTGGACAGCATGTACTTGTTCATCTCATGAGGCAGGTTTCCAATAGACAGCAGCAGATTTTTGACCTCTATGTATGAAGGGTTGCTACTGAGGATGACGTCAGCGGCGGCAGCTCTCACGTTTTTCTCATAGATCCGTCGATTCTGGTGGTAAACCCTGTTCACTGTCTGCTTAACCTACAAATGACATAAATATTTGGTTTCAGATTCTTTTAATCAGCTCCACAGAGCATCAGTTCAAATGAAGTGTTATGTACATTACGGCTTACCTCATCGGTCATGAGCTTGACGTCGTATCTCTGCAGAGCTGTGAGGGCGATGGTGCTGTAAGCTCCCACCTCTGACTCTGCGTATTTGGTGAAGATGGGAATGGCCTCGGCAAGCATCGAGTTCTTCAGAGCCAGAAGGTACATCTGGACCTCGGACTCCACCTGTGTGCTGTCAGGGCCGGCTAAAATCAGCTTCTTAGCCTGCACCACCGCCTGGGAGGTAAATATACAGCAGAAGGTCATCAGTCAGCTCAAATTCAGCTCAATTTCCAGAGTATTGTATGTTTTCTGACATTTTGACATGTTTCGCATTAAAACAGCCACTACATGTTTGTGTAACTTTACATTAATTGTATTCTTTGATACTTACCGGTAAGTCACAACCTCCTTTCTGACACAGTTTATGGACCAGGGCTCCCATTATGATCACCACAGACTCTTTAATGTCAGTGCTGCCGAACTTTCCCTTTGAAATATCCTGAAAAGGAAACACTTCTCATTATAATCCACACAAAACATTCAACAATTAGGCATATTATTTAAAATAGAAAATATTCTGTGGGCAGAAAGCAATATTTTACATATAAAGTAATTTATGAAGAGACCACTGATATGAATTGTGTTAGTTCAGCCCAAACAAAGTCAAACAAAGTTCAAGAAAAAGGCAGCATTTACTTCACATCTTGGTTATTTTGGGGAATTAAATTTTATACTAATGAACTGAAATTACAGTCGGTGCAGGTGAAGCACCTTTTCCTCACATAAATTACTGATACGTACTAGCTGATGGCAGGTCTTACTCTTTCCTTTATTAAGGAAGAAAAGTTGCCGGTTCTGTTATAATCTTACCAGCAGAGCCTGGAGCATCCTCTCATTGGGATGTGAAGCGAAGCCACATGCATAGAGAAACCTCTCCTGCAGAACCAAACCTTTGGCATCTGTGAAGTTAAGGAATTCAAGCATGGCGTCCAGAGATGCTTCGGTCTGGGAGGAGGTCACAGCATCCACCACCTGAGGTCTGAACCCAGCAGAAAGAAAATAATACAACGGTGGTGAGGGATTTGATCCTGATAGTCACAACCTTAAAAGTTAAGAGTAATTCAAAGAACCAGCAGAGTGATGGAGCCAGTAGGTAAATTAAGATGTAGGGAAGAAGGAGGAGCCTGTTTACAGAGATGTCTTGCTGGCACTCTTCAGCACTTTGAGGATCTCGTCCTTGGACGCCTTCCTAATGCTCTGGATGAGGGCCAGGAAGCTGCGAGGAGCCGTGGCTTTGGACAGGCTCGCTGGCTCCAGCTGCTTCTGTTGAGCCTGCCAATGTTCGAAAAGCTACGAGGGAAACACAGGGGAGAGGGGATTAGGAGACAGATCGTCTTCAGTTAGTAATTACTGTACAAAAATATACCGTATCTGTTTACTAATACAGTGTTATTTGGATCAGTTTTGTAATAATGACTCAACCCAGACCTTCTTACTCAGAAATGTGAGCTGTACTGATTCAATAAGTGTAGGGATCTTTATGAACCTGTATGAGAAATGTTGGATTGCACGTGTTTTCCTAACCTGCTTCATAGAAATAAGAACTTGTACAAGTTCATGGATACAAGTTAGCACTTTCTAAATATATCAAGCAGATTTTCACCCATCTACTGTAAGTTTGTTGGCTGGTTGATTGGTGTGTTTGTCAGCAGGATTACACAAAAACTACTGAATAGATTTCCATGAAACTTGGATGGAGGATGGGTCTCAGCCCAGAATAGACACCATTAACATCCATCTGATAGTTGAGACAAGACATTTCACTTAAAACAACAAAATTCAACCTCATGGTGCCAGAAGAAAAGCCAGGGGATCACCAAAGTCATCAGGATTTATCCTCTGGAGACCATGAATGTATGTACATAATGTCAAGGCAAAAAATGTAATAAAAGTGAACAGGTACTCACTGATGGACATCCCTTGCACTTGGATTTGACCTTCTCCGCCACAATACCAACGGCAGCAAATTTGGCATCGATTGACTTGACAACCCCAGTCACATCTTTCCCAGCAGCCTCCAGTGGTCCAGCCTCTGTCCCGGCCAATGTGAGGGTTTGCCTGAGAAGAACATTTTGAATTTAGAGTGCGCCTGTAAAAGAAATGGCAGCATGCATTCATTCTTTGCTAAGGCATTTACTGTACCTGGACACGACTTTAGCTGCAGCGGATCTGCGGGAGTTGACGGCCAGTGAGTGTGTCTCTTCAGCCACGGCCGAGCGGATGAAACCATCTTCAAGCGTGAACACTGTAACAGAACTGGACTTCTTGCTCACGCCCAAGACCTGAAAGAGGACACATCGAAGCATGATTCATCAGTGATTTAGTAACGTTCATATTTCAGCACGGTGGGCTGGTCTGGATGTCGACATACCTGACTGTGCGTGGTGAATCCGCTCTCTGCAGTCTTACACGTCTCCAGGATCTTGGTTCTCGTCACTTGACCTTGGGCTGCTTTGTACTCAACTGTGCACCTTCCAGACACGTCATTCTGTTCCCACACATCAAGTTTGTCACATTAGCAGCATATAACAAAATACTACATGAATAAATGTAATGGGAGTTTTTTCACGCCATTTACCTCTACAACCTTCCCAGTCTTGAGCTGTACTTGCAGTAAGCTGGCCAGCCCTCTTTTAATGTTCTTGATGGTTGCAGGTTCGGCCCAGTAGGAGTAAAATGCTTTTGCCTACAGCAGATACGGAAAAAGAAAGCAACTTGTTAAACAATGCTTGTGAACAATGGATACCAAGGCGGATAAAGCAGCTGATGAGCCAAACGACCCACATGATTGTACTGTATGCAGCTCAAAGAGTTTCAGGGTGTCAGTTTTCCATGTGTGCATGGTGATGACATCAGAGACTATTTACATTACACGCAGAAATAAAATATATTCTTTGAAGTGCACATCAAGAACAGAGCCAGAATGCTTTGGTGTTAGCACTTTAAATGTTTAAAAAGAACACCTCAACCTGGCATGCAGTTTATTTCCTCTAATTATATCCTGAATACACGTCAGTGCACAGCAATGGCCACCATGAAAGATGAGTCAGTCTTATGTTTACTGCTGTCATATTAAAACAATCAGTCAAATAAGCTTAGCTCATCTTGGGAAATATCATATCACACCACAGAGTTTTCCAACGAGGCTCAATGGAGGACTGTGCATCCTGCTCATGAGTGGAGAAAGCAGCCGATTACATCATCCGACACTGTCTCCTATACAGTATGTTATTTATTTGTGGCGCTCAGTCACAACATCAGCCAGGACCACCATAAATAGACTGTCCACTCCTCCTATGTGTAGTTTTTCCTGCCGCAGCCAGCCATCGGTATAAATAAGCTATCCGGTTTCACACTGTCTTTCAACATTTACTCCACACTGAACCACTGTTCATCCAGAAATCAGCTTTTTCTTCACTTCAGATACCCTAACCCTACTTTTCTGACATGTTACATTAAGAATGGTTTTGAAGCATCTTAACATAATAGTCCTGGCATTATGTGAAACCTGTGTGAACAGCAAACATGTCGTCATACCCTGGGCGCCGATCGTTCGTTAGCTCTCCTCTGTTTTACTATCTCCTTATATCTGTACTTCTGTAAAATCTGATGCCTCTTCATTCTGATCTTTTCTTTTTTGCTGCTAATTATCTTGTGTGGCCCGTTCTCTCCCAGGTCACCACGGTGGTGAGGAGGTCGTGTGGCTCGGACACACTTTCACTTTTTTATGTAATATTAACACGATTATAAATGTTCAAATCCAGGAAAAGATGATTAATAGCTTGTTAATGAGTTGATTTTGAGGGCTCCAGATTCTCTGCAGCCCCTTTCAAATGTTAAATGGTCATAAGGTCCAAGTAGTCAAAGGAGTTTTAGTCAAATGTATGTCTTATTAATGATCTATGTAGCATTAGTAAATGATTCAGGAACCAATTAATGAAACCTGAAGTCACAGCTTATAAACCCTTTAGAAAGTGATACCCAGGCCTTTACTCTATGTGGACCAACAGGACATCAAAAACGTGCAATATTGTGGGAAGAGATAGTTGACGCTTGCTCATAGTCTCACTGGAGTCATATGAGTCTTTCAATGAGATATCTAAGAATCTACACACATTGTTAGATAGCATACAGTGATAATGATGTGGTAATGATGCAATGACTCATCTCACTATGAAGATAGTATGAACCTTATCCACCATTAATAATTGACCTTCTGAACGTGCTGACCTTTGCACACACACCTACACACACACATCTGGCTGGCTGGTAATTCCCCTGCCAGCATCATCACTCCAGCACAATGGAGGTAAGCTCACCAAGTCCAACAACAGTGGAAGAGCTGGAAGCAAACTACTGACTTCATATCATTACTTATAAGAATCTCTCGCATGTTTACGATTAAGGAATTGCCACTGTTATTCATGACATGTAGTGAATATAAAATATGTTCATTTTTACCACAAATAATAATGATAAAAGGTGTTTTTATTTAGACAGTATGTCAAATAAGGTCTAAATTCCTGAGACTGTGAGGTTGTGCAGAGAAAACAGTCTTAAGTAACTGATAAGTTTCGCTGCAACAAAGCCAATTCTTTTAGAAATTAATCGATTAATCATTAATCTATAAATTGTATTTAAAGACTTTTCATTTACTATTATCAATGACAAAGAAAAGCAGGAAATTCCTCACATTTAAGAGGCTGGCACCAGAAAATATTTGACATTTTCGCATGAAAAATGACTGAAACAATTAATCCATGAGCAAAACAGCTAATCGAATAACCCCTGCAGCGCTACTGATGAGGACATTTTTCTTTAGATTGCATATTGATTAATACCAAGGATCTAAGTACAGAAGAGTCCATGATAAGTACCTAAAGTAGCGGTTAAGCTGAGTTAAGTACTAATACTCTTACCTTTCCATTTTTCAGGTGCACCATGAAAGGTTTCGTCAGAGCTGCCAGTCTGGCCTTGCCCAACACACTTTCAACTGTGGATCCATGGAGGATGTTCTTCTTCTCTGATCGATGGGACGCAGGGTCGATCCTCACGTTTGAGATCTGTTAACAAGAGATTAATTCATGTGAGCAAAAACACACTAACATCTACTCTTAAGAAGAGGAGGCATGCAGGCTTTACTACCAATCTGAGCAAAAGTGTGTGTAGTCAGATATATCATATGGATTAATCTTACTATCTTTTTGTAAATGTACTTTATACTATGACTGGACTGACGTACCGCCAGTTGAATCAGTTGGTCATCCTTGCTGCTGGGGTCTCTCCAGACGAGGTTGACGTCCACATCGCTGGAGATCTTGTAGCCGGCGCTGCCCTCTTTTGACCCCCGGGCCTTGTCCACCAGCACCTCGGTGGTGTAGCTGAATTTGTACAGCTGGTTGTTGTTCAGCCGGGGTCCAGCAGCACCACCTGAAGAAACACAGGAAACACAGCTGGTGAGCAAACGAGTGAAGAAGGGTGCTTTACATTACTGCCAAGGATTTTCATTCAGAGTCATAGACTAAAAAAAATATTTATTTTCTTGTAAATATCTAGTTAAAACCTGCAGCTTGACACAGTAATGCATCCCAGTGAACTTTCTGTCATCTTCATTCACATTCTCACGTGGTGTTGTGTTCAAGCTCTAAAAGTACCAAGTTAGGACTAGGCTATTCATCTAAATTATATTGTTATTGTGATATAGTGTCTTAGATTTTGGAAGTTGTTGTATATCGATATGTCATTAGTGTTGTCTTTTCCTGGTTGCATTACAGTCAAGTAATGTAACATTCTGAACTTACCAGACTGTACTTTTTGTTCTAATACTTTTTTTTTTTTAGACCAACTTAGTCATTAAATCCACATTACTGATCAGAAATCTCAAAGTAAAGTCCCAATAGTGATCACTACATTATTGCTGCAATGTCGATATTGAGGTATTTGGTCAAAAATATCATGATATCTAATTTTGTCACCCAGTCCTAACATTTATGAAGTGGTTTTGAGGAGATTTAAAAATAATGAGATGTATATTGTGTCTTGCGAAATAGCCTAAAAATATCAGGATATTGTTTTAAGGCCATACTGTGTGTCTTTTGAGACAAACAACAAGCAAACATGTATTGTGGAAAAAGTTGATGTCAGAGCTTCTTGCTAGCACACAGACAGACTACATAGGAACTCTCTCAAGGCAAACCACACTTTTAAAGGTTTTGCTATCAGTGATAATGTAACTTTTTAATAATAAAACATACTGAACATGGTGAATAAACCCTGAGGCATTAAACCTTTTTTGACAAAATACTTCAAACATCAAACACGCTGTGATTTATGACAAGAAGGTCTTGGATTCATTATAATAAGTGTTATAAATATAATGTGTTTGTAACAAATGGACAAAGACACTTGAGTCTGAGGCATCCTTTATACATGTTGTCCTCATTTATACTGTTTTTCATATTGTTGTGTCTGATCTTATTCCTTTTAATTGTTTTCATTTCTTCCATGTTCATGTCCTTTATTCTCATTTTTCTGCCTTGTCTGGTTTTATTTTCTTTTTCAGTGCACTTAGTAAAATAAAAGTCATAAAAGTGTCATTAAAAAACAACTTCCACTGAACAAAACTCCTTCTCCTCTTTCATTTTTTGTTTCCTTTACAAAGATAGTGTCAGATAGCGTTAAGGTGATTCATCCAGCAGCCATTGAACGAGGCGTGTTCAATATGAGAGAAGATAAAAATCCCTCCTCTGCTCTATTAATGAGAAGCTTTTCCGTTAGACAGGATGACATTAGGGCCACGAGGGAAGACAGCCTGACGTGTCAGTATTTGATTTCATCAGAGGTCGGTCACAGAGGAACGAAGAGCTGAATTCAACAAATACACATTCTGGGTCAACAACTGACTGACTGGCCGAGATTCTGAGGAAACATCAGGAGCAAAACACCAACAGAAATGATAAATGTTGGGTTTTGTCTTTTTTGACTTTACTCTTATCAATCAGTGATGTCGTCAGGCAGCGTTATCTGAAGCTACTCCACTGACAGCGAATAGGAGAGTGACACTGTGGCCATTGATTCCTGACAGGATTCATTCATTTGAGGACTTTTAAAGTCTCTGTTACACAATTAAATTTAGACCACAGAACCCAAATATGACAGGATTGTGTCTTAAGGAATCATCTCTCAGTAAATAGATTAATAAAAGATTGATAAAGTAAATCAATGACTCAAAATGGCCAACCTTATTTCTTGCCTTGTTGTCCCAATTTCCCAAAAATGTGATAAAATGTAAAATATTCTGTTCAACCTTTTGCTTGGGACGCCCTACAACCCACTCAAGGACCCTTGTTGGTCCCTGGACCCCAGACTGAAAACCACAGTGTTTGATCATCAACAATTCCCCAACTTTTCCCCCGATGAGAAGCTTCCACAGCACAGCAAAGCTTCATTTTGAGCAACAAATAAAGCCTCATCAACACATTTCCTCTCCTCCCAAATAAATCCATTCAAATTATAAGATATATCTGCCCGTAGAGCCCCAATCACCCCACTACCACAAACTATACCTGCACATGAGAAATAATAAAAGTTACAACAACTCATCAACTCACCTTTGGCAGAAGCTGAGACACAGGAGGCTGTGCAAAGCAAGAACACAACCAGGGTTAACATTGTGTGTCCTCTCTCTGCAGCCAGAAGAGTCAAAAACTGACACAGAAAAAAAGGAGTCAGCGGCTGAAGAGGCACCAAAGGGCCAAAAAGAAAGGCAAAGAGAGTCCAGGCTTCTCCTATTATGTTTTATCGGAGGGGAGGGCAGACTCCAAACTCCACGCTCAAGTACTAAGTACAAGATAACCAAACAATCATTAACCTGAGCAGCACAGATTTGACAGGAACTTCTGCTGCTGATGGACGCACTCAGGTTTAAATACAGCGGGGCAGGAGGTGAGTCTGCGCGTGGCCATGTGACCGACTGATCAGTGAGATGGGATTATCTGATTGATTCAGTTGATCAAGGGAGAAGAGAGACTCACTGTCGCTGCATGCCCTGACTTGTCAACAAACAATAAAGTTATTTTTGACAGAGCATAATCATAAAGATTATTCTAAATGTATATTGTTATAAAGGTATATTTTTATAAATGTATATTTACCGAGACGTGGCAGAGAGACGTCCTCATGTTCAACACCTTTCACCTCGTTTCTTCCTGGGATGAACAGGCTGAGCTTTGTCGGTGTGTCTTGGTTGGAGGAAAAGGGCAGTCCCTGAGAGAAACCAGCCCAGGAGCTCAGATTACAGCATCTCAGGAGACACAAGAAGTCTCAGTCTGTGTGTGTAGTACTGAATATGTGATATGTTTACACAAGAGGAACCAGTTCAGATAGAGTAAAGCAAATCATAATTGGATGCCAGCTTTCTGACAAACTCCACTACTGAGTTCTCCAATTATTGCAGTTCAAACACCATTAAAGGATAAATTCACCCAAAAATGAAAATTCAGTCTTCTCACCCCCATGCAGGTGAAGTTTCTTAGTCCACAAAAGAATTCTGGAGCTTCACAGCTAAACAGCGTTCTCCTCAACAACTGAATCAGATAGGGACTTGTTTTAAAGCAACTGCAAAAACATAAAATTAGGCAAAATCTAGGTCCGAGAGTGTAAATAACATCTTTATAAATCAATCTGGGATCTCTGGGCTTCCTGAGACTAAGATTGGGACTCCAGGCGACTTGTATGGAGCCATTTAATGTTTTCTTTTAGTTGTTTTTTTTCATTTTGAAACAAATCCCCATCTACTTCAGTTCGTTAGAGAATGCTGCATTTTGTGGACTACGAAACTTCCCCTGACAGTGAATGAATGTGAGTGAGTGAATTTATCCTTTAACCTATGAATTACTGTGTTACAGCTTATCACAAAAGTTGCTACCTCAGTCTGTAAAATTTAAATATTAGAAAAGATAAAGGTGTTCTTATAATCTACATACAGCGGTTGTGAGTGTGTGGATGTGTCGGGGGTGGGGGCAGACCTTCAAGGGTAATCTTAATAAATCTGCAGCAAGAGGCTGCTTAACATTCACAATCTTGTCTTCATTTAGATTAAATCGAAACTCTATTATTACATTGTTGTGGATTTTGATTAAATAAACCCACCTTCACTTTTTTTTAAGGTCAGACTTTTTGTTCTCAAGCTGCTTTATTATTATTATTATTATTATTATTATTATTATTATTATTATTATTATCATCATCATCATTATTATTATACAGTAAGATCCTCAAATGAATGTAAACAAATCACTTTTGTAATGACATAAACAGTCAACTTGTTCAACAAAAAACAAAGGTGCCACTCTGTAAAGTTAAGTAATCAGAATCAAAATCAGCTTTATTGGCACACACAAGGTCGACTGACTGTGTTGACAGCCTCTCTACATACATGTTCACACATCAGACGTTGAGAAGAAATGTTCCTACAACAATATTTAGTTTGTTACATGTGTTTTACAAAAAAATGATGCAGGACAGGACAGCAAACAGGCAATAATATTAATTTTAATTCAATAATTGTATTATATTACATAAAATGTTGTAACAGAATAAAATAAAATACTCTGTTCTGCATTCAACCGTATGTTTGATAAAAATGGAAGTATTCAAGTAAAGTACAACTAATGTTTTGGTTGTTATCCCATCTTCTGAAAGGCTCATTGCATGGGTGAAATATAATCTTGATTTAAAAAATTATGGAATGCAAGTCTTCTTCAAAAACAGTCCAAGGTACACTGTAGAAACTGCAAAATTAAGATGCCTTTATTTTACATGGCAAAAATGATAATGTCTCTATTCTATGTCACTACTTGAGTAAATTTACTAGCCATCACTGAACACAAAATATTCAGATTGAGGCACAGACACATTGAAACAGTGTAAGTGTTTGTCTGCTGGTGCTAACTGGTCTCATCCTCTCAGCTGGTCACTAGTTTGGAGTTTCTGTTGGAGAATCTGAATCCCGAGCGGTACTGAAAGCAGACATAAGATCACTGAAGTCTTCGCAGGTGCTTTGTGTCTTCAGGTTGAGGTTATGAAATCCTCCTCCAGCACACAGACATCATCTCAGCTCTCCTTATCTGATGATTCCTTCACTGTCCCGAAGATAGACGTCTCCAATAGTTAGAAAGCTCTCATATGTGCAGGGTAAGCCTGGAGCTGTGCTTCTTTAGTGATCTCATTATCGCTCAAAGATCATCTCCTACAGATAAAGTGACAGGAAGTGTGTCATGACCTGTGGTACACTGCAGGAACGTCACTTTTATTAACTTTTAACTAAAAACACCTTTTATTGCTGGAAAAAAGACAAAGATACTTAGGTAACAGTTTGGGATGCACACTAACAAATTCCTGACAACTTATTACATTTGTCCTGTTACAAAAACAAATTATTTAGTAGTGATAATCAAAGCATTTTGGCATTAAACTGGAGAGTGTGTGAATGGCTGATTTAATCAGTTTGAACGACTCCGCTGTTGTTCTCCACTGAGTCTAGAAAGCAGAAACACTGAGGCTTCTGGCCAAAGGTCAGATCATAGGTTTGCAATCAATCCCTGATAACACAGCCGCAAACAGATCCTCTTATCGAAGCCAGGTATCTAAATTGCAAATAATCTGTGTTGTGTTGAAAGAAAAGTGTCTGTTTGTTCATGTGTAACCCTCTAATCTTTGTTGCTCTGAGGTTTATTTCAAGAGAGGAAACAGCAATGTGACTTTTCCTCTCCAACTGTGGCCTGACTGCTCCACCTCAGTTTAATCAACGAATCACAATCAGCGAAGTGAAAACAGTCAGAGACAACATCTGAACAGCACAGAGATGAAGCCCTGCTCTGACCTCCAACACTAACCTCTGGTTACTTCTCAGAAAAGATGCACCTCAGTTCTATTTTAATAAAAATTGTGACCGTTCTCTTAAATGGATGTCTGTTGTCAGCATGTTTGATTTTGAGCATCTCCTTTCATAATAGCAAAAACTGGTATAAAATAACATCTGATGATGATTTTTTTGAGTGTAATATAAAAGCTGGGTTCTATCTCCATCTTAGAGGTGAATTAAACCAAGAATTTGATATTAAAACCTGACATTACTTTGACATTTTCCAACATGTTTAAAATAAATTTTCTTGTCATTGGAGCTAAAGTCTACTTGGTTTAGGTGTGTTTATGTGTGCATGTGTGTGTACAATAATAACAATAACAACAACAATAATAATACAAATAAAAGAAAGTATGAATTATCCACTCTGGTCATGGCCTCTGGATTCCTCTGGAGATTTTGACGTCACAGTCTGAAAAGCACAGGTGTAAATAATAAAATAATGATGGCTGTGACACACAAACACACACAGAGATATTTTTCCTCTTACATGTAGTGCTATTAATCCATGACAAATGATGTTTTTGTGGGAGTTGCCAAGTTTTTAAAATATTGTCTGTAGAGATGCCTCTCAAATATATATTAAATCTAAACATAGATATATAAATATTTCTTTTTGTATCCCAGCGAGACATGACAGTGAGACAGTGAGCCAGCAGGAACAACATCAGGACCCTGAAAAGAGTCTGCAAATCACACCAAAATGAACCAGATGGATAATACTACAGATGAGGTATTTTAATGCAGAGATCCTTGTAAAATTAAGGTCAAAAGGTCAACACTCAAAAAAAATTGAATTAATATCTTTGTGCGGAAAAGGTTAACTACTAAGAAACATCAACTTTTTTATTTTTGTTCTTTGACTTGCAGTAGCTCAATACTGACGATGAAAATATTAATTTCAAAGAAACACTAGGTGGTGGTATTGAGTTATTTAGAGTCATTAAAGCTCAATGACTTTATCAGACTACACAAAGTTAATTACTTCATAAATAAGCATGTTGGCTAAGCAGAAAAGGACATTGTACTCACTGTCATCGTACAAAAGGCTGATATATTTTCTTGTGAATTAAGTAGCGTGTTAACTGTGTATCACTTGTTCTGAAGGTTAAATGTAATTATCTTTACCTTTAAGAGTATTAATAACTCTAGCTAAACTCAATCAACTTGACAAAAGTCTACCAAATAACCACATTTATTCAGATATATATTTACAACTCGTCACAATCCAGTTATTTACAAGAATCAGGAGTACAGATGAAACAAAACTAATATTATAATCAAGAGTATGTAGAAGTAGAGATCACAATTATGGCACTGAGTGGTAAGAAAAAGTGTGATCAGTCAACAACAATCATATGAAGCTTTTAGAGGGAAAACAGGATATTTGACCCACGTGCTACTGCTGTATTACATTTTTAAGATTTCAAAATGCAGAAATGCATTTTCTAATATATTCTGTGTGAGGCTGTCCATTTCATCAAGGCTGCAAAGGAAAATCTCTGCTGCAGGTTCACACTGCCTTCACATGAAGTTTTTACTTTCATGCTGCGCAGTTCGATTAAAGGTAATTACTCAAAATAATATGCCTCTAGGAAAGAAAATCATTTAAGCTGTATGTCGGCTTCCAAGTTTGCATTTAAAATAATGCTGGTGAGAGAGCCTGTGTGCTCTACTTTCAAGTAATGTATGTATGCAGGCTATAAATCCTTTCTACGTTCAGTTAAGTGCCTTCGAGCAGTGTGAGCATGCCATTCTTCATAAGCCTTGAAAATATATGTATGCTTGTATCCCAATTTTCCAGTGAAAACTTACAGATCAAAACAGAAAAAACACAACCAACAATATTGGCAGATTTCATCAAAGGAACACATTGGAAACACTTAGAAAATATCAGGAAATGAATTAATGCATGAACACTGATAAGATAATGTGCAAGGAACGGCACAACACTCATAATGTGCTGAAACACATTTTCTGTCAAGCTACTTTTGGACAAATTATGGTGAAGTTACAGATGCAGTTTTTAAGGAAAAGTGCCCCCTCTAGTGGCAGCCGCTTGACTAAAATAACTGAAATAAACTGCAGATTAAAGTGCTTAAGGCTGAGTTTTGTTTTAGATGCAACATCTTCTGGTTTGGTTCAGTATATTGAGGCGTTTTTTAACGTCTCTGCCAAAACCTTTAACAAACTGCATCTTTGCAAAGCCTGCGACATCCATCATACCCCTTCATGTTACTGCATCCTTCTTCTTACAAATTGTATATAACTTTTTAATATAAGCATGATGTCACAGATGGAAATAAATCTAAAGTTAATTCTCCGTAGCTTTAAGTAGATTCCATTAAACATTCAACAAAGTGCCAACCAGCCGATTCGGTCTAAACTAGTGACTATTTTACAAATATTTTAAAATACTTAACATAAATGAAACACATTTAGGAGAGCCAATGTCCTACCAGTAGACAAAAGGCATGCAGTGCAT
Organism: Pagrus major; assembly: GCF_040436345.1. Classification (NCBI taxonomy): domain Eukaryota; kingdom Metazoa; phylum Chordata; class Actinopteri; order Spariformes; family Sparidae; genus Pagrus; species Pagrus major. Next base: position 15,633,468 of record NC_133215.1, read on the forward strand.
TTCCAGAATCACTTTTATCTTTGTACACAATCCTTACATGCAGTGTTAAAAACTGCAGCTGTAAGACATATAAAACTGAGGCCCTTTTTCTGTATGAAGCACCGACTCTGATAAAACATGAAATCTACCTTCTTTTGTCCTGCTTACAAGTTATGACCCCCTCAACTCTTCGTTTACAGGCTTACAGACTTATCTGAAGTGGGACTTTACCATCATATCTGCTGCTATATTCTGTAAAGAATCGGCATTGTACTGTATGAGAGCTACAGTATATTTTAGAGGTCGTGCTTCATTCAAAAGTAGGGCCACAAATAACTCTAAAAATAACTCTAAATTTATTATTTACATATGAATGAGACTTTGTTCTGGACACCTCAGCTGATTCATTATTTCCCTTCGTTGCCTGCGTCCAAACTGCAAAGTCCTGTGGGGGGTGGAAAAAAAAAAAACATGTCAGTCCACAGGGGAGAGTCAATGGAATCAATCGATACAAATATAAATATTTATATGCTGCAACATTAGTAATAGTGCTTACCTGGTACATCCGTCTTGCCTTTGGAGATTCTGAGGAGGTCTTAGGTAAACAAACTGCACACGGACAAGAGGAAGATTTAAGAACAGTAGTAGGACTATCTGGACAACTTTTTACAAGGCGCACCACAAGAAATGCATCGACTCGTGATGAAATTGTTGTGAATGCTACAGACTTTCCTTTGAGCCGTACTTACAAGTGCAGTGACTTTGGGTTAATGCTACTGTCTGCATGCTAACATACTCACAATAGAAATGTAAGCATAGTTGTAGAATGTTTACCATGTTCACAGTCTCAGTTTAGCATGTTAGCAGAGGATGTGGACAATGTCAACAGGCCTGTTGGACTGAATATATACCTCGCTATATGTTGTGATATTCTGTTATATATGAAACTATACTTATACAGTTCTATTCTATACCAATACTTACTGCATCAAATTTGACATTTCGTTCTATATAATATTGCTGTAGACTGTATAGAGTGTAGTACATAATGTACTATATATTATATTGTACTACTACTACTTTTCACCCTATGCTCTGTCTCATATCAGGCACTTACACTTACTTACATCTTAATTTACCACATTTTTCTATATTATGCAAATATGCTCACTTTTTAAAACATATCCTTTATTACTTATATTTGTATTACATCTCTATATTAATAAGTTCCATTGCTTAATCATACAATATATCAGTCTGGTGTACAGATCAAAACATAGTCTGTTAACTTTGCTGCTATTAATAACATCTCGGCCACTTCAGCTTGTAATCTTTGTCTCCAAATGGTCTTTTTTGATTCTCTTTCTTATTCTATTCTTCTTTTATGTCATTTATTTTACTTTCTCTATTTACCTGTCGTTGCAATTCTATAAAAAACACATTTCCCTGCTGGGGATTAATAAAGGTTTTATCTCATCTTATTTCGGTGATAAACCAAAGTATGTGACTTTCAATAATAACCACAAATATACACCTCATGCGCTAAAGTCAGGATCACTAAAGTCAGTAGGATTCATCCTCTGGGGATCGTGAATGTTTGGACAAAATTTTGTGCTAATCCATTCAGATGATGTTGAGATATTTCACCACTTAAATTAAACTTTGACCTGATGATGGCGCTGGATGAAAAGTTAAAGGACTACCAAATTTATCACAATTCATCCTGTGACAGATCATTACTCTGTGGCTTTTTAAGAGGCCATGCATCAAGAGAGGAACAGATAATAGCAGTCAGAATAAAAGCTGTTTAGGGAAAACTCAGACACCAACGTCAGGGATGCTCCAGCACCTCTAAGCCAAAACAGACGGCACTAGCCACGGCCCAGGGACCGAGACTTTCAGGCTCCACTTCAGCCACAACCTCTGGATGTGACGCTGCTGTAACTGTTACGGATGCAAAAACAACTCCAAACTACTGTAAACAAAACCAGGACCCTGCTATTGATGTACTGTATAAAACTGATGGCAGGCAAATACTCTAAATAATATTTAAATGACATCTTAAAATAAGAAGTAAAAAAAACATTAGGGTTGATGTACATATCACTTTTTGCTTTGGTTCTTGCACACCTTACATCCCACAGGCCAACCTACATTAATATTTCAAAGTTTTTTTTAAATGTATTCTGTGTAATATCTCAACATTTCCTGGATGAACTGGCACAAAATCTAGCACAAACATTCAAAGTTCACAGAGGATGAATGTTAGCTTATTTAGCTATTTCCCAATCATAATCACCGGTAAATAAGTGTAATTGAACAAACTGCCACCTACCAACTCTCTCTCACAGCTTCAATGTCGCTGACGAGATTCTGTGCTAAACAGATGCCAAAAATCTAAAAGAAGAAACAAACATAATTTACATGAGGTAAACTTAAGGTTGACAGAGATCAGCTAGTAAAACACACCGTTCACATTGTTCCTCACCTGTAGTAATGCAATCCCAATAAAGATGCCTGCCACCACCGTCAGGTTGTCTTGAAGCCACTTTTCAAACTGAGGAACGCAGCCTTTAATATAGATGAAAGTTCGCTGCTCAGAGTCCTGACAGAACATGTAAAAAACAAGAAAAATTATATTAAAGCCTGACAATCAAGTGCACATAAAAAGCTTTTGCCTTTTTACTTTCATTATGTCCACAACCATGTTGGGCTTTACTTTGCTTTTTCATCACTTGGTTGTTTTTAATGGAAGCACATGATTCTCCTTTTCATCTTGTGGTCCCTTCACAATAAAACCCCTCTGAATCAATGTTATCCGGCTGTTAACACACACTCAGCCCACTGTTTTCTCGGCTCAGAGTCTCATTAAAAACTAGTTGTCTCTGGCTTTTTGCTCACATTTTCAAACACAGAAAAACAAATACAGCCTTTTCCTTACATTATGCTACTATGGAGTCAGGCCAAAGCCAATGATGGGGGAGGGGTTTTTTAAATTCCCAGTGCATTGCTGCGGCGTGAGTAATACCACACGGCCCTAAGTGCTGATGGGGAGCCAGCTGCTGTATTTTGTAGAGAGAGGATTGGGAAACATACAAAGAGGGATATTGTGCCCAGGGTGGAGTACCTGATGACCTCATGCAGCCAAAAAACATGTGTGAGGCAAAATAAACAAGAGCAACCTCTACTCCTTTACTGTTTTATTGCAGCAGCTTTTACTTTTAGAGGAGAGTTTTAATGTCCATGGATGTAAGTTTCTGTGAGCAGCTCACCGTTTTTGCTCGGATGTCGTAGCCACACTGAGTGTTGATGACATCCTCCTGTGGAGAGAAGATGGCTCATGTTAATACATTTTCCAAGAGGTGAAATCAAGACATTTCGAGAAAATGTGGTTATGTTCTTGGAAGATAGATAAAGGGTTATTGCGGCTTGTTTCCAACCAACAGTCACTGCCATGATTAACATACTACTGGACCATTATATCCCCAGGAAAAGTGCTGTCCAGCGTATTACTGGAGTGTGTTTGGCCTCCAGATGTGTATGAGACAACAGTGCTCACAGTGATCTAAACCTGAGAAAATCTACTCAGCCCAGAGCTGTCGACTTGAGACTCGGATCTGAGTCAGACTGAGGTCACAATAATTGGGACTTTGGACTTGAACTTGACTGCCTTGAGATGTGACTCATGTTCTGACCTAAAATCAAAACACATTAAAAATACACAGCGACAGAAAAGTATTGCACGGCCACACAGGCTGAATGTTTAAATATGAAACCTATGCATGACGAACATTATTAACACAACTGTAAAAGGAGAACGTCTGGCAATATGCTATATATAACAGCCGCAACAACGTCGGCTCGTATTGTTTTCACTTTGTTAGTCTGTGTGAGTCTTCATGGCAAAATGATCAGCTTTGCTTCCAATGTTACCCAGTGGCCAATCACAGAAAACACATTTTCCTCTTAGAGCACCATTTTAAAAGAGACAATTATGACACTTTTAATTCAGATTGTTTGATCCATGGAGGTTCTATATGTGTTAAACTTTCTTTGAACCCAGAAAAGCAATTTAAAATTCTGTGATGTCCTCAAAATGTAATGTCTATGGGCAAAGCGGGAGCTTGCAGGTGGGGCCAAATTCAAGATGCTTATTGTTTTATTTTTTTACATTTTCAGAGGGAACTAAAAGGCTCAAGCCTGAGTGTCACTGACAAGCTGGGGAAATAAGAAAATACTGAGAGAAGGACAAACAAATGTGGTGGCTTTGGTCTTTTTTTGGTATTTGATGACAATAAGAAAAAAACAGAGAACAACACCAGCCTTGTTCTTTAAATGCCGTGTTATTTTAATGGTCAGTACGACTCAAAATAAACCTCTGTATGAAAGTCTTGAGTGCTTTCATTTTGAAGGTTCAGACTGCAAATGTTTCATGTTCTTTGTTTGGTAATTACAAGACAGAAAAGTGTTGAGAGTCCAGCCTTCAGTGGAAAAGATAACCTTCAAAATGTGTTTTTCACCTTCCATTTTATCTTCATACTTGCTGTTGCTAAGTGTTGCTATCAAAGAGGATGACCTTGGTGGAAGTGCACGTCCTCGGGTCAGCAAATGAAAAAAGCCTCTTGTGCAACTTTCATTACAGTGAAGCAAGACTGTTTTGCTCAAACAGAGAGCTGTCACTGCTTTGCACAGAGAGCAGCAGTTTTCTGCCAAAAAAAATGCCTCGGTCAAGATAACTCCTCCCTACCGCTTCTAGACTTTGCTGTGCTGGCAGAGTCTAAACACTGAGGCCTGGATGTCCTGTTGGAAGCCAGCCATGAGAGTTGACAGCTTCAGCCAACCTTCTGGAGGACAGAGATAACCAAGCTATGTGTTGCAGGGAGGACCTTCACAGTTTCCTCTCATAGTTACCTGACCTGTAAAGGCTACAGCATGTTAGAAAGTCCTCCTCAATTTGTACTTCACCTTTTAAAACTCTAAGTCTCTCTAACTCTAACTCTAACCCATCGGCTTGTGTTTTACCGTAAACGGGAATTAATTGGCTGTGACGGAGAAAAACTCAAGCGTGGTATGTTTTCTGGAAGACATACCGCTGGATCCTTGGTGCAGCAGGAAAAGGGCACGCCACATTTCTCACGACTCGGGTTGGAATCGGTGCAGTTGAAGTAGATGTTTAAATTCCAGTCGTCAGCTCCAAAAGCACCGCAACACTCCCACTGTGAGGTTAAACAGACACACAAAAAAAACAAATATATATGTCAACAAAGTCCCACAGAAATGAGCAACCATGACTAACCCAAGGTAAAAACAACACCGGTGTGAACTGTGGAGCATGAACTATGGAGCTCACATATTCCTGGGTGAAATCTATCAGGTTCTGAAGATCAATGTCATCTCTGTAGGCCCGAATGTTGTTGTTAATGAAAAAGTTGAGCTGGTCCTTGATCCAGTCTTTGAAGACAAAGGCCAGGACTCCTGCAGTCAGCTCCAGGAAGAAGATGATACCCAGGAACACAGAGAACTGAAACACATAAACACATTCACAGAATTTAACAAGTATCGTTACGAGACTGAGGGAGGATTGAGAAACCTAGTGAGTGATGAGTGAACGTACAAATTTGAGCAAGAAAGAGTTTTCTCGCAGTGCACCGATGCAACCAGCGAATCCGAGGATGAACATCACACCGCCCACCACCAAGAAGAGCCAGACCGGGTCGAAACCCCCCAGGTCTGTGATGGAGGAGATGTTTGAGAGGACACCCTGGGAGAACAGAGTGAGGGGTTAGAAGCTTAAAGTCATTACAAGAGAAATCATTTCAAGCCTGACTGAAGTCCACTGTCTCTATGCGCTTCATTAAGGGAAGTAAAACTAATCTATCTTATGTAAGGGAATACAGTTTGGCGTGTTTCCAATAGTGTGCACTCTCAGTTCCCAAGTTGAATAATGAGATGAGCAGAGACAATTTCCTGATTAAACTTAAAGGAACCGGCTGACATTTTTGGAAATATGCTCTCTCTCACATTCTTGCCAAGAGTCAGATGAGGAGACCGATGTCTCTGTCAAGTCTGTAAGGTAAATATAAAGCTGGAGCCAACAGCTGATTAGCTTAGCTTAGCATGAAGACTGAAATCAGGGGGGGAAACAGCAAGCCTGCCTCTGTGCAAAGGTAACAAAATCCACCTTCCTGCTACTCTAAAGCTCACTAATCAACCGTGTTATATCTTTTTTGTTTGATCGATACTATAAACAACGTGTAAAAACTTTGTGTTTAATGGAGGGATTTGAGCTGGATTATTTCTTGGCGGCAGCGGTGACGTCTCCGCTCCGCTCCCGGCACATAAACCCCTGTAAAATGGCAAATTGTTGTTTTGACATTTTTGTCTGTGTACGGATGAAACAAATGAGATTGTAACTTGTAATTAATGAGCTTTAGAGATGCTTTGAACTCGAGTTCTAACTTTGCACATGTGATTATTTCCACTTTCTCTGTTTTATATCATTGTAAATTATTCCTGAAATGGTTTGTTAGACATGTTCCAAAGTATAAACTTAAAATACTAGTCTTCTGTTAAGCCCTTCAGACAATGAGGGTTAAATGCGGCCATGTTGTATCTGCCCCATTTCATGTAAATTATGGTGTTCGCCAAGGTGGGATTCTGTCTCCTATTCTGTTAAATGTATATATGGATGACGTATGCAAACAACTGAATTGGTGAAACACAGGCAGTGTTGTTGTAAACTGTTATCAATCATCTTATGTATGCTGATTATTTTAAGTCTTATAGTGCTGCACTGCTGCAAATACTGCAGCTGTGCTCACAGACAGCAAAGATTAAGATATTAAATTTAATGCCAACAAGTAGTAGAGAGGATATTCAGCCAGTCAACTGTTTGTGTTCTCTGGTGCTCAAACATGTGAGGCACACTTAAAGGTGGCATTATAAGCTTTTTTGTTTTTCCTTCAGTTGTTTCAAAGGTTCTTGTGCATCTTGAAAGTTAAAAAGGTCAAAGTCCGCACCAACAGAAGCTGCTCTCTCCCAAAGAAAACACTGCTCCTGAAACGCCTCATCAGTAGTCCTGCCTTTAATTTTGTTGTCTGTGACATCACACTAGGTCACCATGTCATTCATTTGAATAATTTGTACCCAGCAACTAGTTTGGCACGTAAGAATTGATTTAGCACAGCTGCTCTGTTGTTGTTAGCAGTGCTGGGTCAAGCGTGTGTGAGGTGAGCTGAACATTGCTGCTGCACTGGACAGTTTGAAAAAACTGATGTGTTTTGCAAGCATTGAAGCATGTTAACCTATTCTAGTAGTAACCCAAAATACAATTATGAACCCGAAAATTAGCACAACTGGTCTCCTTTAATGAACAATTTTATGTGTTGCTTGGACGAGTCAGAGAACAGCATCATTATCCGACACTATAGGAAGAGCTGCTCTCAGTATATATCCACTGAAGACTACATGTGAACTGTTTTTAAATTGAAGGATGAGCTCTTGTGGTTTTATCTTGTATGTTTTATTTTCTTGCATTTTCTTTTTCATTGCTGTGAGTAGGATATAAAGTTTGAACTGAATTCAATTGAATCTCTTTGAGTTTTTGGCTCTTCGTCAGACAAAACATTGTAAGACTCTACCCAAGGAAACTGTGAAGGACATTTGTTGCTATCTTCTGACATTTCATTGACCAAACAATTAATTAAGTAAGATTAATGCATATGAAAATAATCGTTAGTGGCAGCCGTATGTGAAGCATGAATAGGAACTATCTAGTTCTTCAGTGGAAGTCAAGACACTTGAACTCTCACTGGTATGTCTGTTCCCCTTTGACAACCCCAGAACTGAGAGATCTCAATGAAGGAAGCTGTGAAATACATCAGATTCCCTCTTCTGTCTATTGTTCAGAGGGTCGTCCCACCGGAAAGCATGACATTCCTTTCTGATTCAGTAAAGCCACTGCGAGCATTTCGTGCAGACAGATGGGTGTGAACGACAGGGGATGAATGTAAATGATTTGTTGGTTGTGGATTATTTGTTGGTGTCCATTAGCGGAAAGATTCACACAATAAATTAATTCCACTCATTGCTGTGAGCAGTAAACTCACCTTTTCGTTCCATGCCCACAATCCAATGCCGAGGAACGCCACTCCAAGGAACTAAGAGACAGACAAAGAAGAAAAACACAAGGGCAGGATTATTTCACTGTGACTACAACATGTAGTCATCACACAGAAGCACTACCAGAGAGAAACCACGGAGAGATTTTCCTGGCAGCGCTCCATTACTTAATATTTCTCTTCTCTGTCTGCAGTATCAGCAGGAGAGGCTCCCACATTAGAAAGCATCTTTTAACAGCTTGAAGACATTATGACTGAACAAGTTTCCACCTCCAGCGTAAAAGTTTAAAACCACATTTCAGGATTCAGAAGGTTTGTAATCATTCGCTGACGGCATTTTGTAACCAGTTGATAGCCTTGTATTTGGAAAAAGAGAACAGAATTAGACTTGTAATTATAATCTATTATAATTACAAGGTGTAACCAGCACATTACTATAGGCATGGAAAATAGTAATGTGCTGGTTACACCTCATTTGTAAACACTCATTTGCTGGTTTACACATCGTTTCATATAATTATATGAATTAATTCATGAATACTTGCAATTTTCAAGCACCTTAAAGGCATCACTTTTGGCGGTGGTAACTACGATGAGCATTTTGTCACTGTGTACATTTCATATTCTGATTTTCAATTCAAATTGAATTCAAACCTTTAATCTAAACTAAAGTAACATGGCCTTTCACAATACTAAGGTTATCAACTTATCCTACGTATCTTATCAACTTATCGATCATTTTTGCCTGTTGTGTTAAATGCAATTTTTGCTAACAGAGTCCGGATTCCGTTTTATTTATTGTTTTGATTGAGTGGTTTCCTTTTTTTTAATTTATGCTTTATTTATTTAGGATATTTATTGTAATTATTTGTATGACATTCCAATTATTAATATGAATATGCTTAAAAACTAAAAGATCATTGCTCTTTGAAAAGGTGTACTGCATTAAGCTTTTACAGTATATTATCATTATATCAGTTGCATAAAAGGGTCCTAAAATAACATTACATGATGTATATGTATGTTTATCTATATTCAGTATATTTAATTTATGTTGACCAGATACATATTGAGGTTAAGTTGAGTTTATTTGTTTGATGTGTGTGTTGTTGTAGTTGTATGTTATTTTTGTTTTGTTTGTCTTTACTTCGTTGTTGTTTTGTTGATTTTTAGGTGTACATTGCATATTGAGAAATCTAAATAAAATCTTATATAAAAAAAAATTAATCAGTTACAGCTACACATTAAAGCATAGACATTTGTGATCATGATTTTAAATTGTCCATTGAAGAAATGCATAAAAATATTTGAATTAAAATTGAATTTTAATGTGTGTTGAAGATCATTCCCAAAGGAAAAGGCGTATTTGCCAGATCTAGACTGTGCTCTGGTAACCTCAAGCATGAGCCAGTCATTTGAACGAGTTTGATCAGGTCCAAAGCTCCAGTCCAGCATTATCGAGATTTAAGTTGGTAGCTCTCCAATCAGGTCTTTGTAGGCTAGATAAACAAAAAACAATATTTATTACGTCTCTGTGTCAGAGAAGACCTACCCACCTTATCAAACAGGATACAATGGAAAGTACTACAGCTATCACTGGTAATAAATCTGAGGGCAGAATGACAGACCGTGTTTATTGGTTTAGATGATAGGAGCAGCATTTATATAAATTACACCCTTGTCATATCATAAGGAAGTGGGTTTTGTTCCTGTAAAAGAGGCACTTTTTGGCACAGTTTGCTGACAAGATTGTCTATATGGTATTGACATGTAAATTCTCGGTGGATTTATTCATTCTATTATTACGAATATCTCTGGCTCCGGTAAACAGCACAAATGTTCTTCTATTTGGATTAAGTATTCGTTTTAAATGAATAAAAATGAAGATGAGACAGTGTCTTTAATATATATGGCAAAAAGTGTAGGGCCAAACATTGAACCTTGTGGGACACCTTTTTGGTTTGTGTGGAGTAGACACTCCCCGAGTCTCTCATTGAAAAATCTTTCTGAAACCAATCACAACCTCATCTACAGAGCCAATGATTTTTGAATCAATAAAACAAAAACCTTAATACTTAGTTACCGACCACAGAAATTGAGATTTAATAGAACTCAATGATATAAGCCTTTGCTCTTGATACCTAACATTTTACTGTAGGTCAGAATCTCTTGGGTTATTTGTATAATGTACCACTGCAACACTGACATGGCGGCTTTTATCGATAGAAAACTGTAAGATGTCTGAGCATATTGACATGACAACTCTCCATTAGTAACTGAGCAAACTCTAGTGACTCATTTGGTTAAACGCTTAAATTATCTCATTAGTGGACCTCATGTTCATAATATTTTGTCAAACTAACAGAACAAAGTAACACTAACACATAACGGTGCACTTCAACGAAGTGTTGTTAACTCAAGACCATTTATTAGACCCATTTACAGATTGGAGCCTTTTAAGATCCAAAGCACTTTGCAGATTAACTTATTAGTGAAACAGTTGTAGAGGAAGAAGGAACAGATGCTTTTGACACAACTAACTTCCTCTGATGATATATGAATGGTGTAGGTGTCAGAGGGGTCACTGACAGACTGCGCGGTTGGCTGAGAGCCTCTGCAGGGCCTGACAGGTGGCCTTCCTCTTCATCAATCTGAGGTCAGTGAGGGGCCACAAACACTCTGGCTCCAGTTATGGAACAGTGTTCAAAAAGGGATAGACGACATGATGATAGATGTCATGTCAATATTAATCTGTCATTTGTCAAACATTTTTTGGTACTGTATTACACTCTCAGACAATTTCTCAGTGTATTTTCGAGAAATATCACGATACATATTGATATCACGATTAGAGCTGCACCACTTAGTTGATTTATCAATTAGTCAATGAACTAGCAACAGTTCTGATAACTGAATATTGATTGCAGTCAATTCTGAAGGAAAAATTCAAAACATTTTTGTATCCGAGAGGAATATGGGGATAAAAAATTCTATCACGGATCTCGATAAAAACCCTGATGATAAGCAGATCATGGTGGATCCATTATCAGGATCACCGTGAATCAGGATAATCATGAATATCCTCACATAAGTGAGTTAAAAAAGCTGTCTAGCTAGCTGACATACATTCTGATATTAATTTCCTGATTTATTTTACACTGCCACAACATGGAGTCTGCAGGCTGCTAAGCCTGTCAACATGGCAGAAGGTTCAGCTTGCCCATTAGCAAAATGTTAAATCGGATGTGTGGATATACCATGGATACAAAACAGGGAGGGACGTGCCCACTGTTTATTTATCCTTTCTTTATGCATGGCTACTAAGAGTATGATTTCTTATTACCTTATTTAATATTGTTTGGCTGTTTTTCACGTTTCCTACATGTGATACAAAATATAAAGTTATGTGATTCCAGTATGTCAAATAAAGACCTATTTGATTAAGGGATTAATAGATCTCAATAGATATACTGATCGGCCGATATTGTCGATGCATTGGAAGTCGTGTATATGTTGTCCGATATGTTCCACTATCAATGTCTTTGTTTTTACAGAACACAATGCAGAAAAGATGCTTGGTGTAGGTTAATAAAGTCCCAGTGGAGTCAACTGTTTCAGTGCTCTGATGTCATTTTGGACAATAAAGTTTATTGTTAAACTGTAAAATAACCTGCCTTATTTACAAATTTTTACCACGTGTTTGACAGCCACTCTTGAGGGATCATTGCAAAAAACATAGGTGTCATTTACACTGGGGACACTGTGGAAATACAACCACTTTTTGAAATCACCAATTTTGTCCCCATTGCTTTTTAAAAGTGTAATTCATTGAGAATGTTAACTAACAAATGAGATTAAATTAATTTGGAAGTGCCATTATGCCATCTGTATTCTTGCCATAATTATCTACTCTGACCTATTACAATCCCCTCATTACACTGCCTCGTATATTCTGAAGACTAATCTAACAAATATTTTTTTCACCAGCTTTTATGTCCCTACCACTTTTCAACAGAAAGCAAGGCCCTTGGCAAAAAAATGCGTATATTTTATTCTATGTAAATGAGAATATCGTCCAATTTATCAATAGACTTTTTATTTACTCCCCAATATCATCGGCCCCAAAAATCAAGTAGTCAGATTAGAGATTAATGTTCTGTCAGTGGAGCATCAGAAAATGGTGAAAAATTCTCAACACACCTTCCCCAAAGCCCCAAATTACTGTATTAATTTTCATGTAAAACCTGGAAAAAGAAGTGGCTTCCCACATTAGTAAGGCTGGAACTAGGGGTGTAACGATACATCGATCCGGATCGATATATCAATTCAGTGATCAATGATCCAATAGCATCGATGCAAAGTGAACACATCGATTCATATCGTTAAGATACGCCTGTATTTTGAAATTCCCATGGCGCGTCCGTGTCACCGTTTCCGTCCATGCCCTCCTTTCTCCTTTCTAACAGTGCTTTCTTTTTATGAAAAAGAACAGATTGTTTTCCATTTGAATGTAGGGACCCATTGATAAAATAATATTTCCAAGGAAGAGTTCAGTAATTATTAACGATACGATATCGGCAAATATCGTATCATTGTCCAAAGAATCGGTGTAATATCGTATCGTGATGAAACACCCCTGGCTGGAACCACTGAAAGTTTAACATTTTATCTTAAAAATTAAACAATTAATCGACTCTAGTTTCCTTTCAAGTGAGTGAATGATTAGTCAGTCTTTTTATCTCCAGATCTTCAACACCTAATGAAAACCATTACTAAACCCAAGAGAAGGTGTCTTGTTTCCCTGCACACAGCTGTATAGCTCTTGGTCAACATCTGTTGTTTTTAAATGTGCTCTATAAATAAACTTGACTTTAGAGGATGGTGGCTGACGAAGATGACCACTCTGATAACAGCTGCCCTAACATCAGTGACACTGACAGTAAAAATGTCCTCAGATAGCTCGATGTAAACAAGTGATTTCTCAGTGAGGAGAGCTCTTCTCTACACTAAAACAAAAGCGTGCTGATAGGTGACAGCGGGGAACAAGTGCACAGGAGCAGGGAGCCTATTGCAGGGATGAAATCATCCATGTCTGCTATTAAAAGCAGTGACAAAGAAAAGAAAGAAAACGCCTCGGCTCTCACAGATAGAAACCAAAGCTTATTATGGCTTGGTGTGAAAAAACCTGTCATGTCAAGTGCATTAAGCTGATCGCAGGCCTGAAGTAACAGCAAATAAATGCGGGCACTTACCCAGAATATGATGTTGAATCCGAAGATGAAATACTTGATGCAGCAGCTCACTTCATGAGCCTTGAAATGCTTCCCTGACATCATTTTTAAGATGTTTCTTTTTGTTGTTGTCTCAATCGAAGCTCGCAGTGAGAAGGAATCACATCTATGGTCCTCTTGTGTTTTGACAGCACCGGTTGTGGAAACACCTTTTTTTTTTTTTTTTTTTTGTGTAATTTTTCCACGGCTCGACAAACGCGCCGTCAGTTGTTTCAGCGTCTAATTATAAACATCCTGCCGTGTTTCCGCTGACAAAAGGCGCAGAAGGAGCCGCAGAGGAGCGACCAGTCGTTCACTGACTGTCACTGAAGATATCTGTTTATTCCAGATATGAATCTCCACAAGGTACAGCAGCGAAATAAACCCGCTGAAGTCAACCAGATTATAGCCGATGGTCTTCTATCTGACCCATAATCTAGACATGGTTGTTTGTTTGAGTGGCATGTGCGGGAACCAATGAGAGGCTTTAGTGGTCACAGGAGGCGGGACTTCCTCCAGCAGAGGGCGTCACTGCCCTTATATGACCATTATGCTCTATTTTTCATTAATTTGACTTATCAAAGAAATTACGGTGATGAAATTACACCTCATTAGACGTGTTGGGATATGGAGTCCCAAAGCTGTCAATATTTAATGAATCTAAATATAAATGAACACTGACGGTCACAAAAAAATCTTTTAGTATAAAATAAAATAAAATAAATAAATAAAAATGATCTGCAATAATGAATTGTGAGGCATTTCATGATAATGAAAATGTTATTGGGTTATTTCACACTTTCATGGTTATATTTTTGACAGTAATAATTCATATCATTTCATAATGTCTTTTTATCACAAAGTCTGTCAATACTGATTTTGAAAAATGGACAATTTGTGATAATAATTTAAAGAAATGCTGGTATAAAATTAAATTTAAAAAATAATCTGCAATAATAAATTGTGAAGCGTTTCTACAGAAGCCCTAAAGGGCCATGCATTAATATGCATTCATTCATATTTTATTTCCTCTGTTTTCCCATGATAACGAGTTAATTTCATTTGTTTTCTCGAGATCTCGAGTTATTATCTCAAAATAACAACTGCCGTTTTCCCGAGATAACGGGATAATTTTCTCAAGATCTCGAGATAACAAAACTTTGTTTTCCCGAGATAACGATATAATTAATTTGAGATCTTGAGAAAACAAAACAATAGTGTAGTATATTAAATCATTGCTGGAAACATCATTCAGTGTGGCAATGTCAGAGGAGCAGGAGCATATTGATCACCGGGTCACATATCTTTTAATTACTGAATAATCTCAGGCCTATCATATCACAGTCATTATCTCGAGATCTCAAATTAATTTTATTGTTATCTCGGGAAAACAAAGTTTTTTTATCTCGAGATCTCAAGAAAATTTTCCCGTTATCTCAGGAAAACAGCAGTTGTTATTTCGAGATAATAACTCGAGATATCGAGAAAACAAATTAAATTAACTCGTTATCACAGGAAAACGGAGGAAATAAAATGTATGAATGCATGACCCCTTTAGGCCTTCCGTACATTTCATAATAATGAAAAAATAAATAAAATCAAAATGTTATTGGGTTATTTCACACTTTTGTTATATTTGTTTACTGTATTAATTCATAGAATTTCATAATGTTGTATTTATTTATATAATATTAAACACACAATCTCATTATAAGTCTGCCTAAAGAGGAGAAATTGTAACACGTCACATATTAAATCCAAGCAAATTTAGCATACTTAATGGTATATTTATTTATACTTTTACCTTCGTACATATGTGTGGACACATCTGAAGCTTTTTGATTCATATTTTAGCCAATACACGTTCTAACTTCTGTAATTTATTTTTAAATATATGCTTCACAATGAAACACCAGGATAAACCTAGGAATAGAATTAAAGCAGAAGTGGATTCAGCTTATAATCATGCAAAAATGCAGTCCACATAGAAGGCAGTGCTCTTCCATGAACATTTAACATCTCCATGTGTGACCACTAAAGCAACATATACAAAATAATACAATATCATAAGATTTCTTTAGTTGCTGTTTGCCCCTTCTTGTGTTTTTATTAACTGTATCATTACCTGTACTTAAGTTGGCTACACAGTTACACATACAGTTGCTTGTTTTTATGCCTTTATGATGCATACAGGAATTAAAAAAACATGTTAATGTTTAAAAACTGTCTTAAGTGTTTAACTAGTGTTTAATTATGCCCAAACATACAGTAATTTCTAATTTTTTTTGGTAAAATCGCAGTGGAGGACTAAGGAGGATCTGTATATGAATTCAATCTGAGATGCTGCTGAGATGGCTGAGAGAAATGAAATGAAGTGGATGGTGAAAGATGTTGCCTCCTGGTGGCAAAACGTGTCTCCTGCATCATTGGGAGTCTCAGTCTGACTGCTCAATACATGCAAGACACATAAAGCTATAAAATATAATATCATGAATGTGAACAGTGTGGAGGAAGTACTCAGGTCCTTTACATAAGCAAAAGTATCAATACTATAGTGTATAAATACAAGTAGATGTTCTGCAGTTGAAGTTCTACATGAGTAAAAGTACAGTTCAGTAGCACCAGTAAATGTACTCACAATGCAAAATTGTCCCTTTAGATTTTCAAATTATGGAGCATTTAAGGGCCCAAAAGAAAAAAAAATTTTTTCAATCTTAATACAATTATTTGTAAACACAAGCTGCTATCGTGTGCAACAAGATAAAAAAATAATTCTTTCAGGAACGCTGGGGTTTTCCATCCAGAGTGGGTTCAATCAGACTCACAACTGGAAACACCCGCGACAGTATGTCGAGTCTTTGAGCTACAACAATGCATCATAGAAGTAGCATAAAGATATACTTTAGTACCTCAAAATTGTGCCAAAGTTGCTTGAGTAAATATAGTTACTTTCACCACTGAACGGGAAAAAACATTTTTAATGCATCTTTTATGTAAAATAAACACCAGTGATCAGTTTGAGCATTAACTTGGTTTATTGCATAAAATAAAATAAAGTACTAATGTTCTAATCTATTACAAACATTTGTTTACAAAACAGGATAAATTATGAAAATAAATACCTCTGTGCAGTTTGTCTGTATTGTCAATGCAAGCAGAGAAAAAACAAACTGAGATTAATATACACATGTAAGTCCATAAATAGGACATTACTCACTGTTATGAGATCATAATCAAACCTCATGCCAAGACAAATATCACGATGCAGAGGGCAGCATCGGACCGGCTGTCCTGTTCACACGAACTCCTTCGATCTGAGGATGACTCACTAAATTCTTACCAACAATCCATCATCATGGATCAGATGCATGATTCAATAGGATTTGCAGCACAATGCAAGCATTCTTGGGCACAACAACAGTTTTGTTCACATTGTCAATACTGTTCGGAAAGTTTCTCCTGAAGATAACATAAAAAAACCCAACTTTTTTTAAACAATGTTTGGCAATACAAAGGTAGTAATCATGCAATATCAAAAATCATTCACCCTTTAAATTTGGCTACACATCATTTACAAAAATATAAATGGTTTTGGATTTCACAAAATACTTGTTATTAAAAAATACCACTTCAGAATCACAAAAAAAATAGTTGTTTTATTTCTCTGTAAATCATGATCCTTCATTTGACCCTTTATGAGTTATTTTAGCAGTTTGAGTTCCCAGAAGCCTCTGCAGGAGGACACGAGTAAAACAATATTAGTCAAACAGCTTGAGGCAGTTTTCAAGAACATTTACAACAATGGTTTGTGGTGAAAAAAAGCTTTGGTGCTCCCTCTTGTTTAGCTTTGCAATATACTTCCCTTTTATATTCTGCACGCAGAATTTCTGTTTATTTCAGTGACATGAACACAGTAATCAAACCTTATCTGTCCCGCAACCACAACCATAAACCTATTTTTTCTATTTGTTATTTAATGCAATCATTACACTGCATTTCCAGTTTTAGAGTTTATGACACATCACACAAGGATACAACCTTCTTTCTTTTGCTTTTGAAGTCCACTGTCCTGTTTGATTAAGGCTTTTTTTGCACAGTTTTTATAGTTTTGATGAAATTTAGCACAAAGTCTAAAATACTGAACCTAAAATAAATAACCCTGATAGAAATATAAAGAGCAAGTTCATCCAAAAATGAAAATTCAGTCATTTACTTCTAACCCTCTTTGCGATGGAAAGTCGAGTGAAGTTTGTTAGTCCACAAAACATTTCTGGAGCTTCACAGTGAAACAGCATTGCAGCAATCTTCTAAACAACTGAAGTAGATGGGGACTTGTTTTTAAAAGTAAAAAAAACACAAAAAACAACAAAAGAAAAAATAAATATATAAAATGGCTCCATACAGCTTGTCCGGCATTAATACAATTCTCCAGAACACCCAAATGTTGAGCTTGTGCACCCACTTCAGACGGGGTGCACGCTAACACGAAGAATTTGGCTTAGAAAAGGGTGTAAATAACGTCTTTTCAAATCAATAAGGGACCTCGAGGCCTCTGGAGACCTGGATTACGCCAGAAAAGCTGTATCAAGCCATTTTATGTTTTTTTTTGTGTGTGTTTTTTTTTGTCACAGTCCCCATCTACTTCCCTTTTATAGGAGAATGCTGCAACGCTGTTTTGCTGTGAAGCTCCAGAAACCTTCACCTGACTACAAACCTTCATCTGACTTCCCATCGGCATGAAGGTGAGTAGATAATGACTGATTTTTTCATTTTTGGGTGAACTTATCCTTTAAGAGTTACGACACCTGGGTGAGAAAAAAATGAAGCATTAAAAGCCGTACATAAGCAAGCAGATATTTGAGTTATAATTGTACTTATCATGTTCTGAAATGCTACGCAGCACGTATTCAGCCAAAGGCTTTGCGAACCATTCTTCATTTTGTGCAAAATAAGTAATTATTTCCTTGAAAATGTCAACGCATCTTAATTTCACATTCTGTGTTTTTACTTTTGGTTTTGGCCAATATCAAAGGGTACCTATTCATTCAATAACATATGAATGATACAGAAAATAACTGCATATTACATTGTTAGTTAACTAAATATATACAGGAATATATTAAACACATTTCTCATATACTATCTTGAACAATCACAATGGCATGCTGGGAGTGAAACACAGCACACCCATAACAGAAAGAAACCTATAGTGTTTCTGATGGTTTAAATTAAATGACTCCATTATGTATTTTTTCAAACACATAAGGCTTGGTGTGAAATACCTTCTTCTCAGCGTGTTGAGCATAGTAAGATCGGATATGCAACATAACATGAAGCTTTGATGCTGAATGCATTGATCACAGTTAATGAATCCAGTGCTTTGTTGTTTCTGGTTTCATGATGGCCAGACTGCACCTATGAGATGCTGTTTTTTATGTTTATAAAGGCAGTACAATGCTTTTATAATGAGGTTTTTTGAATTACTATAAAATGTACAAAATCTTCTCTTTAGAGAAGCCTGAAATGCATAATACTAATACTGACAAGATCGCCTGTGGAAAGCCTGAGTACACTGCAAAGGTTTCTTGGCTTTGATACTGTGACTATTTAAAAAGTCACTCTGTGTCGTGTTAGACAAATTCACGACACCTTCTGTTCTTTGACAGAGTTGCATAAACACTGTTGTGTAGTGAAAACCAGACCAGGGACAGAAAAAGGAAAAGCTAAATCCACACGATTAGCCTCTATGTGCTACATCACCCAGTCACGAGAGCACCGGTGGACACAACCTGACTGTTTGGACACATCCTGGTGAGAAGCGTTGAGCAGCAGGCTTAAGTCACCTTGATGGCAGATTTCTTGTGGACGCAGAGTAAGGAAACGTAGGGCACGCCGATGAAGGCCCATTTCTCGTTGGGCCAGAACATGATGACGGGTCCTCGCTCCGGGGCCTCGGTCGCAACGTCAAAGTAGGCGAAGCAGACGCAACCCAAGTAGGAAGCCAGACAAATGAGGATGTGCCTGTGAGAGAGAGAGGAGTTAGAATGAACCAACAAACATATTATATATTAATACATATGTATTTTGGACAGTCCATCGCTTCATTTCAAACACTGAATGGCTCTTTTAAAACATATATTTTTACAGATTTTTTGTACTTTTTTCATATTTTTTACTTATAAATTTTTCTGCAACTGTGAAAACACCAGTAATGCACTGTTACTCACACACAGTCAATTTCACTTTAATGTCACAAGAGTGCATAAACTGCGCATAAAAAAATAAACTTAACAATAGTTCAGACAGGACTGCCTCTTCTGAGTTGTGTTTGATCTTACCAAGCACAGTGTAAGTAGGGAAAGTTGACGGATGACCACATTTCACAGAATATCCTGTCACTGATCCAACAGAGCAGAGCCAGTGCCCACCAGATCCCTGAGACCAGGCCGAGCTTGAACACACGGGGGTTTTCACACCTGCAAAAACCAAACACAGCACTGAGGAGTGTGTACAACTGTGAAAACACACACATAAATACACTGCGACCTACAATGTTGTTCATTCTTACATATTACCAATATCATCAGACCAACAGCAGCTGCTTTTTGTATTTTTACATTTGATATCATTAAATGTGCAAAGTCTTGTGCACGCAAGCTTTCTTGTGTGTATGATCTGTGCAAATACAAAACAACAAAATATCCCAAATAAAAACAATTTACGCACAAAACTTGCACTTGACCTAAACCATGAAATACATGTCATTCAAATTCACTTATTTGGTTCCTTTTTTACTTGAGGCCACTATTTGGCAGTAGAAACAAGTTGTAAACACAACATTATCACCTTTTAAACTGATAGGGCGAACTTGTTGGCAAACAGCTGCCTCTTTATACAATCAGCTGCTGTGAGCTAAAGACGCTCAAACGTTCTGTAGGGCTGAGAGGAACTGCAGAGTCGACCCTTTATATAGTTATTTAATAATTTGTCAATACAAACATATTTATTGTAATAATTTAAGATCTATTATATTTTGTAAATCCGTCATGAAGTTGATGATTATGATCATTTTATTACTAAAAAAGCAGCACAACACAATTTTATGTTGTGGAAACAAAGACAGATTAGGATGTCTTCTATTAATAGTGTCAGCTGATACAAGTGGGGGCATGGAAAAACTTTTTAAAAATTAATAAAAAAATTTTTATTTATTGTTTGAATTGTTTGTGGAAGGTCTTTTTCAGAATACACTGGGCTTTGTGTTTAACAGGCTGTGTTTTTCACTCCAGCTCGGTGCTTTTACATTCACACCTACAATGTCCATAGCAGTATGTTTGAGTGTAGGTACACACATTTTTTATCTTACTTTTGGGACCTGACAGAACAGTGACCCGACCATTCTGTTCTATGTCTCTGCACAAATATCTCCCAGTGGACACACCAATGACCTACAGAGACATGTGCTAATCCAGACTGCTGCTGATAAACTATTCTTAGTCTTGTCCTCCTTAGACACACAGACACAGCCGTGCAGCTGACTGGCAAACACCGGGTGCCAAAACAAAGACGGGGGGAAGGAAGCCTGACTAAACTGTGATGACGATGCAACTTAGTCACTTTGACAGTTTGTCACCTTCCCTCAAGTCAGAACATTTGATAAAGTCATATCAGTTTACAAGCACTTCATTTGGGTTGCCATTGTTTCAAGGAGCCAGGAATGTTGGGATGAAACAGCGTTTCCAGAAAGGACTAGGGCACAACAACGCAACAACGCAATAACATTCAGATAAACAACAAGCATCATTCAGCTGCAGACGCCATGGAAATTTTATATGTAAGACCACTTTAAAGCTAGCTTATGTAAAATGCAGTGGCTGCCTGTTGTTATTACAGTACAATGGGAATCCTGATGGTATCATCCTATAACGTTGTTATTGAAAATTTACTACTAAAATGATCAGCATTAATTATTGGCCACCTGATGAATGCGAGTTTGACATTCACACTCTTTTTAGCTCTGTTTTGGTCTCCACCTCCTGAGGTGCTCTGCTATGTTCACTAGGTAGTTGCTAACTGTGTCTGACTGCTGTCTGGTGCTGGACTGGTAGCATACAGTAGTTTTATCAGAGCTTTCTTTCTACAAAAAGCTGGCTGCTGCAGATTCAAACAAAGTTGATGAGAGTGGAGTTTGTAAAATGATTTATTATAATTTTAAAAAATGTTGTGTCCTGACAAAAACTTTTCTACACTTGAAATATATATATATCTTAATGATACTAACTGTAGATAAGCAAATGTACATGGTATAATAATTGCACATTTTCATACCATTGTATTCCTTGACAACAGTATACCACTGCAACAGTACTACAAATGGAGTCATTAAGTCTGTGAAGTGTCTCAGACATGTAAGCAAATATTATATATATATATAGATATATATATATAGATATTGCTGTGTAACTACATTTAACCTCCACAAACTACTGTTTATAATGCACCTAATAGGGCAGCAAAACCTCAGAGTGTATTTAAATGTAGAAGGGAACGTTTGAATGATTATGGATTCAATCTTAATTTGTTAAAAGCAAGTTTCTTCTTTCAAAAGTCTCGCTTTAAGTGAGTCAATTAATGAATCAAACTAGCAAACTGTACAGTATGTTACATAATTGGTCCAGAAAAGGAGCAGAAAAAAACTGGTATCACGGCTGCTCACGGGCAACAGGAAGTACAATAATAGATGTCCATTGATAGATCCTCCCAGAGGGAAATAGGCCATTAAATTGTCATCAATATTGTATTATACTGTAAGTATTTCGATCCATTATTTTCAAGTGGCAGCAAATCCTGACAATGCATAAAGTACAGTAGCTATAGGCTCAGTATCTGCTTTAATGTACTGTACATACAGTACAACTGCCATAAACTGGACAACACCCCTTCCTGTTAACAAACATACACCGACAGAACCATCACCACACAGCCGGATATCTGGGATACTGAGCCTATCAGCTCAAACAGAAGCGTGGCGGATAAGAAACATGATGTGAAACCAGGACTTCTCCTGAGAGACGCAGCTTGATGGACAGTCTGACTGTTTGAGGCAAAGATAAGTGAAGGAAAGGCCGGTCTGTCTATCTGAGGTGAAGCACTGCTGAGAGGCTTCTCTCACTCAGGGGAGAAGAAAGGAAGAGGCACCACCAGATCAGTCAAATATTTATCACAGAGACTGGAGATAAGTCTTCATGCACTGGTTTCAATGGTGTAAAGGCATAGATACATACTAGATGTCTACACTTTAAAGAATGTCAGACTGGATTAATTAATCACAGCACATCATACAGTATTGTTGATATTTTGAAAGTGTAAACATGGTGACGTAAGTCTGACAGGGCAGGAAACGAGCCGTCAGACAATCAGACTGGATGTAAACAAGCCAGATTATCTAAATTACTTTATTCTGAGGTAAAGTGAGCATACGCATATTGTTTCTAATGATCACTCACTGCACTGGAAAATGTGTTTACACACAGCTGCATGGTAATGAAGTACAAATTCTTCATTACTGTACTTAGTCCCAACATCACACGGCTGATTTCAACCTATCAGTGTCATGACGCACGGCAGACGTAGCGAGACTAAATGATGTAACATGACAAAAACAGACAGGGAGGGAGATAAAAGACGTGTTAGTGACTTGTATCTGCAGAGACCATGCAGCCGTCTGCCTGGATTTTCTTATTTTCTTTATTTGTTGCTGTGCACAGGAGGCTTTACCAACTCAAGATGTCGGTATTCGACGTTAAGAATAATATTATTATAATAATGTTAATATGACGTGAGGTTCAGTTAGCTTTACACAGAAATGTCCTTCAGAGGGATACTTTTTTTCATTTATACTTTGAGTACAGTACTTTCTTACTTTTACTTAAGAAGTGAATCAGTACTTTTACCAGAGTCTTTTATTTATACATACAAGTACCTGTACTTCTATAGGCCACATTACAGAAAATGTTGAATAAGAAAGGACCTCGGTGAGTATTGAACTAGTGACGCTGCAGTTTTGACTGAAAAAATAAAGTTTTATTTCCAAATATTTTCAAAATTACCGTCTGACTGGTTGTGCATTTTAAAATCTGAGAAATTAACTTATACAATGTACAATGTTGTTGTTGCAGACAGGAAACAATGGCAAAAACTAACAAAATAAGACGCAAGCAGTAATAAAACTGAATTATTCTATACTGTATTTTTTATTTATTATTCTCTACTGGGCAGATTAAATTGATGGTTGATGGAATAGATTGTATTTATACTTGGTCATATGTATATGAAGATACGGTGTGTATAAATACTAATGTAAGGATATACAAGTCTTTCCCACTAGATATAACTTTAGGTACAGTATTTTTATAAATTTGTTTGTACTTTGGGGCTACCTCCTTCTCAAGTTGTGTATTTTTAAAGCCCTGCGAGACAGCAAAGGGTTAAAACATGAGTGGGCCTTCAGTCAAGAACAACATCTGTTGTTTCAATTAAAGCTTTAAATAATACACAGCTGGTATGATACAGTCTCTGGGTGTTATCCAACCATTAGTTTTGCTGTGTGAAGATGAACTTTGCTCATTTTTCAGACATAAGCACATTTGGCTGCCACGTATCCTACCTGACCTTTATCAGTAACTCAGCTATTATTGCAAAACTATGACTGGTATTATTGCTTCAAAACTTCCCAGTAATAATAATATATGTAATCTTTGTAATGGATGTCCTGTACATCAGACAAGTTGTTTTTGTCCAACTGGAAGTGACTTGAATGGGTGCCAACAGGCGTACTGTAAAAAAAACAAACAACAACAAAGCAGTCTGTCGTTTCTAAGGGCAAAAGTCCATCAGCCAGGGCCACAGGAATTCTCTCCCACTTAGCAGAACAAAAACAGGCAGCCTCTGTAGATGACTGGCACTTGCAGAAATGTCAAGAATTGCTAACAGGTTGAACAATAGATGACTGAAGGTTAAAAGAGTGACGGTGGTGAGGAAGGGACGTGGGAAACGGAAACAAAGGAGCAGCTCCACATTACTGTGACGAAAGAAGGCTTTAGAGGCACACACACAAAAAAGGGCATGAGCGGTTTGTCGTGTGTTTTCAGGAACATTCTTTCACATCATAACGCCCTATAATTAGCTAGGAACAGACAACATGTCATCAGACGTTGGGGGTACAAAGGGGCAAAGGTGACGTGTTAATGTACTGTAGACCACAGAGACGACATCCTGACACTGTTTTCTTTTTATTGCTTAACAAATTAACATCACAACAGCTGATTTCTAAATGACTAGGCGGCTTTGAAACACAGACATGGTCATTTGTATCTGCTGCTGTATCGCTGTGAGTCCAGCATAGGGTAGTAACAGCATGAATGTTTAAATGGTAGAGATTTACGCATCAGAAAATTCAAACGAGTTGCATTCTTACGAATTTCAACTAACTCAACTCTACATTAAGAAATACTAACTGCCAGGTGTAACTGCTGCTAATGCTAATGTTAGCTACAGCTCATGTTAACTTGCAAATACATGTAACCTGTATAGAGCACAATCGGTAATGGAAAAAGGGTCAATAAACCAATAAAACAAACGATAAAACTATTCAAAAAATTCTCAATTTTTTTGTTAATAACATGAGCAATACTGTTCATCAAAATGGTGTGTAATAGTAGTGTAAACAAGGAAGATTTTAAATTATATTTCATGAAAGAAAACACCTTATACCATCTGTTTCAGACAAAATGAGAGGAGAACCTCTGTTAAGTTCATAAAATTTGATAATTACCACTTACTCTAAACTGCATAAATAGTACTTTACATTTCTGTAAAAAATAAACAAGACAAAGTTGTGTGATACGTTTTAATTTATCATTTGCCTCCTAAAACTATATAAAACTTGGAAGTTATTTTGCGGCCTGTGGAGCTACAGAGTACCAGATTTGAATGCATTTGATTGGACATGCTTCAGATTTTCCTGATAGCAACTGATTTATTTCTTTTTCTAAAGTCGTTACTAAGACATTTCTTAAGTTTCAATAATGTAACCTGATTTAGTGCATCACTAGCTAGCAGTTAAGGAACACATCCCACGGTCTTCTTTCACAGGCTCCATGGCTAATTAAGTCAACCTTGAGTTTAGAATTTAAATCAAACTTTGGAGGGACTTTATACACAAACTGCAATGGATTTCAAAATAGTGATGCAACCCACTCTTGTTGAATAAACTGTATTGCTTAAACATGCAGACAATCAATCATCCCACATTCCTGAACCTTGATCAGGGATGATGTGGGTACATAAAAACATCAAATGGAAAAGTTACTCAAACTGAGAAAGGGCTTTTTCTTTAAAGTTAATTAAATAACTATTCAAAATTTAAGAGTCGCTCCCTAGAACTTGAGTCAAGCTGGTGAGTGAGGACGAAATCCTGTGCCACCCTTGATTTTGGAGAACAATCATGTTTTTTAGTCTGACATATTTTTTTCCCCTTTTTAACTCCTAATGAAGAAACATAGGTGCATACATAGTATGATGGATCAGGGCTGACCTCAATCACCTGTGTTGTTTAAAAACACATTTTCACAAACCTTTTCAGCTCAGTGATGAGCAGTGCGGTGCAGGGGATGCCCAGGGTCATGAGTGACAATGAGTTGACGACAGGTTTGACAAAGGCCAGCCCAGTGGTGATCCCTGACAAGATGCCGATGACCACTTTGAACCTCGACCTAGATTGAGAGAGCCAAAAAAAAAAAAAAAAAAAAGTCAAAACCGCAGAATTTTGCACTCTATAAACAGCATGGTGAAATTCAGATGGAACATTGGCTCTTTGACAGAAAGCACTTTAACACACTAACAACCAGATATAATAAAAAAAAAACATGGGGAATATTTAAAGTGACAGGCTGAAGTGAAAGAGCAACCACGACGACTCTGCGACAATGGAAAGAGAAGTAAAGACATGTGATGCAGCTTTTACTGGTGTCAGCTATCTCAGACAGGCCTATTATTAAACAGGGAGTCATAGCAGTGGAAACATCATATGACAGCACAGTGGCCAACAGTGAGCTGCACAGACAAACCTGCTCAGCACTCACATATGAGAACATCCTGTATGTCGACCGGAAATACTAGAGAAAAGTAACACAATGCAGAGAGAAGTTCTTCCTGAATTCACTGATCAGCTGAAGGCCTGTAAACTAACTGCTATTGGATGAAAACCTGCAAGCATATGCCAGTTTTAAAGGGACAGTTCACCCCAAAAATCTAAATTATATATTTTTCCTCTTATCTGTAGTGCAGTTTATCAATCTAGATTGTTTTAGTGCAAGTTGACCACTTTTACAGATATCAGCTATAGAGATGTCTGCCTTCTCTTGTATAAAATGCAACTAAGCTTTTTCTTTTATTTACTTTGTTTGCACACACATAAAATTAGATTAAATCAGATGATTACAGAAAAATAACAGATGTGTCAGGAGATGTGTCAGAAGCCATCACCCTTTTGTGTGTCTCTTTTAGTCTTTTAGTCTTGTTTAATTAACTTCCTGACATGATCGGGACAGCAAAATAGGACAAGACAATCATGTTTGGTGTAGGCTCTTGAAAATGAACGTGATTTGTGAGGGAGGGCATCTTTACAGCCTATATCTCCAAAACAGCTCACACAGAAACAATCTGGATGGATTAAAAAAAAGACTCTACAGGTAAGAGGAAAACTATGCTGTCCCTTTAAGCCTCAGAAGATAATTATTCTGATGCCGCGTTACACTGGTCAACATACCGATCCCTCCTGAACATCCTGGGCAGGTATCTCTTGGGAAACCACATGGCGATGGCACACATTAGCACCCAGAGAATCGCCAACTCATCCAGCATCTGACCGAGGAAGCTGAGGGTGGCGTGAAAATATGTCGATCCGATGCCTGAAAGACAGAGACGCAGAAGCAGAAAAAACGTTTGTCAGAAAAGAGAGATGTCAACAGTGTGTTTATGAGATTGTGTCCTTTTAAAAAATGCTCATATTGTCAATTTTTTTAAATAAAAAAGGAAGGTCAAATACATTAAAAAAATCAAGACTTGACAGTTTGTGTCTAAAAATGTAGCTGAAAAGGACACAATCTCTTTAGTTTTGCAACTTTAATGTTGTGAAATGATAAATAAATGAACCTTGTAACCTTATAATCTTTGTGTCAGGAACTACAAACTTTGCTGAAACTGCAAAACTGTGTTTATTTTACTAAGTGCACAGCTGACATGTTCCCATTTCCAGTTGTCAAATGTGACCAACATGATGAAAAAGTTGCAAATGTCACCTCTACATGAGACCATACAGAGGCCCGACCATCAGTCATCATCATAAGGTAACTCACGTTGTGCCTCTAACACTGAGAATCACCTGCAGTTTTCAGCCAAAAAAACACGCAAAACCTTTACAAATAGTTAAAAATAGGAAGCAGTGTTACTGTGAGTTTTAAAGTGCTGCAGAGGGACGGATTGGTTGGTGCCCGTTTGTTATCACGGTCCAACAGACCTTCTTTTATCAGCACAATCTGTTTTGAGAACAGGCTCTGCAGGAGATTCCTACAGTTGAACAAACTTCTTTTCTAAAAAGGGACTGAACATATACAGACTCTTAACTTTCTCATGGAAGTAGAGTCATTTTATCAACCAAAAAATGCCAAAGATTAATTGGTTCCAAGATCTTGAGTGTAAATATTAGCTGCTTTTTCTTAGTCTAAACAAAATATTTGGGATTTTTGGACTGTTTGGACCGGGAAATTGTGACCATTTTTCACAACTTTCTGACATTTTATGAACCAAACTATTAAATTATGAGAGAATATAGCAAATGTCTACAATTGGTATTGGTAGCAGGTAACGCAGTCATCCCAAACTGTATGAGAGACACACACAGCTGAAGCCAAAACCAAAGAAGAGAAGCTGAATGTTGTTGTTGTCATACGAGAACATATAGGTTTGTTTTTTTGCTCATGTCAAAGTCCATCCCAACTGCAGAGACAGTGGAGGAGAGATGAAACCATGTAACCCCTTGCAAGCTGTGTTTTGAAGTTTTACCCGCCTTCAGATTCCTGAAAATGTAGTCAGAGCTGCCGTGTTATGGAACAAGAATGACTGAAATTAGAAGGCTGCTTTCATTTCCCTTCAGTTAGTTCACTGATGGGACGACTCTTATGTGAAAAGACAAGATTAATACAATATCAGACCGCGCAGAACGACAGTTAATGACCTCTTTTGCTGATTCAGTTATGCAAATCGGCTGCAGTTGTTTTCTGTCGTCTACTAAGGTCACCTGTCAGGAACAGAGGGAGGTCTGTCAGGTTATCTTTGCTGACGCTGCAGCCCGTTGTTCCCTCGCTGCAGTGAGGGAACAACTGTAATCTCTTCAGGACTGTCCATTACATACAGCAGCACCATTTAAGACTGATTTACTGTGTCAAATCAAATGATACTTTAGGCAATGGGCTTATTCATCCCACCAATGAATGAGCCCAGTCATAGTCTGTACAAGAGGGTAAAATGATTCAGGGTACCCTAAAGCTATAACTGAGAACAGTGAGGGAGGCCACAGCTGAGGGAACACGTCCTAGCAGTGTTTTGTTTTGTTTTTGTTGGTGCACTTACATACAACTTACAGCATGTATGTAAGTGCTTATGTTGTAATCGTTTAGTTGTTTTGTCTCTAAAATGTTAGAAAATGGTGTAAAAATGTCGAGCAGTGTTTACCAAAGCCTGAGATTAAGTCCTCTGATATCTTGTTTTGTCCACAACTCAAAAATATTCAGTTTGCTGTCAGAGGGGAGTAAGACTCCAGAAAATATTCATATTTAAGAGGGTGGAACCAGACAATTTTGAGTATTTTTTAGGGTGGGTTAGTTTTTCTGAACTAAATCACAGTTTTGAGGGGCTAAAGGTGCCAAAAAACTCACAAAACTTTGCAAACATGTCCATAAAAATCAGTCCATTAAAATGTTTTTGGAATTTTGAATTTCTTATGAAAAGTTTGCGTAGTTTGAACATTTCCAGGGGTCATACTTGAAAAAACTCCTCCTAAGGCATTCATTCTTTTGAAAGGATGGTTCAAACTGATAAAAATGTTTGACAAAATAGCGATTCATTTAATGGCTGAAAACAATCAATTAATCAGGGCAGCTCCAATGTACTCCAATGGGCTGCATGTACAGATTATTTTCATTTTCAAATAATCTGCAGCTTTTCACAAAATCCACAGCCCAAGTTTATATGATGTAATTGCAAACAACAGTCAAAACCTCCCAAATATTACCTTTACTTTCATGTAAGACTAAAAAATAACAGCAAATATTTACATCTGAGAAGCTGAAATCTGTGATTTCTTGCTTAAAAAATGACTTTAAAAGTTCTTCCTATTATCAAATTGTTACCAAATCCTTTCAAATCAATCAAAATCCAAAATTTCTGCTTTTTAATTGCAAACAGTCCAAAAACCCCCAGGAAATATTCAGTTTACTATCATAGAAGACCAAGAAAACCAGCAAATATTCACAATTTTCAAAGCTAAAACCAGTCACTTGTTGCTTCAATGTGACTTGAGCAATGTATCTATTATCTAAATGATTGTCATTTTAGATAATTATGACAAATTGATTACTCTAATCTGCTAATTGCTTCATAAGTCAAGGTCAAGGTCAAGGTTAAGTAGTGCATTTTCTCTTCTCTTGTGGCACTCTGACACATGCTTTGTATATTTAAGCCTACAGCAGATATAAAGCATGTTTTAATATCAGATTCACAGTCATATAAAAAAACACATGTAATACTAGCCCAACACTTAAAGGTGCCATTTGAAAGAAAGACTCAAAAATCAACTTTTCTTACAAATAGCAAAGGCGGCGTCCGCTACATATAAACAAATACCCCTTTTCCACTGGTCAAAAATCCCAGTCAAACCCGCTGAGATCTTTTGTGTGCAATGGGAATGTGTACACTCTGCATTTACACCCGGGTCAAATTCCCCCGTGCAAAGTAATGACGCGTTATCGACCTCCTGTGGTGGTGCGTAATTAAGGAAGGAATTTGGGATGCGTGCGGTCTATTCAAAACCCAAGGAAGCCAATTTCCGTAGTGGCCGAACCATGTAACTACGTCACGTGATGCCCTGCGGCCCAAAAATAAATTTTTCCATAGGCTAACATTGTGAATATGTTTTTGAGCGTCACAACCTTGTTTCACTGTCATAATCTGAGCTATTCAGTCCAATAACATTTGGAAAGTCTAGAAGAGCCGGGCACTAAGCAGGAAGTTAGCCAGCTTGGTCGGCAGAAGTCTTTAGTGCGCACGCTCTAGCGTGGCCGGAAGTCGAGTGTTTTTGGCTTCATGCACCACTGAGGAGCTTTCATAGGAACGAACGGGGCTCCACCTCGAGGGCTGCGTCCAGTAGTTATAGGTCCATGGGTTTATTGTTGTTTTCTCTTCTTATATAACTTTTCCCGGTGCATTCGTGATGCAAAACTTGACGTCAGTGACGTACAACATGACGTGTCAGATAAAAATCACAGACGGGACTATCTCGCCTGCGGGAAGTGGGAATGGGGTCAATAGGTGATTTTTAGCGGGTTGACACACGTTTGAAAAAAACAGCGTAGACCCGCTGATTTTGGTGGAAAAGCGGAAAAAGTAAAACAATTGTCCTTTAAGGTCAGTTTGTCTATTCAGTCAGGAAACAAAGAGTTTGTTTTAGTTTGCATTAAAAACTTTTTTTTAAAATCAATCAATGAAGATTTTTCTCTTCTGATTAAAATTTCTTCCCCAAAACTACATAATGCACCTTTAACAAAATATAAATATTTCATATAGACATGGATAAGTACTAGTTATTGTTTTCTGCTTGTTGAGCTGAGTGAAGTTAGAGAACTGAACAGAAAACATGACAGGTTAAAAAGGTCACCACACAGACAGACAGCCAGCCAACTTACCAACCACAACCAGCAGAATCCATATGAGGTAGATCCCACTGTTGAAATGTGTTGCATATTGGCGGAACAAGCACATTAATATGGGCGGCAAAACAAAAAACAAAATGTTGCTGATCTGAAATGATAAACAAAAGGAAAAAGCTATGAGCAAAAAACAATACATCACACTTGGACTGATCGTGTGGCTCAGTGACAACGTGCTTGTCAGAAGTCGATCAGTGTTTTATAACAAACTGTCAGCCAGAGCAAATGAAGAAAAGGAAGATCTGTAACCTGAAGCTAACAGTAAAAAAAATAAAAAACATCATGGTGCTAAAGCAGCCCACAGTCAAGTGTAACTTAAAGCTAGCTGTGGCTAACCTGGGAGTCGTATAAAAGCTATAAGAAAGCAGTGCATCACAAAAGAACAAAAACAAAGCCAGAGAAGCTGCGGTCTGTCTACCAGCTGTAAACAAAAACAAAACCAATCACAATGAGTCCTTCACACCGACCGTGTTGTAAAATTCTGCGATGCTGGGGTATATTAGGTAATTGCCTTCACACCAGTCCACCTCGGAGCTGCCAGCCTGCAACTGGTCCCAAAAAATCAGATTAACGTTACTCATGTCTGGACTAGTTCTGTCGGATGTACAGTGAGAGCCGAGCAGACAACACTGCGAAGATTAGAAGAAAAGAAGAAGAAAAGAAAAAAACACTCGAGGAGGAAAAGTCACTATCCCTCGCTAGATGTTATCGTTTGAGACCTGACACGTATTGCACATCCACCAATGTGACAGAGTACATAAACCGTCGCTGCGCTGCATTTTTAAAGCCTCTGTCCGTCCACAAAGCCTCCTGTCCAGCCTGTCGTGACGCTCTGTGCTGTGCATTGACAGCTGCTCCGTCGCTGGCCAAAGAGTGTTCGAGCGCGGCGAGAGGGTTCACTCCCGTCTGCTTCCGTCTTCGGTGAAATGAGACCACAGCGGCCTCGGCTCCGGAAGTCCTCGTTTATTTTTATTTTTATCTTCTAATATATAACCGAAACAGACCAGCAAAAGGAGAGGAGGTGATTGGTTAACTTTAAACAAACGTCATGATTAAACACGTCAAAGCCAACTTTTGTTTCAGGGATTAAAGCACATGTTTAACCAACATATGCTTTTGTTCTCACCTTAGTGCATTCTTCTAGTTTTGTGACAATAACATTTGTTTGTAGTTGTGTAGAGTAACTAAGCACACTACTGATTGTTTATTCTGTGACATATCTGAATTTTTATTCTTGTTAATATTTTTGGTCCCCCAAAATAATCATTTCATTTGACTTTTATTGCATATCCATGCACATGCATATATGAACCCATATCCTAATATCACTGACTAATTTTGTGTAGTGTACACTTTAGTATAATTTGGATGTACTTGTGTTTTATTTGAGTATTTTGAATTAAACATATACAGTAAACTGTCCTTCTTATAGAGACTTATAATTGTACATACATAGTTGAATGCCACTTGACATAGACTAAATATCTGCACACCTTACTAAGAAGCATCTTGGGATATGAGCAACTTATAATCCTTGTTTATATTTTTTTGTATTGCGTACATTTTGAATTTTGTGGACATCTATTTAGTAATATATGAGTTTAAATGTATGTTTATATAAATTATACTTATATCTATCGTGCACAACAATTTTGCTGTGGATAAATATCTCATCTTATCTCCATTTCATGATATTTCACACTTCTACTTAATCGGATTTCTTTGCACTCATTAGTACATTTATTCTGCAGCCGCTTTTCAGATTCTAAGATCCTACATGAGTGTGTAAAATATAATTCTTTGTTTTACAGTACATTTAGATAGTGGTATAAAGACTAGTAGGATGATAAGCTCCATCTCAACCAGCATTGTTAAAATACTGCAAACATGTTTATGCATCAATAATAAGATACTATGATATATTTTGTACCACTGACAGAGGCCACCCACATATTTTGTACTTTTTATGTAATACTTCTGTACATTTAAAAGAAAGCACTTCTATATATATATATATATATATATATATATATATATATATATATATATATATATATATATATATGTACACACATTATATATCAGTATTATGATTGTGGTTACTACTACTTTTAGTTTTCTAGAATTAATTCTAGATGTAACAGAATTAAGGGAAGAAGTCATTTTTGGTCTGTTTCTCACACTGTGAAATGAGGAACTAAGTTCAAAAGTTGCTTTCAGGCTGAAGTAGCGTATGACATGTCACCAGTTCTGCATCAGTGAACTGCTAAACAGTCAAGGTGGTGTGTATATTTAGACATTATTTGTGCAGTGTACCAAGGGTTTTTCTCTGACTGGACTGGGATGGTTATAATCTTGACATCACAGCTGCTCAGATACTCTCTGGCGCCCTCTGGCCGACGCATGCTCAGTGACTCCATAATGCCCTCATTGTGTTGATGTAATTTAGGCTACTTACATGATCATAACCATCGATTATGGGGATCATTTTGATAATGTGATTTGTTTATCTTGCTGTGAGTTTTCAGAGGAGACTTTGCACAAGTCTGCTAAAGTTGCAGATTCATGCGCTGGGGTTAGCTTGATCATGTTTATAGTGTAAAGAAGATGAGACAAGTAAATAAATAAATAAATAAATAAATAAATGAGATAACCCAGATATGCTTTTTGAGAAGAAAGTTGGACAACATTATTGGAATATGGCTCTTTTTAGCTGAAACATTCCTTTTAATTAACACAGATGATCAAATTAAAGATGAGAACATACATGTTTAATTTGGTTAATCGTTAAATGCATGTTTTGTTTGCTCGCTTGAGCTTTTTTGGTGTGAATTTGTTTAATAACCTTCAGCTGGAGTCTGATGAGAACGTTGCACTCAGCCAGTTATCGCGAGAACATTTCAGGCCTATGTGAGACCACGAAGCGGATATCCGTTCTCTTTTCCGTGGCGGACCGTCGTAGGGCCGGTTTGGCAAAATGAAGGTACAATGTTTCCCTAACTATAAATCTGTATTGAAGGCTATTTTCTTTAAAATACTCCCGTGTTGTGGATGCCATGGTTCTGAGCTTTAAAGCGGAGTAGTTAAATGTTACATTCGCGGGTCATACACGAAGGATGAGCTTTGATTATGATAGCATCCAGCGCTGAGGATTCTGTCGGCTAGTGGTTGTAGAAACATGGCCGCACACTGAGAGAAATGTGCACCGAGCTCGAGTCTCAGTTAACTGCAATAAAGAGCTTTCAAACTTTTTAGCCGACGTCATTTAAACTTTCTGTGTTATCCGCGTGTTCAGTTTTAGTCGTTTCACTGGTTATATTAATGCTAGCAGTGTACATGGGGCTAATGTTAGCGAGCTATCAGTTAGCCGGCAGAGAAGCTAACAGGCCTCCGAGCCATTGAATCTCTTAAGTCTAGCTTTAGCGCGAATACGCTAATTTATAATTATTACAGTTATAAGTCAGGGATTGTGTCAGGTGCCACAAGTCCTCCTGTAATGCCAAATGTGCTTTACAACTCTCTGATCTGACATTACCTGCTACACCTGCCTCCATGAGGACTTTTGGTAACCTGTCATGACCTGTGTGTACCCTAACATGATGAAGTACATGTAGTAACAATCACATTGCAACTCTTTTTCAGCTGAACATCTCATTCCCCGCTACTGGCTGCCAGAAGCTGATTGAAGTTGATGATGAGCGTAAGCTGCGTACTTTCTACGAGAAGCGTATGGCCACTGAGGTGTCCGCTGACCCTCTGGGAGATGAGTGGAAGGTAATGTAATGATATTTACTCTTTGTACCTGATGTGACTTGCTGTGAAAGTGTTATATACTCACAATGCAGACTGTGGCACACCAGTAGACCCTTTTTGACTGGTCTGTAGTCATTAAGGGGGGACAGCGTGTTGCCAAAGTAACTGTGGAACTGCTTTACCAGATGCAACCAGGGCCTGAATCAGTGGATGGTTGAACTGCAATGCTCTCTCATTCAACTTGTGTCTACTATCAGACACTAAAGCTGTTTTTCTCCGATGATGGCTAAAATGCAGCAGGTTTTGTATCCTCGCATCTATACTTTTCATCTTCCTCCTCCAAGCGAGGATGAGAGCGAGTTGCAAGGAGATACATGATTAAGGGAAGTGAGGGGGCATCAGTGTTTCCTTGCTGAAGCTCCTCTCTCCTCAGTGCATTTAATAGATATAAAGGTCCTCAGTGATTGTAATTTCCAGGTCATGGGATGAGAGAAGATGCAAGGAAGCATAATGAGAAGCCCCCTCTGTGTACCAGGTATCTTAAGTGAAAAAGCGGAGAAGTAACGACTGGTTTTCTCTACTCCTGCAGGGTTATGTGGTGCGCATCAGCGGAGGCAACGACAAGCAGGGCTTCCCCATGAAGCAGGGTGTGCTGACCCACGGCCGTGTGCGCCTGCTGCTCAGCAAGGGACACTCCTGCTACCGTCCCCGCAGGACCGGCGAGCGCAAGCGCAAGTCTGTCCGTGGTTGCATCGTTGATGCCAATCTCAGCGTTCTCAACTTGGTCATCGTCAAGAAAGGTAACGTTCTCCGTCTGGCTTATAAGAACTAATTTATGGAAATGGAAAATTTGATTCAGAAATGGTTAACCTGCAGGTAATTCTTGGTGGCTACACGGTGCAGATTTACTTCAGATGACCAAAACTGTCAGTTGTAAATGATTATGGCACACCAGTAGACCCTTTTTGACTGGTCTGTAGTCATTAAGGGGGGACAGCGTGTTGCCAAAGTAACTGTGGAGCTGCTTTACCAGATGCAACCAGATCCTGGATCAGTGGATGGTTGAACTGCAATGCTCTCTCATTGACTCGTCTACACCAGTATCATAATGACACTAGAGCTGTTGCTCTTTTATAATACGACTAAAATGAAGCAGTGAGTTTTTCTTTTTATGCTGGTTAAGTTTGTCAGAGTCTGGCACTCATGAGAAACCGTTAAAAGCATGGCGAGATTTCCACAAAGTGTACAGTCTCTAGTCATTCTGCTGCAGGCAGCTGCATCATTGACTGTACCCTGGACCTTTATTGTGTGCTTTTGACTTAATTTATTTTTCACGATTATTGAAATTTATGCAAGTATTTGAGACATACGCAGTGCAATTTATGAAGTGAACTTGACTTAAATCATCTTTTTTGACTCATCTTCTCCTGGTCTGGTTACCCTCAGGTGAGAAGGACATTCCCGGGCTGACCGACAGCACCGTCCCTCGCCGCCTTGGTCCCAAGAGGGCCAGCAAGATCCGCAAGCTCTTCAACCTGGCCAAGGAGGATGACGTTAGGCAGTATGTTGTGAGGAGACCCCTGACTAAAGAAGGTAAGAATAGAACCGTTTTCCCACTGCCAGTTTTTATTTAAGCCTCCCAGTGATCAGAGTGTAGCTCTTTACTGGGTGTTGATTTAACTGTCGATAAAGCTTGAGAACAAGACTGTGTGCAGGTTAAACACGAGTTAATGGGGGAAGTGGGTTCCTTCAAGGTAAAAATAGGGACCAAGGATATAAGGCTTAGGCTAAAATATTGATTTTACAATGCTTGGGATGAGCTTAAAGCAGTGTGAATATAAATATTTTATAAATGGCTTGGCTCTTTGGGTAATATTGCAATCCTTTGTGTCTAAGCTTTTTGGTTATGTGTAAAGATAACTGCACCAATTTTCAGCTTAACCATTTATCAGTGTAAAAAATGTATACACATAATTATTACCTTATCGTTTTTAAATTCTGTATATGATGCAATCAGAGGCTGAATAGTTCCTTTCAAGAAAAACTTTGGTCACCAAGAACATAAATCTTTCTTGCTGCTCCTCTGCTTCTCAGTGTGTCTGGATTTACTTTTTGAGTAAAAATTATGCATACAAACATTAGTGACAATGCAGGTGTAATGATGGAGACAAGCATGTTGGTCTATGGCATCCTTGGATCATCTTTACTCTGAAGGTTGAGCAGTAGGTCAAATACCTTGGGTGTTGGTGACGAGCTGATGCTATGCCAGAGTAAAAGCCCTTTTACTTCTGCCTCATCAGCATTTGTTAAGTACATTGTGCCAGTAATCACAATACATGTTGGCGGTGTTAAAGTCAGCTGCTCTACTTACTATGCATTTTGTAGCAACAAAGCTTTCAGCACATGGGATGGTGACAAAGTTGTTGGCCTTTCTGTGGTCGTACAAAGTCTGCTGTACAAGCTGGGATCAGGAACAGAGGTGTACTGGATACTAAACTTGAGTCAGTAAAACAAAAAACAGCAGATAAACTTCGATTTAGACCCTTGTGGGCTCACAGTATGATTGGTTGGTGCTGAATATTATTGTAGGAATCGGATAACTGTTTATCTGTGGATTAAAAAAGATAACGTGAATGCATCTGTAAAACAACTTGAGCTATTAGAGTGAATGGGAATATCATGCATCGTCACCCAACTCTATCTACCACACTTGGCATTTATTCACATTATAATAACCGGATGTCCTCTGTCTGGTAGGCAAGAAGCCCAGAACTAAGGCTCCCAGGATCCAGAGACTGGTGACGCCCCGTGTGCTGCAGCACAAGCGCCGCCGCATTGCCCTGAAGAGACAGCGCACCCAGAAGAACAAGGAGGAGGCCTCCGAGTACGCCAAGCTGCTGGCCAAGAGGATGAAGGTAATTTTGTTTCCCCCCCCCCCTCCAAGTGTTTAGCCGCTATGAACTGAAGCAGCTCTTACAATATTTGAATCATTCAGCTGACAAACATTTCTAGGTGGTTTTAAGATCAGTAAATGACTCGGATGTACTTTTTTTTTTTTTTTAATTAACACAGTATAGTTTTTCCCTAAAGTATAAAGAGCGTGAGGCAACTGAACTTTAAGCAGCTCTCAATTGCAACATATATTGATCTGAACTTTTAGTCATGGTGAAAAGTCCTTTACACAGTGAAATTATTAAACTGAAGTTAAAGGTTCGTTGCTGCACAGAAATGTTATTTTCAGGCTCAGGTTGAGGGGAATCCCTTGTGGAGGACTTGACTTGAATAGCTGCTTGTTTGATGTGTTGAGCATTTTACTGACACACATTTTGTTCCTGCAACAGGAGGCCAAGGAGAAGCGCCAGGAACAGATCGCCAAGAGGCGCCGCCTTTCTTCTCTGAGAGCATCCACATCCAAGTCAGAGTCCAGCCAAAAGTGAAATCAAAAAGTCAAATAAACTCATGTTTTGCTGAAAAATGCCTTTTTGTATTGTAATTCATTTCTTTCAATACATTGAGTCCCATAGACTAGATAATTGAAAGGTATAATGGCAGGTTTGCCAGTTGAGTTATAGTAGGCAATAAAGACTGAAATGAGAAATCAGTAAGGAGTGGCCTGGATAAAGTCAGTGGGTTGCTACTCAACAGAAACACTTTGCTAATCATACTGTAAGAACATGAAAATGTGAAATTAGTCTGTTTTTCTAGCTTGGATACAAGGAGACTTTTGAAAACCCTCCTGCTACACTGAATTAAACATTTTACTTAAAACTCAGTCTAGAAGTTGATGCAGTTTGAACAGTTACTATTTTAAAGGAGCTCTTCAGTTCTCACATGGAAAAAAGACGTGTCAGTCTCTATACTCGACCACAGACCAATTTGGCATCGAAGGTCTTTGTTCTATAACTACATGATTAACAATGCTGCATTTCCCACCCTGTTTGCACTATACAGTACACATTGTGTAATTGTGGTGGCTTGTCTGCCTGAACAGCTACCAGATTCACAAAAAGAATTAAAGTTCATGAATCTTCAACTTTTATTTTAGGCCAATATTCAGCTGCACCTGAAAGCAGTGGGACGTAAATTCAGCACACTATTCAATCAGCGACTAATACATCCTTTAACATTACACCCGTTATCAAATGGAGATGTCTTGGTTGGCCGCCTCATTCGGACGGTCGGTGGTGTAGCTCGATGGTGAACCTGGACCACATCCTTCTGAGTTGGGGTCTCGGCAGCATTGAGACAACGTCTCTCTTGGTTCACCTGGTGTTGTTGGGATGGTGGGCAGCTCAAGTCATACATCTGGCAGAAAAAGAACAAGGTAGACACAAGCTGATGCTGCAGATACTGAGGCAACCCCTGGATACTGCAGGCGAAGGTCTGCCAGCTGGTCTGAAGGTCCTGGACCAGACCTGAAGAAATGGATAAGTTCTCCATGACCTGTTGAGCAGAGGACAACAAATACTTTTGATTTGATTTATCAAAGCCATCTTCTTTTGAGCCAAGAAAAAAACAAGTTAAATGGATTTGTGAAATTACATTTTTTCCTAACATTCAAATGGATGTAAAACCACTTATTGTAATGGGCTTTCTCTACTTCTTTAAGTCATGATAAATATATGAAATAAAAAAAAAATATTTTGACAGTTTCAATAGCAAAATTTGTGTTTCTACCTCTAACAGAGACAACAGTGGGGCTTTTCAGTAACATACTAAATCTAGGTGTTGGTCATTAATGGATTAATGAACATAGAGAGGTGTTGATGGTCTTGTGCGCTTTCCAGCATGTTTTATAAACTACTCACAGCACACCTGAACAGATTGAATCCTGGACCCCACCATGCTGTAGGTCCTCCTGCACAGCTTGGCAGTGAGTGAAACCAGTCGCACAGAGTAACTTCTCCTGGGTGTCGCCACATCAAAACCCTCCAACAAGTGAGCTTCTACTTCTGTAAAGTCAGCAAGAAGATATTTTAAGTGACAAAAGAAGTTTAGGTTCTGAATGTGACTTCTTTTACATCAGTATCTCTTCATTAAGCTACGCACCTTTATCTTGTTCAGTGGGAGGAAGCATTCGGTCCATCAGAGCCTCTGACATGACCAGAGCAGAGTCCAGTCCCACACAGGCCACACTGATGGCTCTGTCCACAAGTGGCTGGTCGGCCCGGTCATCACCCTGCTGCATCATGTCCATCAGCCACGTGACACAGTCCACAGTCCCATTAGCTGCAATGCTCACCACATCCTGGATCTCATGCATCTTGGTCTTGGCAGTGGCAACAATCTGGATAAAACCAAGAAAGCCAGAGATGGTTGATGGAGAGATTTATGAGGCTCATTTAGATTTGACAGAAAGAAAACGTACCTGCTCTGTGGGTGTGTGCAGCACTGGGAACCTCGTCTCCAGCCAGTCAAGACTTTTACATGCAACGTCATTTGCAATGGAAACTGTGGAAATAATCCAGGCAGTGAAGCCATTACTGAAAAGTTGTCAAATTTCTACAATAAGTGACACCTGCAGTCTTCATTTAGCGGAGATGTTGACCCTATAAATACAACTTTATTTCCCATTAGCACTTGATTTTGAGCCAATATAAATTATTTATGCATGTACACATTTGCACATTCATGTTTATGTATGACTTTACGTATATTATTGATAGTTTTCAGTAAATAAGTTATTATTAATTATAAATCAAACCTTAATATACATTTGAGCTGAAAAAACAAATGAATTGACCTATTTACTATTGACTTGTGGATTTCATTTGATTTGGTGGTTATGCAACATTTTGCCTTCTTGAATTCATTACACTGTAAATGGATGTATTATATTGATTTAAATAAAGCAAAAATATTAATAGTAGGCTACTCAGACAGACAGAAACCAAACACAGAATCTATGCACCATGGACTTTTTTTTAACAATCTCCTTTAAATGGATGAGAAAGAGTGAACACATTATTTTAGTCGCTGTGCTGTTGAAGTTTCTCTCAGCATCCTGGGAGGATTATCAAAGGGCAGATTGCAGTATCTACATTTCACAGGTAGGCCTAACATGTGAGCCCTGACAGTACTTACTCTGTGGCTCCAGTTTAACAATGACAGGTGAAGCCAGAGCTGTCACCCTGCTCTCCAGACCCTCACACGCAGACATCAGGCTGGGGTGGCTGCATTTAGTGTCCATGTACAAGACTGACAGCCTGGCACAGGCTGAGTGAACCACTGGCAGGTTGGCCAGTCTGGCAGCTACACTCTGTCCCTTCTGCGAGAAATCAGAAGACACAAAGAGTTACAGATATAGTCCATGTTTATTAATTAACCGGTTTACTTGATGCACAGATATTCTGTATTATGTGATTATTTTAATTTTTTTCCAAGTAATCTGAAGCCCACAAATCCCAAATATATGATTTAGGGGACGTTTAATTGATAAGAACCTGCCATCCAGGCTGTTTACAACAGAAAACATCTCTAGAAACACACTGGGAACAAACAGGAGAAAGACTAGAAGTCGATTAGGAGGTGTTGATGTGTTGCATGTACAGGTAATCCAGCTGGATTGTTCTCACCTGGTTGTTGTTCATCGGCATGTTTCGTACACTGGAATAAAAAAACAACCCTTAATACGAGTAAACGTTTAAAATATAGACTTCCTTTCAGACGGTATTTGAACTGACCACTCTCACCCTGCAGAGCGCTGCTTCAGAAGTTACATCGCGTGGTCGCGTCGTCAATTAGCGCTCACCTGTGCTGAACCGCTCAGAAGCTCTCGGGCTGTTCTCGCGATATCTCAACACAGGCTGCGCATATATTCTTTAAGTTTCTGTTAACGAATTTCACATTAATTGCACGTTTAGCTGACCTGTTATCAATGACTAAAATACTCTCTAGGTTATTCTTGCAATGAATTGGAATATAGTAATATTATATATTATATTAATTGTCATTAATTAAACACTATTTTCCCTATTATTAATAGGCAACCAAATTACTTTCCTAAACTAATAATCATATTTGTAAATTATTGTGAAATTAAGGATTCGTTGATGGGTGTATTTAATAAATAAAAATAAGTGCAATGAAAAAGATTTTATAGAGTCATTTCAGACAGTGTTATCTTTTTATCATAATAGTCATTTGTTTTGCATCATATTGATGGCGCGGTGTATTTTTCAGGTTTTATATATATATTTTTCCAAGGAACCACCTTTACGGTAACGATCCACTTATTGATCATAGTCATTGATTAAAGCTGACTCCGTCGCTGTGAGCAGGATTTGAACCTGCGCGGGGAAACCCCATTGGATTTCGAATCCAACGCCTTAACCACTCGGCCATCACAGCTCTCTAAAACGTTATAAATAATACGAGGACCGATGGCCAAATGTCTCTGAGTCCTAATTTTGTATATTTAGTTTTTACATCTGAGAAATGTGACATGATCACGAGGATGTTGCTTCAGACAGTGAAACAAAGGTCAGCTTGTTGCATTGTCATACATTTCAGGAACACAAAACCCAGAACCTTCCTTACGTCAGACAACACTGGCCGCCAAATTGCGTCTGATTTCTGCAGCACCTTTCAGAAGTGATCCACGTTGATTTCTGATTCTGATGTTGGAGTCCTCAATGAAACACGGGTCACATAAATCTTCCTGTAGGTGCATTGCTGCTGCTGCTGCTGCTGCTGCTGCTGCTGCTGGTCTGTTAGAGGAGCTTGACCATACAACTGTTTGATGAGGAGAGAGTATTAACCATCAAACCAACCTATCGTCACATGAATAACTGCAAAATATTGTCA
Source organism: Pagrus major (assembly GCF_040436345.1). Lineage (NCBI taxonomy): Eukaryota > Metazoa > Chordata > Actinopteri > Spariformes > Sparidae > Pagrus > Pagrus major. Next base: position 15,676,440 of record NC_133215.1, read on the forward strand.
GATTTTGTTATTTATTAAAACGATTAATGACTATTTTTAAATCTTGTGTTATTAGTCTTTATTTGTATTCATTCTGCAGCTACGCCTAAATATAGATAATGCAGCACAGTGGAGGATAGTCTCTTTTTTTTGCATCCAGACAATAAAGCCTTTACAAGGTCGTTTCATAGTGATGAAACCTCTGTTCTGGATTAACGACTTTACCAACAGGTTTATTTGCTCGTGTGGGCCTCAGATTAAACACACACTCTCACTGAAGGGTCAAACATCCCAGCTGATTAACACTCCCAGCCCGCTGAGTGCAGCTCCAGCATCATACCCGCAGTGTGTGATTACAGGAGGACATTAATGGGTGGTAATCACAGGGATGAATACGCAGACGCACCCAGCTCAGGGTGTGCATATTGATGAGCACTGAGAGGGAGAGGACGTTTACAGCGATGTTATGGCTCGTGCACAATGGTTCCTACAGGCGAGCACGCTCTGAGCCACGAGCTCCTTTCCGTGGTGCTGATGCTGCTGATGCTGATGTCGTGGCTGACTGCCGCCGCAGCATCTCGTCTCCTGCACGCAACGTGCCCACAAATGCTCCTTCTGTATATCGGCATGCGTCAGGAGAGGGAAACTGGAAAGTGGGTGTGTGTGTGTGTGCGCGTAGCGCCAAGACGTTTGTGTGGCGGCGGCAGTCACAAGTTTGGGTTTGCTGCCCGCCGCAAAAAAAATGAGAGACACAGGAGAGAGCACGTGTAGTGGGTGGTCCTCAGCAGACGACTTTCACGTGGCTCTAGCGAGCGCAGAGCCCGAGCCCGAGCCGCCAAGCCGTCAGTCCGGTGCTGCAACAGCAGGAGACAACATCAGCATGGCCGCGGAGATGGAGCCCTCAGAGTAAGTGCGCTTCTCCTTTTTGTGTTTTTAATTTCTAATTGTAATTAACAAGTGTGGTGATAGATGTAGAACATACAAGCATTAATAATGATATGACCACCTGTGTGATTAAAAGAAAAACATCAGTTCTGCTGAATGAGAGGTGCCTGGGTCTGTTATGGTGACTGAGTTGTAAATTACGCATTCATCCTGGAGACTGCATGATGTTCATTTTGGGGGATTTTGCTGCGATTTTTTGCATCTTTCTTAAAGTTCCTTCTTATAAATAAAATGATATAATTTCTTAGAATATTACATGCGTGCCTGGATGTGTCATTTAAAGAAATAAACAACACTAACACGCACCAATGCAGCCTGTAAATCTGTCTTCTTCTTCCACTACTACTGCTGTTATTTATGTTCTGCGCACGCTTTTTCTGCACCCATGTGGCGTTTGTTTAATCGCCTGTGTAGCCTCTTTAATTTTTAATATACTGTGGCACATATGGCCAGTGTCCCCTGTGAGGCTGCTCAAACGCCCGCTTTGAGCCATTTAGCCCGCTGTCCTCGCTGATTAGGCTGAGAAAGAGGCGGGTCCGGGCTGTTTTGCATGCCACTATACACATGTCTGTTTCATCCACATGTGCCTGTTGATTTAATAGGCTCTCCTCCCCTCGCTCAGATGCGACTGTGCCCCTTTTTCATTGGTTGGATATTCAGTCATCCTGTGGGGAAACGTGGGGATGGAGAAGCCTACACATTTGTTGTCAAACTCACCTTCTTATGGAGGGAGGTGAAATTGTAGCATAAATGGAGAATCAGCAGGTGATGTTTATCCAGTCACCATGTCTGTGGACAAAAGCGCACGTGAAAAGACCACAAAACTTTCCTGCAGGGTGATTGCTGATGGAGTGACAACAGATGGGAAGGTGGGATGCAACTGAGAGTTGTGAAAATGACCTGCACATGGCACAGCTTTGGGACAAAACCTCCACGTGAAGCACGATTCCTGCTCTTGTCTTGTTTTGACGGGAACAGCAGTCAATCTGTGGCAGCATTTTGAAAATAAAACAGTGTTTCAGTGTCCAGTTGATCACTCAGAATCAGAAGAGTGTGACAGAAGTGATAAACACTGGCATTTCCCTCTCCGAGATCAAGACACGCCAGAGGAGATGTACTGATACTGAATCACTTCCACAGAGAAATGTTATCGCTCCTGGTAATTTAACTGTCACAGAAACAATGGCAAGGCAAGTTTATTTATATAGCACCATTCAGACACGAGGCAACTCAAAGTGCTCTACAAGAGCATAGAAATACATTAAATGTAAGACATCAAGGACATTTTTCGATTGCATTTAAAAGCAGTGCCGTATAACAAAAAGTCATACTTCAGTCAAAGTAAAGAGATAATGTTATAACATTACTGCAGTAAAACAGCACTTGAGTAAATAGTCTGAAAGTGTCTCGTGTACTGTAAGGGTAAATATACTTAAAGGAGCACTATGTAGTTTTGGAGAAGAAATTCAAACTCAGAATTGTAATATTTACAATATGAATGAGGTAATAATACAAACCCAGAAATATCTATTTTTTCCACAACTGAATAAACAAGCCATTCTCAGAGGAAAAATAAGGGCCCCAGAACACTGTTTGAAGCTAGAAAGGTGGCAGGGTACGCCACACATAAACAAAGTAAACCCGTATGAAACTGTGTTGCCCTTTAAGGTCAGTTTGTTTATTCAGTCATGAAAACAAACAGTTTGTTTATTGAGTTTGTTTAGGTATAAAAATAATGTATCCTTCTTGTTAAAATGTCTTTCCCAAAAACTACATTGTGCATCTTTAAGTATGAAAAGTAATTTTTTAATCTTAAAAGTAAATATATTTAGATGTATATATATATACTGTATACTATGAGTTGACCAACTACCGGCCTGGCTGATTATCAGATATGATAGTCAGCATTTTTCTGATGATCAAAGTCAGGGTTTTTTTTTTTTTATCTGATTGCTGATAAAAATTAATTAATTTTAAAAATGTGCTCTGGTGCAGTCTGCAAAGTAACAAGTAACTAAAGGTATCTGATAAATGAAGTTGAGTGGAGTGAAGGTATAAAGTAGCAGAAAGTGGAAATACTCAAGTACCTCAAAATGGTACTTAGCATTAGTTACATTCCATCACTGTTTCAAAGCATCATTATGTAGGAATTAGCATTTTGTGTGATCTGGCGCCCCCCACAGTGTCTGAGTGCAACACCACTGTCGTACATACAAATCATCACGCTGAGATCCTACCCTCTCACTGAGGTTACATAGTGCAGAAACAAGTGATGGGGGGCGGAGTGGCTGAGACAGAGACATCCTTCACCCTGCTACAAGACACTGTACCATCAACATGATTTTGAACCTGTTAATTAAAAGGAAAAAAATTACATAATTTTGCTCTAACCTTCTTCTCTAGTGTGATCCGCCTGATCATGCAGTACCTGAAGGAGAACAACCTCTACCGAACGCTGACCACCCTACAGGAGGAAACCACCGTGTCGCTCAACACGGTGGAAAGCATCGACAGTTTCATTGCAGACATAAAGAACGGCCACTGGGACTCCGTCCTGCTGGCCATCGAGTCCCTCAGGTTGCCCGACAACACACTTATTGATCTTTATGAGCAGGTGAGCCTTGCCTCAGTGCTGTTCTTGGCTTGAGTTTTTAATTAGCAGCATCTCATGAGCACTTATCTCTTTAACAGGTCGTAATGGAGCTCATTGAAATGAGGGAGGTGGGAGCGGCTCGCTCACTCCTCAGACAAACTGACCCCATGATCATGTTGAAGCAGACGCAGCCGGAGAGGTACATCCATTTGGAGAACCTGCTAACATGCTCCTACTTTGACCCCCGTGAGGTGAGACGATTAAGTTTTTTAGTTTTAAAACAACTGCACCAGTAAGCGCTTTAGAAAAGTAAACTCCTCTGCTTCTCGTCGCAGGCGTACCCAAAAGGCAGCAGCAAGGAGAAGCGGCGCAGAGCGATAGCCGAGGCGCTGGTGAGGGAGGTTAGCGTGGTGCCTCCTTCTCGTCTCATGGGGCTCCTGGAACAAGTTGGCGTAAGTATACCGATCAATATCCCTCTCAAAACTCGCTCTAATTATGTGACAAGGGAAGCCAACTAATCAATAAAGCACTCTGTCATTATGAATGAAAGATACAATAACGATCTCCCTCAATTCTCACCTGAAAACATATTATTTCTAAATCAGCTTCTTAGTGATGATGTTATACATGAGCACACATGTTTCTGCCAAAGACAGAGAAGTTTTGGTGAAATCACAGGAGAGATTTTCTGTATTTTCTACTTTATTTGAGATCTTCTCAGTGGTTTTGAAGTGGGCGGGGCTCAGTTAGGAAAAGGTCATGTCCATTGTCTGTATAAAATGTCCCTTAAACCTGCGTTATTTCTAATGGCCAGCATGGGGCAACTCCACTGGTTTCAAAGAGAACTGTATGTAAGCTTATGAGAAAAAGACCCTACTTCTCACTTGATTTATTACCTCAGTGAACAGTTTTCTATTGAGTTTTTCAGTCTCAATCTCTAGTTTCAAGTCTTCTTCAACACAGCATGAGAGTAAAATAGACGATAAAGCAGGGTATGATTTAGGGTGTGTCTACCTTGTGACTGAGAAGTTGCTACCACAGCGTATCCAATCCTGATATCTTCCCCAGCTTCACCCTCTCGTCCAAATGTGGTCACTTCTGACTCATAAAAACAGCCCTCTTGTGTTTTTTTTCTTCAATTAATAAAAAAACATCACACAACAAAACATAAATGTCACATTTTCATCACAGTTTTCACAGTTTTGTTTCATCACATCTTCTTCTGCAGTGATTTAATGCACCTGACTGGAGAATTAGCGCCACCTACTGTTCGTCTCAATGCACCAAACTCCTAATTTTTGCATTGTGGTAGTGGATGGAAACACACTTTAATATACGTTTTCTTTCGCTGATAATTCTCGAGTCTGCACTAAATTTGCATAGAAACTTCAAGATGAAACCACACCCACACAAACTGACGAAGCTGAATAGCAGAGTTGAAGCCGAGTTAAACTCTTGCATAAGAACTGAGGATATTTTTTCTTTCTGAAGCTTAACTTTGAATTTTGCTCATTTAATATGAATATTTAATCATAAAGAGAAATTCTTAGGATCCGAAAGCAAGTTTTCAGGAGCTTTAAAGTTTTATTGCCCTCCTTAATTCTTAAATAGATGGAGCAGCACATCAGAAGAAAATTCAGTCATGAAATGAGTCCTAAACCATCAATGTTATTTGTTTTTAATATTTTATTATTAGCTATTTCATCGGCTCTTTGGGTTTGCTAAAGTAAGCAATGCTCAGTTTCTTGCGTGGCTGTGTATTTAACACTAAACATGTGACATCTGCTATTTTGGTATTAAGAGAGGTACATTTTCCCTATGGGAAGGTTCTTGGTGATGCCCATGTTGCTTATGCAGCCAGTAAAATGTATCAAGCAACAGAATTGGCTTATTTAATGCAACACTAAAATGTTGATAGTGTTTTGGCTGCAGTATATCAAATATTATTGTGCTAATTTATAAAGCTGCGAGTCAAACTGCAACAGGACTTCTCCTGCCAATTTGAAATTTGAAAATGTATCAATAAGCGACTAAAAGTATATTTCCAGTTTCCATTCACAGTTTGTTTTCATAGTTTCAAGCTGCAAGTAGTTGCTTGATTTCCATCATGTGTTACATTATGGGATTACAACTCAACAATTTGAATATTCAAGTTGACACTTCTTAGCATTCTTGATTTTTATTGAGCCCCTGACATTGATGGAGTGAAATAGCCACAACTTCATTATGTTTTCTGCTGACTGTTCTGTTCATCATGTCTGTTCCACAGTCTATGAGAATACAGCAGTTTCCGGATCATCTCTCCCCCGACATGACCATTGAGACTTCTGGCAACAAGGAGAGACTTATGGAGAAAGAGAGCTTTCCAACTCAGCTGTACCGCCACATCAAGGTACTGTAGACCAACACGGGTTCTGATAAACTCAGCCCACCAATTTACTATATAAACTCAATGTTAAGGACGTAAGTGTTTTGCACATCCAGAGTTTGGTTTGGTAATTATGAGTTGAGGCAATATTGGCAGCACATTACAGTTTATTTACAGTAATAAAATACTCTTCTCTTTTTATTAATGAATCCAAATTTAGAGTTCATCTCCTTCTTCATGAACCCCACAATATATCTGGAAAACACACGCCGTTCATAAGTAATCTGATAGATATTTTTATACTGTCGACACGCCAAGGTGTCTTTTTTTCCTGTGATAAAGCTCAAAACAAATGCACGCTGGCAAGATAATGCTTGCACACACACACACACACACATACACAAAACTAATTACTTTACTCACCTGAAGGCACTCGTGTTAGTCTCTGGCTGTGCTTTCATCACTTGTATCCAGATGGAGCTGCCAGAGATGCTCATCCTTGCTTTTTTCTGCCCAAGGTTAAAATGGTCAGCCTACACAACTTCAGACTGCAGCATGGTGGAAATCTTAATGCCTCCCTGAGGTCGCCTGATGTTACTTTGTGCTTTATTTCTCTGTGCATCTGGATAAAACGCAGTAAACCAAATAGGTGAGCATGTGAGGGGAAGAAGTTTATGTTAATGAGGAGTTACTGTGTGCTCTCTGCAGTTTGGACGACGGTCACATGTGGAGTGCGCCCGTTTCTCTCCTGATGGCAAGTACTTAATCTCTGGGTCGGTGGACGGGTTCATTGAGGTGTGGAACTTCAACACTGGAAAAATCAGTAAGGTAAGCATATTTTATATCGTGACACTTAAAAATACAGAGACTTCTTATATTCTTAGAGAATTTTAATTGTATACATTATGTACTAGTTTGGAGCATGTAGTGTTAGTCTGTTTGTATTTATTGTTGTAACAATGTTTTAATGCTGCCGTCTTGGCCTTTCTTATCTGTGTGTGTCTGCATGGATGAATTAGGAGCTAAAGTACCAGGCCCAGGACAGCTTCATGATGATGGATGAAGCCGTGCTGTGCATGTGCTTCAGTCAGGATACAGATCTGCTGGCAACTGGAGCTCAGAACGGCAAAATAAAGGTTGGATCTGAAAATGCTGTCTTACAATAATGCGTGTTGACGTCTGAGTTAATGATGTTATTCAAGTCGAAGTCTCATCATCTTATCTCCTGAAATTTGTGTGCTGTTGCGGAAGGTGTGGAAGATCCAGAGCGGCTTATGCCTGCGCAGGTTTGAGCACGCCCACAGCAAAGGTGTGACCTGTCTGAGCTTCTCCAAGGACAACAACCAGGTCCTCAGTGCCTCCTTTAACCAAACCATCAGGTGGGATGTAACGCTCTCATGCACACACTGAACACACCGCAGGCTGCTGCAGCTGTTGAGGAAAGAAATTCATATTTAGTTGGCTGACACACCGACACTGACTGATATCAATACTAGTAAGATTATTCATATAATATAACTCAGAATGTTTTGCAAATAGCAAACATTACTGGAAATTGAAATGGATTAAACTGTAAGATCAATGAAAGTCTAACAATAAATCAGTCAATATATAGATAAATGCTTCATTATAAATAGATCTATACATGGTAGATTAATACCTAATACAGTAAATTCATTTTTAGTCTTTAAAAGGGATTTAAATATGTGAAGTCAAGGCTGTACCAGTCATTTTAAAAGAGAAACATGGTGGGAGCCTTGTTGTGGCAAAACTTTGCTTGTCTACTGTGGGAGGTGGAAGTGAGAGCGTCCACTGACCTCAGACATGATTCATAAAAGTTTCAAACGCGCACACATGAATGCGAGTTCAGCTGGGAGGCGGCGAAGGCTTTTTACAGCCCACGTTGAATTAGCTAAATGTTGCCACAACAAGCCGCATAAATCATAACAGAACTGTCTTATAGCAAAGTAGATGGGAAAAGGGAACTGGCAACACAACCAAACAAAAAGATGACTGTTTTAATGCATCTTTCAATTCTTTTAATTGTTTTTCTGTGTTATTTGGCAGTTTATTTCTCTTTTTTAATCATTTAATAGTTCTCTCAGCATACAGAGCGCATTAGAGTTGTAATATTCTGCTGCAAAATTAGTTGCACTTAAACCGAAAAATCCCCAGGATGCACTTAGGTGTCCACAATGAAAAATAGTACAAGTCTTGAGAAACTCGTAGAAGATTTTAAATGAAAATCCAGTGATTCTTTGGGTAAATCTAGAGAGATATTTTTGCTGTAAATCGAAATAACAAACATTAGAGGCTCATGATCATAAAACGTGGGTCCATTATAAAGAAAATAGGCATTTTGTTAGAAGAAAAGAGACTATCATGAGCTGTATTATCAAATTCTGCTGTTAATTTTGTTTATTTTTGTTTATAACCGTTGAAAAGCTCCATAGTTCAACTCAGATATTAGTCATCAACAGTTGGTGCGAGTGGTGCACCTGAATGTAAATATGTTGAAGCAAGGATGTCTGTCTTTCTCTCTCTCTCTCTCTCTCTCACACACACACACAGATTCCCCGTCATAGCTGAGGAGTTGAATATCTATTTCTGACTCCTGGGGGGTGTGGGCTGAGCCTCTCTGCTGTGTTTGAAGCACATGTGCTGCGTGGGTGTAACTGAGAGAGACCATGTGCTCGGGCACAAAGCTGCAACGTGTTTCTTCACTTGCGATTCCACGAGCTGGGAGTCTAACTTGTTTACATACGCAATATTATCCTCCCAGAGACGGAGTGAATCAGCGAGCAATAAGCGTTTTGTCATGCTTTAGCTAATCTGCACCCAGTCTCTTCACGTGAGCTATAAATAACACATCGGCTGTGTCATAATCTGCTCCTCGGTTCCCCTTTTCAACCACTTTCTCATCCCTAGCCGCTCAGGCCATGTGCTTTCCTTCAACTCCTCAGACCTGCCGTCCTCTAGCTGTCCAGCAGATGTCCACGGACTTTCCCTCCACTTGTCATCACCTGACTGCCCCACCCATCCACACACCTGTGCATTAAATCACTGAACTGCACCACATCCACCTCAGTCATCTGCATCTGGGTCCTTCCTCAGTATTTTCCTGCCAGCAAAAGAAAATCTCCTCTTTAGCTGAATAAACGTAGACTTGTTAATGAGTCATGGCTGCTCTTTTATTTTTTAACAACTTTTCAAATTTTCAACAATTTCATTTTCAGAATCCATGAACTGAGGTCAGGCAAGACACTTAAGGAGCTAAATGGCCATTCGTCGTTTGTAAATGATGCATCTTTCACTCAAGATGGACTTCACATCATCAGTGCTTCATCTGATGGCACAGTCAAGGTACAATGAGCAAATTATATGGATATAATTCATGTCTGTGCTGCAAGTTCTGTAATATTTATATATTTTATAATATTCATTTTATGTCATATTTCAGATTTGGAACACAAAATCCGGCGTCTGCATCAACACTTTCAAATCTCTATCCAGGACATCAGAAGTCCCCGTCAACAATGTGATTCCCCTGCCCCAAAATCCAGAGCACTTTGTGGTTTGTAACCACTCCAACACGGTGGTCGTCATGAACATGCACGGTCAGGTGAGAGCTCTCTGGCGTATCATCTGATCTGATGAACATCAGGTACTTTCATATCAGGATTGTTTGCATTTACAATAGGCTAGAATCTGCCATATGTGTTAAATTTATATTATTAATAACAAAACAAAATTACGAGTCTACATCATGCTAGCAGCTCTGTGATGCTGGACTTTGGCAAAGCGATGATCTTTAGCTTACTGCTAACATCAGCATGCTAACATGCTCAAAATGACAATGCTAACCTGCCTATGTTTAGCAGGTATAATGTTTACCATGTTCACAATCTTAATTTAGTGTGTTAGCATGCTAACATTTACTAATTAGCTCATTAGGGAATTTCATTAGTTCCCATGGTATTGGACAAATTAAAGTTTTGACCTCAAGATACGGCCAGATGAAAAGATAAGTGATCACCACAGTTATTACAGCTTATCCTGTGAGGAACATGAATACCTGTACCAAATTTTAATGCAATACATCCAATCACTGTCGAATCGTTCACACAAAACTTATCAACCCAAAAAATGTCAGCCATTATGGTGTCGCTAGAGAAAATGTCACCAAAGTCCAAGGAGATTCATCCTCTGGAGACCATGAATGTCTGTACAGAATGTACAAAAGCTGCTGAGATAATTCAGTTTGGAGCAAAGTGGTCGACCAAATGACTGATCAACAAATAGCTGCCATCCCTAGCGCCAACTTTCATCGTTCCTTCCACAATTTTTTCCTTCATTTTGTAGTATTTTAGTGATAACACCAACACAATGCCTGAACATCTTCGTATCAGCTAAATGTCTTCTCCTCTTCCGCCTCAGACTGTGAAGACATTCAGCTCAGACAGAAAGGAGGGAGCCGACTTTGTGTGTTGCACCCTGTCACCCCGCGGGGAGTGGATTTACTGTGTGGGAGAGGACTTAGTGCTGTACTGCTTCAACTACACGACGGGAAGGCTGCAGAAAACGCTGACCGTAAGCTCTGCTGCTAATATTCACTCATTATCAAGTCTGTGAGAGGCGGCAGCTCATCCACACCCATGTGAAATGCGATTTATTTAAAAAAAACACTGAGTATTTATCTAGTTATTTTTGCCTCACTTGACACTCTGACTATGTCACTGCTGCTGTGTAGCAATCTTAGCGGGGGTTAACAAGGTAACAGTATGGCTGATGGGAAACTGAGAATGTGTGGTGATCTGTGTTATTCTGCACCCACAGGTTCACGAGAAAGATGTAATTGGCATCGCTCACCACCCACATGAGAATCTGATTGCCACATACAGCGAGGATGGCCTCCTAAGGCTATGGAAACCGTAAACTGTCGCCTGTATCGCGATATGGAGGACCCAGAGAGCCCTACGCATGGTTATGAAGCAATTCATTTATTTTTATGTAACAAAAAAACATTTTTTCAAGTGGATACAGTAATCCATCAGTAAATTCTGAAACAGTTCATTGATTGAGAGCTGGATCAGAGCTCTTTAAGGACTTCTTGTCAATGTTGGCAAGAATAACTGAGGTTTGAACTCAGAACCAGCAGGTTAGAAAACAATCAATTACAATACATAACAGAACACACCATAACAACTGCTAAATGGAGCCTGGGGTGAATTTTTTTTACTTAACTGTAGCTTTTAAAGGTCAAGTGTACACTCGGAAACTCCGCAACTAATTGGTCTTTTTCAATGAATTATTATTTAATTTTTGCAGATCATTTGAACATTTCAACAAGTTCAGGTGGGCGTTTGTGATGAGGAGGAATTAGATAGATTTTGCTACATTGTGGGAAAGTGGAAAAATAATACAGTTGGCAAATGTAAAAGTGAACCAGAGGCAAGTTGATAAATCAAAAAGAAAAATAAGAAAAAAAGGTAACAAAAAGGCTGTTTTTTTGTTTTAATTTTGTTTATTCATTAAATCCCATTAAAGGAAAACAACCAACTATACTTCCCAAGTTCCAGATCTTTTTGCGGCATCAATTCAGTGTTGTGTCCCTGAATTTCTTGATTTTAATCAGGCTAATATATTTTTAATAGAAATCATTTATAAATTATATTTTTTTAAATAATTAATCTGTAATGTCTTTGCTTTATAAACTTTTGCAGGGCTGTCTTGGTCCTCCATACAATAAACATACACTTCCTCATGGATCCAGCTTCACCAGTGCAGTTTGAATCCCCATTTTCATCTCTTCTGTCTTTATTAGACATGAAAATGCATGATGGTGAACTGTCGTGAAAATATTTATAATTAACACCGCCTCTTGTTTGGGCATAAACAAACAATATCAGGTATATACTTGTTCAGCTTTGGTTTGTAATAATACTTTTGTAACTTTGATTCAATGATTATGATTCAGATGTAATGATTCTGTTTTGTCCTCTTCGTCCCCTGCATGCTACCTCAGTGCACTGTCTAAATGTGGCTCTATAATAATTTTAGTACTCCCTAAAAATATGCATGATGACTAAAGTTAAACCTCAGTGGAGCTCCAGTGACACATTCTGTATCCTGTGTGTATAAAGTAAGTGTATTTTAACGTGGTCACATTATTGTTAGTTTGTTGCACTGACTGTAATAAATGTTCTTGTGCATCAGTAGGACGCGTATGCCTGCAAGAAAGAGAACTATTTATTATTTGTACTGCAGTATCTGGTTCTACCTATCACCTGTCATCCATATATCACTGTTGCAAAATGATGTTAAGACATTACACTCTATTTTCTATATTCATTATGTTGTATATATTGCCAGTCATGTCATACATGATTATCAATAAAATTCAAAAACCTTTACAGTTGCCGGTGTTTGTGTGCTATTATACAGTAAGTAACAGCATTGTTCTCTATGGAAGCATAGCCACACCAGAAAAACAAAAATGGCTCACCATCACATTATATTTTGAAGACTATGTCTGTAACTAACAATTTAAAAAAAAATATTGATTCATCTAAAATGACTGATTGTTGGTCAACAAACAATGTCCAAAAGTGATGTTTTCAAAGTATTATTTTTGTCCAACCAACAGTCCAAAACCCAAAGATCATCGGCATACAACAACACCATGGTAAGAAGTTAAGATGGTGGACAGTTCTCTCATGAGTTTTCACGTAGTTACATCTCATGTTCTCCATCTATGAGCACAGGACTCTGTGTTCCAGGACCATCTCAGGCTCAGGAACACTTTCTTCCCCTCAGCTGTCACCTTGATGAGCTCTGCACCTCAGTGATACCTCCTACTCACTCACTGCTGCACATACACTAACTTGTACTATATACTGTATGTACTCACATTGTCTCGGTGGTGGCTGGTGACTCAAAAATGTGGGGAGGACAGGAGGGAAAAAAAACACAGTGTCTTGTTATTTTACAGTAGTAGTAGCTAGAAAAATTATTTCATAAATGATAGTGAGATTTGGTAATCTTTAGTTTCAAACAATAACTGTTGCATCCCTCCTGCCTCTCAGTGGACCAGCTTCATATACATACTATTTTATACATCTGCCCATACTGTATGTATCTGACTAAAACCAGTAAAAATTCACATTTAGAGGCTGGGAACAGGGATATGTTTGGCAGTTTTGCTTCAAAAATTACTGACAGGTTAACCGATTATCAAATAGTTGCCTGTTAATTTTCGACTAATCATTTCAGCTCTGGCGTAGATTATTTGTCGAATGTCCCATGGCATGGCTGAAAGCCATTTTTTTACATTTGAGATAATTAAAATTATCTTTAGTACAAAATAAAAGGCTGCTTAACATTAAAATCAGATTGTTTACGAAAGAAAAGGTAGAGGTTGCAGCCATCATCGGGAGCAGGTAAAACCAAAAATGCTTCCATCGTCATCTGTAACTCTACTCTTAAATGTTTTAAAATATCAGTGCTTAGAAAAATAAACATCAATCACACAAAGTAATTCTACAACTTACAGAGACCATAAAACGGAATTTAATTAGAAAACATGAGCATGAACAAGTAGATCATTGGTCCTAACACGCATACAGTCAAATTAAGAACTTGACGACACTTAATTGAGCTGAACTTCGAGTTGAGTTCCCCTGACATTATGAGTACCCATAACTTTGCATCAAGAACAGTTGTCCATTCAAGGGATCTCACTTCTGGTGAGCATAGTTGTGTTTTTTTTTCTTCTTTTTTTCTCACAATAACCAAAGGCAAAGTCACCACAGAAAGAAACATAGCATCAAGTTAAAGTCATGATAAGGCCTTCAAACAGGCAGACACTTCAATGAGGTATCAGGTGTGGCGATTTTAAGTCCCTCCATAACCTCCCACCGACCCATTTGGCATTTAACAATTCTGAAATATGAGGCATGACAAAGACACCATTAATAGCTTGTGGGCCAACACGAGCAAAAACCCATCAACAAGTTTATCTTGCAAATTGATTAAAATTTGTAATTGAAATTCTAAATAAAGCAAATCTAAATTATTCTAATGATTTTAAAATCACATACCTGAAATAATCGATTCAACCTTTAAAACAACATCCTAGACATAAGCCACTCTGTTTGTGTATAACTTGGGTGCAGCTTGGCACTTTTTAAAGAGAGGGAAAGCATCAAGGCAGTAGGGGCCTGTTACAACAAGCAGGTTTACCGATTTCTCTAAATACCTTTAAATAAAACCCCAAACCGTATTAAGACAGAATGATAAAATCATGTTAAGTTCTTCTAAACCCTCCCTGATCTGTTAACTGTACTAAAATAAAGTGCCTTCTTACTCATCTTTGACCTTTTGCCCATATCAGACTGTGCTGTATATACATTAAATGTTCCACATGAGGTGTCCAAAACATAATGAAATGTGCGGCATCACCACAGAAAACTGCTTGCAGCAACATATTAAACTAAATATAAATATTAGTTTGAATACTCTACAATTTAGTGGCTTGAACCTATGTACTGCCACGCCTGCATCATTATTACCTTTTGTCACATTTTATGATTGTTTAAGACTGTCTAGAAAATAGCCCTTGAAAGGGTAAAACAGCAGAAATGTTTAAACTCAAGTCTAAATGCACAAGCCTCTCCACGCCTATCTGAACACTAGGTCTTCACACACACGCACAACATATTGAACAAGTCACCAACAAGTGGTCCACAACAACAGCTGATTTAGTAACACTATAAAAAAGGTTATTTTCATATTAACATTGGCATCCGTTTTAGTGTTACTGCATGTAAAAGCAGGCAGTCTTTGCTTAGACAAAGAAGTTTTTCTTTCTTCTGAAGCCCCTGTAGAAGCAGCCCTCTCATCTCTCATCACAGTGTGACTGGAAAAATAAAAAACAAAATCTTGCAAAAAAAAAAAAAAAAAGTCCCAAAGATGACAAGGCATCCCATTCACCCAGATCCAAGTTTAGTCCTGTAACTTAAAAGTTAATCCGTCCAAAATGTATTAGAATAAATCGGGAGGGTGTTGGGACACAGTTCTATGATTCAGCTTGAAAGAAGAAAAAAAAAAAAGAGTAGTAATTAAATAAAAAAGTGCACAAAATTCAAAATAAAGGTGCTTTAAGAGATGAGGGTATGGGCCTCTGGTGTAAGAACAGGTCAGATGTTATTTAAGACGTCTGACACTGAACACCCCCAGTGCAGTCGTCTTCATCCATGTAGTAGTACTGATGGTTGCTTCTTCTTCTGTTCTCAAAGTCACACTCCTCCAAGTTGGCGTAGATGTACAGGTCTTCATCCATCCTGTCCGGCTGCTCTGCCTCCAGCTTTCCTGGGAGGTAGCGCTCCAGCTCCTTCAGCTTCTGCTCGGGGAGGAAGTTGGGTTGTGGGAACACCACCTAAAAGAAACACACGGATTTCAACAACCATTAAACAATTCAGCACCCTGCAGTGTGACCGTGTCAGTGTAACAATTTGATAACCATGTGCAAAAGTGCTGACGTCTATTTGTTTGTTGCCATTTTCAAAGACAAAACATAACAGGCGATTTAACACATTTTACATTACAAAGACTCAGACAGAGAAGAGGGCATAGGTGCAAGGCAGAGGTTGATACGGTGCTGACATTATTGAATGGGTATTTTTGTGCATTTGTGTGTGAGGCCGATGTAGATATTTTTTCCTTTTACAGAGGGGAAAGTGTGTGCATAGTAAAAATAGAATAGATAAGTGAAAGGGAATGAAAAAAAAAACAAAACAAACATTAAAAAGGAGCGGATACTGAAAACTGTCTTACCGAGAAGTGAATAATAAGGCGTCCCTTCTCAAACGGCCTGCGATGCATGGGCATCCCCTCATTCAAGACGCACTTTGTGTCTCCAGGTTTGATCAATTCCCCTAAAATATGATGAAAAACATAGGTCATCTTAGTGAAATGGAGAACTGAAAATTAAATTCTACATCCTCTTGTCGTTTGAAATTATCTGGCCAATGCCCGGTAAAAATCTAAGGACTTGGGTTATCGTTTATTTATTAATTAAAAAATTGCTAGTTTTTTATAAACTTAGCACCTTAAAATAAATGCAAGCCATTTGTTTTCTGGTAATAAATTAAGTCTAAAACAAATACTACTAACAAATACATTTTATTGTATTTATATAAATATAATATTGGCTCTATTCTCTCTTCGTAACACACTGGACCATAATATACTTTGTTTCTCAAATCATATGCAAAAAAAACATTGACTAGTAAAACAATTCTTGGCCAGTGTCTGTTCACCAGGACGTGCTGGGTCAAACATTTTTAAATGTAAAACAAATGCTTTGCATTTCATATCTTCCAAAGGAGAGGTTGGAGAGGCTTGCCCCTCAACTTACTGACGGTCAATATAAATCATCTAATAACACTGACAAGGACGCCAACAGGCATTTAGTCTGAATGCCAACTAAACATTTGACATTTTAAGATGTAGCTGTGCAGTTAATAACTTGGTTTACCTGGATGTGAGATGATGAGGAGAGTTCTGTCGTCCAGTGTCTCAATGGGCTTTTTGAAACCACACAGAGCCTCGACCAGTTGCAACTCCATTGACCTGACCAGGTCTTCTCCTCTCCTGAGGACAAGAGTAAGAACAAGAAAATCAGAGGTGATTTAATAAAATATAATACTTCTAGTTAAAATTCAATCAGCAGGGTGCAAAGTCAAATAAGACTGTGAGTATTAATTTAAATTTTTATTGCCCTCTAGTGACCAGAATCGGTGCTTCTACTTTAGCTCATGTACCACTTAAATTTCCAGTGAAAGACTTTATATTCACCATATATACTGTATATGTTGTCTAAAGATACTTGATAACAGAAAACATATTTATTACCGGGTGAAATGTGGATGTTCTCGCTGGTCCAAGACGATGATGATGTCACCTGGCTCTATTCCCGGCTCCTGGTCTCCCTCTCCATGGAAAACAATCTTCTGGCCATCTCTCATTCCTGTAGCAGGCAAGTGAACCGGTGATTAATGGACAATATTTGGTATTCTGGTTCAGTCTTCACCCAGTCACACATGCATTTAGATAAACTCTCCAGTCGCTCTCACCTTTGTCAATGTGGACCTCCAAAATCTTCTTCTGCCGCAGGATCTTTCTGCCTCCGCATCCTTTGCAGCGGTCCTTGTGGCTGATTCTCTGTCCTTGGCCCTGACAGCTGTGGCATACCGTGGACACTTGCTGCACCATACCTGGTACTAGCTGGTGCATGCGGACCTGCATGCCTGTGCCATGGCAAGTCATGCACATCTGCGCAGCTCCTTTCCGACTCCCACGACCTGCCAAGAATAATCAACGGTCAGCACTTCGTTAACAAAGATAGAAGCTATTTTTGTTTTATGTTTGGCTTCTTGTATAAAACTGTGGGTGCACGGACTGGATAACATTTACAAGACAGATTAATTTTGTTATGGGACAAAGAGCCTTTTCATGACCTGTGTGTGCTGAAAAGCCTGCTCGGATTACTTAACAAGTCCAGTGACGGACGCTAACAAGAGCATGTAAAAAATAACTCGCATAGCAAAACACGTACCTTCACATCTCTCACAAATAATGTTCTTCTGGAGAGCAAGTTTTCTTGTAGCTCCGTTATAAAGATCTTCCAACGTCACTGAAATCTGATGAACAATGTTCTTACCTGAGGTGAGACAAATCAGAGATTTTAATAGTACTGTTTCTTGGAATAAAGTTGGAAACCAATACACATGTGTGATTCCTTTTTATATCACTGTCATTTCATATTACATACTATACATGTTGAAATAAACAAGCCTAAACTTCTGCTACTAAATCTTAAATCACAACAAAAAAAATGTGGAAGCTGGAAGATGACACTGGGCTGTAGACGGGTATCAGCTATGTGTTTACTTCTTTACTTGAGGCTCAGAATAGTTTTCCTTTCTAGCCAAACTGCAAAGTCACAAATAAGACACTTGATGTACAGCCAGAGAAAACATGATCTCTCATACATTTATCAAGCTTGTTCAACAGTCTTGTATGTGTGTTGGCTTTAATGTGTTTGCTAACAAACACCAGCTGCAGCAGGAATGAGGAGCCAATTCATTGCAGCATGAAAAAATCATGTTTTGCTCTCTGCAGGGAGAACATGAAACTGACAGGCCCGTGTCAAACATGATGCACAGCAGAGCTTACGACCAAACTCATACAAGATCTTTGAGTGCGACACTGCTGTTGATAGTCAAGTTAAACAAAAAACAAAAAACAAAAAAAATAACCCCAAAGAAAAACAAAATGATAGTACAATATCAAACAATATTGGTTTTATTTTCACAGTCCTTAACTATGAATAAACATTTGGCATAAGGTTTCCTTAGATTTGATTTCAACAACAGAGACCAAGAAATTTACTGGGCAGGACAAATTTACAGTTGAAAAATAAACTTGTAAATAATAATGGCACAGTTTCAAAACATTTCATTTCTGTACTTTTATTTCTTGCCATTTATCGGTTGATAACAATATATTGATATCTGCAAAGAGCTAATATCAGGGGCTTTAGAAGAGCAGCACTGATTACTCAATTATTGGTAATTTTCTCAAGGTTCTCAAGTGTGAGACTTTTCTGCTTTTCTTGGTCTTATATTACAATATATTACATGTTTGTTGTTTGGACTGTTGCTCAGCAATTACAAGACACATACTAATCAAAAAGGAAGTAACAGATAGATGCAGCCCTATTGCCACAACTAAATGTTCAAAACAAGCAACTTCCTCGTCAACAGAACTCTCGCTCTTTCTTTATGTAACTTTGGCCTCAAAACTTTCAAATCATAAATATAAACACTTTACAAACCTCACACATCATTTCAGTTTAGGGATTATTTCTCTAATATTTCCGTACCTTTTCTCTCTCTGTGCATCCGACTGCCGCCACCAAAAAACAGGTCAAAGATATCCATAGGTGAGGCAAAGCCCCCACTGCCTCCACCACCACCAGTTCCTCCTTCCTTTATAGCCTTTTCACCTCCACGGTCATAGACCTCTCTCTTCTTGGCATCTGACAGCACCTCATACGCCTGTGAGATCTGCTTGAACTACAAAGAGAAGAAACAAAAACACATACTTGTTTAAGAAGGGTCAAAAAGCAAAATCTGGCTGTAAAGCTCCTTAAAAAAGTGTTTAACTCTTTCACATTATGTGCCAAATAACGACTCCATTCAAGTATTAATTTTATATCACTTATACAAATGAAACTGTAGATAAAAAAGAGCAATGAAAATCGATTAAACAAAAACTACTCATACCCCGTTTCATCCGACCCATTATATAATTTAATTCAGTAATATCTGATAGATAGATTTTAGCCTGGATTTTAAGCTGTTGAATATTATTAAAATTGTAATCTGACAATAAATACAATCCATTTAATCTGTTCAGAAAATTTCTGTCACACAATGTGCTATTCCAAAGGAAAATTAAATACACTTGCTAATGTTGTGAGTGAATGTTTATGAGTGTAATGAAAGGAACTCACCTTCTCTCCCTCTGTTGGATTTTTGTCAGGGTGATATTTCAAGGCTAGTTTGCGATAGGCTCTTTTCAGTTCGTCAGGAGTTGCACTGGGTTTCACACCCAATGTGTCATAGAAGCCTGTTTCTTTAACCATGTTTGTCTTTGACAGATAACCTTGGAAAAGTAAAAAAAAAATGTAAAACACATCAGTATTTACTAGCAGTCTCTAAACTAAGAGAGATGATTTAAATGAAATTTAATGTGTTGCTAAGTGATTATGAATATAATGTGTCACTGTCACAACAGAAAATAGAGCAAATTAAATCCAAAAATAAAGCGTATCATCATGTGGCTTAACTGTGAGAGCAGTCTTTATCTTGTTGGTTGTGTAAATGTTAGACATGGGACATTGTTTCATTTGAAAATAGACTTGATTTAGACAGGAAAAAAAAACAGAGCCCTCCATTAAATATGATTGTAACACACTTACAATCTTATCGCATTTTATGTTGATATTTTTTGGATTCTGATGTGTTTTTCCAATGGCAATCTTATGATCTTTTCCTTCATGTCAGTCTTTTACTACAGCAGCTTACACAAGTTGAACTGGAACTCCGTCAGCATTCGCTAACGTCAAGATTTGTTCCAGTGGATTGCTTCTATGTAATAAAACTGAGTCTGAGTAAGACTTTACATATTTGCGGTCTAGGTGTTTCAGGTGAACTCATGGAAGCCACTGTCATACATGTGCGGTCACGTCAGTGGCTTCGCAGATGACAGGTTCAAGGAACCAATGAAATATATTATAGGTTCTTGATCAGGTTCAGGAAGAGTGACATACTCTGCTTAGTATGCAGGTTATAAGGCAAACATGCTCTTTGACCCCACCCCTCCACGTCAGAATGCTGACAGAGAACTGAAACTGAAAACCACTGTTACTGGATAGAAACTATCAGCATTAAAAACAAACTGTCTGTTAAAAAAAAGGACGAAGATATTAAGATTGTCACCGAAAGACACATCAGAGTAAAATGAGATAACAAGATTGTAAGTGCAATCATCAATCATCTTGATCTTGCAATCATCTTATTCATTAGAAGCTTTGATTTTTTTTCAAAGTGTTGAAAGGAAAAGTCCTCATTATGCACAATGGCCAGATTTAACGTCACATTTATTAAATATTTGTTATCAGCATGTTATTCCTGATTCATTACCATCTTATCAATCAGCATCTGAATGTTGACAAGGCAGAGCTACTAACTAGTGTTGGGTACTTTCATCTATGACAAGTCATATTTTATAAAACTAATTAAATACTCGTCTTTGTGTACAGCTTTGTTCCGAAATGTAACTAGTATTTATTACTGTCAGATAAATATAACGTTAAAAGTAGCTAATATTTCCCTCTGTAGAAGTGTAAACCAGAACAAAATAAGAAATACGCAAGTAAAGTACAAATACTTTAAGTATTTGAGTTACTGTACTTAGCTAGATTCCAACACAGTTCATCTCTTTAATTTTACTTTATCTGGTTTATTTAATATTTGGACCATGACACTGGCATGAAATGTAACATGTACACTGTAGACACGGGGAAATAATCATACAAAGAGGTTCAAATGTAATATTTGTTAACGTAACACGCCTTGTCTATTTTGTTTACTTGTGTTAATTACATACAAACACGAAGTAAATCACCACCACCGGCCTATTCTTGGTTGACACGAGGATGCTAATATGTTAGCAACTACCTGTTACCCTGCTCATGATGAAAACAGTAAGGTTTCGATTCTACGAGGCCCTACGTACTTTAGCTAGCGTTACTTAGCTAAACCACTGCTAGCCCGGCTAGTGCTAACACGCTAGCTAGGATGTTTTTTTTTTTAACGTTAAGCTAAAAAATTAAATATGCCACAGGTACAAACAAAACATGTACAGTTGAATTATCAGTTTCTTACCTTATATGAAGATAATATGCTGAAGTTCAGAGCAAAACCTCGGCTCACTCTTCCAGAATCTTCTAACCCGCCTCTACCAGGGGCAAAAACCTGCTACAGTGACGTCAATCTCCTGCGACGAGGAGTCAACCAAAACAAAAGCGTGGGCTGCAACAGTTTTGCAGTTCTGTTGGTTAAAATAGCCTCATAACATGATAAAATGCCAATTTGCTGGCTTATCAGCGAGGAGGGCAATCATAAACCCATTCGTCTGCCTCACCTACAGACAGTTGTCCTGGGTCGAGGTCCAGAAACGACTATTAAAGACAAAAAATGCTCTCGGCAGCAAGGTAATATAACGATACTTCTCTGTTTCGTACACTGGCTGCGTTAGCACAGTAGCCTCCAACGTCAAGAAGGGAACATATAAGAAAAAGTCACAAAAGTTTATATAAAGTTTTATTTAAATACCCAGTTACGTATAATAACATAACGTTAAAAACGGATTTTTATATGATGTTTGTTGGAAAAGCCTTTAAAAGAAAATGGTGACCAAAAGAAAGGGAACAATGGAGATCATCATATAAACTGCTTGTAAAAGAAAATGAATGAACAGTGAACATTAAGTTAATATACTATATATTATTTATCTTATGTCTATGTACATCCAGTCTGATTTAAAATCACAATCTGGCCAGAAGCAGAAGTTATTTTCATATATTGCACACATTTTATACTTTACACTTCGATGTATACTGTATTTATTTCATACAAATCTCAAGATACTTTTTTTTTAAACTTAGCCTGTTTTATGTGTTGTTAAGGAATTCAAACCTTACATTAGAGCAGCTGCAGTTCAGTCTATTAACAAAATCCTTATTATATACATACCATATTTGTCTGTAATGATTATCATTATGATTGGTCTAAATTACAAATCCCTCTGGTAGTTAATTTTATCATATTGTTGTTCAATGTTCCCATGTTGCTTAAACTGTCATGGACTATTCTTTTTTTTTATCTGTGTTCGAATATCTTTTTTATTTATTTTGTTTTTTAACAATCTTAAAGTAAAATAAAATCTTAAAGTGTTTAAACACGTGCTTTAACCTGTGCTAATGTTATCCCTTCTCAACCAGTTGAACTGAAAGCAGAATGCAACAAAGGTTATGTCAAAGTTAAACAGGTAAGAAACATAAAGAACATTGATTTAAATAATTGCAATCTAAT
This sequence comes from Pagrus major, assembly GCF_040436345.1. Taxonomy (NCBI): domain Eukaryota; kingdom Metazoa; phylum Chordata; class Actinopteri; order Spariformes; family Sparidae; genus Pagrus; species Pagrus major. Next base: position 15,699,049 of record NC_133215.1, read on the forward strand.
CTGCTATTGAACTGAAGAATTACTCTGTTAAGCCTCCCTGCAGTAATGATCACTGAATGTCCGACCACTGTTTTTTTGTGACACTGTCTCATCTCCTGTCTTAATTCCAAAGCTGGGCCTGAACCCCACCTCCGTAGACTCTGTGGTGGTGGGGAAGGACAATGAGGTCAAAATGAAGCCAGGACAGCAGCTTCATATTGTCAATCAGCTCTACTCATACACTGTACAGTTCAAGGAGGATCCCAGCGGGGACCGCGTCAGCATCAAAAGACCACGAGAACCGGCTTCAGAGGACAGAGAGAGCCACAGAGAGGCTTCGAGTATGAAAGCAGCCAAACAGACAGAAAAGGTGTCTGTGTCAGTCAGCCCTGGAGAAACAGCAAAACCCAGTGTAAGAGATGTAAGAAAAAGGGGTTGCACGTATTTAAGATGTTGTTTTTATGAATTCCACATGTTTTTCTCTTGTATGGATTTTCTTTAGAGCTGGTATGAGTATTATTTTATCAGATAAAAAACATGTCACCTTAAATTTGTTGCAGGAAAATGTTGGACATTGGAGCCAAGGTCTCAAGGCCTCAATGCAAGACCCAAAAATGCAGGTAGCTGTTGAAAAAAAGGAAAGACAGTTGGTGTGATGCTTGATCTGAATCATGGATGTGTGACTGAGAATTAAAAAAAAATCATTGTCTCCTTTTTTCTAGGTGTACAAGGATGATAAAGTAGTCGTAATCAAAGATAAATACCCTAAAGCTCGCTACCACTGGCTTGTCCTCCCGTGGCAGTCCATTTCCAGCCTGAAGGCCTTACGTGAGGAGCACTGTGACCTGCTGAAACACATGCAGGAAGTCGGCAACCAGATGGTTCAGCAGTGTCCAGATGCTAGCTCGCTACATTTCCGCTCAGGGTACCACGCCATCCCCAGTATGAGGTAAGTAATCACTGTCTGGATGGTCCAACTTTTATATATAGCAAAATAAAGTCAAAGGTCCTTTGATTGAAACTTGTGTACTCATTATTTTCCACCTCGCGGGTACATCTGTACCTGTCTCGTATTTATTTCTTCTTTAAAATGGTTTCTTTTTTTTTAAATTTGTGTTCAAAGGTTTTATTCTGTATTTTCTTCTTGCTATTAATGGATTGTATAAGAAACTTTAAAAATTATTTGTGTAGGAAATATGCTATAAAACACACTTGTCTTGTTCTACCATACACAGTACAGCCAAATAAAGTCACATACTGTAGCTTGAGAAGCAAACTGAAAAACGTCTACCCAGAGCTCAACACTGCCTCATTCTTGTCTGTGTTGTATTTTGCAACTTTGAACTTTACATTTTACAACTGTTGATTAATGGTGAGGGTTATAGGCGCAATAATAAATCAGAGAAAATGTAGTGACAGGAAAAATCACATTTTTATTATTTTCTTCCTTGATTGCAGATTGAAAATAAAGACATTAAAGTACACAAGACATGGTGTGCAAAATAGCAAACCAGTTTTGGATCATTCACCTTAGACATAATTCAGAAGCCATGTGTTGATTGTGTACCAGTCTAAAACTTAAAAAAAAAAATCTTTTAGAAATGGTTGGCAGCAATGTAAAGTATACACAATTTATAATAAATTGATTGGTAAATGCAAATAAACTCTGGCAGTATGACACAAATTCAAGCCTGTTCGTCAGGAGGATCAACATTTATTTGATGTAGATACACAAGTAATAACAATTTACATGTATGTTTGTTTCCAGTCATGTTCACCTCCATGTGATCAGCCAAGACTTTGACTCTCCTTGTTTAAAGAACAAAAAGCACTGGAACTCATTCACAACGGACTATTTCATCGAGTCTCAAGGTGAGAGCAAACTTCATGTTTTTTGTCATACAAAGTGTCTCTTACTGCTAATTTGTAGTTTTCGTTCTCTTTTTTCTTATCTGCAGATGTCATTGAGATGCTTGAAAGAAATGGAAGCGTCAGCGTCAAAGAAGGAACCAGTGAGTTGTTGAAACTACCTCTCCGTTGTCACGTGTGTCGCAGAGAGCTTCCCACAATACCAGCTCTGAAGGAACACCTCAAGTCTCACTTTCCCAGCTAAGAAAGTGACCTCAAAGTGGATACTACAGATGTTTATGGGTTCAACATAGGACTGTAGCGTGTTGGGCATTATTTTTGCCCGTTAATTCTGATTTCTGAATTCATGAAACTGGTTTCAATAAAGATTTAAATAATGTGACCGAAACACAATGTTCGTTTATCTTTAGCTGCATTTTCAGCTTGTTGTTTGTTGGTAGATTTAAGAGGAGGGTCACCGTGCAGATGCAACTTTGATTTAATTTTTTGGGGGGGGAAATTGTCACATTGCATCTATTGTTCCAACAGTATCAAGCATGATTTAATATGTTGTATTAAATGTTTTCTAAAAACTAAATACTGATTTATTTTTCATTGAAAATTCTTGAATATCTTCCCTGACAGTACAATACCGGTGTTTCCTTTAGCCTACCTTTGACCCAGTAATATGTGTATATATTTTTTAGCTTGTATGGAAGACTATGGAAGATTATTGTGATGCTTTTATTTGTTGCAGCTGTTTGAGCTCTGTGCTGTAGCAAAACTACAGCAACAAAAGAGCCACCTGTCTTGATAAAATTGCCTTCATCAAATAGTTGTCAGTCAATAGTCAAAGAGCTGCAGGTGGCAACAACAAAACTTGTGTTATTACGTCTGGAACCATTAGTTAGTGGGATTACTGAGTTTGAAGATCATCCATCTTGTTCTGTTTTGCTGTCAGATATGATGCTTTGAAAAACAAAATAGTATTTAAGACATTTACAAGTGTTGGACTGCCAAAGATTTACAGAGGTTGAATCTGTCTATAATGTTACGAGGAGGAAAGAGAGTAACCCCTGTACACCCATAGTCCACCCACACTATTAGCATTACTTATTGGACTGGACTGTGTGGGTGTTTACATTTCCCTAATGTTTTGTTATGTTAGGATGGTGCAACTTGAACTTTATCATTTTTATGACATTACGTAATTCCCAGTATATTTCTGTTTAATTTTAAGTAGAGGAGAGTGGTCTAATCATCCAGAATAAGGGAAAACACCAGGGAGGGTATCCAGGTATCAGTAAACACTGCAGCAAGAGCTGCTGACTTTGTCGCCATCTAGTGTTTTCTTTGGTTTTTGTATTTTTTATAAATATATAAGCAGACCTACATAAGTAAAGCTCTAGAAATTGATTTTTAACATTATGTTCCTGCATGAAGTGTTCCATGTTAAACTCAGGTGTGGCACGTTACTTCACAAAAAGAAAAGATGGTGATGGCCCGTACGGGGATCGAACCCGCGACCTTGGCGTTATTAGCACCACGCTCTAACCAACTGAGCTAACCGGCCATATCTGTAGGATATAGAAGTAGGTAAATATTACACCCAAGTTAACATGGTGTTCTCTCTTCCTGCAGAAGTCAGCGCATCAATACCACAGTACTGCATTCATTCGTTATATCAAGAGCTTTCCTGCAGGCTATATGACATTATTGGATTAATATTGCAGACGCAAACACAGAGCTAATTTGAACTACTTCAATGTTGGGAAGTGTCTATGACAAATCATACTTCAGAGGCTGGTCACATGCTTTCTATATATAATCTTAATCTGCAAAAGTACAGGTAACTAGTGAATGCAGCGGAGTAAAATGTGCAATATGTCCCACTAAAGTGAGAAATTAGAATTTAAGTAAAGTACAAGCACTTGAATCTTTTTAAATTATTATATATTACTATATCCTGTGTTGTACAAATTTACTTCCCAATTTTTTAAAGGAATTTTTACATTTTTCTGGTTGTTTTTATACATTTTAAAACAAGCCCCCATTCACTTCAGTTGTGTAGGAGAATGCTGCACACTGTTTTGCTGTGAAGCTCCAGAAATGTTTTGTGGACTTTGAAACTTCACCCAAATTTCTATCGGCACAGAGGTGAGTAGATGACTGAATTATCCTTTAAGTACTTAAGTAGGTGTACTTGATATACTTTCCACTACTGCCTTTGTCTGAATGATTATTTAAAAACACACAGGCACCCAATATCATGGTTATAGTATTTGTTTATTATTACCAAAACAGTGTAAATGCTGAGGCTATATTCATCACAGTAATAATCACACACACACACACACAAAAAATCAGCTGCAGGTAACATTATAATGCCCAAATCAACATTCAGAAGTGATGGGCAAGAGCAAATCTATCATCCTGAGCTCATCAGGAACGTCATTTAATGTTGTTGTAGTTCATAGTGGAGCTGCACAAGAGCAGGTCATCATCTCCTTAGAAATAACTCCCTTTCATCCTCGTCTGGCACCATCAGATTGTCCACTGAGTGATGATGACCGTCGTCTCCAATATCCTGGAAGAAATACTCTTCACTTTCACAGCTCTCAGTTCCATTCACACAGCCTGGGGTTTTGATTTGCTCCAGCTCGCTGCTGTCACTGGCGTTACTGTCCTCTGTGCTGTTGCTGGCGTCACTGCTGTCACTGGTCTCACTGGTCTCACTGCTTTCGCTGCTGTTGCTCTCACTGCTGTCACTGGTGGCAGCTGTTACAGCAGTTACTTCACTGGTGTCTGAGCTTTCGCTTGTGGTGTCGCTGCTGCCAGCGGGATTATCCACCAGCTGAAGGTTTGTGTCACCCTGGGAAGCGGTGGAGGTTTGAGTGGGTTGTTTCTCAGTCAGATCGTCCGACTGACCTCCGGTGACCTCCGTGCTGTTGTCCTCTGCACTCAGGACTTTGATGACATTTTCAAAGACTCGAACCCAACTCTGATGCAGAGAATAAGCAGATAGTGTCATTAAAACTTTCATCTCAGCGAAAGCAGGACAGTTTAAAAAAGTGCAAAAATGTTTATCTCACCTTTCGAACGTTCTCCTCACTGCCCATGCTGTCATCTCTGGTTTCAGCAAATGAGTCTGTCTGTGGAAATACAGAGAATACAAGAGCTAAGTGGGGAACAGAGGGATGTTGTGCACACATTAAGAGGTGGAAAACATTATAGGTCTAATAAAGTACTTGATTTCATTGGTCTTACCTCATCATCCTCAACTGATTGACTGTCACTCTCACTCTCACTCTCACTCTCCTCTGAAGTCTGTTCGTGGAAAAGAATCGTAGCCTTTTAGAAAATGATGCAGTGTTTGCAGCTTAATTTCTACAACAGTTAAATGCAGCAACAGGTATGTACAGTGAGCATTTAATGTAGCTATGTCGCTCTATTCATCCATGTTGGAGTGTGACTATCGATCCATGCTATCCAAGAAGGAACGTGTGCCATAAAATATGAGCCAACAGTGGTGTCCTGTCGTTCCATAAGTACCAGTGTGGACCTTTTTTCTCTAATGCGCACCAACAACCGAATACATTCCTTTAAAATAATACTGAGCACACAAGTACACTGTCAAATTAATCCTGTACTTGTGATTACTTGTCAGGGGAGCTTTGGGGGTCTAAACAATTTTAAAGGTCTTGTGAAAGTCTCATAACATGCTGACCATTTCCCCTTAATTTTCTTTTTTAGTTTTTATTCTCTTTTTATAAGAACACTTATTACTCCCTTGCCTTCACAATGGCCCCCCTTTATTCAGTGACGAGCTTGTAAAAGAATAAGTACACTAGAGTATTTCTTTTGTTTTATTAATCTGAATGCTTACTGGGCTTCTCTGCACTAAGGATGTGTTTTTTCTTTCTTTTTGTCATTCTTTCTTTTACTTAAATTCTGTTTTTTCACTGTTTATTGTTCGAGTTTGCACTGCACAGCTTATGAACGCAGCAATTAGAAGCTTAATGCAGTCTACTAATGACAGTAAAGTAAAAAAAAGAGCGATGATAAAACTCACCGTGTCCTCTGATGTGGTTTGTAAAGATTCTGACTCTGAACTCTGACTCTGTAAAGACGACATTTAAAAAGGGGATTTAGACACATTGACAGCACATCAATCTATTTTCATAAATATTTTCAGTGAGTCAGTAAATAACTTACTTGGCTTGAGGAATTTTCTTCAGAGCTCTGCAACAGAAATATAAATATAAACACCCATTTAGATAAAAATCAGCAATCAAAAGTGATGCAAAAAGTCATCAAGGCATCATAAAATAACTATTTCCTCATTACTTGAAGACACATATATATTACCTTAATCTCTGAAGTGTCATTTTCAGATGATTGTGAAACAGACATACTTTCAGTCTGAGAAAAAAAAACAAAGTTAGCACACACCACAGTGTATTTAATTACACCATATGACTGCAACACCAACAATCATCACATTGATTTAAGATTCTGTCAACCATTGCCTGGGCAAGCCCTCGCTTCGTGAATGACTCCAGACATAGAGTATAGTAAACAACAGTCTGAAATGCTCTTTGAGTAACCGCACCTATTGTTGGATTTTTTGCTGACTGTGTCAGAGGAACTCAACCTGACTGCAGTCAAATGATTTATGTGTAAAAAGTTACAAGTGCATTGTAACGCTCCACAGGGAGGACTAATTTTTAAAAAGCACTCACCGTGTTTGGATCAAGCTCACTTGATTCCAAAACGACATTGTATGAAATCTGAAAGAAAGGAATCACAGGTCAAGGACAAAACAAGGATCATTTTAATTCCTAGTGTTTCTTTATCCATTTGAAGTGATTTGCCTTCCTGCTTTGCTAACAAACAATGCTAACAATTAAAAAAACAACTAAAAGAAAGAGAGCAGCACAAAGAGGATTGTTCACAGGAATGCTATTAGAGTCTAGACAGTACTAGTGAAATGTTAGAATCTGATGCTGTTTAGCTTTTTAGTTTCTTCAACATGATATACCATTTACATATTATGTTATTTCATCTGCAGAATGAAGCAAACATTTTAATTTGCACAATGTTTAGATTTATAAGCATGTCTTAAGAGTTTTATTTTCTCGATCTCATACTTACTGGGTTGGCAAAAAGTCCTCCAATCAGGCAAAACATAATTATGGTAACCTTCATTCTGTAACAGACATACAGTATATGATTAATATTGATTTACTCCAACTTAACTGGTTTTGCAAACATGAAAACACAAAATTACACCGAAGATGAATAAACACTGTAAAAATGCAAAACATACCTATGTAAATAGCAGCTCTCGTTATATAGCAGTTATCTTAGATTGATTTTGTACTTAAAAACTTGTTTTGCTTACAGTACAATAGCAATAAAAGTTTGGATTAATGTGAACAAAATCAGCAAGTCAGACTACATGCTGGAAAAAGTTATGAGCCAAAGCATGCAGTTAAATAATAAATCAGCCAATATATGATCAATTACCTTTTTGTCCGTTAGTGTCAGAGCTAATGTGACAAATCTTCTGTCAGTGGTCCTTGTTCAGTGGATGCAGCAGCAAACAGGAGAACCCGGTGTCTATTCTGAGCCACGGGTGGAAGCTGGCAGTTGAGGCTGTAAAAGCTCGATGTGTGGATATGCTGTAGGAAACTCCGAGCACGACTGTATATAAGTCATCTTAATTGAAATGATTGCATCACTTCCTTCCGGAGGTCTCTCTGCTGTCGACACGCCAAGGTGTATTTTTTTTCCGGAGAGTTGAAGCTCAAAACAAACACACTCTGGCATGATAATGATTGAACACACACACCACAAATACACACACATACACACACATAAAGTTGTTTCATTCAGTCACTGAATTTCCTCCACCCCCTCTCATGTCTTCAGTGAAATATAGTTCAGCACACTAAACCATAGGGTTTGTGGTCTGGTGAAAAAACAAACTCTCACCCACTCAGAGAGGAAAGGAGGGCCAGACAGGGTCATGCTTGTTTCCGGTGAAATGGATGTTTTCTTCACTGTCTACTCTACGAATAATCGGAGTTTAGTTGTTGTATAATAATTGATTAAAAGGAGTTAGAGGTGGTGCCTTGCTCAAGGGAAGATTCCAAATACTTGTCCAGAGAACATCAAATGGAAAGATGAACTTATCTTAATAACAAGGAAGCTTGTGACAGCTGTAGTCACACATTGTAGGTCCTATTTGTAAGAAAAGTTGATTTATGAATCTCATTCCCAACTCATCAATTACTGACAAGTTGGGAATGAGACTCAAATATCAACTTTTCTGACAAATAGGACCTTTAAGGCTAAATACACTAATGAGATGATCAAAAACAATAAAAGAAAACCACGTTGTGCAACCTTTCGTCCTCAGAGTTACATGCTGTTATTGGAAACAGGGCTTCATTCTTGGAAAAATAGGGCATGTACAGTAGAAATCCTAAATAAAGACTTCTGTATTTCCTCCCCGAGCCTCGTAATTGCTTCCAGGATGTCCATATATGGTTGCGCCTAGAATAAGATGAGAGAATTTCTTGTTTAACCTCACTTTGGATTTCAACTGTGCATAGGCAACGTGTAATTAGACTGGATGTTCACCAGTCTGGAGCTGTTTGCCAAAACCACAGCTACTCGTTGTTGTAAGTTCCTGCTTTAGAACGAGGGAGGAGAGGACGATTGATGCTTGTTGTGGCTCACAGACCGCCAGTCAACAACGTCTGCCCTCAGGTTACTTAAGTTTTATGATGGATTGACCCTTTCAGACAGGCATTTGGTGCATCTTATTGGTTTTCTTTAATGCGACTGGCCATTTACAGAAGCACAATTAGTAATCTGATCCTCAAGAGCCTGATTAAAGCAGGCTTTTGTTGCAACTGGGCCAATTATAGATTATTAGACTATCTAATCAATGAGGAACAGAAACCTGCAGGACAAAGTGTTTTGACCTCAGCTATAGGCTGCAGTGGAATGTAACCAAGTACATTTTCTCAAGTACTGAATAATTGTGATGTATTTAACTTGGCTATATCCATTTAATGCTTCTTTGTACCTCTACTTCACTACATTTCAGAGGGGAAAGATTACACTTCTTACTCCACTACTATTTTATAAGTTTAGTTACTAGTTGCTATGTAGATTCACGTGATTACTAGATAAAAGCTAAAGCCCAATCAACAACATGTTTTGATTTATGTGTTAGGTGCTATCCAGAGGTATATAAAGTAAAGTAGTAGGAGAAGTAGAAGTATAACCTGTGGGGAAAAAGGCGTTCTAAACTTTGTTTTGGGGCAAAGTCAGCAAACTTTTTAAGCAGTTTTTATCAGATTTGACTGGTGATTATGTCGTTTTTATGTCCAGGTGACTATTTAAAGTGAAGTTCTGGCTCTCTCCCCATTAATTATATAGGGGCTTGGTCTTGTTAGTCCAAAATAACTGCCCAGGGATCTTAAATTAAAGTGATGCTTACACATTAAGAAAAGTTATGAATGCAGGACTTGTAACAGAGTATTTCTACATTGATGTATCAACACCTTACATTAATTTTGCTTGAATATAACCATGCTTATGGACTAATTAAATAAATGTAATGGGATTATGTAACGTAGATACCAAAAAAGATGACTGTATGTCAGATTTTACACAAAATGACCTAAAAGCGAAACACCAAGGCAGGCAGGTAGAAAAACAAAAAGCGAGCTTTAATAATCAGAAGCTGTAGTCCATACATCCATAATCCAAAATGCAAGCAACTACAGGCTGACAACAAAACAAGAGTAATCCAAGAGAGAAAAACCAAACCAACCACAGACCAAAAAACTTAACTAAGAACAAATCAGGATAACATGAGTACACAGGCAAAACACAAGAAGACAGGACCACGGAACAGACGAGAAACACTGAAAAGCCATTGTGGCATTGATATATATCATGAATCGTAGTGAAGTCAGTAGTTGATAACAATCTCACCTCAAGGTCCATTTAGTAACTGTTCTGGAGCTTTCAGTCATACCACATAATCTTAATCAGCGGATAGAGTTTGCCCAACAGAGCTGTACGGAATAAATGTAAATTTACACTAAAATGTACATTTGATTGAACTAATATGTGATACAACTCTTCCTGCTGACATGATCAGTGGATGAGGTTGATAATGTCTTACAAGCAGCTGCTGATAAATATTTACAATGATGTTAAACATACTGCACCTTCCTGGCTTTGGTATGACTCACCACAACAAAATATTAACACATACAACACGTTGTATTAGTTGCTTTAAGACTTGGGACAGAGAGACATCTAGTGGCCAAATGTATACATTATTTATCTCCGTAAAACAATGTTTCATGTGACAAGTATCACACAGAGGTTCGGTTTTAACCTTTACCAACAACCTACACATAATATACTTGTTCACATATTCCTGAAAATAAAGAAAAGGCAAACAACAAAAAATAAATCCAACATGAGACCTGGACCTGGATTACAGACAGTACTGAGAAGTATAGCTAAACAGCGATAAAGCAACCGTAATGACCTTTTATTTTCCATTACTCATAGCCTACTACTTCCTCAAGTCCAATATCATATATGTATGAAGATACTATGGATCTATTATATGGTTATTCTCAGTAATGTGCTTAAATGTGTTGTCAGGATAAATGTTATAAAATCAGTATGAATAGAATTCACAAGTGGATTATTAGCTGTTTGCTTTTAGATATTGCAGTTTTTTGAGGCAGAGCACCCATGAGGTTCAGGAATTTATCATTATCTCAGATGTACTTGTGTAAGTTTTCATCTAACCTGAAGTAAACTGGTGTCCTTGGTACATTTCATTTGTGTGTAAGAAACTTGCCTTGCTGTGTGGGGTCATGAAACTTATCAACTCAAAGCAGGTGTTGTGATTGTGCTCAATGCCATCTAATAGTTGTCCTTCCTAGCTCTCCCTTTTCTATGTTTTATCTATCTGTACGTCTGTGAGACTCACCAAGTTCACTCTGCCCTCTCAGCCAAAATAAATTGACTCTGTTATTCTGTTTTATCATTCAATTGAATAATACAACCTTTTGTTGATCCACCTTTTATTCGTTCACGTCTCAACAAGGAAATACAATAATTCCCACCACAGCCCACAGAGACCCTCCCAAAGTTAGAAAAGCATTGGCACCAGAGACCCAGAAAAAACTGTCTCTGTGTGTGTGTGTGTGTGTGTTTGTGTGGACAGTGTGAGCGCTGTCGGGAATACAAAAGGACATCTTCACAGGTTCAACACAGGCACATACTGGTGTTTGTGCGGGATTCTCATTTCTCTTGCAACCGCCAGCCTCAGGTAAAATCCTAATTACTGTGACCTTTTTATTGTTTGGAAGGGTAATTTGTTATTGATCAAACAGAAATGTGTGTGACATCTTGCTTTCTAATTAGTTTACACTTGAACTTGTTGTGTGGACAGTTGGCTCGGCTATACTGCAGCCTCTTTTGTGATATATAGCCAAAACTTTGCCAAGATGCTCCATGCTAATGTTGATGACTTAATTATTTTTATACATAGAGCGTGATAGTGAATATAAATACTGTTCTGTCTATACTAAGATGTACACTGTAAATGATATAGGCACATTCAAATGTTTCTTATTGACAGCTATGCATAATTTATACAACAGCATGTACTTTATAGTTGTGAAATATCCTCAAAGAGATTAAATAGTTTGTTTCGAAAGATACATTTTTGACTATAATGTTACATGGGTATTAAATTAAAGGATTATATAAAGTTAGAATGTTTAATTTATTCTCCGTATTGTAAAAATCAAATAAAAATGTCTGATTAATGGCCTTTGATGAATTTTCATGCACCCCCCCACCCCCCTCAGTCTGCACCTATCTGGGGTTTACTGGTCTGAACCAGTGAGCTATTGTTCCACTGGACAGGCTCAGTAGTGTCTGTTTTGTTTCCGTCCCGAGAGACAAGTTTGTGGACTTAGTCAACTTTTTTCCAGTCTGGTAGCTTCTGATGTTTACTTTAGCTCTGAATGTGACTTTTGAGAGAGAGGCGCATCTCAGAGGCCCGTAACCTTGACAACAGCGGAGGCCAATCCCGCCGCTCTGCCTGTCATGAAAGTGTTGGCAGCACAGATGCTCTCATCTGTTTTGACTTTGAAATGTGTGCCAAGTTCACGTCTCTGTTGTGACCAGTTAGAAGTCAGATTATAATGCGTTGATTGTTTTTGAGGTTTTTTCAGTCCTTTCTGTGAAATCAGTTTTCATGCAAATTAGCACATGTAATTAAATTTTGCTTTATTCATTTCAACGTTTCAGGTATGAGGGCCTGCTTAGTATTCCTGTGCTTACTGGCAGCAACATTTGCCATGTCTGTGAGTAGCAAAGACGTTTATATTCCTCTTAATTGACACTGAACTTAACCATGAGAGAACTTCCAAACAAAAGATGTGATGTGACATGTGTTTACTGCAGTTTTGGCATTAACTGAAATTATGTACGTTATTAAATATCCCCATTATGTTTAGGTAAAAAGTAAACCTCATGGAAAACATCATGGATTGCGTAAGACTCCACATACAGCCAAAGAAAAGGTACTACAGGACTCTTTCAAATGTATTTGAAAAGTAAAGTGATTTTATGTTGTAAAATGAAGATTCTTCTTTTCTTCTGAATAAGGACATCATCACAGAGGAGAACAACAAGCCACAGATCTTACCCACTTTAGTGCCGTTTGAGGCCATCAGCCACGAGCAGGAAGATGAGGAACTGAGCTCTGAAGGCAATGCTAACGCTAACAAGGAAGAGGGAGAATTTGAGGTGACCGAAAAGGGTGACAAAAGCACCGCAGTCCTGCTGAGTGAGGAGGAACTGGTGGACCTCCTGAAGAAAGAGGCAGAGGAAGAGCAGGAAGCAGAGGAAAGGGCGATGGAGGAAGAAGAAGAAGCTGAGACGGAGAAAGGCAAGATGGAGTCCGGCGAGATCACTGAGGATGAGGAGGCTGAGGTGGAAGAGAAGAAGTTGGATGACAAACCAGAAATAGAGGTGACAAATGAGGAAGAAGAGGTAAAGGAGGAGAGTGCTGAAGATGCTGAAATGCTGGAGAAAGAAGAGGTGGTGGTAGAACAGACGCCACTCGAGGGAAAGGAGGAAAAATCTGTTGAGAAAATAGCAGAGAGAGAGGAGCAGGGGCCACTGCTGGAGGAAACAGATGGTAGCACAGACTCAGAGATCCCTGTTGATCTTGACTATGCAGCTGATAGTGGCATCCTGCAACCTCTGAAGATTGTATCCGCTAAAAAACACCCCCACACTGCTGCAGACACCCAGCCTCTTTTAAAACCAGATGTTAAAGAGAAGGAAACCAGTGAGAAAGAACTTCCAACCATCGCAGATTACTATGACCAAGATGTACAAAACACTCAGGCAATGGACAGTGACGAAATGTCTGATCAGGACAAGGACAAAGATTCAGAGGCCAAGTCTAAAGAGATGAGTGTCGATAAGGAAGAACCCGAAGCAAATGATGAACCGCAAGAACCAACTGGTGGTACAGAGCTTGAATCAGTGTCCAGGGGGGCCGGAAAGGAGGAAGAGAAGAGTAAGAACGACAGCGGAAGTCACACCAAGGGAAAGACAAGGAAGCAAAAGAAGAACCAGAGGGCAAGGAAGCACTCTCCACAGAGTGAGGAAACCACCCCGTCTGGACAGGAACAGAACCAGCAGGAGCCTACTGAGTCTGAGGGCAGCAGCATTGACAATACAGTCCACAAGGCAAAGAGGAGAAGGGCAGGAAAATGGGTAATCTGTCCATTTACTCTTTTCAAAGCAGCTATAATCAATATTCTTAAATTTACAATAGATTACACATATTTTACGTGGTGGTTTTTACGGCCCAGAACTTTACTGTTTTGGTTAACTCTCAACGCTCTCATAGCGATGTTTTGGACCTGCCCTGCACCAAATGTCAGATGGACCAAGTTATCCTCTTAATAGTGAACATAGTGGGGCATTCAGTAGCTACAGAGCCAGAAAGCTCGGTGCAGTTGGTGTAGACCAAAAACAGAGCTAAAAGGAGAGGACACGACCCCAATGTTGCTCCTGTCGGGTGGATAAACAGCAATAGATTGTAATACCTCAAGACTGAATAGGTTGATTTCCAAAGTTTACCAAAATATGTATGACCATTCCCAAATCCACATACCCTACATGACTTAGTCGCCACCTGGTTAATGTTGTGAAATGGTTGCAGTTTGGTTAGGTTTAGGCACTACAATTACTAGTGTTTGTTCAAACCCAAAGAAATCTGTAAGATTACTCTAGGTAACGTTTCAGCTTGAGTCAAGGCAGATAGATTTTCATCTGCAATTGTTAGAATGAGAATTTTAGTGACAGAAGTTACATGAAATAACACAAACAGCAGTTTCTTGGGTGAAAATCTGGATGTGTTTGACTGATTCATCCACCCCAGCCTGACTTCCTCCTTTGCTCCCAATTACTATGGCCACCACCTTAGCCATAAATGTATACATGAGTCGTAATAAGCCACTAGCACAGTTGGCCTATACGGTCATTAACTGGTGAGGACAGTCAGGTAAATAGGCAACAGTTAGTAACAAGTTAGCCTTTCCAAATAAAGGTTATATGTCAGTCTTAATGAAACTTTCTGCTGCCCCCCAGTGGCAAAACCTCTGTTATTGCAGGTTTTTTAGAGGAAATGTGACACGCTTCAGCTGTGATGCTCTAACTATATTCCCCATATCTCAAGTAATTGCCTTTTCATGCTTCCTCTGTACATTTCCAGGGTCCTTTAGTCGGAATGAACCCAGTGCAGATCAGAGCCACAGTGGATCTCTACCCCAGTTCCAGGTCCTCTCTTGGTGGAGGCGCACATCGCCCAGAAGCCCCTGCTGGTTAGTCACCATACTGTCTAATGCACTATGCCAACAGCCTCACAGGGGAATCTGCTGACTGGCTCATTTTGCTGAAACTTCCGCATGAATAGTGTCACTCTGCTTCACAGTCACTACCAAAACACAGCTCTGCGGGCTTAAGGAGTGAATAATAGAGATCAAGTTGAATTTAATCACTGTGCAAACTCAAATGCTGGAGGAATGTAGGGGATAGTGTGTCGTGGTTAGAGCTCACTGGTTTCCAGTTATCACACTATAAAATAAAACTAAACTACTCGTGAAAATGATTCTTGATTACTGGTTTTAAGTATGAGTCAAAGGTCATCACAGTGCTTGTCTTTTCTCACAGATCCATGTGATAACTTTCCCTGCAAACGTGGAAAGACGTGTAAACTTGGTTCAGACAGTAAGCCAGCCTGTGTGTGTCAAACGCCGTCAGAATGCCCTCCCAGTGTGAATGAGTTTGATCATGTAAGTACGGATGATCTAGTTTTTAACAACTGCTTGCATTTGATTGTTGCATTAATGTTTTTGTTGTTTTGTAGGTTTGTGGGACAGACAACAAAACATATGATACATCATGTGAACTCTTTGCTACTAAATGCAACCTGGAGGGCACAAAGAGAGGACACAGACTTCATCTGGACTACACTGGGCCATGCAAACGTGAATACATACATTAAAACCAACATTTTAGTTGACATATGGTTCAGGAAATATTTGTTTAGCCCTGATCTTTCTCTCTGTTTCTCTCTCAGTAATACCTGCATGTGTGGACACCGAGCTGGTCCAGTTCCCCCTACGAATGAGGGACTGGCTCAAAAATGTGCTGCTGCAGCTCTACGAACATGACTCTATGTCTCCTGGCTTCCTCACCCCTAAACAGCGTTTTAGAGTAAGATGTGCTGACAATGTATTGATAAAACTGTGATTTTCAGGCTTCCTGCAAAAATATTGTAATCTTCATCATAAAAAAATAGTGTATTTTCCACAAGTTAAAGGTACCCTGTGGAGTTTTTGACCAATAGTAGCACTACAAAGCAATACCATCAAACCCCAATTGTGTTTGTTTTGTGCACAGGCATGAACATGTGGTTGATTCAAGACGCATTCCTGCCTGTTCGTACGTTATTGGCTGCGGTAATGTGAATATTATGGTAACAATAGGCAAAAAATGCAGCAAAACTTCCAGCTGGCAAACATGGATGTAAATATAGGAGGCAAATTAATTCAACAACTTTGTCATGTCTTGATGATAGACAGTGCATAACTTCAGTAACTTCATTTTGTTAACAAGAAAACCTCACAGGGCACCTTTAAAGTAATATTATATATCTGCAATTTGTTGTGTTATTTGTATCCGTTCAGTCAGTCAACGAGTGAGTCTGCCAAGAAAAACGCATACTATCTTTGGGAAAAGAACAAAATATATAAAATGTATGTTTTTAATGAAAGTGTGGTGTTCTGTTTTCTGCAGGTGAAGAAAATCTTTGAGAGTGAGAGGCGTCTTCATGCTGGTGATCACTCTGTTGAGCTGCTTGCGCAGGACTTTGAGAAGAACTACAACATGTACATCTACCCAGTGCACTGGCAGTTTGCTCAACTGGACCAACACCCCTCTGACAGGTACATTTTATATCTCTGTACTTATAGTAAACTTACATTTTGCTCAACCTTTAGATTACATTGAAAAATGCTCATAGAGTACTTCCTGTAGGTGTTTACCAGTATGGGTTTGGAAGCCAATACTACGCTACATACACTGAAGTCACAGATAGCCAGTATTTTTGCATATGGTGTTCATTTTTTATGTATTTCACTTTTGCCTCAAAATTATAACAGGTAAAGTACAACCGAAATATTTATGATTTGCTGAGTCAGTAGCCTCTTCATAGATAACCCCGGCATCCTTTTATTTCTCCTATTTACATTATAAACCAGCATAAACAGAAAAGGGTGACCAATCTGCATTTAAAATGATTGGATATATTACATTAAAGAGTATTATATACTAACAACTTAAGTGAACAATTAAATAGAAAGATCTGAAGAAAGATCTTCACAGAGAAGGTATTTTTTCGATATGATATGATTTAAAGTTCTGATCCCGGATGAACCTGTGTCATGCTGGTGTTTGACGAAAGGATTGGCTAAAATCAAATCAAACCCCAACCAGTTCTCACAGGGTATATTTTAAAACCCGTTCATGAGTCAAATCATAAGCAAACATGCAGTTATAGAAATTTGATGTTCATCCATCCTTTGCAGATTCTTGTCCCACTCAGAGCTCGCTCCACTTCGAGTGCCTCTGGTCCCGATGGAGCACTGCACCTCTCGCTTCTTCCAAGAATGTGACGCTGACAAGGACAAGCAGGTGTCCTTTAAAGAGTGGACTTCCTGTTTTGGTATCAAGAATGGTAAGAGCAACAGCTTCTCACTAACACACACTCACTGTACCTCAAACACTTCTCTCAGCATTGATGATGGCTTTAACATTTACGCCTTAACTTTGTTATCATCCCCGTGTGAATAATGCTATAATAAACACGTTCAGTATAATGGTGGAGCTTGGTTTCAGATCTCTGACATGACAATCTGAGTGAGACTGTCTCTGTTAACGTTAAATATCTCAGATGAATTTGATGATTTTTCGAAAGAAGTTAGCTAACTATTCAGGCACATGTTTTATTTTCATGTGCCATTATTTTAAACTTCATTCTTCACAACAATGTTCTGGCTGTAGTCCAGTAATTATACTGTTTTCATTTCATACATTTTCATCACATCAATCCTTGCTATTTATTTTCTCCACAGAGGATATGGATGTCAACCAGTTATTCTGAGCTTCATTTTGTTCCTCTTCTCCTACACGAACTCGTTGAAGCAGGAAGCCTCCATGAACCTCTGTAATATAAAGAACTCTGACACGTACAGAAACCCACTTTACCTCCTGTAGAGGGCAAGTGTAGGCAGTCGATGCTGTTGTTTTGTGTCAGGCTAAGCTCAGACATTTGGATCTTTGCTCTGTTATTTAGACTAAACTGTTAGAGTAATTTTATTAGAGTATAAGAAGGAGTTATTTTTTAGCTGGTTTTATCCAGAAACTGTTTTCTAATGCATTCCAAACCGGGGGAAAGTTTACATCAGCTCATTGGTAGAAAAGGTGTTGTATATAGAACTGTGGTTTGTATGTAAGAGTGATTTAGGGCAGAATTACTCTTTAAATCAAGGCTAAGTAGATAATTTCACACGCTTGTGTTATTGTAGGACATGTAAAACAATACCTGTGTTTCTTATCTTAGTAGAAAATGCTGTAAATGTTTGTCTTTGCCTCCTATGTTTCATTAAAGCTTTATGGACTTCACAATATCATGACAGAGAACATTTCACTGCACCCTGTTGTTAAAGCTGACTTTTGATTCTTCACAGTCCTGAAATAAAGTTATTGCATCATATTGGTGGATCCCAGTCGACCCCAAAAAGGCTCTGGGAGACATCAGTTCATGCTCTAATATCATGTTTGATCCGTTGGTCAAGTTTCCTGGTGCCACCGTGACATGAAAATATGACCTCTGCAACAATGACTGTGAAAATGCAAGTCACTCCCACCTGGTTTGCCACATAATCCTGAATAATGGCCCTCTGTAAGGTAACAAAGCAAAAAATAGCCTGCACTTCGCACGGTCATGATGATTACAGTGACTTGTTGTTTTGAGAGAAAGTGTTCGACTCTGATTGGACCTTTCTTGGTGATCATTGACGCTCTCTATATAAGCGCAGCAAAGACGCAGCCCTTCACCTGTCGTCTGTCTGCTGTGGATCAAACATGTTCTGCACACTGTGGGTTATCTTTCAGATTTTGGCTGTTGTGGTGGAGGGTGGTATGTCTTCAGGAAGTGCTGAAGCACCTGCCAATGGGGGAGTGAATAATAACGGAGGAGCAGCTGGCAACAATGCCAATGCTGGGGTTCAAAATGGGCTCCCACTAAACGGTGAACCTCTTGTGGTACGTTTAGTCCAACTTGGTGGCTCATTTTTTCTCCAGCCAGTCGGAAACCAAGTAGGTCAGCGTCCCCTGCAGCAGCTGATTCCCATCGGAGCTCTCCAACAACCTGGGGCATTTCTTGTGGGGCAGACAGGCGGGGCACAGGGTGCCTCACTGTTTGCTGTGCTGCCACAGAGAGTGGCACAGGGCGGCCTGTTGACTCCCGGCCAAGTGCATCTGATCCCGCTGGCCGGGCTGAACAACCCGCAACAGGCGGGCATTGCTGCTACTGGTGGGCAGGTAGCCGGCAGATTGAGGTTTCAACGTTCAGTGGCAGCTCGCCTCAGGAGGACACAGGCTCCGGTGATGAAGGTGAAGGCAGCTGAAGAGGAGGAAGAGTGCTCTGGGATGGAGCCGGAGGAGAAGCAAGCAAAATGAGACGACATCGCAGATATCATGATAAATGTCTCATTATTAGCTGTTAAAGCTCAAATGTTACCTTTATTAATCACTGTTATCATGTCTAATAACCAATAAATGATTGAAGTCAAATGTTGAATCTTTGCTGACTCTTTGTTCCAACAAAACATGTCAGATTTGACATCTGGAGCCCAAAATATGTCTCTCAAAAACATCAGCTGGGGTCATGGGTGTGGCTCCTCTGACAGGTTTTATTTTTGTGTAAGAGACTGGTACAAATATGCACAAATATCTATTTACAGTACACTGCTTGCAACTACTTACAACATAGTGGTTTGGTTCTCTAAATATGAAAAACATCCCTCATACATTACTCATATCAAGGCCTAATTCCTGGAGTAACAGATTCTTGTTTATAAAGCCCGTAAAAAAAGATCAATCTCTATAAATTCATGAATCACACAAACAAAAACACATTGACATAATTAAATTGGGAAATACCATTTGCCACAACATTAAACTGCAAACAGGAAGAAAATGTTACCTAATTTGAGCTGCATGACAGTGTGTAATTAGCACAAAGCTCCAGACCAGACTTCCACAGAGGGTGTTTACCTGGTTGTCTGTGGGCTGCTCAGTCAGCAGCCAAAAAAACAGACAGCATGTGTGACAGCATACCCAGCCAGCCACACTGGGAATGAATGTAATCGCTTTAAACATCTTGAGAAAATATGCTGATGAAACATGACAGACAAATATCTGTTCCTGTTTACTTGTAATATCTGAGGTTTTACTAATTAAAAGACATTTTGTAGTCATGAGTTGGTCGTGAGTGGTTGTTTAAGGGCTGGTGTGAGTAAAAATCAGCTTGAGACAAATATAGACTCATCGCAAATTACAGTAAGGCCTCCAGACATGCCTGAGGCGAGTATTTTAACTTTGTATGATAATATAGAAGCAGAAAACACAGACCCAAACAAATCAGAAGCTGTCATTCTTACTTAGCTGTTTTTCTGAAGTAACAACCATCTTCTTATGCACACTGGACTGCCTCCTCTGTAAATGTTTAATTAAGCTGAAGCTGCATACATGTTTTTCATGATTTCTCCATCAAAGTGCTCGATGCTGATGTCACTTGTTTTCCCCCTGTGACCATAACCCGCAACACTCAGATGTTTCACACGCTGGTTTTGAGTCAGTAGCTTCCAGAAGCCTCCGCAAACCCTCCCCAAGAGACTGAATCACTCTGTTATTGTTTGTGGTCGCTCGGCTTTATCGAGAACAATGTCAGAAGGTTGAACGGGGTCACGAGTCTTTGAAAATAAGCAACTCACCGTTTTACATTTCTTAAAATCTTAGAAAAACAGTAGAAAAAAAGAAGATGTCACATCAGACGGCAGCATGACACCTGGGTGACAAATATAGTATATGAACAGACCGGTGTTCTTCTCTCTAATTGGCTCGTAATAATCTGTGGGACTGATAAAAGGTGCTCTAAATTCAGAGAGCAACTACAGTATAGTCCACCTTGACACATATTTGAGAGAAGAACAGAAAATATAAGGTATGTATTGCACAATTGATATTTTCTATGCAATGATTGATAAATATCAATATATTATGTCATATTTTGGCATTTATTGCCAAAAGCAGTTTGATTTTATGAGTTTGATGCATAAATTCCAGTGTTTTTCAGGTTCCAGGCTGCAAAATGAAGCTTCTCTTCCTCACAACAATTGTTACAACTGTCTGCTATGTGAGTACAGTCTATCTATCTATCTATCTATCTATCTATCTATCTATCTATCTATCTATCTATCTATCTATCTATCTATCTATCTATCTATCTATCTATCTACTGTATCTTACATACAAACCATATAACTTCTGCTGTCTTTACTTATTGCAGGTCAATGCAGGAGGCAAGGTAAGAACCATTTATGTATGATTACTGCACCAATTTGAATTAAATCATGGTTTATAACAAATGCTCTTTCTCCCCTTTCACACAGACACTGAGGTTGTTGGCGGCTGCAGGACTGTTAGGAGGTAACGGAGCACCGATGGCAGGATTGGCTGGTATGAACGGAGGATTGGTTGGTTTAAACGGAGGATTGGCAGGTATGAATGGAGGATTGGCAGGTATGAACGGAGGACTGCCAAACGCTGTAATCCCTGGGATGATGGCTGGAGGCCTGAACCCACCCATGGTAGCTGGTGGTGGGGCCGGTATCTTTGGGCAGCCGCAGTATGCTCAGGTCAGTATCAGGTAGTCATTTGAAGTGTCTTTTCATACAGCTCTGCATTAATCATAGGTTATAATTGTAAACCAACATTAAAACCGGGTGTGAAACCAGAAATAACAACTTGACATTGTGACAGAAAAGAGAACTAGTAATTGACAGAAGTACAATATGTGCTTTATATTACTTTGGTAAAGATTGCTTGTTTTCTTTGAGTGCTAATTCACACCACAAGATGGTGCTCTCCTGCTGTCGGTCCCTGAAATCTTCATTATTAGCAGATAGAAAATGCTTTCAGCTTGATTGCTGTTAAGGCAGATAATAATAATTACACCAAAGTAATTACAGCTAACTTAAACTGAAAAGGGTGTGAAACACATTTTAGAAACTAAAATAAAAAAAAAAAAACTAGACTTTAGCAAAAATGAAAACTAACTGAAACAACAAAATAAAACAAATACTGGAATTAATAAAAACTAAACATGAGTTTAATCATATATTTAGTTTATTATGCTGCTAGAAATGGTGACAGGTTGCCTGACTGACTTTCGAACCTGGTGAAAAACAATACTGCATCATGAAATCAAGGTTTATAGGGAACAAATTTAAACGCAGATGGTGTCATTGTTTTATAGCCATTACATTATGCAATGAACATTTGCTTGATAATGATAAGCTAAGGCAAAAAAACTTGTGTTTTGCCAGTTTACGTAATAAAAACTAAACTCAAAAGACTAAACCCACTCTTGAAACTAAACTCAATTGAAAACAAAACACTGTTGGATTAAAGACAAAATAAAAAGCAATGAAAAATACAAAACTATGATAACTCAAAACAATATAAAATACAAAATAAAACAATCAGATACAAAGTATCTGATCAGATCTTTCATATAAACAATCTCACAGTAGGCCCAATACTAAACTACGATAACCCTGATGTGAACAGTCACATTTACACCCTCCCTCTCCCTCTCAAAGTTTGTTCCCAGACTTCCTGCTTTCGCTGTACCGGCCCCTGTTCCCAATGTGTACGCTGTCCCTGCAGTGAATGGGGTGAGTGTTGAACTTCAAAACTCGTAAGATATTGTTTCAGGCTTCAAGCTGCCACACAAAGAACACTGATGTCTGTCTCGCTTATTCATTGGCAGATTCCCCTTATGGGACTCCCTCAGATGGCTCCAGTGAATCCTCCTCAGCAGCCTCTCATGGTAATCTCTCACCTTCTTTGCAGATTATCAGCCTACAACAAACTTTTATTGCAGGTTACGCGATGATTTGTAGAAACAAATCATGAATCACTAAACCTTGCTGTCTTTGTTTAGGGAGTCCCAGGTGGCATCGTCCAACAGCAGCCTCCTGTTCAGCCTGATCCACTGAGAAGATTCAGGGTAAGTAAACCATAATTTACATCTACCGTCTGTGAATACTGATGACAGAATAACTGTTGTTCTTTGACTCGGCAGCGTCAAACTGTGAATCAGGGCGACACCTTGAAGACCCCTGTGGATACTCAGGTAATAGGATTGCTAACAACATCAACGCTGTCTGATATGAGTGTGTGAGGTCTTATTTATTCACTTGCCGTTCCCACTTGATTCCCTCAGATCCCAGCTCCGACTGAAGTAATGACACCAACTCCCTGTGACGAAGAAGGTGGTCAGGCAGCCAATTAAGATGGCACTGTTACAAACAGCATTGAAGCAAATATGGAAGAATTATCAGTGATAATGAAACTCGATGATCATGGAAGCTTTGTGTGTTTTGTATAATTTTGAAACTCACTTTAAAATAAATCTCAGTAGAAAACTATTGATTGTACTGTGTGATAACTGTCCAATAAAAAATTATTAAGATTAACATTTTTTGTGTGAAACTCTCTGACTTTACATCAATGTACTGAATGTAAACATCTTTGTGATTTATGGTGGACCTCTGCTGCCATCTAAAGGATAATGTGTATACAAACACACATAACAAAACAACATGAAACCACATTTTCATATAGAGGATACAATAAAAGAGGTTAGCTGGATTACTGGGCTGAAATATCCAAAGCAACAGGAGCTTTTCTGGCTCACACTCACTGCAGTTGAAGTGAATTCCTCTCTCATGAGGCAGGCTGAGGACAGATGTGGGCTGCGCTGTTGCGACATGTCAGATATAAATCTTTCTTTGGGAAAGAAATTTTGACATGTCACAGTAGGAAAAGGACAGGTGTAAGTAACTGTCACACCGCTGGGGCTTCCTGGGACACTTGAATAGAGTGGAAACATCATTAATCTGTGGCGGACTCAGGATATTTGAGGGGCAAGGGCAAAAAACATAAAAGGGCACCAGCTGATTGTGGTGGGGTACCAGTGCGCTGCCTGTTACTAATGAACCTGTTTACCTGTGGAATGTTCCAAACAGGTGTTTTTTCCCAGTTGTTGGCAGAAAATCAGAATAAGCGAAATTTACCAAAATCTATTAAGTTATAGTTATAGTTAAATATATTGTTTTCGTACCATTTTCAATTAGAGTATATGTCAAAGAGGATTAGCAAATGATCACATTCTGTGTTATTCATATTTTCTCAGTTTTTTGCAATCGGGGTTGTACCTGTTGTAAAGAGAGTAGGCATAACAAACTGTTGCTTTGGCCTCTACCCGTCTCAATCTTTATATTAATAATAATTATTGTGTTGTGTAGTTTTCAACTGTGGTATTTGTAAGCACATATTGTACTTTTACTTCACTACATTTGTCTAATAATTTTAGCTAGTTTGCAGATGCGATGCTGTATCAAAGCCAGAGAGGCCCATTTTTTAAAAAATGTATTTATTTGATAGGAAATCAGATAAAAAAATAAAAAAACACAGATAACATTAAAAATGCTATATATGGGATCTGTTAATCGGCCATTAACTTTTACTTGTACTTTTGATACGTAAGTACATTTGATGCCAGAAAATTACTTTTGATACTGATACAGTACATTTAATATCAGATGCTTTAAGACTTTTGCTCAAGTACCATTTATATGAATCATGTTTTTTGCATTATGTTGGTTTAATTGCCTTTTAACTTATCCGTATAGAATTGTATTTATTTGAACAAGCACTTTGTAACCTTTTTAAGAAATGTTCTATATACATGAAGATTATTATATTATTATTATTATTATTATTATTATTATTATTATTATTATTATATGGGTGACATTAACTTTTATCAAAGGCATATCTTACCATGATATCTTTACTTTTACTTAAATATGAATTTTGGGTACTTTTTACAACACTGTATTTGAGTAACTGCATTTCTTTTTTTTCAAACAGATTGCCGAAAAAAATCCATTTTAAAATAAAGTGCCCGCTGTCATTTGCACAATCCGCAGTCCAGCTTCTCCAGACAGACTCACAAAAACACACACCTTTCCATTTTTTGCCCTCAGCATCAATCCTAACTCATTAAAAAATGAAGCGCAATGATTGACCAATTAGATGCCAAAATCAGTCAGAGCAAGATAAACAAGTCGTGACAAATGTCTGATTATAAGCTCTCAGCTCCTGTTTTCCTTTTTTTTCTCATGACAGAGACAAAAATCCTGTCGGCCTCAACATCTGTAATTACACCCTGAAACGCTGCACTTTAACATACACACATAAAATTTACTTAAGTAGAGATATAAGGAGTGAAATATGTACACAGGCCTGCTAAACTGGATGTCATTTGGTTCTGATCCATAAAAGCAAACAGTCAACGAAAATCTGGCGTATAATGAACGTCTTAAACGCAAAATATTTCGAATTCATATTCTTTAGAGATTTGTTAATGACTTGACGCAGACCATGTCACGGCGTTTAGAGACATGACTTACACCTAATGACATACTTAGCCGTTCTGTGTTGTAAGTGTCTGAGTCTGTTGCCATGAGAAATGTCTGTCATACTGACCACACATTGTCTGGATCAGTTGGCAGTGGACTACAACAGCTCACATGGACAGGGTTTAAAAGGGACCTGGACAAGGTGAGGAGGCACGCAGACAGTGAAAGCAAGAAGCAAAGAAACGGTAAAATCATTTTCTAACGCTCATTGTTTCAGTGAAGTGAAATGGTAAAATGTATTTTCCAAAGCTTGATGAAAGTATATGAATTCATGGAGCTTATTTCTACAGCCTGTAGGACATCATGAAGCTCCAGACTGCCCTTCTGTTGGTCTGTCTATTCAGGACAAGCTTTGCTCTTCCAGTAAGTTCGCTAAAATACATGATTCTCATATCTTTTCAAATGGCTGAGACGAGTAAGATGTCTTATGTTTTAATGTTTGTTTCACAGGTTCAGATTGGAATTCTTGCAAGCAACAGTAACGAGGTAAATATAGCCGTTAAAACTTTCATGTTTGTGGTTGCAAAGTGAAACTCCAGGAATAATATTACTAAATTTAATGCAAACCATTTTGTGTGCTCAGATCCTAAGACTGAATGCATTGACTCTCGCAGCTCTTGGACAAGCACAGGTACTGGATGTTTATCAACATGAATAATATGTGCACAAAAAAAAGAAAATGCAAACTGAACCGGTTCCCTTCTTCTCCAGGCGTCTTCAATACTACCCCAGTTTGTGCTGCAGCAGCAGCCTGAGGTGCTGCTCACTCCACAGATGGTGAACTTGAACCCTCAAATGGCCGGTCCCTTTGGCCCCCAGGGGCCCCAGATGTTATTCCCCAACCAGGGCAACCAGCTAACGCCGATGATCTTCCCCAATGGCCAGCAAGAGCAGTTCGGGCCTCCACAGGACCCCAATGCTCCTAATATCCCTCAGCAGGCCCAAAACCCTGTTCAGGTACAACAAAGCAGCATGGAGATACAGTGATAGTGCTCTCCCATAGGTCATGTGGAGAAATAAACGATTGTTTGTGAATGTCTTTTAGATGTTTCCACATTTCCAGTTCCCATACGGATATCCTCAGTTCCCCAGACAGCAGGTATGAAGTAAAACATATTTACCTGTCGGCAAATCTCAGTGGGTTTATTGAGACACTCACTGCAGATTTAAATGGATTCTATCATCCACAGGGCTTCAATTACTTTGTGCCTCCTTACGCGTATCCTCAGCAGAGGAACACTGCGGTGCTGCAGCCCAACAACGGTCAGCAAACTCTGGAGAGAACCACACAGAGACCACAGCTCCCTCTGCAGGTGAGACATGCGAGATGACATGAAGTAAAGAGAAGAAGGGGCCGTTTTTTGTACGTGTGTTGCTCAACAATTGTGATTCCATTCTTACTTTTTATGAAGATTTGTCGGCATATAAGTGTTCAGTACATATAAACTTCCCTTTGCCTCTTTGAACTAAGGTTAAGAGCCGAAGCAGCAGACTGTAATGACTAAAGACTTAATTATAATAACACAGCTGCGGATGTTGATTCATGTGCGGCGACTGTGATGCAATGTCGACAGTCTCCCATATTAACCACAGCTGTCTGTCTGCTTTAGCTGTGGACTGCTGAAATCATGTCACCTCAGTCATTTCATCAATAAATAAGTGTTAAGTAATTGTAAAGTATCTGCACTGCTAACTGATACCTGTCACAGCTTATAAGGTTCATTGTTCAGTAAGACTGTTAATTAAGTCTAATTTATTGTTTGTCAGTTTTGTGCAGACGTTGCATTTAACATGCATGTCATAGGTGTGGTTTATTTGCATATACTGCATGTTTTTAGATAAGATAATCTTTTATTAGAAATTTGCATTGTTGCAGCAGCAAAAGGGATAGCAAAATAAAGATAAACATTAATAAAACCCATAACTAATAAATGAATAAAAAAGCAAGTTTTGAATAAGAGGAAAACACTTATTATGTATTTACTTTTTAATTTTGTGATGTCATTTTCCTGCGTATCTTCCCATTTTAGCAAGCTTCGCAGCCTAAGGTGCAAACAGAAAAAGTGAGTAGACTAAATATTTTCATATACATGTTATCCTTAATATATATATGCACTTAGACTTTGCAACAATCCTGTGCAAATTCCTACTTGTATCCTTTGCAATCCAACTCTCTGTACTATACTATGAATACCAATGGAAGAGACATGTGTGCACCAGTTAAGTTGAATTTCTATGTTTTTGTAACTTTCTATAACTTTCTATATCAGACGTGGCCACAGGGGACACACAAAGAGTCGACTACAATCCCTCCTAATCCTCGTGGAGATGCATCCGGCCCAGGGATTGATGAGGTATCATTTAATACAATGATGCTCAACCATTAAAGCTTTCGTACAATCATTTTTTTTAAACAACTGTTTCTTTCTTTTCTCCAGGGTACCGCTAACTTCCCCTTCTTGTTCGAGCCTTAGACCTCACCTGGGAAATAACAACATGATCAGGCAAACATTAATTTTATTATATTTGGCCACAGTCGCTCATTCTTCTGTAAAATGTGCTGGAGTGTGTGATTCTTCTAAATGCAATTTATTTGGACTCAATTATTTTTGTATTACATTGAAACTGTCTTGCTCATTTCAGGAATCTGTCCACACTTTCACAATGCGACAAATAAAGATGTTTGCCAAACTCATTTGTTCAAGAATTTTATTGTGGTACACAGAAGTTGTGCTTTTACGGGAAGATGCCGAATTACACGAGTCATTTCCCAGGATAAACCACAGAAAAGAAAGCCATAATTTTCTTGAAAGTTTGCTCATCCAACTTGTAGATGATGGTGTCTTCCTAGGGAAATAGTGACAGAAGAAAATGTGTCAGCAGCAGCATCAGGGTTATTAATCACAGTTAGTATTGCCATTACCACCCTCACCTTTTAAAGTTGTCAGTTATCATCTTCTGAATAGTCTTCCTCTTCAACGAGCTCAACGGGGTCCATCTTGAAGGTAAGAAAGTTGGTCAAATTAACCACACAAGCCCAATTTCAAGTTAAAGAAATGTCAGTAAATGTGCTAAAAAGGACTTCTATTAATAGGCTGATTCTAAAAAAATTTACGTACTATCTCATTTCAATTTAACCTGAAGTAGAAGGTATATGACTGAAAGATTTGCTGGTGATTAAATAACTGCACACAACCAGAAAGGGCCTTTAAGAATGGCTGCAGGAGATTGGTGATGGGAAGCAATAATTTCACATCTTAGTGACAAATGTTAGATAGAAAATAGATTCAGGCATATACATGGTGCCATGTGCTTTCTGTACTTACACATTTCAGAAGCCCATACTCAATGGAGACTTGGTTCTTGAATTTGAAAAATGAGAAATTATGGTTATTATGGAGGACAAACAGTCAGCACAGACATAATCTTCATACTTTAGTAGGCGAGGAGATTACCGGCTGTGTGGCAGTGTAGTTGAGCTTCACATATTGCTGAGATTGAGATGAAGAGAAACAAAGATCAAACTCAGAATAATTATCTTTAAACCATATGATTGAGTAAAAAATAAGTCTCTTAAAAAAACATTTCACAGAAATTAACATCAACATACCTGAGTCTTTGGACGCCCGCGCAATTCTCTCTGTGTAAAAAGCAACAGCGAAAATCAAACCAGCTGAGTGACACTGTAATAAGTGCTTCAAAAAGTTAAATTACTTTTTATACCATTTGGGGATGATGAGGTCCTCTTCCAACAAGCTATGGACAGATTGTTATTAGTCATTAGTATTCATTAGTCATAAAAGTCTTCATCTGTGATAAAAAAAAAAAAATAATTGAAAAATGACTCTTCAGTCACCTACCTTTGGCATCAGAAATACGTTCTCCCCCTGCAAGATTTCAAACAGAAGGTCAGTTGACTCACAACATAAGAGGGTGTGATTAAATAAATGAAGTTAAAAGTTCCTTGATAGAAGTGAATAAATTATATTGTTTACCTCCTTCAGGGTTACATCAGTGCCGTTCTGTGGCTGAAAGCAACATGATTGGTTGACAAAATTGCAATATTCAGTGAAGCCACTTCCTCTGTCAGGTCATACATACAGTGTACTGGTATTGCATATGATATATTTTTTTTCTACTCATGATCTTACCTGAAATGTCACGTTGTTAACCTGAAAAAATATCACAAACGCAAGAAAATCAGAGTTTTTGCCAACTGTTAAAAGAGTGTTAATATCACATAGACAGATGACAGTGGACCTACCTTGAAAACAGGGGAAAACACCTAAGACAAGAAGAAAGCAATTGTCAAATTCATCATATTTTGTATATCGCCTGTCTTGTTTTTAAATAAAGCTTAAGTGTCAATGTGAGCTTACAAGGTTCCTCTTCTTGGGCTGCCACTTGCCTCTGGAAGCTCCTTGAGGTCTCCCAAAATGCTTGCTGGGTCCATGACGAGGGGCTCCAAGCATGGCAGCAGGAACCTGTGTGACACATTTCAAATTTAAATGCCAAATATTATATGGGAAATGGATTCAGACATATACATGATGAAATACGCTGACAAATTGTCTGTACTCACAAATTTCACAACCCCATACTCAACAGAGACTTGGTTCTTCAAATGGAAAAAGAGAAATTTGGGTTATTCTTGAGGACAAACAAGGTAAACACAGACATCATCTTCAATCTGTAGTGGGTGAGGAGATTACCGGTTCGGTGTAGTTGAGCTTCACATATTGCTGAAATTGAAATGAAGAGAAACAAAATCACAGGGCAGTTGTCTTAAAATAAAATAAAATGTCCAACCAATCAAAATTGTCTGTAAACCATATAACCAGATAGAAAAAAAACAACAAATAACAACATGCCAGATTTTCCTCCCTGTAAAACAGTGAATATCAGACAAGTTCAGTGTTACTGTAATAATCCACTACAAAGACAACAACAACAAGACTACAAAGTTAAATTACTTTTTTAAGATGATGACGATGTCCTCTTTCACCAGCCTGTGGATAGAAATGGTCAGCCGTTAATATTCATTAATAATATAACTAATCTTTAATGTTTTTTTTTATTCTTTAACTGTGATAAAACTTGATATTTCTAAATTGATTCTTCAGTCACCTACCGCCAGCATCACAAATTTGTTCTCTCCCTGCAAGAGTGTCAAACAGGGTCAGTGGAATCACAACACTTAATAAGATGAAGTAATTTACAACGTAAAGTTAAAAGGATTTTAATGAAACTGAGATCAAGTGACTAAATCATCTTGCTTACCTCCTTCAGGGTAACACCAGAGACATTCTGTCGATGAAAGCAACATGTTTGTTTAAAAATGTGTAATAATCTGCAAAACTACTGCACTGCCACTTCAAACATACACTTTATTGTACATAATAGTTTTTTTTAACTCATGATCTTACCTGAAATGTCATGTTGTCAACCTGAAAAAAATAAATAAATAAAAGAAAATAAGAGTTTTTGCCAGCTATTAACTGTTAATATCACATACACTGTCATCCTGAATAAGTTGACTTTACTAGAAATCAGATGAAGACTAAACAGGTCCAGTTGTACAATGTTAGACACAGAATTTAATGTTGTAGACCCTTTTTAATTTACATTATAGGCTTTACTCAAAATCATTAGTTCACAGAAATTGTTTCTTTTCAGGAGTCCAAGCTTTAAGTAAATAACTGTTTTGATGTAAGTAACCACTGAAACCTCTTGAAGAATCAATTACTATGCTACTATTTGCTGATAAATACTTTGTTCAAGTATTTCAGCACAAGTAATACTAATACTTTTCTGCTTGACATATTATTGTATAAATGTGATTGGGTCAAGACTGAATTCAATAATAACCTTTATCATGGTTAGCAATGTCTTCATTATTATTATTATACAAAAAAAATAAAAATAAAATAATAACATGCCTTATATTAAATATATATATTATATTAAAGACACACATCAAGTTTCAACCATATATGTTTTCTTCAAACTATGAAAAAGAAAGGTCTCTGGAGAGTTTTTACTCTCATTTAACACTGCATGCTGGGAAGTCTGCTAATTTGCCGCAGATCAGGCCCCTCCCTTCGCTTATATAAACTTAACATAATAAGTAATATGTGCGTCATGTGATCATTGTACTGCATGTTTCATGCGATTAGTGCAAACAACTTATTTGATTTTGCAATGGCTGAGGGGTTTCACAAGACATTAAAGAATAATTAGCAAGCGCTCAAAAGTTTAATTTAAACTAAATCTGGGTTTACAATGGAGAGAGATGGGTGGGCCTACCTTGAAAACAGGGGAACACTCCTGAAACAAGAGAGAGGTATATTATATTTTTACAATAATACAGAACAATACCAGTTTGTCTGTGATGTTTCAGTCAGTAACAATTTTAAGCACCTTTTGAAATTAGGTATCAAATAGTGCTTCACAATAAAATTCAAAAGCAACAGACATAAAATTAAGACACAATATTAAAGTGAAAAATAAAAGCTATTACACTTTTTAGAATTAAACATTTAAATGTCAATACAACTAAAGTGGCACTGCATTTAATTGTGAGCTTACAAATGAACCGCTCCACTTGTGGTTGCCTCTTGAAGGTCCATGACGTCTCCAGAAATGCTTGCTGGGCCCATGATGTCCAGTTGAGCCACCAGGAACCTGTGTGAAGCACAGATAAAATGTTTGGTACAGTAAATGACTGTCTAAAAACGGTTAGGTAACGGTATCGCAGCGGGTCTTGTTAACCTCTTTTTATAATGAATATGTTAAAGAAGGTTGAAATTTTGGTCTAGCCCATTGTTTTCTTTCTGAAATGAATTTTGCAGACAGTTAAGTTATTTGCCTATAGCTTAGTGTAACCGGTCAAATGTACATCTTGTTTGTTAACACATATCACAAAATCAGTTAAAATCCTACGTGATGGCCTCCAAGATCAATATGCATAGGCAACAAAGCTCTTCTTCAATCGCATCTGTAAATTCCTTTAGCCCCTGGAGATGATCTTATTTGTCTATTTTACATCCTAAGCACATATTGTTGACACTTTGTTCTGCACAAGAGTGCTGTAGTATGAGGCCTAAAACCTGGGAATCAGTTAGCATTTTTGATCATTGAGTTCCCTTGTCTCAAAGGTTATGGTTTTTTTTTTATTATTGATTTTTGGTTAAATGCCCCAAATAAGGTCTGTGGTTACCACACGCTTAAGATATTTACACATTTGTTCTACGATATAACATACGTCATTAAATGTCCCACGATTTATGTACGTATAAAGTTGTTTTTAATAGCTAGACAGCCAGCTTAAAGGTAAAGTAAGCTAAGGTAAACATACAGCAATCAACCAAGAGATCCTGGTGTCAAGGTGTCTTCATTACTAACCAACAAAACATAGAAGCCACTGATCAACAAAGCATCACAGCAAATTTCTATGTATCTAGACTACAAGCACATTTCTAAACAGAAAACAAGACTGAATCACAGTTTAGTAATACCCCTCCTGGGCGGTCAGACCCTCCAACGTCTGGGGCCTTGTCACCACGCTAAAGGCGGGAATAGGTAATTCAATGAGAACAAAAAACATTATGAATGACCAGTTTAAAACACAAAACTTCTCCTGTATTTTTTAATTTTTATCATCAAAAATAATACTCACATGAGCAGCAACTGCTGACAAAAATAAAGCCGCAATACACAAGAACTGCATTGTTTCTGAAGAACCTGTAAGAAAATGGCATTATAGATATTACACTGAATTAAATAAGTGAACCATACCATACGCATAGCGAGTCTCTTAGGACCAACTGTACCACTCACCTGTGCTGTACAAGTGTGTGTGTGGCTCATCATGCATCGATACTTAAGTATCAATCATTAAGACACACCTCAGATTTCTCAAAATGACACAGCTTAGTCACACTTAATCATGTGCAACTTCACACCTTGTTTGGTAATGTCTACCTGACTTGACTTTGATCCCTCTTCTTAGCAACTACTCATGATGACACAACTTATTTTCTGCAATATTCTAAAATCCAATGGAAAATTCCCATAGGTTTTTTGACGGGGGAACCACGTAGATGCTAATGTCTGGGTTAGCCTATAAAAACAAGTCATTCCTACAGCGCTCTATTGAGGTTTTTAGGGCAGTTTGCAACACACTGCCTGTTGCCTGTTTACAGTCTGCTCTGTGAGTTGCTTAGCCAACCGTTTGCATGGCTGGGGTGGGGATAATGTTCACGTCCAAAAGAGAAGCCCACGTTTCCGGTCTGATGTAGCAACACACCTACTTTAAGACATCATGAAAGACTTGGATAACAACAGGTTTGTGAATATGAGCAAATATGACAATGCAGACCTTTTCAAAAAGGTGGTTGAAAAATAAATTAAAGAAGGAGGCTGTCCACTACTGGTGGAATACTATTTAAATGCATCTATATTTTATCATGATAAAAAATATGTAAGGACACATTAATTGGATTATCCACTGGTCTTTTATGCATGCCTTATTTGTCAGCATTATTTGTTTGTGTTTGCTTTATGTTGAATGTTTCACATCTCAAAAAGCCCTGATGAGGTTGTTTCTTTCTGAAGTTATTGTTTTACATGGCAATATTAGTAGAACATTGAATTTCATTTGCCATGTCAACGGCTTAATAGGAATATCGTCTTTTTCAAAATAAGGGCAAAAAACAGAATATTTTGTGTATGTAAACATAGTCAATAATGACTGGCAATGATTAAATAACATAAAAAAGTGGAAATAGAGAACCTCTGAAGACCGTTTTAAGTGAGTGTGCTCTACATACAGGTGTTGCCTGTTACCTGCCTAAGCCACTAAGTCACTTAATTTGTAATGCTAAGACCAGGTGTTCCCATGTGTGTCATCTCTTTCCTGATTTGCCAATACAGATAATTGGAGGATAAAGCACGTGAACTTTAACAGTGGTAATATTAAATGTTTTCTGACTATTCTAGTCATATTTAAAATGTAATTTTAGACAAATCCATCAGACTATAGTACGTTATTTCTGAAGTGAGCCATTAAATGAAAGCCACATATCATCCGATCCAGGTGCGGTTTCTGTCTCTGATAATTAGCCGCACCTTGTAATGTAGAGGTGGAAGATTTCCTAATTTTTGCAATGTCCCAACAATGCTATATGCGGATTAGTTTACATCTGCTCCTGTAACCGTATATAAGAGGTAGATATATAAGGTTCAACATCCAGAGCAACACGACAACAACCTTGACTATCTGCAAGAGATTCTGCAGCTGATATTGTAAAGACTTGAAGGTAACTATATTCATCTTTTGTTTCTGTATTTTCTATGTGAGGCAGATGGCTTGCAGATTTTGCTGATAAAAAGTCTTTATTATTTTCTTTTCAACAGGTCTGATCACTGTAACCATGCTGAAGGTAGCAATTGTGCTTGGATGCCTCCTGAGCCTCGCTCTGGCTCATCCTGTAAGTGAAACATTCTCAAACTCAATATCAACACAGGTGTCTTTATATGTTGATACAGTTACAGTTATGGTAATAGTGTAATGTGGGCAATATCAAATGTGTGACTTGTGGATTTTCTGCAGATGGAGGCAGCACACAAACGAGTTGCTCGCTCAGACTCTAGCTCTAGCTCAAGCTCGGAGGAGGTGAGTGCTTTTTCTATCCTCTAGAACTCGACATTCAACACACCTGAACGACAACGATCCTTAAAAATCCTTAAAATTCCTCTGCTGTATTTTTGACAATCAGTGTTTCTTATTTTCTTGACCTGTACCACCACCCAGGCTACAACTACGGCTACAACTACAACAGCACCTGCAACAATACCGGCAAACCTGCTCCAGCTCCTTCTTCAGCTCTTACAAGCAGCTGCAACCACCACTGCAGCACCTACAACCACCACTGCAGCACCTACTACAACCACCACTGTAGCTACAACTACTGCATAGTCACAGAATGAATCTAAAAATAGTATTTAATGGCATTGACTTTTTAACATAAGCTTTGTTTTGGGTCAAGTTGTCATGATGCTGTTTTAACTTGAGTGTTCAGTCACAACAGCAGCTGGTTCAACACTGCTTCCACAACAGTTGATCCAGCTCATTCTTCAGCTCTTACGGCAATAAACTACTACTGCAGCGCTGGTTATTATACCACTGAATCAGCTACTACTACCACATAATAAAATCTTAAATTTATCAAGTGATCAATAAGTCAATGACAACCAGTTTTCAATAACGTTGATTTTTAACCACAGCTTTGTTTTACGGCCAGTTTTTCATGACAGCTGTTTTCTTTCTCTGTATTCTCTATACTGCCTGCTTAATACATTTCATAATTGCAAAACCTGAACCGAGTGCGTTTGTTTGTCTTGTTTTTCATATATATGAGACACATTGATAAAGCTGTGTAGAAAGGTGTGCATCATAGAAATTATAACATAGTTAGACAGTTTCACCTGACTGCATCTGTGCCTGTCTTGTGAGGACTGTGGTCAATATGAGCCAGTTCTGCTGGCTATTACAAATATTGTATGATTTTTTTTTTGCAACTCTACTTTTATTGACATCTTCTGAAAAAAAAAAGAAAAAAGAAATGGCTGACATGTTAGAAACATTGTTATTGAACAGGAACAGGTCTTTCACATATGTAACAATCTACATCTCAGAGGCACATATTTGTCGTAAATTTTCACAGGGATGGAAAGAGTACAAGAATATTACCCTCAAGTTTAAGTACTGTTTCTTTAGAAACATTTAATTCAACTACTAATTGTACTAAAAAGTCCTTACATAAAAGTAGGTCATTTCAAATCCGAGTAACCATTAAGTTGTATCATTATGTTACATACATGTTAATACTGTTATTATTAAAAAATAAAAAACAGATTTTGGCTACAAAAAAAGTACTTTAAATGTCAATGTATACTCTACTGGAACAATCAATGATTAAAAACTCCCTTCATCTGTACCCTCTCCAGAATAAACCATAAAGAACGACAAAAATCAGACAATTACACAAAAATGACTGACAGTGACCCTGCAGCAAGTGCAACAAGCAACATTAAACCACGTAAATTAAATAACACTTCAACAGTACAAACACAGAGATATATCATTTGAATATTTAAACTCTACCAACTCCAGTCTCCACACTGTCCCAGTTTAACCAGTCTCTTCAACTTCTCTGTCCCAGTATAACCAGTCGAGTCCTGCAGCCGTAGAAACACCAGCAGCTTCTCTTGTTGATTAGATTCTTTTGTTACATCGCACAGTTTAGACTTTTTCATATGACTTTTGTTTTTACATGACTTGAAATGTAGTGAAGTACAATACTTTTGATTAAAAAGCAGTTAAGTAAAAATCACCCAATTTAAAAAATACTCATGAAAGTATAAACACAGAGGAGCATGCTGCTGTTACAGTCAAAAGAGTTAATGTAATTGTTAGGTCCACCTTTTCAATATTGATTTAATCATAGTCTTAAAATGAAGGGAGTTTATTTCAGATAAACCAAACTTTGCCAGCTATAAACCGAACCTATTGACAGTGTTGCTTCAATTTCTGTTTGCAAGTGTTGCACATGAAGCTGCTCCTTCCCCTCTTTCAGCAGGAAAATTAGACAACAAACTGGCAGACAGAGAAAAGCTGAATTCAATATATGCTTATTATTTCTGGACATTCATGTTCAGCATTTTCTCTTGAGTAACTAAAAAGGGAATAAACAAGTCATTGAAACTAAACTGAAAAATTATCAAGCTATCTCTCTTAAATCTATACTTATTTATTATCACATTTTCATTGTGTAACTGAAAGTATTTGATTTTTTTATTCTTGTACCTCATCAATTTAGTTTTTTAAATAAAAAAAATAAAATCTTGTGCTGTTTACTGTTTGACACAGTGTACAATATAGGAAACAATAACAGCGTAAGTGAGGAACACTGTACAAGAAAGCACATGTATATGCGATAAGCCAACTAAGCTGTCCACCACTCAGCTCAGTGTCTGGACATGTTAACAATACTCAAAGTATTGAGACTTCATTCCACGCCCGACAGGAACCACACTAGCACAATGTCATGACAGCTTTTGTGGAACAATTTAAGCACTAAAATGAGTATAACCTTCTGAAATGATGAGAAATGATTTGATTGCTACAGTGTCCCAAATCACAAATGATGGAATAAAACCCAAATAGGTCTCAAGTTACAGCAGACCTCAGTTTCTTTAGATGTCAGAAGACAGCAGCAGGACGTGATTAATTTAATTTGGGGAAAAAAATGGCAATACTAGACAATAGTAGACGAGAGACCATCTTGCTATGGGATCACAGCAGCCTGACGCCTGTCAACATGTTGATGTTCTGACCAATGACTCAGTAGTCATTACTACGCTATTACATGTGTATTCAGTTTTGATAGGTCAAACCACACCCATCTCCAAACAAGACATTTATTTTGATCTGAACCACACAGCTGTAATGTTTTGTGACTGCATCTTGCACAGTTGTGACATTATCGTGCTGACAAATATCTGTCCACAGACAGCAAGACATACAGTAAACACCTGACAAAATGCTCAGTTGCTTCTGTGATAGTTCCTGCTACAAAAGTTGTTTTCGGGATCACATTTTACTGCGAGGACACACACACACACACACACACACACACACACACACACACACACACACACACACACACACAAACATAAAAAGCCATGGGAAAACGAGAAATGAAAGCTTTGGGACTCATTTCCTCCCTGACACACTCTCTAAATCCCAACATTTGTTACAGCCCCACCAAATCCCAAAATATGAGACAATAAGCTGGCAGAAACACAACACCTCCTTCTGACTTCAGAGCTGAAATCCTACAAAGATGACTCAGACATCAGCTGATGAGTATATTATCCATAGTGTCTTCCTGTCAGACGAGGCCATACGGTACTAGGGCAGGTACTGCAGCGTACCCTGGATTTAGCATAACTTTGTAATTGTTGAATGTATTTTTTTAAAGTATTTTAAATGTAGCATTTACGTTTACAAAAGCCAAAATAGTATAAGAGATGTCAAATTCAAAATCTATCAATGGTAAACCACCAACATGTGAACAAAGTAACAAGAAGATATTCAAACAAAATACCCTGAATAGTTGATGGAAAAAGTTGCACGAAAAGGAGCGTGCACAAACAACAGCCTTTCACATGAATCATGTCGAGGGCAACACCACTTCACTGTTTCCTAACAGCTATTAGATTAGTTCAGAGATTAGGATAATCCCCCCAACGACATCATTTCATCACACTTCAAACTGGGACAAATGTCAAAACACCTTTGACAGCTGATTGGGCAGATTTTCTATACATACTGTACTTAAGCTTTCGATGAAGCAGGCACTAAAAAAATAAAAGAGTTTGGATCAAATCATTATACATGTATATAGAGTGTACAGCCCTTTCTGCCTTGTTTGTATGTAAAAACAGCAAAACAATATTTTTTACATTTTTGATGAAGGTTGAACATTTTTGATGAAGGTTCTCAGTCATTAAACAACATTGTTAAACATTGTATTACTGTACTAACATTCTGAGTGACAATCTCCAATTATTTGTACATTTTTGTTGGTCCCTGTCATTTTTCATTTTCATACCAGGTTCCCTGTCAGCTCTATACTTTGATAAATTGACAAAATGATAAGTCCATTTCATAGCTGTTTTTTTGCTGAACAAAAGCATAACATGCACGTGGAGTAAGGGCAGTTTAAAAGTTGCTAAACAAAAAAAAGAGACATTACCTGGCCTGCCTATGTCCACACCTTAAAATGTGTAGGTTAAAGTAATTTCCCAACATTTCTACATGCTGATGAAATGTAAACAGCTCCTGAAACTGTATATAAGAAAAGCTCAACATTCAGAGCAATACGACAACAACATCCTCGACAATCTGCGAGACAGTCTGCTGAAGTTGACTTGAAGGTAATTAGTCTTTTGTTTTTGTATTTTCTGTGCAGTTGAAAGGTAATTTTGCTGATTTTCTTTCCAAAGCTGTTCATCTGATCAAGTCTTTATTATTTTCTTTTCAACAGGTCTGATCACTGTAACCATGCTGAAGGTAGCTCTTGTGCTTGGATGCCTCCTGAGCCTCGCTCTGACTCATCCTGTAAGTGTATACCCAATATAAACACCAGTCGTCTTATATTTTGATACAGTTACTGTTATTGTAATAGTATGATGTGGGCAATATCAAATGTGTTACTTGTGGATTTTCTGCAGATGGAGGCAGCACACAAACGAGTTGCTCGCTCAAGCTCCGGCTCTAACTCTGACTCTGACTCTAATGAGGTGAGTGCTTTCTCTATCCTCTAGAATTCAGCATTCAACACACCTGAACGTCAACTCCCGTAAATATCCCTCAAAACTCCTCTGCTGTGTGTTTGACAATGAATGTTTCTGATTTTCTTGAACTGTACCACCATCCAGGCTACAACTACAACAGCAGCTGCAACAGTGAATGCCCAACTGCTCCAGCTCCTTCTTGCCCTCTTACAAACTACCACTGCGGCACCTACAACCACCACTGCAGCACCTACAACCACCACTGCAGCACCTACTACAACCACCACTGTAGCTACAACTACTGCATAGTCACAAAATAAATCTAAAAATAGTATTTAATGGCATTGACTTTTTAATCAGCTTTGTTTTGGGTCAAGTTGTCATGAAGCTGTTTTAACCTGAGTGTTATCATACACATTATTTTAGTTTGTTTAGACTTGTGGATCAACACCACTGTATTCTCTGCAGTATGTGCTAAATAAACTTCATAAATGGAAAACATGGACCAAATATGTTTTTATTAAAATCCATATGTATGACAGACATTAATGAAGCTGTGTAGAAAGGTGTGTTGTAGATAGAAGAAAGGAAGGATGGAAGAAACACATTCACCCTTTCCCAGAACTATTGTGTCTGACTCTTGTGAGCACCACATACTGTACGTACTTTTGACATATTTCAGACCTGATAAAATCTCGGCCGTATCAGGCAACTTTACACTTTGACAAATTGACAAAATGAAAAGTCGGTTTTATAGCTGGGTGTATACTGAACAAAATGATATCATGCAGGAGGGTTAAGGACAGTTCCAAATTAGCAAAAAAAAAAAAAACAAAAGAAAAAAGAAAAAAGATGGATAACAATCTGAGACAAATCCTACTATCCTACTGGCTACCATCAATTATTTACAAGGATTATAACAGTAAACACGCTGTATCCATCATACTGTACAGGTGTGTCTCTTATAACTACCCAACCTATTTCCTCACCTTAAAATGTGGAGGTGGAAGATTTCGTAATAGTTGCAATTTCCCAACAATGCAATATGCTGATGAGATGACATGAGATCCTGAAACTGTATAAAAGAAACACTCAACATTCAGTGAAACACAACAAACCCTCGACCATCTGCGAGACAGTCTGCTGAAGTTCTGAAGATCTGAACGTAATTACATGAGTCTTCTGTTTGTGTTTTTTCTATGTGAGGTTGGTGGAAGGGTGACCTCGCTGACATTTTGGAAAAACTGTTCATCTGATCAAGTCTATATTATTTTCTTTTCAACAGGTCTGATCACTGTAACCATGCTGAAGGTAGTATTTGTGCTTGGATGCCTCCTGAGCCTCGCTCTGGCTCATCCTGTAAGTGAAACATTCTCATACTCAGTATCAACACCAGTGTCTTTATGTGATGATACAATTCCTGTTATTGTAATAGTATAATGTGGGCAATATCAAATGTGTGACTTGTGGATTTTCTGCAGATGGAGGAAGCACACAAACGAGTTGCTCGCTCAGACTCTAGCTCTAGCTCGGAGGAGGTGAGTGCTTTTTCTATCCTCTATAATTCAACATTCAATACACCTGAACGTCAACGATCCTTAAAAATCCTTAAAACTCCTCTGCTGTATTTTTGACAATCAGTGTTTCTTATCTTCTTGACCTGTACCACCACCCAGGCTACAACTACAGCTACAACTACAACAGCACCTGCATTATCGACAAGCCAGTTGCTCCAGCTCCTTCTTGCCATCTTACAAGCAACTCCTGCAACCACCACTGCTGCACCTACTACCACCACTGCAGCACCTACTACAACCACCACTGTAGCTACAACTACTGCATAGTCACAAAATGAATCTAAAAATAGTATATAATGGCATTGACGTTTTAACATCAGCTTTGTTTTGGGTCAAGTTGTTATGATGCTGTTTTAACCTGAGTGTTCAGTCGCAACAGCAGCTGGTTCAACACTGCTTCCACAACAGTTGATCCAGCTCATTCTTCAGCTCTTACGGCAATAAACTACTACTGCAGCGCTGGTTAATATACCACTGAATCAGCTACTACTACCACATAATAAAATCTTAAATTTATCCAGTGACAAACAGTTTTCAATAATGTTGATTTTTAACCACAGCTTTGTTTTACGGCCAGTTTGTCATGACAGCTGTTTTCTTTCTCTGTATTCGCTATACTGCCTGCTTAATACATTTCATAATTGCAAAACCTGAACTGAGTACGTTTGTTTGTCTTGTTTTTCATATATATATGAGACACATTGATAAAGCTGTGTAGAAAGGTGTGCATCATAGAAATTATAACATAGTTAGACAGTTTCACCTGACTGCGTCTGTGCCTGTCTTGTGAGGACTGTGGTCAATATGAGCCAGTTCTGCTGGCTATTACAAATATTATATGATTTTCTTTTGCAACTCTACTTTTATTGACATCTTCTGAAAAAAAAGAAAAAAGAAATGGTTGACATGTTAGAAACTGTTATTGAACAGGAAAAAGGTCTTTCACATATGTAACAGTCTACATCTCAGAGGCACATATTTGTCGTAAATTTTTACAGGGATGGAAAGAGTACAAGAATATTACCCTCAAGTTTAAGTACTGTTTCTTTAGAAACATTTAATTCAACTACTAATTGTACTAAAAAGTCCTTACATAAAAGTAGGTCATTTCAAATCCGAGTAAACACTGAAGAGCAAACATGTTAATACTGTTAAATTATTAAAAAGTAAAGAGCAAACTTTGGTTACAAAAAAAATGCACATGAAGCTGCTCCCTTTCCTCTTTCAGCAGGAAAATTAGACAACAAACTGACAGACAGAGAAAAGCTGAATTCAATATATGCTTATTACTTCTGGACATTCATGTTCAGCATTTTCTCTTGAGTAACTAAAAAGGGAATAAACAAGTCATTGAAACTATACTTAAAAATTATCAAGCTATCTCTTTTAAATCTATACTTATTTATTATCACATTTTCATTGTGTAACTGAAAGTATTTGATTTCTTTTATTCTTATACCTCATCAATTTCGTTTTTTAAATAAAAATAATAAATCAATAACAGGGTAAGTGAGGAACTTTTAGTTTGTTTAGTCTTGTGGATCAACACCACTGTATTCTCTGCAGTTCCAAATTAGCAAAAAAAAAAAAAGAAAAAAGAAAAAAGTTGGATAACAATCTGAAACAAATTGCACTGGCTATCATCAATTATCTACAAGGATTATTACAGTTAACACAACTACCCAGCCTATTTCCTCACCTTAAAATGTGGAGGTGGAAGATTTCATAAAAATTGCAATTTCCCTACAATGCAATATGCTGATGAGATGACATGAGATCCTGAAACTGTATAAAAGAAACACTCAACATTCAGAGAAACACAACAAACCCTCGACCATCTGCGAGACAGTCTGCTGAAGTTCTGAAGATCTGAAGGTAATTACATGAGTCTTCTGTTTGTGTATTTCAATGTGAGGTTGGTGGAAGGGTGACCTCGCTGACATTTTGGAAAAACTGTTCATCTGATCAAGTCTATATTATTTTCTTTTCAACAGGTCTGATCACTGTAACCATGCTGAAGGTAGTATTTGTGCTTGGATGCCTCCTGAGCCTCGCTCTGGCTCATCCTGTAAGTGAAACATTCTCATACTCAGTATCAACACAGGTGTCTTTATATATTGATATGATTACTGTTATTGTAATAGTATAATGTGGGCAATATCAAATGTGTGACTTGTGGATTTTCTGCAGATGGAGGAAGCACACAAACGAGTTGCTCGCTCAGACTCTAGCTCTGGCTCAAGCTCGGAAGAGGTGAGTGCTTTCTCTATCCTCTAGAACTCGACATTCAACACACCTGAACGACAACTATCATAAAAATCCTTAAAACTCCTCTGCTGTATGTTGACAATTAATTTTTCTGATTTTCTTGAACTGTACCACCACCCAGGCTACAACTTCAACTCCAACAGCACCTGCAATATCGACAAACCAGTTGCTCCAGCTCCTTCTTGCCATCTTACAAGCAACTACTACCACCACTGCTGCACCTACAACCACCACTGCAGCTACAACTACTACTACAGCTACTACTACTGCAGCTGTTACCACCCCTGCCCCTGCTACAACTACCACTCCCATACCATGCTGTTAAAAACTATTAATAAGTACTTACTAACTAGAAACTGTTAAATAAAATCTTTTTTTTTTTCATAAAAATCTTGGACTTTAAAAATCTCTGTGGGTGTTTTTAGAACTTTTAGTGGTTGAAACTGCTGCCTTTAAATAAAGAAAAATACCCTTATAAACATTTGAATGCTTCTTCACTAGGGTTGGGTACCGAACTCTGTACTTTTAAGGGAACCGATTTAATTAAATCAGTACTTCCTAGTACTAATACACAATAAATCAAACAGTGCCAAATTCTGGTACCTCATAGCGCATCTTTAGTGTACAGAAAGGAAGAGAGCGAGGGCAAGATGTCACCCCTGCAACAAGTCAAGACACACTCCAATATTTGTAATGAAAAATGGAAAGCTTACCATGGCAACACAACACAACAACATCCAGTACAACAATTACCATGGTTAAAACACATGAAATCAGAGCGGTCCCCTTTTTTCATTTCTTAGATAACAACCCTGGATATTTTAATGATAAATTGGCCACTCAACTGTCCCCGGTTTTCATTTCATAAATCTGGTCACCTTACCTTTTGGCTTCATCTAAAATTCCTTACAAACATGCCGTTAAGTTTGCCATGCTATGGTATGTCCCAAACCTTGGTAAGAAACAAATAGTACATGAGTTGCATAGTATGTAATGGCAAATACTCTAGTATGCAAGCACTGCAATAGTGAC
Organism: Pagrus major; assembly: GCF_040436345.1. Lineage (NCBI taxonomy): Eukaryota > Metazoa > Chordata > Actinopteri > Spariformes > Sparidae > Pagrus > Pagrus major. Next base: position 15,743,597 of record NC_133215.1, read on the forward strand.
AACAACAACAAACTAAAAGACAATGTTGGTGCTGTTTCTTCTACTTTGGATGGTTCATTTATGTATATTTTAGTCTAATACTGTGCTTATATTTCAACAGTTTCTCCATTTTAGTCTTGTTATCCAGATTGAGTCAAGTTCACAGAGTAAAACCAGTTTGTCCAGCCATTTCCAGGTCTTTGTCCTCTTTTGAAGAAATTCCGGTGATATGCCCGATTTAGCATCTTGTATTTTTCAACTGATATTACATTGTTGTTATTACAGAGAGAGTAAGGTACCAAAAAAAAAGGTACTGTTGGGTACCGGTTCCCTATTCCATGTACTGGTATCGCTACCATATCGGTTCAAATGTCAAAGGCACCCAAGCCTAATCTTCACAAAGTCAGATTCTCTCAACTGGTTTGAGCCTTTGCCACTGAAGACAAAAGCCAGATGTTGGTGGTTGTTAGTGGGTTTTATGTCCAGTGTGAAAGTAGTATTACTGATCTCCAAACACATCTTCATCTGGTACATACTGGTCGACCATCATTAATTGTTATTGCATTTTTTCACGGTTGCATTCACCCGTTTGTACTGTATATATAGTTAGAATTTTGTGTCCCAGAATGCTCAGCAGTATAGTTTTAATAGTAAGAAGGAAAAAGCTTAAGGAACAATATAATTGGGGAATGCACATGCATTGGATTACCCAACTAAGCTGTTCGCCACTCATTTCACAATGTCAGACATGTCAACCACTTATAAAGTATTATGGATGAGCCTACAACCTCACACAAAAACCACACTAGAACAATGTCATCACAGACAACAAGTTGGCATACATACAACACCTCCTGTTGTCTGCAGAGCTGAATGCTACAAAGATGACTAACACATAAGCTGTTGAGTTGAACAAACATAGTGTCTGTCAGACATTGCCAGGTATTTGCTCAGACTCCCTGACCTAGATGTTTCTGGGCAGGTAGCATACAGCGGGTTTAGTTGAACTTTGTTAAGAAGGTCAAATGGAGGCCCCACAAAGGACCTCTGGGGGGGATCCTGTTGTGTCTGGCACCAGAGCATTGGTGGTGGATCCTTTGAGTACTGTGGGCTTGAGAGGTGGGGCCTTCCTGGATCCTTCCTGACTTGTTCTGGCACTTCCCAGAGATTGCTTGATCTGAATGTGATCTGGGGAATTTGGAGGCCAGGTTGACGCCTTGAGCTCTTTGTTACGTTCCTCTGGCACTGACATCGGGAAATGCCATTACTATTAGGCCGGAGATAATCTTGCTTTTGAACCACACATTGACGTAGACAAGTGGCTGTGTAGTGAAGGTAGTTCACATACTTGCCTATATACTACGCATGTTACTGGAGAAACCACTAGACATGTTAGCTTGTTGTCCCTTCTGCTGCTGATGTGCTTATTGACTCCTGAACCTGTCACATTGGCATATTGCGCATTTGTAGCATTAATTTCTGAGGACGAGTACAACTGGTTTACTGCAAGGTTCTATTTTAGGTTCAATTTTATTTTCTATTTATATGCTCCCACCCCAGATTATCGAACACCATAATGTTTCTTTCCACTGCTATGTAAACGACACACAAATATACCTTCCGCTGAGGCCCGGTGACCCAAGAAGCCTGGCTGCTGTCTTAGACTGTCTTAAAGATATCAACTGTTGGATGGCTCTAAATTTCCTACAACTCAATAACTCAAAAACTGAAATCATACTGTTCAGCCCCCCAAACCATATCAGCCTCTTTCAGCAAGCCCTTGGTCCCCTGTCTGTCAATATAAAACCCACTGCACGAAATCTTGGTGTCCAATTTGACTCAGAGCTCACTTTCATCCCTCATGTCAGCAAACTGGTCCAGTCCTGTTTTTACCAACTAAGATCCATTTCAAAAATCAAACACATGCTCTCACCCCCCGACCTGGAAAATGTCATTTATGCTTTCATCTTTTCCACAGTAGATTACTGCAACTCCCTTCTCACGAGTATCAATCAAAAATCACTCTCTCGCCTCCAACTGGTACAGAATTCAGCAGCTACGCGTCTAACTGGTTTTAACAGACTACATCACATTACCCCAGTCTTAGCTTCCCTTCATTGGCTCCCCGTCCGTTTTAGAATTGATTTTAAGATTTTACTGATCACTTTTAAAGCACTCGTGGGTCTGGCTCCGACCTATATAGCAGACATTTTAATTCCCTACGAGCCAGCTTGCAGCCTTAGAACCTCGGGCAGGGGCCGGGCCCTTCTAACTGTTCCAAAGTCGAGGCTAAAAACCAAAGGTGATTGTGTCTTCGCCTTCAGGGCCCCTCGGCTTTGGAATGCCCTGCCTGAGGAGATAAGGCTCGCAGGATCGGTAACCTCTTTTAAATCACTTCTTAAAACCCATTTTTATAGACTTGCCTTTATGTGATGTTGTCCTTTTGCTTTTGCTCCTACCGTTTGAGTTTATTATATTAATTTATTTGTTTTGTTTATTTTACCTCTTGGATTTATTTCCATTTCTTTATTTTGCTTATTTTAATAATGTTTTTCATTACTTCTGTTCTCAGTTATTTGTTTCAAATTGTTGAACTATAAATGCCATTTATTTCGTTTGTCCTCTGCAATTTTGTTTTGTTTTGTCAAAGGTCTTTGTAAACTGTGTTTTTAAAAAGTGCTATATAAATAAAGTTTATTATTATTATTATTATTATTATTATTATATTAACTGATGCTCCAAATAGATGCAGTTTTACGTTTTCCCCCATGATCAAAACATATACATTATGTTGATTCTCCAGTCAGTGCCCTTGAGCCCTTGAGCAAGGCACTGGCTAAGATCTGGAGTTGGTCCCCAGGCGTTTACGCTGCCCACTGGCCCCTCAGGATGGTTCAATGCAGAGCAACAATTTCATCATGTTGTACAATATAAAGCTTCTTTTTCTAAAACATTTTAAAACTGTGAATTATTTATACATAAACTTTAAAGGATGCAGACACAAAAAAGAATTAGAAAAAAATTAAATCACCTCACATATAAATAGACTGTTTTATAGCTTTATTAGTATTTTTGTGTTTAAACAATGAAAAGATTTTTTCCATGACCTTAAACTGCATTACAGTACTTTGGTAATATTTATATTATAAAATTGGGGTCCTGGCAGCTTTATACTTTGTTAAAATAACAAGATGACAAGTTAGACTCATAGCTTGGTTTATGCTGAAAAAGAAATCATGCAGGTAGGGTGAGGATAGTTTAAAACACATAATGTATTGAAAAATACTAAACTAAATCAAAATGAACTGTCATTTGCAAAAATCACATACAGAAAAAGTCAGCTATGATCTGAGACATAAGATTTTTTCTGTTAACATTTAACTGAAAGCACAATCTTCTTCTAACCTTAAGCAAAGTGCTTTTGTTGTCTAAACTTACCCACAGATTGGTCTGGACATGAATCATAGACCCTGGCGTGGCCGTCCTGCACTCTGTACGCAATCCACCCCAGCCACCTCCTTGTGACTCCACTACGGTACATTTTATCCACTCAAAGAAACTGAACTGAACTGAACATAATCCAGAGAACGATTGCATTGTTCAGCGTACTGTAATTATGAAGACAATTAAGTAATATACAAATAATTTCTAGGCGACAGTTATCCCTGAGATGAAATATTAAATGCATCGCACATATTGACCAAGTGTGTCTCTGATCCTGACCTGACCGTCCTATTTCCTCACCTTAAAATGTGGAGGTGGAAGATTTCCTAATAGTTGCAATTTTCCCAACAATGCAATATGCTGATGAGATGACATCAGATCCTGTAACTGTATATAAGAATAGCTCAACATTCAGAGAAACACGACAACAACCTCCTTGACCAGGCAGTTTGCTGAAGTTCTGAAGTCTTGAAGGTAATTATGAGTCTTTTGTTACTGTATTTGAGGTTGGTGTTGGTGTGAGGTTGGTGGAAGGGTGATTTCACTGATATTTTGGAAAAACTCTTCATCTGATCAAGTCTTTATTATTTTCTTTTCAACAGATCTGATCACTGTAACCATGCTGAAGGTAGCACTTGTACTTGGATGCCTCCTGAGCCTCGCTCTGGCGAGCTCTAGCTCTAGCTCCGAAGAGGTGAGTGATTTCTCCATCCACTATAATTCAACATTAAACACACCTGAGTGTCAGCTTCTGTAAAATTGCTTAAAAACTCATGTTTGACGATTCATCTTTCGGATTTTCTTGAACTCTACCACCACCCAGACTACAACTACAACAACAGCTGCAACAACTACAGTTGCAGGTGCAACAACTACAACTGCAGCAGCTACAACTCTAAATCCACAACAGCAACTGATACTCCAGCTCCTTCGTCAACTCCTTGGGCTGTAATGAACTACGACTGAAGCAACTGCTACATCTACCACTGCATCAGCCTCTACTACCACTACTATAAAATAAAATCTTAAATATATCCAGTGAATGACAACCACTCTTGAATGACGTCTATTGTTAACATCAGCTTGATGTCAGTGTCATTTCAACTGCTTCCTTCTCTTTTAAAATTTCAACGATGTTGTTTTAACCAGTGTTTTATTGCTCATCGTTCTGGTTTACATTAACATGTGGATCATAATCACTGTATTCTCTGCACTATCTGCTTAATAAACTTCATCAATGCAAAACATGGAACAAATGTGTTTTTCTTAGAATCCGTATGTATAATAATAATTAATGAAGCTGTGTCAAAAAAAGGTGATTTTCAAGTGTCAGATAGATAGATAGATAGATAGATAGATAGATAGATAGATAGATAGATAGATAGATAGATAGATAGATAGATAGATAGATAGAAAACGTTAATGGATATTCTAAATATGTAACAAAAACATCTTCAAAAATATCTACCCTAGCTTTAAATGAAGAATAGAATAGAAATATAGAAAGAAAATGTAATAACAGCAGTGAGAGTGGGAAAAGGTTTTGCAGTTTAAAAAAAAAACGACAATAAAAGTCGGTGGAAGGATCGTATTCCTCAAATCCTTTGATTTTTTTCTGTGAACTGTTCCTTTAAAGCTTGGTCAAGAGGAATTTGAGGGTAAATCTGTAAATCTTTAAGATTTGAATCTATGTTAGATGTATTTTTTAGTGTGTTTTTTTGCAAAGAATTGTCTATAGATCCCAATTCCTCCCGATCAAACAACATGTATGTTGTCTTTCTGTGTCTTGTTTCTTGTTTTTTATTTTGAATTTCTCGGAGACTTCCTCTATGCCACTACATTTCCTTTTACATTTATTCCAGTCTTGCGCTTGGTATTATAAAATGTTATTAACTATCATGACAAAAAGTAATAATTGCACAGCTTCAAACAACTTGATTTCTTGTCATTAGAACACTGCCACTTTTGTTTTTTTTTTAGTGTTCCTTTGTTAATACAACAACAACAAAATTAAAATGATGGTGATTTTCATCCATTCCTTGTGTGAAATTGAGGTAAGAGATGCATAACCAGAGGAAAAACAACTTTACAGGAACACATTTTAATACAATACCAGAAACAGCTGCTGACAGAGTACAGAAGATGAATGTAGCAATGCAAAAGGTGTAAATAAGTCAGAGACAGATTCAGTCAAAGCATGATGTGTTCATATGGAGATTGATTTAATGGATTTTCATTGTGAACTCCGACAATGTGCCTCGGTAAAAATGAAGTGAATATCTGACTTTTGTAAGCAGCACACATGTTATACATTAAATCAAGCTGAACAGATCTGGAGGATAACAACATAAGCTGCTCATTTTTGATTGTATTTTTGTGTCTTTTAGCTCCTTGAATTTCTAGGTAGACTTGCGGGATCAGACAGAAAGAGTTGTTACTGTGACACTTATTGCACATTTTTGAAATACATTTATTTCCTGCAGTGAGTTGCTATGGCAGTTCTTGTCTGTGCTTGAAGCCCTGAGTGGTATCACCTAACTTTAAATGCCCTGTGCTCAGTGGTGGTGTTGTTTCCTTAATCCTCTGGAGTCACGGCTCATTTCAGTTTATTCTCCTTTTAAACTGTCCTTACCCCACCTGCATGATATCCTTTGGTCAGAACAAACACAGTTGTGAGACTGTCCTGTCATTTTGTCAATTTAGCAAAGTATAAAGCTGCCAGGAACCAAAACTGAAGATGAAAACTGACACAGGTATTTCATGTGATTAGGGTGGGTAATGTATTTTAGAAGCAGTCTTTTTTTATATGTAGAAAATCTATTACATTCCAACAGCTATCAATGAATCAATTTATCCATGTATCTGTTCACTTTATTGGAAAATCACTTTTCTACACGGCTTCATTAATGTTTCTCAGACAGATCAAGTTTAAAAAACACAAACATACTGTATTTGTTTTGCATGCTTTGTATTAATGAAGTTTATTAAGCAGATACTACTGAGAATACAGTGGTTTTGATCCACATGTTTAATTTAAATAAACCGATTTATCCATCTAAAGAGTGCAATTTTAGCCTGAAAAGGGGACCACAACATAAAAAACTGCAGTAACATGGGTGCTGAAATGAGCGGACAGCGTTATTTTACGCCAGAGTAAAATGGAAAAGTGTCAGTATCAGCCCACTTCAAGCACCAACCACAGACTGGTCTGGACATGAACCCTGCACCCTGGTGCTACAGTCCTGCACTTTGTATGCAATCCACCCAGGCCACATCCTTGTGACTCCACGGTACATTTTATCCCCTCAAAGAAACATAATCCAGACAGTGATTAAATTGTTCAGCACACTGTAATTATAAAGACAATAAAGTAATATACAAATAATTTCTAGACAGGGGTGTGATCCATGAGAGGAAATATTAAATATATTGCACCTATTATAATGACCAGCTGTGTCTCTGATCCTGACCTGACCTGCCTATTATTTCACATTAAAATGTGGAGGTGGAAGATTTCCTAATGAATAAAATTTTCCCAACAATGCAATATGCTGATGAGATTACAGCCGCTCCTGTAACTGTATATAAGAAAAGCTCAACATTCAGAGCAACACGGCATCAACCTCCTCGACCATCTGCCAGACAGACTGCTGAAGTTCTGAAGACTCGAAGGTAATTATATGAACCTGTTGTTTATTTTCTATGTGAGGTTGATGGAATACAGATTTCACTGATATTCTGGAAGAAGTGTTCATCTGCTCAAGTCTTCATTATTTTCTTTCCAACAGGTCTGATCACTGTAACCATGCTGAAGGTAGCACTTGTTCTTGGATGCCTCCTGAGCCTCGCTCTGGCTCAGCCTGTAAGTGTAACATTCTCATACTCAATATCAACACTGGTATAGGCAATAGGCAATATCAAACGTGTGACTTGTGGATTTTCTACAGATGGAGGCAGCACACAAACGATTTGCTCGGTCGGACTCTGGCTCTAGCTCTGGCTCTGACTCCAATGAGGTGAGTGCTTTCTCTATCCACTAGCCTTTAACATTTAACACACCTGAATGTCAACTACTGTAAAAATCCTTAGAAACTCTTCTTTGACAACTCATGTTTCTGATTTTCTTGAAGAGTACCACCACCCAGACTACAACTACGACAGCTGCAACAACAACCACTACAGCTGCACCAACAACTACAACAGCAGCTGGAGCAACAACCACTACAGCTGCACCAACAACTACAGCACCACTGACTCCACAACAGATCCAGTTGATCCAGTTACTTCTTCAGATCCTCCTGCAACAATAAACTACCACAGCATTGCTGCTGCAACTACCACTGCACCAGCTTCTGTTAGTGCTACAAAATGAAATGTGAAATTAACCTCTCGCCAATAAGTGAATGACAACCACTTGTGAATGACATATGTTGTTAACATCAGCTTTGTTTGGTGCCAGTTTCACTCCAACTGCTTCTTTCTCTTTTCAAATTTCAACATGTTTTATTACTAATTGTTATAGCTCAAATTAACATGTGGATCAAAACCACTGTATTCTCTGCACTATCTGCTTAATAAACTTCATCAATGCAAAACATGGAACAAGTGTTGTGGTGACTATTCAAAAAACAAAACTTGTCACCTGTGGTGGTTTGGGATGGTTCGTTCTTGACCCGACTCCAGAGCGAATAAAAAAGAAAAGTTGTAAAAGTAATATCTTTGGGTGAGGTTCCCGTTTATTTGAACAAAAAGGATAAGGTAAATTGACAGAACAAAAAGAGATTCTACTGTTTCTCTGGCTGCCGTGTAAAAACTGTGTGTGTTCCACCACCACTCCACTCAAACTAATCAACACTTCTGATCAACAACAGCTGGGGCAAGGTTTGGGGTAAAAGAAAGTAACTGAAATATACTTCCCCTAGTGGAAAAACAAATACCTGCACAACATAAAAAATGGCTCCTACACACCGGCCCCATAATTGTGTTGGTGTGCACTTACAATTATATAAACATATTTCAAAAAGGAGCCAAAAAGGATGTGTATGTGTGTGCAAATCTTCTTCTTCTTTCTTTAGAAGTAAATGTCCATAAATCAAATCTTCTTTCTTTAGAAGTCAATCCATATTTCAGTCTTTAATAACAATCTTTATGTCTCCAACAGCATGCAGAGTTTTGTGACAGGTCTCTCCAGAAAGCCTGTCTTGGTCTTCAGCTGAACTGACCGGACAACACCTCTCCTGTCTGGAAAGGTTTTGGTCACTTTACCCATTAGCCATGAACTTCTTGGAGCAGAAGGGTCCATGATAATAACAATGTCGTCCACAGAAAAATTCCTTCGTGGCTTTGTCCACTTTTGTCTTTCTTGGAGCAGTGGAAGGTACTCTCTTACCCACCGCTTCCAAAATAAGTCTGACAGGTACTGTACCTGTCTCCATCTTCGTTTGATGTATACATCACTATCATCAAACAGTCCAGGAGGAAGAAGAGGTTTGGCCTTCAGCAGAAGAATGTGGTTGGGTGTAAGTGTTTCCAGGTCATTAGGGTCATCGGATAGTTTGGTTATTGGGCGACTGTTGAGAATGGCTTCAATTTCACAAAGGATAGTGCAAAAGCTTTCATCATCCATAGTTTGCTGTTTGACAATGGAATACAGCACCTTTCTTATGAGGCGAATAATCCGCTCCCATGTTCCGCCATAGTGAGATGCAGCAGGAGGGTTGAATGTCCATGCTATTCCTCTTTTTGCCAAAGCACTTTGAATTTTGTTGTGATCCAGGGCTTTAAGAGCTTCCCTTAACTCTCTTTCAGCTCCAACAAAATTGGTGCCGTTGTCTGACCTGAGGTTGTAGACTTGCCCACGTCGACACATGAACCGTCGGATGGCATTTATGCATGAATCTGTTGTTAGTGAGTGGGCTGCTTCAAGGTGTACTGCCCGACTAGTCATGCATGTGAAGATTACACCATACCTTTTGACCATGCTGCGACCTCTTTTGATGTCAATAGGGCCGAAATAATCCACACCTGCATTAGTAAATGGTGGTAAATCTGGCAGGAGTCTTTCAGCTGGAAGGTCAGACATTTTTTGTTCTCCAACTCTGCCTTGAAGACGACGACAGGTAACACAATCAGCAATGATTTTTCTGCAGGCTGAGTTTGCATTTGTTATCCAGTAGGTTTTTCGAAGTGTAGATATCATGTGATTGCGTCCAGCGTGACCCACTTGCTTGTGAATGTGTTGTAAGATAAGTTTGGATATGTGTTGATCTTTAGACAGAATTATTGGATGTTTTACTGTCTCAGGCATGGATGCTTTTCTCAGACGACCTCCTACTCTCAACAGCCCATCTTGGAGTATGGGATCCAACCTGTAGATGTCACTGTTGGTTGGCACAGATGATGCGCCTTTCTCCAAGAGAGAGATTTCCCTGTGAAATCTTTGCTGTTGGCAGAGGCGTGCAATTTCCAGTTCTGCAGTATGTAAGTCATCCCGTGTCAATGATTGAACATTCATATTTGCTTTGTGTTGCTGATGTCCTTTATTGCATGCTTTACCGTTTTTCCTTAGCTGTTGAAGCAGATCTTTAAACTTCAAAAACCAGGCGACTGAAGTTTTGAGTTTTTCCCAGTCTGAAAAGTAGGTCAGAAGCTTGTTCATGGTATTGGATGCATCATCAACAACACAAGCATTAACTGTGAGGTCTTGTTTAACCTCAGGGTCATCCAAGGTGACGGCAGGTTTGTTTACCTCCTGTTTTGGCCATGTTCTTTCCTCAGTCAGCAGAAACTCTGGTCCTTTGAGCCATCGTTCACATTTCAGAAAATCATCAGCTGACAGTCCTCTTGAAGCCTCATCAGCGGGGTTCTGCTTAGAGCCAATGTACCTCCACTGGGCCACCTCTGTGGCTTCTCTTATGACAGCCACTCTGTTCGCCACAAATGTGTGGAATCTCTTTGTTTCACTTGAAATGTAATTAAGCACAGTCGTGCTATCGGTCCAGAACACTGACTGGTCCAATTCCAGTTGCAGCTCCTTTGTAATCATCTTATCCAGTCTGACAGCTAATACAGCAGCAGTGAGTTCAAGCCTTGGTATTGTGGTTTGTTTCATGGGAGTGACTCTGGATTTTCCAATCATGAAAGCAATGTTAACTTCATCAGAGATGCCTTTCAATCTCAGATAAGAAACAGCGCCATATCCGTGTTCACTAGCATCTGAGAAGTGATGCAGCTGTGCATTGCTTACCTTTCCAAAGTTCTTTGGCTTGATGCACCGTTCCACCTTTAACAGTGACAATTTGTGCAGATTTATCAGCCACTGTGTCCACTTCTGCAGAAAGGTTGGTGGTATTGTGTCATCCCAACCAATTTTTCTTTTGCACAGCTCTTGCAGCATCAGCTTGGGAGGCAGTGTGAACGGTGACAAGAAACCAAGAGGGTCATAGATAGAATTAACCACTGACAAGATTCCACGGCGGGTACATGGACGACTTTCCAGTGCAATCTTGAACATGAACATGTCTGATTCCGCACACCAGTGCAATCCAAGAGCTCTTTCAACAGGTAAATTGTCTTTATCCAAATTGAGTTCTTTGGTTGCTTTGGAACGATTTTCTTCAGGGATGCTTGCAATAACTGCTCGACTGTTGCTCATCCACTTTGAGAGCCGAAAGCCTCCTTTGGCACATGCAGCAGTGAGATCTTGTACCATTTGCAAAGCTTCCTCTTCTGATGACACAGACTTTAAACAATCGTCCACGTAAAAGTTTTGCTTGATGGTCTTTAATACTTCGTCACTGTACTGAGCCGTGTTGTCATCAGCAACTCTTTTCAAGGCATAATTGGCGCAGCTCGGTGATGAAGTTGCTCCAAAAATATGAACCTTCATTCTGAAGTCCACCACAGGTTGTGTCACATCTCCATTATGCCACCACAAAAATCGAAGGAAATCAACGTGTTTCTGAGACACATGAACCTGGTGAAACATAGCCTGCACATCGGTCATGATGGCAACTGCTTCTTGTCTAAATCTGAGAAGAACGCCAAAAAGGGAATTTGTGAGATCAGGACCTTGCAACAGCTGGCTGTTCAAAGATGTGCCCTTGAAACTCGCTCCACAGTCAAATACAACTCTCAATGTTTTCTTTTTGGGATGATAAACCCCATGATGTGGTATGTACCAGATTTTACCTTCAGTTCCATTCAGTTGCTGTTGAGGCACCTGCTCCGCATAACCATTTTTGATGACATCATTTAGGAAGTGCACATACTCCTGATGATATTCTGTGTTCCTCTGAAACTTTCTTTTCAAACTCATGACTCGCTGTTCAGCAATGCATCGATTGTTTGGCATTATGACATTATCAACTTTAAAGGGTAAATCAACACAATAGTGGTTGTTTTCAAGGCGAATTGTTTTTTCCATTATGTGAAGAAATCTCATGTCTTCTCTTGATATTAAAGTGTCATCACATGACCTTTCATTGAAGTCCTGGTTGTATTGCGTGATTAACAACTGTTCCACTTTATCAATGGAGATCTTATTGACAGTGACAGTAGGGCAGCCATTCTTCCCTGCATCACTTCCACTTCCTTTAAGTGGGCCGTTCACCACCCACCCCAATAGGGTCCGAACAGCATAGGGTCCGTCATTACAGCTGTTAATAATTTCCCACGGTTCCAAAAGCTTTGAGGCATTTGTGCCAATCAACAAATCCACTCCAACTTCAAGCTCGGGAACTTTAATCTTTTCCAGGTAAGGCCATTTTCTCAGATCCTTTTCTGTTACAATATTGTGTCTTGTAACCGGCATGGTTTGCTGAGTGTAAACCTCAGGTAGGTCTAGAAACCTGTTCTCATCATAACCAGCTACTTCCAGTCCAGTCAGAACATGAGTCTTTACAGTATGTGCTTGTCCCATTGTTCGCAGGAAGATGTGTGTTTGGATGCTGTCCATGTTCAGCTGTCTCATCAGGCGTTCTGTACAAAAGGTAGCTGAGCTTCCTGGGTCAAGAAAAGCGTAAGTGGTCAAAATTTTGTCTCCATTCTTAGCCTTTACTTGTACAGGTACAATTGAGAGAACACATTTCTGCGTACCGGCCCCAGTGCGAGCACAGGTCTGCTGAGGGACAACCGTGTTGCTTGATTGCTCAAATGCTCTGAATTTAGCTGGGTTGTGAAGCATTGTGGGATGTCTGAAGTTACATACATCACACGTTAGACGTTTCTTGCAGCTTTTGCTGATATGACCTGGTTTTAGACAACCAAAACAAACACCACTTTGCCTTAAAAGATCAAGTTTCTCACGATGCACTTTGTTCTTAAGATGTACACAATCTTCTATTGCGTGATCCTCTTTACATATGCAACATGATGTGGTCTTGCTTTTTGATAGAGACAAGGCATGGATGAGCGGTGTTTGTGCAGACTTTATACCTGCTGAAGTGCTTACAGCTGCCACAGTTGCTGGATTTTTATTCCTGGGTGAAAATCTTGTGGGAGCTTTTCCTTTAAATGTAGCAGTTTGTGTGTCTTGCAAGTTACCAAAGACAGGATCAGAGAGAATTTTGATCTGATGTTCCAGAAAGTTGACCAAATCAGAGAACAAAACTCTACTTCCACGTCTCTCCTGTAGGTCACAAACAGCTGCTCTCCACCTTTCTCTTAATTTGTAGGGCAGTTTCATCACAAGCTGTTTCAGGTTTGATGGTACATTCATTTCTGCCATATACTGTAGACTTTCCATCATGTTACAACATCCTCTCAAAAACAACATGTATGTTTGAAGAGAACCAACATCTTCAGCTTTTATTGGTGGCCAACTTAAAGCCTTTTCCATGTAAGCAGCCCCAATCTTCATTTCATTGCCAAAGTGTTCCTTTAACAAGTATTTGGCTCTGTGATAGCCTTGATCATTTGACATGTGATAGCAGCTTCTGATCAATTCTCTAGGTTGCCCCCTGGTGTGTTGTTCCAGGTAGTACAAGCAGTCCTGGAGATTATTGACTTTTCTTTCAACTCCCTGTTCAAATGCCATGATAAAAGATCCATACTGTAGAGGGTCACCATCAAATATGGGTATTGCTCGAGGTGGAAGAGATGCTGAGTGTTGTTGTTGAACCAGCTGAGCAGTGATTTCTGTTTGTCGCTGCATAATGTTGCCAATGTCCTGTATTTTATTTTCATTTGTGTTCATTTGTGGCGTGGTACAAACATTGCTTGACCTGTGACCTTGCAGTGAGTTGAAGACAGTTGTGTTGCCTCCTGGTGCTCTTGGTAGGAATTGCATAGGTTGTATTGAAGTGAAGGTTTCTGTAGGCTGTGTTTGTACATACTTTCTTTCTTTAGGGCGTGCATCCTGAAGGTGTGAAGGTGGTTGCTGTGAGAGTGGTTGTTGCACTGTTTCAAACTTTGACCTCTGTGACATTTCCATTTTTGATTTTGTGGCTTTATCGAAATATGAATTCATTCCATCAGATGGTGTAGAGCCACTTCCCACCATACTGCTTTCCAGTATGGCTATTTTAGCTGTAGCAGCAGCTAGTTGGGTTTCCATTTCCAGTTGTTCCTTTTGTCTTTTTAATCGTTCCTGTTCTGCATGCAGTTTCTCCTCCTGAGCCTCCAGTGCATGTTTTTTCTCCAAAGCAGCCATGTGTTGGATCAATGCTGCCTTTTCAGCCTTTGCTCGTAAGCATGCAGAACTTGTGATGGAAGATTTGGATGAAGATTTAGACTTAGATGAGACCCGTGTTTTTCCAGGGGGGAGAACATTTGAAATACTGTCATTGGGTTGAATCTCATCCTCCTGGTCAGCATTTAATTGAATCTCATCCTCCTGTATTACAGACTGTTTGTCACAATGTTCTGGTGCATCCTTCAACCATTTATACACATCACACATGAATTTCTCATTTGCTTTAAACTTCTGTTCAAACCATGTTTGCTGCCTTTTGTATTCTTCTTCAGGCAGTGGCATTTCCATCAATGCACCATGAGTTTCAGCAGCAGCTTCACACAGTTTGTTAAACTCATTTAAAAGGGTTTCAACACTGCACAAAGTATCACTTGTTATTTTGTCACATAACAGATTATTGATCTGCAACTTGATTTTGGATGCCTGATTCAAGGTTAACTTCCGGTTCCTTTGCAGGTTTGCAATTAGCAGTGAAACACCTTTTGCAGTTAATTTTCTTCCTCTTTTTTCAACATCACTTTTTACAGCACGCTCCTCAATTTTTGCAACATCACCTTTAGCAGTTGGAACATCACTTTTTGCAACACGCTCCTCAAGAACATTTTCCACATCAGCATTTTCATCCATTTCCACACTGTAAATATGTCAACTTGTGACGTCAGCAGCAGAACAATTGCAGTCATTCACAGGTGCTGATTATTTCCTCCTTTTTCCAATTAACTTTCATTTCATCAACATCCATGACATCCAGTTCCACAATCCAATGCATCAAGACTGTCCAGTTCCATTAAATCACTCAAACAGGCTCATTTTCTTCAATCATGCAGTTTATTGTCTGCTGCGTCCTTTACCTTTCTCCTCTGGCTCTGTCTGATGAACAGGAGGGAGGGGTTGCAAGCTCCATGGCCTCCTCTTGATCCAAGCAGCAGCAGCCTCTTTCCAACAATGCTGTTTCCTTCATCCAGGGCAAAGCTCTTTACTTGTCCTCCATCCAGGGCAAACAGTTTTTACTTGTGTGGTGACTATTCAAAAAACAAAACTTGTCACCTGTGGTGGTTTGGGATGGTTCGTTCTTGACCCGACTCCAGAGCGAATAAAAAAGAAAAGTTGTAAAAGTAATATCTTTGGGTGAGGTTCCCGTTTATTTGAACAAAAAGGATAAGGTAAATTGACAGAACAAAAAGAGATTCTACTGTTTCTCTGGCTGCCGTGTAAAAACTGTGTGTGTTCCACCACCACTCCACTCAAACTAATCAACACTTCTGATCAACAACAGCTGGGGCAAGGTTTGGGGTAAAAGAAAGTAACTGAAATATACTTCCCCTAGTGGAAAAACAAATACCTGCACAACATAAAAAATGGCTCCTACAAGTGTGTTTGTTTTTCTTCAAATCCATATGTATGAGAAACAATATCATATAATAAATAGTTAAAATCAAGATAGATAGATACTAATCCATTTGACTATAATACATTTATTATGAAGTATTTCAAATAATGTAGGGCAGAACTGTGTAAGATGAGCCACTTATTACATTTGATGACTTTACTGAAAAAATCTGTATTTGTTTAAAATAATAGTTACTATATATACCTCAGGATGTTGTGTAGCCATGGAAATTAAAACAAGTTATGTATTTGTTATGGTTTAAAAAAAAAAAGTAGTCCTATGGCATAACTTGCCCTAAGGTGGGGGTAAAATAAACATGAGGTGGGGGTAAACAACCACTGTTAAGTACTGATATATACATGACGTAAAATCAAACAATCCATCCATTATCCGTAACCAGCCATGGGCAGATGCAATGATCTACTACTGCAGCAACTGCTACGACTACCAATGCATCAGCTAAACAACACCACCACTGAGCACTGGGCAGTTAAAGTTAGGTGATACCACACCGGGGTTATAGCACAGACAAGGACTGCCATAGACTGCCACAAATACACAGACAGAGATAGGAGGGCAACATAAACTTTGCTTGATTGGAAAAGGATCGATTGAAAATACTATACAAAAAATAATGAGCTTAAAATAGATCCAACATAGATTTTAATCTTAAACACAGATTTACCCTACAATTTCTCCCTACTAAGCTATCAAGGAACAGTTCACCCAAATCCAGCAAATGTTTTGTGGAATAACCTCAACTGCCTTTCATTTTGTGGTTTCTTTAAAACTAAAAAAATATTTGGTTTCCTCACTCACGTTATTTAATTCAGCCTGAATCTATCTACAAGGAATGGGTGAAAATGTATTGTGTTAACAAAGGAACTCTAAAAAACAAAACAAAAGTGGCATTGTCCTAAGGACAAAAAATCAAGATGCCTGAAAGGCAGTTTGAAGCTGTGCAATTATTACTTTTTGTCATGATAGTTAATAACATTTTATAATACCAGCCGCAAGACTGGAATAAATGTATAAAGAAATGTAGTGGCATAAGCAGATGATAAAGGAAATCTCCAAGAAAGTCAAAATAGAAAACAAAAAAACAAAAAAAACAATGAGAGACACAGAAAGACAACATACATGTTGTTTGATTGGGAATAATTGGGATCTATAGACAATCCTTTGCAAAAGAACACAGTAAAAAATACATCTAACATAGATTCAAATCTTAAACACAGATTTACCCTGAAATTCCTCTTGACCAAGCTTTAAAGGAACAGTTCACAGAAAAACCAAGACATGTTTTGTAGAATACAAACCTTCCACCAACTTCATCATTTTCAGGTTTTTTTTAAAGCTGCGAAACCTTTTCCCACTCTCTCTGCTGTTATTACATTTTCTTTATAAAGCTATTTACAAATTTTGCACAATGATATGTTACCACCTTGTGTTTTTTAATGCTGCACAATCACACAAAATGAAAAATAGTAGATGTCTTTATATTTCTATTCTATTCGTCATTTAAAGTGATTTAAAGCTAGGGTAGACATTTTTGAAGATGTTTTTGTTACATATTTAGAATATCCATTAACGTTGTCTATCTATCTATCTATCTATCTATCTATCTATCTATCTATCTATCTGTCTATCTTATTATACATACGGATTCTAAGAAAAACACATTTGTTCCATGTTTTGCATTGATGAAGTTTATTAAGCAGATAGTGCAGAGAATACAGTGATTATCATCCACATGTTAATGTAAACCAGAACGATGAGCAATAAAACACTGGTTAAAACAACATTGTTGAAATTTTAAAAGAGAAGGAAGCAGTTGAAATGACACTGACATCAAGCTGATGTTAACAATAGACATCATTCAAGAGTGGTTGTCATTCACTAGATATATTTAAGATTTTATATTATAGTAGTGGTAGTAGAGGCTGATGCAGTGGTAGATGTAGCAGTTGCTTCAGTCGTAGTTCATTACAGCCCAAGGAGTTGACGAAGGAGCTGGAGTATCAGTTGCTGTTGTGGATTTAGAGTTGTAGCAGCTGCAGTTGTAGTTGTTGCACCTGCAACTGTAGTTGTTGCAGCTGTCGTTGTAGTTGTAGTCTGGGTGGTGGTAGAGTTCAAGAAAATCCGAAAGATGAATCGTCAAACATGAGTTTTTAAGCAATTTTACAGAAGCTGACACTCAGGTGTGTTTAATGTTGAATTATAGTGGATGGAGAAATCACTCACCTCTTCGGAGCTAGAGCTAGAGCTCGCCAGAGCGAGGCTCAGGAGGCATCCAAGTACAAGTGCTACCTTCAGCATGGTTACAGTGATCAGATCTGTTGAAAAGAAAATAATAAAGACTTGATCAGATGAAGAGTTTTTCCAAAATATCAGTGAAATCACCCTTCCACAAACCTCACACCAACACCAACCTCAAATACAGTAACAAAAGACTCATAATTACTTTCAAGACTTCAGAACTTCAGCAAACTGCCTGGTCAAGGAGGTTGTTGTCGTGTTTCTCTGAATGTTGAGCTATTCTTATATACAGTTACAGGATCTGATGTCATCTCATCAGCATATTGCAGTTGCTGTTGCAACTATTAGGAAATCTTCCACCTCCACATTTTAAGGTGAGGAAATAGGCAGGTCAGGTCAGGATCAGAGACACACTTGGTCAATATGTGCAATGCATTTAATATTTCATCTCAGGGATAACTCTGTCACCTAGAAATTATTTGTATATTACTTAATTGTCTTCATAATTACAGTACGCTGAACAATGCAATTGCTTTGTCTGGATAATGTTCAGAAACAATGTTTCTTTGAGTGGATAAAATGTACCGAGGAGTCACAAGGAGGTGGCCTGGGTGGATTGCATACAAAGTGCAGGACTGTACCAGGGTGCAGGGTTCATGTCCAGACCAGTCTGTGGTTGGACAGTCTCACAACTGTGTTTGTTCTGACCAAAGGATATCATGCAGGTGGGGTAAGGACAGTTTAAAAGGTGAATAAACTGAAATGAGCCGTGACTCCAGAGGATTAAGGAAACAACACCACCACTGAGCACAGGGCAGTTAAAGTTAGGTGATACCACTCAGGGCTTCAAGCACAGACAAGGACTGCCGTAGCAACTCACTGCAGGAAATAAATGTATTTCAAAAATGTGCAATAAGTGTCACCGTAATGACTCTTTCTGTCTGATCCCGCAAGTCTACCTGGAAATTCAAGGAGCTAAAAGACACAAAAATACAATCAAAAATGAGCAGCTTATGTTGTTATCCTCCAGATCTGTTCAGCTTGATTTAATGTATAACGTGTGCTGCTTACAAAAGTCAGACATTCACTTCATTTTTACCGAGGCATATTGTCCTAATGACAATAAATCAAGTTGTTTGAAGTTTGAAGCTGTGCAATTATTACTTTTTGTCATGATAGTTAATAACATTTTATAATACCAGGTGCAAGACTGGAATAAATGTAAAAAGGAATGTAGTGGCATAAGCAGATGACAAAGGAAGTCTCTGAGAAAGTCAAAATAAAAAACAAACAAATCAAAACAAAAAAAACAAACAGTGAGAGACACAGAAAGACAACATACATGTTGTTTGATTGGGAAGAATTGGGATCTATAGACAATCCTTTGCAAAAGAACACAGTAAAAAATACATCTAACATAGATTCAAATCTTAAACACAAATTTACCCTGAAATTCCTCTTGACCAAGCTTTAAAGGAACAGTTCACAGAAAAACCAAGAAATGTTTTGTAGAATACAAACCTTCCACCAACTTCATCATTTTCAGGGTTTTTTTTAAAGCTGCGAAACCTTTTCCCACCCTCACTGCTGTTATTACATTTTCATTATGAAGCTATTTACAAATTTTACACAATGCTATGTTACCACCTCGTGTTTTTTAATGCTGCACAATCACACAAAATGAAAAATAGTAGATGTCTTTATATTTCTATCTATCTATCTATCTATCTATCTATCTATCTATCTATCTATCTATCTATCTATCTATCTATCTATCTATCTATCTATCACTTGAAAATCACCTTTTTTTGACACAGCTTCATTAATTATTATTGTACATACGGATTCTAAGAAAAACACATTTGTTCCATGTTTTGCATTGATGAAGTTTATTAAGCAGATAGTGCAGAGAATACAGTGATTATCATCCACATGTTAATGTAAACTAGAACGATGAGTAATAAAACACTGGTTAAAACAACATTGTTGAAATTTTAAAAGAGAAGGAAGCAGTTGAAATGACACTGACATCAAGCTGATGTTAACAATAGACGTCATTCAAGAGTGGTTGTCATTCACTAGATATATTTAAGATTTTAATTTATAGTAGTGGTAGTAGAGGCTGATGCAGTGGTAGATGTAGCAGTTGCTTCAGTCGTAGTTCATTACAGCCCAAGGAGTTGACGAAGGAGCTGGAGTATCAGTTGCTGTTGTGGATTTAGAGTTGTAGCAGCTGCAGTTGTAGTTGTTGCACCTGCAACTGTAGTTGTTGCAGCTGTTGTTGTAGTTGTAGTCTGGGTGGTGGTAGAGTTCACGAAAATCCGAAAGATGAATCGTCAAACATGAGTTTTTAAGCAATTTTACAGAAGCTGACACTCAGGTGTGTTTAATGTTGAATTATAGTGGATGGAGAAATCACTCACCTCTTCGGAGCTAGAGCTAGAGCTCGCCAGAGCGAGGCTCAGGAGGCATCCAAGTACAAGTGCTACCTTCAGCATGGTTACAGTGATCAGATCTGTTGAAAAGAAAATAATAAAGACTTGATCAGATGAAGAGTTTTTCCAAAATATCAGTGAAATCACCCTTCCACAAACCTCACACCAACACCAACCTCAAATACAGTAACAAAAGACTCATAATTACTTTCAAGACTTCAGAACTTCAGCAAACTGCCTGGTCAAGGAGGTTGTTGTCGTGTTTCTCTGAATGTTGAGCTATTCTTATATACAGTTACAGGATCTGATGTCATCTCATCAGCATATTGCAGTTGCTGTTGCAACTATTAGGAAATCTTCCACCTCCACATTTTAAGGTGAGGAAATAGGCAGGTCAGGTCAGGATCAGAGACACACTTGGTCAATATGTGCAATGCATTTAATATTTCATCTCAGGGATAACTCTGTCACCTAGAAATTATTTGTATATTACTTAATTGTCTTCATAATTACAGTACGCTGAACAATGCAATTGCTTTGTCTGGATAATGTTCAGAAACAATGTTTCTTTGAGTGGATAAAATGTACCGAGGAGTCACAAGGAGGTGGCCTGGGTGGATTGCATACAAAGTGCAGGACTGTACCAGGGTGCAGGGTTCATGTCCAGACCAGTCTGTGGTTGGACAGTCTCACAACTGTGTTTGTTCTGACCAAAGGATATCATGCAGGTGGGGTAAGGACAGTTTAAAAGGTGAATAAACTGAAATGAGCCGTGACTCCAGAGGATTAAGGAAACAACACCACCACTGAGCACAGGGCAGTTAAAGTTAGGTGATACCACTCAGGGCTTCAAGCACAGACAAGGACTGCCATAGCAACTCACTGCAGGAAATAAATGTATTTCAAAAATGTGCAATAAGTGTCACCGTAATGACTCTTTCTGTCTGATCCCGCAAGTCTACCTGGAAATTCAAGGAGCTAAAAGACACAAAAATACAATCAAAAATGAGCAGCTTATGTTGTTATCCTCCAGATCTGTTCAGCTTGATTTAATGTATAACGTGTGCTGCTTACAAAAGTCAGATATTCACTTCATTTTTACCGAGGCATATTGTCCTAATGACAATAAATCAAGTTGTTTGAAGTTTGAAGCTGTGCAATTATTACTTTTTGTCATGATAGTTAATAACATTTTATAATACCAGGTGCAAGACTGGAATAAATGTAAAAAGGAATGTAGTGGCATAAGCAGATGACAAAGGAAGTCTCTGAGAAAGTCAAAATAAAAAACAAACAAATCAAAACAAAAAAAACAAACAGTGAGAGACACAGAAAGACAACATACATGTTGTTTGATTGGGAAGAATTGGGATCTATAGACAATCCTTTGCAAAAGAACACAGTAAAAAATACATCTAACATAAATTCAAATCTTAAACACAAATTTACCCTGAAATTCCTCTTGACCAAGCTTTAAAGGAACAGTTCACAGAAAAACCAAGAAATGTTTTGTAGAATACAAACCTTCCACCAACTTCATCATTTTCAGGGTTTTTTTTAAAGCTGCGAAACCTTTTCCCACCCTCACTGCTGTTATTACATTTTCATTATGAAGCTATTTACAAATTTTACACAATGCTATGTTACCACCTTGTGTTTTTTAATGCTGCACAATCACACAAAATGAAAAATAGTAGATGTCTTTATATTTCTATCTATCTATCTATCTATCTATCTATCTATCTATCTATCTATCTATCTATCTATCTGACACTTGAAAATCACCTTTTTATCGACACAGCTTCATTAATTATTATTAAACATACGGATTCTAAGAAAAACACATCTGTTCCATGTTTTGTATTGATGAAGTTTATTAAGCAGATAGTGCAGAGAATACAGTGGTTTTGATCCACACGTTAATTTTCCGCTATAACAATTAGTAATAAAACATGTTGAAATTTGAAAAGAGAAAGAAGCAGTTGGAGTGAAACTGGGACCAAACAAAGCTGATGTTAACAACATATGTCATTCACAAGTGGTTGTCATTCACTTATTGGCGAGAGGTTAATTTCACATTTCATTTTGTAGCACTAACAGAAGCTGGTGCAGTGGTAGTTGCAGCAGCGATGCTGTGGTAGTTTATTGTTGCAGGAGGATCTGAAGAAGTAACTGGATCAACTGGATCTGTTGTGGAGTCAGTGGTGCTGCTGTAGTTGTTGGTGCAGCTGTAGTGGTTGTTGCTCCAGCTGCTGTAGTTGTTGGTGCAGCTGTAGTGGTTGTTGCTCCAGCTGCTGTTGGAGTTGTTGGTGCAGCTGTAGTGGTTGTTGTTGCAGCTGTCGTTGTAGTTGTAGTCTGGGTGGTGGTACTCTTCAAGAAAATCAGAAACATGAGTTGTCAAAGAAGAGTTTCTAAGGATTTTTACAGTAGTTGACATTCAGGCGTGTTAAATGTTAAAGGCTAGTGGATAGAGAAAGCACTCACCTCATTGGAGTCAGAGTCAGAGCCAGAACTAGAGCCAGAGTCCGACCGAGCAAATCGTTTGTGTGCTGCCTCCATCTGTAGAAAATCCACAAGTCACACGTTTGATATTGCCTATTGCCTATACTAGTGTTGATATTGAGTATGAGAATGTTTCACTTACAGGCTGAGCCAGAGCGAGGCTCAGGAGGCATCCAAGCACAAGTGCTACCTTCAGCATGGTTACAGTGATCAGACCTGTTGGAAAGAAAATAATGAAGACTTAAGCAGATGAACATTTCTTTCAGAATATCAGTGAAATCTGTATTCCATCAACCTCACATAGAAAATAAACAACAGGTTCATATAATTACCTTCGAGTCTTCAGAACTTCAGCAGTCTGTCTGGCAGATGGTCGAGGAGGTTGATGCCGTGTTGCTCTGAATGTTGAGCTTTTCTTATATACAGTTACAGGAGCGGCTGTAATCTCATCAGCATATTGCATTGTTGGGAAAATTTTATTTATTAGGAAATCTTCCACCTCCACATTTAATGTGAAATAATAGGCAGGTCAGGTCAGGATCAGAGACACAGCTGGTCATTATAATAGGTGCAATATATTTAATATTTCCTCTCATGGATCACACCCCTGTCTAGAAATTATTTGCATATTACTTAATTGTCTTCATAATTACGGTGTGCTGAACAATTTAATCACTGTCTGGATTATGTTTCTTTGAGGGGATAAAATGTACCGTGGAGTCACAAGGATGTGGCCTGGGTGGATTGCGTACAAAGTGCAGGACTGTAGCACCAGGGTGCAGGGTTCATGTCCAGACCAGTCTGTGGTTGGTGCTTGAAGTGGGCTGATACTGACACTTTTCCATTTTATTCTGGCGTAAAATAACGCTGTCCGCTCATTTCAGCACCCATGCTGCAGTTTTTTATGTTGTGGTCCCCTTTTCAGGCTAAAATTGCACTCTTTAGATGGATAAATCAGTTTATTTAAATTAAACATGTGGATCAAAACGACTGTATTCTCAGTAGTATCTGCTTAATAAACTTCATTGATACAAAGCATGCAAAACAAATACAGTATGTTTGTGTTTTTTAAGCTCGATCTGTCTGAGAAACATTAATGAAGCCGTGTAGAAAAGTGATTTTCAAATAAAGTGAACAGATACATGGATACATTGATTTATTGATAGCTGTTAGATTCAGATAGATTAGATAGATTTTCTACATATAAAAAAAGACTGCTTCTAAAATACATTACCCACCCTAATCACATGAAATACCTGTGTCAGTTTTCATCTTCATTTTTGGTTCCTGGCAGCTTTATACTTTGCTAAATTGACAAAATGACAGGACAGTCTCACAACTGTGTTTGTTCTGACCAAAGGATATCATGCAGGTGGGGTAAGGACAGTTTAAAAGGTGAATAAACTGAAATGAGCCGTGACTCCAGAGGATTAAGGAAACAACACCACCACTGAGCACAGGGCAGTTAAAGTTAGGTGATACCACTCAG
Organism: Pagrus major; assembly: GCF_040436345.1. Classification (NCBI taxonomy): domain Eukaryota; kingdom Metazoa; phylum Chordata; class Actinopteri; order Spariformes; family Sparidae; genus Pagrus; species Pagrus major. The sequence continues at coordinate 15,767,788 of NC_133215.1, forward strand.
GGCTTCAAGCACAGACAAGAACTGCCATAGCAACTCACTGCAGGAAATAAATGTATTTCAAAAATGTGCAATAAGTGTCACCGTAATGACTCTTTCTGTCTGATCCTGCAATTCTACCTGGAAATTCAAGGAGCTAAAAGACACAAAAATACAATAAAAAATGAGCAGCTTATGTTGTTATCCTCCAGATCTGTTCAGCTTGATTTAATGTATAACATGTGTGCTGCTTACAAAAGTCAGATATTCACTTCATTTTTACCGAGGCACATTGTCCTAATGACAAGAAATCAAGTTGTTTGAAGTTTGAAGCTGTGCAATTATTACTTTTTGTCATGATAGTTAATAAGATAAAAGATGACAAAGGAAGTCTCCGAGAAAGTCAAAATGAAAAACAAACGGTGAGAGACCAAGAAAGACAACATACATGTTGTTTGATTGGGAAGAATTGGGATCTATAAACAATCCTTTGCAAAAGAACTCAGTAAAAAATACATCTAACATAGATTCAAATCTTAAACACAAATTTACCCTCAAATTCCTCTTGACCAAGCTTTAAAGGAACAGTTCACAGAAAAAAATCAAGAAATGATTTACGATCCTTCCACCAACTTTCATTGTCGGGTTTTTTTTAAAACTGCAAAACCTTTTCCCACTCTCACTGCTGTTATTACATTTTCATTATAAAGCTATTTACAAATTTTACACAATGATATGTTACCACCTTGTGTTTTTTAATGCTGCACAATCACACAAAATGAAAAATAGTAGATGTCTTTATATTTCTATTCTATTCTTCATTTAAAGTGATTTAGGGTAGATATTTTTGAAGATGTTTTTGTTACATGTTTAGAATATCCATTAACGTGTTCTATCTATCTATCTATCTATCTATCTATCTATCTATCTATCTATCTATCTATCTATCTATCTATCTATCTATCTGACATTTGAAAATCACCTTTTTTTGACACAGCTTCATTAATTATTATTAAACATACGGATTCTAAGAAAAACACATTTGTTCCATGTTTTGCATTGATGAAGTTTATTAAGCAGATAGTGCAGAGAATACAGTGATTATCATCCACATGTTAATGTGAACTAGAACGATGAGCAATAAAACACTGGTTAAAACAACATCGTTGAAATTTTAAAAGAGAAGGAAGCAGTTGAAATGACACTGACATCAAGCTGATGTTAACAATAGACATCATTCAAAAGTGGTTGTCATTCACTGGATATATTTAAGATTTTATTTTATAGTAGTGGTAGTAGAGGCTGATGCAGTGGTAGATGTAGCAGTTGCTTCAGTCGTAGTTCATTACAGCCCAAGGAATTGACGAAGGAGCTGGAGTATCAGTTGCTGTTGTGGATTTAGAGTTGTAGCAGCTGCAGTTGTAGTTGTTGCACCTGCAACTGTAGTTGTTGCAACTGTAGTTGTTGCAGCTGTAGTTGTTGCAGCTGTAGTTGTAGTCTGGGTGGTGGTACAGTTCAAGAAAATCAGAAAGATGAATCGTCAAAGATGAGTTTTTAAGCAATTTTACAGAAGCTGACACTCAGGTGTATTTAATGTTGATTTCTAGAGGATAGAGAAATCACTCACCTCGCCAGAGTTAGAGCCAGAGCTAGAGCCAGACTCTGAACGAGCAACTCGTTTGTGTGCTGCCTCCATCTGTAGAAAATCCACAAGTCACATGTTTGATATTGCCTACATTATACTATTACAATAATAGTAAAGGGATCAACATATAAGAAGACTGGTGTTGATTTTGAGTATGAGAATGTTTCACTTACAGGATGAGCCAGAGCGAGGCTCAAGAGGCATCCAAGTACAAGTGCTACCTTCAGCATGGTTACAGTGATCAGACCTGTTGAAAATAAACTATCAACATTATTTGATGAACACTTCTGTCAGAATATCAGCAAAATCTGTATTCCACCAACCTCTCATAGAAAATAAACAAATGAAAGATTTATGTTTACCTTCAAGTCTTCAGAACTTCAGCAGACTGTCTCGCACCTGTTCGAGGAAGTTGTTGTTGTGTTGCTCCCAATGTTGAGTGTTTCTTTTATACAGTTACAGGAGCGGCTGTAATCCCATCAACATACTGCATTGTTGGGATAACTGAAATTATTAGGAAATCCTCCGCGTCCACATTTTAACGTGAGGAAATAAGCAGGCCAGGTAACACATCTAAACATTATGATAGGCGCAGCATATAATAATTCTTCTCAGTGATAAAACCCTATTTGTATATTACTTAATTGTCTTTATAATTACAGTGTGCTGAATAATGTAATTGCTGTGTGGATTATGTTCAAAGACAGTGTATCCTTGAGTGTATACTGTGGTGGAGTCACAAGGAGGTGGTTGGGGTGGATTGCGTACAAAGTACAGGACTGTAGCACCAGTCTTTGGGTAAGTTTAGACAACAAAACCACTTTTGTTAGTTTGGAAAATATTGAGTTTTTCAATTAAATGAAATGCTTGACGTAGTCACTTTTACATTTTACTCTTTTTGTTTTGTGACTTTTTCTTCCATACCAGCACTTTTTACAAGCTGTCAGTACTCTTCTCTGCTCTGTCCATATCAAGCCGGCGACACACAAGAGGCAGAAGCCCCACAAAGCGCGACCCACTGTATTTCAGCGCCAATGTTGATACATCCTTTTTGATCCCTTTGACTTCTCTGGCATCCCTTCTGATCTACTGCACCACAGTGTATTCATATGTTTCTCACACTTGTTCAAGTATATCTTTTTTGTTACAACCAGATATTCAGTTCATCTTAAACCCTTAGAAAATTAAGAACTGGAGGAAAGGAAATGCATTTGAAAGGTTCTTTATTGCTTTCATTTATATGAAAAAAGTAAAACGTGATCATACTACAGTTTTGCAGATTGTTGTTTCCTGATGAGCTTCATGATCTGGAACAGCTGAGTAAGTTGGGCTGGTAAGTTGTTATTGTGTTGGTAAAGCAGTGATTTTGTAAGAAAAAAACAAGAAGGAAATTCAAGAACCTGTTTCTGATATATTTTATTTCTCTGCTTTTTCTGCATTCTATTGTTGGTTTAAAAAATGGCACTTCAAATGAACAGATAATCGTGAATTACATCACTGCATCCAAATTAAATGCAGACCTCCTCACTTGAGTTCTCAACCAACTCAAATCGGTTGGTTAACCCTTTAAAAGTTAGCAGAACATTTTAGTAAAAATGTGCTAAAAGCAAAGTGTGTCCGCCTTGTAACAACTACAAGAGCAATACCCTTTAACTTTCTGCATAAAAAAAACACGTCACATGAAAATAACTTTAAAATTACCATTGCTGCAGATACTGTACATGCAAAGATCCCATCTTGGCCATATTTGTAGTGTTAAAACATGTAGAATTATTTTTCTGAATATGTTTCTTTCTGTTGCTGCACACAAACACTTTATTTCAGCCAGTCACAGCTGACATGAGAGCACCTCATATGTGTTGCAATGTAACAAAGTCATTACCAAACAGACAAACCAACAAGTATCCACACATTACTTCATAATAAATCATTTAGACAGCTTTAATGCCATTAAATACCCTGCATTTCAGAGAGAGAGAGAGGGTGGTTCATGCATGGTTTCTACTTGTTGTGTAATTGATTGAATGAATGAAGTGTCTTTGATTATATTTATATGTATGCATATATATATATATATATATATATATATATATATATATATATATATATATATATATATATATATATATATATATATATATATATACATACATATATATTTATTTAATGCCTAACAGGCATTTCCTAACTGGCATTTCTGTGCCCCATTTCTGTGCCCCAGTGATTACTGTAACAGAACACAAATGTATAGTTTTATTCACTGATTTGGGTGAAACTGGATTTTACAGGGACAATGTTTCCTGGCTTTCCCTCAAATGTCCTTTCCTGATGAACAGATGGCTTTACTTGTTGCTGAAGTACTGCTAACAGTGGCTAACTGTAGTGTTCCAAGTGAACAAGGCCGGTGTCTGGACCGAACACAAACTACGAGAATCCACAGCTGTGGCCACTTTGACAGCAGGGAATCCGGCACTGAGGTTGTTTATGGAGTTATAGGTGCTGTTAGACTCACTTGCCCCCGTCTTGTCAAGCACCTAATGTTAGGCCTAGGAGGCAAACCCGGCAAGAAAACCACCTTGGCAGCCGTCGTTCTCAGATGTTGCAATAGGTCTCACTCAGGACGTGTTTTGCTGCCCTCTCATCACTTAAGTGGCTGTGCTCAGTAGTGATCAGTCAGATAGAGACGGCTACTTGGACATGTAGTTGCATTAGTTATGAGTTGTGTTATTTGTATTTTACTGTGTTAATTCCTGATGTGGACCTCAGTGTGAATACTGCTGACATCCAAGTATGCAAACATACACCGATCAGCCACAACATTAAAACCACTGACAGGTGACGTGAATAACATTGATCATCTCATCACAATGGATGTTCTGCTGGGAAACCTTGGTGCTGGCATTCATGTGAATGCCACTTGACACGCGCCACCCATCCAAACACTGTTGTGGACCAAGTACACCCCCTCATCACAACAACACTACCCGATGGCAGTGGCCCCCCAGCAGGACAATGTGCCCTGACACACCGCAAACACTGCTCAGGAACAGCTCGAGGAAGACAATAAAGCGCCCAAGGTGTTGACCGGGCCTCCAAATTCCCCAGATCCCAATCTGATCGAGCATCTGTAAGACGTGCTGGAGCAGGTCTGATCCATGGAGGCCCCACACCCCAACATACAGGACCCAGAGGATCCACTATAAAACGCCCCGATGCCAGACACCACAGGACACCCTCAGAGGTCTTAAGTCCATGTCTTGATAGGTCAGAGCTGTTTTGGCTGCACAAGGGGAACCTTCACAATATTAGGCAGGTGGTCATAATGTTATGCCTGATCGGTGTATATAGTAACATAAAGTCAGCGTTGTTGGTATTTTCTCTCCTTAATTAAACTATTATTATCTGGAAAAAACAAACCAATGAACCAGAGTATATCCCTTAGGGTACAGTTTAAGACCTGCAAAAGGTTTCACCTTCAGAAGCATGCAAGAATAGTGAAATGGATGGCTTATAACACAGAGTTCATACTCTCTGTTTCTGTTCTGCAGTTTAGGCCTTGGGGACATAGAGGGTTAACAGCTTACTGTGCTGTAATCAAAGTGAAACGGAACTGAAAGAGGGAATTGGACCTATCTGACTGGAATGATATACGGTGAAAGCCAGAGAAATACCAACTTGATTGATTGCCATATGGTTAAATATACCTGTGCAAAAAGCCTACAGAAGTATACCCAGACTCTCAATCTTCTCATACATATTTACAGACAAGAAAATAAATGGTCAACATTGTCAGTTTAAGGAGTTTATTTAGGAGATGCATCAGAGAATACAGTGATTTTGATCGAACTGTGTAATTGAAATTAAGGGATGAGCCAGTAGCAGTTGTAATGACAATCTGACACAAGACAAAGCAGATTTTTTAAAATACATGTCATAAGGTACTGGTTGTCACAATCAATGGTTGAAATTCAAATTTTATTTTCCAGCTGTAGTATTAGTGTTGGGAGCTGCTGTAGTAATAGTTGTAGCTGCAGTAGTAGTAGTGGGAGCTGCTGTAGTGGTGGTAGGAGCTGCAGTAGTTGTTGTTGTTGTTGTAGCCTGGGTGGTGGTACGCTTTCAGAAATCAGAAACATGAATTGTAAGTGACAAGTTTCTCAGGACTTCAACAGTAGTTGACATTTAGGTGTGTTTGAATTCTAGAGGATAGAGAAAGCACTCACCTCATTGGAGTCAGAGTTGGAGTCATCAGAGTTAGAGCCAGAGTCAGAGCTGGAGCTTGACCAAGCCACTCGTTTGCGTACTGCCTCCATCTGCTGAAAATTTGGCAAATAACACGTTTGATATTGCCTACATTATACTATTACAATAACAGCAACTGTATCAAAATATAAGATAAGTTTACTTACAGGATGAGCCAGAGCGAGGCTCAGGAGGCATCCAAGCACAAGTGCTACCTTCAGCATGGTTACAGTGATCAGATCTGTTGGAAAGAAAATAATAAAGACTTGATCAGATGAACAGTTTTTCTGAAATAACAAAGTCATCCTTCCACCAACCTCACATGGAAAATTCAGATTCATATAATTACCTTCAAGTCAGCTTCAGAGCAGACTGTCTCGTAGATGGTCGAGGAGGTTGTTGTCGTGTTGAATGCTGAGCTTTTCTTATATACAGTTACAGGAGCGGATGTTATCTTATCAACATACAGCATTGTTGGGACATTGCAATTACACATATTGGGAAATCTTCCACCTCAACAATTTAATATTAGGAAATAAGTCAGCCAGGTAACATCTTCACCAATTTGATAACAGATGCCCAGCAAACGTGCTGCAAATACACACACTGCTGCAGATACAAAAACAAAAACCCACAACCAAATATACAAACAATTTGCAAATACAGCATCTACAGTACAGTATAAACTTATGCTTTGCCTATCTGCATGTTTTTCTTAAGTTGCAGTGTCCTCAGGGCCACCATACAAATGCCTCTGAAAAATAAAGAAGAACTAAAGAAAAATATAGTATCTTATGATCATTTCTTTATATTTTTAATGATTTACTCAATCGATTGCAGTAGCTCAAGAAAATATGGTCAACGTGAAATTCCTCTTTAAATAGGTTACATATCTCGATGTGGCTTTTCTCTGTCTGCCAGAGTAGCTGCATATGCAACACTTGCCAGTTGAAACTGCAGCAATCCTGTTGAGTGAATCTGGGTGACAGATACTAAAGCATATTTTTACTTTATAGCATTTTAAACAACCCTTTCTCAACAGGAACTGTGTCGCCCTCAGGGGATGTTCAGGGAACATTGGAGGGTTGGAAGTGATATATTTTAAAGGGGGGCATTAAGATGTTCTTGGGGAGAGTTTGTTTAAGGCAAGTTTACATTAATGTTTCACGACCAGACAAGTTGAAACTTACGAAAAGAATGTGGTCTGCAAGTAAGCTATAGATGTGACCATGTGGACCCGAAAAAATCTAATATTTTCAATACTTAAAGCAAGTTTCTGCACCATGTAACTTCAGTGAGAGGGTAGGATCAAAGCGTCACATGCATGTCAACTTCATCATACAAGTTTTCAACTCATATAACGCAAATTGCACAAAATGCTAATTCCTACATAATGTTTCTTTAATGTATCTTTGGCATTTGTTCTATTCCTAGTTTTATCATCATGTTAGACCTTGTGTGACTCCTGCATTACTTAACATGTAGCGTGTCAGTAAACTACACATCATAAATCTGCCACCAAGCTGATCTTTTTATGAGCTGCTTGTTAAGGGTGTGTTGATCAGGAAAAAATCTCTGCTTTACGATGTATACTCTGAAGTGTCTCTTCCTTTGTCAGAGGTTAGATTAGGTAGGATTAAAGATAGAGGGCAAATTCTTTGAATTTAGCTATATAATGACAAATCCTGATCATACTGAGACCAAACTGACAACGGGGATGATATTAGCCTTCAGATTCACTTACAGGCTTTGATATAAGGCACTGTTTGAAGCAGTACAGAAAGCGCAAATTCTCACAAATTTTCCTTTTAAATCTCTAGAAAGTCTTAGATATAATCCGTGGATGACACTTGCAACAGGTCGTAAATTCTAATGACTGCTATAGCAGAAATAAAAGAGGTCCACCATGAGTAAACAAGATGATTACAGTCTTTGGGAAGGATTGAGCAAGTATTGTTTTGCAGGTGGCGATATAGCTCGAGGCAAGAGATATTTCTGTTTCGTAAGTACAGAGAGCTTCAACAACATCAATCTTCTCAGAATCTGACCACAAATATTTTAAAATATTTTTCTAAATGTAACTGTTATAGCAGGTTGATATTCTGTATTTTAATCAGAATTCAAATATTGTCTTCGTTGAACAAAAGGAAGTGTGTTTGTGTATGGGCGGGTGTGTGTAAGTGATCAGCAGTACAAATTGGGCTTAGTGGTGAATTCAGCTCAGCCTTTGTCAGAAAATACTTTAAATCTGTCAGGATTATAAACAGGATGCGGCTCTTCGGTGTTACACAAACTCAGTCTAGTTGGGCAATGAAATTCTGCTCACGCCTATTTTGGTTTTGTCTGGAGAGGCTGCCATGACACCGACCACATCTGACATGAAGTAACACACCTTTAAAGTGCGAGAGCAATGTGGGCACACCGACGTTATTTAAAAGCTAATGGAGTTGCCTGGAGGGACCAGCTTGAGGGTAGCGAACAAAGGCTTAATATTTTATTCATTATAAAGCTGTTTACAGTTGTTTTCTCCTGTGGCATGTAGGCAGCTCCGACTATCAAGGGACTTGAAACAGTTTGAGGTGCAAGATGAAGTTTTTTCTTCTGCTGATTTTCTGCTTAATCAGTTCTCCTCTAGTTGTAAGTACAAAATAATAACACATGTTTTTCTTGCTATTTGTAAATGATTTGTAGCTAATATGAAAGACAAACCAGTGGATTATTTCATGTTTTTTTTTTGCAGAATTGTGACTCTAGCAGTGGCTCAGACTCCAGTGATAGCAGTGACTCTAACAGTAATGAGGTAAGAGTTAAATTAATCCTGTCATTTAAGAACTCAAAGTATAACAAAACAACTCTGATTTTTTAAAATCATTTATTGTGTTTGTTTTCTTTTGATGCAGAGGGGCAATCGTCAACCAGTGCAGCCAATTCCTCCCTTGCCTTCCATCCCTGCCTGGCTGTTGCCCTGGCTTACACTACTTACTGCCCCACCACCAACTACAACCCAGACCACGACTACAACTACAACCACAACTACAACTACAACTCCAATCCCAGTGACCACCGAGATCCGAGGAGACAACAGATAAACTGTGCTGGTCTGAGAGCAGATTGAATGACTTTACTTCCATTCTCTAAACAACATAAATGAAATGATGCATGTGGGGTTTTTCGCATTTAAATATGTTGGTAGTATTTTATCTGTTTGAACCAAATTTTATTGGCTTTTACAAACATATAATTGTATTTTTATTGGCACGTTTTTACCTTTCAGTATTGGTACAGCAACCTTTCCACACTTTCCTTTTCTCACTTGTATTTTATTTGTTGACTTTGTACATGTTTATCACTTTTTATCTAATTTTCTTTTTTATGCCAAAAACCTGACGATTGTATAGTAATACTGTTTTTTGGAACATGTACAGTTGAGACAGGCACTTCGTAAGGTTGTCATTATGGGTTTTGCCCGAGGTCGGTCTCAGGACAGCGCTGGAGACACCTGTGGGAGGATGCTGACGACACGCCGCTGTAATATCCACTCAGTGGGCACACACATCACCATGCCTGGATCAACACAGCTTAAGAAAGGGAGTGCTGAGCCTTTAATACCTGACTCTTGGCTTCATCAGTGAAGTCTGTCACACTGTACTTTTACCATGACTCAGCCTCTTGACTAATATTCCCATTCATCACACTGCACTGCCAAATGTTTGCTGCGTTTATTCACAGAAACTTTGAGAAAAAAAACTGCATTAACAATCTGATAAATATACACCTGTTTCTTAATGTACAGCTTGATTTTCTTATGTCTGTTATGTTTGGACCAGAACAGTCAGTTTTACACAGCTACTTGTTATGAATGTAATCTTTTTCCCAAGTTTGTTGAAATATCAATTTAATTATGTAAAACAAAATCGATATTGTTGAATCGTGCACTGAATGATGACTTTTGCATATTTCATAAATATGTTTATTTTACAGATGTTTTGAAAAATAAAAATTAATTTGAAACAAGACACGTTGTGGAGATGTTGTGATATCTTCTGATGATTTAAATTTTTTTTGACATATTATTGTGCACCCAAAATGGCTCAAACATGGCACGACAGTCATGTGTTGAGCATGTTGCTGTAAAACATATTAGAGAAGAAATGATAAACTTGATATTGGTGTTGTGTGGATGTACAATTCCATTTCAATTACAATAGCAATCCTACAAACCTGTTTTGTGTTTTTGTGCCAAGGCAACTTGTCTCGTAACCTCAGCACTCATGATGTTTGCCAATGAGCAAATTATATCTGTCATCTCCCTCATTTAAACTCATTGTTGCTTCAGTAGGTGGTTTTGCTGAAACAACAGTGATGTTTTATATACCAATGAGAGAATCATCTTGTGACATTTTTAACCAATATATGGAAAGTATATAGTTTGGCCCAGCAGGCTACTTTTATTTTGGTGACCATTCATGCAAATCATTGAAGTTTCCCTCATTTGCAATGAGATACACAAACATAGAGAGTTAAAGCAAAAGAACTCAGTGAAAACAATTACACTCAGAGTTTAAGTGACATACAACAACCTAGACTCATTTATTATGCAAAGTACTTAAACTCATTTTATATATTTTTTGTAAGTTCCCAGTTTCATTGTGTCATTGTGTTTTTATATGTGACATAACATGAGCTTGGTGTAAGCTGTGCAAATATGCGTCTGCAGAAGTAGAGTTTTCCCAATAAGTAATTAGTGATTCACATTTCTGTCAGTTGCCCAAGACATAATAGTCAGGTGGATTTTAGCATCATAGCTATGAATAAGAGTCAGTGTGTATCTGTCTATTACTGTTGACCATGTAATATACTGGTAAACTGTCCAGGGTGTCACCTCGCTTCACAGTGCATGCTGGGACTGGCTCCAGAAACACCTGGAAAACTGCACGACAGTATGAGTGAGGGAAAATTAAAGGATTATATTAGGAAAGTTAATGTATTTGGCATAATTGATGACAAAATGTAATGAATGAATGAATGAAAAACATTTAAAAAACCCATCCTGATGACTTCTAGCCACCTCCAGCTTCAAAGGATGAAATTAAGATCCTTATCTGACAGTTATGATGAAATATTTTTTTTTTGCCCCTAGCTTTATTCCGCCCCCTTGTGCACTTGTGTATACTTGCAATCAATGTTTGAGGTCGGAATTTCCTAATTGAAATTCACAACTTTGGACCTCAAAGCGTTCCTGGTGCACGATGCCAAAAGTTTATTAAAAACTTAGCTGACCAACAAAATGATGTCACTTTGGTACAAATTGCAAATACAATTAAAATATTCTTTGCCCGGTGATATTTAACATCCGGAGCATCAAGATTCATTGATTACTTTGTGTGTTGCATTAAATTATTAAACCTTTATTACTTTTCTGCTGCAGAATTTGATGCTTAACGAAGGCCCGCTTCTGAAACATTATACCTACTTTCCTTACTCATCTTTTTCTCTGTTTCGTTGCACATTTTGCATATTTGCTTTGACCATAATTACAACGTGAGACACTGGCACATCAGCCGCACCCACAGGCGCTCTGAGTAACAGGAAAACCACAAGTCCTGGGTTCTTACCTGTTTGTTTATTCATTTCTGTAGACATTACAGCATTCTAATTGAAGGTAAACATGCAGTTTAGGGAGTTCAGCAGATTTTCTTTGGTTTCATCTTATTGTTTCATTCAGACCTGAAAATTGGGTAGAACTTGTCTGTTGTCATGTCTGTCATGTCTGTTCTGTCATTGGTTGTTTCGCTCTCTGAGCAGCGCATAAGTCATTGCTCCCTCACTGTGTTTCATTGAATTTACTCTGAGGGGTCTAAGTGGACATTCCTCCCATCGTGTGGGAAACAACTTCAAAATTATATTGATTTCTTTTCTCTTTTTAAAATGTCTTTTTTAAATGTCATCCTACTGTCATGTTTTACCATTATGGTATCTGCAGTACCAGTAAGTAGACTCGTTTATTGAATATATTTATAAAAACACCTGAAGCGCTTTCTTCACACCTCAAAAGATGGATATTTTTCTTTCATATTTCAGGCTCGTCCCAGTGTCCTCCCTCTCTCACAAGGAGGAGCTACTCAAGCCACAAACCAGGAACCTGAAGCTCTGACGCCGGCTCCACTTTCCCCTATGGTGGAACAACCACAACCTGGGGTCCCCCTGCAGCCAAGTCCTCAGGGTGGCCCCCAGTTTCTGCCTCCCACACAGTACTATGTCTGGTCTCCACTAGGGGGCAGTCCAATGATGATCCCTCTGCAGCCCAGTGTCCTTGGATCACAGCCTGCTAACCTGCCGACTCTCCCACAGCAGCCTCAGCAGGTAGGAGATGAAGAGAAATATCTTCTGGAGGAAAAATTACACCAAACAAAACAAAATATTTAACACTTTTAAAGCTATTTTAAGCACTTTAAGCATTTATTTAATTATTTACTCACAACGATAACATAAATCCCAGAGATACACTTCTGTTAATCAGAGCGATTGAACTAATTTTAAGTTTGTTTTTGTCGCCGTATTTTCAGATTTTCCCTCCTTATACATATTTTCCTGTTTTCTCTTCACCCTATGGGAATCAACTGGTAAGATATTATTGAAAAAACACTGTCAACTGCACAAAACTACAAACGTACAGCATGTGCTGTACTATAGATAGTAGATGCAAGAATATTTTCCAACCGCACAGCTTGAAAGGTTTAACCTGAGGCAGTTTTAACATATTTCATTGCATTTTTTTTCCTACTGTATAGGATAACTGAAAAAGCCATAACAGACAGTGTTGTGGAAATAAAGTCGTCTGTAATTCTGCTGCAGTCTGTCACATAATTTACGACTCTGGGATCGAAACTTAGATACTGTTTTGCCTTCAGCATGTTCTCCTGTCACAAATGATACTGCAATTGTCATACAGTACTGTCTGATGTCTGGTGTTTCAAGTAGGAAAGGGTTGGAATTGCCTGTGTGTCTTTTCTCAGAGCAGAAGTTGTTGAAAAATACCAAAATGTAATTTTTCTCTCCACAGGCTCCCCCATATGGATTCCCGATGATATTTGCATCACCGCTTCAACAAAATCCAGCAAATCAACCTCTAAACAGTGTAGTGTCACCTGCAGCACCCCTTCAAACCCCTTCAGGAGCTGCTCCTTTAGGAAATGCACCTCAGCCAACTCAGCAACAACAGGTTTCTCTCTCTTGAAGTGCTCATATAATATATATATATACATATATATATATATATATATATATATATATATATATATATATATATATATATATATATATATATATATATATATATATATATATACATATATATATATTACTTTAAAATAAAGAAAGTCAATGTTGTAATATCCTCAGACCGTCTAATTTTCATCCACAGAATCCCAATATTGTATACGTGCTCCAGCAACCCATGGTAAATTCAAAGTACACTCTCTAAACTTAGATATAATCATGATTAATGCTCAGTCTGGTTTCAGAATTGTCTTTCTGATTATGTTTTTTGGACATTTGCCGTTTGACTAGAATGCAGCACTTGGCAGTCTCAGTTCAGAGGAACTCCAGGTAACACAAAGCCAAGATTTTTATCTGTCTCTCAGCCTGTTCAAACAATCTACATGATGAACCCAGTGATCCTATTGATGATCCAGTTGTTCCCCCGCCCTCACCTCTTACAGTATCTTTCCTCTCTTCTTTGTTTCAGATGGCTGCTAAAATGGGACAATTGGGCATGTACGTGTCCACTGTGCTCACAAACCCGTCTGCAGGAGCTGTTCAGCCTGCGAACCAGGCCGCTGGGATTGCAAACCCAGACCAGCAAGGCATCGTCCCGACCTCGCCAGCTGGAATCCAACAGACGCAGGGGCCGGCCATCCCTGGCTCACTGCCGAACACTAATCCTGCAGGTTTGAAGAGCCCAACGCAGCAGGCAGCCACTGTCCAAACACCTGCTGGACCCAAACTCAAACCCACACAGGGAGACCTGGTCTGAGAGTGTTGCCAGCAGAAGAGACAACTCATCACATACTGAACAAAACTAAACATTTTATTGATAAAGATCCGAAGAATAGCAATGAATCAAGACATTTTTTTTATAAATTATAAATTATAATTATCTTTTAATCGTAACACTTGACTAACTTTATTATCATTATTGTTTTTTTTTAACAAATTATATCAATTAAGAATTAAAAACAAACTAAAACTGAATTGTGAGTTGTCGCCTCTTTTCAAATGATGTGTATTCAATGCTTGTTTTCATGCTTAGTTGAAATACATCCTTCTCTTGCAACCAGCATTAACTGTTTTTTTGACCATTTGGGAGCACTGACAACAAGCTGTGAAGAAAACACTGATTTAATCTCCTTTTAAGTTGACATGATGGACAGACTACACATCTATCAAACGCAGTAACATTCATTTGGTGTCGTGTTTCTGTCCTCCTGATCACTAAAATTCCAATATTCACTCTTCTTTAAGCTCCATGTTTGGTCTCCTCTAACTCCTGAAGGATATGTCTGGCTTTTTATTGGCAAAATGCTCCTTGGTGTTCGACAGATAATGTACAGTGGATTTTAGAGCTTCTAAATAATTTTTAACATAAATTAACAAAAATATTTGAAAAATATCAAATTAAAAAAAAAATCCTAGATCTCAAACTTTATTTTAATGTTTATAAATCTATTCATTCTATGCAAAATTAGCATCAATATGTGTGAAAAAATTATTTCAGTGGTTTCAGGTGGTGGGTGAGAGGAGGATGTCAGCCAAGCTGACGTCAATCATGGACAACACCTCTCACCCCCTGCACCAGATTGTGGAAGCCTTGAGCAGCTCTTTCAGACTCTTACGCCCACTGTGTAAGAAGGAGCGCTTCCGCAGATCATTTATCTCCACAGCCATCAGACTGTTTCACTCAAGCACTACCTGAACAGTCACTTTCCACACACTTGTTTGCTTTTGTAAATATCTTATTGTTTTTTGTAAATATCTTGTGTTTTTCTATTTATTTTCTATTCAATATTTAATATTTCAATGCATATTTTTCAGATTCTACTTGTACTGTTGCACCTCGAGCTGTTGTAACATGTGGATTTCCCCGTTGTGGGATAAACAAAGACAATCTTAATCTTAATCTTAACCTCATGCAAAGTCAGCAAAAAGCATCTGTACATGAAAATTTCCCAATTAAAGTATTTAAATCTGACTTAGTATAGATTAGCAAAATGTTTATAAAATGGTGACTTACCACTTGCGTATGAATACCACAATATAAATTGATAAGCTAAAATATATACCTAATTAAATAAATGAGCATTATAATAATCATGTGGCAGTTATATCATTTTGTTTATTTACTAGATCAAGTTCACACAGTCGGACAAAATCCACGCTGCCCTACAGCGGTCTTTACTATAATCTCAAGACACATGCCAAGAAAAAACACATTGTCCTTAATTGGTCTTTACATTTTAATTGTGTTTCATAAAGCTGGAGTACTCACATTCTGTATGTGTTAATCCTGCAGTACCATCTCCACTTTAAGAATTGCACATTTCCTCAATTCAAAGCCCTTTAATGGAAAAGTGTTCTGTTGTTTCATCCCAGTAACACCATAACGTGAGAGCTTGTGTTATCATCATGCTGAGACCTTTTTCTTCACAGTTAATGGCTTTTGGCCCAAGTTCAGCACTTAACAGTCCCCACAGGCTCACATAAAAGTGACTGTTTGGGGTCCGTATATGTCACCAATTTGCTATTCCATTAAAGCCATTCAATATATTCAACAAAAGGTGAATGAGTTTGAGTTGATGATAGGAAGTCTGATCAGGCATCGAACATGTTGTGGTTGTCATGAAGGAATGCAGAAATGGTGCAACTGTACCCCATGTAGTCTGATCATAATCAGTTATAATACAGAATATTTTCTGTATTCTATAGCAGGTGCACCAGAGGTCTGTGAAAAGATGTGAAAGACTGACCATCTACATTTAAAAAAATTGGTTGGTTTCAAAGTCTTCTTTATCAAATTTGACTATCATTTATGTTTTTGTTGGGGGGTGTGTTAAAGGTGTTGCAAGGGAGCACCTGATAAAACACATCCATGAAGGGCTCAAATGTGATTAATGTGCATTTCAAGCCAAAAATGTGTTATGAAAGTTCTCACAGGGATATAGCTGCCAATTTTGTAATCATAAAAATAAAAACCCTTGGCAAATCACCAATACCTGTCACAGGTCTGCTGGTCCTTTGTTCTGTCAGCAAATAAATAGGAGTAAGTCTCTCTCCAACCCTCACACCCCTCCTCGACAATCTGCCAGAACTCGTGTGCTGCCAGAAAGGAAAGGTAGGCAACTAGTATCATACCATATTCTCGATGAAATGTTTAAATAATGATCTATTTAAATGCTGTTTTAAGTAATACATTGAAAATTGTCAAGTCTGATAACTCAAAACATCTCTTTGCAGGCTTTATTCAAGATGAAATCCATCCTGATTGTTGCCTGCATCCTTGGGATGGCAGTCTGTGCTCCTGTAAGGAACATATTTCTCCGTCTTATTTCTCTCCCCTATGAATATATTTTTAAGCACTGCATGCTGTAAATATTTGACAAAATAATTCTTACCTCAAGGTCCATATAGCTGTTTTGAAGTCATATTGCATAATCTTTATCTGCAGATGCTCAATAGTCCTTGAATTGTAGAGGTTCAAACTTCCAGTTTTTAGTCCACTTGAAGACCTTCTTGTGCATTGAAAATGTTGTAGGATGAATGATATTGGCCCATAAAGGTTTGTCTGGATTTCTGATCATCAGTTCTGCAATATTGTCTCCTTTCTACAGAATCAGATGTACATGGAGTTTGACCTCCGTCACGCTCCGGCTCAGGTACAGTAAGACACCGCTCAGGGTGCATAGCATGACACAGGCCCACACTCAGAAACCACAGTAAAAGACACATTTTCAACCTGAAGAAGCTTTGCACAAAGGTCTGCTATTATGGCTTCACCACTGGTGATAATGTCTCTATTACTGAGCCTGCTGATGGCACATTTACTTGTAGCTTGCTGCTTTTTCTCTGTACTCATCTAAAGTTTAAATGATTTATCTGAACTTCACAGGCAGCCCAGGCTATTCCTGCTGGAGCAGCGGTTGGATCTCTGGATGTTGTGAGAGCTCATTGATTTTGTTTATCCCCTTTTTAATGAGTCTTTTGTATGATAATAATGACTATTTTCATTTCCAGCTGCTCCCAGTTGATGACCAGAAACAGCCTCTTGCAGGACCTGTAAGTGACACAGAATTGAAGAATTTAAGATGTAACGGAAGCCTGCACCACCTTTAGAGACCACGAAAAGAGCTACATTATACATGAACTACTGTAGGCTTTAAGTGCATGTGTGTGCCTTTTCATCCGCAGGTCCGTGGCTTCATCAAGCAGGAGATCCTCGAGGCAAATGGGAGAGACACCAAGGATGTGGTAAGTGCCTGCAAATTTTCCTTTCTCTGATGCAAGTTGTGAGAGATTTTATTGAACTCATGATCTTTTTTTAACTTTCTCCCCTGATCCAGTACTTCCCCTTCGGATTTGAAGAGCCAGCTTCTGCCCCTGTCGCCCCTGCTGCTGCTGCCCCTGCTGCCCCTGCCGCTCCCGCTGCTGCAGCTCCAGCTGTTCCGGCTGCCCCAGCTGCCCCAGCTGTGCCTGCTGCCCCTGTAAAAATGACTATGGATTTGCATTTTGAGCCATTTAAGTTTATTGAAGATTTTGCCGCTGTCTGCTTTCAACCATTTAAATGGCTTGATTGATTTTAATGTACAATAACAGCTGCAAATGGAAGCAACAGGTAGGAAAGAGAGTAGCATTGAAGTAGTGGTGAGGGCAACAGGTTCATTCTAATAAATGAGTATTACGTCAGGAACATTGTCTTCCAACTATTTCTGCTGAGGTGTTGAGAAACATCGACTCATCAGCTGGCATGTGAGAGACGATCCTCACTCCTGATTGGCTCATCTGAAGCCTCTGTCATTTCAGGCTGCCAAACCCAGCGGGGATGATGATGATGATGACGATGACTAAACAATCAGACTCAGCAGGATGTGCACAGAACAGGTACACATGCCCATACAGAGTTTACTGCATTACTGCATAATTCCGACTTTTAGGTTTTAACAAAATCATGTTTGAAACAACATCTGAGCATTCTCTTGTGTGAATGAGTATAAGAGCAGTTGTATTTTAGATGTGTTTGCTTCACTTTTCATTTCAGGCGACCGATGCAATGAGACCAGCAGCTGGTGAGAGATGACCAGCCAACACTTATGTTCAAGTCGAAACAATATGGTGCCACGGCTTTGAAAAGAAAATGGAGCTATGCAATTTTAAGCGATAGGTAGTGCTCTGTAGATGGTTATATGCTTTTCTATAAAAGAAATTGGAAAAAAGAGCTATGTTTTGAATTAAAAAAATGATGCATTGCAGTGAAATATGAGTGTGTTTTGAGTCATTTCACTTTGTTGTCTCAGTCATGTTTGCTACGACTATGCTTCAAAATAAATAAAAATGACCCTGAGAGATTTCTCTATTTTTTTGTCCTCCCTATCAAGGGGGCAGAATATTAGAAACACCTCAGAATAATGATGAAAATAATGTAGTCTTTTACTTTTACTCTGCACCTTTCTACTCTACTGTAGATGTATTATTAAAAAAAAAAAAAGATTTGTCTACACGAAATGTTATCGATATGACTTTACCATTTATTAATGATGGTTATTTTAGGATGTTACAGCACAACTGACAAGCAACACTATTATATGCAATATTACATTTACTTCAGGGCTCTGTGGAGCTTCTGTGTTGTGACTGTTGCTCTCTGCTGGCAGAGCAGAGAGAGGCACTGGGACGAGGGTACTCAAACATCAAGGTGACCAGGTGTCATACTTTTTGTGGGACTGCACACCCTACACATTTTATCCCTTGTCTCCGTGTCCTACACATGGAGCTCATGTCCCACATTTTGATTGGCTATAGTTTTCAATAGTCAAACCACTGCGGGCTGCGGGACAGATGCTTTTGACACACTGTCCTAAAATTTGGCTTTAATCCAGTAGCTGTGAAGAAAAACAGTGACGGCTGTCTGTTGGGGAAGATTCTCGGTCATCCAGGTCATGGCTGACTGTCAAGGCTGTCATCACGGGGATGTGTTTGTTTGTGTCAATCAAACTGCACAAACGTGGGTTCAAGTGCAGGTTAACTTGTCACTGTCTTTGCTGCCTACGCCGTGATACATGATAGAGACTGGTATCAGCAACAGAAATAACTAACATTTAACACAAGGTGCAGCACTCCCAATGATACAGGTCAGCAGACTGTGGTAGTGAGTTAGTAGTCATTTTTCTACACTCAGAGATTACAAAAAAGAAGGAAAATAAAGTCATGCAGTGGTACAAAAGAAGCATGCTGCTTTTTAAAGTTAACTGAAAGTTATATCGAAACTACCTCTAAGGATTTATTAACCTGTCCCTCGTTGTCCTACAGAAACAAACTATTTGTTCCACATTTGGCTTGTTGGGATCTGATCACCTTCTGGAAAACCCAACCTGAGTCCCTCACAAAGAAATCCACAGTCCAGCAGCATTAAACAACTTCTGGTTGGCTTCTGGTAACTGAGAAAGACGGGGAAGGTCTCATTTTTCACTTCTCATTCCAATCTGCTAACATATGGCCAATACAAAAGTGAATAATACATGGAAATTGCCACAGATTGTTACATAAAGCTCCATCGAGTGATAAATCTAACATTGTTTCATATATTTAACCCACATTACTGCAACTGTCATACAGGCAGAATCAAGCAGAAGCAAGCAGAGTGAAGGTGTGTCCACTGCTCTAGACAGTGTAATCAAACCGAGCCTGCTATTACACAGAAAGTGGATTTGACCACTGGTCATTTAGTAAAGCTGACGACTAGACACCTGCACTGTACCTACTCATTGGAGAACATCACTCCCATCGGCTCTGATTGGCTCTCAGGTGAGCTGGTGCCCTATAAAAGATGAAGCTTCTCTGTGGTAGATACGATCGACTGGCATCATCTCTGATATCAACATCCATCATCCTCTACAGTTGTGTTAAGGTGAGTTGTGAAGAGCGTCAGTGTCCAGGCATGCTTTTCTCGTAGGACAGCAACCATCCGCTATGAGTCTGATTTGATTTTGTTAATGTGGTGCTGAATTGTGTGTGTAGGACTTGGAAAACCTGCAAAAATGAAATTGGCCATCCTTTGCCTCTGTCTGGCTAGCACGGTCTCAGCCGCACCTGTAAGTTTTTATCATAGAAAATACACAGAGGATGCTCGCATGTCTTAATTACCTCAATTCAGGCAAAGTTTTGATGTTTCCTTGACGTAACTTTTGTGTGTTTTTGACTTCATTTTCAGTCCTTCTTTCATTACCTGCCTCATTACGCAGGCTCCAGACAACCACCTTCACAGGTAAACATGCACTTTGTGTTCTGTTTAACATCTGTGTGGAAGATTGTTGTATTTTCTATGCAAAAATGACACATTTACATACGCTTCTGAGCAAAGTTTCTTTTGAAACACATGGTGTTTCCTGCCTGCTGACAATTTTTACCATTTTACATTCATTCAGGTGAAAAATGTGGCTCTACCACCACCTGGAATAGCTGGAGCTTACAGTGTGGAGCTGGTATGTCAGACTCTTTCTTTTCTCATATGCAGGCTTTCATTCAACTGTGGTTATGGCATATTCTTACAGATTCTTTCTGTTTTTGTCTCAGATTTATCCCCACAGATTCCCTGGTACAGGTGGAGCAACACAGGTAAGCACACATTTTACAGAAAGATCGCATCTTTTTTAAATAAAAAGCGGTAAAACATCACCTAACTGGTCACCACTTTTCACTGATTTTCGTTTTTTCTTTTCTTTCTTTCTGTAGCCCTTCCCCTCTCACGGTTTCATCAAATACTCCATCCCTCAGCCACCAGGCAGACAGAGTGTGGAAGTCGTAAGTATTTTTTCTCCCCTTTTGTAGATCTCACATTATTGGGACTGAAAAGACGTCAATTACTGCTTGTAGAAGCATGTTTGGTACAGTGAACAACTTGTTGGAGCAAGGTTAATTCATAATTGTGTGCCCTTTTTTTTGTTTTTTACATTTGCAGTACTACCCCTATGACTTCTCCCAGCAGAGGGTAAACACTTTGCACTTTTAGATTTAATGATGCATAACATGAATATGAAATGACTTCTACATCATTTTAAACAGTGCTAAATGAGCTCATTTTCTTTGGTTTCAGATAATGACAAACATGCCTCCCATGGCAAATGTCCCCGTGATGCCAAATGTGAGACATTATTTCTTCCAAAGGATGCCTTTTGTCATATTTTTGATTTATTATGTTTTACTAAACACGTGTCTTTTCACAGGTGCTCCCATTTGACTATCCTCCTCAAAATATTCCCCAGCAAATCCCAAATGTGAGAAAAAGAGCAATTATATACACTATAGTGTCAATGTGTTTTGAGATGTGTATTTGCCGGATCCTGAGCATTTCCTCACTTTTCTCTCAAACCTCTCAGTGAGTTTTACTTTTCTCTTTTTCAGATTCCCTCATTTGATGCCAATCCTCTCCCATCCCAGGATCCCATGCAGCCTCTCCAGCAGGACCAGCCCACACAGACAAGCCAGGTACTTATCAATCTATACATCATGTATTCAAGTCAAGACAAAGGTTGTACTGCAAATTAATGCATATATATTGTGTGAATTTCTTTGCAGATGCCGGCAAAGGTGTGAAGTGGCTGAGATGCACATGAAGCAATATTTATTTCTCCTTAATATTCAGACATCTGCAACTTGTTAAATAATTTGAACTGAATCTGTTTCTGCAACACGTGGATGTGCTTACTAAAGATAAAATAAAATGCTAAGACGATGAAAAAATAACCACTTTTTTTAGGAATAATAGTCGACTAAATTATGACATCTACATAGAACGAAACACATTCTGAAGAATTTTGTGCTTTACTTTAGTCTTCATAGATTTCCCTTTTTATTTTATTGATGAAGCATTTTGTAATGCTGTATTTCCACATCATGTAACACATGTGCTGCATATGTTTGTTAACTCATTTTAACTTTTCCTTAAATGTCTCTTCCCTTAAGAAATAAAGTCTAAGTTTTCAAGCAATTTGGGGTTTTTCTGTGTTTATTCAAAGAGTTTCAGAATTTGATTGGTGTTATTTGAATGGTAAAACACGGCATTAGACGACTGAACGTGTGACTACCAGATATTACTATTTGTTTGTTGTATAATACTTTAGAAAACAGTGGAAAAATGGGCCTATTACAATTTCCCAGGGCCCACGGTGTCATCTTCAAACATCTTTGTTGTCCAAAACACAAGGATATTCAATTTGTAATGATATTAAACAGAGAAAAACAGCAAAAACTCACATTTGAACATATGATACTATCAAATATTTCAAAATTTTGCTTAAAAAAAACTTCTGTGATTTTCAATCTTCTTGGGGCATCCTCCTCTGCATGTTTTAGATGTTTCCTGATCCAACCAACCTGATTACATGATCAGCTCATCATCAAGCTCTGCTGAAGCCTGATGACAACCCATTCATTTGAATCAGGTGTTAGAGCCGAAAAAAACATCTAACACATGTAGGGCAGGAGGCCCTGATGACCAGGGTTGAAAAATATTGACTAAATGATTAATTGATTGTCAAAATAGTTGCAGACACATTTTCTATTACGTCTAATGCTGTACAACCTGAAGTGTTCCTCGTGTTTCCCTTTGATATCCCTTTCCCATGTGTTCCCATGTCTTGTCTGTGTTTGTTGGTGTGAGCGTGGTCTTCCGTCCTCACTCTCCTTGCTCCCCGCTCTGATTATTTGACACAATCAGCTCATCGCTCCTCCCGCTCTGCTCACCAGCCTCTCATCACTTCATCAGCCTTCAGCGTATTTACTCTGGCTCTCCAACCACTCATTGCCAGATTGTTGTTTCACCTTTATGGATCATCTTGCCATCTGCCAGCCTGCCTACAACCTCCATGCCATCTCTGCCAGCCACACTCACGCCTCACTAGCCCTCGCATTCATCCTGCTTCCCCCACTCCCTCTGGACCTCATTCCCCCATCTTCATTCTCTTCCTGGTTGTGATAAAACTAACTGCTTTATCATTGGCTTTCATTCATTGAACTGAATGTTACAAAACACAACTTGCAGAAACCTGCTAGAGTTCATCATTCTTTACACTGATGATATCTTGTCATATACCCAGACAATCTAGCGGTGTTTTAATGCTGTTGTTTACTGTAAAGGTTTCCTGTTGGATCTCTGGTACTGCTAAGAAGTTGTTTTTCTATTCAGGGCATCGCTTTTTTTGTCTCATTGAGGCACATGAGTATGGGTGACGAGTGGCTCATGCGAAACACATTCCTGCAAATGGTTTCACACTATTCCAATGATAAACAGGGAGCAGTACAACACCATATGTGCTTGCAAAGGCAAGAATAAGGAGGATTGCTAGCAAGTAAACAAGGGTGTCAACGATGCTGAATTTTGAAAAAATCTAAATAATTAAAACAACCGGCTCTGCTGTTGTTTTATGAGGGAGGAAATGCATTCAACGCTGTTGTGAGACCTCAAGAATTCAAACAATGTGATAACATTGTGAATAACCAACACATCCTCACACCTAAATGACTGAACAGGGAGATTCTCTGCATTACCTAAAACAACATATATCACTGTTTCCATAACAACATGGCCGCTGCAGCGTACACAGCAACACACCTAGCAGACTTACGTTGTACAACGACAGTTTTTTTTTTTTTTTACATTTTGCCAAGAAAACTACTTGATTAATGTTAGGCTAAAAAAATACTTGGTTTGGCTTAGGCAAGACTAATATGTGCTTAGGTTTAAGCAAGAAAAATACTTGGTTAGGTAGAAATAAACATCATGGTTTGGGCTCCATTCACTACGTCATTTCTATGACTTAACTATTACAAACATAACTTATTCACCTACATAACTCACACTATGGGATATTACTTCACTACGTTACTCTTCCTCACCCATCCCTGGCCCCCTCCTCATATGGACTTGTGGCTCTATATACTACTATAGCTGCAATACCTATCAAAGCTGCTTAAGGGGCGCTGCCTAACTAAAAACCTAACCATGAGTCCCTTTGACCTGCTTGCTTTTTAGATCTATATGGTCGTTTCTCTGAGGAGGGCGTCCAGGAATAACATTTTCGAGCAGAAAACAATTCTAAGCTAATCCTTGGTATATTTTTCAATGGCACAGATCAAAAATCCACAACATTAAATCCTCTCAAATGTTTGTATCTTTGTCAATAACATGGCATCTGATTTGATTCACTTGACTGTGAACACTTAACGATGAACAAACAGGGAAGATGCAAGAACACTTGTTGTCAGCGGGATCTTAAAACACAATATTAGTGAGTAAATATTAGTGTGTTTACAAATGTTTTTTAATTTGTAATTTTACATGGGCCTATGATTGACCCCTGTGGACTACCACAGGTTGGAGGGCGATGGAAGAAATCCAGCTGCCTGAAAAAAAAAAAAAGAAATGTGTTGTGTTGGAAAGTAAGAGGTACAGTAAAGTGTCAACACCTCTGTTCTGCAATTTCAAGACTGAAAGTAATGAAGGTTCAGTATATGTATCTTACAGACTGCATAGGCTGCAGTACATCATAATTACAACACACAGTGAAGATAATTTACCACAGTGGTTAAGCAAATATCCCCACAGTGAAATGTAACTGTCTTGGAAAAATAAATAACATAAAGGAAAAGTGAAAGATCTTCCTGATTCCATCTCCCCTGGAGACAAAATCCTGTCTGAACATGACCAAACACTTATCTCTTCATGACACTTAAAACTCACAGGCGCCATCCTCTCACGCAATGACTGTCTCTGCCCCACAAGCTTTCTTTCCTGGAACTTAAGATCACATAAATTCATAACTTCTATCACCCACAGCAGAGGAGACGTTGACAGCCTGTTTAATAACCTTAATTTGACATGTCACAACATCAGTATGATGGCCTATATGGTCTCCCTGTGAAGTTATAAAGTCACGTGCAAATACTCAAATGCATAAAAGGAGAGTCTGTATGAGTCTGTCTGTACTGTGTCAGGCGATGGAACGATAAGCAGAGGCAACACATGCATGTCTGGATGGCTAAAGGAGGCCTGTTCAGCTACGTTTTTAGGAGGCAGAGATTCGAAAAAACAAAAGAAAAAAACTGTGAAGTGCCAAGAGGCCAAACCTGTAAAGCACAGAATTTAAATGTGTTAAAACAATGCAATTTTTTTTTTCTCTGCTCTGCTTCTGTTTATTAGCTTTTGCAATTGAAAAGGGAAACATTAAAAGGGAAAATAATTTTTCAATAGAGATGCAAAAAACTCTTTCTAGTTAGATCCTGCTGCAGGCAGACATTAAAGTAGGATCATAAAGACACTCATAACTAAATGTGCTTCTCATACTGAATATTCTTAGCCCAGAGCTCCTGAGCCCTGGGTAAAGAGTTGAACCTTGGTTAATTTAGCCCCCTTTCACACAAATGACTTGAAGCCAAAGGCTAAACAATTCACACTGTGCTCCTACTAGCCTCTACTGGGTTAAATGTCCATTGGAACATGCAGCTAATGTTTAGATTCTATAATGATGCATGATTTCCCTGTTTACTTTAGCCCCGCTTCACATTGTCACCTTTTAGAGGCAACGTTTGAGGATCAGATGTTAAGGTATTTAGCAGGATAACAAAAACTGTGACATACTGGGATAGGGTTAAGAAAGGAGTTGTGTGATTGTGATGACAAAGAGAGGAGGGAGGGGACTGCGAATTGACAAACAGACAGGAAGTTAGCTAAAACGACTACAACGCTTACAGCAGCTTTAAGATTATAAGGGAAAGGCCAAAAAATGAGATTGAGATATGTGTTGCAGCACATTTTTTGGTTGTTTTTTCTTCTGTCTTTCACTGTCGATCATCTCACAACCTCTTGGATTTATCTTGTGACCCTTTAGAACGAGAAGACTGAACTACACCACTGCTACCAGTAAATAAAGTGCAGAAAGACCTCCACCTCAAGCAGCTTCAATGGTATAACATGGCTTGCATATTGTGATTCAGTATTAACATCACATACAATATCCTAATAACATCATAAATGACAACATATCCCTCATGGGAGACATTTCTCTATACTAGTACTTTTATATATGCTGATAGTACTTATGTACTTTGGTTGTTAATGTAAGTGAGATTTTGAATACAGGCCTTTTACCTGTAATAGAGTAATTTTAGATTGTTGTTCTGCTTTAGTTAAATAAAAGATCTGGCCTTTCACAACTGCACTTTTTCATGTTCCCAATGGGACCATTTACGGCATTAACACAAGCCTTCAAGACATCTTACCACTTAAATTTCCAGTGTGTGTGCACATTGCCAAAGGAACCTGCTTCTTTCGTGGTGTCTGGGTTTTCACTGATCCCTTTGTTTGTTTTAGCTGGTGGGGCTGTTCATCACAGCGATTTCGAACATTGTAGGTTTCTTATGTTTATCGTCTGTGGTTCCAGATCAGATAATGAAGGACTTAACTCTCAACTGTAATCTGCAAAATGGTATTCCAGACATTCTTGTTTCCAACCTGCTGAGCTAATGAGTTTCCATAGAGAAGATAACAATTTTTTCATTAGTCCTTCAAAAGTTTTACTGCCTTTATCCTGGCACAAAATTAGATTGTTTTTCTGTGTTTGCTAACTTGAAAATGAGAAGTGACAAGTGTAATGAGGGCACTCAAAGTTAGACATTCTGACAAGAAACTTTTGCTAACTTAAATTGTGTTTTGTTTCAGCAAATTAACACAAAGCTGATATATGAATAATTTAATAGACAGGACAGATTTTTTGGCACTTTCAGGATGCAGTATTCACATCATCCATGTGAGCTGAAAGGGGAAACAATGAGGAATGAATTCTTGAAATATTCTCCTCTTCTTAAAGTATTACAATAGAACAAATTGGGGAAACAAAAATTAAGAAATCAGTTCCCAACTTCATTCATTGTCAAGCAGGTGCTTTTGGTTTGAGTTTGGATTCAGAAACCTTCAAAGCAACACAGACCTATTATCTTAAGGTAAAATATCCCAACTACAAGGTGTAAATTAACTTGCTGTGACATGGTAATAATTTAACCCAACAATGGATTTTCTGTTTGCCTTTGAGGCGAGATGCTGCCTGGATCTGCAGGTAAAAGAATGAGGCTCCTCTTGGCCTCAGTGAACCTTAGTCTTTATTCAAAAAATCGCATGTAGATGAATCTTAAAGTTTTCAAACTTTTAACTATTCAAACCTTAATTTTTATGGGAAATGTCGAGCCTGTGGGCAGGCCTGAGAAGCATAGTGAAAACAAGGTTTATAGGGGAAAAAATCTATACTCAGATGGAGTCATTTTTCTGCAGCCATTGCACTGTGCAATCAGTATTTACTTCAGAATGATAAATTGAAGCAAAAAGTTGTATATTGCCTGTTCAAATGAATGAAACCATCTGAGAAGTTTAGAGGGCAAATGTCTCATTGGGGAAATTGCTAACAATCTTCTGAAACGTGGCTAAAAAACTCAACAACACTGCTTCTTTTTAAGACAAAAAGAAGTTAGGAAACTTTCTTTAACAGCGCAATGTATTTATTTGGCATGTTGTTTCTATGTAAAATTTGTAGCTGTGAAATATAAAATGAAATGAAAGGTATCTAAATGAGTGCTCAAGTACAGTATTGAGTAAATGTACTCCTGTATCATCACCTATTTATGTTAAGCTTTTGTGTGTGCAGTAGAGGAAAAGCAATTTAGCATTTCCTCCCTGTCACTATCAGTATTATCAGCATTTTATTCTTAATATTTAGAGCGCTAAATCACATTTATTACAGTACTGAACTGCCTTCATCATACTTTGAAGTCGATCTAAGTGGTGTCTCTCAGTCATTATCACTTTATCATTATCATTATGACACCTTCATGTCATGTTTTTTTTTCCTTCTAAAATCAGTGTTAGGGCACAACAGAGAGGAGCCATGTGTGGAGCAAACTTGCAAACCATGTAATTAACCATAAGAGGAGACCTTACCCTACATGTCTCTTTTTTTTACTTTTGAAGATTTCTTCAAACACATAGCTCTGCGTGTTTTACTGGATGTGATTGGCTGTCACAGGATGTTACAGTATATAAATGCCATCCATGTTTGAGATGAAGCAGATTACTTGGCATCCCTGAGGAGACACATCTTCAGTTTCTCTCTGCACAAGGAAAAAAGGTGAGATGGACTTTTCACATGGAAACAATTTAGCACTGTGGTATTATAACTCCTGTAGCCAATTACCTATGTATCATTTTAGCTTTAAAAATGCTTTTCTTATTTAGCAGGGAAATTAAATATATATATATATATATATATATATATATATATATATATATATATATATATATATATATAGATAGATAGATAGATAGATAGATAGATAGATAGATAGATAGATAGATAGATGTGTGTAATATCTATATAATTACATGTTTTTCTGTAGGAAAAATCACGATGAAGCTCTTTGTGTGCATGATGTTCCTGCTGGTCACTACACTGGCTGCTCCTGTAAGTGTTTCTTAAACATGATGTGTCAGTAAGTCTGCCAACTGATCCATTTTAATGATTTTAATCACTGGTTTTCTGCAGGGAAAAAATACATAAAGCCATTTCGTTATTTCTCTTGTTTGATTTGCAGGCTCCAGGGAGT
The DNA here is from genome assembly GCF_040436345.1 of Pagrus major. Classification (NCBI taxonomy): domain Eukaryota; kingdom Metazoa; phylum Chordata; class Actinopteri; order Spariformes; family Sparidae; genus Pagrus; species Pagrus major. Next base: position 15,796,562 of record NC_133215.1, read on the forward strand.
GAAAGTGCTGAGGAAAAAGTAAGGAATTTTACTTTTCTTTTCTGTGAAGTTGTTGTGTCTGTCTGCCTGCAATGGCGTGTCCTAACATGTTTTTGTCATGTCATCAGCTGTACAGTCTGATAGATGTCTGACAGAGAGATGATAATTGACTTAATTGCGGAGCATGTCTGGAGATGTCTGGTATTTCTTCAGCAGGTTGCGGCGCATGCTAATGAGGCCCTGAGGTGGATGGAGATGTACAGGATGTTTCAGCAGCAGGTAGTGGGGGTTTACTGTAGTTTCACCAAAAAAAAATATATAAACCATCTGCTCGAATTCAGATAGTTTGGCATTAATCGTTAATTATAATCCTTAATCTGTATTTTTCCAGGGAGTAGTTGGAAACCCCTTCCGTCCTGCTGCTGATGCTCCTGTAAGTTTATGTATTTATTTATTTATCGGTTTATTTGACTGGGAGGATGTATAAAGGCATTCCTTCATCAAACTAAAGCAATATTATGTAACTTTTTTACCTTAAAATAACAGCTTCTAAATCATGTTGATGGTACAGTGTCTTGTAATAGAGAGAATGGTGTCTCTGTCTCAGCCACTCCACCCCCCATCACTTGTTTCTGCTCTATGTAACTTCAGTGAGAGGGTAGGATCACAGTGTTACATACATGTTTACTTCAACACATAACATTGTTATGAAGTAATGAGTTTTGTTTCTTAGTTAGCAACTACATTACGTTTGACAAATTGTTACAGACCCGGGATTTGTATTTACGACAGTGGTGTCGCACTTAGAAACTGTGGGGGCCACACAATCGCACAAAATTTGACATTACATTATTTTGCAATGGTGCCATTTATTGGCTTGTGATCTAATATTTTTAGTGCTTGTCTGTGAAAAGACAATTTAGTTTTCATTCCTGATTGGGTGGCTTGGCCCCAGTTGGTTACACAATAGTAAAAATGTGATAAGATGATGGTATGCACATATAGTAGGGTTGCATTTATAGCTAAACAAGATTACATAAATCGAAAGCACTTCAGATTAGTCTTGATGGTCTTGGACAGTTTTCTGATACATACTCCAAATTTTAATTAGGAGTCCAGGATGACACCTAGATATCTGAACTAATTTGAATTCTCTATTTCCTTCTGATCAGCAGTTATTGTAAAACCATCACCTATTGAAAAGCAATTTGAAACTTTTCTGCACAGTTCAGAGTTCAGAAGTTATTATAATATAATAGCTCTGCAGCCTGTTGTGGAGTCTTTATCGACACATAAATGATTGCATCATCAGCAAACATTTGACATCCAACCTCTTTAGAGCTGTCCGGTAGCTCGTTAATGTATTAGCACAAGGGACGTGGTCCCAGAATAGAGCCTTGTGGTATGCCAGATTTGCAATTTCGAAAGGCCGATGTCAAACCAATAATTTTAAAACATTATTCGTGAGACTCCAGATTTGATTTAAACCAGCTGAGAGATTGCTGGGGAAAAATTAGCTTTTTGAGATGATTCAGAAGTAACTAATGATTCACAGTGTCAAACACAAAAAAATATTGCTCCTTCTTCTTTACCCTCATATATATCTATTGTATCTTGTTGTAATTTTATATGACTTTATATTTAGATTTTTATGACTAGTTATAACATAATCTACACTTCTATTTCCTGAAGTTTTTGTGTTACTAACTCATTAATTTTTAATTTGTCTAGGCTGATCCAGCTGGGGCCGCAGTGGTAAGCACACGTACAGCACCGCAACATCTAAACTGTCAATTCTCAACACCCTGTTTAGGTTAAAAGTGCTTTATTTATGCAGGTGGATGCTGCAGCAGCTGATGTCGCCCCTCCAGCTCCCGTTGTTGTTGGAGATGCATCAGATGAGGAGGCAGAGGTGAGCAGACATCTTCACACCTAACTGAGACAAAAATAAACAGGTAGATTTCTCTTTGTGAATATATTTCTCCCTGTCTGGAGCGATATTTTTTCCAAAATGCGTTCAAGTTCAATAGTTTATATACTAATGTACTGCTATGCACACAGCTGGTTTTACAGGTTCAGTACTCCTGCTGAAGGTGACACATTACAATATGATTTGTCTTGCATGAACAACAAAAATCCCATTGGAGTTGAGTTGAGAAAACATGGGCGGAGGCGACCTTTTCTACATTGTAAAAACATCATACAGGCAGCTGAAAGGAAACACGTCTCCTGCACTGAGTTTCGGTTCGGGGCTCTGCTTGAAAAGTAGCTGCAGTGATTTTGTTGCCCCAGAAAAAAAACTTGCGAAAAAGGTATTAAATCCAGCAGTTAAAAAAACAAAGAATCATCTCATATGTTGATCATTTTCATCATAGCAGTAGGCCACGACAGTGTGACAGCGACTAAAGAACTAAAGGAGCTAATTGGAATTTAACCATCAGTAACTGTGTTATTTACGCCTGTTCTTGTTTCCCTTTTTTTTTTTGTGACCTTTAAAATGAGAAAAAAAATACCTGCGTACATGTGGACAGGGCCCCAAACTCAATCCTACCAGTTTTTACTCTTTCTGTTAAATATGTGTAATCTCCCAAAACACACTAATATTATACAATCATTAGTGTCACATCTTTTTATTTCAGTGGATAACCAAATGTACCTGTCAAGTCAAATCTAACTAATTTTCTTTCCATCTGCTTGGCACAGGAGGGCAATGCTGCCCCCAAAGCTGCTGGTGCCACCCCCCTCAACTCTGATGAGGTAGAGGAGGTCGAGGAGGCAGAGGCTGCTGAGGCTGAACCAGCTGTGGTCGAAGCGGCACCAGCAGAGCCGGCAGCGGACCCTGCAGCAGCTGTCGAGCCGGCTGTGGTTGACGTCCCTGTGGATGCTGCAGCAGTTGATGCTGCTGCTGTCGATGTGCCTCCTGTCGATGTGGTCCCTGTCGATGTGGCTCCTGTTGATGTGGTTCCTGCCGATGTGGTCCCTGTTGACGTCGCCCCTGTTGACGTTGCCCCTGTTGATGTTGCTCCTGCTGCAGCCGATGTCCCTGCTGCTGTTGATGCCGTTGCAGCTGATGCTGCAGCAGCAGATCCTGCTCCACTGTAGATATTCCTCTTATTGCCAGCCTAAGTGCTCCTGTGTTAGCAGTTAGAAAAATAGCTGCTAACAGTGATGTATTTGCAGCACAAAACGATAAAAAAAAAAGCTTTGGCATATTGAATAGAGACTCAGGAAAAAATGTGTGAAAATGTGAAAAAAAATCTGTAATGTTTGTTAAAGTGAATACGAGGAACTTTTAAGTGTTTACGAAGCAGTCTTGTGATTCCTCTGATGATTATAAATGACCTGTAACAGCAAACGGTCATCAGCGAAAAGACTGCTATTTTTAGTTATTAATGTGTCTGTGCTAAAATCACATATAAATACATTACCTCATTTGCATCCTGCGGTCTCTCTGTCACTCGCTTCCAAAACAAATGCATGCGCCGCCGGCACGTGCTAGCAAAGATCTTTATGACAGCAGGCGCTGGTGTCGTACTGCTTTTGTCAAAAGGGGCCGCAAGGATCAACAAAAACTGAAAGTTTCTCGTAGTTACTTTAACAAGTAAAAAGTGTGTTTTTAGTTTACAATTGGAAAATTAAATTTACAATAGGAAAATCAAAACATTTGTTTAGCTTCTTTCTGTCTTTATTTGCAGTTCTATACGTGAAATTCAGTTGTAACTGATGAGACAAAATCACCCAAAAAGTAACATTTCAGTGAGACAGTGAGACAGTGAGACACCTTGTATTAAGTGTTTATTTACTTATTATAGAAGTGGCTGAAAAAATATCTGTACTGCCAAATAATGCATCCACCTCTTCTTCTCGTTTCTTTTCAGACACTTTAGGGTGAAACACTGTTAGCAGCTCATATTCTGGGCTGTTTTGACTCTACTTTGACAATTCCATGTATGTGACAGTGTACACCTGTGCTTTTTTTATGTGGTATGTCAAAATGTCTGCTGTGAAAAGAATCAAATAAAGGCACACTATCCAAAACATACATTTGCTGGTTGTGCATTATTTCCAGAGATGGTTCTCAGTTGATTTAACAAAGTTCATTTCTGACTTTGCTCATACAACTTTAAAGAGGCGTTATGTAGTTTTGGAGAAGAAATTCTAACTCAGGATTTTAATATTTATAACATGAATGAGGTAATGATAGAAACTCAGAAATATATATTTTTTTCCATAACTGAATAAGGTCCCCAGAACACCGTTTGAAGCTAGAAAGGTGGCACGGTCCGCCAAATATAAACAGAGTAAAAGAGTATGAAATCGTGTTGTCCTTTAAGGTCAGTTTGTTTATTTAGTTTGTTTAGGCATAAAAAATCAGTCATTGAAGATCTTCTGATTAAAATGTCTTCCCCAAAACTACTTAGTACACATTTAACAATTCACTGTATAGATACATTTTGACTGGTAGATTTGCAAATAATGTAAAATGATCACAGTCAAAGTAGAAAAAAGAAGATAATTAATAGTAACAAGCACAGGAGGGAAGCAGAAATATATGAATACAACAATGCATAATTTACAATCAACATTACACACTAGTTACATACATGCAAAGACGTTTCTCAGCTGTAAAGTTATCACAGCCTGTCGCATCAAGACAACTAAGAAAAGGTTGCCATATCAGCGTAAAATTGTCAGCTGACCCCCTAACAGTGTACCTCATCATCTCCATCTTAATAAAATACAGCATATCCCTTATCCATTGTGCAAATGTTAGAGGAAGTCCTGGGAATCTTGTCAAAAGACTGCAGACACCGCTTCAGCCAACAGGGAGTGCCACTGAACCACAGGATGCTTGCAGCACACAGGGCAGGAAGATCCCCTACTCCACTCAACTGACAAAGGTTCAGATTTAATTTCACTCTCATGATTCTTATTCAAGTGAAAGGAGCCTGATCCAACTGATCTGAAATCTGTAATACCCCGGTGCGATATAATAGGATCAGAGCTGAGAGTGCTGACTGAGCAGGAGCGACCAATGTGTGTGTATGTGTGTGTGCGTGAGACTAAATCCTCTGCTGTTCCGCAAATGGACAGGAAAATTACAGTCTGTTGCAGATAAAAAAATAAAAAATAAAAAAAGAGGTGCCAACACAAAATGGTTTTCTGTCCATCACTAACGGGTCACTGAGGGCTGTCCAAACTTCACTTCACCGTATCTCATCTCCCGCCAGAGTGGACATATAACGAGGATGAGTGACTTTGCCTCTCCTCTTCTCAGACAACTCTAATCCACAAATCCTTATCAGGGTCACTGAGACTCTATGACACAGTTAGTTAGACTCAATGCTTATGGGTGACACTTGTGTAGCTACATTTTGATATTATTTTAATTAGCATCTGATGATTGATGCAATAAATCTGCTGCTGCTGCTGTGAGTGGCCAGTTTTCCAGATTTTAATAAAACTACAAAAGGATTAAAGAAGAATGGACTTAACGTTACAATAACAAGCGGAAAAGGTAAGTTACATAAAATTTATGCATCATCACTACTACAATGTGGAAACTGTAGCATCAGCTGTTTGTGTGACCAGACTGAGGGACACATCAAAACTGTACTGTACTCTTGTAGTCCCATACATTACTTAAGAAACAAACAAAAATAAATCATCAAAATTAATCCAATTTACATGCTACAGAAAAAAATCTATAAGAATTGTTAATGGATCAGATTATAACGGACAATTTATTAACTTACATGCGTAACAATTTTGTGATTTAGTTGATCATAAAACTGCAAAGATAAGGTATAAAGCACAAAATAGCTTGCTTTCTAACCATATTTAGACGTTATTCAATAAAAAGAGAAAAGGTATGTTTAAAAAAGCAAGGGTAAGCAAGTTTTGTTCATGTATAGCCTACTAAGATATGAGCTGCTTATGATATGTAAAAAAGGTCGGTAACATAGGCATAAGATTTAGTCTTGCACCTTTTCGGTCAATATCATTTTTGTGTTGTCGTTGTTTTTTGGTTGTTTATTTATTTCTATGTGCATACATTGTGGAAAATTGTTCGTGATGACCAAAATAAACTGAGAGCTGAACACATACTACAGTTTTTCTCCATTCATTTGATGCAGAACTGTTAACTTTTCAGACTGCCAATGGTACTAATGCAGTGATCACAAATTAAAGTGAATTCCCTTTCGGTTTCTGGTTCTCTTGATATTGCACCTCCGTGATATGGGTATTATTATTATTATTATTCTGGTTCTTTTCACACAGCTGAATATTTTAACTGTTTTGCAGTATTTAAGATACAGTATCTGACCGAGGACTATATGAACAGTGGGTGTGGTGTGGATGAAAAGAGTAACACACTGCATAAAATATGTTTTTCTGTTTTCTGTATAACCACCAAAAGGCTTCAGATGTGAACGAATGGTTGGATGCACTGTTTCCTTGTAGCTCTCTTCAGCAGGAACATTTTTTTTATCTTTCTGCAGGGTAAACTGCCACCATGACCACTTCAGCCACCCTGCCCCACCTCACTGTGCCACCTCACACTGCACCACAACTCGCCACAGACAGTGAAGAGCTCAGCGAGGACGACCTGTAAGCAAAACTCTCAAACAAAGAGCTTACAATGCATTACTGAGAAATAACGAGTAAGACTTAATTAGCTTAATATGTAACACGCTGTCTTTGTTTTAGAAGTGCACCCCAATCAACCCCTCATCATCTGTTCAATGTGAATAACAGCAATAACAATGAAGAGTAAGTATGGCTATAGTCCTGTGGAGATAAGTGAGGCCATTGTAAAACACAGTTTCTATTATGATGTATAGCACAAGTCATTAAATGTGTTAATTAATCTTTTTTTCCAGGGAGGAAAAGGAAAAAAAGAAAAAGGAGAGGAAAGAGAAGAAGAAAAAGGAGAAGAAAGAGTAATTATGATATATCACAAACCATTCTGTTAACGTTACTCGAAAGAAATTCAATGCTCAGTGTTCTCCAATGTATTGCTGCACATTACAGAAAGAAGGAGCAGGAGCAGAGGGAAAAGGAGGAAAAAGAAAAGGAAGAAAAGGAAAAGAAGGAAAAGGAAGAGAAGGAGAAGAAGGAGAAGGAAGAAAAGGAGAAGAAGGAAAAGGAGGAGAAAGAAAAAAATAAGTAAGAGCATCACTCCAAGAAACTTCCTCAAGGCACCTTTTCACGAATTCTCTTTCTGATGTTTTTATTTCCATTTTCTTTCTCTGTTTCCATAGGCCCAAAGAGTTATTTGTCATTAATCCTGCTGGGAGTTTGTATTACAACTGGCTGTTCATCATCACAATACCAGTCATGTACAACTGGACCATGATCATAGCCAGGTGACTTCTACAAATCAGTGATTCTTTTTCAGCAATACCATTTCCCTGCTGTTCAAATGTTCATTTCACTCCATTCAGCCCCATTAAGTGTTATTCATATCCTATTTCATACGCAGCTGTTACAAATGGTTGCAATTGAAGCAGCAGTCTGAAACTGTGCAGAGAAATTGGTCTTTCGAAAGCTGTTGGCAAGATTTTGATTAAGACACAAGAGGTGAACATATTATTTTTCATCCAGTGGTAAATTGTGAGATATTTGGGATATTAGAACCCAATCACCAGAACAGATGTTCGCAAAGTACATTTCTGCAAAACCACAGGGAAGTTAAAACTTTGTTTCTTTATGTTGCAGCTTTACATGTCTTTCGATTACAATTTCTCTTCTCAGAATGCTGTGCTTATGCTCTGGTTAGGTTTAGGCGCAAAAAACACTTTACATGAGTTAGAAAAACATCCTATTTTTGACTTAAAATACATAGTTATAGACTAGTGGAATGTTCTGGAAATGTAGTCAAATGAGCACATATTTAATTTGATAATTCACAATTAAAACATAAACTCTCACAAAACCTTCTACACAAGCATAATAAACAGGTGCTCATTTACAAAGCACACTCACTGCTGTTTGTCTCCTTCTCCAGGGCTTGCTTTGAGGAACTGCAGCATAACTACCTCCTTTACTGGGTTATTCTGGACTACAGCTCAGACCTTATCTACCTGGCTGATATGTTCTTCAGGACCAGAACAGGTGAAAAAACTGATCCAGGCCTCTCGATCTACAGAGAGGCTTTAGAAATCTGCAAAAGAAATAAGTCACATTTTCCTTTTTCATCCCCCCCCCATGAATAAATCATCAACAGCAGCAGTTCATTAAAAGATCCCTAATGTGATTTCAACTTAAGCAGTTGGGAACAAAATCCACAGTCCTTGCTCTGTGCAAGAATGCTTTCGAAACCTCTGTTGAAACTAGCATGAGGCTTCAGTATCGTGCTTGGGTATTTTCTAAAGTTAGAGAGTTTTAGGCACATATAATGAACACTTTTGATGCCTTTCTCTCCAAACTCTGTACTCGTTTGAATGCAGGTTACCTTGAACAGGGCCTGATGGTGAAAGACGAGAAGCTGCTCAGGGATCGCTACATCTCCAGCTTCCAGTTTCGTCTCGATGCTGTCTCCATGCTGCCCACTGACATCTTGTATTTGTACTTCGGCCTTGACTACCCAGAGATCCGCATCAACAAGCTGCTGAGAATCGGCCGCTTGATGGAGTTCTTCACGAAGACGGAGACTAAAACCAACTACCCCAACATCTTCCGTATCGGAAATTTGATCATGTACATCCTCATTATCATCCACTGGAACGCTTGCTTCTACTTTTCTTTCTCCAAATACATTGGTTTTGGTGCTGATGACTGGGTTTACCCGGCTCTGGATGATCCTGATGAGCCCGCGTTTGGGCTGCCCATGAGGAAGTATTCGTTCAGCCTCTACTGGTCCACGCTGACCCTGACTACCATTGGAGAAACTCCACCACCAGCCCTGGACTCAGAGTTTTTCTTCCACGTGGTTGACTTCTTAGTCGGGGTCTTGGTCTTTGCCACCATTGTTGGAAACATCGCAACCATGATCTCCAATATGAATGCTGCACAAGCTCAGTTTCAGTCTCGGATTGACAACATAAAGCAGTACATGCAGGTAGATTGCTCTCTTATTTCCACTCAAACATCTGGATCAAGAATCAGCACACACGTGTCTTACTTTTACTCTTTTTCCTTTCATTTATAGGTCCGAAAGGTCAGCAAGGATCTTGAGTTGCGGGTCATCAAGTGGTTTGACTATCTGTGGAATAACGGCAAGGCACAGGACGAGAGAGAGGTGCTGAGGTATCTTCCAGACAAGCTAAAGGCTGAGATCGGCATCCAAGTCCACATGGACACACTGAAGAAAGTTCGTATTTTTGCAGACTGTGAGGCGGGCCTGCTGATCGAGCTGGTGCTGAAGCTGCGTCCACAGGTGTTCAGCCCCGGAGACTATATCTGCAAGAAGGGCGACATTGGCCGTGAGATGTACATCATTAAAGATGGAAAACTTGCAGTTGTTGCTGATGATGGTGTCACGCAGTTTGTTGTGCTGGGAAGTGGCAGCTATTTTGGTGAGATCAGTATCCTGAATATTAAAGGCAGCAAAGCAGGCAACCGGCGAACAGCCAACATCCGCAGCATTGGATACTCAGACCTCTTCTGCCTGTCCAAGGATGACCTGATGGAGTCACTTTTAGAGTATCCAGATGCCAAAGGGATGCTAGAGGAGAAAGGCCGGCAGATCCTGATGAAAGATGGGCTGATAGAGTTGGACCCAGCGAACATCATGCCTGAGGCCACGGAGCTGGAGGAGAAGGTCAATAAATTGTACAGCACAATGGAGCTGATGCAGAGCAAGCTGAAGAAGATTCTGGGAAAATACAAGATAACTGACAAGACTCTCAGGCATCGCATCGCTGATCTGGAGCACCTGACAGGAGAGGAGGTAGAAGACGAGGATGAAGAGGAAGGAGAGGTGAAGAAGGAAGAGAAAGAGGCGGAGGGGGAGAAAAAGGAAGAGGGGAAAGGAGATGAGGAGGAAAAGGAAGAAGAGGAAAAAGGTGAGGAGGCAAAGGAAGAAGAAGGAAAGGGTGAAGAGGCAAAAGAAGAGGAGAAAAAAGATGAGACTACAGAGGAAGATAAAAAATAAACACACAGTTTCTGTAGAACACCGAGCACTTATTATCTAATTAGCTACAATAGGATCCTTCTTTTCTTTTTGGACTTGCTTCTTAAAGGAAAAGTTCAACCAACAATTAAAATTCAGTCATTATCTACTCACACTCATGCCAATAGAAAGTCAGGTGAAGTTTCATAGTCCACAAAACATTTCTGGAACGTCACAGCAAACCAGCGTTGCAGCATTTTCCTAAACAACTGAAGCAGATAAGGACTTGTTTCTATAACGTTAAAGAAACAACTGAAAAAAAAAGGCTTGATACAGCTCATCAAGCATAGATGCCCCGAATCCCAAATTGATTGAAAAGATGTTTTTGCCACCCTTTTTAAAGCTGAAATCTTCACAGCAGCTGCTAAGCTAAAAGTGTTAGTGCACACCCCGTCTGAAGTGGGTGCACAAACTCAATCATCCGTCGAGGGTATAAATCTTATCTTTTAAAATCAATTTTGGATCTCTGGACTTCCTGAGAATTGAATAACACTGGACGAGCTGCATGTAGCCATTTTATTTTTTAAACAATGATTTACTTTGAAGCTCCAGAAATGTTTTGTGAACTACGATACTTCACCTGGCTTTTCCATCGGCATGGGGGTGGGTAGATAATGACTGAATTCTCACTTTTAGTTGAATTAATCCTTTAAATGACTCACAGATAAATAAAAACTGCAAAAGACAAAAAAACAAAACAAAACAAAAACTAACAAACACTAGAAACTGGATACCTCTTGAACTGGTCTTCAAAAGGTATTGCCATTGTATATTTATATATTATAAAATTAAAGACAGTAATTCAGTGGACAAATATTGCCAATGACAATATTGATATTCAATCCAAATAAAATATTTGCTTCAGATGTCCTATTTACTGTGATTTTCTTGACTAGATTGTGCACAATGGCCGAGTTATATACAGGAAAACACACTACCTTTCCTAAGCTTGCAGTATACACTGGTGTCCACACGAGGATAGTAAATAGCAAGGATTTAAAGGTAATCACATGACATACAGTAGCTCTGCAGTGTGTTGACTGAAGCGCTGTCTGAACTAAAGGTTACCAATCACTGGTAATAAGGGTGATTAAAGGAGAGGAAAGGTTTTCTGCGAGGCGATTTCTTTTCATAGCATGTATGTTCAGTGCTACAAGAAGATTTCATGAATTGGATTATCTGAAAGTAAGAAAGACAGGATTTTTACATTTTTAATTAATGAAAAAGTGCACCTCGTATATAGAGGCCACAGTGAGCAAATATCAGCCGCGAAGAAAGAAAAAGGCATGCATTATAATGATATGTGTGACCTTTACCACCAATAAGATGGCTACAAAAGTTCTTTACAGTCGATGAGCTCATTCCACGTTTCATTCTGTGTTCACACCAAACTACAGCACTGCAGCAGTGACAATTACTGTATTTTAAAGAGTTGAGGCGATTACTGCGGCTAGTCTTTACTCCAAGCAAGTGTTTAAGATGAAATAAAAAATTCACAATACATTCATTATGGAACAAAAAAAAAGAAAAAAAAAAGAAAGCTGCTGTTGGGAAAATTACATGGTTGTATACCGTTCTGGTTTTGAGCTTCAGTGCTCAAAGCAATGAGAATAAAGGAGCTGACTTCTTAAATTGAAAAGTATTTCTGCTTGAAGACAGAGGCCTTCCAAGAAAATCAGTTGTGTATGTGTGTTTTGTGTGTGTGTGTGTGTGTGTGTGTGTGTGTGTGTGTGTGTGGCATTTGGCTTCACATCACTGACCACATTCGATTTGTTTTTGCTCAGAAAGATTGAAAGAAAACATTTTCACGCCAATAGCTCACAAATCTTCCTCACCTGTCGGTAATTACGTGTACACATACATCACCGCAAACAGAAAGCCAGACGCCAGCGGAAAACTAAAAGCAACTCACTCACTCGCACTCACTCTCTCCTCTAAATAAGCAGCCGAACATGTGACTATTGATTATCTTTTGTGTTCGTCTCTTAGCACTGGTAACTACAGCTATAATGCCGTAATTTATCACTGATAAGCCAAACCAAGAAGAAAAGCAACCAATTTGTGATAACAGGTGTGCATCACCCCCTAAGTATGTGCCCATTGAGAAGGAATCTGTTTGTGCATGTGGTTCCTGCATGAGGCTCAATATGTTGTCTGAGCTCTCTCTTTCCATTATATAGAAGAGGCAAATGTAAAAATTACTGAGGATGTCCAGGTGTGTTATGAGTCTTGTAAATCTCACACGTAAAAAATACATCTCAGGTCCAACGGGCCCTGTATGCATTGGTTTTATGGTTGGACTGCGATTAATATATGTTGAGAAGTCTTCCAATTATCAATTACAGGTTAACAGTGTGTGAAACAACACAAAATGTCCTTCACATTTTCCCAACGCCTGAGGTTGGTAAATGCCATATTTTTATTAAAAATACCCAGTTGAGTTGCCACAATGACAGTAGCAAAATGTCTCACAGTCGCCAAAATGACCTGGTTTTGAGTGTTGAAACGGAAGCAATCATCGTCTCTGGCTTGGCAGCCATCTTGCTAAAAAACACTAGGTTTTAATTGTGTCAAGACAACATTGAGCTAACCCTTGCACATTTATGTATATCGATGTTGGTTGTTGATTAATGTGCACTGTCCCATAAATAAACAAATACATTGAAAAATATACACACACAGGTCTTCCAATCACCAGGTCTGATCCTTTATTTCCTTTGCTTTCACACTCGACATAGTATAAATATTAATGTCCCATTCTCTGTGGTGTAATGAACTCGATTGTGATAGCCAATGAAAGTGTCTTGGTAGACCGGGCGCAGTGAAGTGATTGAGTGCATGTCATTTATCGTGGGGAATGCCACCTATTAGGCTGATTTCCCAGAGGAGATATTTCTCTGTGGGATTCGGAGCCAGGGGGTCTTCACTGTATTGAACAGTATCAGTGCAGACAATCATCAAGAAGATTCATACATTAGCTAAGGTTAAAGACATGTAGCCGAGAAGTAAAGCTGTTCATTTATGTTTGTTTAGCCTACATTGGTCGGGGCTTAATGCACATTTGATGCTCTACTGAGTATACTGGTGCATGAGGATTTGACTAAATATAAACTACAGTGTGGATGATTTGTGTGTTTGGCCAACAGTGGAGCTCTACTGTACGTCACACGGGAGCAAGATATTTCAGGCTTGGCTGCAGAGAAGATTCTTGTTAGTTGGATTAACTTATCGTTGGTTTTGGTCTTTTCATGGGATTGCTGACAATAACAAGCACATTGAATATTAACAAAGTTATCCATGAATCATTCATGCCCATTAAGTACTCACTAAAGTACTAATCTGGGGTACTTTTACCTGAGTATTTCCATTTTAAACCACTTTATTCCTCTGATCCAATACATTTCTCCATATTAATTATTAAATCTAACTTTTTAGTAGACATTAGACCATACACACACACACACACACACACACACACACACACACAATGACAATAGCTAAGTTAAACTATTCATAAGCAAATTTTAAGAAGGATTAAGAAGTAAAACAACAGAACAGAGAACTTTAAGATATTCACATTCTCCTTAGTAAAGCTGCCTGGCAGCTACTGATTAACCTTTGCCTCTCAGGTAGGAAAGTTCGACACCTCCTTAATTAAAAGAGGCAGTTTAGTCTCTTTTATTCAGTCCGTAACACCAGAGGGGAATCTTAACCTGTCTTAGCTCAGCATGTAAAGATTTAAGGTGGCTTACATTGTCTCTGGATTTGGCAGTTATTACGGAGATTACAGTTTTACCAGAGTCCTTATGTCCATATTGGATGACTCTGCACCTCAGGCTTTTTTTGGAGATTAGATGAGAGGAAGGAAGGAAGGGAGAGAGTGGGAATTAAATGCAACAAACATCTGCAGCCACACACAAACAGTGGGCATTAAGATTCATGGTCAACGCTTTGTTCCTCATATTCTTTATCTTACCTTTAACAGATGTTTCAGTTTCCAAACGCTACACATAACTTAACCGTACTTTGCCATTGCCATGACCTTTCCCTAACTTTAATAATACCATAGTTTGATTGTTTTCAACATAGTTTGAAAAACGTCAGCATTAAACATATTCAGGGGTTTACAGAATCATCCCATTTTGAATGTTCAAGGCTCAATCCCCAACAAAACTGAGTTGAAGGGGCAGTGGTTGAAATATATATATATAATATGAAATTGGACAACCATTCAAGACCCTTATAAGTCAACAGTTGCTGTCAATGGCATTTATGTAAACAGACACAACATTTCCAATATGCCATCTGTGGCAATCCTGGTATTATAATAATGTTTTTTGCAATTTATCTGATGGAGATTAAAAAAAGCAGTCAAGTCTTTAAATAAAAGGGAACACAGCTTCATTACCAGGCCACTAGCTGTGCTTTATAGGGTCAACATTAGCAGCCTGTGCTCCTATCCTGCCAGTCTGCACTGTTATTAGAGGAGTGGAACCAACTGCAGCAACTTCACTGATGGACTTCAGTTCAATTTTGGGGATATAGAGATGTATATAAGATAATACATTTTTTATTCTGTGTTTTATAGTGAAACTATATAACATTGTGCATATTACATAGTGGCTTTAATTATGCTGTAAGACAGTGAAGTGACGTGTTCAGTTGGTTGTCGGTGTAAGTATCCACATGGAAGAAGAAGAAGTGCAAGAAGTTACACAGAAGAAGTTGTACGGTTGCTTTTGCAGTACCCACATCCCAAAAGTAGTTGTAATGCAGTATCTATCAGTACAGTACATTCAATAATTTTCAATCATCGCCACCTCAAGCAGCTGCAACTTTTAAAATGCTGCAATGTTAATGAATCAGTGCTAATTAACCAGTAATATATGTATGAATGTAACAATGAATGGAGCCATTTAGCGAAAAGATCTGCTCAGGAACAAATTGTCTTTCTGATCCTTGAAACCAGACCTAGTATGTCTCAGGAAGGAGGCTGTTAGTATAAGCCTGCCATTCGCTTACTCTTTCAGTTGGCATTCTCCTCCCTTTTGAATATCGGTTGCTATTTTGCAAAGGCACCATGCGCTGCTGCCCTGGGCTTTGTGCCGCCCAAGGCGATTGTGATTGTTTCAAAGAACACAAACAAGCCATAAAGTTTTTTTGTCTCCTCCACCAGAATGATGGGTTCAGCCTGACCTTTCTCCAACTGTCACAGCTCTAAAACAAGGCGTGAAGATAGGTATGCCTTGACAAAACCACGACGAACTACCAGATCATTACAGCTTCATTCCTGTCATTCATTTAATGGAGCTGTATTGACATTGACTGCCAATAATCTGCCATACCCTCTCCCCCAGGTCTCATAGATCACGAAACAGTAATGTTGCATTGTGGAAAATTCAAGTATTCCTCTGGTGTGATGAAAGTGATGCTTACTGATTGGCGTCAGTGTGAAGGTACAGTACATGTACATGTACATGTGCACAGCAAGGAGACATATTTATAGAGATGGAACGGGAACCCCATTACTTTCTCCATATGCTGCCAATGTACAAATCATTTCCGCATCTTGGCTTGTCATTATAATTAGGATCATTGTCAGGAGCAGGAGCGCTTTCTTCTTATGAGAGTAGCAGCTGATATTCACTGATAATTGCAACACGTGACAGTTAGTCTCCAGTCTTGTCCTGCTTACACATGCAGAGGGCGTCTTTAGAGCGACAAAAGGTCAGTCCATCTGCATGTGGAATATCTTCACAACACTCATTTTAAATGAGGTAACAACAAAACTGTCCTGACTCTGAAATGTTTTAGTAGCACAAAACATGCCCTCTAATGACCTTTAATTGATTAGCGTGTGACAGTGTGCTGGCGGTCAATACTCGCACTCACTTTGCAAAAGTACAATAAGCTACAAAGTAAAGTTTTCACATGATATTCTGCTCAGGAACGTAATGTTCAGCTGTTAATGTCTGAGTTAAGGGCTAATGAAAACATAATTTAGAAGCGATGCTCCTTCATTAGCAAATAAATTGCTGTCCCCGGTTACATTTCCAATTGATCAAAGTAAATAGCCCAGAGCCCTGACACGAGGCCTGACACACCACAGATGCAGCTGTGAAACAACACTGCAGCTGAAGCTACGTAACTGCTGCCCTCATATTTCTTTTTATAGGAAATATGCAATGAGAGATGTGCAAAATATGACATTTCATGTCAAAATATTTAATTACCAAAAAACGATCAAGTGTGCCACACACACATAACAATGCCACTGACAGACAATGAGCCCACAGCACCTCATTAAGCAGAGCAGCCGGGGCTCAAGACTGGTGGTCACATGTAAATGAAGCATTTTTTATTAACTTGGATCTTTTGTCTGGTCACTGTGTTCTTTGACAACTTTTGCTGTAAACCATATTCTCCTTTGATAACATGTACAAACTGTGCTTAACATTGTGTAATTGTTCTAAGCCCCTAAACTTAAAAAATATATATATGTAGGATATTGCCCACCTATTGAATTCATGCTCCAAGCAGCCAGAGTAAATGTTTACAGCTGCTGACTGACTGACTATTTAGCTCAGTTAGCTGTGCAACTTACAGTAGCTGACTCTGCGTGCACTGGAGGTTTGGCGCCTCAGGGGAGTGTTGATGTTTAGGTTAAACCACTTAATAGCAGAGGAGTTTTGGACCACCAGGAGGAGGAGTTTTTTTTAGGTACACCAAGGTCTTACCTTGTCAGAACAGAGGATGGACGGTTTGGGAGAAGCAGTACAAAACTTAAGAATAGTGGGATTCAGAAGAAGTACATTTGTATAGACTACAAATTGGCCACATATTATAAATAAAGACAGAGGCAGGAGAAAAGGAGGCATCTTGTACAGTTATGATTCAGGGCTTATTACTGTGGGATTGCTGTCACACACTTTTAAATAGACTTTCATGACCTGACATGGAGTAGAATACAAGCACAGTAATTTTAACAGATTTTGACCTATTAATCAGGGAAAAAATTCACAATCAGCAGCTGGATTTATTGGTAGTTTAGCTTTTGAAATTGTACCACATGTGTATCATAACAAAATCCTGTGGTTGGTCTGCCTGCTTTTACGCCTCCGGCACCGGACTCAACTTGGAAGCGGACCGAGACCAGCCTTTTTTTGGCGATCTTGTCCTGTTTGTTTTGTTCTGCATCTGAGTGCGATTGCTGTTCCCAAATAAACTGACCTTTTGGGTGTGGAGGGGACAACGACCCCAAACAAGCCAAGTGTTAATACTAACTTGTGTAATGATTCAGTGCCATGGTCTTTTATTTGTGCTATTTTTAATATTTTTTCAGTGTCACTTTTAACGAGCACCACGGTTTCAAATATGTGATGTGAGAAGAATATCTAAGCGTCTCCACATTCTTGATTAAAAGCTCTGTTTTCGCTGTCCACTCTTCTCCAACTGTTGTCTTTGTCTTGTCTCTCATCTGTGTGTGTTTCTGTCTGACTCGAGTCGTGCAACTTATCAGATCAAACACAAATTTGATTGGCTGAATGCAATGGCCTCTTACCTACTTCCTACCCCACTACATTCAGTGCCTGTCCTTGAACCACTGCCATCTTCAAACTCAGCCTTCATTTTGATCAGCTACACATTTGTAAAGATTTGTGACTGCATCTTGCGCTAATGGCTGACAAAATCTCTCAGACAGAAATATGAACACCGGCAAATAATAGGTGTGTCCAGGAAGACATTTAGCCATGATGACAAACACACACACATACAGACAGAGGTAAAAACAGCTACCAGCTATGGTGTCGCAGCTGTTAACAACTCGTGATATATGTTGTATATGTGGTTACATTTTTAATTGATCAAAGTAAATAGCCGGGAGCCCTGAGAGAAGCTCTGACACACCACAGAGGCAGCTGTGAAACAAACTGATGACAACGCTGCAGCTGAAGCCACATAACTGCCCTCCACATACTTTCACAAGAAACATGCATTGAGAGATGTGCAAAAGTGACATTTTGTGTCAAAGAATTTAATTACCCAAAGAAAAACCCAACCTCAACTCCTGCTATGTAGCAATAACAATGAGCACACAGCTCCTCATTAAGCAGCAGCATTAAGTCAGAACAGACAGGGGTCAAGACCGGACTGTGAAAATATGCAGCACATGCAAATGAAGCATTTTCTTTAGCCTGGATCTTTTGTTTTTGGTTGCTGTGCTCTTTGACGGCAATAACTGTAAAACATATTCTGCTTTGATAACATGTACACAATGTGGCTAATGGGGGCCCAAATATGTTTTTGTTTCAAGCATTGGAAGATTAAACCATTAAAATTTAATTAAAATACTAATTTCAGAGCTGTTAGCCTTGTGTGTTGAGATGCATACTGTTAAATCCTGGTGATGGTCCTTTGCTGTGTGTCGTCACCTTCTCTCATCCCAAGTTTCTAGCCAGTTTTTTCTGTTCGTCTATTATGTTTTAATTTATTCCTTAATTTATTCCTTTTTTATCATTATTGGGTTGTATATCAAATGACATGAATTCAGAGCATTCTCATTCTGGAGAAAAATGGAAACAATTTTAATGTAAACCTTCCTTGACAGCAGGTCTTGTTTTGTCAGTGTCATGTTATCAACAACAGTCTATCAATCACAAACATTCACAAACACATTTTCCCTTGTTTTTTGCACGGTATATATTATTCCTAGAATATGATTCCACAGTATACCTCAAAGAGCTGGACGTAAGTATATCAGGACACTTCTGAATATTAAACTACATTTTCACTGCTTCTCTCATTTATCATATTGAGCTACACTGTGGGTCTGCAGATCCACTGAAGGGAACTAAAAGGCTTCGGAAATAGAAAAATTCAGGACCGATGAAATACTTGACAGACTGAGACACGATTATATTGTCTCATAACCCTGCAACACAAGCAGCGTTCTTAAAGAAATCACATGCCAGGGGTCAGTAATTCTGCAAACTTAGTTGACCATTAGGTGGATCTAACTGCCAGCTGGTTCACTCCTGCATGTATCACGTGTGGCCATATGCCTCCTTTCAGTTACAAGGTAATTGCGAGATTTCCACTGATCTTTAATAAAGGTTGCTCAGATCCCGCAGCAGACAACTGGAGAGCCCCTCAGGGTTTTTATCAGTGATCAAAGACTCAAGACAAAGCCACAGAGATGAGGTCGATGCCTTCTGTCATTGGTCGCCTCAATGTAAAGTGCACACTGTAGCGGCTGCTTTTTTTTTGTAATTGTGTTTTTTCCCCTCTTACTGAATGCACCATCTAACTCTGGGGAAAACAGTTACAAGGATAAATGCTACCTGTCAAACTGAAGCTGAATCCAATTCCCAACACTGACCTCTGCCGGATATCAATATTCATATGAATATTCCTGAATTCGTGAATCACTGAATATGTATGCTCTCTTTTCATACACAAACTGTGTTTTTATCAAATCGAGCCTCCATCATGATACTTCTGATAGTATATACATATCCTCAGGGACTAAATTGTCAGTGTTTCTCATGAATTTCAATAAGCATGAAAATGCAGGAATGTAAAGCAGAATAAAAAACTCATTTGAGAAATGTAGGATGGGCTAAACACATAAAACCCTCTGCTGTGAATTACTGCAGCATCAATCATTTTAACTTCTTGACTTTCTTGAAATTCTATGTTTTGATTAAAACTTATGCTATTAAAGTTAGTTTATTATGTAACTTGTATTAAATTAGAGGGTAGCCTCACATTTTACCTAAAAAAATGTGAGCTAAAATGATACAGGTAGGATACAAGTAGTGATACAGAACTATTCCAGTAAACACACAGACCTCTTTGGTTCACAGCTGTGTCTCTGGGTTAGGCGGTGTGGACAGGTCGAGTGTCCGCGGGGAGGGCTGCTCCTCTGTGCACGCTGAGCTTGGAAACAGGACTAATGTTACTTGATTTTGGCAAGGCGGGGTGCTCGTGGAGGGACAGCCCGCCTTTTGGTCATGTTGCCCATCAGCTCTCTCTATTCAAAAGACACTCCAGCAATGGAACCCAAGAAGAGCAACAGCCAGCTGATTGAGGGACTGCAACAGCTGAATAGGTCAGTGTGTTTACTGGGGAAACTACAGGTAACAATCCCCTGTATTAGCACCGCCAGTAAGCACAAGAGGAGAAGCCAAAAATGCAATGCTACCAATGCGACCAATCACTGCTGTTGCTGTCTGTGTTGCTGCGACATGCATGTTACATTTCTGGGGAGGTGCACGTCATAGGCTATGGCTTCGCTGTAGGTACGGCATAGATTCAACGCAGAGGCATAACTCAATTTGTTACTACAAATGTTTCTCTGTAAACACTTAAGATGAATTCCAGATAGTATGAAATGGAACAGCATTGTGGCCTTGCTGTGTTGTGCTCCTGTATCATGCATCACAAGTGGTCCATACAAAAGACTGAAATTCCTGCATTCCTCTGAAGTGTAAAGTCTTGTGGTAAAGTAAAAACATCCCATACCTCCTCTCTTGAATTCAAATGCAAAATTATTCCGCTGATACATTTTTCATCTTAGTGCAGCCAAGGAAAATCCACTTATAGAACTTAAGCCTTCCTATAGACTAAAATCGAATTATAGCTGGAAATGTGTTTCGAAACCTGAATAACTCTGGGCTGCTGTCACTGCACAGTGAGAAACACAGTTGTTGAAAAGCTTTGGTGGACTGATTGGAATTGATCAGCTGCTGAAGACATGTAAATGCACCCGTGTGGAGGTTACTATAGCACTGAAGGCGATGGAAGCAGATGAAGGAGGTTTATCCGAGTGAACAGTTGGATGTCTGGAGGCGACTTCAGCCTGTTAGTTGTGAATGTTGATGTGACAGAAAAGGGGAGAGTCGCAGACTTTCACTGTGATACAGCACTGTACATTTCTATTCTCCGTGGTGCGCAGTGAGGATGATTT
The DNA here is from genome assembly GCF_040436345.1 of Pagrus major. Classification (NCBI taxonomy): domain Eukaryota; kingdom Metazoa; phylum Chordata; class Actinopteri; order Spariformes; family Sparidae; genus Pagrus; species Pagrus major. Next base: position 15,817,627 of record NC_133215.1, read on the forward strand.
AAGGCCGTAATAACAGGAACATTAAGAAAGCGGCTGAATGATTAGCCACACAAAATGTGACAGGGATGGGAAACTGAACAAAAGGAGTGTATGAAGTCTATTTGACACCGCAGCTAAGGGTTGAAAAGAGGAGTCGTTGTCCCTCATAGTGCTGCAACATTTCAATATCCTGTTTGTGGCTCCTTTGAAATGCTGCTGACACGAGATATTAGTGAAGGGTCAGGCTAGATAAAGAAGCACAATGTGCGGAGTGAGGGAGAGAGAGCGTGGTCCATCCGCTATGCGTGAGTTTAGAACAGCAGCCACCAGTATCAATCGATCTCTTTCACCATTTGTGCCATTTTGCGCGTCACTGAGTGCGCACGGTGCCCTGCCTGTTGCTGCTGCTGGAGGAGGAGGAGGAGGAGGGGGAGGAGAGGCTGTGCGCCCACACTCACATTCAACAGGCACTGGAGGATACTTTCATGTACAGTTTCATCGCGTTTTCATCAGTATTCCTTTAAAAGTGCGGAGTGGTTTGGAGACGAGGGAAGGGGATCTTTTCAGGGATGGTGATGCGTTTAAGTCGCGCGCTATGGTGTATACACGCAAATCCCTGTCCCTCCATTCTAGTTTCCAGTAGCTAGACCAGACTCCTGAAACAACCAGAACACTGACTGTATTCGTTGGGGGGAAAGGAGAAGAGGATGGCAGCTCCACATAACGGATCCAACATAACGGGGAACTACACCAACCAGTTTGTGCAGCCGCCGTGGCGCGTCGCTCTCTGGTCCGTAGCCTACAGCTTCGTGCTGGCGGTGGCGGTGTTTGGAAACCTCATCGTGATATGGATCATTCTTGCCCACAAACGCATGAGGACGGTGACGAACTACTTTCTCCTAAACTTGGCGTTTTCGGACGCGTCGATGGCAGCGTTCAACACTTTGATAAACTTTGTCTACGCTGCACACGGGGAGTGGTACTTCGGGAAAGCGTACTGCAAATTCCACAACTTCTTCCCGGTCACATCCGTGTTTGCGAGCATCTACTCCATGACTGCGATAGCTGTGGACAGGTGGGCTTATGAAATGCTGGAAGAAGGGTATATAACGAATGCTAAATCCTCCCTTCTCTATAGGTGATCAGCTCCATGTGTGCGTAAATGCATTGTTTTTTGTTTTTGTTTTTTTTAATCAAAAATCTAGATTTATTCTCGATTTCTTTAGATTCTGTCTGTATCGGGATAAATACTCATCAGTGTTAGGGTGTGTGATGAAGAAAAAAGGGGTACAAATAACAGAGCATTGATGTATAACACTACATTTAACATTTACACACCTTAATCATCAGAGGAGCAGTGAAATATCTGGAGCACATACACAGAACATGAATATTTCACGCTATGCAGCATGTACAAAAAAAAAAATCCTTGCACCAGAAACACTTTCATCTCAAGAGCTTCACGCATGATTTTTTTGGACATCTCCTTTCTGATTATTCCACTTGGCTATGCTGCCTTCCACCAGCAGTGGCGGAAAATTGAATATTGCACTTAAAAGAAAAAAAAAAAAAAGCCAAATCAGTGTTTTTGTCTTGTTTGAAGACAATCTGCACTCCACTTGAAAAGGCTTGTGCAATTAAAGTAATCTGATGTACCAGATTGTGCCCCCCATGCGCATAAGAGCAACTTTTGCTTTAAATTCCACTGAAGGCATTTTATGTAGGCTTCTGCTCGCTGCTGATTTGAGTATTAAGAGTTGATGATCGTTCCTTTGTGATTTGCATTATTATACAGGGAAGGCTGTTGCCCAGCAGGGTGACAGCCATCTCACAACACCACGGGCCTGTTCCACGTGTTTTTTTTTTATGTTTCACAGCCACTGATTCATAGACTGAAGCTGTTACTTTGCAAAGAGTCTGAGCACTGCAGTGACTGAGAAAAGATAACCCTCTCCTTGTTTTTTTATGTCACTTCCACTCATACTATTTATCGCCTTTGCTTTCTTTCACACCTCTTTTCCCCCTTTCTTTCTTCTTCCATCCCTTTCTCTCTTCCTGCCCCCGTGGTTTCCAGTAATGTGCAGTCATCACTATCAGCCGACTTTGATACTGATCAGTGGACCATCAGACGTCATAATGTTTGAATAAAGGGATTAGACTGACGAGGGAAGCAGCCACAGGCTGGACATAATGGAAACAAAAAGCATGAAGAAGCTGCAAGCAGCCAGTGTGTGTACACAGCTAGAGTCCAAGTGTCACAGTGTGTTGTGATAGTGTGTGAGGTGTGTTCTTCCTCCAGTACTTCTCCTTGACACACAAAGGGAACACTGCATTTCCCGAGGTCGTGTTCATTTTGGCTCCTCTACAGCTACTTCCATGTGTTTGTATTTTTGGTCTGTGGTGTCCGTTTGATTCTGTCAACCGTGTACTGAGAAAGAGAACATCGGCTTGACCTACATGATGTAGATGTAACCTGCGGTCTTGCTTCTCGTAACCTCAGTATGGTGCTGTCTCCGCTCTGATGTCTTGAAATGGCATGAGGCCACAGTTCGTGATCATCTGTGAATTTGTCCTTCCTGCTGACTCTCTGTGCTGCCGAGCGTGTTTCCTTAGGCACTGCAGCAACATAAACGCAGGTTGTTGTGTGAACGGTAACTGGAGAAGCCTTAAAGCTTTTTATGATGCCATTTCTCACACCTTGTGTTAAAGCTGCGGATGTGTAGGATACAGTTGCATTATTGCTACATGATACAATAACAAGTGCTGTTTTCCACAGTTCATTATAAACTTGAGGTTACAATGAAGGTTAATTGAGTTTTATTAACACATCATTGACAAATGACTGATGATGATGAGTCTTTCCTGAGACGGAGTTCCCGTTAATTCACAGACTTTGCTGTGAACAGTTGTCATTGGAATACTCTCAGGAGAGGAAGTCATCTCTGCGAGAACTGCTGATAATGGTGTCTGCTGAGTATCCACTGTAACGGGCTCATTCATTGTTCTGTGAAAGAGATTTTTTGTTGGATTTCTTAAAGAAAGATATTTCCAGCTGTCCACCACAAAAAATCACTTCCATTGAATTGTGGTGACAGCAGGAATGTCCAAAGTAGTTAATTAAAAAAATCCAAACAAATAAAACCAAGGCACCACTAACTGCTAGTTAAGTATTAGTTAATGAGTAACTCCTACTAGGGTTGAACGATAGCTCCAAAATGTATATATGACAATGTCCACAGTGAAACAGCGTGATGGATAATGACATCGTTGTGGGGGTTAATGTTTCTAAATATGAGGCAGACATGAGGTGTGTCACTTCAGAGTCACCGTGAGCTTTTAGTTGCTCGTTAGCACACCACTGTAGTCTCCACTGTTTCCTACTGTCGCTGTGACCCGCCTATCTCACCCAGCCGAGAAAACTGTCCCCAGTCACCACGGACACACATCCTCATGCCAGGTTTTTAAAAGGTCTTCGTCTGAGCACCACATGTTCATAACTTAGTTGTGTTCAGCCTCAGAAGTTGAACCAATGTTAGCTCTCTGGCTATACTGAGGAAGCTAAGCTAAGAAAATGAAATAACAACGTCACAGCAATCTTTAGAGATTACTTAATGACTAGTTAATTATAAACTAGTGAGGAACAAATCAAGAACAACTTGACGAATGGTTAATAGGTACTTAATAGTTACTTTCCTCCAAATGGAGGAGTTACTATAACAGGCCTGGAGATTCTATATTAACAAATCATTAGTTAATGAGAAGTTTATGAATATCTGTGAGCCAGTGAACGGCACAAAACTATCAACAACTCATTCATTACTAATTACTTAAACAATTGTTACTGTTTCAATGCAACCTAAGTAGCGATACATAATACTAAAAGTAGTTATTAAATAGTCCCTCATTACTTAGTAGCCACTCGATACAGCATCATATGACAATCAGCTACTTACCCTTTGAGTTTCACTTCAGGTAAAATGGTGCATCATACTGAGTGGTGACTGAATCATCATCTGTGCATTAGTTGACCAGTCTTCTTTTCCCTTTTGTTCCTGATTCATCCCTCACTCGATTCCTAATTAACTAATCATTAATTCATCATTAGCTACTCTATATAACTGGATTCAGAGTTACTCATTAACTAATGCTTAAGTAGCAGTTCCTCTTTTATTCCCTAGTAGCTACTCAAAATTTCATATTTCTTATTATGAAATTTTACCAAAACCAAATCAGCCTGGCTAGATGCCATTACTGGTATTGTCAGAGTAATTTGGGCGAACTGATCCTTTAAATATTTTGACGCTGTGCAGTGCGGGGGGCTGAAACATTAAACACACTTCTCTCCTCTGTGGACATTTAAATCAACACTTGACATTTAGCTGTGTGCATGATGTTTGGCTGCTCGCGTTGGATGTCTCATCCAGGAGTAATCTCTGCTAGTTAAACACCGGGCGATGATAAATTGATTGTTAAGTTGGTTTTGTCACTTCAGGATGACATTGTTTCCAAACAATACATTGTCTGAAAGCTTTTGTGCAGCGTAAGCCATGACACACTCCCAGGTTAGACAAAAAAAAAAGCGAAAAACGATTTATTAATCTGCTGCTGTAATGTCTAATGCTGACGCCTCTGTGGATTTGCTTTGATGTGTAATCCTATTTATCTTATTCAAGGACTCCTGGCGTTACATTGTGATTATTGTTCAGTGGTTACAAGTCTATTAGATCAGCCACTGCTGTGCGAGGTTGTTGGACCCCAAATAACTCTAGACCGCTGTGGCACATACTTGATTGGACATCTAACAAGCTATTCACACACTGACACACACACGGCCCAGTGAGAGACTCAGAATAAATGCCAAGCAATTACTAGTGAATAGGTGGGGCGTCTTTGTTGTTGTCCCTCAGAGACTTCCAGTCACTGAGGTGAAAGGACAAGGCTTATTCTTTACCATCCTATTAAGATTGAATTAGCAGCTCTGTGTCTGAGTTACCAGCAATTGAAAATCATGTAGCATCCTGAGTGAGTTTCATGTTCCGCTGATAATCTCCCCGTCAGGCCTGAGTGTTTCATTGTGTGGTTTAAACAAAATCTCATCAGTTTTTTGGAATGAATCATCCATCAGTTTCCATGAAAGCATAATTGGACTTTTACAGGCTGCCACGCAGAAAAAATATTAATGTAGAAAAGTCCAAATCTGAACTCTGAATCATCCAATGATTTAAAAGTGATGATTTTTATTCAGATTTCATCAGACATGGAAGTGTTTTCTGAGAGAAATCTGAGGGATGAAACTTTATAATTATGTCTGTTTCAGATATTTCTCTAATTTTTTTCCTTTTTCCTGTGAAATATTGTTTACTTTTGCCTCTTCAGGCAAATGAAAATCAATGAAACAATCCAACAAGGTGAAATGACAAATAGAAGATAGATATTGCTCAATTTAAAGGAGTCAAAAGCCTAAAAGTTTGAGAAATAATGCTTTGAGGCGTAAATGAAAAAACAAAAACTAAAAACATATAATGCCAGGTCTGTCTTCCATCTGTAACGTATTTCAAGGCACTTCCTGGTTAAATAAAAATTAAACATATGAATCAATTGATAACTGAATGCATGTTGTAGAGGCTTTAAACCCAATCATGTCTTCTTAACCTGCTGACCTCTGCCCTGCAGGTACATGGCCATCATCCATCCCCTGAAGCCTCGTCTGTCGGCGAAGGCCACCACAGGAGTCATCGTCTGTATCTGGAGTCTGGCCGTGGTTCTGGCCTTCCCTCTCTGCTACTTCTCTACTACCAAAACTCTGCCCCGCAGGACCCTCTGCTACGTGGCCTGGCCCCGCATGGCCGACGACCCCTTCATGTGAGAACTATTCTTGCTTTGATGCCAGGCAGTGTAGCACAGTTGTTGTTGTGCAATGCAAGTTAATTAAAGTGTAATTAAGCCTATTAAGATATAACTTACACACCCGTTTAACCATTATCCATTAATTGTTAACAGTTTTTATGGAAGAACAGTTAAAAGAAATGGTAGAAACTAATGTTAGAAGAAGCCAAGACTGGGAGCACATTACCTGTGATGGACTACATCCCTTCACATTTTTGTTGACAGTGGCATGCACACTCATTATTATGCTGTACAGAAACCTTCATTTGAGCAATTTCACATATGATCGCATACATCAATCTCCTTTTATTATAGGAGTAGTTTGACATTTTGACGTACACTATTATTTGCTCTATTTCTGAGCGCTAATTGAGAAGATTAATACCACTCCTTTGTCTGTTGAAACACAGCCAGCAGGAGGTTAGCTTAGCTTAGTACAATGACAGGAAACAGGGAGGACAAAGAGCTGGGCTCTGTCCAAGGTAAAACAAATCAACCTTTCAGCATCTATGAAGTCCATTAGTTAACATTTGTTGGTTTGATCCATGCATTTCATGCACCAAGCACAACAACTCTATTCCCTGGTTGCTTGTCAATCCTAGAGGTCGCTTTGTAGTCACTTCCATTAATAAGGAGGGCAATATGGCAGCAGGCAAGCCAGGCATGCCAATACTAGGTATGCTGGCTGTTGTTTTAATACAAAGATTTATTTTCAAACTCAACTTTTATTCAAGTCTTACTGTGAGCTATTGATTCTGTTTGTTTCTAACTTCACACAAGGGATGTAAGCAATTTGGCAACAGAAAACAAGTTCTACTACAAACACTCATTTACTCTCACTGGTACAACACAAAGAGCAAGCAGTACTCAATCGGTCCTCCTAAATCCCTCTAAATCTTACACACTGGACCTTTAAAAATGGGCTGTTATAGCTCTGATGCAGCCTCCTCTCTCTGTAGTCTCCAAACTATCGTGGAGAGGAAGTATAAAGTTGCAGAGAATGGAAATATATCAGTGACGAGTCTCTTGATTACCCACTTTTATTTTTATTTTTATTTAACTTTTATTTTAGCAGGAAAATATATATGTATATGTTACATATAGCAATAGAATATATATATTTTTTACAAGGAAGCCTTGGTCAGGACAGCAGCATGAGAAGTTTCACATAAATCAAACAAAAACTTACATTTTTACATAATCATATGAAATTATGTAAAAAATATCAGTCAATACCTATTTTTGTCGTTTTGAAGCAGCTTTCTTCTGTGCTGAAGTTCGATGTTTTGTTGACCCATCCATCCACCCAGACCTCCCCCCTTCACATGACTTCCTTCTCTGCATCCCATCATAATTACGACAGTCCTCAGGCTCTGTCACTTGAACTAAACACATCGTGTTTTGGGGGAGTTGTTGAAATGCTGCATTTTTCTTGAGGGTCTCAATTAGTACATTGAAGCAGTTAGTGTTGACTTACTTAGTATATAAAATCCACTGTGTCTGAAATAAGATATGTGTGTATATATATATATATATATATATATACATACATATATTATAAATGTAAAAAACTCTTAAGCTTTTTCTCCTTTTTCTTCCCAGGTATCATATCATAGTGACAGTCCTGGTCTACGTGCTGCCCTTAGTGGTAATGGGCATCACTTACACCATTGTCGGGGTGACTCTGTGGGGAGGGGAGATCCCAGGAGACTCATCCGATAACTATCATGGACAGCTCAGGGCCAAAAGGAAGGTAAGCATGTCTGAGTGGAAACAGTGCAACATTCATTCACTTATGACCCGGGGCAGCCTAATTAGTAGCTGTAAAGATGATCTTTTAACGCTGGAAGTCAAAGAAGCAGAAATGATTTGTAATTATCTGCCACTGAGACGCCTGTGGCTCCAGGTAATTATCTCACGTCTGTTTTATACCCTGAATGGAAAAGGAAATGGAAGATTTGAGGCAATGTGCCATTTTGACAATTTGTTTTTGGGAGCTTTCCAATTTTCCGATCTTTCTTGTAAATTTAGATAAGGCATTTGCCAAGCCAGAGTAATTATCGGGCTTCCTGTTATTGTGTATATATTCTTCTAGGTTTTGGATTCGAGCCTCTGTCTCTGTTAATTTAATTGCTGTGGCTAAAAACATTTATTGTCTAGTGGGGGGAAATCCCAGAACTCCACTGAATCTAATTAATTGTTTCTTGGCCTGTTTTGTGTTAAAGATAATCTGTTGTTAAGTGCTGATAAACAAACTGGTGAGAACATAACATCCTCTGTGGAGTTTAAACATAACAAGGAAATTCTTTACAGCTACGCCCTATCAATTTAAGCCTGTAACAGTGTAATATTTTATCTTAATGTTTTGTATTTTATGCTAAAACGAGCCAAAATAACTCACTGTAAGCTTCTAGTTGTGTGTTAACCAGAGGAATGAATATGACTGCTTTGGAAATGACTTGACATTTTGTTTAATAAGTATTAGACACGCAGTAGCAGCAATAAATAGAAACCATAAACATAATTTTTCTTCACAAAAGAGAGAACGCTGGGCTCTGTCATAAAATAAATACAAATAAAAAAGCAATATTAAGTTCAGTTCTCACTGGTAAGTTTGAAAAGGAAAGTAATGCTGATTAAGCTCAACAATTAAAGTTGTGTTGCTTTGTTTCCAGTTTTAATTGTTTTTTGTCACTAAGCTCTTATTAATTTACACTTAAAAGTGAGAAAATAAGCTTCAGAATATTTCAGTGAATAAGCATAATGACTTTTGCCTTCTGTGTGTGTGAAGCACTGCTCTGTGAACATCTCCGGGAAAAAAACCCTGTTTCCGCAGAGCACAACCTTTCTGGTTGTCACTGGTCCTCAATCAGATGTTTGTCCATGCGTCCAGACAGGCACAAGCTCTGAAATCCAACAGTGTCTCATGGCATTTCGAGTTTGTCTTGCATTTTGGCAGATGTATCTGACACCAAGGCCTTTACGTCTCAGGAGTCCAGAGCTCATTCGAGACATGTTTTTAAAATAAAGCTGTTTACTTTCACCACAAAGTATACGAGAGAATATAAAATCATACTTGTCACAGACAGGTTCAGTTTCATTATGTCATGAGAAAGTCAAGATGTATTCATGGCAAAATATTCCTCCAGTTGATCTTTGAGTCTCGTTCCCAACTCGTCAAATACTGACGCTTTGGGATTGTAGGTCGGGTTGGCCTTCATACATTTCAGTACTATTTCATTTGTTTGTCTTTATGTTTTCACTCGACAAGCCCTTGTATTTTCTTTCTGAAGCTATTGTCTGTTTTTACTTCCCAATACTTTATGTATTCCATTACTTTTTACTTTTTTACTCTATTTTTTTTCTTATGTGCAATAAATTAGATAAATAAATAAAAACTGAAACTTTATGGTAGATCCTGGGCCCAAAGGAATATATTGTAATGAATTTTTAAAATGCAAAATGGTAAAGGGTTCCCTAATTCACTGACTACTGTCACTCTGGCTGCTGTCCTATTTTTTCTATTTTTTTTTTTTATTTTAAATTTGTCTCACCAGAAGGTTATTACCAAAACTTAATCTCATGGTCCCTCTTTGGGCTGCCCTACTTTCCCCAGGTGGTGCCAAAAACATAAAAACTTGTGTAATGTAAAACTGTGTAAATGCCATTACATCGCCATAATAAGAAAATATAACCAACCTACTAACAACGAAGTAAAATTACAAGTGAAAAAGTAATGCATTACAAACATAAAGTCTGTTTGAACAAGACACAGGATCCACTACAGGCTGACTTGCCACAGGTGTGTGCTGACTGGTGGTGTGAGCAGCAGGCGCTTCTATTGGTGTCTGTTATTAGAAAATTAGCATTTTTTCAAAAGGTCTGGGTGTTAATGGAGAGGATGTGTTATTGCACTGCTATTGTATTCCTGGCCGCGGTTCACAAGATGATGCAAAATGAAAACACTTATACTCATAGTATAAAACTAATGAGTGGTCAAAGCCAGGAATGGCAGATTATTGGGTCTGTGGGGAGTCATCCTTTTAACTGCGGAGATCAATAAGTGAAAAGGAATATTTGTGTCTGACTCTGTGTTTTGTTGTTTGTGTCTGTATGCAGGAGATTTTCAGGCAGACAGCCTGCATTTTATTGTTGATTCCAGAGCGGATTTCCAAAGCAGTTTGCATTCGTGTGTGTTTGTGTGTTTGTGTTATAATATTTTTGCATCATATTGCAGATGAAGAATGTTTATCTTTCAGCCCCTGTCCTGTCCTCATCACTGGTTTACTTTGTACGGTGGCTTTTTTCTGGGGATGAATGGCACACAAGTTTAGAGTTTGCGTTTGCCGGCTCTGTTCTGAAAATGTTACAGAAAGAAGAAGACAGCCCAGGGCGACACTGGGATCAAAAGTTAATGTTTTTACTGTTTTCCAGACAGTAAACACCAAAATACTGAATAAATAACTCAATTGAATATAGTGTGTATAATCGAGTGTGCTGCTTATTGTGTCACTTCAATTCACAAAGGAAACTAATACGCTTCTCACAGTTGCCCACATTAAATTTTGGTTGGAATGGAAATGGCTGCAAGAAAACCTTTTTTTAAAAAAACAAAAAAGAAAAAGCATTCAATACGGTATCTTTAAGTCTGTACTGTCTATTATGTAGTGTGGTATTGAAACTGGTAGGCCTGGAGCAACTGCAGCAACTGTAACATCCACTAGATTGGCCTAGTTTATTAAAGTATGTTCAAACATCTGGGATCCGAGTAGCTGCAGTCACTCACAAAACAAGAGCTAACAACAAGGTTAAAGGTCTACGGCGATGCTGGCAGCTATGTGAAGCTGTACTTGCTAACATCAGCATGCCAACAAATACAAAGTGACAATGGTAAGATGCTGATGTAAGCAGGTGTAGTGTTAAAAGATGTGACCATTATTTTAGCATGTTAGCATGTTTAAATTTGCTAATTACCTTTCAGCATTCAGCAAGATTCAAGATGAATTTATTTTTTCATTTTGTATCAACAGTGTTGCATAATGAAGCTTGTAGTCCACAAATGGTACTCACAAAAACAGAAATTAGAGTGTTGAGGATGCTTCAAGGAGTCTCACAACCTGAGGAAAAATGTTGCTCCATAGTCTGGTGGTACGGCAGTGAATACTCTCAGCAGGGTGAACAGACTTTGGCTGGGGTTTGTGTGTCATCTCACTTCCCCAGTATCACTGATACTCTGTATATCGGTACCAATGATGTTCTGGGTGGTTTTAATCAACCACTGCAGAGACTTCCTGTCCTGGGTCAAGCACGAACCATGGCAGGATGCTTTCTATTGCTTCTCTTTAATGGCTGAACTTGGCACTGGAATTTAACCTTCTTAAGTTTCTGTAGGAAGTAGAGCATTCCTGTGCTTGTTTAAAACCAGATTGGTGAAAACTGTTCACCTGCTTGACCACTGCAAGATTGTTGATTGTTGATTAAAAACCTCTCAGCGATGGTGGTGTCATCTGCATACGTTCTCCATGTGTGGTCATGCAGTCATGGGTGTGCAGCGTGAGCGGGAGGGGGCTGAACACACAGCCCTGGGGGGCTTTGGTGTTGAGAAATTAAGTAGAGGAGGTGTGACTGCCAATCCAAACTGTCTGGGGTCTGTTTGTGAGGAAGTCCAATATCGAGTTGCAGAGTGTGGAACTCAAGCCCAGAGTGTTCAGTTTTTCCAATAAGTTTCTTCAGGGGAGATTGTATTGAATGCTGAGCGGAAATAAATTATAAAGAAATGCTGATGGGAATATCATTCGTTTTGCACGCATTTCGTCATAAACCAAAGTATTGGACCAACTTTAATTTTGACTTGATAATGGCGCTTGATCACCAAAGTTATTCCAATTTCTCCTGAGGGGGACGTGAACATGTGCAACAAAATTCATGGCAATCCATTCAACAGATCTGTTTTACTCAAACCATAACCATCGCGGTAAAGGAATCACAAAAGTCACAAGGATTCATTCTCTGGGGACCATTAATGTCTCCACGTAATCTCCTGGAAATCCATCCAACAGTTTTTAAGATGTTTTCATCTCAATCTCAGTGATGTGATGACAATTCAATCAACCATTTCATCCCCAGAGCGATACTGCTAGCATGGAAAAAAAAAAAATCTGTTCACCTCTGTTGTAGTGGGTCACCAGCAGATTATTGAGGTAAACTGGCTCTTTAAGGAGACATTAATGCTCAGAGAGAAAAGTCATCTTCTCTATAACTACCTCTGCTTTGATGGCTGCCACTTGCTCGCCCTCTTGTTGGACCAAGTATTGCCCTCTCGGTAACTGGTTCAGTTGTTGACTACATCCATGATCAGGACTTTCTATGGTGTGTATTGAGCAGTTGCATCTTCAGAGCAGCTTTAACCCACTCAAGAAATTGACAGAGTAATTTATTTTTTGCTAAAAGTGGTGAAGGCCACCGAAATGAAATGATTGGATGAACCGAGGTAATGAAAATGATAATTTTCTACAAAAATAACCTTTGAGTAGTGCTGTTATTCTCAAGGTCTTTTTCAAGTATTTTCTCGTGTTTCTCTTTAATGACAAATACCTGTGCAGGTCACACAGGTCTGTGAGGTGATACAAAGAAATAAAAAGCTCAATCTTTCTATGATTTCTCATCATCTATATTAAAAGAAAGATTCAACAATCGACTGTTTCGAGTTAATCCATTCTGACGCAATGCTAACGTCACAGGTGTTCTTTTAAACTCATGCCTGAGGCTGTGCAATCAATCTGAAGTGCAGAACTAATGGCCTGTCATAAGTCTGCCGTATTGCTCTTAAAGACAATCTGTGTTCAACTTGTGTTGTAAATACCACTAATCGTCCATCTTCCTTTCTCCCTGAAGACAAAGCACTGTGTGGGGGTGTCTGTGTGTGTGTGACTGGATGTAGGATTGGGTTGGATTACCTAGACAAGATCAGATTTTTTTTACCAGAAATGAAGCAGAGCAGTGTTAAGCCGTGGTGTATCTGAGTGTCACGCCCCATTCCAGCGTTAATGACACTGATCTTATCCCGACTGCATAGGTGCCAATAGATCCGTCGTGCTCAGCCCTGTTTAATGATGAAAATCAGTATGAGCGATTTATTAAAGGGGCTCCGTGCAACTTCTGTGTTGTGCTGGAAGCCAGTTGTTAGTTTATGTAAGTGGAGTCTGTTTCTGAACTAACATTAGCTACTGTTGCTCTCTGTTAGCGGAGCAGAGAGAGGCACTGAGACGAGGCACTGTCTCGGAAAATCCAACCTGCATCCTTCACAAAGAGATCCACAGTTCAGCAGCATTAAAAACGTGTTGTCCACAGGCTTTTAAAGGCGACCAAGAGAGAGAGATGGGGAAGCTCTCATATTTCACATCACATTACAATCTGCTCATATATGACCAATAATAAAGTCATTCATGTGTGTAGATGGCTTTAAATTGTTACATAGAGACCCTTTAAGGGTCAGTTAACCCTATAATACAATATTCTTCACTCTCTCTCTTTGAGAGTGAGTGCTGAGCTGTGACTGAGTGGCTACCATCCCTTGACACATGTATCATCACATGTAGCTTACAAAATGCCATGTCAATGTATATTAGAAGTTATTTAAGTTAGCATATAGCGTATAGCATTAAACATTCCACAGTCAGGACGTCTGTGTGAATTTGCACTTGTTGTGTTGCAAACACAAACTAGCCTAGGTTGCCTATGGGTGAAATTAGTTGCATGACATGATGCCTCAATTCTAATAGTTGCTAGTTCAGCAAAACTAAAAAACCAAATACAGTCGTCTTCTGTGGCTAAGTAGCAACATATTAGCAAGAGGCTAATAAATAGCCTATAGGCTACTGTCACTCACGTCACTCATAGAAATCTGCATACCTTTATCTTTTGCCCGTTTCTCCTCTTCTTCTTTTCTTCTTTTTCTGAACTGGGCACCTGATGGCTTCTTTGCTCTTTTACTTTGATCCATGATGAAGATGAAGACTCGACATCATTACCTTTTGCATTACCTTTTGCCAACACCGTCCGTTCGCCCGTCAAACAACCGGAGTCACGTGATGTAAACAAATTCACGTAGATGCATGCACAGATTTTTTGGGTTTTTTTTTGTTTTACATTTTTCACATAACCCAATTAATTACATGTAGGTATATGGGTCTATATTAATTTTAGGAATGAAATACAATTTTTTTGAAGCAGTTTGTGTTGTGTGGCCTGGGATCATCAGTCTATCCCCCGCCCCCCTCCCCCTTGCCTCTGCTGACACACACAACCTGTGTGACTCTCAGCAGCAAGTTGACGTGACAATGAGGGCGCCCCAGCGCCCACTCCACTAACTTGACATGGAAATGAGTGGTAGTCTAGAAAACTGGCGAGGGCGCTCATGCGCCCTCACATAGATTGCGCCCTGGGCGGTCGCCCACATTGCCCATAGCAAAAACCGGCCCTGGTGGCTACAGTCACATTACCACCTGTGCTCTCTCTTCTCACCCATGATTGTCTAAGACAAGAATTGAATCCTTTTTTCACACCCTGACAAAAGGCTTCTGCTGAAACACTTAAGTCTAAGCTATGCTTTAATAAAGGCTTTTTATTTTATACAGACCCACCCCCCATCAATTTCAGTCATTCATTTTTTGCTCCTCCCCTTTGGAGAGTCTGTGCACGCCACTGCCCTAAATTGGGATTGACAATCAGTCCCCATTGGGATTGATGTGGTGCAACCCCCGTGATTAACAGAAAATGGTAGAGTTTGCAGCCCCTTTCCATTAAGACTTCATGACAGAAATGGGAATTCTTCTCTCCAGGGCAAATGGAGTTTGATTGAATATTCTTTCTCCTCTCCATTTATCTGTCAACCTCTTACTCACTGAGGAGGATGAGGCGCAACAGTGCAGTAGGCTACACGCTGTACAGTGCCAGAAACAGGTTATGATAACTAAAAGAGGAAAATAAATTGTCATAAATTGGGTGAATTGTGGTAGAATTGTGACTCCAGGAGGAGGGCAATGAAAAACGGGAATCTCCTGGGAAAACCAGGAGGGTTGGCAAGTGTGTGTACAGCTGGGAAGTGATGTTAAATGATAAGAAATGCTAGGCCCTATAGTTCCTCCTGGTTTTCCACTATACTGCTGGTAAAAAAAACCTTTAACCTTTATATGTGCATTTCAAATACGTTTCTGTGGAAATGTAATTGCTGCCTGGACTATGTTCACTAGCAGCATATTTTCCATTCCAGGAGGTGTTACATTATTGTACCTCACAGAAGAGGTGCTAGTCAGGTGGAGGACAAAGCACAGACACACAGGACTTTTACACCATGTCCTGCTTTATTAGTTTTAGAATAAAAAGCATTTTGGTTAAAGTCAAGCACAGACTCCAAGTCAGTCTGGACTTTTTTTATATCTCACCAAAATCAGGTTACAGGTACTTTGAGTGCCTAAACCTCATAAAACTGTTAATCATGCTGTAATTGCTACATGCAAGTATCGTGGGAATAACAGTGAAGTATTCTGTCAGTGAATGTTTCTTGGATACGTTATAGAGACATTTAGCAACTTTTTGTCGCCAGATATTCTTGAGATGGAAGGATGCTGCCAAGCCCTCAATTTCTCACTGGTTAAGGCATGTGCTGTTCAACCTGAAGCTCGAATAAATTAGATATACACTATAGGGTTCGGGAAAAAAAATAATTAAAGTGTGGAGACCCTTTCTGACATTCTTTGACAAACCCTCCACACAAGTACAGGAATGAATAAATAATTTATTATGTTCTGGCCCTTGACATACACACCTGGACACGGTTTCTGATATTTCTTGTCTAGGCGTGCTGCTCCTGCCTAACTCTTTTATTATACCATGGGTGCTTTTTATTTCTCAATTAAATTACTGTGGCTATTCGCACTTTGATTTATGCGCATACCAAGTTGTACATCGCTTTATAAAATTGGAGCAAGTTTAACCATTGAGTGCCAGCAAGGGGTTGCGGGTTCCTTGTTGTAGGGTGGGAATGATGTTCCTTTTGATATATTGATTCAAATGTTTTCTTATTCTAATGATAAAAAATATAGGTTGGTACATTCATATTTGATTTTGCAAGTAAGTTGTATATTTAAGTAATTTCAATAGGATTTGATTCACTGACAAGGTTTTTCCGGTCCATGAAGTGTTCAGTTGTTGTACTGTCAGGAAACACATCCAGCATGTTGTCATTTAAAAAAAATGTTAATAACACTTCAGTTGCCATGAGAGGATATTGCTGGGAAAACCGATGAAATATGTTGTTTGTGAACATTTTGCAGGTACGTTTAATCTGAAAATTGTTGAACGTGTCTTAACTTTAGGTTAAACTGTCAGTTAGAAAAGTGGCATGCTATCGTATTATTGTGTTTTCTATTGCACATTAGCAGCATATACACATAACTTTTATTAGACGGGGTTGCACTAAGGGATTTCTTCAAAGAGTTGTTTTGTTCTTTTAAGCAAAGATTGTCTACAGTTCACTTCCTTGTTCTCTTTCTTCCCTCGTCACCTTTTGTTTCTCTCATTTCCATCAGGAGAGACTCGTGAATGGAGTAAGAAAAATGTCTTTTCAGAAAATCTTAGACTCTACAGGGACATTTTGTGATAAAAGGGGTTCTGCCCTGGGCAGCAGCAAGAACAATCCCCCATGGAGTACAGACACTGGTGGAGATGGTTGATGACTCTTCTGAGACAGACAGGCTGATGAAGCGATGAAGCTGATGAAGCTGGGGAATCTGGGGAATCTGGGAAGATGGGGAGGTGGAGGGCGCGTGCAAAACAGCAGCATGAATGAACAAAAGGCAGGGAGACAGCGGTATTTAAAAAGACAGCAGCAAGATGATCGGCTAACAGTGAAGGTGTGTCGCTGTGCTGTTGGATAGATGTGCCCAGCTGATGCAAGCAGCTTATATGAATTGATGGTCCCAGGCAATTATGAGTGAGCCTTAGTGGGATTAGTGAATGAAAGGATGGCATGACAAATAAACTGGACCGAGCATGCAAAAGAGTCGTCTTCCTGTCTGAACTTTGGCTAGAGGTTTGTTTAGTGGCACCTAGGCATGCAAGTTGCTGAGGTTTGTTCTTATCATATCTCATTTAAAAATTGTTGGAGGGACATGTTCTGGCTTCGAGCTAATAATGAGTTGTCATTTACAGGATTAATGAAGAAACATAACTCTAGCGCTCTCGCCCCAAGACTGTTTTGGCTGCTTACAATCTAATCTAATATCCATTGTGCATTAAAGAACTCATTAGCATGTGGCCTTCATTACTTTTTGCCTTCAAAAGTAAAACATCAAACTAATGTTGTCCTCGTCTACTGCCATTTGTTTCTCATTTGAAAGCAACATCATTTAACTTTTTAACTTTAAAATAACAACTTCTATGTTATTTTGACGGTAAACTGACTTGTAATAGGGAGAATGGTGACCCTGTCATTCCTATGTCCCCCGAACACTTGTTCTCGCACTATAGCTAATTTGGCGAGGCTTTATTTCACTAAGTCACACACCATGAACTGTTGGTTCTGCTTCCTTTACCTCAGCTCTCTGTGATGTACAGAGATTTCTGATGGACTTGTTGCTAAAGTAACTGCTGCTTACCGTCGTAGCCATTAGCTAGCTGTGGTGTAACAAGTCGACTCTGCCTGGACCTCACTGGGAGCTCGGAGCACCAGGAAACTATGTACACTGCCAACACAGGAGCTTTGGTTCTTTGCTTTTTGTGTTTTCTTTCTTTTCTTTCTTTTTTTTTCTTTTTTGAGCAGGGCCTAAACCGGGCTCAGCAGCCTCTCCGGACATCAAGTTAACAGAAAGTGAAATTGGCAAGAGACAAGAGTAAATTTAGGACTGGCTTTTGGTAGTCAGCATGGTAGTATTAGTAGAGTCTGGTCAAGTAATAGCCTTCCTAAGTATAGTTGTCATTAGCTAAAATAACCACCATTACTAATGAACTAGTACTAGTACCAAGAGTATTTGGGATCTGTAATAGTTCACAAACCACCAACCCTGTCTTCTAGAAATGTTATTTGTGCTCAACATATTTGCAAAACACTCACTGACAAATACAGTATTTAATTTATTCCCTGTAATATCTGCTCTCGCAGTGCAAAATCTATTGTGGTAATTAAAGCTCAATATTTTTAATAGTTATGTGTAGGCACAGACAGTTCTTGGTTACAATTAGGAAAAGTTCTAAGTCTAACGTGATTAAACAAAACAGATGGGTTTACTTCATTAACAGAACGTCTACATAGCTCGCATGGTGAAAGCAGCTCATTAGCAGCCCAACAGCAGCAGCTCCAGTCGTCCATTTCTGTCTACAGAGGATGTGTTCAGGCTCAGTATAGACCTTTTTCACAGCAGCCATTTTGACATTAAACAGTAGGGTAAACACAGCTGTTACTAATGATACTTATTAAGAGTCTGTTCCATTCAGGTCAAACAGAATCCAGGTGCTGCTATTGTGCATGTTGACTCGCTAGAAAGTCCCCGCTACACTAAATGGAACATAACCTTCATTAATTGTCATTAATTAAACCTGTGTTTACCTTCTATTTCATGTTGATATGGCTGCCGTGAAAAAGTTAGGTAATACACGTTTTTGGCAGCGCTCAGAGCCCAACACAGTCATTGTAATTACATGTGTAAAACAGAAGGAAAACAACTTGAGGTGCAAAAATACGATTCAAGACTTTCACCTGGACTGTGTAGACAGCTGTATTGATTAAAAGAGAAGGGTCTCTGTCAACTGAAGCAACCAAAACATAAAATCTTTCCCTAAATCCTGGACATGTTAACCCACCATCCACCCCAACCCTTATCCTACCATTCGTGTGCAGTACAGAAACATCACTTAATGAACAACACTGAACATAATCGAGGCAGCACATTTTCCTCAAAACAACACAGTATATAAACATTATTTCAAGGAGACGGGGTTGTGGCAACAGGTGAAAATGATGACGATTGATTTTAGCTTGAGGATACTATCTGGTTCTTCATCGGATCCTCCTATGTGATTTTCAGGTGTGACATTCTGCTCGCAGGCTGACCTCCACATGCGTCAGTGAATCGTTTCTTGCCTATTACATATTACTCCACCGACAAGCTTCCTATACCGACAAGGGACTGAGTAATCCCTGCAATCCAGATTTCACCTTGACATTTAGCGAGAAAATGCCACTCACCTTGTTGTCCTCCTTTTCCACGTTGGAGAATTGATATCAAATAACCTTTAGATCACACAGATATTTTACTATGGTCCGGTTTGGTGCAGATTGACCCTCTGTACTTCAGAAGCAGGAGCGAATACAAACACTTGAGGCTCGACTCTCAAACCTGATGGAAGAGCTCGGACAATAGAGACTGCAGGATTTAGCCGATTGCTTGCACTTGTCTCACCAGTTAAAGCTGGTATCATCTAACAAGAAGAAAATCGCCTGTGAACGTTTGCCATGTCCAATTATAGGACATAAATGGCAGTATGTTACCATTTTCCAGAAATACTCTACAGAAGGCATCTGCCATCTGCTGCCCTGCTCTCAAACGTACTCATTCATGTTTCTGCTATGCAGGCTGCAGATTCATTACAAGTAGAAGCTGTTGAAAGGCTCTTTTCTCCAATCATTATTAGCATATGTTGCAGATGTTTGCTGTCTGTAACTATGCAAGGTTATACTCATTTTATATATAAAAGAAGTGTAACCTTGCATGTGTTCTGCTGCAAGGACAGAAAACAAAATGCAAAAGGAAAAAAATGTCTGCCACTTTCTGAATCCAAGGACAGACTGACTTCACCAGGTGACGCAGGATTCAAGCTGCCCCTTCAAAACTAGAATGGCACTCAATAGCCTCCGCCAAGGCCCGACAGTCTCTATTTGTATTCACTCACAAATACCAGCCACCCGAATAGGCCTGATTTGTTTCATCGAGATCCATGCCAACATGTCTCGCAACGTTTGTGGAGGTAATAAAACACTGGCTGTGCTGTTAGTTTGAAGCTGTGGTAGGCAAAACCTGTGCAAACTAGGAAGAGCAGGTACAACATTATCTGTATGTGTCCGTATTCGGAATAGCTTGGGCTTTAACAGTAGGTTGGCAGGCTCAACCAGCAGTAGTTGATTTAAGCCTGAAATCAGTCAGAAGTTGCTATTTTTATTTATTTCTATATTTATTGTTGTTGTTTTTAATAAAAACTATTTGCAGAACAGCCTCAGAACTGAGCTTCATATCAATGTTTTTAATCACCAGAGTAAGTGAACTATCAAAGTTGTTTTATAAACTGTATTATCAATGAGTAAACTTCAACAATTATGGATATTGACACATTTTACTTCAATAATACATAAAATAATACATAGAATAATGTAATAAAAATGACATCATCTGTATCGAATGCTCATTTCAGCCAAGTACTCGCTCATAGTGCAAACCTTTGCAGACCTTCTCTCTGCTGCCTCGTATCATTCTGCTTAGCAGCCACCCAACAACTCCACCACAACCCACCTCACACAGCCAATCTCACAAGTTCAAACAGCTTCAGAAGGTGTCTGTTGCCAAACCTCATGACTTGAAGGGCTTAAGCCTCACCAAGACTGGTCCCTGTCGTCATGTTGTAGCCTCAAGGCAGAGCGCCCCAGGATTCAGCCAGCTGCAGGGCAGTCTAGATGAGAGGCTAGTACACCACACACACGCCGATACACACATACACACATTACTACCCCCCGTCAAAAGTTTCTCCCCAGTATTTGTCATCTTGTTTGCCATCGTCGAGGGGAGCATCACGACATCGAACATAATGGGCCACGCAGCTTCATGTGGACCTGGGACATGTTTTATACTAAACACGGTTGTCGGCAAAGAAGGAGTTGGAAATTTGTCAAACGTTGCAGGATTTCCTGCTGAATTTTCCACCATTCAATCAGGCTTTTACCATCTGAAGGGACATGCACACGCATATGCATTTGTAGAACAGCCAGTAGGAGCACCCTCCCTCTGAAATGAGCAGTGATTGGCCAAAGTATCACAGGCTAGATTCTCAAAAGCCAGAATACAGAGCCAAGGCGAGCTGTAGAAGTCTGGTTTTCTCTCAGAAAACGTTAATAACAATATGCCCAAAGGTTGTTATGGAATTTCTGCCACCGAAAATTCTGTCAATGACTCGGATTTTTGGGATGTGACTTTATGCACGTTCTCAAGTGCCTCTCTCTGCTCTGCTTACAGAGAGCAACAACAGCTAACGTTAAATGGAGTCCACTAACATAAACTAACGACCGGCTTCCAGCACAACACAGAAGTTCCACAGAGCACCTTTGAAGGAATAATTTGTCTCTTTTGGAGGAGAATAGTCTTCTTTATACTAGTTTTTGTACGATTAAATCAAAGAGATAAAACTTCAAATCTAACCTAAACCAAATCAGTAAGCTTTGGATGTGCCGATAGTTTGATGTTGTTACCTTTGGACAAGACGATGTTAGCAGTTTCCCTCACTTTCACTCCTTGTGCTAAGCTAAGCTAAACTGCTGCTGGCTGTGTAGCTTCACCGTTCTTTTAATGTTCTGCTCTGTGAGTCTGTGTCTGAGCACAATGGCACCTGTAATCCTTACCATTATTAATGTTATTACGCAACCTTTTTCTGCTTTGTGTATTTTTGTCCCACTGGCCTCTGTAGTACAGCAATCATGAAACATCAAAGCGGTAAAATGAGATAAGACATCCTCCCTTTGAGGTTTTGCTTTACTGTATGTAAATTTCAGTATATTTGTTCTTCACTCGTCTCTTGTTCCCTCTGTTCGGTTTCAGCCCATTTGTGTTGGATTTTCGAGATTAATCCAAGTAGGAAACCATCAAAGGGTCTCTGAATGTGCCCACAGATCCATTCACGTGAAAATGTACTCACATTCATTGTGCTTCCTTAAAACCTGTTGCATCTCTGTTCTGACATTGTTTGAAATTGCAGTGTTTGGTCTCACTGCTTCTGTCTTTCTTTCCTTTTTAATGCTAATTGCCTTAAGATAAATGTGCTTTAAGCAAAATATCAAGTTCGCCCTGCTGTTTGTCTTGCCTTACTAACTGGCAAAAATTTTGTTTTTAACAAACTATTAGTTCTTCACACCAATAGAAAAATCAAAGTCTTATAACTTTCTTTCAGCAATTCATCTCAAGGTTTTTAATCTTTCACAGGCATAAAATCTAGAAATTAAGTGTGTTTGCAATCAGTGCACGATGAATGTAGCCTCAGCCAAGATAAATGGTTTGTAACCTTAAAACCCGTCAGTTCTCAGGAAGCCGAGCTGTATCTCTTTTTTTAGTTGCTATTCCAGTCCCTCCTCACTTGCGGATGTTTTTGGAGATGTACGTGATGTGAAATCGTTTAGTTTACCTCAATAGTTTGGCCTTTCTTCCCTTCCTTGCCTTCTGGAAAATGACCTCAACAACACTGATAAAAAGTTTGAGAACCAGAGGGAACTTCTCACGCCTAACTATCTCTCAGCTTGATCAGTGCACAAAACGAACCAGTCAGTCCAGGGGGAAGAAAGATTAATAAAAAGATGTTTGAAGAATATAGCAGTGAGACCCCGTAGGCTTTTGTCAGTGCCAGTTACAATGGATTAAGTTTTACAAATTTCCACCGTAGTAAAGAAAAGACTCCTGAAGCAAAATCAATTATTTCTCCATCTGTTCATTCTCAAACGTTCTCATGTTAAAGACCCCTAAGTGTTACAATTTGTAGGTGGTTGTAAGTTGGACACAAACGCAGACACCAGGATGGGGAAAAGGTTAAAAGCAATTAATTTAAGTTGCTTTAATGGTTTGGCAGTGGCAGAAGGCTCTGACTAAGGTTCAAGCTGGTGGCTCAGCAGGTGGAGTAGCGGGAGCTCATAATGTTGAAGGTTGAGGCTTAGCACAACTCGCAATATGTCACCATCACCAGGGCCATTTTTCCTGGGGTCAAATACTTCTTTAACCATTAGGCACTGTTTCACATTGTATGATATTTAACAGCACTCTGTGACTCATACACTTTTGTACTAAACTAGCACTTCAAGTTCCCCAGTGTTAAGCAAACTTTTGGGTCAAAGAGTCTTCTAGTAATCAAGTAGTTGCCCTCAAAATGACTTTCTCCCATCTCCCAACCTTTTGTTACATCACACATTACTATCCTGCTGTAAACATGTCCTACATTGATTGTTTTTAAGAGTCCTTGTGCACGAGAGGAGGTATTTCTCAGAGTCACCTTGTTTATCAGACAAGCAGCAATCATCATTCGACATCAGGGGTGTTGGGGGGGTATTTGATTGGTAATTATGGTACCTGCAAGGACCACCTGTTGAATTTGCAGAAATTGCTCAAAATAGCTTCCATTCCTTTTATTAAACTCACAATATAGAGCATGTATGTGCTGTTGGTGTGTTATCTATAATCAAACGTCAACAGACATATGAAAAACCCAATAAATAAAAAGGTTATACGCAGGAAAATTGAAGGCGTACATTTCAGAACCTCTGACAGGTGGTTTCAGCTCATGGGAGCATAAAAACAAAAGCTGCTCCTCCAGTTCTGGAGTTGACTCCTGGTATTTTTGAAAGGCCAACTGTGATCTGGAGAGTCATAACACACAACGGTGTCAAAAGTAAAATATGTTGTGCCAGAATATAGAGAGCTTTGTCTATGAAAAGTAGTTAGTAATACAAAATAGTTTAAATTAATCCATATGTCCTGCTGGTTCTTATTTTTGAAGTTTTGCAATATGTTCACATTTGGTTTTCCTTGATGTCTTTTATGCCACATGCCCAGGCTTTTAGGTAAGACCATTAGTTCAGTGATGGGTGCCTTTTTTTTATTCAGTTTCCTGAAGCCACCCAATGAAAACTTGATGACTTTCTAAATTATTTCATTAACAAAATTAATGGGATGGCAAAGGCTTCAGATCTCCTCTTGACTCAGTCTGTTAACCTCAACATTTCTGCTCATTAGATTACATTCCTACTCATGTATTTATTTTTTTAAACTGTGAAGAGACTTTATTATCTCCAATAGATACTTTGTTTAATTCTAAGTAGTGTCCTTACAGAGTCGTCCTCCCACACAGGGTTTAAAAGCTTTAAAAGTTTAATTCAATCTCTACTGAAAAAAAACAACATCTCTTGACTCATTGCTTTTAATTTTAGGTCTATCTAAAAGGTTCCTGGTCTTATGAAAGAGAAAACCTTTCCAACTAATTGTTTTTATTTTTTGAACCACGATAGTATTTTTGGAAAATTCCAATTTACCCTGCACTTTGTAATTTGTCTTTGTTATCTTGGCTCTATTTGTGCACCAACCAGGCTTTCTACTTCTCTCACTGGCATGACTGTCAAACTGAACTTTTAGGTGCACTATGCAGTTTTAGGAAAAAGCAATTCAGGAACTTAGAAGGGTAATTTCTAATACTGACATGGTAATAACACAAACTCAGAAATATGTTTTCCATAACTGAATAAGTAAGCCATCCTCAGAGAAAGATATCGTCACCAGAACACTGTTTGAAGGTAGAAAGGTGGCAGGGTCCGCCAGATATAAACAGTAAAGGAGTATGAAAATGTGTTGTCCTTTAAGGTCAGTTTGTATATGCAGTTTATTCAGTCATAAAAATGAAGACAGTTTGATTATTTAGCTTGTTTAGGCATGAAATCAATCAATGAAGATGTTTCTCTTCTGAAATTACTGTGTGCAAACAGTAGAAGCCTGACACATAGAATAATTGACATGTAAACTGAAAAGCAAATGATTGCTTGTGTTTTCTCAACTCAGTTTATAATGGTGTAACCTATTTCCCTTAAAGATATTAATTATGAACACAGGAGGACATCACTTAGAATATGTGCTCTGACATTCTAATTATCCCCCATGATGAAAAATGGGTGGTTAGTGGGTTGAATTTTTCTATATTCAAGTGTTTTTTTTAGATGTGCTCACAAGCCGATCATGTTTATACAAACCACTGCATGAGCTCACCTAAACCTCCTGTGTCTTACAGCATATACTTTCAGTATTATTTATGTTTGATAAGGAAGAGACTGTTCTGTCTCAGTCTCAGCCCCCATGGACCAGATGTTACAGTAAAGAACCTGAGTAATGATGCATGCTCTGGCATTTGCAAAACTACACTCATTGACACAACGGGCTTGTTTTTCCTAGCATTTTTTAGTCTCTTATGTATAATGTACGATATTTTGGGTGTCTCAAGAATTTCTCAAGAAATATTGTGTCTGTTTGTTCCCTCCTGGCCTGTTGAAAATGGCAGTAATAGGCTGATACACATTGACCAAACAACATGTGTTTGCTTGTTTACCAGATCTTGAGTGAGGCATTATATGTCTAAAAAGATATTTGTTTTTTGCAGTTTGCGTATAATTTCAAGAACTGAACACAGGAGTGTTGGACTCAAGTTCACGACCGAGAGACAGTCCCTTAATACAGAATAAGGTCGGAACAGAGGGCGGCAGTCTGTTAGGCAACAATCCAAAAAGGACTAGGCATAAGAAAATGTATTACATGATCCATTTCCTTTGCTCTTACCTGTCATTCAAATACGAGAAACAGCTGACAATGTGTTGTTTAAACGCTCTGAGCGATAAAATGCTAAACATCATCCATCACGCCGAAGTTGGAAGAACAACTTCTGAACTCAGGAAGTGGGACCATCACATGAATGTAGCATAAATACACAAGGGAGGCACGGATAATTGGACACAGGTGAAAGACATCCGGGCGGTGCAGACAATCACAAAGGTGGGAAACACACAAGGGCAGGAAGCGGGGATCTGAAAAGTGAGAAGAGGCGAGTAACACAAAATGAAACAGAAGGTAAAGCAATAAAAAGTGAAACAAGGAAAACATGACCTGAGATGCAGGACGAGACATGTTCAAGACAAGTCTCCGGAAGCAGACACATAGTTAACATTTTTAGGAAGCCAGCCTCACCTCATCTAAAATACCCAGTTTATACAGATGATAACTTAAATGGATTGTATTAAGTTCAGTCCAAATAAGGGCAATTTAAACGACCTACGATCACTCAGCAACTGTGCTTCTCCTCCTCAAGTTTATTTACATATTTAACCTGTTGAGAGCCCTGATAATAATGTGACCGCTTTTTAAAAAGTACATCAGCAAGAAACCAAAGAGAACAACAAGATGTCAGACTTTCTGTCATCCTACTAACATTAATTAAAAAACACTGCATATGGCGACACGTGGGCACTTTAGTTTATTTTCAGTCCATCCTACATAAACTGTCATGCTGTGATGAACACTTGCTAGAACGCCAAATGTGTATTAATACACTGCTGAAAATAGTCCCCAACAAATGATCGTTTTTCTGCAGTTAAACAACATTTACTAGAACCACAGTGACCAGCTGCTTCAGGAAATTAATGAGTCCTTTTTAAAAATGAAATATATTCATGACCCGTTTTTTAATTAAAGATATACAGAAGGAACAAATGGGCCCAGGGCTGGGAGTCATTCTCAGTCGGTCCTTATTATGTTAGTTCAGAGGTCAAGACAGATTTGACTGATACAGTGCACAAACTTTAAAATATACACCACACTGGACTCTTCACCATCCCCTCTTCTTCACCCTCATTGCTATAACACACTGTTGGAGGATTCTTTGGCACCAGAGCACGTCACACGTGATGGAAACATTTACACTAAACCCTTAACAACTACTTTGCTCTTTAACATCGTTCAATTAGTCTTCTCACATCACTTCAAACCCTGTCTCGGTATCTTATGAGATAATCGGAGCCTCCACTAAAAACATCCACACCGTCAGAAATACTGACTGACTGCCTCGCCACTGTTTAGCAGCCACCTAGCACAGTTTACAGCTTGGCGTGTGTTATGCCATAAATGACTTTGAAACATAAACTCAAAACAAAGTGTGCCAGGCCTTGTGTTTGGATTTCATGAGGGATTTGATGATGTCTGTTTTGCCTCTGGTATCGTGGCTCTCCAGCCTGTCTCTGGGATGTCACACAGTAGGATGGATTGTGTTCCCACTTACCACCCAGACACAGTCCACAGCAGTTCATTCAGTTCACAGAAGGAGAGATTGAAAGAGTAATTGAAAGACACTGCAGACAGACTTTTTAACAAATTATTTAAAATTTCGATTTAAATGCACATTTGTATGCCCCCACGCTGGCGACAGCCTTGAGGGAATATCCTCAAATTTGGTACAAATGTCCACTATCACTTAATGAACTTATTGGAATTCGGTTTCCAACATTTTTTTTTTTATTATTGTAAATTTTTGACTTTGACTCGACTTTTGCAGTACTTTTTTCCCTTTCTCTTCCCATGTTTATACATTATAGGCTCTGCAGATTTGTATTATGATGTTTCTTTTTCCCTGTGTTATGATGCCTTGCCTTACACTCCCTGGCTCTCTGTTGATGCGAGAGCAATTTAATTGCAATCTATTTACCTTTAAATGCATTCATTGTAACTATCTTTATTGCTTGAAGCAATTCTTTGTCCCTCATTCTTTAATTTACTTGCAAAGATGCTCTGATGAGCTCTGCTCTGTGGTCGCCTTTGTCTCTGTGTACTTACTCAGTGTACTTACCTGTACTTGTTTATTCTCTGTCTTTGTTTAGCTTAATTTAGAAATGTTATCTATTTGTTTTCAGTGATGACTGTCTGTTACATTATACTATACTAGTATTTACCTTAAGGTCTTTTATGATTTTGTTATTTTTTCTTGTAAGTGTTTGTTCTGGGACCCCCTTGAAAAAGAGAAGATACTTGTGACATGTTTATGTGACAATGCCATTTAAAAGAGATGATAAAATGCTATCAGATCAGACTAATGGAACATACTGTCCTGCTTTCCATTACAGTCCAGTTACAGTTTCCAGTAAAGCATCTGTTGCCTGTAATACCAGGTGCCAATTTGTAAGAAATGGAGAAAAATTCCATGCAAAACATTCTTCCCCAAAATATTCATCAGATTCAGGGAGAATAGCATTGATCTGTGATGATTTTTTATGGCTTACACCATGCTGTCCTTCCCTCCGTCCCTCTCGGCGCTCACAGGAATCCTCAGGTAGCAGCTGACAGCTTGTGAATGTCTCTCATCATTTTTCACTCTCTCGCAGGTGGTGAAGATGATGATTATCGTGGTGGTGACCTTTGCCCTCTGCTGGCTCCCCTTCCATGTCTACTTCATTGTGACGGGTCTTAACAAGCCTCTAAACAAGTGGAAGTACATCCAGCAGGTCTACCTGTCAGTGCTGTGGCTGGCAATGAGCTCCACCATGTACAACCCCATCATCTACTGCTGCCTCAACAGCAGGTGGGTGACAGCAGGGACGTGACGGCAATACAGTAAACAACATACAAAACTACATGTTACATTGAATTATTACATCACATCATTATGTGTTTTTACTAGAAGATTAAAGTCATTCATTACTTACTGTGGGTGAACAGTTTGGAGCTTTTATCATTATCCCCTACTGTTAAGAGAAAGAGAAATAAATGGCATCATTACATTTGGTCAAATCATCCATGAACATTCAGTCCAAGCAAAATGAAATAAAACCATTTTATTAATATGAGAAAGAAAAACCTCAGACCTCATCAAGGTAAGTTGCTGTTTGGTTATATTCTCTCGTACAATCTGATATCACGGTGTTAGTGTTGTTCCTGGAACATCATGATTAATATATATTTTTAAAAAAAATAAGGCGAGAGCTGCACAGAGTAGTAGATGTGAAAAAACATGTTTTTGTAACGTCAAAGCTTCGTGACTCTGGGAGAAAGACAGCAAAAATATACACATGGGAGGAGTTATCCTTTCAAACACATTGTCATGATGTTGGGATTCAGTTTTACTGTTTCTTGTTTTATTTTATAAGGTTCATCCTCATGTTTCATGTTTTACTTTCCACTTCCTGCCTTTGATGGTTTTCCCACCCTTTTTCCTGTTCACCTGTGTCCCATTAGTTAATCAGTCTTGTGTATTTAAGCCTATGTTTTCCCCTCACTTTTAGTTGATTTATCTGTGTTTCTCTTCCCTGCCTTTTTGCCTGCCTTTGTTGCTTGTATTTTGTATTTGGACTTTGGACATCAGCTTTCAAGTTTCATTGAAGCTCGCTTTTGGTTTTTACCTCTTTTGCCAGATTTGACACGCATGTTTAACAGTGTGAAAGGGTCTATTTTAATACAAATAATTTTTAACCAAACTAGCAACAGAAAACTGTAAAGACACAGAAAGTGAACTGAACAATAAGTGAACTGAGTTTAAAAATAAGTAAACAGTATAAAATAATCAGAACAAGATTCAAGCCCCAGTCCCCTGAGTGAAAGTCCCATATGTAACCCACTCAACCACAACAGCTTGCCTCAAATACAGTTTATGTTGTTATTTCTGTCAAGTATAAATGATGGTCCTTGAACAATATTAACTATGATGCTCCAGGGACAACATCAGTAATGAGTGACAGCACAACAGGATGATTCGTCAGTTTTAATGATGGTCCTGGAACATTAAGTATGATGTTCAAGGAACAGAACCAACAGGGCGACACCAGATAAACCACATTCTCTACATGCATTACTCTGAATTTCATATAGTGTTGAATATGCATGGTACATATTCTTTCAGTCTAGTAGACACTAAAATGCAAAGTCTATCAAATGATTATAGTCGTTTTTAATAAATTCCAGGTATGACATTTAAAAATATTTTTGTTTTTTCAGAACGTTACTGTGATAATGGGTCATTTTTAGTGAAAAGTACATCACTCAGTCTTCCCTCTAAATGGATTTGATTCTTTAAAGAAATACTGCTTCTCTAAAGCCTCTGACACTGTTTGATGTATCAATGGATACAGCTTCAGCGCATTCAGAAAATGATCCCCTCACAGCATAATGCACCACTTCCACAGCAATTTACCTCTTTTTCATCACTGTACAAACACTGACATCCGTCACTAACGACCTTTTTAAAAGCCTCAGGCGAGCCTGAATACAATTTGTTCTCAGTTGAAGAGCCAACCTTTAGTTCTTTTACAAAATATTTCCAATTTCTTGGAAACATTTTGCAGAAAATACAATGTTTTAAAGGACTGCCGATTAAAAAGTGACAGATTTACCTCTTACCTATTCTGCTCTATGCATCCATGTGACACCAGGTTTCGAGCTGGCTTCAAGCGGGCGTTTCGTTGGTGCCCCTTCATCAAGGTGTCCAGCTACGATGAGTTGGAACTTCGCTCCACACGGCTGCACCCAACACGCCAGAGCAGCATGTACACGCTGTCCCGAATGGATACCACCATGGTGGTGGTGTACGACCCTGCCGAGGGTGACGGCGGCGCTGCTGGTGCCTCTGGAAGGAAGCCATCCCTGTCCTCTAGGAAGAGAAGCTACATTACGTCTCGCCAGTCAGAGATCACTGGGTGCAACGGTAGCAACGCGAAAACGCAAAATGGAGCGGCTCCAAGCGCTCATCCTGAGGAGTTCTCGTGAAGGGCGTTTCTCACAGACTTACACACAGACATGTGCATGTTGCAAATGTATACACATGCATGACACACTGTACATACAAAAGGTGCACAGATGTTTGCTTAATGTAGACGTAGAAGCATTGTATCAAGGCGGAAGGTATGCAGAGAATGGACACTTGGATATAGAGATTATTTAATACATAACCTTGCTGGATAATATTGATGATTCTCTGGAGCATGGATGGACTACTGGGTACAGACCCCGGGGCCAAAGGCGTCAGTGTGAAGTTAATGTTACTAGCAGTTCTCATTAAAAAGTCACACAGCTCAATCAGAATGAGGGATGTTCCTGTTATGTTTCTTTTTCTCCTGATCATTTAATATCAGCCGCTATATAGTGATATAGTGTATGTGATCCCACTTTGTTTTTTATTATACATTTGTTTATTCTTCTCTACATTATACAGCTGACAGTATAGAGTAAACCTGTTTCACATTGCACTGAATTGCTCTGCTTTAAAAGAAAAAAAAATGAAGCATGTGTCACAGGTTTTTTTTTCAGTAGTTTTCTATGACATTTTCTGTGGATCGAATGGCTTGTCTCTCCACACAAATCCCAAAACATGGCAGTGTTACAGTTCACAAAGGACTGTTGCTGTGTTTGTTTGATCAGTGAAACGTCTCAAAATCAACAGCAGATGAAATTATCTGAGCTTGCATGCTGCAAATTTGGTGAAACCTGCCCCTGCTTTGGCAAATATTCAGCCTCTCTCTTGATCTCCAGCACGAACAAACCACGAATGGGGATGCAAAACAGGCACTGGTGACTGGTAGGGGGCCAATGTCCCATAATCCATCCATGCTCGAGAGCAGCCTTAGCAACATGTGAAGTGAGCCACGCTTACCTGCTGCAGTATGTTCATTTAAATTTCAGGTGCTTTTACTTTTAAGTGTCACATTCAAGTTTCCCCTACAATCAGGGTCCTTCTGCATAAACACAATCCTCAAAGTAGCAGTTCCTTCATCAAACATTCAGTTCTGATTGAGATTAGCATATAAACAAAAGGTGCACCCCACTGTTTCGTGAGGGTCTCACCCCTGCAGTTCAAATGAATGATAATGAAATCAATCAATCTTGCTCCAAGAATTTAAAATATTTAAATATATACAAGAATGGTGAGACCATCTAATAATGGAGATAATCTGAAAATACGTCATGGTGATTGTAATTATGTAAGTATGTCACAGTCTTCATTACTATCAGTGAGTTTTAACTGTGAACTTTTTGTTCTACAGAGGACACACTCTGCATCTGCTTCAGCCTGAAACCACGAAAGAACGGCTGCAGAGAGTTGCCAATGGAATAGCTGTTGATTGGCAGTATATGTGGCTCTGAGTTTGGCTCTGAAAGTACTGAAAATAAGTTGGGCTTTCAGTTATGTAACAAGGAACATGTGCAACTGGTAACAAGCCAGAGGCAAAATCCAGTATACATTTGGAGCACATCAATAAACAGGCTGCTGGAGAATGAGCAGATTGAATGCAAACTAGGAGCTAGTGGATCAATATCTCTCATTTTTATATTTTACACTCGGAAGCTGCAAAGTGAAGTGCAGTCAGCCTTTCTTTTAATGTTCGGTAATGTTCTTTTAAATGCCTTTGTTCAGTGTGTGATCAGAGAACAGGACAGTTGGTGTTCCACTAGTTTCTCGCTGCAAGCCGTCATCCTGTGTCGCCCCTTAATTTAACTCCCTGCTTGTGTCCACATCAAGTGTCTGAGGCCTAGTGCACATGTACACTGGTATTTTTGGAAACCATACTGTCTCAGTCGAGATGGACTTTTTGGCACAATTTCAAAAATAATCTCTGCCCTGCTAACACACCTGAAAACGCATATCCCACGGCTACTCGTGTAAGCTGAGCATGTCCGTGCTGTTGTAAACAGGAAACAGATTGTATTCTCTGTAGTTGATTGCATAGTGACAGAAAATACCACGAGCAAGGCAGGGAAAGACACAGAATGCTATTTTGTGTGTGAAATATAGAAACAGCAGCCACCAGTTTTAATTTGATATGAACAACACCATCTGTAACATTGTAAGCAGCTGTATTTGTCTCTCTTACCTATCATTGTATTATCAATATCCAGGTGTGGCAAAAGTACACACATTATTTACTCAAGTAGAAGTACAGATACTTGTGAAAAGAGCTGGTAAAGGTAGAAGTACTAATTCAACTTCTTTACTCAAGTAGAAGTTAGAAAGTACAAGCTCTGAAAAGTACTACTCCCTTTCCGTTTGTTCCCATCTTGCTACGTCTTTTATGTTGCTTCATCTTGCTGTCTGCCATGCATGATATGCACTGATAGGTTGAAATCAGTCTAGCGATGTTGGCAAGGTGGCGTGCAATGACAGAAAATTAAAATAATTGATATGTCCCCTCAAATGCATTAAAGTAAGTAAGTAACGAGCCTGTTAGGAAAATGTGAGGAGTAGAAAGTACAGATATTTGTGTTAAAATGTAACGAGTAAAAGTATAAGTTGTCAGAAAAATGATTTAAATATCTACTTAAGTATTTGAATTTCATTATTTCTTACCTCTGTCAATGTCGATTTGTGTCTTTAAATTTAGACAATATAACATCCAGTCAGTCAATGTACAAACACTGTACAAATACTCCAATATCGGAACACATACTCTGAGTCAGCATTTTTAATGATGCTACATATACTGATAAGGCCACTTTGGAAGCAACCACGGCTGTCTGTGTCATTGTTTCCTGCCAAGACATGAACACTGGCGAGTTTCTCAATAACTTAACAATAACTTAAGAAATACCGGTGTACATGCGGACATGACCTGAACTGCACCGAGCAATACGCTGGCCTGTGCCATGTTGGGGTTGAAATTTTGATAAGTTGAAACAAACTGTGACAAGTAGGGCTATATCATCAACAGTGTGCCCCCTCTGATACAACAATAACAACATCAGAGTCAGAGAGAGTGGTAGTTACAATAACAACACACACATGCAGCAGTATGTGTTAATGCTGGTAATTAAGCATAATTTTTTTATCATTAGTGTTTTGGTTTTGCTTTTACCAAACAGACCTCTTTCAAAGTTATTGACAAATATTTGTAGAAATTTATAATGTATAGAGTGTCCTGCTAGTTGCAGTAAATGCTGTATCCGTATATGTTTTGTTACATATGGAAGAAAATTAAAGCTTAAAGGATAACATCACCCTAAAGTTAAAATTCAGTCATCATTTAATCACACACACCTGACTCAATCTGCACGGGGGTGAGTGGATAATGATTTTCTTTTTTTTCTTTTGGGTGAATTGTTCCTTTAATCTCCTAGCTTGGTCAGTAACTGCAACCACAGAGACACATTATTTTTCTCCTTAATTCTTCTTACCAACAGTTCTGAATGTTCGGACTTTATGAAAGTATTTACTGAAGAATGTGAAGAAAAACATGTTGTGCTTTTCAGTGTGATGTACTTTACAGCTGTCGTCTGATCATTATATTGAAGTTGGTTAGATATTTTGTACGTGGTGGTATCAAGTTATTTTCCTGTTTCTCTGTGTTGATAAATGTATGTGTTTTGTATGAATGTACAGTACAATGTGTGCCTCTTTCTCTGTCAAGTGGTGATCAAATTATATGTTGTGTTTTTAAAGGATAATCGGTTAATTTTGACTTGAGCCGCTTTGTTGTAACCACACAATCATTTTACTTCACTACGTATTTTATTGTCTTTGTTTTGAAGGAACCACTGTTTTCACTCTTACACAAAAACACGACTCAGGTTAAAAATAACCGTTGTATTATCCTTTAAACAAATATTTATATTAATATTGCTGGCAAATGCCAATTATTTTGGTAATTTGAAAAATTGTAGGAACACTTTCTTACTGATCATACAAAGTTACTTCTATATGAATTCTACAGTATATCATATTTCGTATAGTAAGACCTCCAAAAGGTTTTACACTGCTTTGCATTGGTCAATGAATTTGCTTGATGTAGCTTTATTGCAGGAGTTTTCCTTACAGTATCATGAGTGCTTGCAAGTGACGTGACATGCTTATGATGAAATGTAGCTGTGACTTTGTGCAAACGCAGTCAAATTTTAATGAAGAAAATAAGAAAATCAACAATCGAGCAGCAGTGTTTTGTTTTATGTTTGTTGTCCGGAACAATGCAGGATTTTGTGATAATCTGCAACTTTTAAATATTTTTAATTTTCATTTATTCATGTGTCCATTTTACACCATTCAGTATAGATTCATCCCTAAGGAAGCAATCTGCATGTAAGAGAGAAAGCTGCAGTTAACTTTAGCACATCTCATAATTACTTTGCTTGCTGTTGCGATGCACTTTTATATCGACCTCTACCAAGCTAGTTAAACATTTTACATGTGTTGTTGTAGATAGCCATGCAGATAGTTGGGTGTTTGGGTATGAGCAGCAACCTGCTTGTTGCCAAAAAGATAAAGAAACAAACACCTTATGAGCAGAAAATGTAAGTAAACTGAAACTGATTCATTTCTACCACTACCTTCTACACCAACATATGTTTGATATGAATAATATTAAACAATTACATTTTCTCTGGACATGATCTGTGTGCGGCACAGACTGGGATTCTGTCATTCTTACTTATTTTTTGGTTTATAAGCTGCTGTCATCACCAACACGAGGAACACAAATGCTGCAGATTATAACATCAGGTTGACCTTTATTAAAACGTCAACATGTATTGCTGTCCTGCTCTACAAAATTGGCTAAGAAAAAACATTCGTACTGTCACACGGAGCATGAACATTTTAGATGAGGGGATCCAACATTTAAAAGTGTTAAACCTCTGGATATTTTGAAGTGGTTGTGGTCACAAAAGCAGGTCATTTAAGCCTAAACATGATGTTTTCCTAACCCTAACCAAGTGGTTTTTGTGCCTTAACCTTATCAGAGCATACTTAACCATGAAATGTAAAGTTTTAACTTATCTGTGGTTTTTGCCCGAAACATACTTCGCTAACATTTATTTTGGCAATTTGGTTGCCTAGAAGTCAATCTAACAGGGGAACCATCTGACCAAAAATAACTTTTTATGTCCTCCCCAGCCCATAACTTATGGCAGCAGGTGTTGAAATGAACAAGCTTGTTGGGAGCAAATTCTCACACAAATGACAGATACGATTTCAAAATCTCTCATGAACACATTTGATTCAATGTTTGGACAGTGAGCTAAAGGCCATATGAGTATGATGAAAGGTAAAAAATGACTGTGAAGATAGTTTAATGAGAGAGGATACCAAGTTTCACAGTGAGACTGCAGCCATTGTTTTGTTGCTCTTGGCTCATCTGTGCTGGCCAACTGGCCTCTGTCTCATTTGGCCTACCAATGAAATTACAAGCTACACTACATGGACAATTTGTTTCATCTCACTTTTCTCGCCAGACCTATTCCTTTGAAAACTGTGAGCAGTATGAGCAACAGCTTCCAGATGCTCCTTGTCCTCAGCTGACAGATGTTCATGTAACCAGGTCATCAAACCACAACCTTTAAAAACGTCTGCATTTTTATTTGATAGAAACCAGTCACAATGGTCTTACGCTCATCGGTCAGGATTGTTGACACCTAAACACTCGAGTTAACGATGGAAAACACAGTTGGCAGCTGTTGACGTGTTGTTTCTGTGAGAGAATCCATTATCTGTGACATTCCACCTCTTTGATTAGACTTCTTTTTTCCCCTCTTGTCATCAGAAGATCAGTGTTTAATTACTGCGGGCTGTTTGTACAGTAGGCGCCCTGGGACATGCAAGAAACCACCAGCGGAAGCAGAGCAGATGATGAGGGCTGAGAGAAAGTTGTTACATCAAAAGATCAATCCACAGGAGTGCACATGACTGATGGTAACTCAGTATGTTAATATCCGAGGGCTGATGTTCTTTTTTCTTTCTATCGAGGCTTTGAAATGAAAGACCAGCAGGAAGATGTTCCTGATTTTGCAAACTAGTGGTATTCTGAAAAGCAAAACTAATGTTCCTTGTCCTATCAGGTAACTAATGTTCCTTAAAGAAACATGAAATCCTTGCAACATAATTTGTTTCATAAATATGAGGTAATAGAAACAGAGGGGATTTTCAGAGTTCATCTCTCAGATCCCACTTGTAAAACTAATAGCAGTTTTCAGCATATAGAGCTGGAATATTAATTTCTCAAGCGCATATAACCTAAGCTTGTTCAATTATTCATGATGGCTGTATGAAATCATTTTACTCTACGGCGAGGACTGCTAAATAAGGCAGCAGATATGCAGCAGCTTGTCTCTGCTACTCATTGCTTCATAG
Organism: Pagrus major; assembly: GCF_040436345.1. Lineage (NCBI taxonomy): Eukaryota > Metazoa > Chordata > Actinopteri > Spariformes > Sparidae > Pagrus > Pagrus major. Next base: position 15,854,413 of record NC_133215.1, read on the forward strand.
TTTAGGCTGCTGGTCTGTGACAATGCTTTTGTTAGGGATGAATTTTCACATCTTGTATTCAAATGGATAATAGAAATAATGTTAGATATACATGTAAATATGTGTAAATCACTAACATTGTTCGCAAAAGAATACATTATTTTCAGTGATCGTTTCCTTGTGTTGAGGCCCAATAAATACTGAATCCACCAAGTGTTGAGTGGAAAACGTTATGCACATGTTTTTGACACCAAGTCCTGCAAAATAGCAGCATTTCCAAAGAAGAAGTGCTATTTGAAGCATGGACCTGCACCACTAAATAAGGCAATTGTTACACAGCAATCCATGTCTGCTGCATATGGCTTAGGAGCGCTGGCCTGCTGGTCTGTGTCAGACCACTTGGCAGGTCAGTCATTTTTAGAAACAGCCTCTCACCCACCACTGAGGTGGAGGAGGAAAGAAGCATAAAACTGTCAATTTCCTTTGTGGCTGCAAAAATACTTGTTTTATGTTTGGTGGTTAAAATTTAAAGAAAACACTTGACGGTCGTGGCCATGTTAACAGAACACTGAATGGATCTGTTTCAGTGATTGCATTTAAGAATCCTCAGTAAGACTCATGTGTGAAAACTGCAGTACTATGTCTTTTTATCCCTCCTTGAGCCACTTTGCTAATATGCATCTTGAGGCTGCCTCTGTTGAGGAATTTATTGCTTCACAAATGAAATAATAGCGCAATTTTTTTTCACCCTGTTCCCCAAGCCTCTGAGTCTGAGGAGGCAGAATGTGCTGCTACACACATCTGTGGAGTACAGTTCCTCTGGAATGAGAAAAAGTTATCATGAATCGCTGCTATCTTCCAAATGTTGACCAAGCTATTTACTGTGAGCTCCATACTTCTTAATTTTGTCGCCTTTTTTAAAAAAGTTTGCATATCATGTAAAACTGAAATATAGTTTGACCAGGATGTGCTTTTTTATTGAAAAAAAGGCAAAGTTTCGTCAGACTTTGCAGTTCTTAAGTCAATGTATACTTCTGTGACTTGATAAAATCGAGCTAAAAAGACTACTCGTCATGTAGGAAGAAATTACAAGTTAATTAGATGCCTGCATACAGGTCGACTCATGTAAAGAATCAAGTTTCATGTTTGATAAATGAACTGAATCTGACAGTAACATAAAATATATCATTAGAATTTTCCCACTGACAGTGGTGATTATTTCTGTTTCTGTGAACCCCTGTGAGTCACCACTCCTGGCTCTAATCTAAAGCACAAATCTTCATAAAGAACTTACCGCAACAAAGAGCTTTAAAGTCCTTTCCCATTATTATGTTCTGTGTATTCACAGTCAGGGTTCACTCTGCATTGAAATGCAGTGCAAATTATATTGCACATGGTGCCATGAGCCTCCAGTTATATGAACTTCTGTATATACCAGCAGTATTGAAACCTGCGACTCACACTGGGTAAATTATACTGACTGTACGGAAGCCACGATGTGAAAAAACTGCTTTTTTTTCTGGAGAGATTACGTACGTCATCAATGATTTAAGTGGTGTATCACGAAGAGCTGACATGCATCAAGAAGCCCCTGGTGTGCAGACTTAGATTGAAAACAGTGAAACGTGCTGTAGTGTGTAGACTTTACCATTTACAATCATTTATGTGATAATACAACATTAACTTCTGCAGGCTTTTTTTTAGATGTTTAACATGCACTCATATTACAAAACATGCTTATGAACGATTACAAATAAACTCAACAGTGTTTCCGTATTAAGAACAACTTAATACGGTAAAACTTTCAGCCAAAGTTTCAGTTTGCAGAGTGTTGTATGAAGGGCTGGGCAAGAGTCGCTGCTCAGCTGCTTAGAGTCGGCTAGAGAGTTTGGATTTGAGCCAGACCCTCTGAAGAATAAACACATGAACTCACTTCGGATTCTCCTCTGATCCAGAACAGTTCACTGACGGTAGGAGAGCTCAGAGATCACTTTTTAACATCTGGGATTAAAAAGTGGATTGATCTTCACTCCTGTTTATCAACCTGACTGCAGCAGAGATCTGCGGAGCTCCGTTTTTGGGCGTTTATGTTCTGTAATGTTGACTGCTGACTGGAGCTGGAGGGGAAATGTACTTAACTTTAACTTGACAGAGATGAGAAGGGAAAAAGAAGAGAGAGAACCAGGATCTCTGGAGAGATGGTATTAGCTAACATTAGCTTACAGCTAATGTAGTTTACAGCTAATGTACAGTAAAGTAAACTGGCTGTTTGGCGCAGATAAACATTGCATGATTAACACAAATAAACGCAAATGTTCCTGCCCATCAAACTCGCATCACTGTTGATGTATACGCCATTAAACAACCTATCAACTATCTGATGTGACTCAAGCACAAATGTTCACAGATGAGTTTTATTCATCTTAAATTCAGTCTCGTTCACTGACTTCCCTGTCCCGGAAGTAGCGACAGGCGACCAAATGAAACACAATGTTACCATGAGTTAACTTGTGGATTTCTCTGGATTTGAACATTGTTGGAAACCTTTGGGATAATATGAATAATCAACTCAACAAAATGTATATAAAAGGTCAAGTCGTTATTTGGGCATTTTTATTCAGAATTCCTACATCTAATATCTTTAAATGAAAGTTATATACATAAAAGTGGATCAACATGTGAGGCTCGATGGACCATTGTGACCACCAGGAGAATTCCTATTGGCGTAACAAGTTGATTGCCCTCACAACTGCAGACCATCAGCCTGCTTTTAACTTGATGGTATGACCTGTCTGTCATCACAAGCATGCACATCAACACAACATGCAGTCAGTGCGTGGCTTCAGAGTGGACAGCACAGGAGAGAAGAGAGAGAGAGAAAAGGCAGAGCTGAGAGGGAGCGCAAGGAGAAAAGCCAGAAAGCAAAGTGCAGCTAAATGCTGTAAAATGACAGATATCACGAGCAGGGGATGTGGTTAGTGCTAAAAATAAGGGAAAAAAACACTCAAGCACGGCCGTTCTCAGCATGTCACAGCACAGCCTACTTTTCACAAGTTGATTTTGTTTCAGATCCGGCTACGTAGGGAAGCAATCAACGTATATACATGGAAATAATCTGGAAAATAATGACATCGTCTCCATAAGTCCTCCAAACTGAAGACACTTGTTTTTAACTATTTTGGATGCCTTTAAAATTCAAAGTAAAAGAGAATGGAGATTGATTATATTGTCAATTGATAGGTCATGAGCTTGCTGTGAAGGCTGTGACAGGCTGATGTCTTATCACACCTGCATTAGGCCATTTAAAGTGAAGAATGAAGCGATGAACTCATTCTGTCAGGTAATCCTTCTTTTATATTAACATTTATATTTCAATGTAATGCATTTCAATAAACACCATTGCCATGAGAATATTAAATATTGTTTTATTATCTTTTGTTACACTGAGTGACTTCAGACATGTTTATAGGAAAATGTCAAGTGTATTTCTACTGAAAAGTTCTTTATGGATTTGACAAAGGTAGTTACCAAAAAAGATGCCTGTTTTCTTTCATTGTTTGAAGTTTCTTTCCTCACCCGCCTCACTTACCTTTCTCATCACTGATTGGCCCTTGTTTTCAGCCTTTGTCACCCATGTTTACCCAATTAATTGGACCTGATTACTCCTTGTATTAAGACTGCACACCCTCTCGCTTACACTTTTACCTTTGCATGGTGTGACAGTTCTGGTAATAGGTGGTTATGTTACACTTTAGTTTCTTCCTATGTCACTTTTAGTTTTGCTGAGAACTGTTATTCTTATATTAAATATTTATTCTTATTAATGTTAATAAATGCTTTCTTTTAGAGACTGAAGTACTGACATTTCCTGGTTTTCTCACCTTCAGATCCAGTACCATTGATAGACCTCTTTTCATTCCAAACCTCCTAATTAACACTCAGTTACCATCATTTGAAAGTCAAGCTGAGGCTAATCACGGGCCTGTTAATTACCTTGATGGGAAACACCTGGAGGTGAGACAATTCATCATGTCACAGTAGAAAAAGCACAGGTGTGAGCAGTCAAATTAATGATGGCTTGATTCCATTTAGCTTCTCAGATCCAAGGTACAGGTATTGTGCATACTGGTTCACTGTCACTCGTTCATTAGATGTTGACTCAGCTATGTGATGTTTTATGGAAACCTTTTATTTTTGCTGAAATGGAGAGATTTTGATCTGATTTGTCTAATTTTGAAGGTTTGGGTTATTTTGTTAACGGAAGACATGCTGTATGGCTGATGTGGAGACTAAATAGCCCACCTTCATATTATCATTGTTTTCTGTATTAACACTGGACTAATTTAAATCGGCCTATAAAAGTATTTAACAACACAAAAGGTTGTGGTATGTGAGGATTCAGATGTGAAGCCCCGACAGTATGAATATCTGACAGATCAATAATGACAACTATTGTCTTGTATTTCTTCCCTTTGTGTTTGACTTTTAATGTACTCCATTTATTAATGTAGTCTGAGAGGGACATGTCTGTTCAGATGACTTATAAACAGCAGCAAACTGATATGAAGCTGATTTACATGAGAATTTGTGTAAAATGGTCAGAAATACCAGTTTGCCTGTGTAGAGTTTTAATAGGCTGCAGTGTCATAATTAATAACAACTGAAGACTGCGTACACACTGATAAATGTGTCTGATAATATTCAAATCAATCAGGGTCAGATCTAACAGGATGTGAGTGTTTCTGTGACTTCCTGTACTGACTGACCTGGAAAACTGTTTTGGCTCTGCCCCCTGCCGCTGCTGCTTGATCTCATCCACTTTCCAGCCAAGGCGCAGCTCATCTCTAATGAGCCTACTGTCATGGCTTTCTGGGACACTTACAGGAACAGAGCCATTGTGTTTTTGTAATACCTGTGCTTTTCCTGCTATGACAAGTCAAAATGTCTGCTGTGAGAAAGACCTATTAATGTAGGGGGAATGCTCAGAAATGCTTTGGAGACACAGACGCCCATTTAGACTGTGTTATCTTTCTTTTTAAATTAAAAGAAATGTACAAAAAACAAGAGAACACATACAGCATACACAAATATAGCCGTATTCATTAAGAGGTTACAGTTACAGTTTCTATAATGTCTCATAAGACTCAGTTTCTAAGTTGCATTGTGAGTAGGTCCCGGTTATAAAAATCACTCCTAGAACCCTGTTGGACTCATTATGGGCAGTTTAAAAACAAATGCTTAAAATCGATACAGCAGAGCCAGAGGTATCGCCTTTTTTATTCCACACATTCTTCTTCCCTTTTAAAACCTGGTGCCTACTTTAACCACAATGCAACTTAACCACTGAGTGTCATCACTGGTGGCATTTCATCAGATTACATGCAGATTATATATGGAGTAGTACTCTCCAAGACCTGTAAACACACTTTAATTTGGAAAGTTGGTGGAGAAAATTGCATATAGAATAATGAAATGAATCAGATATTCAAGAGTGCCATCATCTGGATGTTTTTATTTTGTTTGTTTGTTTCATTCAGGGCACAGGCTTCTCCTGGTAACCCTGTGTTTCACATCACATCACTATGAACTGTGGGTAATTCCTTCAGCCAAAGTCTGCTAGAAATACAGACTTAAGGGATCAAAAGTGTCTGTGAGGGAGCCCTGACGCACTTCACGATTTGATAGCAGGACTGCCCTAAACCCTCCAGACTTAAAGCGAATGCACCTCTAAGTCTGTGATTGAGGACACTGGGATTGGGCCTTTGACCCTGAACCTCTAACTCAGACATTATGGATACAGAGATTATTTATGAGTAGTGTTTACAAGCAGGTAGGTCTGGTGCTGTCTGCCTGTAACTCCAGCCAATGAAAAAGTTAACTTGATAAATCTGTGTGTGTTCTGAGATGTTTACAATTTCGGAACTTTCCGAGAGAAACAAAGTAAAGCTGTCCAGATGAGGCAATGTAGCGTTCATTGTGAGTCTTACGAGAGTATCTGGACATAATAGACCTTTCTCACAACACAGTTTGACTTGTCAAACACAGATGTAATAAATAACACGATTAATGGCTCTTTTCCATGTAGATATTCCAGTTTCAATAGCAATGCATCTAAAATGAAGAGCCATCATTAATATTACTAATGTGTGCTTTAGACAAGACACAGTCTGCTGCATGACATACTATTACTCTGAGGGGATTTCTTACTGTGTGTATGCAAGTGTGACAAAAAAGATTGCGGTATGAAAAGCTTAAGTTAAATGTTCATGAAAAAATGTTTATCCTCAGCTGCACTGTCTTGAGGAGCCTCATGAACACTTCTATAATGAAGACTCCAGTGTGTGTTTAGCGTTGCATGATGTAACAGGAGCCTCAATCTGTGGCGATTCCAGTTTGAGGTAATAACAAGGCTATAAAGTACAGAACATTTGACTAAAGAGGTCATAATCTATGCTAACCAATAAATGACACTTTTTATAAATATTGTGCAAAAAACTTTATACAAATCCACATCGAATATTGTGTAATCTAGTTACAGCATACAGGGTACTTACACTTTCCTCTTGGGCTTTTCCACTGGATATCACCCAGCAACAGACTCAAAAGTTTTGTGCTTAACTTGTTCAAACACTATTAAAATGAGTCCTCTCTCTACCGAATCCTCTGCAGATTTTCCGTTGTCACTGGCATGCATGACACAGCGTTGCGATGTTGGCCAACATTAATTATCCGCTGTGAGAGGAAGACACAACAGATACAATCCTGTGTATTCCCGAACAGCATTCATTCTATTCAGTTTACTCTGGTATATGTATGAGAGAGGGCTTGACACAAACACTTTTGAGCAATATTTATCAAAATCAGTGAATGATAGAGGAAATTCATAACAACAGGCTTCACACATACAAATAGAGTTCCTCTAAACACTACAATAGATTGAAAACACGTCACAACAGAGGTAAACAGAAAGGTGGGATGAATCCAAATGTTCAGACTTCACTGCATTTACAGGAAAGAGATAGAGATATCCTTACATACCAGCATTAGGAGCGAGGCCTGGCTCCTTATATAGACATCCTGGCTCAATCTTGAAGTAATCAGCAACCTTACAGGTCAGTCGGGTTCCTGTTTGTTACATCATGCGCAAACACCTGGCATAAAGTCAAAGTCGAAAATGAAATTGTTTTGTAAAAGCGATCAAGCACTAAGTATTTCTCTGTAAAAACTCTTCCACTAGTAACTACAAGTTATGTTCAGTAAAACACAGTTCACTGTCTGATAAGGAACACCACACCATAATGTTTTCTGTTTTGTTTTGTTTTGCTTTGTGTCATTCATCTTATGTAAATGCTGTGTTCACACAAAGAACAGAGCTAGAGTGGAGTTTTTTTAACAAAATGTTTATTTCAGTGGATACTGATTTATTTAGATAAACATAATATATAAATAACACATAGACAATTTGATCACTTCTGTTGAACTGGAGGTGGGAATGTCAGTTCAAATGACATGCATGGGGGTATTTCAAGGTACTGCATCATAAATTAGTTCATGTATATTTTAAATGTATGCTGTTTTTATCATATTTTTGTATTCAGTCTCATCATAGAGCTATATCTAATATCAAACTTGTTTTTAGATCCCTGACAGTCGCAGGAGAATCCTGACTGTAAAGGGATTTATAGAGTTTGACACCATGGAGAGTTTGAGACTCCTGTCACAGAGGACACAAAGTGTCCACATAAGGTTTAGTGCCGTCTTTGACTTTAAAGCATGTCACCCAACCAAATGAACTGTTCTGTACACAGCACACCTCATGTGGCACTAGACAGTGTCCTCGCCAAATTGTGTAATTGTTTAGTCTGCAAGCAGCTGCTGGATAACAAGACAACAAAAGGATTTTTCTTCTCAGCATTGCATGAAGAAAATATGAGACAGAATCACAGATTATGGTATGACAGCTGGTCGGTGCAACTGTAAGAGTAATTTGCGATAACAAACAGCCGACATTAAGCACCTTTTTGAGCACATATACAGTACATGAGTCAGAGTTCAATAGTTGTGGGTAGAGGAGATAAAGAAACTTTGGCCAAGCAGTGCAGGAGGTAAGAGGGGATAACTAGGAAACAGAGAAATTGCAGGAAGAAGCTCAGTCTGCTACCTACAGTGGACCTGTAGGATGTAACACACCAGTTTATCTGTCTATCTTAAAGCTGGCAGCAACACTTGCCTGAATCATAAAGAGAGACCCTACATTCAGCAGGGGATAATGAAGACAAAGACCGACAGAGCACACTGCCTCAGAGGTGCATTTGACCATGGATTGACGGTTTTGACCAACATAAATGTACTGTGCTTAACAATGGGTGGCTTGAGTTTCTCCAAGACAAAGAAAAGTTCTGGAAAGTTTAATTCTGTGGGAATGAAAATTAAACAGCTAACCATGGATGTAATTTCATTTCATCAGACTCCAAACACCTTCTGCTTGATTTTTGTATACAGCAAATAAAGCCAGCAAGCATCTAGCCAGCAATTCTGCTTGAGCCAGAAAAAAAACTGTTTTCGCTCAGATTAAACACAAAATGGAATTCTGCCACGTTTTAATCCAACTATAGCTGGACTGTTGGCCATGTTTACATGACTGTAAAGAACAGAGTTCAGGACTCTAACATCCTGCAGGTGATAGAAAATGTTTTGGGTTGAAGACCTTTCCCGGGACACCTCTGTGATGAAAGGGGTTTGTATAAATTGCTAAGCAAAATGACAAAGTGAACTGAGTGCTGACTACAACAGAGTGCGCCCTCTCATGCTGTTACTATAGTTACTATCAGTGGCGGGCTACTTAGCGCGAGACCTACAAAAAATATGACATTTCAAAATGCAAAAGAACAGAGCATACTCACTATTGACAGAGGTCACACCCATTGTCCCCTGATATTTCAACATTATGAACAACAAATCCGTGTTGAAATCAGCAGGGTCAGGGCCCTACAATGTGTTTGGTTCGAGGAACAATAATAGCTAATGGAGCCAACAGCTAATGCAGCTAATAGAGCTCACAGCTACACTGTTCACAAGGACGTGAAGCATTAAACAGTCAAGTGCAGTTTAATGTAACAACACAAGTTGACAGTATATAAATGTACCCAAGCACTTCGGCTGAGTGCAGTTTGAAGGTTGAAGTAGTTTGATTGCCAATTGTTTTGACTAACAACTATAGATGACAAAGTAAAGACACAGTTTTGATTTTGGGATGGTTTAAATTCACTTTGGAACAGTTCAAATGTTTTTGTTCTGGGACAGTGGTAGAAAAACAGTGTGGAGCCCTGATAACTACAGCTGTATCGAACAATGTGTATAGTTTGCGACAGTTAAAACTACTTGATTTTTTTTTTTCCTTCCAGACCCCTCTTCTTTTTCCAAGGAAAAGTTATATACCCTTGCACAAGAGTGTGAAAGGGTGCTCACAACAAAGTGCCTTTGCCTAAAATCTCTCTTCACATCACATGATCACATCTGCATCTTTCCACTGACTGTGTATGCAGTCATGTGGCCTGTAAAATGTCACCGTGTATGCATGAACACACATTGAAGGTGTGCTTATACATTAGCATTCCAATCATCTGATACTAATTACTCATATTGCTGCCGACACCCCTGCAATGTGGCTGTGTCAGTCGAAGGTTAGCAAGACAAACTGCTTCACAGCCTTGAATCCCTGAGGTCCTGATTCAGAACTTTAATACTGGTAATCATAGAACAATGACATGTCATGCTGAGACACTTAACAGAGCGATTAATTTTAGCTTTTAACAGCAAAATAATGTTTCACAGTTTTACAATTTTTGGCCAAACAAAGGGCACTAATCAGACAAAGATTATTTCTTGTTATTTCACTAATTCAACAATACTGAACTATAATTTAGCAGAAAACAGTTCTCACTGTGGCTGATGAAATCAATAGTCACTCGCTCTAATTCTCACTCTCTACAACAGTGATTATTATGTAGGCCGAGTTTAGAATCAACAATCACGACTCTTTCAAAAGGCTTCTTTAGAAATGTTTATCTTACAGCCCTGTTATTAGTAACACAAAACAATTTATATAATTATTAATGTAACAGTGAGTAATGTACCTAAGCTAACTGATGTTTTTTCACCTCACCTCACTGATTTCCATCAAAAGTTATTTTTACCTGACTTATTTCAAAGGAAGTGCAAGTTCTCACTGACTCATCCTCAGCCTCATGTGACATTTTACTTTCATCCAATTTCATGCCTGATCTATTAAATTACATGAACACAATGTTGGGTGTGAAATGATGTACTGTCTCCATGTGACTGTTAATAAATGTACGTAAACAAAGCAGTGGAAACTTTATTAACTTTATCTTACATGGCAGTCAGAATAACGTATTGTCCTTGTGCACATTAATCAGCTTGGAGCGTGTTTGATTAAATGTAAGCAACACCATGGTGTGAGTTAATCTCAATGGCATTCACCAACCAGGCAGTGAAAGAGGTTGACTTTTCTCGATGTCCACCTTATCAAAACCACTATACATTTATCCCTCTGTTATCACCTTTGCGCAAACACAGATTTCTTTCAATAAACCATGAAACAGAATAAAAAATGAGCCAGTAATTGCAGTTGAGGTTGCTGTTGTGGAGAAAGCAAACGAGGGTGCAAAAGGAAGAACAAGCCTATATACACTGGCAGTAATTATCATACCAGAAGTCTCCCCTTCTATTTTCAACTTGCTTCCATGCCAACTGCATGGATGACATCAGGCTATGCAACAGAGCGCTCTCTTCCATCATTACCAGGTAGCTAATATCACCCAACCATAGCAGTCAGACTATTTACGTAAATGTTTATCATGTATAAATGAAGCCATAGCAACATGTACGCACATAATGGACACTTATAGAGTTTCGTGATGGAAGGAGCTCTTTCTGGCACCACTGGACCAGGAAGTAAAATCACATTAATTTTCTCTTATACAGTTTTAGATGACTCATCGCACTTTTGCAGCTTGTATGGACATGAAACTTTCCTGATAGAATTACCATTGCAAAAAATTAACAACTGCATTAAAAATAACTCTAAAGGGTTACTTATTAAAAAGTTGAAGGTACGTACCTGTGTGCATTTCCATTTTGTACGTTTCAATTTGCATAACACAAGTGATTCAAACTGAATGAAATTGTATTTTAATTCACTGATTCTCTTGACATTCCATTAAAATTTGCACTAAATTTGGATGAAAACTTATCTTTCGACTCCTAAGGTACATTGGGGTGATAAAAATCGAATCAATTATCCAAAAGTCATATTAGCCAACATGTGCAACTAATAGATTACACTTTGCAGAAACAGTTGGTAGATGCGGATCGATACGTGAATGTCAATACTCGCAATCCCAAATGTTTCCGTGGATCGATTCTCATATTGAAGATCAATATCTAAACTCAGTAATTTGTCGTAAAAGTGTGCTCTATTATCAGCAGGGATTCAGCAGGAGATAACTACACTCAATTAAGTCTTGACAGTAACTACTTTTTTTCCTCCACCTATCATAGTCATCTAAGAACCAAGGCTCTATTGAGAGCCAAAGTCCTGCCCCTTCTGGTGGATCTCATGGGACCTTATTTTGGAAAATAATCTGGAAAGCAGTCAATGGAGAGAGACACATTTTTGAAAACGTTTGAATTGTGCCTTGAATTACACATATGAGACAATTTTTCAAGTCAATAAAATGGCTGTTTGTTGTCAAGATGGTAAAATATCACCTAGTTTTGTATGAAACCGCTCAGTGAATTACATCATCTCTTTCAACATAAGTCCCAACTCGTCCAGTACTGACACTGGGTTGGTGACTGACCCAACCTATTAACCCAAAGCATCAGCCATTTGACAAGTTGAGAATGACAATCAAAAATCAACTATCTTACAACTAGGAGCTTTAAATGTATTTACTTGTAAATTCTGGATACATTTTTAGAACACTGTGTTTTGCTTGCAACACTGGTTATACAATTTTATACAATATTTTGCAATAAAGACTTTATTATAACAATAACTCAAGGCATTTCTATGATTCTACAGCGTCATTCATTACCACAAGCGTCAGGGCTGCCAGTTTGAGGAGCTGCAACAAAAGGAGATCCAACACAGCAGAAGCCCCAGAGGGAAGTACTTATCTAACACAGCACACACTGCTGTGGGAAAACTGTACACAAGCGCCACTAAAGGACTCTGGGGACACTCTTTATCTGTTGGAAATTGTGATTGTGCGTGTCTGTGAAGAGGATAATGACTCTATGCATTGGCATAACATATTGCTGCAGAGTAACAGCAGCCTGATAGCACAACACTGGGCTGAGCTCAGCTGCTGGAACAGAGGACCTATTATACAAGACATAAAAGAACAGTATGATCAACTATACTAGCCTGATGAAATGTGTGAGTATTAATGGGTGCATTATAATGGACATGCCCAATGTTGTGATGAAAACCATTTCTCTGTGTTAAAGCTACAGTTCCTGATCGATTGCAAAAATCAAAAAGTACCACCAGTAATTAATGTCGTCCGATGCTCTAAAAGGTTAGTTAGATTCGATAATATTAGTAAAGCTTGTTTCTTTTTTGCTTGGCACCTAATACATTTATGACCGTACAAGTTTTGTTTCACTTGAGGACATTTGGGCACAGCTAGACTTTGATTTATAGACTTGTTCAGTGACGGCAAAGCAGACCAGACTGTCAACTGCTTGGGGAAGATAGATAGTTTGGGAGGTTGTTGAGCCCATGATAAACAGCTTCTCTGCCGATTTAACTGAAAACTGGGAGGCTTTAAAATTGGCCTGTAATTGCTTCTTCCAAAGAATCTCAATTGCAGTTCAGAGACAAAGAACAGCAGTTTTGTGGGTCTTTTGGAAACAACATGATGAGAAGTGGCTATTCTCTGCAGCACTGAAGATGCCTGAACAAACAAGATTTTAGATGACGCTCAAATTCCTCCAAAGTTCCCTGGTTTAAGAGATCAAAGAGTGTTATATTAACAATGAGCTCTATGTATGGGCTGGAGTGATGCAGGATTTATTCCGGAAATTGGTCACAATTAAGGAGCCAAAGGAGATTCCTGAAAGTTCCCCAAAATGTCACACTTTCACTCTAGTGATGATGAAACACTTCCTCATGCTGACGACATAAAAGATTTGGCAATGACTACTGAAACCAGATAGATGAGTGTTGGAGAGTAATGGTCAAACGTGGTTAATGTGGTGAAACATTCACAGTTTGGTCATGTTTAGGCACCAAAACTATGTTAGGATTAGGAAAAGATCATCGTTTGGGTTAAAGTAAGAATGGTAGTTATAGTATGTGACGTAAGTTAAGTACCTTACGTAAATTCACTTCCAAGTCAGAATAATTCAACGTTTGGTTTCACACGGTTTCACACAGTCTGCTGTGTTCGACCCGTCCATCCATATCAACCTTCTCCCTACATGGATCTTTATGCTTTGTCAACTGGCTTCCTCCTTTGCGCTTGTCATAATAACTGTGGCCTTCAGGGGTCGCCACCTAACATTAAGAATAAGTACGGTTCATAATATGCTGCATGCACAGACAACCTACAGGCTTATGATGAGAGCAAACGTCAGAGGATACTTTCATACAGTAGAAAGGAGGTTATGGTTGGTGTGCAAACAAAACAACCATAGCATCACCACACCATATCACTGATTCATTTTACAACAGTTTTGAAGAGAAAAAACAAATAGTGTCGATAGGGGCATCCAATCGGAAAATGTGTCTATATGCCATGGAAAAACTTACATATTTTGTTGTTTAATTTGGATGACTTTATTTACCAAAGTCATTACATGCTTTGGCGGACATCTTGGGTCCTCAGCGACAAACCTGCCAATGTGAAGTGGATCTGGTGAACGGCTTGCGAGATTGGTGTTGGACACGCAGACAGGCGTTAGATTGTCAGGTCACTGGCAGAGGCTGAAGTAAGGGCAGACAAGACAGAAACAATCTGGTGTACTCGGATTTAAAATGGCTAAGATAGTCACAAAATCACTTCCTGTTCATAATAGTTCAATTCATTCTGGTGCCCTTCACCGTCTCATATGCTGAGTCAGCCAACATTATTCAGAACGCAGGAGAGAGTTTTAGTGCCACAGTTCTTTATAACAAGAGAGTTAAAATCAAAGACAATGACTGTCGACTCAAAAGCAATACAAATGATTGAAAATTTGCAACATCATCAGAAAACAATTTTTTAAATGTCTGTAGATGGATGAGACACAACATGTTTTCAATGAAAGATAAATAGCATCTCCTCCATCTCTCTTATTTTATGTGTGAAATGCTCAACCTCATTCACAAAATTCAAGGACTCAATTGCTTCACTATGGTTTTTTTGCTCTAGCAAAGTCTCAGTTTGACAGAAAGTTTATCACGTCATTGCCGGGCAGAGGAGAACGTTTGCCGACCTTGTTGACCTTACCGGTTTCGCCTGGCCGGGCATGAGAGAGCTCTTCTCCCTTCCTGTCATCTTTATTATTAGAAGGGCCCGTGGTGCAGATTTGGCCTGGCATGGCCATTGAAGGTTGTAGAGGAGGTGGACGACATGGCAGGCCCGGGGGTGAGCCGGGGGAAGACAAGGTGGTGAAGAGGGTTGATGAGTTGTCAGACGAATGGTTGGGCTCAGTGAGTGTTTAGAATGAATTGTAAAAGGTATCAGGCTGCCGGTTAATTTAATTCCACTTCATTCCCTAAGAGAATCCTGAAAGTGTTGAAGGAGCAGACAGAACACTGATCCTTGAGCTGGATAACAATAAGCTGAGGCTGTTTGTGCTGAGACTGCTGCCTGGAATGTGTATGAGAGTGTGGTGTCTGGGAGTTAACGGGTGTTGTCAACCCTGTCTCCTAAAAATGTCTGTTATATTCTACTAAATAGTTTTGCCTATTACATTTGGGATTAAATGTTTAATGCTGCATGGATCAAGTTCGGTTGCTTGATTTTTCCTGTCAGTGTTACTTTCTTGCAATACACATAACTTGTGGGGAGGCATCTGAGGTGAATGCTGGGAATAAAAAGTGTTTTGACACCCAACACCGTAGGCTCACGTCCTGTGTCATGCATGTGGTTTAATTTCAACACGTTCTCACTCCCAACTTGTCAAATTCAGCAGCTTGGTCAATGGCCTTAAGCTTCAAACTATGACGCTCAACCCACCCCTCAAGTGGCACTTTTGGATGTGAATGACTCTCCGGTCAACTTAGCAGGAATGCTTTTTATGCAACGTCTGGTTAGACTATCAAAATAAAGGCTCTGCGGTCAAGTTTGCAACAATACTTTATATAAAATGTTCGGTTATACAAAAAAAGCTTGCTGAATGCTTTGAATGTTACCAACGTCGTCAAATGGCTGTGAGTAAACTAAAATATATAAATAAAATAAACTATTTGGTTAGCGTTAGAAAAAAAATTCTTGCTTAAAACATCATTCTTCAGGTTAATATCACTAACATAAGTGACGTAACCCACGTTACTAATGTTTTACTAATGTCATGTAAATGACATAACTCACGTCGTCCACTTACTTATGTTACACTCTTGACTCTTAAACAAATAGGACATGAACTCCAGTCACTAATGACTAATAAACCACCCAACCACCGCAGTCACCTCTTGACTTCCTCGCTCATTATTATTACCGCGCTAGAGCGGCACATCAAGAACTGGTTTCGATTCTGAATTGGAAATTGTTCAGAATGAGCTATAATTTTAGATTATTGCATTCAAAAGCAGGATCATTTGTTGCCCCGGGAATTTTTCCTCTCTTAACACTTAAAAGACGACACAGCTAGCTTACCAGTCGCCTGCTGTCCGACTTCCAGACACTTGTCTTCTGCATGCAATCACAATCAACCAACTGCTGGAGGTCACTCTGACAGTGTCTGAGATTGTTTTCTTTTTCAGAGCTCCTGTATTGGTTGTTTGGGAAGAGGGTTTACTTGAGACCAATTTCAGAAACTAAACTTTGTAACAAACTGATTTTCCATCTTTTATGGTTTATTATTGTATAATCCACAAAGGGTGGTATTTTCTGTTGAACTCTGAAATCCTTATTTTTGATGAATATTTTTAGAAACTTGCCCAACCTGTAAAGAGGTACTAAAAACTAAACTAGACTTTGGAAGCTATCCACTTCATTGTAATGGTCTGACTCCTCAGTATATTACAAAACTCTTAACCCTGTATGACCCCCACTTTGTCATCCTCTGGCAGGGGCCTTTTATCTGCTCCAGACTCCGAAGAATAAGCCGGGCAGAACTTTTGAAATAAGAGCCCCGAGGCTATGGAGCACCCTGCCCGAGGAAATATGATAGGCTGAGTCTGTGGCTTTTTTTTAATTTTAGCTTAAAACACACTTTTATCGCACTGCCTTTCCTGATATGATGTTATTGTAGTTTCTATTCTCTTTATGGGTTTTAGTGCAGTGTTTGTATGTGGTTCGATGTAATGTTTTTTTGCTCTTTGACTGTGATATGAAGCATTTTGTGCCTTTGTTTTGATAAGTGATATAAATAAAGGTATTATTATCACTTTATTGCTTATTAATTACTATATATTTAAGTTTGACTGAGGGGGATCCCCACACCTAAGATAACAAATCACAGTAAAGACTTCTTAAGGTCATTTTAATCAGAAAACTGCTTTATCCCAAAGCCATTCATGAATAGCACTGACCTAAGTTATGATGAAATGCATCCTGTCCACAAACTTAACAATACATTCTGTTGGTCTTTTACCGTATGTCTGGCGCTTCTGGGACAGGGTGTACTCCACATTGACAGCTGTTCTTGTGCCATGTCCTCTTTGGTATCACTTTGAAATGATTCATCATCTCTTGAATGATCATCCTTGCAAAAATGAATTCTGTTCCCATCTTGGCTTGAAAACCAAACTTTAAAATGCATTGCAATCCATTATGGAGAGAAAATCTCTGCAGAATTGTAGAAGATAATTGATCATGCTAAACTAGTCTGCACCTATATGGTGAGAATAATTGCATTATCTGCATGTTTTCTAAATTCGGGTGACTTATGTTGTTCATAATGGAACAAAAAGAGAAAATGAAAAAAAATCATTAAATTGTGAGTGCACATCTTTCAGTATCAGCACTCAGCCATATCATTCACTCTACGTTATCTGGTAGAGTGGTGGCATACACTGCCTCACATTTTGTGGCTCTGCATGCTCTCACATACTTCATGTATAAATCTTGATGATAATGCATGTTTTACTTACTGCCTGTGTCTGTGCTTTGCCGTTGCCACAATTTGTTTTCACACAGCTTAGTTCATTATAAATCAATTGCTATTCGATTATTGTGAGGAAATTGTTGTAAATTGTAAATATTCCCTTTTTCTCCGAGACCAAATCAGTTGCCAAATGTAATTCTGTCACTGTGATAGTCTCTTGGGGGATTTTCTAAATAAAAAATGTGTGTATGCTCTTGAAACTTCTTTGAATTTGAAGCTGTTACTGTTAAGGTTTTCTGGGTGCAGTCCACAAAGGTGTTTAACCCCTGGAGCGCTCTGCAAGGAGCTAGCTAAATGCATTTTGAATGACATTTTGGCCAAGTACCATAAATCCTCTCACAGTCTATTGCAAACTTGTATTGCTTGTTCTACTAGATCACCATTTCAAGTCTTTCTCTCCTCAAGAGGGATGAAACTGCAGAAACTTGGAGGTAAAATGAGCACTCATAATTTTTCTTTAGGACACCATTCAGAATAGGCCCCTTTGAAAGTAAATTGAACGAAATGATGTGCCCTCTCTGCTTTCCAATATCTACATTCATCACTTGACCTCTCATCACTACAGGAGGTCTGCAGCTCTTTGCCTGTGACACCCTTTTCAGGTCTGAGTCACCTCTCTTTGACATGATGTAAAGAATCAAATACCCTGCTGATGGTTTCATGGCTGTCACTCTGCTGGTGCTCAAGACCAAAGGTATACTGTGTATAATAAGGAAATGCTGCAGGGTGATAAATGGAAACCTGGACATTTGGCATGTTTCAGAGGTTGCTAAGGTGTTTCTGGCATGGCTTGTTTGTGTGTTCTGCTTCTGTCCACAGTTGAGAGGTTTTGCAGGAATAATTCCCACTGCTGACATGGAAACAGAAGCCACATCTATATTTGCCATCAAACTGCTTGGTGCTTCTGAACACTGAGTGGTTAAGTTGGATGGTTGACACATTATTGCGTGCACTTTCATTACATGTTCTACGTTGCTTCCATCTGTCCATTTATGGCATTTTCTTTCACAGTTCATCCACTGAAGCTTTTGACATGGTAAACATGCTGTATGTTTGCAGTTCCTTTCCATTTAAAATCAGGTGATAGGTTCATGGAGACATGCATGCTCTGTGTATTTTGGATATGCTAATAGGCAAATGTTTGCTAACACATTAGACATACCATTATAGACTTGTGACATTGCGGTGGTTTTTCTGCCCTTCAGTGGTCAATCAACCAATTTATGCAGATTTTAATTCACAATATGTAATTTACGCCACTAGGAATCTCTCTATCAAAACGAAACAAAAGTCATTTGTAAAGTGTTGCAACACGATATATCCCAACTACCATTAAACACCCAACAACAACAAGAAGAAGAGTGTTTTCACAGCTGACAAGCTCTGGGGGACAGAGTTGGATGCAAAGCCAGACCTCCTGGAAGAATAAATTCCCAGAGTGACTTCATATTCTGCTCTTATTCGGATTTGTTTACCAATAGCCAGACAACTCAGAGATTACTTTCAAACTTTTGGGATTAAAAAGTGGATTTATCATCACTCCAATTTACCCATCTGACTGCAGCGGCGATCCCCAGAGGTGATCTTTGTTGTCTGATGTATATTTACTGTAATGTTAAATGCTGACTGGAGCCGGAGGGGAAATGTACTTCACAGCTGACATTACAGAGAGGAGAGGGGGGAAAAAGAGGAGAGAACCAGAGCCTCAGGTGAGTGCTGAGGTGAGTGAGAGTTGACCTGAATTTAAACTCACAGACACATAAATCCTCAGTTGGTGCCATTGCTTGATAGTTTTGTTTGATGAAACACCCATTAATGAGTGGACAGGGCCTAAAATGCCTTCTGGGGGGGGCAGAAGTTGGTATTCTCTGTTTTAAAATATACAAGGAGACAAAAAAAAACTGTTCCTTCCTGAGTGCTGCAGTATGATTATCAAGATAATTTATTTGCTAGTTAGACTTGAAGTAATGCAGCATTTAGTGTTACTGTTGGGACTACAAGGAGAAGGAGTTCATCTCAGGAGAGGCCCATATGTAGGTAGTGACTAGGATATTTAATGAAGGAATTGGTGTTCTTTTGTAACATCAAAGATGGATATTCATGAGAACTGCACACTGCGGCAATGAGTCAACAGAAAACCTCAGTGTTTTTGTGAATAACATAATTTACTGCATGACGCGGTTTCATAATTGCAATTTTGTGGCACTCAGAAATGTCTCAAATGTGAAATGAGGTGATAATTTCCTCTCAACTAAAGGCAGCTGTGAATATTTAAAGGTCAGTAACGACAGTTTCAGTTCAAAACAAAAAAGCCTGTTGGCACTGCAGCTTTTATGTCTGTCTCAGCCTCAAACACGGAAACACACACACACCACAAAATGCAGGTCTTTCTGGCATTGTGGACATTGCCCACACAGAAACAAAGAAAAAATATACATCTGGTACATCCATATAGTTGGAATACAGCATTTATTTAGAGAATCCATGCTCTGCCCTGGAGGTTATATATCTATCATACAAAACTATGACAGTTTCAGAAGGGGAAAACCAAATATTACAAAGAGAAATTTAAAAATATCTCAACACTTGAGAAAATTGAGCCTCTTTCTACAGAACGATGTCAATGTGTGAAAAGGAGAGTTGGTATTCACTCCAAGATCTTGTTTTTGTGGCTGACCAGGATGTACTTGATAGGGAGAGGCAGTAAAGGCTTCACTGCATGCTGATGGACCAAAGCAATACACTGCTAAACTTAATGCCTTCCGTAGCCGACCCCACGGACCGATCGTTGAGACTCACCGATCTGATGGGCCGTAATACATAAAAGAACGCCCTGCACATGTCCAGATCAATCATGTTACGCATTATTGACAGAATATAGTCAGCTTCGGTGACTACAGCAGAGTTGCACACATTTATAATGACCAATGACAAGGAATTAGATTCTAATTAAATGTTGTCAAGGTTGTGCATATAGAGTAACAGTAACATAAAGGATTGGACACAGATGCAGGTGCTGGTGTTATTCAGTGATTTTATCAACACAAACAAGGTACAAAAGAAACATGAGATTGTGAAGCAGGCAAAGGTCAAATCTAGAAAAGGTAGCCAACAAATCCAACAGGCAAAAAATAAGCACTGTGGAAAGGCTGAAACGCTTAACACATGATTAATGAGCAGTAGTTTCCCCGGTAAACACACCAACCTCTCTCCTCTGCTCTCTACTGGGGGAGACCCCTTCTGGCTCTCAAGTAATTCGAGAATTGCTTGTTCACTTAAAATTTAGGAAAACTGCCTTTATTGCTGTTCTACCATAAATCATTGTTTAGTGTTTACCCTTCAACGTACAGGAATTATTTCATCAACAATTTATACTGTTCCTCTTGACTGCAGGTGTGCAGGGTTTTCAGAAGACTGCATAGCACAGCCTTAGTTGAACGCAGAGTTAGCCGCCAGCACTTCAAAGTTTTTGATACAGACCCCTGCTGTATGTCAGTGTATGGCTCCACTTTACAGTGCTGAACTCCCCTGACTGGAGCATATGGATGAGGCACTTTGATGATTGATACCCACTGTATTAAGCAACCTATCTTCCTTCATCAGATTCAGACTGACAGAGGGATCGAAGGGGGTTTTCATCCTGTCAATTGTCCTCTAGCTCCCTGAGAAAAGAGATGATTAGGCAAGACAGTTGAATGGAAATAAGCAACACAAAAAAGCCCATAAGGTCAGGACTGCCTGCTGTACCACCAAAACCTTCAGTTCAGGTGCTGCATGAGAACTGATAAAGAGAGTTAACCCCTAAGAGTGTGAATCACAAGAACAAAGAGGTCACTGTCAGGATTGTAAAAACAATTATAATATATAATTCAACACACATTACTTATTAAAAAAGCCATAATGTTACTGTTATACAGAGATGCTCACAAGTCATTTTTTGCAAGTCCAAGTCAAGCCTCAAGTCTCTTATGGTTATAATGAGCATTCTATCATCTGCTGCATGCCATCCGATCTGCTTAGAACACTGCATAGTTATATCTAAGGAATTCAAAGCATGTACTTTATTATCATCACTCCTTTATCTATTCAGATAGAGTATTATCAGCCCTAATTAGTTGTTTGGTTTTTTTCTTTCATTTCTTTCTGAGTCCACACTCCACCTGGGAAAATTAAACTTCACTGCAGTGAAAAAGATCATTGATCCCCGCTTAGCAGAGAGGACAATAACCACCTTTATAGCTGTAATGCTGCATGAAAACATTTTGTGTGTTAAAGGCTGCCAAAAGAATGAAGTTGGTGACATCTGACTAACTACAACATTGATCATTTTGTGTTATTATTATTCATTGCCATATTTATATAAAGGCTGAAGTTATAGCATTTTGTGTTATTACAAATTCAAGTGCAATGATGAATGATGTTCTCTTTACCTATACTTTGGGAATAGAATCAAGTTGCACCAAGTTTCACTTTGTCTCTTTTAAGGACACTATCCTGTAACCCTCAGTTTAGATAAGAGAAAAAATAGGAAAAGGGAAGAAACTTTTTTAAACAGTGTGCATTACTATCCCTGTTCTCAGATAATACTGCTACTAGCAATCTGTCGGACATCACATTGATGAAGTTCCTTTTCTAGTTCCATGTCAGTGGGGAATACGAAATGTTTTTTCCAAAGGCTCCCAGCTTCCTGCATAGAATTTCAATTTTCTGTTGGTCACTCCTTCCTGCCTTAAACAATGCACTGCAAGACCAGTAATTTTAAGTCTGAATTCACACACTACACACATGTTAAGCTACACATTTGCTTTCAGCACTACATCCCTATTTATTCTCTTCCTTTTGGAAGATTAAACTTTCTTTTTTCTCTGGCATTTGCTTGCATGTATTCAGCCGATTACGAGTTGTTACGGTGCCATGAGTTATTGTTCTGGTGCCAAGCTGAAATGTATGTGTCACAAATGTCTGTACGTATGACAGGTGGCTTAAAAGCTTGGAGTTTTTTTATTATAACTGATATAATATGAATAATAGTTCTTTACAACCCCAATCACCAGAGGAAATGCTGGCAAGTAAAACTTCCGCAAACAACAGATACGATTGATAAGGACAGGCCCATATGTATGGAATGTAAAAATTGAAAACTATTCTTTCTTTTTGCAGAAATGTAAAATTGCAAAGTTAAAGCAGTTCACTGCCTTCATTTCCACATGAAAACAGGTACCTGGATTTGTATACGAATTAAAGGTCCATGATCATTTTTAATTGCACTACAAGATACTTTGCCTTTGAAAGTTTGAAAGACATAATCCTCATTGGGGCTGCGTGTGGCATAACAGCTATTTAAATCAAAACAGGTATTCTAAGTGACTACAATCAGTATGATGAATAGATGTCTGAGTAGAAAATGTTGGCTTTTCTTAGAGGTTCTGAGAGACAGAAGAGAAGTTATGTGAACATCAGTGTGTCAGCTCTGTGTGAAAAGAATGAACTGAGGGGAAAAATCCTCCCTGCTGTTTTGGACGTTTTCCATTTCTTGTGCTTTTTGCGAGGGTTCACACATCCCTCAAGAATTGGGCAAAACTGCTTTTTGCTTTCACTTCAAATGTAAATTTGTCAAGCTTGAGTGATTCAAACACAAATGTTATTGTTAAAGGACACACAACTCAGCAAGTGTCAAACCCTCTCTGCTGCCTCGACCATCTTGGCTTCTTCCCCAAAACCCTCCAGGAAATGTTACGGACAGATATCAAGGCAGTCAAATAACTCGAAGAGGAAATTCAACTTCAATTTACAATCGAAAAAAAAAAAAACACTGTACTGTATCACTTAAATGTGGCTTAAAACTAGATGTCAGGGCTGTTTTAAGCACCATGAAGATGAGAGTATATTTTTTCATAGATCTGCTTCACTGACCTCCAGCCTACCTCTGCCCCTAATCCTACTCTTAACAGTTCTCACAGTACTGGAGCAAATACATGTATTGGTGTGAGGATATTGCGTCAGATGGCAATGTCAGAAAAATAGCAACGAAATTAAGGCGTGGAACCAACTGACAAGATTATTTATTAAAGCTGCTGATATATTTCTGTTTTGGCCAAGTGACATCTTCAAAGCTGAAATCAAAATCAAAATTTCTCAGGGGCCAAAAGCCAGACACTGCTCGAAATAAGCCTAGTGTAAATAGTAGCTATGTGACATTTGGGTGGCAATTCTACTGTAACAGAAGAAATACAAACAATCTATCTTTACTCAGTGTTGTCATGTTCCTCAAATGATAGAACCAACAATGTCAGATTGGAAATTGTTGATTGGATTTTCCAGCGAATCTATTGCAATCCCCATCAGTCGTCTGTCCACGGCTGCTGCTGCCGCTGGATTCTTGACAAAGACACTGAGCCATCAACTATGTTGGCTCTTACATACCCTGTTCTCTATAAAAAAAACGTTTCAGCATTTGAAGTCATGTGAAATGGAGAATCTCATGTCTATGTAAATGAAACAGAAGGAAATAGGAATAGTTAACACTCAAATTGTAATTTACAATACAAAAAGCCACCGTAATGATGCAGATGTGTATTTCAGTATATGCACAATATATGATAGCTACTTAAAATGCTGCATAAATCAAACGAGAAACAGCATCTATTTATACAAGTCTGGTAATAGGAATTGTAACATAACCACCAAATATTTGGCATATTATATTAATGGCATTGAGTTAAATTTGCAGGAGTGCCCTCAAGCTCAAGCACTATGATACTCAAGGATTAATTTTAAGAAATATATATTAATTTAAAAATTGTATATCAAAGTTTGAATATATTACATTTTTAATATTAACATAGCAGCAATTTTTTTTTTTTTTTTTTTTACAACTACACACAACATTTTTTTGTGGTCTGAGAGCCTGGCACTCCAGTTCGGTTGGCTGGTTGGTTTGTCAGCAGGATAACACAAAAACTTCAAACACAAAGATTTCCATGAAACTTGGATGGAGGATAGATCACAGCCCAGAATAGACCCCATTAAGTTTTGGTGTGAATCTGCATAAAAGGACAGATGCAGGAATTTCTTCTCACTTTCTTTAGCACTGTGAGATAGGTTGTTTTTCTATGGTATCTATCTATGAGTGAGAATTTAATATTTAGAGTGATACAGGACTAGTATCACTAGTATCACAATAGTATCACTATTGAGTTTAATATTGGATTAGACTCAACTGAATTAAAGTGGATTTTTGGGCCTTGGCGGACGTATGCGCTCTACTGAGTGACATTCTCAGTAGAGCGCATACTCCTGGAAAGATCAAGTTAAAGCAGTATTTTAAAAGGGAGTCAGATTACAATGTATAATGTCAAATGGGTCACTAGGGAATTATTTCTTAGCTTTACTAATTTGGATCAGTCTCACTGCTCTTATTATTGTCATTTAAGGCCGCATACAAGGTTAGTGGCTAGCTGGTGATTATAGTGGAGCACGAAGCTGCAAAAGAGCCACATATTTCCCTCAGGAGTTGCTAAAAAACAAAAATATTAAAATTACGTTAATCGGGTGGCCAGAAACACGACACCAAATGAATGCTGTAGTTGCACCTGGCCTGCTAGACTATGACTACTCTATGTAAGAGGATGCAAGACTGTCTGTCTAACATTACTCAGGTTCATCGATGCCTGAAACAAAACTGATTAACTGATAGAGATTCAATTTGAAAAGCTGCAGTGACCTTTCCATTCCCCCACCCGACATCAGATAAAAGGAACTCATGCATCAGGGATTCATCAAAATTCAACTACTGTGTTTAAAGTAAACACAGATGCAGGTAAGTTACATTATAGATCCTTGTGTTGCTTGGAATCGAAACCTCGGGTCTGGTTTTAAAGCTGGATTCTGTATGTTTTATAAAGACTATGAAAATATGTGGAAGCCTCAGCTAATATGACTTCTGTCTCTGTTTTCATGATGCTGTTATTTTTTTCAAGAAGATATATAAAAAGATTTAAAACCTGCTTTACTGACTGTCATAATGCCTAAAGAGTAATTACACTTGACTGAAGAAATAAGCCAAGATGGTCTCTGTGGGACTTTCTAATCACTGTGTCTGATCAAACTGCATTTCACTGTGAGGAAAACTGTGAAATGCATGTAATGTAATTCATGTCAGCACCAGTAATAGCCTTCTCATGTCTGATAAAATCCTAATGTTTTCCATTCTACAGGGGCCTAATCAGAGCAGTAATACTGTCACAACGCCTGTCAGAGTTCAAACTGTAAACCAAGCATACACCTGAAATAAGATTACATATGGCATAATGCAGTGGTGTGGTGCTCACAGTATATGATTTAGAATCAAATATAAGAGACTGCCCTTAATTGCGCTTCCTATTCCTATTGTTCTTTCGGACAAATGTATTTTGAACATTCAAGCAGCCTCCATACAGTCAAAACGAAGGTCTATTTCGCAAATTGTAACATCAGCATGTTCTACTGCCAAACACTATCAATTCTTTTAGTCTTAATATGCTTTCTTTCAATATTTTTTTAGTCCGACAATGAAGTCCCTATAAGCTTTCTGTTCACGGCTGTTAGGGCAATTAAAAATGAATTACAAGGACACAGCATGAGAGGCACAGTGAGAGATAAATTTCTGCAAAGTCCCTTCTTTTTACAACTAAAAAAAAACCCTTAAAGACTGAAATATTCAAGAACAAGTGGTTCTATGTAAAACCTTGGGGTTCTTTTTGTTGAAAAAAAACATTCCTATAAAGAATCTTTTAAAGGTTTAATCCATACATGTAAAGCATCATTGGATTCCTTTAATTTTGCTTAATAAATGCAAGCTTTTGGCTGTTGCTGTTGTTGTTGTTGCTGTTGTTGTTGTTGTTAAAACATAGTTCTGCAGAATTACCATGATATTAAGTTATATTTAAAGTATAGTTATATAGTTTTTATAGTTATATTTAAAGCAACATTATGTAACTTTTTTACCTTGAAATAACAGCTTCAGAAATCATTTTGATGGTACAGCATCTTGTAATAGGCTGTATGGTGTCTCTGTCACAGCTATGCACTAATGTAACTTCAGTGAGAGGGTAGGATCACAGCGTTACATACATGTTTACTTCAAGATCCAAGTTTTCAACACATAACATTGTTATGACATAATGACTTTTGTTTGTAGTTAGCACCTACATTACATCTGACAAATTGTTACAGACCTGGGATTTGTTTAATACGACAGTGGTGTTGCACTCAGAAACTACAGGGGGCACCAAATCATACAAAATGCCAATTTATATATATTTAAAACTTCAATAACATACAGTAAGCCCTTTGTCACTACAAACCTGTTGTAGACACAAAAAGAAAGGATAAAGGTGGTTTCAAATTGACTGTATTGATGGGTTACATACTCTCATACTTATGCTCTATGCTGTGATTGCTTGATAACTAAAACCATTTACAGACAACACTAACAGTAACTGGAAGAGTCTTCCAACATAATACTGCATAAAAGTATCTCCAGAAGCATAAACTAATCTTAAAAAATCTGCTTCTGAGCATGTTTAAAGCACAGTATTCACCCTCTGCATCTTCCACACAGTTCATATTTGGCAGAAACCGGTCCGACCTTTTTCTTAATTTGTAAACTGTCACTATGCCATAGTGGGGATTTTTAATGATTTGACACTTCTGTAGCTCCGGCCAGGCCCAGCAACTGCACTGCACAACTGCACCACAGTTGTTAATCGAATTTCAATGAAACAGCATTTTGATAAAGTATAAAAATATATTTAAAGCTGAAGTAGATGATTCTCGAGAGATAATTGATTTTCATTACTCAGGACATCAAATACTGACGCTTTGGTAGGCCAATAATAATCAACTATCTTTCTCTAGAATTGTCTACTTCAGCTTTAAACATTTTACAACCGAGGGCAACATTTTAATTTGCCCTTATCAGACTTCGTTCTTTGGTCTATTGATTAGTTTAATGACCTCCACTTTGAGGAAAGATGGTGACAGATACACATGTTATCCCCATCCCCATCCTTACACCCAATTAGGTCATCAAGTGCAATAGCCTTCCTCTTACTTTATGCAATACAACTGTACAGTGCAATATGTGGTTTGTACAATAATGTTTAGAATGCAATATGTTGCCAGGTACAATGTTGTGTAAGGACGTTTTATATGTTTTCGTGTGTGTGTGTGTGTGTGTGTGTGTGTGTGTGTGTGTGTGTTGTACGTACACAAAATGAAAGTATATAATCAGTTTTATAACTGTCAATGCAAAATAATGTATATTGTATACACACTGCTCCTGCATGTATACATTTACATTAACCTGTATACTTCATGTTCTGTGTTTAACTGCAAGACATTTAGTTGCAAATTATTTAGCTTCCCTTCAGGGGAGAACTGTTCAGACTTGATCTACTCATGCCAGCCTGCGGGGCAGAAAAGTTAAAGCAGGAGGTCAGGACTTTAAATATCACACGTCGTTGGCTTTCACAGCTAAAACACAATCCTGGCTGGTTTCATTTATCTTTGGTTTTATTTATTGCTTCTATATTTAATCTTATGTCTCCTTCGATCGATTTGTTTAGACATGTACTGGGGATCTTTTAACCGTAGTTTAAACACTTTTTATGTGCTGTTATGGCTCGTGTATTGACTCGTTCAGTCAACACAAATTATGTCAATCTTGTACAAATTCTTGACAGATTGTTTTGGGTTAAATGAATATATAGCTTTATGAAGGAAAACATCGTCGGCTTTTCTTCCAACTCGATCAATAATTCATTAAAGGTTTGCTACAAGTCATGCCTAATGCAGATTCAGCACAAATGCATTGATTCTTAAAGTGAACTCCAGTGATTTATATTTGCATTCCATAAGTGACAGATAGAGAAAATGGTCAAAATCAATGACATCACACGGCTGAAAGGGGCACCGAGGCTTTAGTATTGTGCCTCCATGAAGTTGGGGGAATCATAAAACAGATTAAAAAGAGGATATTAAAAATCAATGTGCCAGAGACCATTGACTTTAGCCTGGGGTAATGAATGGGTCATTACCCCACCTTCATTTCTTGTCATGCAACTAATGTCATGCTTGGGTGAAAGTTCACTCCCGGACAAAGTCTGACAAAAAAAGTCTTAACTGAAGTTCCACTTGCTGACTTTTCCCATTTTCAACTACATCTCATGGCAATTAGTAATATGAAGAGTGTGACGACTGAGGCATATAGGTATCAGTTACACTGGGGACGCTGGAACATGTCCCCACTACTTTTTAAAAGTAGAATTTGTGAAAAATGTCTTGAAAAATAGCTCCCACCAAGAAATGTTAAATAACCAAAGAGAACACTTTGCTCTCCATCAGCACCTGCGGTTGAAGCTGGCTGCTGCTGATTCTGGTGCACAATTATGACAAAATTTTAACCAAGCACCAAAAATGTACACTATAAACATAAACAGCCTACGATCACAGTTTAAAATAGGACCGGCAGGCAGGTAGAAAACAAAAGGCAAGCTTTTGTGAGCTGAATGAATCCAAAATACAATAATAAATAATAAATAATAAATAATAGATGTAATAAACTGTAAAATTAGCTACAATAGCTAGCTAGTTAGCTAGAATAGCCTAAGGTTGGCAAATATCTTTACGTCTTGCCCGCCTACCTATACATAAGAGATAGTGAGTGCTGTTCGCATAAGTGGTTTCTAACGTCTCCTATTTTTTTCCTCTTCAACATCGTGCAGTTTACATTGCTGTAAACAAGACTGTGCCCACTACGTCTCAGCACATTGACTGATTTAAAACTATAACACTAATATGTTACATGTTACATGTTACAATGTTCTCCTTATTACACCAGCATTATCACCATCAGTCATCATGTTATCGGCACCAGAGACGTGGGTTGTCAGGCCTGTCCTCCACCTCCTCGTCAGCTCAGTAGGATGTGCTTAATAAACTGTGGCAGAAGTAATTTGAGGACAGTCAGTATAATTTGCTTTGAAGAAATGCATGAGATTTTCAAAAGGCCTGAAGACCTTGTAAGATAACTCCAGCAGCAGAAGGCAGCTCTGAAAAGACAAAGTCTCCAAATTCAAAAGGATATTGCAAGAGCTTTGACTGGGGAGGCAGTGGACTGGCCCTCACTGCTGTTAAAAGTCAACCCAAGAATATAATAAGAAGAAAAGGGAGGCACAAATTCTTTTTTTAAAAAGTAGCTTTATTTTTTTTTGTTTAATTTTAACAATAGGAACATTTAAAGGGTCTTTGTCCCCTTGTCTCTTGCTGCTTGAGTTTTTTAATCTATTAAAAAACAAGTTTCTTAACAGAAAAAAAATAGATTCACCAAATTGTGGAAAATACTCCACAACAAGAAAAGTTCATGCATTCAGTTGGTCAAGCCTGGTGTGGCAGCTTTTGTATTTCTCATTGACCACAAGAACGTTTCACAAGGACACAGTGGAAAATAATTGGTTCTGAGATATAAAAGTAGCAGAAGACACACTGAATTCAATAAAAAAATGGATTTAGATTCATAAATAATGTGTCTCGCTTGTGCTTGGAATGGAAAACAGAGAAAAACAAAGTAAAGTTTTAACCAAAAAAACTCCCAAAAAATATGAAGTTTTATTCTATTATTTCATTTAAACATTGTATAACATTGTACCTATATATTTGCAAAAAGACTTGTAAATGTCTTAATTGTGATAATGCATAATGTGTGTCTGAATTATATGTGTGGCTGTTTATGCCTTAACTATTTATTTATCTATTTAAATTAAGGATTAAATAAATGTTGGCTTCAAAGTTTGAAGAGTTGTGATGAATACTTAGAAGCTACTACAGCATTTGGTCATACTCCATGAGCTGATAATGTGATTTTTTTAACTAAATGCCAAACCTTAAAGATCAACTTCTAGCCACAAATTTCAGATGTACAATGGAGTTTCTTTCTTTTAAAGACAAAAAATAAAAAATACTGTAATACTTACACTGTGCAACTGGCTGATGATTGTCTGATTTAGATTAGGAGGTTGCTGTTCTCAAATCACAGATGAAGGATGATTTGCAATCTAAACCTGCAACCAATTATTCAACTCAGCTTTAATAAATCAAACTATAAACCCTTAGTGGTGATAAAGTCGGGCCTTAGAACTTTGTGCAGATCTCAAAGGTCAAATTATTATCAAGACAGTAAAAAAATAAAAAAAATAAAAAAAATAAAGGGTTGAAGAGGTGGCTGAAACAGCTCCTTAATGACATTAATTTACCCCATAAGTATTCATCATGCACGGATATTATCCAGCAAATCATTATCTTGTTAAGCTGATGAAGGATACAGATGTAAATTGTTCATTCTGTGATAATCTATACCAAAAGGGATGGAAGGGCTTTAATAGCATCATTAGTCATAATGTCAACTTTGATTTGACTTTATGTCTGTGATGTTGTTGGGTTTCATTAAAGGTAAAAACAGCTAAATGAAAGACTGCCATGCTACTGCCCAAGTTTTTTGTTAATTTAGGTATTATTTGTAAATAAAAATAATATCTTTTTGCAAACTTGTACTCAGGTATGGACTCATCTTTGCTGGCCAGAGCCAACTGTGTGTTTTGATGTGGCCGTAACAATATTATTAACCTTATCATCTCTTGGCAAAATGTCATATCCACAAATCAAAATGTAATTAATCTAAATCCTCATTTATTATATTTGAAAAAAAGAAACCAAGCAATACATGAAGACATTGTGCGCCTCCTTTGATTAATTAACATCCTCTGGCTGTCTGTCCCCTGGCATTTGGTTTCGTTTATCTTGCTCATCTTCTGTGATGGATTGATGTCACCTGAATGTTTTCTTCCTTGCTGAGAATGTCATCTATGATATACCTGTTAAAACTGTGGTAAAATACCTTCATATTGATGTAACAAAAAATGGAAGCAACAAGCTCAGACCTTGTAAGGTCTAAACCAACCCAACTTTAACTTTATGAATCGAACTCACTATATCAAAGGAATCTATGACTGTCAAAGACCTCTCTAAAGGTGGGCTAAAGGCAAAAGACTGAATGAATGGAACATTAAAGCTAAGAAGGCTGAAACAATGTGTGAAATCCATTGGCAATCTGGCACATATTCCCTCAAACTATATTTGACAAGATGTTTGCTGTATAATTTATCTTAAAGTGTGATTACAATGTCACCAAATTGCCTCTCAAGATTTCTAAATGTCACCTACAGGCGCTACTTTTTCTGGAAGTTATTTTACAATAATAACTTTGCACCTCATAAACAGGTATACTTCACGAAAGAAAATCTTTCTTTAATAGAAACTGGTTGGATGGAAAAATGTGTTATATAATGGACCTTTTGAATGCAAATGGGGATGTATCACTTGACAATGACTTCTGTCTTAAACGTGACTTTAATTGGAACCTCACAGAATTTCAGTTTCTTATCAATGCCAAACCCAATACGTATCCAATTCCATCATTGTACTGTCAGTCCACATCTCATCTTCCCTCACTTTCAACAAATGAAATTCATTTTGGTGTTTGAGCAAATTCACAAAATCAGTTCTAACAAAAAATGTATATCCTGCTCAGTCTTGTAGAAACAGTGATTTTAATATTCATGAGCAACAGACAGTACCCAGTTCCACACAAAACAAAAGAAATTCACTACAAAGTAATAACGATTTCTACTCGGGTGAATTTGTATTATTAAGATTTGGTTTTGAAAGCAATTAATGTGTTTTCTGTGAAGGTGATATTGAAACAACGCCACATCTATTTGTTTCATGCTCTCGTACTCTGGAAACACTTCATGGAATGGTTAAGTAGCAAAACCACAATGCCTGCTGTAGATCAGACGGTAGTATTGGAAGACACAAAATTGGACCTTATGGTCAATGTTTGGCCATACCTACAGTATCTTCATGTGTTATAATGAAATTCAACTCAATCTTAGATTCCTGAAATTAATTAAAGGTGCCAAAAATCTTCACACATACGAAAAATAATCTCACCAATGTAATGTCTTAGTCAAGTTTTCTTTTTAAATTGTATTTCTTTATATATTTTTGTACCATATTGTCTGTGTTAATGTTTTTATGGTTTATGTCTCTTCTGTAGTGTCTGTTCATTATGGAAATTGTAATTATTTAAACATAATGTCAATTATTTCCTAACAGTTTATAAATTAGATTTTTTGACGATAAAATGTAAAGTTTTCTTCTTCTATTCACTCTTTGTGTAATAAAGAATAGTAATAACTAAATGTGCCCCTGCTGGGCAAAAAACACACACGCTTGCTCTCAATTTCATCTGCCATGCACACTTCCGGGTAGAGAACCAATCGCGGTACGAGTAGAAAGTCACGTGTTCAGCTGCTCTGATCAGCGTTCCGTTAAATGTCTCGGAGTCGGACCTGACCTGCGCAGAGGGTGAGTTTGACAAAGTATGACTTTGCAAAGTATGCGTCGTAAATATACAAATACCACAACGCAGTGCTTCACAGTTAGTTCAGCTGTAATGACGCACAACTTGCACTTATTTCCGTGCGGAAGTTATCAAGTGTGGAGTTGGTGAGACAAGTTAAATGAAACGCAGCCATGCCAGATTTACAGGCCTGCAGGGAAAGTGTGAGTAGTAGGAATCACGCAGACTGGCACGGAAGCAGAGGCAACAATAGCTTAATGCAACTGTCAACATGTACACCACAACTATACATCACTGCTGCAGTTAAGGCAGCATTTATTTGCAATCAAGTCTCACACCCTTAATCTAAACTTTAGGGTTTTTATATACCCATAAATCCGCTTGTAAATGGTAGAAAAAGATGATGCTCCTCTTGACGGAACTTTCCTAAGAATCTTCATGTTTTTACGTTTTCTTCAGTATAAGTTGTAGGTAGTTGTTTGTACATTCATGGAGGGAAAACATTGCAAACAGGGACAGCCGGTGGTTAATTCGACATACTTTTGAAGGTGCCAGCTTGCCAAAACTAGGTCTTTCCAATTGGGCAAAGGTGTTGTGCTTGAATTACTAGCCAGACGAGTTAGATCCACACCGTTTCAGATGTCCTTGTAGGGTGTGTTAGGATTTCCATATAAAGCTTACAAAGTCATTTAATTCTTGTAAATATTTGCTTTTGATTGACATTGTGTATTAACGTCCCCCTGAGGCTGTCACTGTACATTATACTACAGATAATTGCAGCTGTCACTCATATGTGCACCATTAGAGTCCTGAGCGGAAGTTTGACTTCACAGATAAATACTGTCCCAATTGGCATGTGTACATTCATTCATTTACACAGAGATAATTTAACCTACTATGACATTGGTATTTAGGGGTATTGATAAGTATACCTTTGATTTAAAAGCTAAACAAGTACAAGGATTTGACACACTTAAGTCCTATCAAAAAATATAAAGCGACATGTCCTCAGAGAGCCTTGTGAGAAATATTGTAATGAAATTGTCATGCATATTTATAGCCACAGACTTTATAACCATCTCCTACAACTAACTATTAAGGACACAGTAATAATGGACAGCTGCCCAATGAGCTCATATTAATACATTCTGATTCCATATAACGCCTGATTTTAGGTTTCATAACGCTCAGTAGTGTAGGCTGCGGGTCTGAGATTTTTTCTCTGAAGCCATAAAACCATTTAGCACATTCCAGGTGTCACTGCACATAATGTCTGTTGAGAAATAGCCTGTCAATCATTACTTCACAGTTGAGCAGAGATTGTTCTGTGATTGATTAATGCAACCAGTTGCAAACCTCAAGTGGTAAATCTGGTAAGAGTTCAGTCTCATGGTGCACTCCTGAGCGTTCACTTCATCTGTCAGCGTGTTTTGACATCATTTTTAGTGAATTATTCTCCTGGTAGAGATTGAGTTTCTTTAGTTGGAGCTGTTTTTCTTTTGTCTTCAAGCAGCTTTGGCTGCTCATGCATATACAGTGATATGTAATATATTCCTTTATTCCTTTATTTGTCATTCTTTACTGCAACCTTTCAGCTGCAATGATCCCTCATAAACACATTTGTAAATATCCAATGAATGCTCAGCAGAAGATCTTTCTTCTTAAGAAAGAGAGCCTCTATCATGAAAATGAACCTGTTGTGACTGTCCAATACCCTGTTTTTGTTTGTTTGTCTGTATCACAGCAGCAGTGAAAGGTGCACCATGGGCCGTCTGGACGGAAAAGTGATTGTGTTGTCAGCTGCCGCGCAGGGGATTGGACGTGCAGCAGCAATAGTAATGAGCTTTAATAAGAACTATTCACTGATATGTTTCCCACCAAGGGAGGAAAATTGTTGACTTAATAGCCTGTGCCTGTGTGCAGACTCGAAGCAGTGTATCTTTTGGCTTTTTTTTACATATTTCAACCAGTTTACGTGCAATGCAGACAGCAGATTTTAATGCTCAAGACATCCCATGATATCTTTTGTCACCGCAACAATACTGGTCATCCAAAAATACATTTTCGTCCAAATTACCACGCTACAAAAACATATAATACATGCGTATGTTTACTCTTACCTTACTCCATCTTTATGCCAAAATTATCCACTAAAAACTACAGTCTATAAACTTTGAATACATTTTTTTTTAAAAATCGTTGTTTTGTAGAATATTTATATGCATGTGCTGTAAATAACCGCTGTAACAATGATTCTCGAGATGAAGCAAACACAGGTTCAGGACAATCCTCACGCACAATCCTCTGGTGGTATACTTGCCAGAGAGATAGCAAAACACTTGAAAATCAGACACACATCCTTGTGAAGATTGGGTCATCGTCACTTCCATTCCCTTCAAGTGTTGTCTTCAAGTGTGCCTTATATGCAGAGATTTGTGTAGTGTGGAGGAATTCAAATGCAGCCGCCTATTTACATCGCGCATCACTAGGTTCAAATCACATAAGTATTAAAATTGGCACATGGTGTGAGGGGTGTATCGAGCATTTTGTATCTTGCCGATGTGGTCTGCTTTGGTCAATAAGGCAGTCACTCCATTAGCTATCACCTGACCCGAGGTAGAAGGGATTAATGTTAAAGACTGAGGGATTAGGGCTAGAAATTCTGTGTCAGCAGATACATGGTAATGAGACCTGAATTATTGCCTGTGTTTGCATCACTGTCAACATTCCTTTTCAAAAAGGGGATCCTGGGCTGTTACATGTTGTGGAACAGCTTGGATCTGACTCAAGTTTTTTCAACTTCAGGCATTTGCAAAGGAGGGAGCCCAAGTCACAGCGACAGACATCAATGGAGAGAAGCTGAAAGAGCTGGACGCCATTCAAGGTAAGGTTCATTTCTGCTGGTGTGAGCCTGACATCTGCTGGGCAACCAGTGCTTTGCAACCAGGAAGGCAGAGGCTCATTTTGGCTTGATCATGTATTAACCTCTGGTAGCTCAGAACAAGATTAATTTGATACATCTCCATAGTTAATCCAAACAAGGCACGGTTTTGATGATTCCAGCCATTTTCAAGGCTGCAACTATTGTCAGGTAATCTCCTTGTTTTAAATTATTAATCAATTAATCATAGGGTCTATAAAATGTAAAAAAAAAAAAAAAAAGTAAAAAAGCCATCACTGGTTCCTAGAGCTTATGGCGACATCAAAAATGTAGCAAATATTATATCAGACTAGCTGGATTGTTTTGGAAATTTTTGCTCAAAAATCACTCATTAAAGTTGCAATATTTAATAAGATATTATAAAAAGAATTGTTTAAAACAATCCAAAAATTGACTAAAATGATCAACAGAAAGTAACTGTTGGACAGAATGTTATGGCGGCACTCCCTGCTGGGTCTCGGTCCAAAACTCTTGTGCTAGTGGGGTAAGCTCCCAGTCAGGACCACTAGTTGCACCACTACCTGAGCTTATTAGCTAACAGCAGCTAGAGTTAGCAGCAGTTTGCAGTTCTCTGTTGATTTGTTTGTCCCTATTTGTTAGGAGTATGAATTCAACAGTCGGTCAATCTTACATAATGCACCTTTAATTCACTCTAGATAAGTAAATGTTTTGTAAGTTTTAGTTTAGCTGATATGGCCAACAGGTAGTTTTCTTATGAAAGCATTTCTAAAGATGATATATGATGAATGCAAGGGCAATAAAGTTTTGCTTTGTTTACACTTTTATGGAAGCCCTGAGAGGCAAGTCAGAAAAATTGTATTGTTTTATTGTTATTTTGCCATGATAATTTTTCCACGTGTTTGTTTTTTCAATACTTATTTTTGGCCACAAGAGGCTGGAGTGCACCACTACCCCATGCTCTAAATAGGACTAAAAGCATTCATGTTTTGGGTCGGGGGGGTCTCTTCCTTAAATTAAGTGTCCTGCAAAAAAATGTTTCATAATAAATTTGCTTTTTTTTATCATTATGTAAATCTGTGCCATTTCCATTAAAGTAAATGTGACTTGTTCTCCTGAACCAAAGCTCTTTTGTTCTCCACCAACAGGGATCAAGACCAAGGTCGTGGATGTGACTAAGAAGGAACAAGTCGAAGCCCTGGCCAAGGAACACGAGCATGTAGACGTGCTGTTCAACGTTGCTGGGTACTCTTTCCTTCTTTCCTGTGTTATCTGACCATATCCCTCTTTTTATTGTCAGGAAATCTCATGAATCAACGAGCCAGACTATTGCACTGGGTGACAGTTCTTTCATTACATTTTAATGGAAACTGTAGTTTATTCGATTCTAGCCCACATATGCATCCAAATATGCATTAGCGTCAGATCCACGGCTGAAAATAGTCTGCAAAACCTGCAATAGCCCAATGACACTGATCCCCCCCTCAATCATCACTTCATATTACTGCCATCTGGATGGAGACACGGGACTTAAAACTGAGGCTTCAGCAGCAGTTCTGTCCCCTCTGCCATTGCAGGATTGAACAAACTGTCTCGCTGACATTGTTGTGTGCTGGGATGTATGAAAGCACTTATAGTTCAAGGTTCAAGGTGCTTTTTTTGTCACATACACAGACCATACAATACAATGTGCAGTGAAATGCACGTGAAAAGGGAGAAAATAAAATAAAATAGTAATAAAACATAGAGATGAAAAGATAAAAATAAAGCATTTTATTATGTATGCATGTGTACATGTTATACAATATACTTAACATATACACTAGAAATGTATGCATAAGCACAAACTATAAACAAATATTAATACTGTTATGTATTGTCTTCATCTGTTTGCTGCTGTGTTTATGTCTGTACCGGGCTGTGAAAACAAATCTCCCTCTAGGACGATAAAGTCTAAATCTGTTTGTGTATTTAAGATATGCTAAAAATTACAGGTCCCATCTGTTTTAGAAAATTACCTCTTTTTTTTAAGAAACAACAATTGGTTGCAGCTTTTAAGGGGGGAGTCAGAAAACCCATGTTTTTGGTCAATTCATGGGATTTGTTGACAACAATAAATGTATATATATTATTGTATGTATACTGACAGCCTATCCTGGTAACACTTTATGAAACCATCCTTAATAATGCTAGTTAATTAAACTTTAGTTAATAGCTATTTCACTTTGAACAAACAACAAAATGCTTTATAAGCCATTTATTAACTAATTGTAAAGGTTTCTAAACATCAATTGCAACTTTTTAATGACAATCTAAATAATGTTTATAGATAACTACACAGTATTTATTAACCATCAAAAACATCAGTTGCAACGTTACAAATATAGTTGCTTAATAAATGGTTTATAAAGCTTTTCATTGTTTCTTAACAGTGAAATAACCATTATCTAAAGTTTACATATAAATTTAACATGTATTAATGATAGCTATTATAAAGTGTTACCCTTCCTTTGACACACAATTAGTGTATAGCAGTTCTGCTTTTCTTGCCAATATGCTGTCTCTACACTAAGCACGTTTATCCATCTCCTGCTTAACTACATTTCCAAAATCCCTATACCTCGAGGTTTAACCTCGACCTGACCTTTTGTCAATCCCCTTAACAAAACTCTAAATCGACCCCTTTTGGACAAATTCTGAGGGGTATAAAACAGCATTTTTTCATGTTTAAAAATCTTCATTACATATTGATCTCCTATGCTCTTACGTTTTGGTTCTGATTGACATATTTTAACCTCTTAGCTAAAGCCATATGTCAAGATAATTTATTTTAATACCGTTTGACTACTTTTGCTACATTCCAAGTTTACGTGTCATCTCCCGCCGTCTACAGGTTTGTGCACCATGGCTCCATCTTGGACTGCGAAGAGGCTGACTGGGACTTCACCATGAATGTGAACGTCCGCAGCATGTACCTCATGATCAAGGCTTTCCTGCCTAAGGTGACCTTTGCCCACTTAACTAAAAGCTTAACACTGTTTATCCTGTTGTTGGGAGGGAGAATGAAATAGGTGCGGTTACAAATTGAGCGACATATGCTTTTATTTTGTTCCCATCCTTTGTCCGCTGGGATTAGCTGTATTACTGTGAGCCTGTAACATGATGGGCGGTGACTGCCCAATCGCTAATCCAGCTTTAGCCACAAGCTAACCAAAGTGTCTCCAAGAGGAATTTTAGCTTGGATCTTGGCCCATTTGTCATTACATAAAAATTAAGACCTAAGCCTGTTGCGTAATGTTACTCTTCATTTTACCTTTTAAGTTCTGTTTAAATGCCACCTTCCTAATTGATTTTGTCATTCTAGATGTTGGCAAAGAAGTCAGGAAACATAATAAACATGGCATCTGTTGCATCAAGCATAAAAGGTAAATGATCTTCCACAGATCTTGTCACTGTAGATGACTGTAGAACAAATTTCATGGGACATTAAGTCGTTGAAGTATGACCATGTTCATTGTAATCCTCTTATCTCAGATAACTGCTTTGCGTGTGTGTCTGTGTGAGTGACATATGTGTTTCCTCGACACAGGTGTTGTGAACCGGTGTGTCTACAGTACCTCTAAGGCTGCAGTGATCGGGCTCACCAAGTCTATAGCCGCTGATTTCATTGAGAAAGGCATTCGCTGTAACTGTGTTTGTCCTGGTGAGTTTAGAACGCCCTACAAAATAAAAGTCAGTGTGTCCTTTTTCATTTTTTAAGTACGACTCAAGGTTACCAGCATTTCAAAAGATAGCTGATGACTGATAAATGAGATAACTGATAAATGTTTGTGGACATTGTGTATTTCAAAGATACCCAGTCCTTGAGTTTGTCCCTTCAAAACATTGTATGTACAAATACTATGTGACTTTATCAGCCTTTTATTTGAACAGCAGACATGAGCTGAATACACTCATACCCGTTTGGTAATCAAAATCATCCAATTAATCAAAAGCTGTCCGTATTTCAGTCTTCAATATTTTCTATATTTCATCAGGTACTGTTGATACTCCATCGCTGCGGGGCAGGATCCAGGCCCAACCTGACCCAGAACAGGTGTGCTAGACTCTACTCTGTCATTTTCTCCATTCGTAATCTGACAGTAATACCTGCTTGAGTCATTTAACATGTACAACTTATCCTTGTTTCCACAAGAACAAATCCTGATGCTTTGAAGATAATGAATGATACAACGGTAACCCTCCCCTCTCTCGCTCTTCTCTAACTTCTCAGGCTTACAAGGATTTCATGGCAAGACAGAAAACTGGAAGAATGTGCACAGCCGAAGAGGTGGCTTACCTGTGCGTTTACCTGGCGTCAGATGAGGTGAGGGCTTGCAGATAACAATGCAATAAATGCCTGAGTGTGGCACAGCATATCAGCAGTCTGGCAGTATTTTCAAGGCTGTAGCTACCACAGGACACAGAAGTCCAGGTGCTTTTTATTTGTTGTAGAAATTTAAGGCAACCTTGTGGAAGTTAACATTAAAGTTGGGATACTGATGGATATTTTAAAGCCTGATTTCAGTATTTTTAGACTCATTACACTTAAATTTAACCGGTTGTAGGAGGAGGCTTTGAAAATGAATCTAAATTCTTTAGATCCTCATGTTGGGAAATAAAATTAAAAGACAGTAAAATTGAAGAGTCAACCATTTTTATTTCCAGTAATCCTAAAACAGACTTTATTCTCTGTGTCTTTCTGAGAGGGGAGAGCTATTTAGTCTTTTGACCTCTGTGTTTCTGAAATCCTGGTTACGTACCCGAGTGCATAGTCCATAGTTTATAACTGCAAATTAAGTTGTTGTTGATTGGATAGTGGTGAAATCATTTCCCAGTGATCTGATGTTTCTCTGCTCCTCTACAGTCGGCCTACGTGACCGGGACAGAGCATATCATCGACGGAGGCTGGAGACTCTGAGAAAACTTCAGCGGAGGCAGTTGCTTCAATTTTCATTTTGAACCACAAATTAAGTGCACAGAATTTGACTTGATTGTTTGTTTTGATTTTGCATATTATGGGAGACATTTTCCAACTTAAATCTATGCTGCAAATGTGTGCAATGCCAAAATATGAACTTGTTGATTGTAATAACTACAGTGTACTTGTGTTGTTATCTAATAATAATAAATACATCCCTTGGTAGATGTTTTCACAAAGTTTGAATTGTGTTATTATTAATAAAATATGTTTAAACATCTATATAAACGTCCTCACTAATACCTCTGAGTGACTTTTCCATTTAACCTTATTCCCCCCCGCCCCAGCCGAGCAGCACTCCTGAGCGCGGTACATACATGCTTGGCCATCACTAATCCGCCTGATTCCTATTTCCCAGCTGGTCTCTGTGCCACAGGGCTGCCAGAGACGCTGCCGCTGCCAAGCGATGACACTGTTAACGATATGAGGTGAGCTGCTTTTTTCCATTTCAATACATATATTCATTTAGGGAATCCCAACAGAGGGGGGTCACGACCGAGGAGCGGTTCCCCTCTGGCGAGCTAACGATACCATGCTGCGTTCACTGACCAGCTGTTGGTACCGTGGGGCGCACAAGGACAGCTACTGGACGTGACTCCAATATCAGACAAGGAGGCGCCTGTTGCCGCGACGTTTAAAGATTTTTTTACCTGTTTGAACCCGCATGTGTCAAGAGTAGGGAGTGAAATTGAGCTTGACAGCAGACAATGTAGGTGACACGACAGTCCGTGGCGGTATAGTTTACCGCTAGCTACGTTAGTCGGCGCATTGTGAAACATTTTTAAGGGCGTTCCCACATCAGTGACAGGCTAATATTCAAGCTGATATTAGAAAATGTGTAGCTAGTTAATAACATGATGTGCTGTCGCCACTGAGAGCGCTACCTGATGTCCGATAATGGGTCCACCGGCGTGGATTTACCTCTTCAGTATCGTTAGCTAATTACTGCAAGCTAACGCTATATGTCCAGTTAACTCTGTCCCTGTACGTGTGTAGACAGAACCAAGCGTGAAGACAACCCAGCCTCAGACATCAGTAAGCTAACCTACACGGCCGCTGATGGCAATTGAGTAGGTTTGTTGTTGGCAGTAGGTGGTTGACTCTAACCTACTTGAGCTAACGCTTGCTAAATGTGCCATATGGTCGAGCTGTAAGCATTGATTAGTGTGGTCTGTCCGGAATTGGATTAACTAGCGTCTGTTGCCATAAGCGGCTGTCAAAACATTGTAGTAGCGTTAGCTTAATGTAAACGACCTGTCAACGTTTGTGTATAACATACCTCGAAGTGAAGCTGATGAAATAGCAAAGAGGGTTGTCCGTAATAATAAGTTACAGCTGAGTTGCGTTGCAATAAAACGCCATGTTGACATGTTAATTAAGCTCCCAGCACTTAGCCTCATATTAGCCTCATACATCCTCCTCATGTAGACAGGACCCATGTGGCTTTTCCCAACCCCAGTACAGTATCTGTTAAACTAAACACAACAGGCATGTGTGTGAGATTAACTTATCATTTCATACCAGTTTCCACACCTGTGCCAACACCTTTGTTCTCCAGTATTAAGTCAATAATAATTTGTTTTCCTTCTGATAAAACCTTGTTATATGAATAGGAGCCTGTGGTCAGAGTTGGACATACAGAAGCAGAAGTGAAGGAACTGCCCATCCATGGACAACCCCACCCCTCGGCTTGTTGTACTGTGATAGAGAAGCCAGTGGATCAGAAGTACTGTAGTCAATTGCCATGGAGGACACCCAGCCCAAACCTGTCACCCCGGAGCCGAGCTCTGCACCCAGTCCAGCACCTAGTCCTGCACCTAGTCCGGCACCCAGTCCAGTACCCAGCCCACTGCTGGAGAGGATTGCTTTGCCGGCAGCAAACCATGTGGAGGTATAGTATTTTACTAACAAGAATATCTCAGTGTAACCTAGCTAGATTCAACTTTTACTGCCTTGAAAAAAGTGTATTTATAAGCCTGGTTCTTGGAGGGAAAAAAGTGTTTCTTGTAGTCACTATATAAGACATTTTAAGCTACTCTCTGTCTCTCGTAGGAGTTTGATGTGTTGATTTAACACTGATCTGTTTTAATATACTGCTCTCTAACCTTGTTAAATTAATTAGATCATTTGTTCATCATCTGTTGCTGTGACT
Source organism: Pagrus major (assembly GCF_040436345.1). NCBI lineage: Eukaryota > Metazoa > Chordata > Actinopteri > Spariformes > Sparidae > Pagrus > Pagrus major. The sequence goes on from NC_133215.1 coordinate 15,897,269, forward strand.
CCAACTTGAGAATTAATTAAAATGCAGCCAGAGGCAAAGGCACAAGTTTGTGTGTGATGTGCCCACCTGAGCAATATGACAAAGAGGGTGTTCTGGGAGTCACAGTTATCAGCTTCCAGTGCAAGTTCATATCTTCACTCTATTATTTGCCAAGAAACCATTGCCTGTTATCTGCTGGTATGACGCACCTCACCCACACTGATAGGGCACGACACTTAATAAGGGTTAGGCAATTAAAGAGGCTACAGGGACATCCTCCAGTTTTATAATCTTTCAATAAGCATTGTATTCATATTTGTGTCAGCGTGGCACCTTAGATCTGGTGTTCTGTGAAGGTGAGCCATTCATGTTGTCTACTCAGCTACGTGTTTAAGGCCTGGATCTTAAATAATATATGTTCTGTGTTGGACATTAATGTGGATAATCATTTTTAAGACATTAAAAAGTATGAATGTATTGATTAAAGTATTAAGTAAAATGTTACAACATATCTAAAAAGTGTAATAAAATTGAAGGTTTTCAAGCAAAAATACTTCTTTTCATGTCTTGACTTTACAGATGTGGTGTTACAACATCTAACAAAACATTATTCTTGTTTCCATTCTGATTCTCCGTCTCCAGCACTTAAACGTGAACCAGATCCAGGTGGTGGTACGGCGCTGCTCTACTCCAAACATCACAGAGGAGACCACCTATTTTATTCCTCGAAACCCGGTGGTGGATGCCGGCACCAACACAGACCCGCCGGTGGTCTGCTGCCCCTTGCTCCACAGATTTTGCCCATGTCCACCGAGAGGCCTTCTGGCCTCACTTATCACAAAAGGTAAGTGACGAGGGGGACTCTAGTTGGCTCAGTGAGTTCCTTGTATGTCAGTCCCTTTTTCACAAGACTGTGGAGAGACTGCAGATGACAGGAGTAAATCTATTATTTCATGCACAAAAAGAAATCACTATGTTCACAATTGTATTGTTAAGTGAGCATCTTTCAGTTAAACACTTCTTTACAAAAAACACTGACCTCTTAGTAGCTCCATTTGTTCAATTCTCAGTGATATAATTACTAATGTCCGTCTCTGGTGTCCCCTCCAGTTCTTTTGGCAGCTGTGCTCTTTGGAGTGGTGTGGTCCATCACAGAGAAAGAATGTCTTCCAGGGGGCAACCTGTTTGGCATCACAATCCTCTTCATCTGCGCTCTTCTCGGTGGCAAACTGGTGGCCCTCATCCGTCTGCCCAAACTTCCACCATTCCCACCACTCCTTGGTAAGGCTGAGGATTCAGTGGTTATGCTTTATGTGCTGCCTTTATATCATATTTAGTTACACAGATGCCTCCACCAGGGTGATATTTAACAACACATTACATCATAAGCATTTTTAATGCTTATTTGACTAGGGAATTTCCTGCTATTACTTGTTTTCTAAACAAGAATATGGAATCACTTTCAGTGCTATTGCTGATGTGGATTTATCAGTCACATATTTGAACATAAATATGGAGGTATTTCTAAGAGGTTAGCAAATGGCAGGTAGAGGTGGTGATTGGCATCATGCCAATACTCTCAGTGATTCAAATCTCACTTTTCCAGGTAAGTCTTCCGCCCAAGCATAAGTCAAAGTGGCCTATAAGCCAATGCTAGCCACAACCGTGGCCAATGCTAGCCACAACCGTCTCTTGGCAGTTGTCTAATGTCTTTGATAAAGCAAATTACAATATACAGCTACCTACAAATACCTGCAAATACCTACAAATACATGTAACAGTCCTTCACTGAGTATTCTGTATGTGCAGCTCTAAGAAAATCTGTGAGTCTCAAATTTGACTTTGAGTTTCATGAATCGCAGTAGAAGCACTTAAAATAATCTAAAACTAATCTCAAATGTCTTTCAGGAGCTTTTGAGTTTCGAGTTTGGCCAAGCAAACATTAATGAATAATAGAATACAAAATAGAATAAAAATAGAAATACCACAAAATATTCTCCTGTCCAGGAGCCTCATGTAATGAGTATGGCACATCTTTAAGCCACGGATGTATACGTTTGGTGACATATAACAAACAAGTTTACTGACTGAATCATTTCACCTTCATGTAAAAAAGGACATTGGGTCAAAAGGGCGTTCATGATTAATTGTACAATCTTGTTACTCACTTTCCGTTCCATGCTTAGTCAAGCACACATATACTGATATTTTGTCTGTTATGTGTTTTATTATGTTGAATTATTAGCCTACATGATCCTAATCCTGTAAGCTTGAAAATGCAAGTCAGTGATCCTGCTATTTATCAAAAGATGTTGGGGAGAAAAATATTTCTTTTCGCAAAGACATGTTGTCACTAATTATGAAATGTAAGAGATTAATTTCCAATCATTTGAATCTGATACTTGAAAATTATAATCTGCTGGCTGCACCCCTAACAAGATTAAAATCAAGAAAGCTGGAGCCACTCCTTATTTGCAAATAACATCAAAAGGTAGATTGAAGTTCAAATAAGATAGATCTGGGAGTCGGCTTCTCTCTAAACTTTACCTTCCGGTGCTTTTCCTCTAAAGGGTGCTCTTGTTTACCAGCTCAGTCTGTTTCTGTATTATGAAATTTGTTTTTGACACACACTGGGAAGAGGATTTCTTTGCGATGATATAATAATATAATAACAACAACACACCTGCAGCCATAGTCATTAAGATCATAGGTATCATAGGTATAACATCGTAATATAATATTCTCAGTCATGTTGCATGTTTTGAACATAAGAACTGACAGGTGCCGTGTGAATTTGTAGAGAAGGTTTGGAACTTGTCTAAACTTGATTTATCAGTGCTGTAAGACAGTGATCGCAGTCCCTCAGTGAGTCTCAGGTGTCCAACATGAGCACTGTAAGTTCAATAAGCAACAGGTGATCTAATTCTCACTCTGTATCTGTGTGAGACAGTCCTGAAGGATTATCTTTCCTCTCTCACACCCTCTGCTGTGTTGCAGGTATGCTGCTGATGGGTTTCATGCTGAGAAACATCCCAGTTGTAACAGATGGGGTGTACATCAACTTCAGGTGGTCCGCGTCACTGAGGAACATCGCTCTGGCAGTAATTCTGGCCAGAGCTGGTCTGGGGTTGGATCCCACGGTATGCCACACTATTGTATCTGCGTAGTGTCTGTACACATAAAGAAAGATGTTTGAATGTTTCAGCCAATTACTCAACAAATCCTCAGCACTACTAGACATCACTACACTTGTTAATCCTCCCTTCAAGCTAATGACTGTAACAAACTGTTTGTATGTGTTGCCAGGCTCTGAAAAAGCTCAAATCAGTGTGTTTACGTGTGGCATGTGGGCCTTGCCTCATCGAGGCTTGCACCACAGCTCTGATCTCACACTTCCTCATGGGCCTGCCCTGGGTGTGGGGCTTCATCCTTGGGTAAATACAACACTACTTACTCTCCCTTTGAGTCTCCTCTCTCCAGCTTCTACTTAAAAACAAGCTTTGTATTACCCATACAGTATTCTAGGACAGACAGACAGTCACCGTTTCTTTTGTGAAACCTATTTCGATGTCAGCTCTTAGGCCAAGCAAGGAAATCTTTGTTAAAAGTCTTTCAACTTCGCTGGCTCTAATTTTTCTGTAATATTTCTTACACTTTTCTGTCAAAAAGACAAAAAGAGCAGAGCTCTTGGTGCTACAGAAACAGTTAACTCCTCTGAAGCGGCAGCAGAGTGTGAATGTCAAGTGTTAGAAATACGACACGGAAGGTTGAACTGTGATGACAAAGATAAGTGAGACTTTACAACTGTACAACACACTAATGGAACATGTTCCCATGAAGCAGAGAACAGCAACATGCTGTTCAGTAGAGCCACCAGATCACATTACAACCTCTTGTATGATGTCAGGTGAGGTACAGTATGGCGGTAGGACTATTACATCAACCACTGATAAGATAATCTATGTTTGAATTTTTTCTGCAAATTTAACTCTACCCCACTTTTTATCAGTGGTTGAAGGGGTAGATTGGGTTAATACAAATATTTTTCCGCTGCACTACGTAAATGTCAGTGTTGTAAATGAAGCTAAAGATTACAGTCGGCATAAAACCTTCTTCCTTCTTCTTCTTCTCCCTCATCTTCTTCTTCTCTTCCTCCCTCTTCTTCTTCTTCTTCTTCCTCTTTTTCCTCTTCTTCTCTTTCTCCCTCTCCCTCTTCTTCTTCTTCTTCTTCTTCTTCTTCTTCTTCTTCTTCTCTTTCTCCTTCTTCTCCTCCTTATTCTTCTTCTTCTACTGGGAGCGCCGAGCCATTGATCAGTCATTTGATTTAAATGTTCACTATGTGAAAAATGTATTATTTACTATTATTATATTACTATTTACTCTTATTTACTCTTTTTTAAGCTTGGTAGCATAATTTTATCAATTAATAAAAAATAAACAAAAAAAGAGTCCATGTTTGAAGCGCAGTAAAATAACCATCGGTAAATACTCAAAATCATTGTATTAAATTTGGTATAACATCCCAGCTACAGTATAAACTATATATTCTGCTTTTGCGTCTCTCAAAGTGCATTTAAACGCTGATACTGTGCAAAGTCTTTACTTGTTACGTGTAGGAATATATAAATTAGTAAATGATGTATCTCTTCTACATTGTAGCTTTGTGTTGGGCGCTGTGTCTCCAGCAGTGGTGGTTCCCTCTATGCTGCTGCTGCAGAAGGACGGCTACGGCATTGAACAGGGCATCCCTACCCTGCTGATGGCCGCAGGCAGCTTTGATGACATTCTTGCCATCACAGGGTTCACCACATGCTTGGGCATGGCCTTCGCAACAGGTGTGTGTGTTTTTGCGTGTGTGGAGTGGTGAAGGACAATAAAAAGTGCTGAATTCACTGTTGTTTTTCTTGAACACAGCACCAGCATAATCTCCAGCAGAGTGGCACAAAGTTCAGTGTACTGCAGTGAAGGTCAACATGAAATAAATAACTTCTGTCTGTAGTTAGTCATGAGCACAGCAGGGGGCGTGAGTGTGCTGTTTACTCTGGGTGAAAACAGTAAGGGGCTTATTTGTGCCAGTGTTTCATGACTCCAGTAAACAAAAATATACAGCCTCTCTTGGGCTATACACGAACACTATGTAATTAAACAATCGGTGTTTACCCAGTTACTTTCACAAATTGTCATTGTGTCTACATTTTTAGGGTAATTAGTTCAGTTAATTGAACTCAGCTAATCATATATTTCCTCTGTTGATCCTTGTAGGCTCCACCTGGTACAACCTGCTGAGAGGTGTACTGGAGGTGGCTGGTGGGATGGTTGCTGGGATTCTTCTTGGCTTCCTCATCCAGTACTTTCCAAGTGTTGACCAGGTAGGCATGCTCTTGCAGCATTACCACGATATTAGCCAGTTTTACTGTTGCTGAGTCATCCTTACACCACTTGACACCACAGCCTGTGTATGTCCCAAGTTGCGGAGAGTGGATAAAAGCCTGCGAGAGAAGTCGGTGAAGTGTTCCGCTTCTGATTTAAAATGGTAAACTCTATGAGTATACAATGAGTATACAGAGATATAATGGAAGAGACGTCTGCCAGACTCAAGAGTTGTCAAAAAACCCTTCTGTATGAATAAGTGTAGATTAAACATAAGTGAGACTAACCACCACCTAAGGTTTGCTACCTAATATCGAATAAATATCTTATATATTTCTGTATATGGAGCATTTTGTAATTATTTCATTACATGAGAATATTCTGTAACCAATGACTGTCTTTTTGTCCTAGAAACACTTGGTGATGAAGCGATCCTTCTTGGTGCTGGGTCTGTCCGTCTTTGCGGTGTTTGGCAGCAGTGTGGCAGGGTTTCCTGGCTCTGGAGGCCTCTGCACCCTGGTGTTGGCATTCCTGGCTGGCGTTGGCTGGGGGAGGGAAAAGGTAATAACATACGCCAGCCATTTAGTACATTTTGACAAGGTTAACTTGGCAGGAAGGTCTTCATTTTTATTGAAGCATACTTTTTCCCAAATTACTAAGATTGAGAATTGTGTGCACGTTGCTGCATGTCAAAGATAAACATTTCTGTGCGCTTGTCTTCAGGCACGTGTGGAGGAAGTGGTGGGGTGGGCGTGGGACGTGTTTCAGCCTCTTCTCTTCGGACTAATAGGAGCAGAGATTCGAGTGTCTGAGCTGGAGGGACACACAGTTGGTGAGACACACACACACACACACACACACAATGAGGTGGCTGTTATCACTGAGAGATTCAAATGTGACTGTATGGATGTAAATATATTTGCATAGCCAAAAGAGAAGCCCCTGGAGAGTTTTACCTCTCTAGTCGGTGTCCAGGAGATATAGAAACCTTCGTCTGTGTTAGCATTCATATACTGCACCTCCATAGGAGTCCCAATAGGAGAGCTTGTTGGGAAACAGATCTTAGACTTCTCACAATAACCTCATCTTATTTGTGCCAGGACAAATGACAAAAATAACATATTTTGATGCTCTGCAGGCAGCTATAACTGAAGCATAATTATACATTATTTTCTTGCAAAATAGTTTTTTATTTTAAATTTCACTCAGTCCTCTCCTAGAAAAACATATATTTGGAATGGTGTACAATATAATTATCATTTGGGACTCTGTGTCTCGACCACAAAAACAGTTTTAGGAAAGATCCACCTTAACTCTCTACTTTACAAAGTGCGTGCTTCTTTTAAAAGAGATGAGACAAGCAGATGTGACGCAAATTATTAAAAAACCTCAACTCAGAAATGTTTATACGTCTCCACTTCTGTTTTTCCAGATGGCTGCATGCTATGCTATCGTTGCACATGTACTTCTGCTGAAAAACACGCTCACTGATCCTTTATTTCGAGTTTCCTGTCCAGTTTATGTTAAGCTCTTAGTGTTATGACACACGGAATATGGTAAATTGATCATAAATGTCTGTTTTTCATTACTGTATTTCTTTCATGAAATGTATGACCCTTCACAGATGCTACTTTTAAGAATAGATTTGTCTCAAAAAGAAAATGTCATATATTATTAGCATGTATGTGATCCTCAGGGACTAGTTTTTTATGTTGTATTTTATACAATATAATTGCTTGAGATGCGTAATGATAGGTGTATGAGTATGTGCACCAGAGTTACAAGATATTTCTAAGTAGGTTATTATAAAAGCAGCACTCGGCCAGCTTCTGCTATTTTCTATTTCTCACTCCTCCTTGCCCACAGCTGTTAAGAGGAAATACTGGTGATGTATTAATGGTTGCTTCTTTATAGCAGTATATCTCAAATATACACATAGTGCATCACCTCTGTATGTCTGTTTGTTTAGGCCTGGGTATAGCCTCGCTGCTCATCGCCCTGCTGGTCCGAGTCCTCTTCACCTTTGTCTGTGTGCTGTGTGCCGGCTTTAACATGAGAGAGAAAGTGTTCATAGCCCTTGCGTGGATGCCCAAAGCCACAGTGCAGGTATGTGCATTCATTTTCCTGAGTTTTACTTTGTGCTCAGTTTATGGGGTTTTGTAGTACATATCTGCAAATGTCTTTTTCTTTTTCTAACTTCAAGTGTCTCCTTGTATTGATGGTTAATGTCATTTGTGAGTGAGCATATACATAGAGAAAAACTCTTGTGTTTTGTCTTCATCAGGCAGCTATAGGCTCCACAGCTTTAGACATGGCCAGGTCGAGGGACGACAAAGATTCGCAGAAGTACGGCATGGACGTGCTGACCGTGGCTGTGCTGTCCATCCTTCTCACAGCTCCTGTAGGAGCTCTTATCATAGGGCTTGCTGGGCCTCGCCTGCTCCAAAAACCAAAGAACTCAGCCTGTGGTGAGCGAGTCAAACCCACTTTATCAGCTTTTTTCTTAGGTAGGTAAAGTCTTACATTTCACAAACTCAAACACAGCTCAACACCCCTGTCGAAGCTCGCCTCGTAGTAGCGTGAGTAGTGAGTATACTTTCCTGCAAAGCTTTTCCCTGCCTCACCTTTGTGGTAGATGCGTCCGCTCAGACAAGGATTTGCATAGTTTTAGAATGCTTCTGTTTACCCTGCAACTCACACTGTCACATCTTTTACATCCACACAACAGTGTCACTGTGGCTTTAAACCACAGCGCAAAAGAGCAACTCATGGTTGTTCACAAGTCTTCAGCTTTTGTTTCGTTTGTTTTTTAAAGAGACAGTTCACCCCAAAATCATAATACACATAAACACAGTTTTGGAGGGATCGGCCATAGAAATGTCTGCCTTCAATCGAATATAATGGAACAAGTTGGCATTCAGCTAGAGGCTAGCTAACTAAGCTAGCTAATGTTACAGCTCAGCCGAGGAGGATGCCATTAAAGTTCACATCCAGCACTGTCACAAGCCTCTTGCCCATGAGTAGATGTTCGTTTCCTTCTGCACGGTTATACAGTGTAATTTGGCAGAAAGAAAATAGTTTTGAGCCTGAATGAAACTGGCCACCACAAGGTCTGTAGACTATCTTGAGTAACCAGGTCATGATTTCTGGAAAGAAACATTGCCGTTGAGTTTTTTCAAATGTAGACAGCCTAACAGCCGATATCTCCAAAACTCAGTAACTCGCACAAAAACAATCTAGATGGATAAATAAAACTACAGGTAAGAAGAAAAATGTCATTTTGATTTTGGGGTGAACTACCCCTTTAACTTGAATAAATCTGAATAGCATGTAATCAGTCTTTTCTCCCTCTGTCTCCTCTCCTTCTTCCAAAGGCACGGCAGCAGCAGGTGAAGACGACAGTGAAACTCCCATCACCTATGAGAGTACACTCTGACATCACCTGTCTTCATCCAGCGAGCGAGGACACTTTAAGAGACCTCCGGTGTGCTTTCACACCTCGGACATTTGAGCTTTCCTTTGGCCACCGAGTGGCTCTCTTTGTCTCTTTATCTGCCCGTCAGCTCCTGATGTCTGCCATGCTTCAGGGACTCATGAATCACCCACACTGTATTTATAGCCTCGAGGGGTTTCCAGGCCTCGGGCTTCGAAACAAATGACCCCCACCCCAGCGTCTGCACTTCCATGCTGTGTGAACAGAAACCATGAGGTGCTTTTTTATGTTTTCTGGTCCTCAATGAACTTCCAATCAGCTTTATTAGTGTGAGGCATGAATATGGTTTACATTTTCATAAAGGTAGATATTGTTCCTGTCTGTCACGAATCAGCTATTTTCCCATTGTTATGACCACATAACTACAACTATTGACTGTAGCTTCCTCTGGATGGCTATGTAATTGAATGTACTGACAGTATATTTTAATGTTTTACTTTAGACAACACAGTTGACACACACTTAAGTCTTTAGGTGTTCTGCACTCAGTACAATATTTTTGATCACTTTGTGTTTGTGTATTTTTGAGTATGTTTTCATAAAATGTGTATTAGCTGTATGTCTTGGTGATGAAAAGGGTTTTGTAGTTTACAAATACTCAGGAGAAGATCTAAATAATCCACTATGCTTCCCATTAGTTCATACACAATGCTGCTAAAACCCATATCCACTACTGCACTCACTGTCCGCTTCCAATATCATGAATTCTCAATGAGGATCAAATCATTCATGCAAACCCATCTTTTTCTAGATTGATAATGAAGATAGATTTTTCACGTTTGTTCCGTATTTGATTTTTTTTTTATGACGTATGCAGTGTAACTTAAGATGTTTTTGATTTGTTTGAATTTATTTACATTTACAGAGGTTGTTTATTTTTAGCAATTATTTATGATAGTTTTACATGATTGAACATTAGTTTTATACAAAATATTCTTTTGAACAATAAAATATAAAACATACCAAGAATTCTGTCTTTCTGCTGTAGTTGTACAGTGATAGATTAAATTATTACTGTACAATTTGACTTTATAATATCCCTGATTCAGATCAATATAAAATGCTATGCAGGATTTTTCAGTTACTGTTTGAAAAGACACCTGGAGACAGTTAGCTGAATGTTAGGCTAGTGGCTACCAAACTGAAGTGTCAGGATTTGATGACCTGGAATATTGACTCAAATCAGGGTTAGGGATCAGGGTTACTATCTTCCTTAAGAATCACTGACACTCAGAAAGGTTGCAAACACAACAAAATACTAAGAAACAGGACAGTGCAGATACAGACATATACCTAGTACACCCTTGGTTTGCCTTGTTAGACATACTAGTACTGTGGCTCCAGAGATGGCAATGTTGGTCTGTCATTTGGTCTGCCACTTTGGTGCAAACTGAAGTGTCAAGACAGCCACTGGATGGATTGTTATCAAATTTGGTGCAGATATCCAGGTTTACGTTGAAAAATACGACTTTGTGACCCTCACTCTTCCTCTAGAGTCATCATCAGGTCAGAAATGTTATTTATTTATAATAAAATACCAAAGTAATAACAATATTAATAATTAAAAAATGGCTTTCCCATCAGCCTCAGCCTTACTCTATCTTTAATGCTAATTAGCAAATGTTTGCATGCCAACATGGTAAACATTATACCTGCTAAACATGTAGCATCGAGCTCACATACCCACTAGCAATGAGAGACTTAGTTTTGTTCTGTTTTCTGAAAATCTGATGCCATAGACCATATTTTCACAGCAAGCATTTTCCTATGACATCATGCACAGGAGGGGAAGCTCAAATGTCTTTCTGCCACGTTTCAGGTTCCAAGTCGTATAAACGTGGGGCATCAGAAAAGTAAAAGTGTATTTTAAATTTCAACACACATCTTGGAAACATTTATGAAATGATAATTTGTTTCCCAAATATAAACGTGAAAAAAAGGAATGAAGCTGCAGTTCTGTTTGAGTTGAGGTTTAACATTATGATTATCCCTTTTACATTTCAAATGCAGAATGAATACATTCCAGCCATTTCTGACAAAGGGTTACAACACACATCATGATCTGACAATAAAGGCCATTTTTTTTATATAAAATATTGCAGATGACTTAAAAAGAAAATACTCTAGCAGGATGTCAACTATATACAGCTGTTATGAAAATACAGAGCAAAAATCTTAAGCTACAGAAGCTACATTCAGAACCCTCAATATGACTGCGAGGATAAACTGTATATAACGGGGTATTAATCAATGGTGAAGACAGTGGTTTGAAATGTTTGAAAGCAACGGAGTTCAATACAATGCAAACTCAAATTTTTAAAGGCTATAAGCAGAAGAAGAAGCCTCCCATACACACAATAATTTAGAAGAGAATATTTCACATCCGTAAAGTGTGGACATGTTAATATTTGGCACACAGACAAACTGAAACAGGAGGAAGATCGTTTACAAAGGCTGGCTGTGAAATCTTACCAAAGAACCAGCCAAAATGAAGACAAACAGTAGATCATATTGATTACAGGTTGGACAAGTATTAAGTATCTCATTTAAACAACCATTTAAGTGGGAACAAACTTTTCCCTGATGGGTTCAGACTACTGAAAGTCATCAAAAAGTCACTGCAATTATCTTTCAAGTTTTCCCCTCAAAGTGGTCCCAGTGATGAATTGTGATTGATTTCTAAAAGACCAAAACATGAGTGAAACTTAATTTACAGTCATATAAAAGCTTCTTCTGTTAACCAGCATATGTGAACAGTGAAGAATGGGACATAAAAAGAAACAACACGCAACTAATATAACGTTTTCACACATTCAGACTGTGGAGATATGTATTCTAGGTGCATTAGGACCACTTCAAATAAAGACTCATTTAAGAAAACATTAACACGACACCAAGACGAGACAGAGATTCTTGTAAAAAGAAAAAAAGGCAAAAAAAAAGACAAATGGTTAAGAAAAGAAAACTCAAGGCAGGGGAGGTAAAAGGAAAACTCCCATCAGTGGTCGATTACAGTATCTTCTTTTTGAGTATGAGCGGTCCCACGTTGTCTCCAGTTAGCTCATTGTGCTTTAAGTGTGACTTGTCACAAACAGGAAACTAAAAGAGGAAACAACTTAATATTAGCTGATCAACAAGATGCAGAAACACTAAACTCCTGCTTATCCTGAAGTCAAAACAACACATATATATATATATATATATATATATATATATACATATACATATATACATATATATATATATATATACATACATGTACATATACATATATATATATATATATATACACATATACATATATATATACATATACATATACATATATATATATATAGATAGATATATCTATCTATCTATATATATATAGATAGATATATATATATATAGATATATATATATATACATATATACATATGTATACATATGTATATATATATGTATATATATATATATATATTAATAACACACTGGCTGATCTGTGTGACAAATAAAAATAACTATGCCAATCAACTGTGATATCTCTCTCGGAAAATAACCCGTCAACTTACAGTTTTGGAGCGCCAGCAGCGACAGTAACACACGTTTGCACTGTTAAGGTCCTCGATGTCTATCTCGTTCACCACTTTTGGGTTCTCCTTCTGGATCTTCAGGTTGATCAGGCTGTCTCTCTGCTTCTTCTTCTTAGGCAGGAACGGGCGAATGGTCAGGTAGCCCAGCAGAGCAAGGATACCCAGGAGGGGCAGCAACCGGAGCCACTCGGACACTGTGGACAAATTATAAGCATTTAACACACACTAACAAATGTAAAAAATGCTATGAGCATTATTCTCTATTTTCTGACATTTTACAGACAGAATTATTTGTTTATTCAGAAGATAACTGACAGATTAACCAGTAAAGAAAATAGCCATTAGTTGAAGCTGTACTCGTAATCACAAAGCCAATTCCCACTTTGGAAAACAATTACAGTCTTCCCCACTAACAGACAAGATTCATCACATGTAATTAACTTAAGACTTTTGAAATAAAAAAAAGTTCTTGGGGAACACCATTCGAATATGTGCACTGTAGTGCACTGATTAGTAAATTCATTGATTAGTAAATCTGCATTTTTACTCTATTACTCTCAAGCAGCTATCGGGGGGGGGAATGCCCCACTGAGCCCAGAAAAGTGCTTTGGGGAAACCCATCATCTGGTCCACCATACATGGAGGGGACAGAGGACAGAGGACAGTGAGGATTAAACCGTTATGTAATTTCACTATTAGCAGCCAGTTTTACTCCAGAACTTCTTACAATATTCTCACGGCAATTGAAATACTTTCAATAAAGGGATTTGATGCCTAATGGGACATTGCTAATCCTTAATCTCTTTAAAGGAATTATATCTCACATGTAGCAGCACTTAATACATCTTTCATCTTCTAATCTGCACTGACTGTTTGTTAATTCATGACAGAAAACACAACTTCAGAAACAGGTTTACACTTAAAAGCCAATCATAGCGAGAAATTCACAAGCCGTAGTGATTAGTACTAAGCACCACAACCATTATAATCTTCCATGTTTTTGGATATCACTGCCTTTGCTACTCAAATTGTTCTAGCATGTCAATTGTCACAAAAGCATTTAAGTAATGCACGACTAGCTCAGCTTTTCTACCTTTTTGAGCTATTTTTAGGCTTCATTTGATACTTTCCACAGATCTGTGTGTGCCAAAAGGTCAAGCTGAAGTGGACTTTCGCTAGTTCTCTAAACTCCTGCTGCGCTTAGTCTGCTTTCTTTTATTTAAACGGTGTCACTTGTACTGAAATAGAAGCTGTGAGAACATTTTCCCCAGTGTTTGGTTGAGGCCTGTCGTTGAAGACTTGCAAATAAGTTCATGAATCAGCTTTTGTGTTCTCAATTCAACAGGTGCAAGAGATGCCTCATGTGATAAGACATGAACAGCAAGCTATGATGTTGTCCAGGAGAGGTTGAGGGGAATTGTTGTGCATTAGATGCAGTATAAAGTAGAAGGAGAGCAAATATAGACTGCAAATAGTTAAGCGCACGTACTTAACTTGAGTTCTCCTTTTTCAGCTACATTATACTCCTACTCTGCTACATCTTGGAGGCAAATATTGAACTTTTACTCCACTACATTTATCTGCTAACTTTAGTTACTAGTTACTTTGCGTGTAGCATACTGAATGTTGCATCAAAGTGTTTTTTTTAATTAATCTATCTTCAAAAGTCCAATTCTGAATATCAGCTTCAACAGTTGGCCAGGCCGATTATTGATCCCTAGTATATCCACATACTTGTTAATATATGTTTAACTTATTATAACTTGTACTTTTGATACCTAAGTACATTTAATGTCAGATACTTTAAGACTTGTACTCAAGTACTACTCGTATGGGTGACTTTCACTTTTACCAAAGTAATATTTATATAAGTTTTTTTCAGTATGACTTTTGGGTAGAACAATGTTATTTTCATATTCAATAGCCTGGTGATTTCTCATATTAATCATTTGTTCTGCTAAATAACAGAAAAAAAGTGAAAAATATTTTCATCACAATTTCCCACGGCCAAGGTGGGGTCTTTGAATGCCACATTTTGTCTGACCAGCAGTCCAAACTTGAGAGAAAATCCAATTTACTAAAATGTAATATAAGAAAAAGCAGCAGATTCTCAGATTTAAGAGGCTGGGACGATTCCAGTTGCCTTTATTTATATTTTTTAAACTTTAAATGACTTGAACCTTTAGATTTTGGGACCTAACATGGAGTGACAGTGATCTTGAAGTGGGCTTTGTTCTGAGACTGTATGTTCCCTCTAACTGTCGTGCCTGTGCATCACTTTATGTCTGAGCTGGTTACATATTGTGCTGCAGGCAAACATAGCATCACATATCCAATTGTTGGAGTTAGCACGGTGTCACTTACACAGCACGGGACGGGGCTGCAACTTATGCAGACACTTTATGTTTAAGGTCAATATCATATTAGCATTTAAACACAAGAGCAAACTTGGCTAACTGTGGGGGGGTAGCAGGCACTACCACAATAAGGTCATTGCTGAGTTGATGTTGCTGATAAGAACAACACAATCAAACATTAATGGGGAGTTTTAAAGCAGCACTTGAGGATATAACACAGGTTTTGTCAGACACTGCCGTCCACAGCACGACTAGGACTAAGTTGTCGCTTGCAGGCTAGCTAAAGGTGAAGAGCTATGTGCTGTAAAGTTAAGTGTGCCCGATGAGTTCAGGAGTCATCTTCACAGGACAGCCAAGAAGTGCTGCGGTTCATTACCTGTTAACCTCGCGAATCCGCCGATGGTCTCCGGAAGCGGAAGCCTCTTAAGGTAGGCTGGAAGCTGGACTTTTATTATCCTTGAAATACTTTCCAAAACCATCTTGAATTGCTCAATGCGGCAGGTTTTGTGTTTGACTCGAGTAGTTCCTGGGGTTCGTTCATGTCATTGCGCTCATTTCGGAGCGCAGCCTGTCACCCGGTACGTAAGCTCTCACCGTGGAACTGGGAAACCACCGAGGAAACGCGGGGAACGCGTTCGTGAATACGCGTAACGAAGACCTGTGACGCTGGAGAGCGTGACCAATCAGCGTTGGAAGAGTTGGTGGCTGCTGATTGGACAACTTAAATTCCGGTTGTGTCTGCCTGCTTCACGTGCTCCTCGTAAACTTCGCATTCAAATACAAAAATTAGGTCAAATAAATTAATATACAGGTATATTATATATTATATCAGATCAAATCAGTTCATGACATTCGGTATTAATAAATACATATGTTAATATGTATTTTATGTTTTAATAAAGTTTATTGACAAAATGAGACGCATAGCCTGTGTATGTTGCTACGGCATATGTTAGTCTTTTTAACCATTAGCTGTTGAATGGGCGTGCATAGTCTCCATTATTTAGAGTCACCTCTATGCAGTGTGTTGATCACTGTTTCATGTTTACAGTATGCATTTCACTTTACAGGGTTCAGGTTTCATGTGGTAAGAACAATAATTACGGATTATTGGAGGTGCAACCAAAGGCAGCGCTGTTGTGGATGATCCAGTTTGGCCTTTTTGACATAATTTTACAAAAACAGTGTTGCAGAAACCTTTTGAAAAGAGCAAACATCTACAGAGCTGCAAATGTAATTGACTACATTAAGTGTATTACATGATTTGCCACACTGCTTCTCACTCATAGCCTTCACATCCCAGAGTGAAAGTACTGGTACATCAACTTTTGTCCCAGGTATCTCAGAACATATCTAGTAATGTTGGCATATATGACATTATGTAGGGCTAATATGAGATTTTATATAGATTTGTCAAGTGTCAGAGAGTTTGCCGCTAACACTGGAGCTATCCTTTTTATATCATTGTTTTTATGAGGCCACTGTAGGCGATTCTGATGCTTGATTTTGCACCAATTTGAGTACCTTGATTTGTCAGCTATGTAATTTTGTAATTCTTCAAGTTACATTCATGAAATTGCTCCAATTGTAGTTTGAGACTTCAAATTCTTGGTCTTAAAAAAACAAGCTTGGCTTTGACTAATTATATGCAATTATGTAAGCTGGTTATGGGTGTTGCAACTGAGACTGCAACACAACAAATCTAACTTTGCTTTAGGCAAATCTGGATATCCAATAAAAAAAATGGAAAAGCTCTGTATATTCCCATGATTCAGCCTGCATGAATAAAGTGACATCGTTACAGAAAACCAGCCAAGTGCAATTTTTTAGGCTCAAGGACTAAGACCTGGGACACCATGAATTCATTAGACTTCAAGTAAAATGGATTAACCCCTTCTCTTTAAAACAGTGAAGCATGATTCTCAGATTCTCCACAAATGTATAATATACTAAGAGAAAATTTCCGTTACAAGTGAAGGTCACATGTCATTGTTATTACAGTAACTTTTTATTGAGCAACTATTTATTTCCATAACATAGCTTGCCTGCCTTCAACTGTATAAAATTATTGTAAATTATTTAGGTTTTATTATAAAGTTGTAGATTGTTCAGTTAATGTTAAGGCTGACTACAACGATTTACTGTATTTAAGAATTATTGGTACAGGTTGACCTATATACAAGTTACTGTCTGATATATTTAGGCAACAATCTTGCAGTTTTTTCCTGTGAAGAAAATACACATCTCACAAAATGGAAAGCTCCAGTGCCTAAAAACTTATTTACAGTATGTGAGTAAATGTACTTATAGCCACTAGCAATCACTGACTCATGAATGTAATTGTACATTCAACTTATGGTAGATTGCCAACCAGATCCCTGGCAAACTCCAGGAAATCCTGTTATAAAACTCACAATCATCGCATGTCATGACACGCTCACAAGAGGATTTAACATAAAAAATCAGCGACTCTTCAATTCATATCACCCACATACACTGCTCAGATACCAAAGAGACAATTTTTCATGCATTTCAATGTATCCAAATTAGCTTCCTATAATGTTTCGTTACATCTCCAAGGTAATAATGTGGAGTACTTTGTGGTCACAGCAAATATATCCTGCTCACTGAGCTGGATTTTGAAGTTCAGAAATGTAGATGCACAGTGGGGCAATTATGAGCAAAATCACAATGAGCCTATATTAACAATAAAACAATACAATTATTATTTAAATTAAGCATTTATTTTTTGATGATAGTCTAATTTATGACAACTATGGCTCAGTTAAATATTGTTTGAACCCATCAAGGTTGCCTTCTGTGAATAGTTCTACAGCAGATACATATATAGGCTATATATTTTTAAAATAATCATTATATGAGTGCAATAAAATCTTTAAATGAGTGCAAAGTGTTATTTTTCAGTGTTTTTATTTCATTAAAACATACAGTGTGCCATTGAAAGCTCTGGAAATGCTAAGTGGACCTTAGTTTAAGATTCTTATTCGTATCTTAATTACTATTTCCGGGGTCAATAAGTAACTTCCGAGCTTAATTTGTATTTTTAGCTAAGGGCTTTCAGGGTGACGTTTTCTGAAGTTATCCATGTGGTTGACGCGTCCTCTAGTGCTGGTATGGTGTTTTCCATTTACTCTGTAGAGGCCTACAGTACCCAGAATTCATTGTGGGATGAAGCAGCCCACTATTTCGCCTGGAATAATTTTAATGCCCGTATCTGTCTTTTGTACCGTACTCATAGCGCAAGACAAAACACCGGCACGCATTTATAAACACATGCGGAAACCATGGCGTTAATTGAGAAAAAAGAAAATGTTTTCAAACACATTTTAAAATCCAGATTTGACGGGGATATATTTGCAGTCAGCTAAAATCCGTGTGTCGGGTCCTAAGCCTCCGGTGTCATTGGTGAATGACCGAAGATGTCTCACAGCAGGTTGTTTGCCAGGCTGCTTTGTAAGTATTGAACTAAATTCTCATTTTAACCACTTGAAATGTTTGACAGTTTAGTTTCTGTAACAGACGTGCACTCGGTGGCTCTGTTCGCTACATTAGCACAGCTTTTCAGGCTCCCTCAGACTTGCACTGGCTAGCAAAGCTCCCCTGGGTTGGCTGTCAGTTAGCTTCCAGGCTAGTTAGCCACATTAGCCTGCCCATAGAAAACGCATATGCTGATATAGCTCAATGACAGCTAGCTAGGTTTTCGCTAACGTCCAACTGAAATCTAACTTTAACCTCTAAGACCCGAGCAAGTGTTGATCTTCGACCTTCCGTGTCCTCTTCACTAAATATAACGTTAGCATGTCCATTTCACTGTCCTGTTTGTTTAAATAGTAACTAGCTCATGTGTAGTTTGCACCCAGCAGTGGAGGCATCTAACTGTCTGTCTGTCAACAGCCTGTATGAAAATGTTGCCTTAGACGATGCAATGACAAGACTCCAGTTGGCATCGCTGCGTTATTTGGCTGTGATCGTAATTCAGGAGTTGTTAATTTGTTCGGACATGGGGCTCAAGTGGGCAACTGAACTTTGTACATTGTCAGTGATAAAATGTCTTTGACTGAAGCACTGACAGGAGACCAAAGTTCAGTCAGTGAAGGTGATTGCTGCTGCTGGTTTGCGTTAGTCTAGTCAGAAACCTCAAAGCAAAAATATGCTGTTTTGCCAAATGTTTTCATAAAGTTTTTGTTTATAATTTTTGTGAAGCAAGTTACTTGCCTTTCAAGGTCGAGTTTTTGTCTTCATTTTGTTACTTGCAGCAGCTTTTGTTTGATGCTTTTTTTCTTGCAGGGTTGAACCTATGTCCATGTGATTGAGGGAACACCTGGTTGAATAAATTAAAGCAATTTAGCTTAAAGTGCTAAAGCATCTGTGTGTGTCAGACTAGTGCACTGAGGAGGAGAGGCAATCAGTTGAGGGTCACAGTGTCATATCCTCTGTTTATGGAGCAAAGTCTGATTTAAGTCTTGCCTATTTCTAGTTGTTTAATTTTTAGGCTGCAGCTAATGATTCCCCCCTTTATTGATTAGTTAAGTAGGTACAAAGTGTCAGAAAGCAGTGGAAATAGGCTACCACAAGTTCTCAGCACTGTGGAACCAGCAAAGGCACGACCTTTTTGCATTTTTATCAAGTTTATGTTGCTTCATCTTCTTTCAATGGATAAATGGATAATTCAGCAAATTATTTCAGCATTAAATTAGTTAAATCATTATGATGTTCAAGCCCCTCAGCTGGTTATTATTTCAGCTTAATGTACAATTAAGCGTGATACCTCAAATTTACTTGTGTTAGGTTATGTAAAAAAGTGAAAGTCCAAGAATGCCATTTTGGGTGCATATTTTGTCCTCAAATGACCCGTAAAACATACCTGTGCAAATACAATAGAATTCGTCCCTGGAAAACTGATTAAAGAAAAGCAGCTATAATGTTATGTGTATAAAGCTATATTCAAGTTCAGTTGAAACATATGTCTAGTATCCTGCGTGGTAGTGAGATTGTGCAGCATGTTGCTAGTTTCACCTGTAAGCTAACGTTGTTATACAACACCTGCAGTATTTGTCAAATAACTTGTCGCACAGTAGAAGTAAAACTTAACAGAGCCTCCTCACTTGCACTTTGACCTGAATGTCTCTACTGCAGCTTGGTCATACAAGCATGTACAGTATAACCCTGGCCTTTGAAAATGTTTCGGTAAACATGTCCCCTCGAAAAGCAAAACACGTTGCTAAAACAGGAGAGGTGGTTGACAGTTCTCCATGGGTTCTGTCCTTGACATATAGTCATATAATACAATCTCAGTGTATCAAACACAGATTAATGCAGCTTCAAAGAATGTTTCATTTTAGCTCACTGTATACAACATGTGCTGGTAATAACCTTTTTTTTTTAAATCAATAGAATTATCACACTAAGTAGTAAATTATACTACAACATTTCCAATCAGTTAGTGTAATTAGACATAATTTGTTCTCCATGTGTTACATTTCCCTCAGTGGTTGACATCATTATGCTCCAAAGCACAAGCAACAGTCTGTAATTTAAAAATGTTCAGAGAACCTCTTAGAAAATGAAGAATGCTTGTGGTCACAGGTGCAGTGAAAGTCAGCTGGCAAGTCTGAAGAGAGGCTGAAATTGTTGCTCAGCAACAATAAAAGATGATTGTATAAGTGTTGATTGCTAAAATATTTTGAGTTCCTGGAAGAAAAATTGACAATTTCTATTTGAACTTTTTACTATTGACTGTGAAGAGAAAGATGCTTTTATCTGAGTTTTTTTCAAATCCAAACCGACAGCTTATCTTTGTATTTGCACAGCTTAATGAAAGCAAGCCTTTTTCACAAAATAGAGCAATGCAGTTAATGTCCTTGTGAGTGAATTGGAAGATTTCACTGTGTGAGGTTTCGATGGTTTATTTTGACGTGACGATGTCACCCCCTTTTCTCTTTGTCCATTCAGTGCAGCAGAGTGGAGTCAGGCACTGTTATACAGGATCAAGACAGAACCTCTACATCAGCAAGAACACGAAGGTCATCTGCCAAGGTTTCACAGGGAAGCAGGTTTGTACTAAACAATTATTACCATTAAAAGTTTTTCCTTACACTTCTTACACTCACTAACATACACAATACCTCATTCTTAGTGTGTCTTTCTGTAGGAGTAAGATCACCAGAGAGGATTAGAGCTGCAATGATTTGTCGATTTGATCATTTAGTTTATTGAAAGAAAATTAATCGGCATCTATTTTGATAATTGATTAATTGTCATTTTTCAAGCATAAAATGTCAAACTTTTGCTGGTTCCAGCTTCCTAAATGTGAGGATTTGCTCCTGTTCTTTGTCATTTATGGTAGTAAATAAAGATAAATAAAGAAAAATTTTAGATTTGGACTGTTGGTTGGACAAAATATGCTATTTGAAGACGATACTTTGGCAAATTATGAAAAGCACTTTTTACAATTATGTGACATTGTAAAGACTAAACGATAAATCGCTTATTTGTGAAAATAATGGGCAGATTAATTGATAATGAAAATAATCATTAGTTGCAGCCCTAGATGGGAAAGACTATTTTCATTTATTCAGATACATAAATTATGTCAAATAAGTCAGGTTAATTTTATTTACACAGTCCAAAATCCCAACTTTTGTGCGCATTCTTGTAGAATTACAATAGAGAAAAACAGAATTGCAGTACTAGGTCATGTTATGTACAATGTTTTAGGAATTAATTGAATAAGTACAATTAAAAGAGTTGAAAAATGCGAAGAGAGTATTATTCAAGATCTGTGTAAATGTGAAACTCGTCCTTGGATCAGTTCACACTGTTGTCCTGTAGTTTCCTGTTGTTTGAGTGGAATTTTGCAAGAGTTGTTTCTTTGCCTTAAAGGCCTGTAAATTAGGTTTGTTCCTGTTTGGATACTGCTGGTTTTGTAGATTTTCCTTTTTTCGTTTTTTGAGTTAAAATTTTTTTTTTTCACCTTGACTACTGTTAGTCATTGTTTTAGTCAATAGTAATGTTTGTGTGGCAGCTTGTTGATCCTCCCAGTTATTTTTCAAAACCTTGAAAAAGCTCAGGTGATTCACTTTGAAACGTGTCCAGTCAAGGAGAATAAAAATCTTGGCAAGTGTGTTCAACAAGCCAGAAAACGTGGACTTAACAGATTTATATCCCCCCTCTGTCCTTGCGTACATTCCATTTTTCATCCTCCATTTTCTCTTCAACGTAATAAAAGGTTGTTAAATATAGTTCCAGTGAACACTCCGGGTAATTAGAAAAGGATGAGAAATGAAGCAAGTGCTATTGAGTGCACATTGTGGTGTCTTTCTGGCTCGATAAGCAAGCAATTTTTCAACTTTATTGTCCCAACATTTGCGATAGTAATGACCGGCAAAAACGGCAAAGTTAGCAGGGTGAAGGGGTATATTCCAATTTGGAATAAAAATGCTGATTCATAGCTTCTAATTCCTCTTAATAGGCTAGTTATAATTTTTACAGGAAGGTCATTTATTTGCACTTGTAGTTATGACCCCTGGCTACTTTATCTACATTGTTTCAGCATCTTCAGTAATAATTAACTGACTACAGACTGATGGGATTTGTTCAGCAGAAAATCAATTAACGCCGCCTTGATGCACTAATTTTCTGGGAAAGTACAGCTGAGATTCACTCAGAAGATTTTTACCTCCCAAAACACATTCTGCTCCCTTTAGTGTTATTGCTGCTCTATCTTGTTTTTCATTTCAAATGGGGCCTGGTGGAGATATTTGTACCAAACACGGAACACTAAGAGCAGCAAGTAATAACAGAGATTACCCAACACCAGTGTCCTTTCTCTTTACCTACATGTTTTAACCTCTAAATTTCCTTTCCCTTTCCTTTTCCCCTTAATGTAGTGACTTCTGGTCCATCTTCACTTTGATGAATAGACGAATTAAAACTTGTTTAGCTCGTATATATAACTTTACAGTGCAATTACAACGCAAATCTGATGTCAGAAGAAATCAGTATAGCATGTTTACATGGAAGCAGTTATAACAATAGATATGTACAATAATGTGTACAAGAATCTTCTGAGGTCAAGATATCAGATAAGCAAAACTTCTGAAATGTAAGATTGTGAATTAGATGGGCTTCTGTTTCGGTTGAGGCAAAAAGCATAGACTTCATGAATGTGAGGAATGAAGTGTTACAGCCCTGACAGGTTCCCTGTAGCCTTCATAGGACTGACAGTACGTGAAATATTTTTGCAAACTATCTTCCCTGGCAGATATTTTACTGTCGGTGTTGGAAAACATCCAAAATCTGCTTTTGATTTGTTTTTCAAATGTTCTGCAAGCAGATTAAACCTAGCTTACATCATTATTTATGTGTCAAGAACATTTCTATTCCTTCTCATTGGATATTATTTACTAGTAGCTGCATCCCAGAGAAGAACCCAGCCTCACCTCTGTATCCATCCCTTTACTCTGCATGCAGCACAGGTGATTAATCCTGGATGGCAGCATATTTCCTCCTTCCTCTCTGTCTGTAATGATATCTCAAGGTTGACACCACAGAAGTGGCTGCACCCCACTTCATTACACACTCATACACACTGACTCCTCTTGCCTTGTAGGGAACGTTTCACAGTCAGCAGTCTCTCGACTATGGCTCCCAGTTAGTTGGAGGTGTTTCCCCCGGCAAGGGTGGTAAGACACACCTCGGCCTGCCTGTCTTCAATTCAGTCAAGGAGGTATGTATGACATCTTACCAATCCCTGGTTGTTCCTTTAAAAATGTATTGTAAATATATTAAATACAAAAACTGAAATATGTGCTATGGATCTGGCAGATTCGCTGCAAATAACCTGTGAAGGACTGCTGAAGATGATTTTTAAAGAAACATTAGGTGGCACTATTTCATAAATTTAGAATCTCCATTTTAAATGCACCACACTTTTTTCTTTTTACTCTCCTCAGGCAAGGGAGGGCACAGGGGCAAATGCCACCGTGATTTATGTACCCCCTCCATTCGCGGCAGCGGCCATCATTGAGGCCATTGACGCAGAGATGCCTCTGGTGGTGTGCATCACTGAGGGCATCCCCCAGCAGGACATGGTGAGAGTCAAACATAGGCTCCTGCGCCAGGGCACCACCCGTCTCATAGGCCCCAACTGCCCAGGAGTCATCAATGTAAGCATACGCACACACATGCACACACACACACACACACACACACACACACACACAGACAGAGATATATACACTGACACATTTTGGCAGAGGGAGAGAGATGAAAGTAAAAAAGTCGCTCTCAAGGATCTAGGCATCATTCAGATTGAACGCATTAATATTCTGTTATCTTTAAGTGAAGTAAGGAAACTAAAACCTTAAAGGAGCATGATTCAGTTATACTTGTGGTTTTTGTGTTTTCTATGTTTTATGAATACAACAAATAACTGGCATTCTTTTAAAAAATGTCATTTATTAGGGTTGAATATCCCTGTTGTTTTGGGGATTTTAGGCTTTATCAAAATTTGCAAAGTTTATGAAATGATCATTACTCATGCAAATATTTGCAGTGAATCATCTTTGAATTTGTTCTGGTTATTAAAAATGATCTTGTGACATAGTAACAAAGCTAAATAATGAATCACTGTGTTCTGTAGAGACATGAAACAAGAAAAATCTTCAACTCAAGACTGAGTTCAAAGGTTTGGCATCGGGATAAACCGATTATCAGATCTGATATTCCCCACTTTTTCGATTATTGTAATTATTTGGTGTGTTTTTTATTGCTCTGAAAATAAATTATTTAAATGTGCTACAGTCACGAATCATGAATAATAACCTATGATCCCCGTTTAATCTGAGTCTGCAAAGTAATCGTTAACTAAAGTTATCAAATAAATGCAGTGGAGTGGAAGTATAAAGAAGCAGAAAATAAAAATTGTACTTGAGTACTTATTCTTGATAAAGTAAGTTACATTCCATTTCTAAATTTTGACACGAAAATTTTCAAAATGTATGTAATTTCAAATGTATATCGGTTCCCAACGGCGCTGTCACAATATTAGATTTTCACTACACGATTATCGTGGCCAATCAAATTCACAGTAACAGTATAAACGCAATATCTATAGAAATTTGAGAAAGAAAAGCTAGCAAAGAAATCCATCTTTAACTTTGTTTACCGTTTGTTTCTTCACTTTTTAAGCAAGTTAATTACAATCAAAATATGAGTGTAGGGAGATGGAGAGAGTCTGTAACCATAACTGTGAAAAAGAGTGTACAAAAAGAACAAATACACTCATTACAAGTGATAAGGCAACCAGATACTCATAAAGAAAAGATGCACAAAGCCAAACATCTTCGCTGGATCATTCACATTATCATTTGTGGATTATAAACACCATATCATGAATATTGTGATATTGCGACATAATAATCGGCATCAGTATGGGCCCTGAAAAAGCCATATTTGGTTGACCCCTAGTTTAGGAACAGGTTACAACATTTCCAGTGATTTTGAGTAGAAGTACTAAAGTTAAAAACCACAATCATTTGTGGGTAAGTCACAGTAAATGTTCTCTATTTTAATCTTTTAATCTTTAATCTTTTTGCAGCCTGGAGAATGCAAGATCGGGATCATGCCAGGCCACATTCATAAGAAAGGACGAGTCGGTGAGATTTTCTAATTTGTCTGTGAACATTATTTGTTTGAATGTTTATGCACTTAATTGATACAAGAAAGCACAAGTTAACTTTTAGATGCTAATGGTTTATATTATTTGAGAATGTTCGCTTAATGACAGCTTACATGTTTGTGTATAAACAGAGATTCACCTGCTGACTGTTCAACAACAATCTTGAAAAGACTGAAGTGTAATGGAACAGAAAGGAAAAACAAACTTTAATACCTTTCTTCTCAAATTAAACTTATTTATAGCTCTGCACTCCACTAAATGGAGCTTCTGCTGTTGACAGCTTGATAAGCAGTGTGTGATGCTGTTGACCAGTGAACCTTTACAAGAAGGCTGTTTTTATAGTAATTCGACTGCCATCATTCCCAAAGCACAGACAGAACAGCTGTTACGGAGCTGTACTGTGATAGCGATCTCATTTGTTTGTGCTGTAACAATAAAACAATTCAGCCAAAGTTGGACAGAGAAATTAAAGCAGCATTTTATATCAACTTATCATCCTTGATTGGAGCATTGTTCTGCATTTGATTTTCAAAAAAAAAAAATCATTATCTATATTTTTTTGATTTGTCTTATACCTTGTGAAAGAAAGATAAAAAAAATATGTTTTATAACAGTACCCTTCCCCTCCATCGAGTCTCATCAAATCAGACAACAACACCGCTAAATACAAACTAATAACATGCCCAGTCACGGCTCTGTGAACAAACAAGTCCCATGCCTGATGAAAGATCGGCATGTTAAAACGAAGCTAAAAAACAAAAAAAAAGATAGTATTAAGGTATATGCCCTTTGTCATTTTTTGACAATTAACAATCTTGACATGTAAAGGAAAATTGGTAGACATTGTCCTTTCACTGCCTCTCAGGACTATAGACAGCTTTTCTAACGGAAGAATCCAAAGGGTTTTATTGTACCACTTGTTAACTGTATGGCAGGCAGACTTAATCCATTTGAATAACATACATGTCCTGACAAAGGTTTCACCAGAATCTTTAAACTCAGTTTTATTTAGCTGTAACAACCCCTTATTAACCCATTATAAATAGATAAAATGCAACACAAGTGTGTTTTGAATGATTTGTTCACTTTCAAGATGCTTAAGCTCTTAAATGTACTTAATTTCAGGCTTCCATCTGCTCCGGAGGCTGAGAAATAAAGGCTTTAGTGACGATTCTGTCAAGTTTGTCAGAAAACCCTCAGGTTTTAGGAGGTGTTTTCAAACAATGCCCTAGGTTTTAGAATGCATGTTTAATGGCCGTCCTATGTCTTGATGGGTCAACTTTTGGGGGGAAAAAAGGGATGGATAAGCATCTATATTCAGACATAAAATTAAGTTTCCTGCTGAGATACCATCCCAGAAAGATTTAATTATAAGACCAAAAACGTATGTATATAAGAAGCGGTATGTAACTTACATTCTTTTGCACAGTGGAACTGAATTTGCTTAATATCGAAAATGAAAAGTGGCCTATGAAAGAATACTGTTTTTCATGTAGCCGACTCCAGATCAATAAGGAATTAATTGAGTGTATGGCTTCATTCCAATCTTCTTCATTCAAAGATGAAGATATTCCATAAATCGTCTGTATCTAATAAAATGGCAGACTATTCTTGCAATATGTCAATAATCTAAATTCCTTTATTGTATCTATGGTTAAACATGGTGTCCTGTATACCTGGTAAAAATGCAGCTTTTCCTGTTAAGGGGATACGGTGAGATGTTATTTTTACCACAGTATTTTGTAATATCCTGCCAGGAACATACAGTATAGTGCTTCTTATCATCAGGCTTTTGGTAATAACAACAGGTCCTTTTGTGAAATCCTTTTATATATTTTTATTTTGTCATATGTTGCAAGTGGGTTCACTATGAAATATAATTTGGTTAAATCTTTTCTTTCAGGCATTGTGTCTAGATCGGGTACCCTGACATACGAAGCTGTGCACCAAACCACACAGGTCGGCCTGGGCCAGTCACTCTGCGTCGGTAAGTTTCCAATGACATCTGATATTATGAATTTAAATTTAGCAAACAGTAACACAGTTTGTAATTTTGTATCCAGTTCAAACAAGCAGTTGGGGACTGAAGGAACAAATTGATCCTGATAACAACATATTGCTTCATGAGTAGCTTGAAGAAATTTCAGAGAGGAAAGTATGTGTTGCATTTGGCTTGAGGACAGGATGGCCACTCAACATTACATGCCTGCATTTAATTTGAGCCTCTTTGTGATGGCGAGTTACCTTAAGTCTCGTACAATAATGCCAGAGGACATCAAAACTCATCTTACTCGATCTCTTACAAATGCTGATGCATTCCGGGGAATAGGACAGACACTTTGTATAGAGAAAGCACTTACCCACTTTCTGATCCTTGCTCAAACTACTCCTATCGGATCTGAGCATTAAGGTAGCTGCTATCTTTGAAGGGCACTAGTGAGATTGAATAGACTGATCAAGTGACTCAGATGCAAAATCTCTTTGTCCTAAAGAAAGCGTGTTTCATCTCTGATCCATGATGGGGAAATGTACTTTTTTTTTTTTTTTAAGTGCACGAACCAGGGGAGTACAAAGTTTGGTTCTATATCATTACTTAGGAAGAGAGAGGTTCAAAATGGAAATACCTTGTTTTAAAGCTTTCTATGAATATTTTAAACAAGCCATGGCATTCAAAATGAATTAATATCATAAATGCTTTTTAGCTGCTGCTCGTTTTTTTACCTCATGTACCTTTTTGATTACACTGAATTTGGATTTCCTGAAGCAGGTTTTCCTGTAGTTGTCAGCGTAACTGCAAACAAAGTTATACTGAGGAGTAGCACTTGTTTTGTAAATGTTTTCAAACCTGGCAAATAGGGATGGGATGATAAAAGATTTTATCACGGATCGGGATGAGAAACACTCACAATAAGTCGATCGTGGTGAATTTTGTAATCAGCATCAACACGAGTGAAGATAATTGTGAATATCCTCACATGAATGACTTAAGAAAAGCTGTCTAGCTCACTGACGTACAGTCCGATATTGGTTTCCTGATTTATTTTATATTTCCTAAGCCTGCCACCAGCCTGCTTGTGTTTTATCCCACACCAAGACAAGTTAAATTGTATGTGTGTAAATATTACAGATTCCAAACTTACCAATGACAGGGAAATGAGCTTACCACCATTATTTTGTGCAGGAAGACATATGATTTATGATGACTTATGTAAGAGTCTTTGCTTGTTTTTCACAATCCTATATATCCTATCTGTAATGCAATGAAAATATTTTTTTTCCTTACAAAACGTAAGGTTTAAGTGATTCCAGTATATGTTGGTGCCATTTTCACACATATGTTTTATATGAATTGCAGGTAAAACTGTGATCTTTGCAATTTTCTAGTACAGATGTGGAACTTTCCATTATCTACCCATTCTGTTATTACCTTACTTTCCTTCCACACAATGTTTCACAGCCTTGTTTCTGTAATAGATTAACAGCACATGCACACACTTTAATAGCACAGCCTGAAGCTTATATAGACAAATATTTCTTTTTCTTTTTTTTTCTTTTCTTCTTTCTTTCATTAACTTCTTTATTCATCAAGCTTTAATTGCTCCTTGTTGTCACTGAATGATCAGTTAAGCTACCATGTCTGTCATCTGTTCTCTTGAAGCAGTTCTGCATTATAGGAACATTAACTGTTTTCATTTCACCACACCATCAAGACATGCTGTAATGTGACCATTATACCCAGTTCTATTACTTCTTGGCAACACAGCAAATATAAGATTAACTTTTTTTACAAAAACAAATTCCTTTGACCAACTTATCTTCCACCAGAAACTCCATATTAAAGGGATGGTTGGACACCCAAATTAACTGAAAAACAACTCCGCTCCATTATTATTTAGACATTTTAATTATGGCATGTCCTCTAGCCAGACTTCATGAAACCAGTGCGGCAACAGTATTAAATATTGTAGAGTTCATTAAAGGGGGTTTATTGGTGGCTCTGCTGGCAACTTCTTCAGTCTGAGCATGACCCACGGGCTCCAGCAAATTACAGTTAATACAATATTTAAAATCACTGTCATCTTTGTTGCTGGTAATGTGGTTCTCTTTGATTATTATTCATGTAATTTTTCTTTTTTTTTTTTTGGTGTTGGCAGGTTTTTAAAATAGTGTGACTATGAATTTAGGGGACGTTTTGTCTGTGAAGATTTGTCTTCTGGAGGTTTGGCCTTGATTTATAGATCCTTGTGTCATTTTTTGTGGGAATTATTTTAAAAAATTATTATTGGCCCCTTGTGATTTGAAAAAGCTGCGTAAATCATGTTCCTTGGCTTTAAAAGGAAATGCATAATTAAACTACCATGCAGAGATAACCGTGTATCGGGGCAGTTATGTCATTAAACAAACTTTGAAGTGACTTTGAATTAAAAATTGTAAAATGCTTTTTCTTCTGCCTAATCTCAGTGTAATATTATTTCTGAGAATGAAAGTTGCTCATCTACAGTGGCTTTGGAAAGCATTCAGACCTTTTTAATTTTTTGCATCCTTTATTGTTGTAGAGATTTAACTTATAGCGGCTATAATCGATATTTTTATATTAACATGGATCACATGATTTTTTGCGAATGAAGTCACTTGTAGTAACAAACAGAGAATTATAACCCAATTTTGCAGTTTCCCTCAGTGATTCAGCAGCATTTAAAGAAAAAATTTAAGTTTGTAAACTTTCATGCTACACAAACAGAGAACATGTATACAGTTATTTATATCCATACAAATTATGTAAATGCAGAGTCCACCTCTCCTAGTCCCATTGTAGTCCTGCTCTCTGTTAGCATCAGGACATGGTCCAACCGCTGAGTGCAACATCTTGGTCCAGGATGTTGTGGTGGTGACAGGTCTCTGTAAAGATGTGGGCAAAGATGTATTAAAATCCCGAGGTCTGAAAGCTTTATAAAGCTTCTGAATATATGTTGCTGCTGAAAGTTAAAGATAAAGTATGTAACTTTTCCACATGATACATCTAAAAACGACTCGACTTTGTAACATGTTTTGTTGAGTATCCTAAACATTTCCAACATTGAGCAAACCAGCAAAATATGTCATTTTAAAGGATTTTTATTGGCAGTGATGGTTGTCTGACAGTGGACACAACAAATCCCATGTTCTCCCACTAAACATGACATCAACAAACGACTTTTGATTTTTTTATTTTATTGAGAGACCCCTAGTGCCAAAAATTACAACCTGTGCGTTTTAAGAAATACTTGTCAATATGAATAACTAAACTTAGAAAAGCTAAAATAGTAACAAACAACAAATTCACACTACGTCTTTATACTAGAACTAAATCAAGCCAGTAAATGATATGTTACAGGCATAAGGCTGCTTCTTATTCAACTCAGCAGCTATGTGATCCTCAAATATTCACAGGAATCCTCCTCTGAGAGTCTCGAGTATACAGCAAGTGTTTGCTTTGTCTCCTGCAAGGTATTGGCGGCGATCCATTCAACGGCACAAACTTCATAGACTGTCTGGAGGTGTTTCTGCAGGATCCCAAGACGGAGGGCATCATCCTTATTGGAGAAATCGGAGGCAACGCCGAGGAGAATGCAGCAGAGTACCTCAAACAGCACAACTCTGTAAGAAAATAACACACTGGACACCCATTATTTTACTTTACTTTCCTTGTGATATGTCTGCTACAGCGCTTCACCTCTGCAGATATATCTGTTCGTATAAAAAATTCATCCTTTTCTGATTTAGCTCTTAGTCATGCCCTTTCAAATCTATCAGCTGCAGTGAATACTGGAAACTATCATAAGTCTAGAACAAAGTGGAACTTTATGAAAGTGTCTTTTTGGTAACATCGTCAGGCTTCCTCCCGATTCCCCCGTATGATGAAGACAAAGAGTGACAGATGGGATGAAGGAATGATTCGCAGGGCCACTCGGCTTACATAGGCTGAGAACTTGTAATTTACATTTTTAACTTCAGCAGGCCTCTTCTTGCCATTTTGCTCCTTGCAGATGACTTCTAATCTATAACTTTTTTCAGCGTGCACATGTTTGTTTCAGTGTATGTGAGCGTGCTTATGGCTCTCTGGAGTTGAGAAATGGACTTGATTTGCCCTCGGCTGCTTTAATGAATGCAAATCTCCCGCTGGCCTCTCGGGAGAATAACTTCTCTCACTCAACAAATAAAGTACAAACACCATCCACCCCCCACCGAATCACCCAGAGTATTGACAGTGAGGGACAGCTCAAATGAAACACGTGCATGAAAAAGCCCAGCAGAGCGTGGGAGTAAGCTGCAGATCTTCCGTTGAAAGTCAGTTGCCTAGAACATTGTACATGAAATTGAGTATTTGGACCTTATTTTGAATATGAGCACAAAGTCCGGAGCAAACTTAACTTTACTTAATTTGAATACATTTGAATTCACGTCACCGATACACTCACCTAGGGCAGCTCCCTCATGTGAATTTTGTATTAGTGTGGAGGACAGTCTTGCTGGAAAAGAGCAGCAGGATAGCTCAGCCAAAATCAATAAATACTGCAAAACAGTGAAGACTTAAACTTGATGATAGATTATATCTGCTCTCTGATGATCAAAAAGATTTATCCAATACGTGCACTTCTTTATGAGATTTAGCACTTTGATCTCCTGTAAAGAGAAACTTTCTATACGTTACCTGTGATATGAATTTGTAGCCTTGAACTGTCAACAGAAAGCTGGAAGTGTGTTACTTGCTCATGCTTGGTGAAAACTTTATTCTGCTTTTAGAGGGCAAATGTTAATAGAAAAATGTTGCATTTCAGAGGTAGATGTCTTTTTTTTTGTCAATATTATCACCTTGTATGGCCTTATTGATAGCTATACCCAGAACTTGGTCATCTTTCATTTGAGCAGCTCATATAAGCCTCTGAAAACTGAGTTAAAGTTTGGAGAAAATCATCTCTTAGATATTATTTATTAAGAGTTTAACCTCTTATTTAGGACTCTGTAGATATGGTTTAATTAGAATTGTTTGAATGTGGCCCACATAAGACCTCCCACTCACATTTCAGATTTGTTCAGAATTTTTTTAAATAGGTCACACAGCTTGTGTTGTGCCCGTTGAAGGCTTCGACTGTTCAAGCAACAATCGATAAATCAGAGCTTTGTGGGTGGGATTATTGGGTGTAACTCCTTCATAGCCAGTGTTGTGCAAGTTTGCTAAAAGTAGTTACAGTTGTTAGTTCTCTCTGAAGATATTGAATAACTGTACCAATTAATTGCGTGTAAAAGTTATTAGTTACTTGTGAAAGTAGCTCTTGCGTTCCTTTTTAAATAAACAATTAATCAAGATATAATTGTAATCACAGTGTGGCTAAATGCCATATCCAAATCGCAAGGAGCTGTGATTTTTCTGATGAAGGTAAAATGTGTGCCAAAACAGCATTATAATGAAGTACTGTAGCGCTGCAAAGATTCTGGCCTACAAATCTTGTTCTGTACAGACCCCAACAGATGCCACATCAACATCCTGATTTTAGTTTTTCTTTAAAAATTTAAATTTTCATGCAAAAATAATCATTCCCACAAATTTTTTTGAACATATTGTGCCGCCCTACTTTTACATGTCTGCTTCAATTCTCTTGTTAATTCGCACATAGTAAAAAATGTATTTAGTGTTCCCGTAAAACAGTTTAGGACAAGACAACGATTAAATTGTACATGTCATTAAATCAACAATCAGCGCAGTTATAGGAGCTGTTATTACTCCAAACCACCAGAGGGCCGCAACCACTAGCGTTCCTGCTTCCACTTGTATGGGTTACCCAGTAGGATTTGGTAGAATAAGATCTAGATGTACATGTTAACAGTAATTAATGAGTAATTATATTTGATAAACTCAGGTTTCTATCTTAGAAATATTACAGTCACTAAGATGAAAAGCAAGCTCACGTTGCCTGAACTGTCTGACACCACTGTAGGGTTAGGTAAAATTAGATAATAAACCGTAAAGTTCGGGGAACATACAGCATAACAGAAAGTCAGGCTGAGTGAAACAAAATAAGAATTCACTCTGATTATCAGCTATCATCAGATTTTGGTTCAGTTTTTGCTCAATCCTGATTGGTGCTCAGAAGTACATTACATCATCTTTCTTCAACCAAGCCCTGGCCACTTCAGACCAATGACAAAAGCACAGAAAGGACAGAATGATCTCATGTGAAATAAACTAAACTGTGTTCATGTATGACGCCATTACTCACAGGAAGAAGTTGAGAATTTTTTTTTTCCCCCATTGACTTGACAAATACTGCCACATTGGAGAGACATTAAGTACAGGCTGCTCAGTGAAATTAAAGGTCCAGTGTCATGATTGATTTGTGTCATGCAACATTAAATATATTGAATTCCTATTTGAGAAACACACATTATACCAGAAGGTGAAGAAGTATTGATTTCGGTATCCATCAGTGTTACACTTGACTTACTGCAGACTGTTTATCTACTGACGCCTTAATTCAAGAGAACAACCTTATACTTCCCGCTTGGTTGTGCTGTCAGATTTTATGATGCAGGGCATATTTCAAGGTTCAGTCTTCATCAGTGTCTGCCAACATAATACGGTCTCAAAGAGTCACCTGTATCAAAGGTCTGCTTGTCATCGCCAGAGTTTCACAGGCTTTCTCAAGTCAGAAATAGGTTTTACACAGAATAACCATGTTACAATTTGCTTCATGCATATCAAGTAGGTCAGAGTATTTGGCACCTAAGCTACCGTAGAGGTTTACTGATTCTTTTTTTTATTTCTTTATTTATTTTATTTCAGCCAAACCTGTCTCCACTGAGCTTAGCTAAACCCCTTGTAATTCTCCAGAAACAAGACTAAAGACGAGCGCAGGTTGTAGTCAGGAGAAAAACCAAGGGTAGAGAAGCGTCACGTGGACACGCTCGTGCCGGTTTTATTCATATCGACCTGTCTGTCATGTTTATAGGGCCGTTAAGTGTCTCAGTTGGACTTGTGAATACAGTTCCTTGGAGCAGGCTGTTTTTGTGTTCATAGAACAAAGCCCTCCTCCGGTCATGTTGGCAAACTGAGGTGGGGGAACTACCCTATTGGTCTCATAATTAAGGTAATATATCTGAACTGCTAACAGTGGAAGACAAAAGATGGGTAAAGTGAATGATAGTATGACTTCCCTCCCTGTATGCATTGTGAGTACTTAGTATCCAGGGAGGCAGGGATTAATAGAGTAATTAAACCCCTTTCGTTTGAGGTAGATTTAAGACTTGATTCACATGAGGGTGGTTTGTTTATTCAGGACGTGATTTGACTTCTCAATACTGAGTGGGGGTTTGGTGCTAATTTGTGTTGTGCTTACTTTTTTTTTTTTTTTTTTTTTTTTCAACGCACAGAACAGATGCTTGTAACATATTTCGAGCACTTAAAAGTGATATTCCCTCTCTCTTCATCTCCCTGCTAACTGTGCAAGTGTTAATGTCTCATTAAGGGTGCATTTCTAGCCAAGGTCCTAAACGTTTCCCTGGCTGACATATGTCCTGCTAGTCTTAATTATTGAAAGTCATCTCCAGTTTATATAAGTGGCTGCCATCTTCTTCCTGCCAGTGTCAGGTCTGAGTTTGGAGCTGGAATGTCTGCAGAAGTGGGTGTCTTTGAAGGACCTCGCTGTATTGCTTTGGCTGTTGAATATGTCACATTCACTCTCCGAAAAGCAGCCTGCCAGATGAGCCACAGCCTTTGTTAAAAGCTCAGGACGAGGTGTGTGTATGTGTGCGCACGAAGCCGTCCTCTACAATTATGTTGTTATTCCTAAGTATGAAATATTAGCTGCCGTACGTGTGCACACACACGCACTCCATCCCACTTGCTGGTTATGATGTTATTGCTGAAGATGAAATATTAGCTCTCTTCACCTTGGAAATGATCTTAACTGTTGAACGTAACATCCATCAATGAGCAAGCAGCATAGACAGCAGCTGAGCTAATCAGTGCCTGCATGACTAATTACCATCTCAGAAATGAGATGATATGAAATGGCAGGAGCCTGAGCCCCTATCTGGTCATACACCAACCCATGCAATTAAATGGCTTGATTGACCCTTTGTTTTAATAATGCAGGCTGAGACGGAGATGGCTGGTTAGACAAGCCTGTTACCATGGGTGCTCTGTAATGGGGAGGGCATGAGGTGTTTAATTTATAATGAATGAATAAAATGCAGGTGCAGAAAACTAATTTTCTCTGTTCTGCTATCCCTCTTCCTCCTTGTTTTTGCTCCATTCCTTCCTCTTTCTTATTCACTTTGTTGCTTTGCTAACTGTTCTCACATCCTCACACCTTCCCTCAAGCTTCTTCACCTTTCTTGTCCATTTCGACTCATTTTACGCTAATGTTTTTCTTTCTCTCCCTTGTCTACGTCCAGGGTGCTAATTCAAAGCCCGTGGTGTCCTTCATCGCAGGGCTAACTGCTCCTCCCGGCCGTAGGATGGGCCACGCCGGCGCCATCATCGCTGGTGGAAAGGGTGGAGCCAAAGAGAAGATTGCAGCCCTCCAGTCAGCTGGAGTTGTAGTCAGCATGTCCCCTGCCCAGCTGGGCAGCACTATTTTCAAGGTGAGTCCTTTGTTCCAGCAAGATAGTGTTGTAGATAATAACACTGCGAGAGGGGCTTTTCTGCCTAATGAGTACATATACTTTTGGTGCTTTAACGGGGATCTATAATGCTCATTAACAGGTTTTTATTTTTTTTCTTGGCCTCCACTTAAATAGTCTTGCATGATTCACAGTCCGAAAAATTCCTTATTTATCTTATTCTGGCTCTTTATGCAGCCCCTCAGTTCATCCTCAGAACACACAAGTACTCATTCTGATTGGATAAATTTCCAGAAGCCTGTTGAGGGGCAGCACCCACTGTCGAATTGGATAGTGACATGAGCTCTGCCCCACCCTCTTGCAGTCAATTTGAGGCCGGACTTCACTGACTACTGTACAAAATACAACTGACTACATAATGGTATTACCTGATTTTGGTTAAACTGATTCTTATTTTACTGGGAAATAACACAGTGTCCTGATAGACCTACCACTCTACTTGTTGCTTTGCAAAAAAACAAAAAACCTTGTTGCTTAGCTAGTTAGCTCAGTTAGCCATGAAGCTTGTTAGCTTGAACAATCTTTTATGTTGTAGACGTCTACGCCCGAACAATAAAAATCCATTACTTAACATTACTAACATAGATACTCTTTGTCTTTAAAAGGCTTTTATTTACAAGAGACCTACATTACCAAAATTCAATTGTCACATTTTGTGTTTTGCCTTGTCACTTATGCACACTTTGAAACTGCTCAGTCACACACTCCAAACAATGTTTTATTCACTAAAATATAGTCCCAAATATATCAGGCTCAGATGTTCCCCCCTGTTGTTGTTTTTGTCTGCCTCATCCATCAATCTCATCTTATCTCTGTCTGACTTGCATCTCATTTCTTTTTCCTTATCTCAGTCTTTATTTTCAGTCCCTGTCTGTACTGTTGCTTCCAAATTAAAATGTGACACGATGTCTGCTTGAGAAACATAAAAACATACAAGAAAATATTTCACTTAATTACAAACAGTCAACTCTAAATTTCTATGCTCCACTGTTTTACTCATAACTGCGTAAATTGATAGAAATACCTTTTTAAATAAACCAAACAAATACTAAGGTCACATTTGCATTATACACATAAAAAGCTAATTAAAGCAGACCGTCCACATAACCAATAAAGATGCTACACTGTAATAATGCTTCTCTTTCGGCTTCAGAGCAAAACCTCTGGTGACGCTGCTCACTTGTGGCACAGTCTTTCATCACCGAGCCGTTACAAGGTTTGCTGGGAACAGGAAAAGCAGGAGTAGCAAGTTGAGATTAAACTTTTAATATGCCGTAAAGAAAGGCAGAAGACAAGGGCAGGAATTAATAAATGTGTGTTGACAGTGGCTGAGTTGGCGCCACTGCCCCTTTATTTCAATTTATCTCTAGGGAAGCACTGTTAACAAGATGTATAAAAAGTGAAAGCATGTATTACACCCATTCATCATCTTATACTTTCATTACCAGTGCTGGCACTACTGCATGCGGATATAGATTTACACACCTCGTCCCCCCCAAAGTTTAATTCATAATCATTGTGTGTAATGATGAAAAACGTGCAACGTGGTTGCTCATTTTGCTGCACATTGTGTTCATACATCTCTGTTAATTTCATTGACCGTCGTAATTGAAGTAATAACGAGAAAGAGACGCAAGTAGACAAGACGCTTCAGGTGTGGGCTCAAACAGTGACAACCTCAGTGAGAAGAGCATCTCTGCTGTCACCGACCTGCACGAGCCTCGACACCACCAGTGACAACCTGTATCTGTGTAAAGTGGATACATGCATCATCATATTTAATTCAAGCTTTATGAATTATACATCGAGCCACAGTTGGATGTTGGAGTTTTCACAAGAGGTCTAAAACTGGAAAACAATAAGGCTCTTAGATCCGAGTGCATTGAACAGATGTTTTCGTCGACAAAGTTACACAAGCACAACACAAATTTAGCGAATTTAGAGTTTTGTAAAAGTAAAGTTTGGCGGCCTGAGTTATATTTTTGCCCGAGACCTTGGGTTTTGTGTTGTCTAATGCACCCCTGGGAAAATGAAATTAGTCAAAAGAAGTAGTTGGATCTACATTGTCAGTACTGATTTATTAGAAGAAACAATGTATTCGTCATGGAACTTGGGTGCAGGAAAATGTAAAATAAGTAATTTTTATCAACAAGAAAAGTATTAATTCATAGGAAAGGAGGAGGAAGTTTAATTTTTTGTATCTAAACCAGAAATATCTTTATAACCGCACACACATATACCTTGAATAAAATTACATATTGTTCAGGGTTTGAACATTGTTAGAAGCATTTGGAATAATTTTAAGAAGTATTTCAATTGAAACTGGAAACAGTGAGGCGGCCAGCCTCTAACAAACAACATTGTTTTTATAGTTGAGGCATACGCTAAAATACGTTCCTTAAACATTTTAAGGAGAGGAGTTGACAACAAACAGGATTGTGGTTCATATTTGATCAGCTCTGCCTTGTTTTATGGTTTGATCAGAGTTTTTTCAGCCCATTTTATACAGTACAGAAACAATATGGCAGCCACTTTTGGTTCACAATCTTCCGTATTGCTTCTAAACAGTACACAAAAATATGTTTCTGAAAACATGTTGGGCAGTAAATCAGCAGTGTAGTCCCTGAATCTTGGTTCATAGTTTATCAGCACTGCCTCGTTTAGACAGTTTGATCGGTGTTTAGTGAGACACCTCGCTCGATCGTGGCAGCACTCTCTCTTGAGATTGGTCTGAAGTCTTTGTGTACGTGGATGCACACTTGCAAAATGCGGATTCAAAAGCCCTAAAGTCTGTTGTTGGTTTCTTGTCACCAAAAAACATGGGGGTGCTCTGTGTGCAGGCAAAACAGGAGGAGTTTGACATTGTTCATTTGCATATACTACCAAAACTGTGATACAGAGCTGGCTGAAAATTCCCATTAAAAGCTAAAACCTTTGAAAAATTGTTTTCAGATAATGAATATTTATTTACCAGTTAAATAACTAATTAAGCTCAGATAAAACATCCCTATTATATTATTTATTAAGAGTTTGACACTCAAAAACTCAACTGATTCTGCTTCATCAGGACTGTGTGGGTGGGGTTGGATCTTATGTGATTGACAGTACTGATAACATAAGCAAACAACCCCTCAACTGTCATCAGATTCTGATTCAAATGTTGCTTGATTGGTGCATGGAAATACATGACGTCATCAAAAAAACCCAAAAAACAAGCAACCAGAAGAAAAGAGGATAAAAACACGTGTGTGTATATATATAAAAAGCCTCTAACAATTAGAAATGACATACAGTATGCTGAAAGATAATTAAATATGCAGTGCTTTCAGTGGCACTGGTGCAAGGACAAGATACCAGAAAAACTTATGTTTATCTGAGCAGGACTTAATTCATATGCATGGAAGAATAATTATGACCTTTTTACTTGTTTACAAAATATCTGGAACTCATAATCATAAACAGCAGATAATTTTATCCTCTCCTGCTTAGTATTCACAGTGTAGCCTGCATGCACATGTATGCAGGAAAACCGAAGCGAACGTGTTTAATCTCAAGTTTTTGTTTACGATCCTGACTCCTCATACACCTGACTCCAGGTGTGTCAAAGCTGTTGTTGTAAATGTCTCGCTCTTCTCTCACGTCATGTTCTCCTGCGCTCGCTACAGTTTCGATCCAGATGTGTTTTCACCCATCCTTTTTGAGTGGCAACCTCTACTTTCTACGTTTTACTCCCCCTCTTGCTCTCAACTCGTCTTGTCATGTGTCTCAGTCTGTCTCGCGCAAAGCGTCTGCTCTTTTTTCCCTCCTCTCTGTCACATACAAACAACAGCTATGATTCCTGTCTTGTACCCTTGAGCTACTGTCTGCCGCCTTGGGCCAACAAAGCATCTATCTCTTTACGTAATGAATGCCCTGCTCCTCCTTTTCTTTGTCACCCTTTCCATCCTAATACCTTTTTTTCACGTCCTCTCATTTCCTCTACAGCTTTGTCCCTAATTACTGAACCCTCTGCCACTCCCTCTTCTAACCCAACTCATCTGTGCTCATACTTTTCATCCTCTCCAGAGAGTCGAGGTTAGAGAGGCTGAGGTTACCTTTTCAAGCATCTCAGAAATATGAACGCATTTCCTCCTCTAGGTGGCAGTAGACCTTCAGGTATCCACAAGCCACAGAGGAATGGGCCAGTATGTGCACGAGTACTTGTGTGTTCTGAAGAGCTGATAAATGACATTTGCATTAAGTTACTTTCCCCCTGTGGAATGGAAAATTCTCTGGGAACGACATGTTCTATCATCCTATGGTTTGTGTGATATTCCCCAAATTGAATATGTAAATATCTACATCGTTTTTAATGGCTATCGTAATGCTCTCTCATTTTGTAGCCACATGGTTGGACTGTGCTGATAAGCCCAGCAACTGTATCCTCACATAAATCAGAATTTTTTTTTTGTGCACATGTAGCCTCTATCAATCACAAGTGAGCTGTTTTTAGCGTCACTAACTGGAATTTGGTGACACGTACGGCGCTACGTGATTTGCACTCTTCAGGAAAAAAGACAACAGGCTCTCAAAAGCTCTAGCCGCCTCTGTTTCCCCCCCGTCTCAACAGCAGATCTGATACACAGGATCAAAACAGAGCCGTGTGAATTCTGCATGAATAAATCATTCACTTCTGTCTATCTCACTTCATTTCACGTTGCGTATTCTCTTCTTCTCTCTCTTGTCCATCTCTGTAGGAGTTTGAGAAGAGGAAGATGTTGTAAAATTGTGCGACGAGGCACCTGACCTTTCACCCCCTCCCTGCCCGGAAGTGGAGATGAGCAGCCTGATTCTGTAGGTGGACATGCCCTACAGTATCTGTAAACCTGATTATTTCAACCACCAAGCGCACAGCCAGTGTTTATATTGTAATTTCTGCCATGAACTTGTACCTTGCACATAACGACAGAATAAAACATAGTGTCTTAATGGTATCCTAAAGAAGTCATTGTACACTATGTAAAAGCTTTATAGATGTTTTCTCTTCCTCCACACAATGTCGACAGCTGAAAGGAAGGATGCCATGGTAACCTTGGTGATCTGTTTCATTCTGCTATACTCCTGCTGTAATGCTTCACTCATTTCACTGGCTGTCCATCTAAATAAGAAATATTTCTCATATCGTTTCCCTGCTGTACTTGTTTCTATACATTTCCCATGGCAACGTTCATAAAACAGATGTGGTCTCATCAAGTTTCCTTCCTTTTTGAAGTAACATGAGCGTAAAAATTGACATATGTCTGAGAACAGACGGGAATGCAAAACGTATCACATGTTGAGTGGGTTTGGTGTTTACATGCCTTCCAGCACAACCTGTGGGGGTCGCATATTGTATGTAGAGAATCAGTTACCAGGAGAGGAGTTAAGATCAAGGTGCTTTTCATACATGGATATTAAGCTTCAGAGTTTGCTTGGTTGACATGTGAAATCATAGCATTTGGTTTCGTTTTCATTCCGTTAAGCAAGGCAAGTTTATTTATATAGCACCTTATCATACACAGAGGTTATCCAAAGTGTTTTACAGGCAAAATAATAAAAAATAAACAGATAAAAACATAGACAAATGTAATGGAAGTACAGCGAAATCAGGGTATGAAAATAAATATAACGGTTCCAACGGTGGGCAACATAATGGCTAAAAGGTGTT
This sequence comes from Pagrus major, assembly GCF_040436345.1. Classification (NCBI taxonomy): domain Eukaryota; kingdom Metazoa; phylum Chordata; class Actinopteri; order Spariformes; family Sparidae; genus Pagrus; species Pagrus major. The sequence continues at coordinate 15,939,090 of NC_133215.1, forward strand.
TCACCATGCTTGGTTTTTACTCTGACTGGACCATGCAGACCAGATCTTTAGATTGTTTAAGAGCAAAAGGGTTTAATAAACTCACTGATAAGTCGATCAGAAGACGAACTGGAAACAAATATGACTAGTCGATTACTCATGTTAAGCACAATCTGGTATTGCTGTCTTGAACATCAGGAAATGTTGCTCCAGGACTGTCATTGCAACTGACAGTTTTGTGATGTCACAGCTTTGTAACTTGTGGAAAAAGACTGTAGAAATACACAAATGGGATAGTAATCCTTGTTTAACGTTGTAAACGGTCTATTTTAACCCAAACCATGTTTTCCTGAACCTAACCAAGAATTTTTGTTGCCTAAACATAACCAAACAGTAACAGAAAACTGAATAGAAATGCAGAACAAGAAGTAAACATCTTGTAAAAATAATAAAGGAAACAGTATCATAATTTGTTCCAAACAGGATACCAATGCCAGTCTCTTGAGCAAGAGTCCTAGATTTAACCCAGTCAGCCACAGCAGCCTGTTCCAAATGCTGACTTTGTCTCTCTATCCTAGGTTGAAATGATGCAACATTAATTATGATCTTCCAGGAACAACAACAGCACAAGTCGCAATGCTATGACATCACAACAGCATGGCTGATTAGTTGCAGTGATAGTCCTGGAACAACATTAATTATGATGAGATCAGTGTTTAAAATGGCAACATTTTGTGGAGGTTCCTTCGATATTAATTCAACTTTGGTGACCTTTGACATGCAAGTTCAAGCCATTGACTACTCGCTGATCGCTGCTGATTTTGTGTCCAAAATGGAGGATGCCATTTTAGCTTATTAAATGTGTTGCACCCTACATAGAATAGAAAATACGTTATTGCATACCTTTTGCATGCAAAAAGCAAAAATTTGTCTTTGCTTGCATGTGCAAAATGATGCATTAAAAACTCAACATACCAAAGTCAAGTCAAAAGCTTGGCCAGCTGTTGTGAATGTGTGGTAGCAGGTTCCTGGCTTGCTAGCATGTTAGTGGTTAGCTCGCCAGCTACAGCAGTTTATCACCAAGCTTCACGTACCGCATATTGTTCAAGACACGTGTGAATTTTGCTGTGCCACATTGCTGATGTGTCCCGAGTTCCAGTTTCAAATATGAAGAAGACTTGCTGCTTTTTTTTCGTTTTCTGTAACTGGAAACTGAACGTCTCACATTTTGGAATTTTTTGGACACAATAAGTAAGTTGATGATTACAACTTAAGCTCTGAAAAAAAATTTGGTGAGGCGTTTTCAAAATTTCTGACATTTTATTGACCCGCCAGTTAATCTAGAATATATTGGCATATAAAAATAGAAATTGGTTGCAGTGATAGTACTTTTTTCAACCCAAAACATTTTCATAATAATCCTGTATTTTTGTCAAGCCTCACACCACAGCTAACCTTGCAGGTGAAGAGTAGGTATTGTTCTCAACACTGTTCACATGTAGAGGAAAAATAACAGTAAATTGCAAGCTAAAATGTAAAATTACCACTAATAACCCAGCTTGTAAACAAGCAGCCTGTGTGAATATTCAGAGCAAAGTTGCAGGTTGTGCTCTAATTAAGACAAACCTCCAAGTTGCACATAAAAGCTATAGGTTAAATTAACATCTCATTACTGCACACGGGTTGAAAATTGGACTGAGTGGAGGAAAATGAAAGGGGAAGATAAGGTTACAGTCGGTTCTGCTCCTGCTGAATCTTTTTTAAATAAACATGCAAGGAACAAAAGTGTGTAATGAAGCATATAATGCCCTACACTGGACATCTCTACAGCCTATTCTTATCTGCTCAACAGCAGTCGGCCAAGGCAGATTATTCTGTGTACACATTGTTAACAATTACTTTTTAATCTGCATTAGCGAATTAACATAATGACTGACAGTGGAACAGAAAGCTTATTTGTTTAGAGGCTCAGAAGTTCCTTCTCGCATTGAAGTTGCCAAGCGGTTTCCTGCTTTGCTTTGACTCCCATGTAAGATGTAAAGGAGGCCAAAGTTTGCCTTCTGGTGGTGTTTTTTGACTTAATACAATGTTAGCGCAATTAATTACAGGTTCAAAAAGAAACTTTCACTGTGGCACCAAAAAATGGTCCTGAAAAAAAGGAAATGAATTATAGTTTTCATTGGTTATGATAGTACAGGCTGCATGAAAACAGCTACAAGTGAGTAATTCACTGTTTTAATCTAAATATGAGTCACAAAACATGACATTTTAGCCATAAGGTTCTATAATGCAGACGTATAAAAGTTGGGAAATATACTACAGTATATGATGAACTGACAATCCTACAAATATTGCCACCATTCAACCATTTATAATGTCATTAAGCAGTTGATTAGTATATAGTGTGTCCACACTGGAAAAGTAACACAATTAAAGGTGCAATATGTAAGAACTTTAGTTTAAAATGCTCCAAAATGAAAATGATCAACAACATATAAAGAAATAAGTTTTACTGTTAATTCAAAGATGTCTTTGTACATATATATATATATACATAATCAAACAAATAAGCAAATGTAGAGGGTACGATAACCGGCAATAGAGCATATTGCTGCAACCCTACCCACGATGCAATTCCAAAGTTACAGGAGGAGCCACTCACAACTGCAGAACCTTGAAACTACTTATGGATGGAGGTGACACATCTTGTACATCAAGTACAAAATGGAAAAGCAATGTGACTTCTTGTATATTAACTGCAATTACAGTAATATGAAAATGAGTGTGTCATACATACACAGGCGCAGATGCCATGTTTATGTCATATTAGATGGATAATGTATCCTTATTTGTTTCACTTTTCCGTCACATAAATCCAAGACTCCACTCTACAGTTGGAAATATTATCTTGATTATGATATGAATGTGGCAACAGGATCAATGGCAGTGATTGAGTAATTAAGTAAGTACATGTAATTAAGTACAAGTACTGTACTGAAATACAATTTTACTTGTACCTGTATATTTTTGTTTTCTGCTACTTTATACTGATAACTTTAATTATCAGTTACTTTTGAGATTAAGCTCGGCAACGTGTGATAATAACTAGGCTACAGCACACTGAAGAAAATAAATGAGCAGTGTTTTATTTTGTGCTGCACCGAAGACCAAAAGACAATGTGAGCTCAAGCTCACGACTTCAAAAGGATTTGTGTCATGTAGAAAAAAAATCTCCACCACATACTTTATTGTCCACCTTCAAAGGAACAGAGTTTGTGCTTGAGATGGAAACCTTTTAAGCTCCATATGAAATTAAATTGGTCTGGAGTTGAGTGCACTCAGTTTAGTGTTCAGGTCTGTTTGTTTGCATTGAGCTATTAATGAAAGCTGTATTTTGGAGAACATTTCTCATTACAACTTCCGACCTCGGACTTCACTAACAAATCACTGATCACAAGTGTATTTATGGAGACCTTGAGCCGACAATTTATTCTTTCTGACCTAGGTCGAGTTAACATTATTCATAAAGCCATGAATGGCTGACTGGGACACACCCACAGACCCACAGCAAAGGCCTCATTACGAAGAAAGTGCAGACTTCGGCCGAGTCAGTCGGCTGAGTTAAAGAAACAAGAATATTCCTGAGAGCAGACGGCAGTCTTAATGAACTCAACAGGGTACTCTGCGAGTGCCCTTGCGCACACTGCAACACCTTATGACTAATGTATGTGAGGAGAAGTTGAACAGTGCCCAGCATGTAAATCAGTCATTTAATTAAATGGTTTGTAATGAAAGAGACAAGATAAATCTTATGTTAAGAGGCAACAGCTTTTTTATACATTTCCATGAGCTAGCGGGATGAGTAGGCGCTAGCATGCTGTGTAAGACAGGTCATTAACATTGCCATTGAAATGTAACAATAGCACAGGCTGCCACCTGACAATTAGGATAATTATGTTGCTGTATCAAAAAGTTGTGGAAGCTGCACAGGTGCGGTTTAGATTGTTGCCCCTTTTTGAAATTACCTGGTTTGTTGGCAGCAGCCCGAATGAAGTGCTCATTCAGTCAATGTCACATATTGCTCTTTTAAGCCTGAATGTGGCGGCGATCATTGTCAGATTGTTCCATTGATACCATTGATCCAACCTGATGCTGTGAAGTGTGTTTGGCACGATCTCCATTAAAGCATCGGAGAGCCATGGTGAGGACGAGAAATAAAACCAAGGGGCTTGACAGTAGCAATTTGCATGAGGCAGTATTGTTTTAATAGAAGCGCTGACTTTAGATTGCTTTGGGAATTGAGGGCAAGGATGAGGATGGAGGAGCGGATGTATAGGGATCCTGGAACAGAGCCCCATTCTATTTTTTCCAAGTCATCTGTGGATTGGTTTCCTCTTCAGACAGGAAAGGTTTTATTTGTCTGGCTTACGATGATAAAAAAAACAAAGGACAATGTTTCATATAAAGAGTAAGCTGCTCCTTCATTATTGGCGTTTTGATAAATCCATTCATATTATTGGCATATGATCAATGATACGACTAAAGAGCTGCTTCGTATTCAGTTTTTTAAAAATAATTCATAAAAATGATATTCTTTCTTTCTAACAAGGCAAACCTGTGCCTTCAAGTTGTAAATCCGTGACTAATGCTTTATTCATATGCTATAAGCCATTAACAATATATTGTCATATCTGTCCTTTTGAATATACGGCTAAAGCCAACAGCCTGTTAGCTTAGCATAGCACAAAGACTGGAAAGAAAGGGAAACAGCTTGATTGGTTCAATCTGCCGGTAAAAACAATAGGTTTACCAGCACTAGACTTTTATTACAGTAAAAGATACATATATACAGAAACACATAGTGCCTTTTTTAAATTTGCATTGTGGGGGATGATGACATGGTTGGCATCTTCACATTAAAAGTTCAACGCCAGGTAAACACTGTCCATCCACTTTGACAGCATTTGAGCACAAAGCATCAACACCGTCAACAAACCAGTCCACCTCTCCTTGTCCAGCTGTAGTCCTGATCTGTTGGCTCAGAACACTGTCGGCCCCGTTTGATTGCGACTGCTTGATCCAGGATGTCGTGGTGGAGACAGGTCTCTGTAAAGATGTTGGCACAACAGTCTCTGTTGTCCCTTTGCTTGGCCAGCTGAGTCCAAATTTATCCATTTAATTTTCCTAAACGTGGAGCAGCCTTAAAACCAAGCTGGATTAGCTTGGCTGTTATCCCGTCTCTCTCCCTCCATGGTGCGGTCCGGCTGGTCAGGAGGAATGGTTGTTGGACGCCATGAGCAGAGATCGTCTCAAAGTCTGCTGAAAAAAGTAAAAGTGAAAAGATGCATGTTGAACTATTCCATTAGAGGAAATATTTGGCTTATTACAACTTGGCTTTTATTCTCATGGCCATGTGTTATGATTCTTTTGTACTCATAATGTTGCCACTAATTCCTTTTTTTGCACAGGAAAGCCTTTAGTAAAGCCCCTCAAATCTTCAAATTTGATGTATTTCACTAAAACATTAAATATTCATCAATAAATAAGTCACAATCAAATAAAAACAGAAGCACCCTGACATCATATTTTAACAAGTGAGCTTCTGCCCATTTCAAACGAGTGGGAAGAACACAGAAAATACAGAAACCACTTCTGTGATATACCCAAAACTGTCATTACTTTTAAAGAAAACTGTGTGCTCATGTTGGACCCCATTGCTCATAGTAAGAGGCTAATAAAATATGTTTTTAGAGCCTTTAACATTTGGAAAGAAGCTGCCGAGCATCCGGACCAACATCCATTTATTAACATCTTACTAACATTTACAACTTCAGACTTGATTTATCAGCCTTGAAAAACAATTAATGACTTATTAGCATTCATAATTGCGCATAACTTCTGCTGGAGTGAAATCTGTGACCCTTAATAATTAGAAAGTGAGAAAATAAATGCATTTTTCAACCTGTTCAACCATGTTTCAGTGTCTCATTTGTCTGTCTTAATTACTTTTTTGAGTTATGTGAACTTTGAATTGCCCTGTTAAAAGTGTGATGCAAATACATGCATTAGTGGCTTATTAATAGCTTATAATTAATCTATAATGCATCAAGAAAGGGCTTAAGGCATTAGATACAACATAGAATACCTTTGTAAAGCGTGTTTGTGTTTCTTCCCCGCAGCAGAGAGAAGGTTTTGAAAGCAGAGGAATGAGTTTACATGCGTCTCCGCTGGTGGCCATATAATGACTGTTATGGCGAGCTCACATGCTGGGTTATCATGTGCGACCAGTCGGTGCTGCGTCGCCTCATCAGGATTCCTCCCAGTGGGAAGGACGGCAGAGCGGGCTAATCCCAAGGAGAGATGAGTTTTGATGTGCAGGGGTATATTTTGTGATATGTACACGGGTGGCCTTTAGTTCGCTTGTCACACACAAATAGTGTTTGCAAAAATAGGAACACGACTGACAAGAATATGAAATCTAAAGAAGCAGAGCTAGGCCTTGACGGGATCATTGTGGTTCTTATAATGTGTTCCTGTCCCGTCATCTTTATTCTTTTTTTTTTTTCCTTCAATTGTGCTAAAACACAAAAGCCTGAGCCTGGTTACAGGACGGCTCATACTGCTCATGCTGTAGAGATACTACTGAAGCTTGCATGCATTAAACTGAGCTTACAGAGGGATGTATAATGAATTTAAGTTCCTCTGATCCTTTAATGCCTATTTAAATTTCAGTTTACTCGCTTTTTTTGTCGGCTGCCGGAGGATGGATGTATCTCTTAACATGTCATGATTAGCCGCTCCGGGCGATGCTCTAGGACTTTAGATACTGTAGAACATGAGGCACATCATAAAGTGCATTAATTTTTCAACTTTAAAGAGATCAGCCGAAATAGCCTGGGCCTCAAGAGGATCCGTGGAACTTCTGTAGAAATGCTTCTTCGACTGTGTCATGCTTTTATTGATCCATTTGTTGCCGTTCTGTGGACATTTATAGCTGAGCTCGGCCCTTTCACTTGCTGTCCTCTTCAGAGCCCCGATGGGACGTCATAAACACTGATGTCCCACTGATGATGAAGATATTGTGACTTCTAGTTCACTAAAAGGCAGCCGAAGAGGATGATTACTGGTAAGAGCTGCATCAAGCTGGGAACGTCTCTCGATTGATGTATCGATCTCAGCCATGGAGTTCCTAACAGCACAGAGGTAAGCTTACCTGTGCTTTCGATAAGAGGAGGATTGAAGAACATCGCATTTTGCCATATAATGGCTTCCTAACAGCCCAGAGTCTCATCAGAAGGCAGTGATCTCCTTCTGCAGCTCATCCAGTCCCTTATAGCAGGGAGTCACCGCTGCCGATCCATCACACCCCGAGTGAGCACAGCAGACCCAGTAATGTAAGACTTAACACAATTTAAGCTTTTCTCTATGTTGTGCCTTTATTGAATTTAGTGCCTTTGTAGGTACAGTCAGGGCTCTCTATGGGCAGCCTGATAGGTAGACAAAAATCCAAGGAGGAAACAGCTCCTGTATAACAACACTTTGGAAAAAGGCTGAGAAAGAATCTCCAGTGATTTAAAGGTCACAGGTTTGATGCCAACAAAAGGAAGAAAATGGCAGAATTTCATTGGCCTTAAACCCTACAGGGAGTCTTATAACACCCCATCTTCCTGGGGGAGTAAACCTGAGCAATAACTGACGCAGCAGTCTGGGCTGTGGTTAATGTTCTGTGTGTCTCAAGGTAAAATGGGGGGAAAATCTATACTGTGTGTGGCAGTTTGTCGCTCCTTAAATTCAAAGAATTAGATATTGTTCCCCCCCTCGCTCTCTCACTTTCCTTCTGTTTTGCGACAACAAAAGCACCAACTGGGCAAGGCGGGCAATTGGCCTGATACGCAAGACCCCGAGTGGTCCCCAAAATACCATTATAGTTCTTTATTTCCTCAGTTACATTAACTAAATAATCAAAAATAAGTGCTTATAGTGCTAACAGTCCATACAAAGAGCAAAACGTATACAACTACATAAACTTGCATATTTTCCATGTTCAGGCCTTAGAAAACTAATATAAACTATATTTTGCTGAATTTGAAATCTCATTGGCTACATAATGTATCAGTCATCTGGAGGCTGCCTGTGAGAGAGGGGAAAGAAGAGAGAGCGGGTCTTTATTGTACATGATCACTCATTGACTGTTGTAGGCTGTAGGGCGGGCATAGACACTCCTATCTGGTCAAATAAGCTGTCAAACAGCTGTCATCTCAGGATCTAGCCGGTGTAGAGGGATAACGGCATCTGCTGTGAAATGAGTGTTTTTTTGATGGATAAAAGCATCCGTGATTTATCTGTCACCATTAATGCATGGAATACTGTGTTTTGGACTAAATATTTTAAAAATGCATCTAGTGGATGTTTCGGAATAAGAGAAAAGAAGAAGTTGGAGTTTCCGTGGTGTTTCAACATTTGTAAACGTGACATTTTAATTTGCACAATCAGCACAAGTGTTTTCATTGCATATTGTTATATACTTTCAAATGATATGTTTTCACTGATAAAGGTTATTGAGGGGGACAAATCTCTCTTTTATCTAGAAAGGGGGGCTCCGGACAGGAGGTACAAGGCAAACATTTTTTGTCAATGCCACAATTATGTGTTTCTGCATGGCGGTTTGGAGAAAATGTTAAATCATTGTGCTTGAGAGATGTTGGCAACAGTACTCTTGAACTTTGAAGAGATAAGGCCAGCTGTTTCCCTTTGTTTCCAGTCTTTATGCTAAGCTAGGCTAACTGCCTCCACACTTAACGAACAGTGGCATCAAAGTGTCAAATTATACCAGTCAAGTAAAGCATACAAACTTATTTCAACTATTTCTTATAGACAAACTTTATTTCAGCGCATATTTTCACATGGTAAATTTAGTGTTTAAGTGCCTGGGACCTTGTAATATTCCTCAATAACAAAATAATGTATGCACAGAGAGTGGGAGGGGTTAATGGTGGCCCAGTAGCTCATTCATTATTAACACAGGTGTTAATGTGAAACCTTATTCTTGTTGTTTAAACCTACTTGCTGCAGCTGCATAAGGCTTTGCACCACCTAAACCAATTTGAATTCCTCCATAGTCACACACTTGTTTATATTATGAGGCCAAACCCAGACAAAACCAGACAAAGGTGACATTGCTTTTTATTTGCAAAATTCCAATCTCACCAGCTTAAGTCAAGGCCTTTGGATTTCTTTTTTGTTTCTCTCTGGCTTATGACAACTTTCTATCTATATTCTGACTGGTTTTATAAGTCATAACCTTTGACTCACATCTCGCTGTGCTGAAAATGGCACGGCTCTGAAATACACACTTTTTTCCTTTTGCACTTTTATTTATCTCGGGGAAGTCAGCTGAGCATGCTCACCCTTTTTCCAGCTATGCCCTGCTTAACATTCATGGTACAGTTGCACACATTCACGCCTGGGAGCAGCTCAGCACCGCCGCAGTCTTCAACTGTTGACCGCTGAGCGGCTCCAGTGGAGCAGCCGAGTTAAGTGTCTTACTCAAGGGCACCTAGGCAAAAGTGGTAACAAGCTCTCCAAGGCCTGGTGTGACCCTCGCCTGCTTACTTTTATTTGATGTAGTTTCTTGTAAAATAAATATACATAAATACCCAAGGGAAGGAGAGCAAACTCTCTCTCCATTCCAAAAGATTCATGTTCTCAAAATTAAAAGCAAAATTAATATTAATATAATTTTTAATTCTTGTAGAGGGTGGACTGGCTGCTCTTGATGTTGTCGACCCTAGAAAACCTCCACAGTCTCTCTCAAGCATGTCTGTTTATTTATCTTTTTTCCTTTGCTCTGCATATCTGCCACGCCGATACTGTCCCTGAGGTTTTGAGCCAAATTTTTCACAACAGCAACTGCAATAATCATCTCTATGGTAACTCATTGAAAATGCTTTGCTGCATTCGAAGCAGAGAGGACAACAAGCGGGAGCGGGAGGGGGAGAGCGAGACAGGCTCGGAGCTTTTCTTTTCATTTTCTGCTGATTTCCAGCCATCACTTATTCATCCATGTTTAAAGTCCATCACTCACACTTACTTAAGAATCCCCAGATCACATCAAAAATGGAATTGAGTGAATGTTATTTTTCCTGCCAATGCCGCTTTATAAAAAAAAAAAAAATCAAGTTGTGCTGTCAAAAATAATTCGATCCAATAACATGTCTGACTTCTCTGTGTCTGAACAGACGGGCACTGCTGCCTGTCTTCCATGCCAGTCTGTGTTTATCAATAGTAGTTAGAGGGAAAAAAATATGTTCCGGTTTGAAGTAGACGTGCCGTCAAGTTTTAGGACAGTGCGTTTGCTTCATAAATATCTCACGCTCACCATCAATCAGCGAGCTAGTTGTAGTCAGTTTTACATTCTGGTCTGTTGTTGAGATATAAGGCTGTAAGTGGTTGTGCCGGAGTCATAGATGAATAATCTATGTGTCCACTAAATTCTGCTCTCATCCGGCTGGGAAATGAATACCAAACCAGCAGTGCTCAGCGAGGTGTAGGACTCAAATCCCTGGCTCTTTACTTTTATCTTTCGGTGCAAATATTTGTCTCATGAATTTCTCCTCCAACTGTTCCCAGAGATATCCTATCCCCAAGATAGAGCATAGGTTCTCCTCGACATTTATTTAAATCTTTATTATCAGTTCAACCTCTCCTTAAAGCTCCTAGCTCAGGGAGTATTGCTTTCATACATTTGCTGTTGGAATATGTACACAGGGTTTGGGTGCTTTCCTTTCCTGGTGAGAAATGTATTTTTCTCTGCTAGGCGCCTGAGATGAAGGCTGCCTTCGTTACGTGTCGGTTCAACCTGTGAATGTATCACTTTGCTGAGATTAATTAGTGCTGCAGGTCTGACTTAAAGGTCACAGCCTGGGGATCAGTCAATGGGGCCATAACAGCCTTGGGACATCTCTGGACAAATTGAATTAAATTGTAAGAATCAAGCGCAGGTGCTTGCATTGTGTGTGTGTGTGTGTGTGTGTCTGTGTTAAAGTGGCTGAGGTCAGACAAGAGATAGTTATTATTTGAAATCTATGGAAGCTCATGTCTGTCTGCAAAACAAAATATAAATAGATGAAAAGTTATGCATGAGGAGAATAGAAATTCTCACAGCAGGTCAAACTTATTGGATACTGAATTATGATGCTGAATTATTTAGTCCAAAATTTGACATAGAATAGAAAGGAAAAAAAATGCCTTAGCTTAGTCCCAGTCATGGCAGGTCTGTCAAGCTTTGGATATCACCAAATATTAAAACGCAATTTATTTTTTGTCCTCGGTAGGTACATGTCTTGCGATGACATGTACGCATGGCGGTTTAGGGCAGGTCACCTCGGTTACTAGCTGTAGGATGGAGGATGGGGTATAGAGGTTTGTCTCAGTCAAACATGCAAAGACCACTGTGGTCTGTTGCACATTTTGTGTCAGTAACAAAACGCTTTCAACCGAAAAATACAACATGTAACTCACTGAAGCATCTGATATGGCAGCACAGCAATGTGAAACGTGTCGAATAAAACACTGGCGCTGGAAATGAGGAGTCTACTCCCAGCTACACAACTGAAACTGGATTTTAGAGCGGGAAACAGTTGTGGAGAGACGTTAAATGAAGCAGATCTAAAGAAGCTTGTTGCTGTTATATCGTGGAGGAGATGTTACCTATGTAAAAGTAATACAGTAATATAACGAGTAACATAAGTAATTACTTTTGATACCGAGTAATAAGTAAAGTAATTTCTAAGTGCTTGCAGTCGTCGGGCCTAATTCATAAATCCGACTGAAGGGGTCAGTTTTGATTGCAAGTATGACTTAAATAGAAAATGTTTTGGAAAAACTAGTTATTCATCCAAACCGGTCTTTGACGTGGCAATGATATTATCTCAGCAATGTCAATTTTCCGAGCCAACTTTATGTATGAGCTTTATGAAAAATGTTGAGCAGTGCCACACTCCTACTCCCGCGTGTTTGGCTTTGTTTGTCAACCCGCTATTTAGTCCACTGAATAATACGTGTTACCTGGCCTTAATCTCCTCTGCCATTGTTGCGATCTCGTCTTCCAAAAAGTTGGATTTTCTCTTTTCATCCATGGCTGTTCCTGACCAAAGTCTCATTTGTGCGGGCATTATATCAGGGCAGGTTGAGATTTATAGATCACAGGTATGTAAGTTACTAATAGGATTCTTATAACCTGCTTCAGCAAGGTTTTCATGCTCAGAAAACACTGCACCTTTATAAATCAGACATACAGCAAGCACACCATTGCAAACGATCTTGAGACAAACCTGAAGTACAAATCAAAGAGCATTTCTTATAAATGAGGCCCCTGATCCTCAAAGCCTGTTCTCTTGTAGAAGTGAAAATACAAACTATAATGCATGAACCTAACCTCTGTTGCTTCCAAGTACGTTTTTTCTCCCTTATCATGCTATAATAATAACACATTCTACCCTACAATACAAGACCAACGCTGCTCCTTTATGCCAACTGGTGAGGATGCTAATATTTTGCCTCGGCATGCAGCTTAATCTTTACAAGGCTCTCTTTTTAAGACAATTCAGACAGTGTTTTCAACCAACTCATGGACTTAGAGTTAATTAGCTAGCTCGCCACAACCGATAAAATCTGCTGCAGTTGTCATTTCAGCCAGCAAACGGTAACCAACTGCAGATGATAAGCTTGCTTTTGTCTAATTCTGACTGAAATCACGGCACCATGGTTTAAAAATGATCAACTCTGAGAAGTAAATCTGCTATTGTTATCACTGTATACTGCATATGTGTAATATGAGCATCAGAGACATGATAGGTAAAGCAACGGTAGCTGAGCTTTGTATCTGTATGTATTGGTTTCGCATTCGTGCTCAAATAGAAGGACGCTCGAATGTGTTGCCTCAGAGGAACAAAACTGAAACAGCGGACCACGAGCCAAAAGCAAGAGCCTATTGTATTATATTGTATTGTTTAAATGCAAAACTCTACTATACGGAATCCCTGAGAGGCAAGTGAGAAAAAACAAAAACAAAACTATCCATTATCCATTTTCTAAGTCTGGTCTAAACTGTTGTCTCTCCTGAATGAATGGACAAAAGAACAGGTGAAAAGTAAAGCCAGGATAATTTTTCTTAATTGTGTCCCCCACCATGCTCAGATTGTGAAGAAGCATGTCTAATATAAAGGGATCCTATATATTTAAAGAGTATGTTTACCTCACAAAAAATAAAACAACATGAACAGTGATTAATAATTACATGGTCAAATACATACAGTAGGTGTCAGTTACACTCGGGACATTACTTTTTTTCTAAAAATAGCTTGCACCAGGAAATGTCTGACATGCACTGGTACTTTTTATATACTATTAGCATTGTTCTAGTGACATGGTGTTGATTATGTGGATGTGATGCATGGATTAGTGTTACTTTGTCAGACAACGTTATTGTGTGTTTTATGCTGAGTATTTAGTAGTCAAGGCTATGCCCTTTTGATGCACCATTATGCAATTTCTTTCCTGCCATAATTATCTACTCTGACCTCACAGTGCTCCCACCATTACATTGCCCACAATCGCATTTGTTGAAGACCTTATGTCTCCACCACTTTTCACAATAAAGTGATGTCCTTGGTCAAATATATTACTGCGATTATTGTCTTGTCTGTGTATTCTATATTCTGTATACAACATGTTTCAGCTGTGGCTCTTCTCATCACCTGGCACTTAACATAATGATGTAGGAGAAAATGTTAAGCTGCTCCCAAGTCCCAAAGTGGATTATTATCTCCGCACCTCTTAACACTAACATCAAAAGACAACTCCATTCCCCCAAGGTGCATCTCTTGGTCTCGCAGCTTTCTTTATTGTGTGTTTTCTCACCATTTCCTGAGAGACAACAAACTTCTCTCCTGTGTGCGTTGACCCTGCGTGACTCGCCAGGTGTTGAGTTTTTGTGGATATTCCCTCTCCTGAAATGTTGCATTTACACCACAAAAAGGAAAATATGAGCATCATTTTCAAGCGTGTTAAACAAAATGGGCTAATTAGGATGGCTGGCTACCGCTCCTACTGCGTTTTAATTTGCTTCTCTCAGTGCGAAGGCTCTGTTTCACTTTACAGTTTGTTGACTGCCAATGTGTGGGAAAAGTCTAAAAATGCTGACATCGGTTAGGGACATTAATAAGGATATCACTTCTGCTACCCTGGGCGCTCGCATCTCAATAATGGCATTTGAATTGTACATACTGTGTTCTGCATGGCACTCTGCTGGAGACTAAAGCAATTTGAAGGCAATCAGACAGTGACTACAGAGCACTACTCTGATTAGATAACTACAACCATTATACAAAATTGGCTGTGGAACACTGGACTGTATCTTAACATTTGTTCCACTCACCCTGCCGTTATATATGGACAAGGATTAGAACAGCTAGTAATACACCGGTTTCTTCTTGTTCCCACAGTGGAGAGGATAACAAGACTAGAAGAAAAATGTGGCAAAGAGCACACAAAATGACTTCTGCTGAATAAATGACAGCCTGCCCCTGGAAGTGACATGGAGCCTCACACATACCAGGAGGCACAAACCATTAGCAGAGTGCAAAACGGAATGATGAAGACATATTTTGTGTTGCGGGACTCAAAATTACAGTTTGGGGGAGCAGTCGAGAGGAGAAAAAAAAAACGGGGAGGAAGTGGAGAGGTTTTGCTGTGTGGGTGTACGAGCGATGAGCATGAATTGTGAATGAGCAAGTGTCTGAGCTGAACACTTGCATAACAACTTAGCCGAGAGAGAAATCCGGCTCGCTGAAACTGAAAAGGATGCACTGAAGACATCTTGTCGTCTTGTTCACATTAAAAGATGAGAACTTCTCGCCACAGTTGTGGTTTACACATTAAGGTTATTCATACATTATTGAACGTTGTTGTGAGTACTAGCCACTTAAGATTCTGGAACATTTAAAACCTCTGATATTCTTTTCCTTTTTTTTTTTTTGGTTTACAGATCCTTATGAGGCTAATTAGCTAAACTGATTTCGCAGATTACCTGTTCTCAGCAGCAGCCGGGGGAAATGAGAAGTGATGGAGGAGAACTGCTGAGTTAGGCACTGAAGTGACACTTCATACAGACTTTAACATTCTGCTAATTAACCATTAAAAAATGAAAGTATTGTTACTGTTGCCAATACTGTGCACTGCTTTTTTTTGTTGTAAAATAAAACAAAGCAGAGATGAAGACAGAGATGCAATTTGATGTCTTAATTTTAAATTCTGGTACAATAACTTTTTAACTCTTCTAAGAACCAGTGTTATTGTGATTCATGTTTGGAAGGAAAAAAAAGCACAAGACATCAATGTGCCAGTCAGCAGTGTATGCGTATGTCTCTGCAGGCTAATGGCTGTGTACTGTATTTGAAAACAACATGAGTTGATGACTTCTTTTCATGACTAGATGAAATACAGCAGGAGGACTTTTTTCATTACAGCACTCAAGAGTCTTCCTTGGCGTTAACGCTGATAAAAATAAATGAGTGTCCTCAAATGCTCCACTAGAGCTTTCAGTTTGATCTCTGATCTTTGCTAATGTGGCTCTCAACAGTGTAATACACGGCTCTTTCAGTGGATACATCCTGTCTGACTCGTGCCCACATCTTTCAAGTTTTCCAGCAGAGTTTGTATTCGTCAAGCCTGAGTCAGGACAACCGTAATGACGACAACTACACCTTGGAGTTATTTTGTTGAGCTGTGTACTCACATTATACCAAATGTTTCCAACAATGTTCAACCCCAGAGAGATCCACAAGTCTACTCAAGGTAATGGTGCGTTTCATTTAGTGACGAAGGATGTCGGCG
The DNA here is from genome assembly GCF_040436345.1 of Pagrus major. Taxonomy (NCBI): domain Eukaryota; kingdom Metazoa; phylum Chordata; class Actinopteri; order Spariformes; family Sparidae; genus Pagrus; species Pagrus major. Next base: position 15,954,963 of record NC_133215.1, read on the forward strand.
TATAAGACTAAATGTGGCGTGACTAAAGCTTAAACATTACCTCATGCATGAACATTTCATGTCAGATAGATTTTCATCAGCAATGGCGATTGGTTAATGGTGTGTTCCCCACCAGCGAAGTGAGTATGACTGCGGGATCATTTGTGTTTATTCGCCCCAAACAGCCACCGTAACTTAACTGTACATTAGCTGTTAGCTTGTGTCTGCGTGTTTCTAGTCAGGTCGATCACTCAACTCAGCACTCACCAGAAACTCCGGTTCTTCTTTTTTTTCTTTCCCTTCTCCTCTCTGTAGTTACCTTAGTGAAGTAAAGCACACCTCCCCACCAGCTCCAATCAGAAGTCAACATTACAGTACAACACCTGGCAAAGCTGTCACTAGGATAACAGCCTGTTGTCAGCAACATTTTCCAGCAATTTGGATACTTTATTTAGCTCAAGCAGTAGGTGAATTTTCTCTACCCATAAAAGAACACTTAATGCTTCAGTTTACCATTGAAAAATCAACACATTTGGAAATACTTTTTTTTTTTACCAGACAGGAAGGGTATGAAAACTTGTAATCTGAAAAGTTTCTAGTAGCGAAGGCAGTCAGAAAAAATGTAATGGAGTAAAAAGTACAACATTTGCCTCTGAGATGTAATGGAAAGTTGCATTAAATGTACATACTCAACCTCAAATGTACAGTCCTTGAGTAAAGGTACTTAGTTACTTAGTGCTAGTACTAATCTCTTTGTATTACCAAGACAAAACCTCTCTGAAGTACCATTGGATGAAATATATGGTCAGTTGTGTACTGTGAAAAATATACCTTCATCTCATAGACGAGTGTTTATATAAATGAAAACATTTGGCACAACACATAATATGTTGCCTCAACAACTGTGTTCCTGTGAGTCAGACAGCACACAAAGCACATGTTTCCTGCTGGGCCAATTTTAAACCCTTGAACACACAGTACCTACCAGACTCTAACTACTCACCTGATTCACTGGGAAAGAAAAAAAAAAGTATAATTCAGCCGGCTGCAACACAACAACTCATGCATGTAGGACGGCTGCTGAAATGTCTTTATTTGTCCCCTCAGCTGTCCTGTCACAGGGCATTTTAGCATAGCAAGTAATCAGTTTAAGTGCCTCCAACAGCAGGAAATAAAACCAAAACATTCAGCATGTATTTCATATTGATTTTCCATCCCCTGCTCGTGAATATAGCAAAGTTGCCACTATTTCTATTTCTGTCATTCAGCTTTAAGTAGCCTCTACATGACCCCCTTTTCATAAGAATATATTTATCATTATGTTGAGCTAATATTAAACAATTCTGACTCGGGGTCGGTCGCAGTTAAGTTGTAAACATAATTGTATGATTTCAGCAGGGTTATTTAAAGGCAAAATATGATACATTTCCGTATTTAGATATCTGAAAACAACTAGAGTTGTGTACTTACATTTTCACAAATGTTTCCAAAAATGTATAATTTCTGCCACTATGGGTCTCTCAATCAAAACAAAACAAAAGATTTAAGTAGAGTGGGGTCTTGGGAGTTTGGTCAGTTTGGGTGAGGTCATGGTCTTTGGTTATGATAATCTATCCGACACGACTCAGGCGGAAATGCCCACGGACGAGGTAATGCTAAAAGTTTTATTCAAAGGTTCATAGGTTAAGTCACGTTTGATGACTTCCTTCTTCACTCTCTGGGAAGTTATAGCGACAGGCAACCAAACAAAAAGCACCTTTACCTTGAACAGAATTACAGATTTATCTGGGTTTGAACATTGTTGGAAACATTTAGGATAACGTCAGTACACAAGTTAACAAAATATACGACAAAGTCTAGTCCTTTTTAGACGTTTTAATGCAGAAATGTTACATATTACATCTTTAAAACTAAAGAAACCACTCCTTTAATTCAATGTTAAATTTTGGTCAATGAAACACATTAAACATAGACTTACACCTCCCATGATCCCGCACTACTTTGCAACATCATCAAACTACATCTTTTGTCGTTGTTTTGATTGGCATAAATTTCATACTGTGCCTTTAAGGGTGAGTTTGCCATGAAGCTTTAAATGGCCCTGTGAGACAGTCTGACAGTCTACACACCACATACATTTTTATTCTGTTTCTGTTTTGCAGTTGATGGAGCATGTCTTTCTTTTCTTTCCAAATGTGCTCAAACTTAGTTTGTTCTTTACAAGCTTTGCCCTTCGGCTGGTACATACAGTAAGTGCTGCTGGAGGAATGCTTACTCTTAAATGATTTAACACGTTTTGTGGATCAATGTTCCCCCAACTTTGGAGAAACGACGCCTATTGGATTGATGTTTCCCAGAGCAACACTCTGAGTAAATATATCTGCATTCATTGAGCTGCCCTGCTCAATCACACTGCTTTGGCTGCAGCTCTACAAGATAGCTTGCACCCAGAGGGAGATACTGGCAGACTCTGTAAGGCGTCTTGCTGACTGCTCAAGTGCCTTTATCTGTGCATTTCCTAATGGCATAGTGCTTGCACAGACTTTTATGTTAAAAAAGAGATAATGTTCAAAGTGATTTTCTTTCCCTCATGACTTAATTAGTGATAATTACGCCTGAGAAGTGAATGTTTTCAAACTTGTACTGACTCTTCAGTTATTCTTTTAGGATGGCTGTGACTGAAAACTTGATTCCAGTTCTGTGAAGCTGCTTTGTATTTGAAACTTTTGGCATCGCTTAGCTCTGTCGGTAGTATGTCTTTGAATCATGTAGCATGTTCCTTGTTTGATTTTAAAACAACTGCCAGTTAGCTAAAATGTGAACAGGATATATTCACCTTTAAAGTAGTTTGACTGATGCCATTTGAAAGCAATAAATCCAAGTGAAGTGATCATTCAGCTGCACGTTAAGATTCCAGGAAAGATCAGTGCTTCACCTGATGAGCTCTCTCAGATAAGATGACCTCTAGACGTCTACTGTACATCCTCTGCTGTCGTTTGACAAGTAATCAATGGGTCCTTGTGAGGACAAAAACAATCCCGGGAGACCATTATAATGTATACATACCTCCACTTGTTTTAATGGCTCGGCTTGTTCCAAGGTCCCTGCCAAAAAGGGGTGATGCCATCTGTTTTAAATTAGCACTGGCCAGGAAGGAAGCGTTTGACAGTGTTGTTTAAATCAATCAGAAAGGAGATGGAAGGGATCTCATTATGGTTATGCTGATCCTGGGAATCAATCAAGACCCAGCAGATGTTTCCAAAAAGAAAGTCTCAATTTTGGCCCTGCCTTCGCGATCACCTGTCAGCTGAAGGAACATGAATAATTACTCTGTTTAAGTGTAGAGGTGAAGTTTTGTACTGGACAACTTGTTCTTTGTTTATTTAACTTTCTGATCCCGGAAACTACATCAACGTCTCTCGGAAGTAAATGACTGTAAACTTGCTCCTTTGTCGTTAAACATTTCAAATATGTTCCTGTTGTGGATCATAAACGTGATAACATCTTCTCAATGAGAAGTTCACTTGCTGTAAATAAACACAGCATCAACTTGAGCTGTCACAAAATTAAATCAAGTGCGTGGTGGCAAGACAAAGTTTATCGCCAGTGTTTCTGTCTGCAGTATATGGCCATATGGTGTGTGTGACTGTGTGTGTGTGTGTGGAGCGCCCATGCATATGGATTTATCTGAGCTCACGCTGACAAGGCTCCAGTGGCTGACTGTGTTTCTAAAAGTAGAGAATAACAACTTTATAATTCCTGTGCAGTCTGAAAGTCTGGAGGGAGGACAAAATAACAGGGTCACCTCACCATATAATTCAATCCCAAATCAAAAACATCAAAAATACTAGCCAGAGCTGAATCAACGCAATGTCAACGAAAAAAAGAAAAAGAAAATAATGCATTTGCTTGAAATTAGGTTCTTTTCTGATCATCTAACAGCGATTAAACCCCCCCTCCATCCTAATTTTTCTAACATCAGAAGCTGACAAATAAGCAAACTGGCGAAACAGGTATAAATACTTCTGGATTCACATGTGGTCAAATGACACGTTAGACCACAAGTTGTACGATATGGCTGTCACTTTCTCATGAATCTCATGAATCTAATGAATTCGAGCGGACATGTTTTTAGTTGGAATTCATTCAAATGCAACACACGTACCCTTAAATACAGTGTAGAATTGACGCAGTGCTTTCACTGCCTCACTTGAGTGACAAGCTAAGGCACTGAACAGTGATGCATCAGCATTTCACAAAGTCAGCAAACGGCCTTACCTCTATCTTCTTTCTCCCTATCGTGTTGAATTCAGAATGCTTCCACATGTTACTTTTCAGATTGTTTGGTGTCATTATAACCTGGTCACCTCGGCTCGTTAGTTTCCTCCATTTGTGCCAGCAAAGAAAACAACAATAGCCTAGGGGGCATGCTGACCCACTGTATGCCCCACTGGAGACGAAGCAAGGCCTGTTACAGTGAGAATTCTGAATTAACAGCTTATATTTTCTCTAGGTGTGGATTTCAAATGAGAAGTGACACCTCCGTTATGTGACAAAGTTTGTTTTAAGCTTTATAAACCCTAAGACGAGAGCAATAAGCTCTGTGGCAAACACAAGTTTATAATACTTTCTTCAGTGAAGATAAACTTCACAGATGAACACCACCTTTTTGATTGCATTCGCATGCCATAAAGGTCACCACCGCTAAGCGTCTTACTGTACACTTTTTCTATGAACTGATCAATCTACAAGCTGTAAAGTTAAAGTTAGAAAAGTTTGCAACTAAAGTCGACCTGTAGAGACGGACTAGTGAGTAGACCTTCTCGAGCGAGCTTACATCTGTGTCAGCGTCTCCAACACTTACAGTTTAAGTAGCCGTTCTGTCATATGCCAGAAATCAAAAATCCTACATGTCATCCTCAACTGAGGTCCTGTAAGATAAAATTTCAGACTAAGGAGGAACCTGTAATGAGCCTTGGACATGTGAGTGGTGTCTCATCTAACTCGTAGCAAGAAAGCCAAAATGTAAAACTGTTCCTTCATGATTCACATGTACGATATTATTTCAGTGATACTATTCTTAAGTTACATTCTATACTCAGTTGTCCCTGTTATTTTGTCCACCCCTTGTGCATTCATACAAATTTAGGGTAGATTCATCATGATTCACGGGGGGAAAAAACAACACTGCCTATGTAAAATACTGAGTCCAAAATGCATGACACAAGATTAAACCATCCTCCTCCTAGCCGCCAAAACACACACACACGCACACATGCGCGCGCGCACACACACACACACACACACACACACACACACACACACACACACACACACACAAGGGCTTTGGATAAAAACTAATAAAAAGCCTGGCAGAGGAGGAATGTTTTGAGCCTACTCTTTAAATTGATAAGATTAGGGGCACATCTCAGGTCATCTGGCAGGCTGTTCGACTGTTTCGGGGCAGAGTACTAAAAGCAGCTTCGCCAGATTTTGATTCCATTCTTGGAACAACGAAAAATTCCCCCGACCAGATGATCAGAGAGGTCTGCGGCTGATTAACAGTGAGCAAGTGAGAAATGCATTGTGGAGCCGGGTCATTCCGTGCTTTATAAAGCAGAAGTGCAATCTCAAAGTAAATTCAGGACACCCCGAAGGAAGGAAATGCAAAGGCCTGAGCACAGGAATGATGTGTTTAGCAATTTATGTTGTAGTCTACTGGGGGAAGACCAGACAGGAGCACATTTCAATACACTAATATGCTGGAAACTAATGCATGAGCAAAGCAAAATACAAGAAAGCATGCATACTGAGCAGCAGAAAGTTTTTGGACTTCTCATACTTAATGCCATCATTGTAGTCAGTCAGCATTTTCACTGCACTAACACTATTGTTCTGACATTATACACCAGGGGGGCTTTCATTTTCCAAGCCCTCAACAGTTTCTCGGGATTAGACTGGAGGATGTCATCTTGCGATACACTAACTGTATCAGACTGTAGCATCCTCGGGGGAAAGGTAAACTTCACTGGCTAGAATATGTGATCTACACGCCTGATGATTCACTGTGACAGGTGTTCTGTGGTCAATTCTTTGCTGTTACACTCTCAGAAAAATACTTCAAAAGTTTTTCTCACGCTTCATAGGCTCAGCAACCTTTGATTGAAGTTGAAGGGTGAAAGACCACTCCTCTCTTTCAGAACCTTGAGGCATTCTTTAGCTCTGCGAGAGAGATGAAGCATGGAAGACGACTGATTTATAAGGTGCTGAAGCTACAATTAAGGTACAGCCAAAGAAAGCAGAGTGAAGCCTTATGCACCTCTTATCAGCCACAGGAGTTTTGTACCTTACTTTTATAGCCTACTTTGATTCCCAGTATTATTGCTCTTAATTCTCCAATCAATATATTTACATAACAATGAGTTGTTATGTGAAAAGTTTCACTTGTGGCGGCTAACTGTTAACAGCTAACTGTTTTAGCCTCTTCCAGCTAAGTGTTTTGGTTTTATGGCCCACAACTTTACTGTTTTGGTTCAGTCTCTGCACTCTCATCAACCTTGTTTCAGGCTGCAATAGGCAGCTGTTCTCAGTGTAAAAGAAAAATAAATCTACCTGCCCAGCACCAACGACTAGCTGGTGAACATAGTGGAGCATTTAGCAAAGAGTCAGTTATTAGAGCTAAAAAGGCACTACGGGACTACATTTGCAGGGTATCAGAAACATGTCAATAGGTGATTTGACATGGAGAGACAAAAATAGCGCCATACAAAATCATCAGATTTGTGTGGAGAGATGAGGAGATTGCAACAAATTTCTTTAAATACATGAAGAAAAAAAATTAAATGCCATATTTCTATCATGTTCTACAGTGTTTGTTGCCATTTGAGGTTTGACTGATGCTCGTTATCCAATTCAATTCAATTCAATTCAATTCAAAAAATTTCATTTGTCCCCGAGGGGCAATTAAAGGCACGTGGAGTAGTTGTACACAGACACAAACAAGTCAGCACGTTAGTTACACAGACACAAAACAAGTCAGATAGAATAAAATAGACTAAATAAACTAAAAAGATGGGAGTTTAGGAGCTGAACAGCCTTGGGAACAAAGGTTGCTCTCCTCCTCTGTGTTCTGCAGCCCCGGCAGTGGAGCCGGCGTCCCGAGGGGAGCCGCTCAAACGCTGGGAACAGAGCGTGGGAGGGGTCCTGAAGGATCCTGCGCGCTGTCCTCAGTGTTTGCTGCTCACACATGGTGGAAAGTGCTCTGACCAGCAGTCCAATGATTTTAGAGCAGACTTTGACTGTGCTCTGCATTTGGGCTCAATCCCATTTCCAATTTGTACCCCTACATCTAGTTTTCATGTGCCCCCTTTCCCCTCAGACTATAGTTACAAGGAGTAGTGGTTGAAATGTCCCCCTATGAAATGGGACAATGCTTCAAGACCCTCTTATGTCACCCTACCCATTTATCCAAACAAGAGTCGGGACATCCAACTCCTCGGTACGGTTGCCCAGAAGGGTCAAACTAAATGCAAAAGTCACAGCATGAAAATGTGTTTGTGACTTGCATTCGTGCTGTGGCTTTTGCATTTGATTCGACCCTTCTGGGCCACCGTACCTAGGCATAAACAACGCAACATGCAGGGGTAGAGCTTAGTGTAGGAGCAAGAGGTGTATTGGGATTGGTTCTTGTTGCACTCTTTACTCCTGGTTTAATGGCACCCAACTGGAAAATGAGGGTCTCCAGCTGTTTTTCTTGAGGAACCAACTCCTAATAATCGCTCAGTGGTACTAGATGGGAACAGCACTTCACACAACTGATACAGTAGCTAACAGTTATAACTTTGTGTAGTTATAACTTACAAATAATAGCTTATGTGGCACTATGCCAGTGATTTGTATAGAGTTTTTGTTGCACTGCCCCAAAGTGGCTAAAAAACGTTTGAAGTATTTAAAAGGTATCTTTCGCTCAAAAAATTTTGAGTTTTTCTTTGCTTTCTTGACATCTTTTTCTAAAAAATGTGCCATCCATGGACAGCCTAGAAGGAACAGTCTCATTATATTGTTGCCTACCAAACCTTTTGAGGAGCAGAGGAGAAATACTGAACTTTCCTCACGAGGGCATCAAAGGTAGGTATGTCCTGAGGGAACAGTTTTCAATAATGACACAAGTAGACATGTTTCTGTCACTGCTCAGCCTCTCTAGCCTTTCACTTCAGTACCTCTATTGTGGTTCATCCAAAGCTGACGTGGAGACATCTACAAAATATGTCTGATAGTATCTGCATCCATTAGATTCTTGGATCAGGAAATCTTCCTTGCAGTCGGAGTATGAGTAATATGCTTGCGTTGCGATGACCAATGAGATCGTCTAGTAATAATCCCCAGGTGGTGTGGTTGAGGGAACGTGCAGCCAACAATGAGCTGTCAATAACTGCAATTAATGCCAATCTTGAAATCCAACAGCAAAACAAAATTAGTGAGACACATCTGCTAATTTTATTTTTAAAAAGCACTATTAAGCACATTTACATAAAACCTCCAAAATTAAATGTACTGTCATGGACCATAATCTCATTAAAAAACAAAATACCCGAGAATGAGGAGAAACTCACTCTACATGACCTCTTATGCACACTGCATAAACATACAAAGTTTTCCTTTCTGTATGTCAGTGGTATGATGACCTTAATGACAAAAAAGTGAGTCATTCGTGAGTTGACATTGGTGCCCCTGAATCATCATCATCATGTTCACTCAACTGTTCTGCCATTTATTTTGTTTGTTAATATATTCCAAGTTGTTCTAGCATTTAATCTCCATTTACCCCCTCTCTATGCCGGCTCTACGCCTGACTGTACTGGAAGATGGTTCCCTCTCTGTCAGACTTTCTGCAGTTTCCTCCATGTTTGTTTCCTAATGAGTTTGTTTTATCTTGCACTTTTTATGATGTCATTTTGGTGGTTTGTTGTCTTCATTCATCAGTTCAACATACTGGCATTGTGAAGACCGTTGAGGATGTGTTAAAGGGCTTAAATTGAAGTGGTAATGTGATTTTGATAAGATTCAACTTTAATGACTATAATGTTGACCACCACTCCACTTTTGCTCTTTTGTTTGCTTCAACAAGTGACAAACCAAACACTGGCTCTAGAGAGGGCCCTTTTATATTTTTCTTGTTTTGAGCAGCCATAGTAGGTGAGGGTGAGGTGAGGGGACTTCAGTTGGTTGCAATCTGCAACCACAACAGTAGATGCCACTGAATCCTGCATTCTGTCCCTTTTGGTGTTTTATTACAGTTTCATTCTGGCAAATGATTTGTGTGGACACATGTAAAAATAGTACTACACATAAAATTATAATCAATTCAAATACATTTTTGTGAGTCATTGATTATAAATATTTGCTTTTTTTATTTAGGCACATGTGGAGCACTGATCATCTTAGTTTTTCCATATCCACAAAATACAAGATAAACAGCATTTTGAGAGAGGGGATTTATCTGTGGTGGTAGTGGGTGGACAGCTGATATAAGGATTATCAGCATGACATGTTGTGACAGTAAAATGAGTAAAGAGTGGTGGAAATGTGTTTGCAAAGGGGTAAAGATAATTAATCACAAATTCATAGCACTACCATGCCAAATGCGATAGTGTGATAAACTGAAATGTAGCAAATATAATAAAAGCCAAAATAACCACGGATTGAGATAATGAATAATTTGTAGAACTGTAGGATTATGAGCGTGGTACTTTCCCAATAGAAAAAGACTCTGGCAATAAACTGTACCCTTGTGTCTGACTTTGTCTGAAGTTACCTCTGACCAACAGCGTGAGTTTTACTTTTCCTGGACAGAAAAAGGATGAAAGAGTCAGAGGTGATTGAAAATCCTGTAGTTTTCTGTTCAAATCGCCAGTGTGACATGATGTAATGGCCAGTGGTTGTTATGTAACATTTTTCCAGACATTACATTACACTGTGCAAAGAAATAGCGTTCATGTTCTTCTTGTGCCGGATCACAGTTATAAAGAAAGGTCAACAGGTGGCACCCACACTGGAAGGTGAACGTTATTTCTTCTTCCTCTCCAGCAATTTATTCCTACCGTGTCGTGCTCGACAATCATTTTGTTGTAGTGCAGCACTGAGCTCGGTGAAAGACTTTACCTTCTCATTAAATTCCAAGACAGCAGGCATATATAAAGAGAGGTGTTCTTTACTGTGTCTGTGTGTGTGTGTGTGTGTGTGTGTGTGTGTGTGTGTGTGTGTGTGCATGTTATTCGGTACTGTATGTGTTCAGTACATTAATGGTTTTCACATCAAATATGCAGTGTAAAGTAAAGAAAAACTGAGGAATGTGTTTGTGATGCCTGGGGAGGTGATGTACTGTGCTGTACATATAATAGATAAGAAATGCCTGCATATAAAAATAGTCTGGTTGAGGATGTCTATGATATTTTATGTAAATAACCCTGATGATCTGTATGCACCTAATGCCTCTCTTAATGACAAAATAGCATTAACAATGCATAGCTAATGGAACTATTTATTCAAACAGCAGACGCTTGAAACATGACTAACAAATCAGAGACACACTGGTGGGCAGGAAAGAGAATATGATGCTAACAGAATCCTAAGTGCACATTAGCAGCAGTCAGATTGTGTCTTGCCACAACATGCATGCATATACACAGGCACACCCTCAAAATAAAGTAAAGTTTTGCTAAAATGAATAATAATAACTTGATTTATATAGCACCTTTCAGAAACAAAGTGCTTTTAAATATCGCAAGGCATTGAGATCCACAGCTTGGGGACACAGACAGTGAAAGCCCAAGATTTTGGAACCATTACTAAGGTCCTGCTAGAGGATATCAAGCAGCAATCAGGCTCATTGGGAGGTAGCAGATATACCATTCAAAGCAGTAAAATCTGAAAATCAGTTCTAAAGCTCACAGCTAACCAGTTAAGGGCAGCAAGGGTTGGTGTAATATGGTCATTTATCTTTGTACATGTTAAAAGCCTGGTATCAGCATTTTTTTTATAAACTGAAGTCTATGGACATTATGATGATAAGTGCATTGCAATAATTTAGTCTGGAAGATGAAATAAAGCATGGACGATCTTTCCAAGTGTGCAGGCTAAAGGAAGACCTGATCTTAGTTAGACGTCTCCAACCTGCTGCCAGAATAAATGCTGGCAATGTATGTTTCTGCAAACCATCCAATATTGAAACTTAACATGTTGCAACTTTAAACTTCTTCGGTTTTCACTTTTATAGTCTGACAACGCTGTGCTTATGGTCTGGTTAGGTTTAGGCACATATAACCATTTGATTAGGGTCAGGAAAAGATCATGTTTGGGCTCAAATTACCAGTTTTGGTCGACCACAAACACAGCTGGAGATGTCCCAAGATCTTGTTAAAAACACCTGGTTTTGTTGTCACAAAGATGGCTGGAAATACTCCTGGGGTCTACTTAAAAATATCCAGTTGTGTCCCGCTTACAAATGTTGAAACGCCCACTTTAGTCAAGTGAGTATCAAAGGACAATTTTGAGTCATAGATAACACTGAGGTTTTTCACTCGATAGGGCACCCAGAGCAGAGGAGAGATTATTGATGCTGCTGGTATTGGGGCCACAGGGGGGGAATTATAATCTGATTTAGAGTCATTTAGTCACAGGATATTTCTGGACATCCAATTTTTAATTTCAGTGAGACAGGACATAAGACAGGTTGCATCCGTAGTGTCAGGCTTTATTGGAACATACAATGTCGTGTCATCTGCGTAGCAATGGAAATCAATGACGGGTAGCATATAAATAGTAAACAAGAGAGGACCCAAAATAGATCTTTGAAGTACCACACAAAATGAAGGCGCACAAGAGGAGGAGGCATCTCCATGCATTATAGAGGAGGACCTGTTTAAAGAATAACCAATTAAAAACCAGCCCAGCGCCACATCATTTTAGGATGTGCATTTTCATGGCTTCAACAGGTCGATTGAAGACTTTCCAATATAAAGCCCATAGACCCTCGCCTTGCAGCTCAGGCACCAGAATGAAATACTGGCATTGTGCATTTCTACAAACCACAAATACTTTTAATTTGTACATATTAAATCCTGTATATGAGCTGACTTTCTTAACAGTAGGAGAGAATGGTAGAGGAGTTTACCACTGGAGTTTTCTGAATGACAGAAGTAAGCCCTCTAGCAACACTTTTGTTTCTATGAGTATTAAAGAAGACACATATGTATGCATATAAAAATATATATTTAAATTCTAGAGTAAAACTATTGAGTTACCTGATAACTTCTCTCTTTATACAAGTGAATTCTCTTGGGTAAATGATCTGTTCCATATTAATGGAAGTCGTTTGTTGCCTGAGCTGCTTCCTGCCAGCTGCCAGTCTCTTTAGCAATTAATTTGATTCCATTTGTGTTGAAGTAGTGTTTGGGCAGGAGACACAACAGTAGGGAGAGGCGACGTCTTCCGACAACGGAGCCTTTGAAGTTGCCGGTGCCCTTTAAAATAATTATGAAAAGAGAGGAATGAAAACATAAAGAACATGCTGCTACATCTCAAAGACAATGCGGGGTGAAGCTGATAAAACAGTTTACTGCAGGGCAAACTGCCTCCCTTTAATGATTTTTTTTAATGATATTTCAGTCAAACAGAATCTGTGTAGTTGCACTAGAATCTGCACTAATAGTAGAAGTAGAGGAGCAGTACCAAGTCTACAGTTTTTGCACCTTTTGATACAAATGACAATGCCTTCTTTAATGCCTAGCACACTGATTTTAAACCAGTTCATCTGTATCTTTTTTGAAGTAAAACAAAAGTGAGATCACTTAAAAGCACCTGCTGTGATGACAGCTGGAAGTGATGAAGAAAGTTTGTAACTATTAATGTAGATCACATTCATATCGACAGTACACATATATTATATAAATATGTGTCTAGACAGAAATCATCTTTAATAATGAGCTTAAAATTTGTATTACCAGGCTGAATAGCAGTGTTTACCACCTTCTAGTCTGTCTTTTTGCTGTGGTCAGGAGTGTACTCCTATAACCACACCCAACAGTGATGTCACGCTGGACTGACGAGTACTGTACATGTTTATGCCAATGCTACAAGATGAGATGTTAAACCAAAGGATCTCAGCAGGAACAAGATTTTCAGGGGGTGAAACAGGTGCTCTGTGGAATTTCTGACAATGTTAACGGTCCAATTTGCAAGAAACTTGATTTTTGAGTCTCATTCCCAACCCAACACTCCCAGTCCCAAAAGCATCAGTATTTGACGAGTTGGGAATGAGCCTTAAAAATCTACTTTCTTACAATGTGGACCTTCAAGTTAAATATTGAAATCATGGAGTTTACTTGATCTTCAAATATGAAACAAACACAGAAGGTAGAACATAAGGTTAGACAGTTTTACCATTAAATACATTAATGTACCATTCATCTGAAAGAAACTTACGTGTCCCTTTATAGAGATCATCAGTTATGCTTATGTACTTAAAGGAGAGTAAGTTCCTTTCCTTCAGTGTGTTGTATAGGGTCTTGTGCATCTACAAGTTCTTGACAGTTAAAAAACCACAAAGGGAGCTCCTCTCCCACAGAAAACATTGTTCCTGAAACACCTCATCACCTTTACTTCCTGACATCGCACTACGTCTCCATGTCATGCATTTGCAGAATTTATGCCTATATTCACGGTAGATGTGAAGCTAACTAGATGCTGAAAACACAACGGAGCCAACCAGAGACACGGAGAGCGTTTAAACATAATCACATATTACAGACAAAGCCAAAAAGAAGTGAGTCCATTTCTGATATCAAAAGTAGTGCATGTGTAAGCTGATCACGTAAATATAGTCTAAGTAGTTCAAGTATAATAACATAGTGAGCATGAATTATACTAATGTTACAAAACCTACCATTTGATGTAATTATGTTTAAATAGACAATTTTCACCAAAAAAAGGAATCAATGGCTTAAGAAAACAGTTTCTAAAACTGGCCGAAAACATCCTATTTTGCAAAATTAAGGTAAGGCAAACAAATAATAAGATCCCGAAAGCTGCTCTAAGGAGGAATCAAGGGAAGCTAATTGAGAAAAGCAATTTATTTAGCCGATTTAAAGTTTCATAGTGAATTTAATTACCACTCAGTGAATAATTTACTCAAGTTTTTCTCATTTCACACAACCGGGGCCATAATTCTCAAAGTTAAACACAGCGTCATAGCTTTTTTTTCTCTATCCCTTAACAAAGCTCATTATCCACTGCCTTCTCCTCCTCCTCCCTCTTTTCTCCTCCATCCTCTGGCTTACTTTACTTTTCTGCTCCACAGCTCATCTTGTTCACTGCAGCCAATTTAAAAGCAGCTTAATCCTGGAGAGAATACTGTGGCTGCTTCCAGTTGCACTCCTGTGATTGATGTCTGGCAAGATCTAATCTAATGCGCAATGTCTGTGTGATTGACACCACACAGGTGTGCTCCTACAAATACTAGTGGATGCAGGAAGCACAAAAGGGTTTTACTTTGTGCTCAACGACGGCTTGGAGATTAGGACCACATGTCAAGACTGTAAAACTAGCAAGTGCTTCCTGATTGCTCTTGAAATCAACTTGCAAATCAGAGGTTCTCTAGTGTTCCTCTTCTTGTTGTGTATTTTTGTTTGTCTTTTTTTATCCCAAAATTTGCAGCAGCCTTGATTGGCTAAAGAGTGGGAACTGTGACGTGGTGTATGAAAAGGTTGTGAGAAAGCCAAATCAAAGACCACTCCTCTAAAAAAGAAAAATACTGCACTAAGTGGGGCATGTAGCCTAAGGGTATCATTATGAGCAAAGTTCCTACTGGGATTTGAAGCACAGATGCACACAGCAAACCACAGAGGATTCACTCAAAGTAAACCACAAGATGCAGGTTTCCATAGGAAAGCAACATATCAAAATCATGTCTTGTTTTTCTGCTTGATCTTCAAAAAACCCAGTGCCAAACAGCTCAGGCAAAAATACTCACCATTACTTCTTAAAAGTGGTGTCAGAAAAGGGAAGACTTCAAAACTTTTTGTGCCCCCACTTTCAGGTGGTATGGTACAAAGTGGTAACGTCTAAGCCAGATGTTACGGTCATGGTACGTTGATAAATTCTAAGTTTATGGCATACAACCTAAATAAATGTCAGCTAAGTATGTTTCTGCAAAATCACTAGATGAGTTAAAACTTAATGTTTGTTTATGTTTAATTTTCTATTTCTCTCTTGTCACAACTTGCTTATGCTCTACTTAGATATAGGCACAAAAACCATGTTGTTAGGGTTATGAAAACAACATGGCTTGGCTTAAAATAAATCTTTTAGTTGCCACAGAAACATCTGGAAGTGTCCCCACAGACTAAAATAGCATACGTCCGTTTGCTGCCTTGTAGCTTGTAATATCACTGTCACCTTCCCCTACACCTCGGGATGTGAAAGTCATTTAATGGGCATATAACGTGAATGTGAATACCACATTTGGTACAAATGTCGACCATTGACGTATCTGTGGTTTGCAGAATGTGCTAACATTATATCCTGGTGACAGGGCAGCGTCTAACATGCATCTACTTGCACTTGTGTTATCAGCTGAGCCCTCTCTTTCAGCACGGTGGCCTGGTAACCTGTGTGTGTGTGTGTGTGTGTGTGTGTGTGTGTGTGTGTGTGTGTGTGTGTGTGTGTGTGTGTGTGTGTGTGTAACAGAATCTAGTATATTTGCTGTGGAAAATAAGTCCCACTCATTTCCCGCAGCATACTGTTATTACTTTAGTCAGCCATAAAGTGTATAGATAAGCTCAGTTTGCAGCACCCATACCTGCAGGCTATTATAGCGATAACTACCCAAAACAGCACAAACTCAGTTGGAGCAAGCAGTTTACACTTGAGGGAATGTCATTACCTACATTTTTTGTCCCCCCACTGTGACCCAAGTCAGAGCCATTGTTTCATGTAGAAAACTCCTCACCTCCTGAAAATGGTATGAACTGTTTTTTGTTTTGTTTTGTTTTTTTGTTTGAAATGTCGAAATGTCAAAAGTGAACCGGCCACATGACCTGAGCTGCAACTGATCTAAACTAACTACTAGCAAATGTTAGAGTGAAATCCAATGCTATACCAGGAACTGCAAATAGATCAGAATACCAGAAAGGAAAAGGAAAGAAAAAAAAAAAAAAAAGAAAAAGAAAAAGAGAGGCTTTTCAACAAAATAAGAATGTATTTATCAACTTTTTTCCAGCCAGCTCAGAAAACTGATCTGAAGTTGAAAATCTTCTCCCAGCCCAAAGACACTGGTTCACTCAATTAGTTTAGTCAGTTACTCTCCTATTTTGGCTTCACTCCTGCCTGTCGTATACCACTCATCTTCTATCTATTTCTCATGTTCAAAGTGCAGCAGCCATCCCACGCAGTATAAACAGACTTCACTGGACCGCTCTGGACCATGCTACAGTCAATCACTTTGATTTTATTTTGCACTATATTCCAGGTTTTACTCTTCAGGCAGATTAGATCAAAGGAGCAATCAAAAGACTTCTGAAACCAGTCCGCCCTCCACCAGTGTCAGTGGGACATATTGTGGGGCTTATTAACACTGTTCTGAAAACAGCGATCAACACCAAGTGCATGTCTTGGTTTTAAACAGCAGCCTGTGTCAGACTCTCTGCTCTCAGGTCTGTCGGTCTCCTAGTCCGAGGCCCAACATAAGAGACGCTGGTTTCTTTCCTTTCAACCTCACCCCATACTTGCACAAGGTATTAGCGACGTCAGTCGTCAGTGAGTCATTACAACCAGACTGTACGTCATCTGCCTCTCAGAGGTCCTGCCTCCTAGCTGACACCCCAGTTTGTGGGTCTCGTCTGCATTACTTAGTGGATCAACCCCCTTCACATTCAAAGCTCTGTGTGTGTGGCCAATATTCCACACATTTAAAGTCCTGCTTGTCGGGGGCAGTTCTTTGTCTGCTGCCTCTAGACTCCTACCCCTTCTCCTGGCTAGTGAATGGTGTTCACCTTCAAGGGAATGGCCGTTCGAGTCTGGATTGAGATTATGCCTTTTTTTTTTCTCCGACCTATTAAAGGAGACCTATTGTGCTTTTCATTTTTTCCCTTTCCTTAAGTGTTTTATATATTCTTGTGCATGTAAAAGATCTAGAAATCTTAAAAGGTCATAGTCCACACCAACAGTAGCTCCTCTCTCCCACAGAAAACACTGCTCCGGAAACGCCTCGTCAGTAGTCCTGCTTTTAATTCTGTGACTTTGTGACATCACACTATGTCACCATGTCACACATTCGCATAATTTATGCCTAGTTATTTTGGCATGTAAGAAATGATTTAGCACAGCTGCTCTGTTGTTGTTAGCAGTGCTGGGTCAGGCTTGTGTGAGCTGACCAATCAGAGTAGAGGGGGTATTCAGGAGGGGGGGTCTTAAAGAGACAGGAGCTTAAATGGAACATTTCAGACAGAGGGGGAATACAGTGCTGCTGCACTGGACAGTATGAGAAAACTCAATTCCTTATTAAAGCATATAAACCTATTCTAATTGTAACCCAAAAAATGAGCACAATATGTCTCCTTTAATTTTCTGTCTCAAAAAGTGGTCTTTTCTTTGTCTGTATGTTGTATGATAACAACTTTAACTTGTGCCTGCCTTCCTTTTTATTTAAAATGAGGATGTGTGTGGCAGAGAAGGTGTACCTCCAGCCTGCCTTAGTGAGAACACAACAGAAGCAGAAAGTGCAGTAAAAACACATGGCTGCACTGATAACAGCCCAAAGGTGCTGCCAGGGTTCACAAGAACCTTCACAATAGCAGCCTTGAGAGGTTTTTATTGGACTATCTGCACACAGTTAAAAACTTAGTTTTCTTTCTGCCTGTATTGGCTCTGTTTTGATGCTTTCTTTTCCTGTTTGTACTGTAAACAACCTTTTCTTGTTTGCCTCTCGAAATTGCTTTCATAAAATAAAATATGGTTTAGCAAATGGACAAACCTTTTCCCATCATCCCAAATAACCTTGGTCGAAGTGTGTAATCTTAAAGTTTGACTTCTGAATTTTCCAACTCCAATTCTCCACTTTTCTTTAACAAGTTATGGATTGAACATTCAAAGCAACAATTTGAATGTTTTCTATTGTGAGAATCTGTTGTAAGCTTGCTCTTCCCTCCTATTCCCTAAAGCTGGTGAGGCATCCCTTCATTGTCACTCATCTTGATAAGCTGCCTCGAAACAGCATCTATAGCCTGGGGCTGAGGTAACCAGCAGCTGTAAAGACCACAACAGATGTTCCACTATTTTCTCCTGTTTTTGTTGGGCTTTCTCTGCATCTTTCAGTCTAGCTGATAATCGTTCCACTATTTAACCTCAAATATGTGTGTTTATTGTAGCTTTAAAGTGGTATTCTAGCACACTGAGAGCATTTTAAACAGTCACTTCTTTGAAGTGGATGAAGTTCATAAAAAGTTATAAGTGTTTGATTCTGAAGTACTCCAACATCCTCCACCATGGCATTGCAGTCCAAATTGTATTATGCAACAACATTTGTGTTGTAGGTCACCTTTTTTTTTTTAGCTTGGAGGTACATGTGACATAACATGTTGTGATGGGATTTCAGGGTTTTCAGTCTTGGACCAAATTTGTTTAAGGTTGGCTTGACATGGATGGAAACATTCTTTGTCATGTATCGTCTCTATTGCTGTTCACCAATGTAAATCCCATTAAGCGTATGTGCACACAGAGCCCACAAATGATGATTTAATCCTACAGTAAGTGTTCCTGGATGATGCTGTGAGTCCCGGTGTGAATGTTAAATTAAGTCTCAATGCTATCTTGAATCAGGCTCCATGCCAAACATCTAGTGGCTGGACAGTTTTTCCACGCGCTCACCAGAAAATGTGTATTTGAGCAGATGCTGCGAGTGTGCACATGAATAATACACAGCATTTCTAATGACTCCTGTTCTCTTGGCTGGAGAGCTGTTTGTGCTGCAGTGGGCGGTCTTGTGTCAACCAGACTGACATAAGAATCATACTGAATTCTCATCTGGTCTGTAAAAGCTTTGCAATATTGTCTGACTGCTGGAACAAAAAATCAGAGCCTGTGAGTTGAAGTATTCGCACTTGTAGGAGAATACATTGCAACTTCAGGCTGCAACGGTGAAGATCTAGATGATAGTGCAGATTAAGTTTTCTTAACCCCACAATGAGTGATTTTTTGGCTTCTTGGGAACAGCAGAAAACAAGTTGTTCTACCACATCCCACATCATCTCCTCTTAAATTAATGTGGCAAACTTATTCCTATGCCTTATTCCTTACACATCCAGCAATTATACGATACAAAAACATTGATTTAGGGTCCAATATTCTCTTTGCTGACTGTCTGTCTTCCTTTCTTTGCTGAGTAGGTGGAATACAATATATGTATCGGGTTTTTTGCTGAAATCAGTTGACTGCTGCAGCTGAAAAGAAGACAATAAGAGAATTGAGCAGTGCAATCACCTGCAAAAGTGTTGGCAGTTAAAGTTTCTGCAAACCAGTAATACGTTCACAGTTGTACATGTCATAGGCTACGTATCATACGTGAAGTTGGGACATCTCCAGTTGTGTTTGTGGCGACCAAAACAGGTAGTTTAAGCCAAAACAAGATCTTTTCCTAAACTAATCAAGTGTTTTTTGTGCCTTTTGCACATATGAATAAATAAGAATAAATTGCAACCATTCACCCTGTTACAAGACACTACCATCAAAATGATTTTGAAGTTCTTATTTTAAAGGAGCTATTTGTAAGAAAAGTTGATTTTTTGAGTCTCATTCCCAATTCGTCTTACAATATAGGACGGGTCGGACGCCACCCCAAAGCGTCAGTTTTTGATGACTTGGGAATGAGACACAAAAATCAACTTTTCTTACAAATACACCTTTAAGGCAAAAAAAAAAAAAGCTCTGAGGTTGCACATTACAACCAACTGAACCCCCCTCGCCTAACTCTCCCCTACAGGCTGTAGAAAATGGCTGTGCAACTTAGCAGACTCATAGCATGGAAGAGGACCCACTCCTTCTGTAGATATGAAATGACTAATTCTAAGGTAACGAAAACAGCGATTCTTGTATTCAGGTGATCATACATTAATGACATAATTATGAATATTATATTCCATTTCTGCCCCTAAATCCTCCACACTGGACCTTTAAGTAATCTTCCATACACAAATATAATCACCTCCCACAGCTTGTTAAAAGCCCACAAACATTTATATTCTAAAATGTGAGCCCACGGCAGCTTTCTAGTTAATGAAGAATGACATCTAGGCACACTGAGCGTGAAGCACTTTCTTGTTTTGTTTAGGGAGTATTACTTTAAAGCCCAGGAAACCTGTGAAAACAAAAACATCACAGAAGGCATAATGTCAGCATTCTAATGACATTTTGGAGACAACATTTGTCGCCAAGAATATTAACATCGATGAGAGCAGCAGGGACTGCTGCAACATTAACATTCATATCTTTCAATATCTGGCTTCTGACATTGATGAGCTTTCACAAAACAAATTTAAAAAAAGCATCATATTGTAGCTGCTTGTATTTCATTTCCTTATGATGCAGGTTTTTATTGCTTGACTCAAAGCAACTTAGATTGTGCCTTGCTGATTTGAGACAAGCAAATATCACCAAGGCTGAGACAACTGATCAGAAAATCGCGGTTTTACTGGATACAACTGCCATCCAACTATGACCACAGTCACAAAATACAATATCTCTAGCAGCAGAAGGAAATGTGGTACTCATAAACTGGTGTGATAGAACAGCATGGCATTCATCTGCTTTCTGCTGAGAGGACAGTGGCACTGTTTTTGCATGCGCTTGCAAATTCAATCACAGCTAGGCGGCTGCTTTTTTATGAAGCCAAGAGGACTTTGTCTCGTTCTGATTTATTCCACATGGTTAAAATGAAGGTGAGATGAGCTGGGCATAAGGCTCAGGTGTTCTTGAATTGAAAGTTGTGGTGAGAGAGGCAGCCCCCCCCCCCCCCCCCCCCCGTAAATGAGTAGTGTATTGCCTCATTACAATTTACGCATGAATTTTTATGATTTCTTGAGGTGGTTCGTCAATTATATTATCTGCAGCATCTCTGAATTCCCATGGAGCGAAGGATGTTTTCTAAAAAGCCTAGATATCTTTGTGAAGTGTATTTAACAGCTGTGGTCCATCATAGAAGGCCAGGTTCATAGCTATATGGGAAAGTGGGTTTGCTGGAAGAAATTGGTCCAAAGGATCCTCATGACACATGCTGTAAACGAAGGAAGAACATCTCCACACATAAGGGCTGCAGACAACTATTGAAACCCTTGATCTATCCACTTCCTTTAAAGTTCCAATAAAAATCAAAAACAATCTTTTCCTTACGAGTAAAAGTCCCTACTTTAGTAAAGGTGCAGAGGCATTCTTAACAAAATTTACTTAAAGTATCAAAAGTTAAAGAACTCAGTAATGCAGAACAGTGTCCCGTGTTGCACCTGATCTATATGGACCTACTAAAGCTTTAAAAACTTTAAATACAGTTATGTGGTTTATTCCATTGGCTCCCAGTGTAAGTTGAATGTTGGACCAGGATTGAAAACAGCCTGCTAATGTTCAACTTTTCTGAAAATGCATTATAATCTTTACAAATGAACACCACGTTTATATTTTTTGACACATGAATTCAATCACCACAAGTAGAAAGCTAACCTGAGGCATCCCTGGGACTAAAATATGTTGCCTATTGTATCTCATTTTAGTCCACGCAGAACATTTTAAAACTAAATTTTTGTTGCAGATTATGAGATAAGATAAGATCATCCTTTATTAGTCCCACAATGGGGAAACATGCATTGTCACAGCAGCAGGGATAGCAAAATAGAGATAAGCATCAATAAAAAAAAAACAATAAAAACAAAAGCAAGATATGAACAGGAGGAAATTAAACCGTAAGAACAATATAAACAAAAAACAAACTCAACGGTTGAATTTTCACCATTGCACATAGGAATATTGAAATTGCACAGCTGAATGATATCACACCTGAGTCAAATAATGACATTGCACAGTATGAAATTGATATTACACCTAGTGAAATATACATTTTACTCACTAACTATATGATTTTTACTTGTTGATTTTCAAAATATAGATATCATGAATATTTTTAGTCTAAGTCTATGTGAGTCTTCCTCATGTGGGGAGTGTGGGACAGCATGTTTTGGACTTGGGACTAATGTTTCCTTTTTTTGTGAAATACTGGATAATTTGAACAATGCCCCTTTGGTGGGACTAACAATTCAAAGACCCTGCTGTCAAAAACATTGGGGGCTGATTTGTTTAATCTTTACCAATGTATTGTGGAGGTTGCTGGGATAAAACACACACACTCCATTTCACACAAGATGGCGCTGTCACGTTCTGCCCTGTAACCCACAACATTGCACTGGCATTACCATAGTTACACTGCAATATCTTTAAGACACAAGTCAACACTTACAATGACTGGCATAAGAATGATATAGAATGGAAGTCATGGTCAACATCCTTCAAACACGTTTTGGTGAATTGTGTCCTTACGTCCATATGGAGTCCTCCACATCTTTATATTTTTAACCCTATGATATATTTTATTTATGCATAAAATCTTAACCTGAAAAGTAATTTCAGCTGTCAGATAAATGTAGTGAAGTAGAGGTTTAAAGTAGCATCAAATATAAATGCTTAAGTAGTAGAGTATAAGCATCTCAGAATTGTACATGTAGCACCGGTATTAAATCTGTGCTAATTGAAACCTAGGTTCTAAGGAGTAATAGAGAACATAGATAAGGTAAATAATCTGACAGTTTTATTTCAGTACACAAACACAAAAATATCACAATTACAGTGACTGAAAAATACCCCAAATAAAATAGAGCTCTCTTTACTTTTAATAAAAATAAAAAAATAAAAAAATAAAATTCTCTGGAAAGAAATAATTGTCTCTGTATCCAGTCTCTTTCGTTCAGTTCTTGTTGTACTGGTACTGTTCTTTGTATTGTTGGTCTTGGGTTTCTAATGTACACTACCCGGGTAGGTATTAGTGTATGTGCTCATGTGCTTATCTGGGAAATCCTGTTGCATTCCAAGACGATCTGACAGTGGGACCTTGTAGTAGCTGGCCAGTCTACTAACAGAAATCCTCAGAGTTCTTCTGGTGGGCTTCGCTCGCCATCAATCTTCAACTTCTCTCAGTGGATCCGGGGTCACCAAAAACCAGTCTACACATATTGTGCAGACAACAAATCAAATTACTTATCATCTTCAATAAAAATGATATCATCATAAATGAAATATCAGATTCAATCAAATCAAGATTTCTTCACTTTTTTAACTTATAGAGATAATCTCCCATGAATTTACTAGTTTTTAACAGTATTTAGACATGAATTTCCTCACATCCACATTCACAATGAAATTCAGCATTTTAAATAACACAGTAACATGTTTTTAACCTTTACACCTTTTTAACAGTGCTTTCATGCGAACTGATGAACTTATTAACACCATATAGCAATACAATATTCAGCAATATTCAGCATGTATAACTTCCCAAAATACTCCGACTGGTTTTAACTCACATTCTACCGTGCTAAATGATACTAACGTGACCAATTAGCTAGCCGACGGCCGTATTAGCCGACGGCCGTATTAGCCGACGGCCGTATTAGCCGACAGCTACACATAATCAATGCCTTCACTCACCGGAGTTTCAAAGGTAAGTCAACAACTATCCTGATCCGCCAGTGTAAGCGAACATGCTCGGCGACGCTGCACCTCCTCTCACACACTTTTCCTCTCTTTTCAACAGTTTTCTCTGAGCTCTCGGTTTCACCAAACACATGCGTGGGGTTATCTCCTTGTGCTTCCCTCTCGTGCTTTTCCGTCAGTCTAACGAACGGAGGATCGGCCCTGACGTCAGTACAGGTGCCGACAGGTTCAAAACAAACAACGCGAAGAGTTAACCCTATAGTAACCAAACACTTTTTAGTGTGTGGGTTACACCCTCCCCCCTTTAATTAGCATGAGTCCCATCATGTGCTTAATGCTGAGATTTAAACATCATAAATTGGTTGATCAGAACCGTTACTAAATAAATCAAGTGCTTGATTAAAACCCTCGAGAAAACTCTGAGCAAAGGAAATCAGAGGTTTACCTAGCTGTGGGTAATGAAACCGACCTGGTGCTCGCCTTACCCTGTCTGATTTCCTCATGTCTGTGTTGTCACTGTTCGTCTTAACTGTTTCAATCTCTTCCACAGTCTGTCGGTCAGGTATGTCAGTGTTTGAATGGTCATTGTCCATGTCCTCCAGATCTAACACATGCATATCGTCTGTATCAGTATTGCCTGCAACCTCCTCACTAGATGACTCTACTATGTCATCAGACCCCTGTTCACCCTCCATTCTGTCAGTGTCAGGACCAGCCTCCATTACCTCATCTGGCATGGTCTGAGGGTCACCTACAGTAAGAGGTAATGGGGTGTTAGAGGTCTCGGGCTCATCATGCTCATCAGATACAATATGGGGTTCTAAGTGTCTGTTTTTATCATACACCTTAATGAATGTCTCTGTATGAACAGGTGGGTCTCCCTGAAAACCTACATACTCATCCTCAGAGTCAGAATAGTCAGGCTGCTGTAACTGAGGAGAGCTTTGCCTAGTTCTCGGCCGTTGGGGAGGTTTTGGCCTTTCTGTTGCACTTTCATTCTCAGTTTCAGACAAATGACCACAAGGAAGCAAAAGATCCCGATGGAGGGTGCGGGCGGGGCCATCTTCACCCTCTGGAAGAACTGTGTATACAGGTAAGTTCTCCATCTGTTTCAAAACACGGTACACAGTGGACTCCCATTTGTCTGCCAATTTGTGCTTGTTTCGCAGGCGAAGATTCCTGACCAAGACTCGATCACCAACTTGGAGAGTAGCTTCTCTGACATGCTTATCAAACCGCTTTTTGTTTCGCTCAGCCAATTTTGCTGAGTTCTCCAGGGCAAGCCGGTAGCTCTCCTCCAGACGAGCTTTTAGATGGCGGACATACTGAGAGTGAGGCACTGGCTCTTTATCCTTTACTGAGAACCCAAAGGCTAAGTCGACTGGTAGCCGGGGCTGTCGCCCAAACATCAGTTCATAAGGGCTGAACCCAGTGACCTCATTTCTGGTGCAGTTGTATGCGTGAGCAAGAGGTTTCACAAAATCACGCCAATGAACTTTCTGCTCCTCCTTCAATGTGCCCAGCATGTTGAGGAGCGTACGGTTGAACCGCTCAACTGGGTTGCCCCTCGGGTGATATGGGCTCGTTCTCACTTTCCGGATACCTGTCATAGCGCAGAGCTCCTTGATGACACGTGATTCAAAATCTCTGCCCTGGTCGCTATGAAGGCGCTCCGGGTACCCATAGTGTACCAAGAAGTGATCCCAAAGACATTTTGCAACCGTTGTAGCTTTTTGATCTCGCGTAGGTAAGGCAACAGCATATTTTGTGAAGTGATCTGTCATGACTAAAATGTCCTTGGTATTCTTGCTGTCTGGCTCCAAGGACAAGAAATCCATACAGACCAATTCCATTGGTCGTGATGTCCTGATATTGACCAAAGATGCTGCCTTTTCAGGCTGGGATTTTCTTCTCACACACCGCCCACAGGTCTTTATCTTGGTCTCAATATCTGCAGCCATTCTTGGCCAATAAAATCTTGACCTTATCAAGTCATGGGTACGCTCCCACCCCATGTGCCCCATGTCATCGTGGAGGAGCTTGAAAACTGTTGGCCTTAAGGCAGCTGGAAGAACAAGCTGATAGACTGTTTGACCATGACACTGCCGTGCCCTGGTTAGAAGACCATCTCTCATCTCAAAGCGTTTCCACTCTTTCAGCATCAACCTGACATCAGGTGAGTCAACCTTGATGTTACGTGGGACATCAACACCTGATTTCAGCAACTTAATCACATGACTTATGTTTGGATCGGCTTCCTGCTGTTCCCTGAGGTCGGCTTTAGAAAACAAAGGCACTGTCACTTGACCAAATGTCTCCTCTTCACCATACACATCAGGTACGGCATCAGCATGAATAGCCAAAGACTCAACCAATGTAATGGAAGGCAACTGGTTGTCTGTCTCACCAAGAAGATGTTTGTGACACACAGCTGCAACGGTGTGTGAGTCTAAGCAGTGGTCGGATGAGGACGATAACAGAAGGCGTGAGGTGAGCTGTTGGATGCGCTCTGCTTCCTCAAGAGAGTCATGGTCTGCAGCCAACTCATGATGGGGCCGCCGTGACAAACCATCAGCATCCTGGTTAGCTTTCCCAGCCCTGTATCTGATGTGGAAGTCAAAGGTGGATAGGGCGGCTAACCAACGATGGCTTGCTGCATCCAGTTTAGCGGAGGTGAGTACATATGTTAGCGGATTGTTATCCGTCACCACCGTAAAGGTGTTACCATAGAGGTAATCATGAAATTTTTCAACTATCGACCATTTCAAGGCAAGAAATTCCAACTTGTGAGCTGGATATCTGCTCTCACTTGGTGTCACTCCCCGGCTGGCGTAAGCAATTACCCGCATTTTCCCTTCCTGCTCCTGGTATAGAGCGGCGCCTAGTCCGGTTGAGCTGGCATCCGTGTGAAGGACATACGGGATCTTTGGGTTGGCAAACGCCAGTACAGGAGAAGAAGTCAGTTTCTCTTTGATACACTCAAAAGCTGCTTGGCAAGCAGGGGTCCACCTCTCTGCAAAAGGTGCTCTGGGATTGAAATACTTGCCAGCACAATTAACTGTCTTTTGACCTTTCCTCAGTGGTGGGTAACCTCCTGTGAGGTCATTCAAAGGCTTCACAATCTTAGAATAATCTTTAATGAAACGGCGATAATAGCCGGCGAATCCTAAGAATGACCGGAGCTGTTTCAGTGTCTGCGGTATGGGCCAGGTCTTTGTGGCAGCACTTTTTTCAGGATCGGTCTCAACTCCTTCCCTTGAGACAATATGGCCCAAATACCGCACAGATGTCTGGAAGAATCTGCACTTTGGTGGAGACAGCTTTAAGCCGTTCTCCCTCAACCGCAGGAGAACATGTTGCAGCCTTTTCTCATGCTCCTCTAGAGAATCTGAGAACACGATTAAGTCATCAAGAAATACCAGGACCTCCTTGAGGTTGATGTCTCCCATGCACCTCTCCATCAGCCTCTGAAAGGTGCTGGGTGCGTTGGTTATCCCTTGTGGCATTCGGTTAAACTCATAAAACCCCAGAGGGCAGACAAAAGCAGTTTTGGGCTTGTCCTCCTCCTCCATCTCAATCTGATAGTAACCGGACTTCAAATCCATTACTGAAAACCATTTTGAACCAGAAAGGGCTGAAAAAGTCTCTTCAAGGTTTGGCAGCGCATAGGCATCCCTTATGGTCTGTGTGTTAAGTTTGCGATAGTCAACACACAGGCGAACATCGCCGTTTTTCTTTTTGACTACAACAATGGGTGAAGAATAGGGGGATTCTGACTCTCTTATCACCCCAGCTTCCAAAAGCATTTGAAGATGCTTCCTCACCGCCTCATAGTCATTAGGGTGAATGGGTCTTGATCGTTGTTTAAATGGCGCCTCATCCTTGAGCTTTATTTTGTGCTTGACTCTCGTAGCATGGCCAAAATCAAGATCGTGCCATGAGAACACATCAGAGTAAGTACGGAGACGTTGTGTCACTCTGTCCTTCCATTCCTCAGACAGAGGCGAATCACCGAAGTCGAATGTCAACTCAGCCTCTTTTGGCTGACTGGAGGATTGAGTAGATGCACTACAGCATGCTGCAGTAACAGAGTCTGATCCAGAAGAGCTCTGAGGGGTAAGAACTTGATCAGCTACATGCAGCTCAGCAAGAACACAGTTGGTTGGAAGAGTTATATCATGCTCTGTCTCATTTCTGACCCACACAGGAAACGTAGGAGGACCATGGTCGGGCAACGTGACAAGGCAGCAGTCAACAAAGATTCCCCCAGGTAAGGCGGATGAACTTGGTTGCTCCAATATTGCCCATTTCTCACAAATGGGGTTTCTTGCGTTAATGGAGCCTTCAAGACTGACCCTATCACGTGCTGGAATGACATGTTGTTTGTTATTCTTTAATGTCAACAAACCAATCCTCCCGGTGGTTGTTGCTGTGTGCCTGAGTTTGAGAGTTTTGAGAATTTGCCTATAGCTATAGGCAGAGGAAATGTCAGATGTAGCTCTGTCCTGACAATGCTCACTATACAGCAGATCAAGAACATTTGTGCCTATCAATACTGGCAAATCAGTGTTGGAGCGCAAATCAGGAACAACTAAAGCTAATGTGGAGATCTCTGGCAGCGTGTCAATGAACTCTTTTGGGAACTCAAGGCTGACCTCTATATAACCCAGGTAAGGTACTGCTTGCCCATTTGCACCCTCAACATCAAAATCACTGATAGGCTGTATAGGTCTGTCTGATAGGTTCTCATTATAGAATGACACTGATATTGTGGTCACTTGTGACCCAGTGTCCAACAAGGAATTGCACTTAACTCCAGCTACAATAACATTAGCTGTGCATTTCCCGCCAATTAGCCCTTCTGGAAATTTTTCCTGGTGCTTTAATTTGGGTTTGTATGATGAGGTTTTCAGAAAAGCTTTAGGCGTGGGACTTTCAGTGTTATTTGTTCCAGTCTGTCCCTCAACTGGAACAGTACTTAGTTTAAATCAGCCTTGTTTTGCTCTTCCCAGGCCTTTTGCTTTGCTTTTAGTTCTTTTCGTTTGGATTCAACAACATCAGGATTGGGCTCATTGTCACATGTGGGAGCAATATGGCCGTCCTCACCACAGTTAAAGCAATACCAGGGCCGAGGCCTCCTGCTACTCTTGCTTACACTTTCACCCACTGGGATGTGGCTATCTGTCTCTTTTAGCTTACCTTTCTTTGGCTGTGCTGCTTTTGTCTGTGACTTTTTGGTAGTGGGCACATCTATGGAAGCTTTGAGGGATGTGAGCTGACTCTGAAGTTGAGCTATTTGCTTTTGTAGTTTCTTTGTCGATGTGTGCGTCGTCTCATCAGTACTAGCTGTCATGTCACTATCTGAGTACACACTTAAAGGATTGGACTGCACCTTTAATTTTGAGAACCCAAGGTGCTGCTTCATGCGGCTAGATTTTGCAGCTTGTTTGTCCTCCTCTGTTCGTAGCCGCAACAACAGTTCGGAGAATGTGGGGGGCTGGGATTTCTGTTGTTCCAACTGAAGGCTAATGATTAAACTATTGTCCCAACACCCTCTGCAGAATTGTTTCAGCAGTTGACGATTAAGGTCTGCGGCAGGAACACCACCACCTTTTACAACTTTGCTCAGTGTGGTCTGTAAGCGATGTAAATAGGCAGAGGGTTTTTCACCTGCATTCTGATTGGTGCTGAGAAATTTTGCAAACAGCTCATCAACATCATCCACTGTCCCATAGGCTGAGTCAAGAAGGGTCAAGAAATCGTCTGGCTTGGAAAGAGGGCCCAGATGTTTGACAATGTTGGCAGCGGGAGGTAAGAGACTCTCTATGATCTTCCGGACCACCTGTCTTTCCGGGACAGAGGGATCTGCAAAGTAAAACTCCACATTACTCCGCCAACTGTCATATTCAACTTCCATATTTGGACAGGGGCTCTTTCCTGAGAACGGTCTGAACTTAGAGGAGCTTGGGTAAGTTTGGGACAAGTCACTGCTTTTTACAATGTGTTCAACTATCACCCTTTGTACCTCAGGTATACTGATCTGCTCAGGTGACAAGAGAGGGGCTGACTTCTCAGCAGCAGCAGGTAAGGTAGTGTGGTCTGGTTTGGGTGTGGCCTGACTAATCTGGGAAATCCTGTTGCATTCCAAGACGATCTGACAGTGGGACCTTGTAGTAGCTGGCCAGTCTACTAACAGAAATCCTCAGAGTTCTTCTGGTGGGCGTCGCTCGCCATCAATCTTCAACTTCTCTCAGTGGATCCGGGGTCACCAAAAACCAGTCTACACATATTGTGCAGACAACAAATCAAATTACTTATCATCTTCAATAAAAATGATATCATCATAAATGAAATATCAGATTCAATCAAATCAAGATTTCTTCACTTTTTTAACTTATAGAGATAATCTCCCATGAATTTACTAGTTTTTAACAGTATTTAGACATGAATTTCCTCACATCCACATTCACAATGAAATTCAGCATTTTAAATAACACAGTAACATGTTTTTAACCTTTACACCTTTTTAACAGTGCTTTCATGCGAACTGATGAACTTATTAACACCATATAGCAATACAATATTCAGCAATATTCAGCATGTATAACTTCCCAAAATACTCCGACTGGTTTTAACTCACATTCTACCGTGCTAAATGATACTAACGTGACCAATTAGCTAGCCGACGGCCGTATTAGCCGACGGCCGTATTAGCCGACAGCTACACATAATCAATGCCTTCACTCACCGGAGTTTCAAAGGTAAGTCAACAACTATCCTGATCCGCCAGTGTAAGCGAACATGCTCGGCGACGCTGCACCTCCTCTCACACACTTTTCCTCTCTTTTCAACAGTTTTCTCTGAGCTCTCGGTTTCACCAAACACATGCGTGGGGTTATCTCCTTGTGCTTCCCTCTCGTGCTTTTCCGTCAGTCTAACGAACGGAGGATCGGCCCTGACGTCAGTACAGGTGCCGACAGGTTCAAAACAAACAACGCGAAGAGTTAACCCTATAGTAACCAAACACTTTTTAGTGTGTGGGTTACATACAGTTTTCTTTTAAATAGGTTTTCTTTTAAATTAGCATATTTAATATTTTGAGGTTAAGGAACTTTGAGAACTTTTGTATTTTTTGTGTTTGTTACAGTGAATGTTGACACAAATAATGTTGAATGAATGATTACCAAGTCATGAAGATGGAGAGGTTGAGAAATTGAGTGAACCCTCTTCTCGAAACAGCACTTGTGAAGGCGTTGCAGCTCCTCCTTCGTACAGTAGCTGGAGGTGTTTCTCTGCTGACCTCTCCTGTTTTTTTTCCCTCTGCAGTGGATGAAGAAGAAATCTGAGACTGCCAACAGAAACATTAGTCTTTATGATAGCATTGCATCATTTTCATGAGAAACATTAGGCTGCAGTAGATACAGCTGGCTAACTGCATCACAATTGATTAGGGCAGGAGCCAACAATAACACGGGTTCAGATAGCTGGTTCTTATCTTGTTATAGTGCTGTTATCAGTTCAATCATAGACTCAACCCACAGACACAAACGTGACAGAACAGAAATGTTCTTGCGTATCATGGCTGTTCATCATTAATGGAGCATGCTGCTGCTGCCACAACAGAACAGAGGCTGCTCAAGAGATGTCGTGTTAACCCGCTGTAACCTGTACTGTTGTACTATATGCTTGGTGAGTGGATGTTGTTTTAATCACTGACATTATCAATGTTTGATGCAAAATCAGAGTAGGCTACATTAGGAGTTAGAAGAAGAGATAAAGTAAACACCAAGTTACTTCAATGAAAAATTGAATACGACAAAATAATGCTCCCATCTGTCGCTTTTCAACAACCCATATTGAGTCAGCTTGTATAGGTAGTTGGTTTTTAGTCATACCAGCGTTTCATATTTTATATTGATATATTTAATGAGGAAGTATTTGTAACTTGTAACAAGGTGATTTGTGATGTATTTGTGCCCATCTTTGATTGTCGGTTAATACATTTTAAATCGGTTCAATTCTTAATGCTATTAATTGGTCTATAATTAATCATTAAAATCTCTTTATTTTATGTAGATAATTGCACCGGATTCTTCTGAGTGTCACTTATGTATTTTATTTATATAATATCTTCTGCTGCTGTTGCATGTAGCTGGTTTGTGTCATCAAACAGCACAGAATATGAGCTGGTAACCCTTAATGTTAATCTGATTTCCCTTGCATAGCATAGGTGCGGATATCCTCTTTTAATGAATATAGAGAACACGTTGGTAAACTAATATGTGTCCAGTGCTTAAGCATTAATCATCATGATCCATGATTTGAGACCACTCTTCTATAGGAATCCAGTTTCCCTATGGCTTCAAATGGCTTCCCCATAGATCATTTTCTGCTTAACTGACAGGCTTAATCCAATTTCAACAGTATGTTTATTCCTAACCATTTACTGTCAATTTCTGTTTTTCAGTTGATTATGTCTCCAGGTGTATTTTTCCTGAGTCTGCCAGTCTGACAGCATGTGTCAAAGCCTGCCCAAACAGTAATAGAGGCAGAATCTGCACCTACCCACTAGCTGAGAGTTTGGGATAAAGGCAGTGTTGGGATGTGTGTTGATTGTGTCGTATAGTGGCCACAGTTTGAATTGCGACTCAGACAGTCATTACAATGAACATTCATTACAAAAGAAATGATTGAAAAGCTAAGATCCCACACATATTCAAAAAATAGCTCTCAATAGAGTGAATACCTCTGCCAACAGTCCCCTTTAAATCAGTCAATCCTAATCCAATACCAAACTCGACAGCCCTGTATCACTCTAAATTAGTATTAATTGTGCTCATTCACAGATACCAGAAACCTAAATACACATCCATGCATTATTCCCTCAATAAATTAACAAAAGTATTAAAGAACGTCCTATCTCGCAAAGTGAGAAAAAATACCTGGATCTGCAACAAAAGTTAATGGGGTCTATTCTGAGCTGAAAACCATCGTCCATCCAAGTTTCATGGAAATCCATCCAATAGTTTTTGTGTAATCCTGCTGACAACCCAACCAACAAATGAACAAATGGACACAGGAAAAATATATCTGTTTTAGTATAACCACAGTTATGTGAAGTGCATCAAGAGCAATGCAAGTGAGCGACCTGCAAGTGTTCCCCAGAACAACTTTATAAACTAAATGCTACTTGCTTGTTTTTTTCTTCCTTTTTTGTTGTCCTGCTGGCAGTTACAAAATTGCCTTTTCTTGTATCATATTAGTTTTAAGTAATTCTATTGTTAAAAAAAACATTGCTACTTTCACTGAACAGTAAAATTACAACGTTCTCAAGTTAATGGAGAATCACTCTCTGCCAATACACTTCCCACAAATTATTATTGTATGCAAAAAACATCGCCAAAAGCAAAATGTCTCCATATATAGTAGCCACTGGCTTCACCTGTTTCTTTTAATTTTGTTCCTTCTTATCTTCCATTTTAGTTTATACGACTAATTTGCATGCAAGCAGTGGAGCAAACAAAACAAAAAGTGGAAAAAAAGAAAGGAGAAGGAGTGCTCACCTGCAATGTGCACTGTTTTATTTATGAAGGCTCTGCCAGGCACGATGGAGACAAATTACCTTTTAACAATGTGAAATAGAATTTTGTTTACAAGGCTACGCTTCCCCTTGCTTTTTCAAATGAGATTTTTCACAGCTTCCTCATTTGTATCTCGCAGCATTATCGTCTCAATCTTTCAAAACCAATCAGTCTCAAGAAAAGAACAGAAAAAAAGAAGAATGAATCACTGCTGTTCATAAAACAAGCCATTAGGTATATTTATGAATGCACACCACATCAGCCACCAGCTTCAGACAACCCCCCCTCCTCCGCCCTCCTCCAAACCACCCATCAGTTCAGTCATTTCAGTGACATCCCCTCCACAGTTTTATTTAAAACCCAATACAGTCTGTAGCATGGTAGAGTGCCCCCCTTGAAAGGCTGCACTTGGTGGAATTTGGGAAATGTTTACACAATCTGAACACAGACAGGAGGCAATAAGAGAACCGAGTGGAAACACGCTCAACTAAAACACAACCGTATCGCTGCATCACAGAGCTGCTGTGAACAACCATTTCTAAGCCTGGAATCCATTTCAAAGATTATCAACATTTGATACTAAGGTTAACCAAGCAAAGCATATAGTCTTTGTTTGCAAAATACAGCAGGGGTTTTGGCAGGAAAAATCAACATCTGTTAAAATCCTCTCTTTTAGCTCACTTTGTTAGATTTCCTTTGTATTCTGGTGATTGTTTTTTTCTTTTCTTTTTCTGTCTTTGTTGTGTATCCATGGTGTTCTGAAGAATGACTTCTCTCTTCCTTTTGTCAAACTGTTTTATTTTTTTTAATGAAAATATTATCTGGCTTTGAAGATTGTTTTTTTAAATCAATATTGTATTGCTGTAAAACCAAACAACATTACAGATACAATTCTATAGAAAAAAGAAAAAATAGTGCTATTGTATTATGTATTGTATGTTACCACATTTAACTGTGAGCAACATTATACAACAGCTAAGCTAAAGGCTAAACCGAGGGCAACATATGAGACCAGCGATCAGAGATCAGCGTGAAGATATTTTCATTTTAACAAGAGACGTTATTATCAAAACATATGTTGAAATATAAATATAAGCAACTATAATAAGTAATATAATTTACATGAATCAGTTTACACAAATTGACTTAAGTTTCGCCTCTGCAAGACTCAGCTTTTATTGAGCACAGTAGATATCTTAAACATGCATATATTATCTTAACAATGCATAAAGTAAAGAATTATGAGATGACTGACCTTTTTTAAAGGTTGCATCATTTCTCACTGATCACCTGGAGGGATATGTAAGGCTACTCAAATAGAAACTCCTGGTCTTGATTTAAATGGATAATTGGTATTCTACTTTATATGGATTAGCTGTAGTCGGTAATTGGTGTATTGCTGTTCAATAAACCATAACCAAGATATGGCTGAGAGATCCAGTTGAATTTCATAAGAAATCCTTTACATCGCACATCCAAAACAAGAAACATGTTAATGGTTTTTCACTTGCACAGAAATCTACTTGACCAAAGTCAAATTTTACTTCCCCTTATACAAATTGTTTATTTATTAGCAGTTGTCAGATTAACAACACATACTAGTCAATTGATCAATGTTTAATCTTTGTTTAAGTAAGAGAGAAAAAACAAGTAGAGTGCGTCATATGTGTGAATCAACAAACTTATTGGATATTTGTGATGCAAGGTATAGATTTTTTTCATCTGATATTGTTAACCAATAATCACCTGCAGCCGATGTCAGATCATTTTATATTTTGGTATTTTAAACAAGTTCATAGCCTGTAGCTGTTGCTCAGCGGAGGTTGTGGAAGGCCAATGTAGTGAGCAAAGATTGATGAGTTAATCTTTCATAGCTCTAATAATAGTTATTGTGTTAAACTCATAGACTTTTTTCTCCTTTAGCAATCATGTTATCTTCCTCTGAAACTCTATAAAGATGTCCACACTGGTGACTTGTTGCCTGAAAGTTTTGTCTGAAAAATGTACTCACTTCGCTTCTTGACACTCATGTTTTATTCAATTTCAATTGATTAAAGAGGGACAAAGATGAGGTTCACTCAAAAGAAGGCATTGCATCCCCTGTTTTCCATCTAGGATAATAAAAAAAAAAACATTTTGGGAGAAGTACAAGGAATAAAAAATCACCATCTAGTATTAAAAATTCCAATAGACCCATGATCCAGGGCCAAACAGGGTCTGCTAGGGAACCCTGGAGAAAACAATCTCTTTGGGCATATCCTCACCTCATAAATACCACATACCAACAGATTTGGGGCTTTCAAGAACCCTGACAGCTCCCCCCCACCCACCGCCTTTGTCTTATCAGTAATCTTTTCTGTGATTGCAGTGGTTTTTCCGCGACCTGCATTCCATTAAGTGAGCCTTGTAGTTTTTAATCTAAATTATTTATTGCCCTGTTTGCTCATACAGAAGCTCATAATGTTTGATATCTGAGCATGTATGCCTAGAAAGGGTAATGCAGTTCTCGAAAACATGCTTTCACCAATCTCCCTTTTTACCTCTTTCAGTTATTGTATCTCAGTAGAAATAAGAAACCTCAACATTGCTGTAAACTCCAAACTGCTGTTGCAAAATAAAATTGACAAAAGAAAATTGATATTTGCTGCTGCACAGCAGCTTTGTCAAGAGGGCAGATATAACTATAGAAGCCATCTCCAGACCAGCTCCTCTCATTGCAGTGGTCTTTGTAGGAGGAATGAGTGCTGTTAAAATTTTACAACCCCGAGATGGTGCAATGTGTTGTACATTTTTTATAATCGAACAAAAAGCTTCTTGATGATAGGTGTCCAGTAAAAATGGGCCAACACGTACTCCTCTGCTCTCTCTCTCTCTCTCTCTGTCTCTCCCTGTGTCTCTCTGTCTGTCAGCAAAGAGGCAATAACATGTGGTTTCTTCACAACCATGCGCTAATGTGCTCACTGTAGTGCTGCCAAACCTGCTGTGCTGGATAGAACATCAAGATGGAAGAGGTAGCCGTAAACAGGACCCCCCCCCGTGCAACAGAATAGTGCTGATGGACAAAATGAAAACCTGAAAAACATGGCTTTCTTTTTAGCCTGGTTTGAGTCAGCAGGGACGAGAGGTGACGGAGGTAAATTGAGGTCATCAAACAAAAGAGAGAATATAGCACTTTGCTTTTTTACCCCAAAGGCTGAGTGATTGATATGTTGTTGACCAAGTGGTCTCTCATATTCTCTCCCTATCATGCCTCCTCTCTCACCATCCTGATTAAACTGAGAACAGATCATGAATGTAGAATATGTGGCAAGTATTTATTACTAAGACACCCTCCAATATCAATGAAATTTGGCTGTGATCTAGCAACAGATATATTTGTAGGCACCATCTGGAGATGGGGCATTAAAGCATTAGTTTATATCAAACAGTGCCAGCACACATGGTTTCTCATTAAGCTAATAGAGCATAATGTTTTAAAGTTTAGTAGCTTTGTGGCATTTCTGGCTTTTTAAACAGCAAGTAGAGAGTGATTAAAGACTGTCGAGGAAACTAAAAGAGTCACTGCTGTGCGATTTGTCAGTTTGTCACAAACTGCACAGGTGTGTTGAGGTGAATTGTGGAACTCCATGGATTTATAATTATAGTGTTTGTAGCTTAAGTCTGCGCCTAATCTTTGTGTAGCCATGACATTATCGCCCCCATCAGCCAGCTAGATACCACACCTGCAGCAGTGTCAGGTATCACCTAATGATTACTTTCATGATCAATTAATGAAGGAATGAATCATTTTAGAACAAATGTATCAAATAAGTATAATTTAAAGATCTGGTACTGAAACTTAGTTATCAATTGGCCTTGTATCAAAAAATCCTTACCCAGCCCCAGGGGTTGGTGATCTGGCCGAAAAGTAATGTCAAGATGTATTACATCACAGTCACAATCTTTCGGTCTAAATTGCAGTCTTTTTTTAAAATGATTTTTTATTGCCCTGTAGACTCAAACTAGCCTATGAATTGAAAGACAGTTATGTGTTTGTACAAGATTGTCATCTGCCATTCTGTTAACTATTACTTTTAACAATACGTCACTCAAGGAGGAGTCACATTAAGTAATTTGTCCAATCAGCACAGCCATCCATTTGGAATCAGAACTCCTTTGGTTTGTACATTTCGGGTTCAAGATTGATCATGATCTAAAATCATCAGATCACCCATCCCTGCCAAGCCCTGGTCTGCAGTTCTGCAGTACCTCTAATGATAGTACAACAATACTTTAGGGATGACTATTGGTACTTTCACAAAATACTAAAACAATGCGAATTTTGATAAGTAATGGAGATATAATGATTAAGTGGGTAAATGTAATTTGCCATTAAAACAAATAGAACAGCCTGGTAAGTTAAGAACATTACATCACTTTATAGTAATGCCGTCTCTAAAACCAGGAAAGGCAACACTTACAAAAATCTAAGAGCATATACACTATATTGTCATATCACGGTAACAACACAACATCGATACATTGCCCAGTCCTAGTCTAACGCACAAATATGATTGTTATCTGAAATTGGATTAAGCAGAAATGAGCTAATTCAGTGTAATTTTGTGGTTTAGCGGTGCTGTGTATAGAACTACAGATGCAGACTTGAGTCTCTGAACACTGACAACCAGGGATTATGGATGGGTCCACCTCGGGCTGAATAGGTGTTCAGCAGAGCATGTTATACATGAGTTTCCTGCATGAAAGTAGTATAAGAAAATCCTTAAATACTTTAATAATCTTTTGACAGCCCAGAGATTTTGCTGTGCTGTGACTGGATTTCGCCACCGTTGCCATGGAAATAGTCCGTCTACTTTGCTTTTTAAACTGACAGACATTGTTAGAGTTAAATTTGACTGCGGTTCAAATAATCCTCCTTCAAGGAGAGGGCATATGTGATGAATGACTGCCTCTTGTCATGTGATGTCACTTTCCTGAAGGACTTTATAGGATAGCTGACGTGAAAGGAGGTGAAGCTCTTAAAAAATGTTCCTGGTGTAGCAGGCAGGGAGGGGTTATTGTCAGTCATTGTCACACACCTCTATAACGTTCCCCCCTGTATATGAACATCATCTGCAGTACGTCTGACTACATTGTTGGGCAGTGTCATAGAGTCATCCGTCACATACACAGACATACAATATACTCTACATATAGGTGATATTATGCTCCTGTATTTCTGTCTGCCCTGCTCCTCGGCCTCTCACCCCTCCTTTGCCCTCTGCTTTGTGCTGCAGTGTAGTCACTCACAGAATGGGAATGGAA
Source organism: Pagrus major (assembly GCF_040436345.1). NCBI lineage: Eukaryota > Metazoa > Chordata > Actinopteri > Spariformes > Sparidae > Pagrus > Pagrus major. Next base: position 15,993,629 of record NC_133215.1, read on the forward strand.
AACAAGACCCACCTCCCTCCCTCTCTCCCTCCCTCCCTCCCTCACTTTTTTTCATAGAGCGCAGTGTTTTTAGTCTGACTTGCCTCAACCTAAAAGTTTGAATATCTCCATTTTCCCCTCCAGTAAGTTTCTAACCGTGGAAGCAGATTAACAGCAATACGAGAAATAAATTCAGGAAATACAATTCAAAAAGACAACTGCCCATGGGGTGTAAAAACAAAGAATGAAACACTTCAATCTTTAAATTTGTGGAATCCGTAACATGCAATATTGATGTTTTCTCTCAGCGCCGTTCACTGTTGGGAAGAGCGAGCGCACCCTTCAGTGTTTTCACATTTTACCGTGGTTCGAGACTCAATCACACCCTGAGTCAATCTACTGTAGAGTCTTAAAAGATTTGAAAACTCATTACACTTTGCAACTCCATTTTCAGAAGTAACTCAGTTTAATTGCGGCTGTTTTGATGACTTTTCTTATGCCTGAGAGCACTTTGTAAACTAGGTGAAACTTGGATTGCATGTTGTTTCCTCTTTGTAACCTGCCAACAAAAACATCAAAGTAACGTCACAATACACTAAACTGGATTAATTAGAGTTCTGCCGGTTTATGTGCATGTTGTCCAACTCTTTGGTAGATAATTCAGTTAAATCAGCCAACTTCTTCTCTATTGTTGCTGGAGACAAAATGCTCAATTTTGAGAACAGATGACACAAACCGCAAACCTGCGTTCCAGTTTGCAAAACAACATTGTGTTATCAAAACTGCACAACCAGTCAAAGTATTAACAAAATCACAATGTGGCATACTGCAATGTCCACACTGCAAGAAGCTGCAATTTTTTTATACAGATAAAATGTGTTACAAAGCAACATCACAATGAAGTAGATACCCTTGTTCTCCAGATGTAATAAAACATGTTTGTTTGATATAGAGCCCAACGGATGTCACACTTTCATGACTTAATAGTTTTTTCAATTAGAATAAAAATTTGTGATGCGACCATATAGTGCAGCCCTGAAACTCTTCATACGGTCAGCAAAATCACGTAATGGTTCACAGACAAAAAAATCCACATCAAAGAAAAGAAAACACAGGTTATCAAGTTCACAACCACAGTCCACTTCTTAGATAGATTTTCATCCACATCACATCGCGGCTGTAACAGTGTACCTGACCGAACCTTGACTGACAACAACAAAGCTTTGTTGGTCGGTCGTCTTACCCTAGCATGCCTCTGGGGTGATGTGCTCTGAGGTGAATGCTGTGACCTCGACATGAGATTTGTCTCTGTGGAATTTAGACCCGAGTCGGCAACAATGCGATGAAGAAATGTGGTTTATGTGGCAACAACAAGTCACAACATACTGTAGTAGGGACAGCATTGGGCTTTTTACTCCAAAAAATAAATTAATAAAAAAACAAACAAACACAGGTCTATTAAGTTCTTAAACAGTATTTCCTTTGAGTATTTATTCATGACATCATCTTACATTACTTATTTACATTCCCCCGTTCAGAACTGCCAATTCCTTCCCTGCATACCTTCAGAAATCAGGATTGCTCAGTCGCCTTTCCCGTGTGCTTCTCAGTGAGTGGTCAGCGTAATCAAATATTGCTGATGTTGAACGTTCTTGTCATCCCTTCACCTGTCAAACAGGGAATACATCCAGTCAGAAAAAAAGCAGACCTAAACCTCACTGCTGCTTCATATTAAAGCCATGCCAGTAAGTCTTTTATCATTCCCCCGTAATTGAGATTTTTAGACTTCATAATAAATGGTTACCATTAAAATTATTCTGATTTTCAAATAATGCATGACACAGAGAAGGGAATCTTAAACATATGCCTTCTTATCATCTTATTTTAATGACCACACAAAGTACTTTGGATTTAATATATTCTCTAAACAGAATAATTCACCAAATGTATGCTTAATAATAGATATAAACGTGTACTTTATGTAACTAACAACCTTTTCTCCTTTCCTCCCACAACATACTTAGAGCTTCACCACTCTTCCACTGCTTCGACACAGCAATTAGGCCTTTCACCACCTCTCATAGTTTATTGTAGCCGATACATGGTCTAACCTCCTTTGATCAAAGTCCAATCATTCCTTTAATTAGCCCCATAGGTGCAAACTGGTTACAGAAGAGGGCAGATTTGTTAAATGTGTAACCCCCTCCAACACACACACAATACTTGCAGTCTTACACACCCACACAACTGTATGTTACTGCTTGTTTTTGAAATGAGAGCTTGCATCGAATTCCTTTTCTGAGCTTGTTAACGATCGCAGTCATGCTGCATTACCGTGAGGTCAATGTGAGACTCAATGTGCCTTTTCCGTATCTTTGCTGCTGTATTGATGGCCTTTATCGATCTTTGATCTATGCTGGGATAGAGTCTGATGTTATAATTTGTCATGAAATCAAAGAAAGGAACGTGTGGGATGATTTGCGACTAAAGAATTTTACCAGACTTAGTTTATTCAATTCAATTCGATCCGCTTTTGTGGCTCACTAAAAACTCTTGTGCATTACTTTTTTAAGCTCCAGCTGGAGTCTAAATCAATAGTCACACCACAAGGAGGTGGCATGCAACCTTGAAAAGTAATGGTAGCTCTGAGGGGAGAGATCAATTGAAGGACTCTCCTCCTCAATGTCGCCCGCTCCAGGCCTTCTCACAAGACTGAGTAAAAAGCGATTGCTTGATAAAGCCAGTGCACACATAATGAGGAAGGCGTGTCGTTTAATTTGTACCATTTTACAGTTCTGCTCATTATAAGACTGACCTGGGGTTTAATTTTTATATTATCATTCGGTTTTATTCATTTTCAGGTTAGCTGAAGCTTTCTTTCTTGAAAGAGAAAAGAGAAGAACGAAAGAGAAAGAGAAAGAGAATAAAAGGTCTTTTTTATATTATTGAGCTGAAGCACAGTAACAAATGCTCCAGTGTTTGATATTCATTGGTTGGAATGCAGAGTGAATGCATCAATGTACAGCCACCCCCTCCACCAGCGCGGAGAGGCCAAACAAACTCAGGTGGCTGCTATGAATGAGTAGAGCTGTCATCCGGTGAGGAAACAAACACATATACTATCTAGAAAGGTAAAGGCCGTATGAATCAGTGACCTGTATGACGTACAGGACAGTCGTTGATCTGTGGATGTTGAAATGTGGCCAGAACGAGAGAGTCCTAAACATTCGGGATGCCTGACATCAGGGACATAACGCCTGCACTGTAAATCGCCTGAAGCTGATCCTGTTTTAAATCAGGATTTGTCAGCATCACATCACAATTCTGATATTAAATGTTGCGTACCGAATGCTTAGTTAACTTATGGTAAACAGCTCTTTTGTGATTGTAGCACAAAATTACCCAATTGCAGATTCCAGGCAGGCAAATGGTGGAACAAAAAGCAAGCTTTAATGAAAAGCTGATATTAAAAAACAGGCTGAAGAAAGAAAGAACCAAGGACATACGAAACAATGAAAAACTAAACCAAGGACAAGCGGAATGAAGCGCGGGGAACACAGGCAGGAACGCAGATGAAACACCAGGAACAAACACAAAGCAAACACCGACGAACTGACGACACAATGAGGGAAAACACATGGACTGAATAAACAGGGACAGGGGAAACTAATCAGGACAATCACAAGCAAGGGATAACAATACAAAGACAGGAAGTAAGATGACATGACACATGGATGCGTCTTACAAAAATAAAACAGGAAACAATAAAAGTGAATCCCAACGTCATGACACGCCCTTTTTAAAGTATTACTCCATGTCGCTTGGCCTTCACAGGCAAAACGATGTCTGCCTGATTTTGTCCCAGTTTCCTGATTGTTCCAATTACTTTTATGTTTTGTAGATTGCACAACAGTTCTTACAATTTTCATTACAGGTTTGTTTTAAATAGTTACTGCACAAAGGCAAGTGCCAACAACTTCAAGTGCATACTCTTGACCTTAGTATTTTGTTCAGAAACCTGATTTGTACACATTAGTAGTAGAATCAGGAATATGGAGCTTTATTCACTGTCTTCGCACATGTCCCACATAATATAAAATGGCTCACCAGCAGCTCTCAACCTTAGCTCTATACAGACAGGTAATTGTTCAGCTGAAAGGTTTTGTAATCCAGTTGAGTTCTGCACTTTTGTAGACGCGACACACCACGGGGCACCCACCTTCATTCAGATACAGATAATTAATAAACTGCTTTGACGAATTCTCAAGACGTCCTTAAGAAACCTATTGAGTAATGTAATTGGGGACTGTATAAGTGATACGTATTTCTTCACTGATTGTCCAATAAGTAACTCTGTGCCAACTAGGCTAAAACACCACTTTTGCTAATAAATGTCTCAGGAAGATGTACTGTTGCTCACTGCGGCAGTTTAAACATCTGCTTCCTCACATTCCAGCAGTTTAGACACAATTTGTTTTTCAAGGACATTTTGTCAACAAATTCTCTCATACATTAGTGTTTAATCATGTTGCTTCGCCTTGAGCGATGAACCCAAGTCTAGTCAGAGGATAATGTAAAAATGGTCAACACTCCAGAGTATGCAAAGTTAAATAAACTTCCTGGCTCTGTGCAACTGTTTTCTTCTCAGATAAATGTGGAATGAAATAAGATTCCTAATGAGTGCACCTGCCAACAACTGAAAAGAAAGAGGGATTAGCCCTGGGACATGCAGCTATTTAAATTTCATTAGAGACCAGGGGACCTCTGCAGAATTCACTGTGCAACTCATGCTGTAACAATGCTGATTGCCTCAGGAATAATGTTCTTACGACAATAAACAATCAAGCACTTCTTTTCCGATGAATTTCGGGCTGATTACATGTAGACAGATGTGCTCAGCAACGAGGATATCTTTAATGATAAATCAGTGTCTTTTGACACCAGCCTCCTTCTCTTTCATTAGGAGGGCATCTGCTTTGGCTGGGGCATTTAAAACCCTACATGTCTGTTTATTTGATTATGTTGTCTTCATCTTTGTCACAGGTAATCCTGTTAGTTGAATAATCAATAATTTATCTCAGTTATAAAGCACAAATGCCAGACATTCTCTGGTAGAGTGGAAATGAAATATTTTTGCATTTTGAAACATCATTTCACCATTTTCAATTTAGGGATGCAACTAATTGTACCGATTGCTGCAAGGATTTATCTGCCTGCTATTTTCTTCATTCATTAAATCAGTGTTCAGTCTATAAAATTACCAAAAACGATTAAAAACGACCTGTTACTATTTCCGAAATTGTAATTGCTATGTGGCGTCCCTAATACTTAAACCTAGGTATTCAGTTTATTGTCACATTTGACAACAAAGCAGAAGTTTTGCATTTTTGCTTTAAAATGGTTTAATAAACTTTCAAAATGGCTGCCCTTTATTTTTCAGTAGATTAATGAATCAATCACTTTTTTGGGCTCTGATTCAATCTTGTGAAGAACAAAATGACTAGATCAATCGATAGTAAAAGTAATTGTCAGTAGCAGCCCTTGTGCCAGTCCTTTAAACTTGTCTCAGTATTTCATGCTCCAGTATGTTACCACTGTATGTCACAGTGGTTTATCACCATTACATCTGTTTCATCTGAAATCTGATGCTTCTGGCTGTTATCTGTCCTAGACATACGGTGTCTATACTTTGCCTCAGGGACCTGTCACTAGATGGAGACATTAATCTAAAAGACACACAGATCTTGACATAAGGTCTTAATATGTACTATGCAGCACAGAGCATCAACTGTGTGTGTCCAGCAATATCTCATTTAGAATTACAAGCATCCTCAACTCAACTCGAATCATGAGCACCATTTTTTTGTCTATAGCAATGTCAGGCATTTGAAGTTGAGTCTTTTGTATCCTCATTAACTGCTCGGCTGTGTTTTCCTTGGCAGGGTAGTTAGGCTGTGCCTGTTGCTTAGCAACAGAGGAAAATTCCCCCCCTTCTGGACTGCTTGGCGATGTTAAGGTAGTCCAAAGAGGAGCAAAACGGTCAACAATTAAGTTAACTTTTCAAGGCCAAAACACACATCAAAGAGGAGAAGAGACCGTATGTCAGAGCCAGAGTTAATATTGCTGTGTGTGTGTGCCAGTGTGTGTAGACATGCTTGCATGCGTACGTGTGTGTTTGTATGCAGGTGCATCTCACACTCTAGCCTAGATAGAGAGCATCTTAGCATCTTTCAGCAATCTGGAAATCAATGTCTCTCAACATAAGCGTGTAATACGGCACATCGCGTCTCATCTTTGTGATTGCTTGTCCTTCATTTCCAGCATTATATTATCTAAGAGAGGAGCCGTATTAAATAAATAGCTGACTAATTAAAATGCATCATTAATACAGTGTACGCTTGTGCACATTTACACATAGCATTAGAGGCTTGCTGTCGACCGCCAAGAACAGAGGGGCAGAAAAAAAACAGTTTTCTGTTTTCCAGTCTCTTTGCCTATCTATCTCTCCAACTGTCAGCTCTCTCTCTCTCTCGCTCTCTCTCTCTCTCTCTCTATCTATGAATCTATCTCGCTCTCCCCTTCTCTGCCAGAGCGGACACCTGCTGGCTGAGTACCAGTGATACTGACTAATAAATCCTGACAGCTTCTCGCCGGAGCCAATATTAATGCCCGGCTACCTGGCAGGCCAACCTGTGAGAGTGTTTCAATAAAGCAGTCTACCCAGGGCTTCTTATTTACCGACCACAGACAAGCAGATTAAAGGCTGGCAGGATTTTTGTCCTCTTTTCGCCACAGCTTTGAGGTTAATTACCAGTCCAAGGCTCAGACACTCCTGATTTGCCTTCTGCAACCAAAATGACATTTGCCTACCCAGGTTGTTGTGTAAAATGGCTGGCTGGTGGACTTAGGGCAAAGTTACAATTTTCGTTCGCCTCATCTGTTTTGTGGCTTTTGTCAACAAAGGTTAAGAGGAGGTTAAACCTGCTCTGATTAAACTTTCAGCCTCCTTTCCCTGGTCACACCCTCAACACACCAAACACACACACACACACACACACACAGTCTCCCTGAAAGCCTGTTTGCTTTTGATAAGATCTCATTGAGGTAGCTCTTCATCTCATTTTACATTCCTATCACTGTGTGCTGCTGCAGGCCTCCTGGGTTTGCTGTTCCTCTGAGTCTCTGCCATCACAGGCAGCTCTTGAATTGCTCTGCAGCAGAAAGCTGTGCAGCCTCAGTTCCTTTGCTTTTAATTCACCTTCTACCCACCCATCTTTTTTTTTTTTTTTGCTTTTCTTCATCTTGGTGGGAATTGAGTTTCAGAAGTTGGCCGATGAGCAGGAAAAGGGCCATCAATTATTCAGAGCAGGGGTTGGTGCGAGTTATCATAATGCATGTTATGTTGGCCACCCTCGCTGACGTCTGACTTCTACTCCCCTTGTTTTGTTCCACAAATCCTTGCTCTATTTTTAGAAACACTCGAATTTGGTGCCTTGTATTTCTCCTGTGTTGAGTGGTGAAATCAGATGTGAGTTAACAGATACAAACTGCATACTCATGTATGAGACAACGCTCGGACAGTAGCCAGGAATGATTAGATTTATCTTGCAATCAGGATCCAGAATTAAAACCCGGTGGGCGCCAAATGTGTGTAGATTTTCTGTTTGGTGAGTTAATTTCAGATGGCTATCCACCACTATGTCTGGGCAGTTAATTAATATTATATCGTTATGGTACTATGAGACTATATATCATCTAAGATTTTGGTTATCTTTGTATTGTGATATAGCCTAAGTGTGAGTGGCATAAGTGTTGTCCTTTCCTGGTTTTACAGGCTGCATTACAGTAAAATGTAATTTTCTAAACCTACCGGACTGTTCTTCTTGTTCTAATACTTACTCACTTAGTCCTTATATCCACATTACTGATGATCATTTACCAAAAATCTTATTGTGTTAATATTTTGTGATCGTCATCGTCACAATATCGGGGAAAAAATGCCATTGCGATGTTTTCTTTTCCACGATGTATATTGCGATATAAAGAAAAATACAGGAACTATAAAATTACAGAATCTAATAAAATAGAAATAAAATAGGCATGCGCTCCTCTCTCGGCGAGGCATGTTGCATTGTTCTAGAGGTTTTTCAACTAGCATAAGAGTTGAAATCTCAACTTTTCAACCAAAGGTGCAAAGACACATCCCTTTATTCTATTAATTACATTTGATTGGTTTGTTGTGCACGCAGCTCTGCCCCAAAAAATGATGTTTTTTTTGATGATTTTTCTATCATTGTGAATTATAAGCTAACGGAAGTTATTATGAAATCGGGTGAATGAAAAGAGGCTAACACCTGCAAGCAGTTTAAAAGGCAACCTTTCGATCTTTATCAGGTCAAACTGGTTTGAAAAACCACACCGATATTTAGACACTAGCACAACAATAGGCTGACAAACTGTGTGATGGCATGTGTGGTTAATCATTCAAACTGCCCTGAGTCACAGACATCCAAAACATCCAATACCAATGTTATAATCAGTAAAGTCCCTCGGAAACAATACATGAGGAACCAACACAAAGCCATATATCAAAACAACCAACATCTTATATATCAATGTTATACCAAATTCATCACCTCGGAAATTAAAATCCAAAATTATACATCCACAATTATGTTGAAGTAAGTTAACGATATATCTCACACCCCTACTCTGCTGACCTCTCATACAGAAGCATGCACTCATGCACTTTGTGTGCAGCTGCATCACTTCAGTTTTCGGTGTTTGCCTCTCATCACTCTATGCCATTTATATTTGTCATTCAATGTGTCATTAGCGGTGGTGCGCTGATAGCATCAACACAGATTATTGCTGGGTTTGCTTTGATTTGTCTGAGACATTTTGATGGAAGATTACCCGTGATTACAGGAAGTGGCATTTGAATGTGAGGCAGGAAAAACATCCCTCTCACTCTGCTGAATTCACAATCTGCGTCAGTCGTTCAAGTTACACTTCCACATGTGTAGGCAGATCACACATACGCACGCACACTCTCACACACACACAGACAAACAAGCTTACCACCACCTTTGTCAGCAGTATTGGCTTACTCCCCTCATTGCATCCCCCGCCCTCATGCTGTGTCTGCCTTAAACTACTGCAGCATGCTCCAAAGCTCTTCTGGGTTCTCAAGTAAATTCTTCTGTCAAAGCTTCAGGCCCATAAAAACGCACGTTGTAAAACTGTGGATTGTTTATACGTTGCCTTAGCATGTGTGGACAGTCACCCACAGTCAAGCACTGCTGGATCATTTTGTGCTATTTGTGTGTTGAGCAGGCATATTTACCAAGCATGACCTCTCTTGAGTCGAGCGCTGCGTCTCATACGAATGAGCCACACACGAATACTTCAACATAACTTTTAAGATAGCAAAATATTTCTTTTATTCCTGATTAAATGCCACACAGTGGGAGTGCTAAACAGTTCAGTTAAAAGGTCAGAACATCATACTGTGTCTTTTTCAAATCTGTCTGCACTTAAAACAATAGCTGCCAGAGCTCTGTTTAAAGTCTAATTCTCACGACAAGCATGTTCGTTATACTCTCAAGTAGTATGAGTCAGAGCGAGGTGAATGATTAGAATCCAAATCGCTGTAATTGACATCCGCTTGGCATACAAGTTTAACTATTGACCAGCACCAATCACTTAGTGCTTGAGTGTGTAAATCAACAAGACATGTCAATTTTTCTTTCAGAAATTCAGAGCATTTTTGCTCACGGGTGGCGAGATCAGCCACCTGATGCGTATCCTATAAGAATATGCGTTTATGATCATAGTGTGCCTTTGATCTGTGTGTGTTAATGTTTACACTGTAAGTTAAAGCTCCCTAAAGTGCAGAGCAGAAAGCATGTCTTATATCTCTACCTGCGGCATCTAGACGTGGAGATTGGAAATAACGTGCAGGGTGCCGACAGTCGGGGGTTGCATAAATTTCTACACAGAGACCTCGAGCCTTTGCTGAGATCTCTGCAGCAATTATAACGAGAGGGAGGGCCCCTGTTTCGTTTTATGGTGCCGCAGCAAAGGGCTTGGAGTGCACCCACTGTCTCCTGGCATGCCGCTACTCATCAGTGCTGCAATAAATCAATTTTCATCCTCACACCAGCCCCATCGACATGCTATCCACCTCCTGCTCCTTTTCCTCTTCACTTCTGTACTCCCACATGGCTCCTTCCCCCTTAGAACCCCTTCCATTTCTCGCAATGTTTCTCAGCCCTGAACAGGGGCAGGGGGAGGCCGAAGTCGCTTGGATCCCGCTCCTCTTCCTTCTATCACTCTCTTGACTCATGTGAACCGTGTGTGGGTGTTTTCGCCAACGTCTGAAATGCCAGCTTGACCTAAAGCCGACACGTGTACATACACTATCCTAGAGTGACTCATGAATAGGCTGTCTGTATGCATACATGTTTTAGTAACATCTCACTTCATGTACGCTGAGCGCGCGATGATATCATCCAAGTCTGCAGAAGCCTGTGACACAGAGGGCAAAAAAAAGCAAAGTGCTCCGACATGAAACAGAGTGAGAGCTAGTCTTAGAGTTGTGTCTGTCAAGTGGAGTTCCGGCAGAGCTTCGACGAGAGAGAGGAAACAGCAATCCAGGTCCTTCTTTTTAAATGTCAGCTGAGCTCCAGCCTTAGGACAGGTGCTGAAGGAGAGCCATTCTCAGTGGCCTATTGTGTGTGAATGGCTCTCGGTCAGCTTTGATCTCATCTCCATATTAACCTGAGGGCACTTCTTGATATTTGGAAGCGACACACACACAAAGGCACACACTCCTCCTGTAGCATCATGTTCAAAGTTAGTCTGTTAGTCTCAGGAAAAACAAGAGTGGGCATTGTTTATGAGATCAGGGGGCAGAGATGTTACAAAGACTTATTTTTATTTTTTTACTCTTGTATGAAAAGCTTCTTCATTATCCAAAGTGATATCAAATACCGTCTTTTTGATAGAAATATCAACGTGCCTTTTTGTAGGCATAAGATTTACTAAATGGTCCGATTATGTAACCATCAACTTCCAATTATTTTCATTTTTGATCAGTCTCTTGATTATTCTTTCACATTTTTGAACAATTGCTTCGTCCATGAAATATCCCTGATATGCCCATCACAAATCCAGGGAGATCTCTTCAGATAGATGGTAATAATTGTACAATGATATAAAACAGAGAAAATCAGCAAATCCTCACATTTGTAAAAAGGATTTTTGATATTTTATGCTTAATTTATTTTTGTGTTGATCAGAACCAATTATTTCAGCATTAGACATGTATTTTCCATTTTCTTTATTCTCTTTCAGAAAGTAATGGGTGGAATATGTCCCATTACACCTCTTTGCTTATTTGTTTGTTGCCTCTAATGTTCAGGAAAAAAGTTAGGTTATTGTTGTTAAAGATTTTCACTGTGAGACGCTGAGCTATAAGTAGGTTTTTCCTAACATTTGCTTTATTCTCTCTTCCGGGTTTTAATCAGACCTTTTAGACCTTGACTGAATTCTATGCTCACTCCAGAGTCTTAGTCATACTCATTATACTTTCCAACACTTTAAAAGGCAAATTATATTTCGAGCAGATATGCCTCTCCTTCACTGTTCCCTAAATGCTTTGGGAATGGTCCGGAAATATATAACTTTTATTTATGCTCTTATACATCCATAAAAAAGGCAAACTAGCGAATAAAACCCTTGCAAAGTACCTATTTGTTTTTTGTTCCCTCACTACCCAATGGCATAACAACAACAATGTCTCACTGGCAAATGGGGCTTTAGCTTTGATATAGTGGTGTGCTAACTTTCTCTTCCACCAATCCAGCTAATCTGAAGTGAAATACATCTGTCATATAAATCCTTACACATCCCTATGAATAAGAATTTGGCAGTGTTATCTCTCCAAGCTATTGGCAAGCACCTTTGCTAAACACTTACCGAGGAGTGATCACAAATCTTCTTTAACCGAGGTCCCTGCAAGATTGCTTTGCCATTCTCACAACTGCCAGTCTCACACCCTTTTTATAAACTACATCTTACTGAGCACGGCTACGCTGCCTCTCCCTCGCCTTGTCTGCTTTAACCTTTTTCCTTTTAAAAAGCTTTAAAAGGAAGTGGTTTCTCATGTTTTAAAACAAATCTTTTCTGATGACACCTGCAAGAAGAAAATTGGGCTCCAAGAACAGGAGCAGTGCACCAACAAAAATAGTCTAGAAATACTAAAGCGTGGCTCATAATTAAATACATATTTCAACTGAGAGTGTGGGCCATACATTAATCCTGTACTTACACAACCTGCCAAGCAGCTCACCAAGTTAAATATCCCTATGGCCCATTTAGCATAACAAGGCCCATATTGTAAACAGTAAACAGTGCCTACACTGCCTGTCTCATTCCAGATTTCCTCCACTAATGTACCGGTTGTGAAGAAAGTAAACAACAAAACAGCAACACTTGCATCCTATGATGAAATCTTATAACATCACCTTGCAGTAAAAACTATCATAGTTATACGTAAGTGAACTTTTGTGGTTGTGTAAGAAATGCGTTTAACTTGTGGTCAACCCCGTCGCCCTGTTTAAGTATTATATTGTACAATGTGAGCTAGGGCTGAGCAATTTAATGAAATGAAATGTGAAATGGACAGGCGTTTTGGTGCAGCGTCAGCAGTATTACCGGTGTTGCGCTGGATTGTCATGGTGAGGAGGGAGCTACGGTCATGAACGCTGGGTAGTGACCAAAAGAATGAGCTTGTGAATACAGGCGGACGAGTTTTTCTCTGTAGGGTGGCTGGGCTCAGCCTTAGAGATACGGTGATGAGCTTGGACATCCAGAGGGAGCTCGGAGGTGAGCTGCTGCTCCTTCGCATCGAAAGAAGCCAGCTGAAGTGGATTTCTGGAACACCCTGCTTAGCCTGGTGCCACCGCGGTCTGACTCCGGATGAGCAAAAGAAAATGAATGGGTTGATGGATGGATATTGTGTTTCCTATTACAGCCTAGAAATATCGATATTCGATACCATGTTCGATACAGCATTGACGGCTTAAATTTTTTTTTTTTTTATTAAAACATATTTACTGTATATAACACAGCTTGAATACTGTAAGTACTCTGAAACTCTGCTCAAGCTTGATAACTCTGAGGGGGATTAACTTAGCTTTGAGTATTACAATTGGCTGTTGGTCCAGCTACAGGACAACACGATAATCACTCAGCATGTGTCAATTCCTTATCCGGTTTACTGATACTGAAGAAAATGTGTATTGAAACAATGTCAAATATTCAGAAACAGTGTGTATGGAAAAAAAATCCATATTTTGACAACCCTACCACTACTGTTGACATATTCAATTGCAACTTCATGTCAAAGCCATCATACACATCACTGTATTGTAAATTGTTGCTGTTAAGTTGGGTTGTTGTGCTACAATTGAATGTCTGACATGATAAAACATAATATGATATATTGCAAACATATTGCAGGAGATATAATTTCCTTTGTCATAGCTATCTGCCATGTAGCTCACAATAAACCTGGACCAGTCCTTATGGTGGAGGCAGAGGACTGTCATAAAGGAGATAAATGTCCTCAGCCCTGTGGTAGATGGCGAGGCCATATCAGACGACAGTTTAACCTGTACGCCTGTGTGACATATCCAGCTTCTATCTCTGCCACAGGAGGCACTAACATTTTGACAGCAGTTGTTTGTCAGTCCTAACCTAATGAGATTGGATCTGTCCACTGGTTCACTAGCCCATCAGAGCAGCACACTGGTAAGGCACTGTAAATCCCTGTCATCTGTTCTTAGATAGTATCGGGGAGACACTGTTTACTGTACAAAGAAAAAGCTGAAAAGAATGGTGGTCAGTTTTACAGCCTTTGTTCATGACCCCTTTTTTGTTCCCTTTGGCGTAAAAAGTAGACCTACTGTGATATACTCACTCCTCATATTCATTAACACAGCACAGTTTATGTGCTTCCCCAAAAGTATCAATTTTCTGCCATTTACTGTCATCTTGCAGTGCCATGTTTATATACCCATGCAAGAAACTGCCAAAATGAAAGGAGAGGTGAGGCAGTGTTTTATATTTTCTTGTTGCCAACAAATCCCACCTTGCGAGCTCATCAAGACTGTATTATGTAAGGTTTGCATAAAACTGTCGTGCCCTTCTGTGCTTCAGTATAAACAAATAGGCTGGGAGCTGAACACATACCTGCCGACATTAGGTTGGGAAAAAGAGCAAGATTTTCTGGGATATTTTCCAATGTGAGACATGTGAGACATGTGAGACGGGAGGCAAATGTCAATAAAGGTGAAGGTCTCGCACCGAGTGGAGTGAAATTTGGAAGTGTAGTCCAGAATTGTGTGCTATGCCCCTGATCTTGAAGCCCACTCAAATCCTTCTCATTTTTCTCCAGCTTCAGCTGCTCTGCTTGTTAATTCTCAGTGTATAATGTAACCAGTACATTCAAACTGAAGTTACCTTGCTAAAAACAAATCCTGCTTCGTCAGCCTCATGTCCGCAAGGCTGTACGTATGGACAGCCTTGTGCTTGGGGCTAAATGCTAAAGTCAGCATGCTAATGTCCAACAGGCTTAATGCTGGCAGTGTTCACCATCGCAGTTTGTCGTGTTAGCTTGCTTGCAGGGGACCGCCAAAAATAGTAAAGTTCATCCTGAGAGGAATGTGAGTGTCTGCACCAATATTCTCCCCATCCGATAGTTGTTGTTGAGAGTGAGAGGGTGAGGTAAGGTAGGGGGTGGGAGGCAGGTTGGGGTTTCAGGGGGAAGGATGATGTCTTCCCTGAGTCCAACCAGCAGCAGGCTCCTCCACTGTACTGAACATTTCAGCTGTTCCTTCCTCCCTCTCTTCTTTTACTTCTCCTCTTTTTACGTTTAATTTCGCTCTCTCCACTCGTCTTTGTCTCCTTCTCCTGCTCATTCTGTTTGTGCTCCATCTTTGCTTTACCCTCCTCCTTAATCTCTTCCTCCTCATCTTCCATCTTTTCTCTGTTATCCTCCCTCTTCTTGTCATTCTCCTCCTCCTCTTTCATTTCCCCCTCCTCCTGGACCTTTATTTTGGAGGTGAGCTCCAGAAAAAAAAATAAAGGGGGGGAACAGTGTTTTTTTTTGTACCTTACATGAAAAAACTGATTCTGAAGCAGTCCAACACAAGCTGTTAGAATCCAACAGGTCATTATTGTGAAAAAAAGTGATGATCTGAGGCAGCATACCTGCAGCTGCTCCTCGCTCCTCTTCAGCTGGATTTCCATCAGAGACAGCTGGTACGGGGTGTCCTCGTGAGCTCGGCTTCTGGCCTGCTTTTTTAGAAATTTCTCTTTCGAGGAGCCCATTCTTTTCTTTGAGCTCCTCTTGCAGCCGGCTCACCTCGACCTGTCAAAAGACTTTAAGTCAACAGAACTTCTGTTTTTAAGTTCTGAAGTGGTCTGTAAATAAAATTAGAAAATTGGAAGTCTAACATGAAATAGTTAAAACTTCTATATTTACATTAGGTTTACCTGCAATAAAGTGGCTTTTGTGGCAGCAGATCTGTAAAGTCAACACTGGCACATTGTCACCTTTTAAAGTGTAAGCAAACACTTTTCTATTAACACATCCTGCAGACAAGAAGCATCATTAGCATACAGTTGAGGTTGTGCTTGTATCCATCTGAAGAATCTTCAATATTCAATCACCTTTTTAATGCTACATGTTGTGAGCTAATTGCTGACTTTATGTGCAATTTGGTGCTGAGCAGGGAGTGAATAGCGTCTTTTTAGAGCTCTTTTGCTGAAAACAGCCCGCTGATGCTATGAGAGTACGTGAGTAACTTTATTTATACAGCACCTTTTGTGAGCAGAGACGTAAACAAAGTGCTTCACTGAGGCAATATTTATAAAAATACATTTTACATGAAACACAGTAAAAGCAGGGGAAAATAGAGAAAATTACACAAAGGCAAATGGGAAATGGGTCCTGAGCTGTTTTGTGACAGAGCATGGTCTCTTTAGTATTAAGCCTAGATAGAGGAAGTAAAATCTGATTGGAGTGCCTTAAAGACATGCTGATGACATAGGACCGTCTCAGATAGAGGCAGGTTGCAGAGATCTATAAATGATTACAAGAACTTTAAACTGGATTCTGTATTTGATGGAGAGCCAGTGGAGAGCAATCAAAATGGATGTCACATGAGACCCTTGAGAGGACCTGCTTAGCAACAGCATTTTGGACCACTTGCAAATCCTGAGGCAGTTAAAAAGGACGTCTGGGCTCCTCCTTCATACATGAAGGCTCATAATTGGCACTCCTCTCATAACATGCACACACACACACACACACATGGGAATGCATACATGCAGCCAGGGAGGGAGGCACAAGCATAGATGTTAGGAACTCAGATTCAGGTAATAATCGACCCAATCATTAATACAAATGTTGTATCTTCCTGCAAAAC
Organism: Pagrus major; assembly: GCF_040436345.1. Classification (NCBI taxonomy): domain Eukaryota; kingdom Metazoa; phylum Chordata; class Actinopteri; order Spariformes; family Sparidae; genus Pagrus; species Pagrus major. The sequence continues at coordinate 16,010,107 of NC_133215.1, forward strand.
TAGAGATAAGTTAAAACTTCACGTTTTTCAAATTTTTCTCCCGTCACAATGCTGTGTGCTCAGACTTGAACCACAGTCACTGGTCACTTACCAAATACTTACTAAGTTAATAATTTGAACCTGAGCACAGCGGGCAGATTCACACTTTGCGCAAGATGTCAGTCAATTAAGGGAACATGGGATCCTCGTATCATTTTGTTAGTTAGGAAAAGATGTTTTGGCATAAAATACGACTTGAGACGCTCAAAGATCAAAGATCAAATAATCGAGCGGTTTCACAATTACAAATGTTGAAACACAGTCTCTAACTGCGGACAGTGGCTTGGCAGGCTTCTCGCCTGTAACACCTTGATTCCATCAGGCACGTCTCTACGACCTTGCAGGTGAAACACCGTTTTATTCCGATTTCCATGTGGTGTCATACACCACTGGAAGCTTTTAGGCTTTTAAGCATTTATTGTTGTTATTTCTGATTTTGTTGTGCTGTATATCCTGAGTCTTGACAGTTTTTTGGTTTTGTATAGATTAACCACAGGCTCTCTGCCGTTCCTGTGTCTGACTTCCTGCCTGGCTCGATATGCTCTGTGCAGATATGTTGATATGTCGATATGGTGCGAAGCCTATGACGCATGAAAAGCGTTGTTTTCAGAATACGGGCAACAACTACAATGTTAGTAGATATAGATATAAAATAAAATTGTTTAAATAACTAGAATAAAGTATATTTTGTGCATGTAAACATAATTATTGACTGGGAGTGTGAGTGAATTTGATCCTTTCATAGGATTTCTTGGATAAGAAACACAAGAATAATACCAGCCTTGTTCTTCATTTTTTTATGATGCAGCTCACTCAAAAGATTGCATTGGATTCAAAGACATTTTCCACAGATAACCGCAGAGCATCAGCCGCACTGCCCTTTAGTATGGCAGTTAGCAAAATCCGAAGGGAAATTTTGTTTTGACCGTAACTCTCACTGTTTTTTTGTCGGTGCAACAGAGGTGATACAGATTTACTTTCACTTCCCACACCAATGTAGAGCAACTAGACACAACAGCAAGACAGCAAGCTCACCCCCAATGCTCCTTAACACTGTCAGAAACCCTGCCGGATTTATCCGATGTCATGCTGCTTTTTTCACCATGTCCCACCGGCTCTTGTACCATGCCGAAATTCCTTTCCCTAACCATTAATCTCACTGTAAAGACGATGAAAATTCTTGATTCTTGACCTCCCTCCCTCCCTCCCTCCCTCCCACCCCTCCTGCACTTTACGGCCCTGTACATTGAGGACACTGGAGATAAAGTCTAAATATCTGACGCCATTTTTATTTTTCATCATCCCCTGAGGGCTCTTTGTCAGCTTCTTATCAGAATGTCAGGCCTCTGCTTGAGTAAGTAAACAAACAAGCAGCAACAGAAATGATGTATCAGAGAACTGCCACTGGTTGGGGATGAGCTGTCAGTCGCTCTGTCGAGCTAATGATTACTGTTGGGTGCTGCGGGAATTGAAGGTCTCTAATTCAGGCCACAGTTTTTTTCTGTTGCTGCTATGGTGTTACTCATGCGTGTGCTGCTGGATGCTCATTGTCTAGATTCTTGTTTCTTTGTCTGTTGGTAGGTCAGAATCCCAGTGGCGTCGAGGTTTGTGAGGTTAGTGAACGTGTCCTGCACTCGACCAATCGAGTGCACAATTGATCACGGCAAAAGCCTGTTGGACTCATTGAACATCACTGTCAGTGACGAACAGATGCTGTGTTAACAATAAATTATGCCGTAATATCGAACCCTGCGTCCTAGGAATCACTTTTTTTCCTTTATTTTGCCTGGCAACATTTTTGTCAGTCATTAAGATTTATGTTCTTGTACCGCACAGGGAATTGACACAGGAGATCAGAGTTTGCATTCCTCAGTCCTCTCTGTGGTTAAATTCAGGCTACTAAAACATACTTTTGGTTTAGGAAAGATTATAGTTTCGTTTAAAATGGAAAAAAGTTTTTCCAGTAAAGTAAAACATGTTTTTGGAGAGAAGTCTTTGTGCATACGCCTGTGATGGAATGTAGCCAAGTACATTTAGTCAAGTATCCTACATTTGTACAATTTTGAGGTATCTGTACTTTCTGCTACTTCATACTTCCACTTAACTACATTTTAGAGGCAAATATCGTACATTTTACTCATTTAAATTTACTTGGTAAGTTTAGTTACTATTTACGTTTCCTCCTCTCTACATCATCACATGATAGTGTATAAAAAAAATGAAAATAACACAGCTGCAAATCCTTACATTTAGGATGCTGGTTCCAGCAACTGTAAGGAATTTTTACTTGATTAATGTCGAACATGATTATTCAATTATCTAAAAATTGTTCTATCCTTTGAACTATCCATCATCCTGTTGCTTGCGTTGTTTTAATGTGTCAGTCGTACAGTTGATGGTTGACAGTACAACATATTATACTTTAACTCTTTTCTCAACGCAGCATTACAAAAAAATCTAACTTAACTTCTTGCACAGCAGAGCCGTGCAATTTACAGTGATACATCAATCAATGTTGTCACTGTGACCCAAAGCTGCAATCAGTCAGCCCCCATCAACTAATAACATCAGAAACTTATTGCATGACCAAGACGTATACTGTATATCAGGCATTTGAGTGGTCATCGGTTGCTGGTAAATACATCATATAAACTAGACCAATAAAAATGTCCCCGCATGATGTAACTGATGGAAGTCGGGCAAAAATACGACAGTTTGTCAACAGCTGGGACAGGTGTTGTTAATCAGCACATCTAGGTCGTTACTTACACGACATATGATAAGTGAAAGTCACAGGCAATAGCAATTGCAACCTCCTGGTAGTGAACTCAAAAAGTAACAACAGCCTGATCTTTGTCATTTAACAGATGTTGGCAATTAAGGATTGCCATCCAATTGCTCCAGTAGGTTTTAGCTATTTCCGCCCCCTTAGGCCTTGTGCTGTGTTACCTCTTTCAGAGTCCCCCCTGAAACGCATAATAACCGGAAAAGAAGCTGTGCAAATCATTGTTAACAGGAAACTATTTCAGAATGGTGCAGTAGCTGAATCATGTCCTCAGCTGTGTCACTGATTTGTAATTAACCGACTATTTTTAAATTGTAAAATAAAATATTTATGCTTGTAGACCAGTCTCTCTGCTGTCGAAGCATAAACACAAAATGGAGAATGAGGGGGGGTTTTCAAACTGTGAGGCTCGCCTTCTCGGGAGGGTGCAGGAGAATTTCGGAGGGGAGGAGGGAGAGAGATGATGCAGTCATACTGTGTGATGTGAAAGGAACAGGTGCTTAAAATAACAGGGAGGTAGTTATTGTAGTTTGGCCCATGTTTCTTGCCAGGCAATTAAGGTACTTTATAACATGCTTACAGTGGAGCCCAAAACTACCTCACTGAATCCAAAGCAGAACTTTCAGTTGTATCTGTCTCCCAGAGGAGCCACCATGAAGTTGTATGAACTGACAGGTAACTCACTGATTGGACAGTTTTCATGACTGTCATCCTGAAGCGTCACCACTACATGGGCTCATGTTGGGAAATTAAATTCTAGTTACTGACAGCCCAGTCAGGCAGCACATTTGTGAACATTATGTGTTTATCTTCTCTGGTGACACAAAGACCTCATGAAGACATGAATGATTATGAGCATCAAATGTCCAGTGTGTAGGATTTAGATAAATCTATTGGCAGAAATTAAGTATATCATTTATATTCATGTTTCTCGTGTAAAATCACCTGGAACTAAGAATAGTTGTGTTTTTGTTACCTTAGAAAGAGCTTTTATCTACAGAGGGAGCACGTCCTCTTCCTTGTAGTCCGTCCTGTTGCGCCACCATCTTTCTACAGTGGCCCGAAATGGACAAACCAAACACTGGCTCTGGAGAGGCTCTTTCGCATTTTGCATACGTGTTACTATGGTTATCAGATGAACTCAGAAGATCAGTCTCTTGACAGCTGACAACCAGCAGATGGATTTAAGAGTAGCTTACTTTTTGATTTCACATGAAAAGGCAACCTATAGAACGTGTTTGACTCATTGAACAGATTCCCTATTTATCAAATGTATCAGTCCACACAGACGTCACCTAACGACCCTGTGCTTTTTTTTTCTTCTTTGCCTTACTTGTTGAAGGGCCATCTCCACAGACAGTTATTCAAAGCACACAGCTCTCCAGCTGTTTAAATAAACAGGTAAAATGGTATTGATAGTTCAAACAAGGCCCTAAATGTTGCTATGGGCTCTCTGTTTTCATAGTAGTCACATTCACCAGACTATTGGTGAATTGCCTAGTCATTGCTTGACTAGGCAATATATTGTATCCCTTCCTCTTGAGATATGATTATTGATACACTGGCACCAAATATATTTATTTATATAATATATGTCACCTGCCAATTTGAATCTCCATCGTCACTACTTCATGACTCCGCATGGTGGCGTTTATCAGATGAATGAGTGTAAAGTGAACAGAAGTTAGCCAACTGGTGGTGAAGAACAAACTTACAGAGGGATGATAGCAGACAGATGCAATGCAGAGACGCCATGTAAAAGAAAAAGTTAACTGGCTGGCAGTGAAGAAGAAGAAACTGAAAGAAGGACAATGGCGGACAATGGCGGAAAATAGGGAAAAACAGGTCAGAGAAGCGTCATCAACTTGTCAGCTGGGCTGATTAAACAAATACAAGACAGGTTTGGAGGCTGGTGAAGAAAACAGGAGGCAAAACAGAACACTTGGAAAAGGGGAAAACACACAAGCAGACATACAATGAAACTAAAATGACAGCACCATGACAGGACCCACTTCGGCTTTTACAACATCGATGGGACAAACAAAATAGAAGAAGACTGCATGGTGTGCAAGAACTGTCTGCTGAAAGCAAAGTGAAGTACAGGGGCAACACAATGACCAAGCAATCCACCCAAATTGTCATCATCCTGAAATTTTAGTTTGTCATTTATTTTGAGAGAAATGTGTATTTTTTGTGTAGCCCGGGAATTAGAAGCACACAGGACACACTTACTGGGGTTCTTGTAGCCTTCTTATTTATTTCACATCAGTTGCAAAAAGGCTTATTTGACTGAATTTCTAAACTCAAAGTCATTCGTTCTCATCTGAGACTTTAGAGAGAACCGAAACCAAAAGCATAAAAAGAAACAAAATAGCATAGGGGACAAAATACGGCAGTGGGCTATGAAGGTCTACAGAAACAACAAAATACACACGTCATTAAAATCATGACACGGTCACATTAACTCGAAAATGTGCATTCAAAATATTACCACAGTCACTTACACGCCACGCAGCGTGGAACACGGGAGCTGGAGCTTCCTGAAGCTAGTCGTTAGCCCCGGTCGACGGCTGGCATGCTACCCTCTGAAATAAATCACCAATATCTCTAAATGAGACTATATTGTCACATTCTGTTACGGCGTCTCTTACAATGTGTGCGTATTTTACCTACCAATTGAACAGAACAACAGTCTCCTCTGTTCGGCGAGACATTTCAGGCACTTGTGGCTCACATTCAGCAGAAAAGACAACAATAACCCACAATGCACCTGGCGGCTAAACCAAAATGCGCCCAACTGAACCCCAAAGCAGCTCAATGCTGCCACCTTGTGACCACTTATTTAACTCACTTACATTTTGTTTACATTTACATTTGAAATATGACATTTAAAAGAAAGAACAAAAGAAAACAAAAACACATTATAGTACATTGGAATACATTCACCCTTAAGTGGAAAATTACACTTATGATTAATTTACCACCCGGCTACATGCTCCCCTGCAATTAGTCAACGTCCTCGGAGACTACAAAACATTAACTGACTCAAATGCTCCCTGCAATGCCTTTTCAAAGAGAGCAGTACCAAGACTTGTCAAAACCTGGGAGACCATGTCGGTGCTGACTGAGACAGCATTACAGGCTGACCTTGGCCAATTAAAGGGGTTTGGATGAGACCCTGCATTTGCCCGCTTGCTACGCCTAATAGCAGGTGTAGGTGCATAAGCTTTACTCCCAGCTCTGCTAGCCATGCCTGTTAGAGTGGGTCTTTTCCCATCTTCACCAATGAGCAGGTCACTGTCACTAACGTCTGAATGAACATCATTGTTTACACACTCTCTGTCACCATTTCCCATATCTGCCTGACCTCCCTCAGGTTCTTCACTGTCACTGTCATCCAAAGGTGCTGTCACAGGTAAATTAACCCTGTCGGCGACGCATGGCAGCTTTGGTATCTGCATAAACTGAGGAGGCAGGATTTCTTCAACAACAACAAACTCTGGGTCAGGGGACTCAGGAGACACGTCTTCAACTACAGGCTGTGTACTGACATGTGACCTAGTTTTGGTTCTGGGTTTGGGAACTGGTTTTGCACAAGGTCTCAACTCTGACCTATGAACTCTTTTGACGGGACCTCCTTCCAGAGGTTCAACAGTGTGTGTAGTTCCCTGAATGTCAACTACCTTGTAGACTGTTGGACTCCATGCATCTTGAATCTTATTTCTCCCTGAGGGTCTGTGACGTAGGAACACAACCTGACCAATGTCTATAGGGGGACAATACACTTTCTCATTTTGCAGCGCAATTCTCTCAGCTGCCTTCTGCTCTGAGTACTCTTTGGCTCTCTCATGTGCCTGTCGGAGTCTCTCCTGATGAACAGACAACCAGTCCTGTTTACGGTCTGACGTACACTCATGCCCTAATAATGCATCCACTGGGAGATGTGGCTGTGTACCAAAAAGCAGAAAATAGGGCGAGTACCCTGTGGTGGAATGAGGGGTAACATTATAGGCATACACTAATTCAGGAAGATGCTCTGGCCAACGCCTTTTCTTCTCCGGAGGAAGTGTCCTCAACAAGTCATGTAGGGTGCGGTTGTATCTTTCACACTGAGCATTTCCCTGTGGCCTGTATGGAGTTGTCCGTGTCTTTTTGACCCCATAGAGTTTGCACAGCTCTGCAACCACTTCACTCTCGAAATTTCTGCCCTGGTCAGAATGCAACCTCTCAGGGACACCGTACTTCATGAACCACTCTCTGAGCAGAACTTTAGCTGTTGTATCTGCTTTTTGGTCCTTGGTAGGATATGCCTGTGTGAACTTTGTAAAAACATCAGTCACAACTAGAACATTCTCACGGCCATCTGAAGCTGGTTCTAGCACTGTAAAATCAATAGCCACCACCTCAAGCGGTCGGGAGGCTAGAAATGCTTTAACTGGAGCCTGGATTTTTGGCTGAGGCATCTTTGTCAAAATGCACCGCTCACAGTTTTTAACCCAGCTCTCAACATCTTCATAAAGCCCAACCCAGAAACATCTCCCTCTGAGCAGGTTCACAGTACGTTCTATGCCCTGATGGCCCATGTGGTTGTGTACACTCTCTAAGACTTGGTCTCTTAGACAACCAGGCACGAGTAACTGCCACACTTCACCATGACGTGGATCTCTGATTACTCTGTACAACAACCCTTCCTTTTCCTGTACACGACTCCACTGTTTCAACAGTCTTTTCACTGAGCTAGATAGGACTGCTCGCTCCCTAGCAGTAGGCTTCCTCCCCTGATCCCAAAATGTCCTGAATTCTTTCAGGGTGGAGTCACTAGCCTGAAAACCTATCAGCTCCTCTCTGGTAAAACCTGGAAGTGTGGGTGTGTTACCTTGTCTCGTGCTTATCTCACCTGATCCTGACTCCATAGCACGGATCTGTCTCACCTTGTAACACTCAAGACTTTTAGTGACAAGATCAGAATCTAGAACTGTCCCTCTCTCCATCAGGTTACACACGGCAATACAACCATCAAAATCTGAATCTGGATCAGTTTCAGGCTCCCCTGCAAACTCCTGCCTAGAGAGGGCATCTGCGGCGGCGTTGCTACTACCAGGACGGTACTTCACTTCAAAGTCAAAAACAGACAGTTGAGCTACCCACCTCTGCTCGATAGCGCCTAACTTGGCTGTTTTTAGGTGGCAGAGCGGATTGTTATCAGTCAGGACAACAAATTTCGCACCCAGCAGGTAACCTCTGAACTTCTCAGCAATTGCCCATTTTAAGGCAAGCAACTCTAACTTCATACTACTGTAATTCCTGTCATTTTTCTCGGCCTGGCGTAACCGGCGGCTAGCGTATGCTATAACGCGTTTGGCGTTACCCTGCTGCTGATACAATACAGCGCCTAATCCGTGCTGACTGGCGTCTGTCTCAACTATGAAGGGCTGTGTGAAATCAGCAAAACCCAAAATGGGAGCAGAGGTAAGTTTTCCTTTTAACTGTTCAAAAGATGACTCACACTCTTGTGTCCACATAGCGCCAAAGTGGTGAACTGCTTTTTTTGTTTTTTTTTCACCTGAACATTTGTTGACTAAGTCGTGCAGCGGTGCAGCAATTTGTGAGAAACCTTGAATGAATCTCCTGTAATAACTACAGAAACCTATAAAGGACTGCAGTTCTTTCACAGTGGTTGGGACCTTCCAGTTGTTAACAGCGGAGACCTTGGACGGGTCAGTCCCCACACCTTCCGCTGACACCTGATGACCCAGAAACTTTACTGACTGCTGTAGGAAAGCACACTTTTGCAACTTCACTTTAAGGCCTGTCTCTGCCAGTCTTTTCAGCACGGTTTCCAGTCTCTCCAAATGTTGCTCAAATGTCTCTGAAAAAACCAAGATATCATCTAGGTAGACCAGGAGTATCTGAAAAATGAGATCACTCATAGTGACTTGCATAAGCCTTTGAAATGTAGCCGGCCCATTACAAACACCAAAAGGCATTCGCACATATTCATATAAGCCAAACGGTGTAGTGAAAGCTGTCTTACTCATGTCTCTCTCATGCATGGCCACCTGATGATACCCGCTTGCTAAATCTATTGTTGAGAAGAATTTCGCCCCCCTCAACGCATCAAAACTCTCATCAATCCTTGGTAGCGGGAATGCATCGCGTCTCGTCTTGGAGTTAAGTTTTCTGTAGTCGACACATAGCCTTAGACTACCATCTACCTTCCTCACAAGCACTATCGGCGAAGCATAGGCACTGGAGCTTTCTCTGATAACTCCTTTTTTCAACAGCTTGCCTATGTGTTCCCTGACTTCACTGTACTGTGTGGGTGGGATTCGTCTGTATGGCTGTGTCACAGGTATGTCGTCTGTGAGATGAATCTCATGTTGCACTTTGTCAGTGTGGCCTAGATCTACATCCTCTGTTGCGAACACAAAAGAATATTTCTCCAGCAGCAAAGCCAGTTGTGCATGCTGTTCTGGGCTACCACTTACATCAAGCTGGTCGAGGATGGACTGTACATCTGTGGGTGTTTTGGGATGTTTGTCGATGCTCACTTGTTCAGTGTCTGCTGAGATTCTCTGGAACTGTATCTCACAAAGTTCATCACTTTTTACACTGTCTACATGAGTCAAAACCCCTAGCCTGATCCTTGGCTTCAGCCAGATATCTTCATCAGACATGTTCATGACTTGGACAGGAAACACATGACTTTCAGATGAAAGTAAGGTAGGTACAACAACCAAACCTCCAGGCAAGGGTGCACTCACAGGCTCCAGCAACATTAAAGGGCCATGTTCACTCACAGTCCTAAATCCCCTTGCCATGACTGTGGCAGCAGACAATGCAGGAACGTGGACCATCTCCCTACTCGCCACTCTAGCAAAGGAGAGCCTGTCTGTTACAGTTACTGCATGAAGATTATTGAAAGCCTCCCTCCAGTTCGAGTCAAGTTTACTCTGTAGTGTGGTGTCAAACTCAGTGTGTACGAGCTCTCGACATTTTTTGACAACATTCATCCCTATGAGACCTGGAACAGAGGAAGAGTGTGCAGAATCCTTGACTATCAGGAAGCCTCGCTCTGGGATAGTCAGACCCATTACCTCGACCTCAAGTTCTACATAGCCCATATAGGGTATGTCTAACCCATTTGCTGCGGTGATCTTTAACCACTCAAATGCAGGATGAATGTCTTCACTTTTATCTGACAAGTGTTCCCTGAAAAAACTCTCAGAAATTGTGCTGACCTGGCTACCAGTGTCAAGTAGGCATGATACTGAGACTCCCTGAAGTTTCACCTCGACAGTTTTGCATTCTCCGACTGCACGCTCTAGGATCCTACTTCTGTCTGGTGTTACTGCTGGTGAGCCAGTAGATCCCCCTCGAATTGCCTGGCTCATGGCAACCGAGGGTGAAAGTTTTCCTGCACTACAGAAGGTGTTGACTCATCTTGGACTCTGTTGGCCTGCAGGCACTTTTTGGCAATGTGGCCCGCGCCTCGACACTTGAAACAGATAGGCTGGCCGTCTGGTGTGTACCGTGGTTGCAGTCTAGCTCGTGGCTTGGGCTCTTGGAAAGTCATTTGAGTGGTACGTCTACTCAGCTCAGTTACAGCACTTGCTAGGTCGGCGAGTGTTTTGCCTAACTCTACTAACTGTTTTCCCTGTTGAGCTACTGCTCTTTGAACATCACCTAATGCAGTAGATTGGCCATTGTTTGCCTCAGTAGTAGAAAACTGGGATTCTGAAACCTCTGACTTAACCTGGCTGCTCTTAACAATTCTGGGACGATGGGGCCTGCTTTCCTCCATTTCCCACAGGAGGGCTTCGCGCCTCACATCTAAAAGGCTACAGTCTGGTTGGTCTCTGACCATCTTTCTGAGTTCACGTCTGAGAGCTGAATCCCTTAAACCCTCAATGAACTGGTCCCGGAGAACGGCTTTCTCATTAGGTATCACGTTTGCTGACTGCTTCACTACAGAGCTCAAGATCTGGGACAGGGCATGGGAGTAGTCACGGAGGTCTTCACCCTCCACTTGTTTACGGTTGTAAAAGGTCTGCAAAAGCTGTGTGATGCTGCGTTTTTCCCCAAATGCATTCCTTAAGTAGGAGTATAAATCACTGGGCCTCACTGACTGACCCCCCATGCATAGTCGAACCTCCTCCAATGCAGGACCACGCAACAGAGATAGAATGTAGTCACACTGCCCCTCTGTTGTCTGCTCTCTGGATCTTAAAACCCTTTCAATCTCTTCAATAAACTCTTCCACAGACCTCCCATCTGTACCACCCTCCCCACTAAATGCTTGGACCTGGCGTTCTCTTGGAACATAGATGTATGAACGTGTGGGTGCGCTATTATCATTTGCCCTCTGAGCCCCTATCTCATCATTTAACCTGACAAGTTCATCTCGCAATTGGGTGAGCTCTTGCATGCGAGTCTGCATTTCTGCTGTAGCATCTGTACTTGGTCCTGCTACCTCATCTGATGCCTCGTCGAACTGGGCAGCATCATCATCAGAACCACTAGCCATGATGAAATGTTAGTTTTTACTCAGTCCAGTCTGAATGTGAATCTTAAGTTCACACAAGAATCAAGGATACGATGAACACAGTCTTGAAACACTGCTGAATCTTGCTCTTGGCAGCCGGACGAAGTGCTGGGCAGCTGGCGTCGCGGTGGAATCCTCAGCGCAGGTCTGGATGAGCCGTGTCGATCAGGAAACAGTGGCGCCACTGGAGCTCCTCAAGTCGTCTCTCACCGGTCACCGCTTCCGCTACAGGCTGGCCTCTCCGACACGTCCACCCACAGGCTTCTCCTGCAATCTTCACCACTGCCGTATTTTGTCAAATAAAAAATAAAAACAAGCTACTACTGCCAATTGCAAAAAAATGTTTTAGCTACACCCCACTCCTGGTACCAAAATGTGTAGCCCGGGAATTAGAAGCACACAGGACACACTTACTGGGGTTCTTGTAGCCTTCTTATTTATTTCACATCAGTTGCAAAAAGGCTTATTTGACTGAATTTCTAAACTCAAAGTCATTCGTTCTCATCTGAGACTTTAGAGAGAACCGAAACCAAAAGCATAAAAAGAAACAAAATAGCATAGGGGACAAAATACGGCAGTGGGCTATGAAGGTCTACAGAAACAACAAAATACACACGTCATTAAAATCATGACACGGTCACATTAACTCGAAAATGTGCATTCAAAATATTACCACAGTCACTTACACGCCACGCAGCGTGGAACACGGGAGCTGGAGCTTCCTGAAGCTAGTCGTTAGCCCCGGTCGACGGCTGGCATGCTACCCTCTGAAATAAATCACCAATATCTCTAAATGAGACTATATTGTCACATTCTGTTACGGCGTCTCTTACAATGTGTGCGTATTTTACCTACCAATTGAACAGAACAACAGTCTCCTCTGTTCGGCGAGACATTTCAGGCACTTGTGGCTCACATTCAGCAGAAAAGACAACAATAACCCACAATGCACCTGGCGGCTAAACCAAAATGCGCCCAACTGAACCCCAAAGCAGCTCAATGCTGCCACCTTGTGACCACTTATTTAACTCACTTACATTTTGTTTACATTTACATTTGAAATATGACATTTAAAAGAAAGAACAAAAGAAAACAAAAACACATTATAGTACATTGGAATACATTCACCCTTAAGTGGAAAATTACACTTATGATTAATTTACCACCCGGCTACATTTGTACTAAATTGTTTTAAAAGTTTTCTGTAAATGTAATTTTCACAGACTGCAAAGATTGTTCTGCTGCAGAACTTCTCTGCTTCTGGCAGTTTGACCTTTTGCCACTTCGTGGCTGTTTTACATGGAAATGATGTGTGTCTGTTAAAGAGGCACTAAGCTAAGACTAGGCACTTTTTGTACATTGTTACACCTCAGTTAGTGTCAAATTCTGTGAAAATGACACCACAATGCAGTGAATAAATATATAACTCCTACATTTTGCCTATTTCGGGTATTTTTTCTTTGTCACTTTCACCGATGTCATGATGGAGCGTTAAATGATTGCCTTGCAATGTCTTGCTTATTGTAGAATCGCTGTATCGTGATCCTACCCTTATTGTGTGCATCATATTGTATCGTGTCGTATAATATCCTGAGTTACTCTGTGATTTCCAAACCTATTGTTTACTCCAGAAATAGACTGACTTTCAAACTAGACTAAACAAGGTGATACAGAGCACCAATGAAACGCCTCATTTTTTGTGCTGAACCAACACACAGCAGTCAATCAGAAGTGTTGAATAGCACAGTGGTGGTGATGGAGTTGCTCATCACTTGATTATGTTTGTGGAATATTATATCCTATAACCCACACTGATGAAATTCATGTCAACAAAACGACTGTGCACTTTGCACAATTTTGGGAGAGGCAGATGTAATTTGCAGTCCCTGTCCTCCAAACACACGTCCTGTCGCAGATGTGTCAAATGAACATGCCAGATCTGCTTAGGTCCCTTCAGTATCTTGTATCTTAAGCTGCTGTAGCTGCTCACTATAATCACAGGCAGTCTATGAGTCCTTGGTTATGCTGCATTCAGGCACCAATCCTTCACCCATTGTAATATCTGTCAAAGAGAAGGAGAGAGGAGGGAGCTGGGCGGTATAAATAGCGAGTAGCTCACCTTTGCATATGTATGAAACTTCTGTACACGGCTCACACGGTCACTTATTTCTAACTTTTTCTAACATTTTAAATTTGCTGGAATATTATTCAAATCATAGAGCTCTGTGAAACGGACACATTTGACTGCATTGTATGAAAAGTGGACTGGCCGTGGGTGGGGGGTATAATTGTATATTTCACTCGGTGTGTTTCCAGTGTAAGAGGTAATCTTTTTTGGTTCCCTGCAGCAGACAGTGACTTGAAAAAAGCAAAAAAAAAACAAGGTTATGCACAGGTTGGATCTTAGAATTCGACAGCAAATTTAGGACAATGAGTCATCAAATTAACTCATTGTCCTAAACCCCACAAAAAGGAACACTCATGATCTATCAGGTTAAACAACATTTCAGATGTTGATTTTTGTTAGAATGGATTGATCATATAACATTATATAAGTTATGGCTTTGAGTTTAATGTTAATGGTATTTGAAGGGGCAGTGTCCATTGAGCAATACGAAATGAATTAGCTTTCTTTCTATCTTATGATAGCTGTGACGTATGCAGTGAAAAATCCATCACATGCAGAAGTATAACGTATACCTGACAATGATCATGAAGATAAATTAACTTGATTGAGGTTGACCCTCTTGTAAAACCATATAAGAGAGTCATTAATGTTATCTGTTTGTCATTTATCTTTTTTAATGCCTCAATTAGCACAAATTTGATTTGTGGCTGACCAAGTGTAGCACTAATGACTGTAATAAAAAGAATGTGGACCACATTGTAAATGAAATATGCAGGTTATTTCCAGCTGTTAACCAGCAAACTGTTGAATTTAAAACTGCATTAATTGTGTTGTTTTTTCTTGGTTGCCACAAACTCCCGAGGAACATATCTGGCTCTTAAGTTCCTAAACACTCCACTATGTCCACCAGCAGTCACTAACTGAGTTTGTTGTTCGGTGCTCGGCAGGCAGTTGTAAAATGAGTTTATTAGAGCATTTTTGCAGCTGCCTGCTGTGGCTTGAAAAAGGTCGATGTGGCAAGATTTTTCAACCTGGAAACTCAAAATATCGAGCTTTAAAACACAAAAAAGCTCCATAGATCTGAGGGAGCTGCACAGTTCAGTGATAATTCTGTGTGAGTTGTTCACCTCAAGCGAAACCTTTCACATTTCACAGGGACATTTGATTTATTATTTAGAAATGCTAAGTCAAGGACTGGACTTGGTTAGTATCTTGAAGATGCTTTGTGTCTCAAGGTTCAGCAGTGGTGCTGTTTAACAAGGGATCTGTATAGAAAGAACGAATACATTAAAGTGGCAAGAGGCAACTTTCCCCTCTAGCGTTACCAAGTGGTATTATTGTTGACTCAACGCGTTGACTTGTGAAGGCAACTGGATCGTTTCCGTTTTCCTCAGTTGCAAATAACAACACAGGAAAAAATGTGGGTTTATTCAATCACTTAAGCTATAACAGAAAAGGATCGCCAGTTATGTGACCGCATGCCCGGTGGCAGACAAAATTGCTTAGTGATAGCGAGGCTTTTAAGGAGCCAGTGTAAACGCTGATGGTGTCATTATTCTGTATCCCTTACATTGTGCAATCAACATTTACTTCATAATGATCTGTAGAAGCAGAAAACTTCTCTATTGCAAGTTTAAGTTACCCCAAAAGTGCTGAAACACAGTTGATTGGTCAACACAAACCCATCCCAGTGAGGTTGTATTGTTGTATTCACCACCCTGACTGACATCTTGCCCTCCTCTCACTGTCTGTGTCCTCATTACCAGTCTACTAGCTGTTCAACCCAGTTCATGACCCTGCCAGACCAATAAAGTTCGATACATTTCCTTCTCAGACTCTTGATATTATTTAGCACACAGCAGGAACTGTTACGGTGCATAACTTTGGCATTACTGATGCATTAATTTGCATTTGGAGTTCCATCATTTAAATGTGATTATTTTATCCCACAGACAAAGCAACACATGTTTCTCCCTTTTTTGATAATTACAGCCTATAGAAGAAATGTCAAATGCTTGGCAAATCATGTTGTCTGAGGCACCTGTTCTCAGTTTTGGAAGGAACCATTTGTCTAAGACAAGAGGCATGCCACAGGCATGAACTGAGGAGAAGCTTGCAGCGGTTTTATGCAGCTGTTATCATCAGTTAGAATTATTTCGTCAAAACATGTCAGAAAGAAGTGACAGTAGACACCTGGTCTTGTTTGATCCCCATCTGCCTATTGTGACTATGCATTTGTTTGATGAGTCACTGAATTAAGTATGATTTGATTTCATTCATATTCTCTATTAACGTAATCCTTTTCATGATTGCAGAGGATGTTTTCAGCATACTTCAGGCAAAAAGGAGCAAGACTCCTTGATAGTTTCTTCTTTTAACACTCTGCTACTGTTTGTTTTGATCTGTCTATATATGTGTGTGTGATAATCTGCATAGATTTACACAGTTAAGAGCCTCTAATATATGTTTATACACTGTTTTAAATAATTAAGAAGAAAGCAAACACATTTTACTCCCACTTTGGTAGGAGGTAATTGGTAATTAGGCTACAGCAAATACAGTAAGATACACAGCTTGGCGTGTGCATTGTGCACAACAATTGAGCACAAAAGAAATGGGCTGCAATTTAAGGAAACACCCCTGTAATTTCATGTAAAAGGTTGTAATTATGTACCATGACAACAAATATACCACTTGCAACTTAGAGATAGCTGTTACTTACTTAATAACCCTTTTGTATTAACGTTTTTTGGATCTTTATTTTATCATATTGAAACCCGGCCCTGAAGATGACATTTAAGGTTTTAAATAGCAGCTCCCTTAATTGCATCAGCTGCCAAATAACATAGGATTAAACAGAGTAAGAAATAACAGGGGGTGGCAATGATCTATTATGTGTGAGAATGTTGTGACATTTAAGCATTTGTTTTTGTGTTTTCAAGGAAAAGATACCCAGAATTTTGGACATATATTGAGCAGGTCAGGAAACAAGTAAAGTGTTATCCTGAGCTTGAGTAAAATTCAAGAAATATATTTCAAAGCAAAGAGTGCATGTCAAACTACAAAAGCATCTTCATGTTGTTTTCCATCCTTAGTTGGAGGAGCCACTTCCACCCACTAAATGACAAAAGGAAGTGTCTGCAAAGGTAAAGAAATCACATATGAGTGATGTTACTTTCATGCGTCTGTTTTAATCATCTGCGTATGTTTCACTTTAGCTTGAAGCCAGTTGCAACGCCAGCGTCACAGTGTTTGCGATTTCACAGCTGCTCATCTTCCTTCTGTCTAACCTGATTTTTTTTTTCACACAGCACCATCATCCACTTACATCATTGTGAAACAACTACCGGAAATCATTGTCAGCTTGTCTTTAAAGTGGAATACAGATATTCTTGACTTCACCATTTCCCTTTCTTGCAATGTTTTTAGGTGTATCTTGTACAATCAATGATTATTTTCACTTTGATACGTCTGCTGATCTTTTTTAATGCCTCTGCACTGCCGATAGCTACAGCCGGAGGCTTTATGTTTTCAAGCTGCTTTTAGACATTTCTGTGAAATGTCGGTTATGGCCAAAAACATGTTTTGTAAGATCAGAGTGACCTTGACCTTTACCTTCGTCCGCAAATTGTCCCGTTTCTTAGATACTGTGTTACGAGAATAGGATGGAAGTGAGGTTGCCAGTGACCTCAACCTTGCACCATTGACCACTAAATTCTAACCAGTTCAAATCCAAGTGGAGGTTTTGTCAGATTCTCTAATAGCTGTGCCTGTCTCCCCTCGCCTTATTAGCATGGATCGCAATGAAAAAATCTGCACAGCTGCATTTGTGATGAGTCTTTTACACACAATTGCCCTTTGGAGACATTGTTTACATAACTGTATAACCTTGGTGAAGTGACTGTCTCTCATGTGATACAAATTTGATTTCTAAAAAGTAATGATAGGAACTGGATACAATATTTGTGTAATGTTATTATGGATAAGGTAAAGTGACACGCAGGGTAAGCAATCAAATATTGAATCTGTCTTCACATAACAAAGCAGTAACTGGGCCACTGGGTGTGTCAACAATAACAGCTGGATTTTCTTTCTTTTCTACAGGCATCAATGCCTGAGTGAAGTTCAAACTCAACAATATATTTATCACACTTCAAAGCTCCTACTCTGTGTTTCTTTGCAGGCTTTCCTGACCTCAGAAGACTTGGGTCAGTATACATGAAGAGCAGCTTGCCATCACAGCTGCACCTGACGAATGTAATCCTCCTTTTATTTTAAACATCACAGTTATATCATTTTTGTCCCAGTATGACTTTTCACTATGGCATCAAAAGATGTTCTATCTTGCCAGAATAGAATATGAGGAGACTGCTGTGAATATTCCCCTTCCTCTTCTGCTCTAATTTAAGGGTAGGATCACACTGGCTAGTATGCTTTGAACATAGTGGTCTTATAGTCGAGCAGCATCGAGGCTAAAAATGTCTGCAGTAAAATGGCAAATACATGTTCTCGTTACATGTACATGGAAAAGTCAAGCCAGCAATACAGCCTAATAAAAACTGAATATAACAGAAAATAAAGTAAACATTACATGTGCAAATGGCATCACTTCATGAAGGCTACTCACCACCAGTGGGGATTCCTTTGGCTAACATGATCAATACGATGAACTCGACACTGTTGCGTTTGTGTGCATTTTGTGTGTGTGTGTGTGTGTGTGTGTGTGTGGCTGCAGTGTGTCTGGGTGTGTGTGGCCATAACTGTTCTGCTCATCATCAATATCATTGCACAGCCTTTACTCCGACATGCTGAGAGCCACAGACCTCCCCTCTTATTATGCCATAGAGAATAAGGACTTATTAACCACTGGGTGGAGCTGTCACACTCTCTCCATTTCTTTTTTTTCTCTCACTCTCTCTCTCTCTCTGACTATCAGTCTGTGTCTTGCCCCTCTTGCCTTTCTGTTTTCCTCTTTCCTGGTAAAGATTTCACATAGCAACGAGGCTTTTTGCTCTCTCGCCCTGTGATTTTTTTCTCTCCCCCATTTTTTTATGACCCTTTCCCTCCACTTGAACCACTGGTACCTCCGGATATTTTTTTGTTCGAAATCCAATTAAAGGATATGTACACCCAAAAATGAAAATTCAGTCATTATCTACTCACCTCCCAGTCAGATGAAGTTTGAGGTCCACAAAACATTTCTGGAGCCTTGCAGCAAAACAGCCTTGGTGCATTCTCCTAAAATACTGAGGAAAATGGGGAGTTGTTTTAAAATGTGAAAACAACCGACAAAAAACCCCACATAAAATGGCCTCGTACGGCAGATCCAGCATACTCCAAGTCTCCTGAAGCTCCGAAATCTTGAAATGATTTCAAAAGACGTTATTTACACCCTTGACATGCGGTCAAGCTTCTGCATCCACTTCAGATGGGTTCTAGCTTAGCAGCTGTAGTTAAGTTTTCAGCTCTATTTATTTTTTTACTTTTTTAAAACAAGTCACCATCTAGTTCAGGTGTTTAGGAGAAGCTGCATCACTGTTTTGCTGTGAACCTCCAGAAATGTTTTGTGTACTATGAAACTGAACCTGACTTCCCATCGTCATGGGGCTGAGTAGATAATGACTGAATTTTCATTTTTGGGTGAACTTATCCTTTAAATGACAAAGGTCTCTCTCTCTCTCTCTCTCTCTCTCTCTCTCTCTCTCTCTCTCTCTCTCTCTCTCTCTCTCTCTCTCTCTCTCTCTCTCTCTCTCTCTCTCACACACACACACACACACACACACACACACACACACACACACACAAAACTTCCAGATGAAACCGGCAGATTACTTTTTATGCTTTACTTTTTTCATAAAAAGTACACAGACAAGTAGGCTACAGATGCTGTCTATTCAGCTAATGTGTCAACATCCTTCTTCAAGAACCTCACTGCACTTCATAGCTTGTGTGTGAAATAAATCTACACTGATTCCAATTTGTTCATATTTAAACTTAAGTTATGACTGTCACTTAATTAAATGCCTACATTTCTAACTCTGCGTACAAAACCAAATTCTGTTTCTCCAGTGGTCTCTTCTTCTGTAGTTTTTGTCACCACATCGGCACTTCTACCAGATGTTACCCATCACTCTCCGTCATGTCAAATGTAGCTCCCAGTTTGACGCTTCTTTTCGTCTTGTCTTCGTTTTTTTAAACCTCTGTCTGGCATAATGAAAATTCAATGTTTTTTTTTTTTTACTTTTTCCGAACTATCTTACATAAAAGTAGAGGCATATGTATGCACATAGTAACAAGATGACTGGAAGTAGTGTACTTTCTGTCAACTAGTGTGGTTTCTTCTGTGAGGCTGTGACATCCACTGCAGGACTTCATTGGAGGGGCCAGCTCCTTCATGACAGTCCTATTTGTCCACTACTCTTCAGTGACTCCAATATGACTTCTACAATCATGGGTGAGTTCATCTGATTCATTGAATTTCAGATGTCTTGCCAGCACTGAACCTCTAACTGTAGGTTCAGTCCAGTTGTGTCAACTGCTCTGAACCACAAAGGCGACCGCCACAATTTCCCACACTAGCTCCCATTCATCTATTTGACCTATTTCTCCTTTACAGAAGGTGCTGTTTTAACTGGACACATCTGTTTTTGGGTTTATTTTTATCAATAATCATGCTAGCTAGGGTATACAATATATTTGGCTAACATTTCATATTAGGGCTGTGACTTATGACTTTTTTTGACATGATTGATTAATCTGATGATCCCCAATCATTTAGTGTATAAAATGCACTTAAAATCCGCTAAAGCCCAATGTAACATCACTAAATAGTGTGTTTTGTGCGACCGATACTCCAAAAGCTAAAGATATTCACTTAACTTTCACAAAAGGCAAAGAAAAGTGTTAAATCAAACAATTTGGAGGAACTAAATGTGAATGTTTGGCAGTTTATCATTTATTAAAAGAGTCAGTCATTTTAGCTCTACTTCATAGCTCGTGATTGTGTAACTAGGAACCAACAGTATTGGGCATTTGCTTACAGAGCATGGCAGATTTTCAGTGTGATTAGTCATTACATCACAGTTTTCCACCACTTTGAGGTCAGAGTTCATTTCTCACTTTTTCCCATGCGCTCCTGTCTTGCTTAATGCTTCTGGCAATTCTGCATGCAATCAGTTCTCTCTCTTAGTCCTGTGCGCCTCCAACCTAGACCTTGCCAGAATATAATGAATGATGTGAAATGTTTTAAGTTGGCTGGCTTTGTGAGACAATTCGGCATAATAAACAAGTTTCCAGTACGCAATGATGAGACGAGGCCACATTTTAAACATCATGCATGTGATGTACGACTGTGCAAGGCGTCCTGGTTGTTAATCAAAATGGTGACATGACTGGAAGGTTACGTGTTTGATCTACATGACAGTAAATTCCAACTCCGTCCATCAATGTCGGGGCGCATTAGGAAGGCACAGAAGCATTTCCTGCCTCTTTCACGTAAGGCTGATCTGATCCTCTCATTCCTTGATGAAATGCATTTTAGAGGGACTTAAAGAAACACTATATGAAATGTCTAAAACCTTTCTTGAACTTGTGCGTTATACCTCTACAGTACATATAAAAAGACTATTGAGTTCTACCTAAAAGGAATGATCTTGTCAGGTATTGATCAGCTGTGTGAGGGGGCACATGGCTGTCTTAAATGATGCCATGATAAATCACACCATCAGTCACTGTCTTTGGGTTCACTGACATGTGACGCCTTTGCCCTTTACTTGTCTGTTACTTAGCACTTATCTAAAAGTGACGGTAAAGTTCATTCCTTCTGTGGCACATAACTTGGGTGGGTTATCATTATCTCTGCAAACCCAGTGTTTTATCTGTTTCCTTAATGCTATCTTCTTTAACAGATTAAATGGGCTTGATGGTGTTCTACCACTCACTTTAATCTGAAGGACAGAAAGTACTCAATGACTGACAACAACTGCTCACGCTACTTGTGTGGGAGTCGGAACACCCTCTTGAACAGTCTTTATATTCCTGGTGTAATTTTGAGGTGATAGAAGTTTGCATCCAATGTCACTTGCTTGAAAAGAAACCATGTCAAAACTCCGGCTGAGGCATCCAGTTTTGGAACGTTTTCCTCATTGTTTGGCGCAGCCTTTGTGGAAACGTGCCTTTCCTTTTTTTTCCCCTTTTCTGTATGCACTAGAAATGTTCTGATACCATCTTTTCTTCCTGATGCCGATTCCTGACCCTTTTAGAAACGGTGGAAACAGTGGCATGTTCAGTGGCCCTATGCTTCTAAGTTAGGGGCTATAGATACCCCTCTAGCTTCACTTCTTGACACGCCTCTATTGCAGTATTATAAAGAGCGAGACAAGTCTGAGTCAGATAATTATGGCTGGGGTGGTTTGATGGGTCAAACACAGGACATTCCCTCCAGTGACTAGGGTTCACGTCCTGTATGATCTTTCCCTGAACCTAACCAAGTACTTTTGGTGCCCAAACATCACCAAACCACAACCGTTTCGCAGCAGTGCACATGTCTAACCAGGCATTGCATATTTATTATTGCTAACTTGAGCACCGAGCCATTCACGTCCAAAACTGATGCTAGAGGGGTAAGTAGAGCATCATTGTTTGAAGCTTAAAGCGACTGACCAAGCCGCCATATTTGACAAGTTGGGAGTAAGTTGCACATGTGTACAGAACGCTGCTGGGAAGCAGCAGGATCCCATTTCTTATAAATAAATAATGTGGTATCGGACTGGGGCCTAGAATTGTGTACTCGCACTTTAGGTTGTATCGGAGGCATTTCTGATACTGGTATTGGCATTTCACACATGATAGTCTTTTTATTGGTCATGTTGAGTACTACTACATTTGTAAAATAGTTGTATAAAGCCAAGTTAGTTTGCAAATTAAAAGTGTGGAGTTCGAAAGAAGTGTGCTCACCAGACCTCTATAGCCGACTCGTGATCTCTGTCCGCTGTCTGCCCACCAAGTCCCACAAAAAAGTT
This sequence comes from Pagrus major, assembly GCF_040436345.1. Lineage (NCBI taxonomy): Eukaryota > Metazoa > Chordata > Actinopteri > Spariformes > Sparidae > Pagrus > Pagrus major. Next base: position 16,032,624 of record NC_133215.1, read on the forward strand.
CAGTGCTAAATTGGTGGAGTACTCTTTTAACTGAGACCACCAATCCTCATAGATAATAAAAAATAAAATCCATGTTACACAACTGTATAGCCAAGTCTATTTCATGGTGCATATCAGTTATAGTGATTCAGCTCTTAACAGTTGTACTAAAGCATTATTTTTATTTTTGCTTTAAATGTAGGATGTTTTAAAATGTCTCCCACCATTGACTGCAATACTCACTAAAAGAAAGACATAAACACTGTGAAACCTTGCTTGGTACAAGAAGTACTGAACAAAGTAGCCTCCCGTGTACTTCTACATTGTACAGAAAAGTCCTTGCAGATCCCTGTGTCTGTCAGCACCTGTTATGACCCTAGCTAGTGTGAGTGCATAACTGCGGGGCAGCCATGGCATTTCATTTAGAACTGTGAATGAAATCCTGTCAGGTCAATCTGCAGAATGTACTGTGATACATGTACAGACAGAATATGTCTTGGACTATAAATAAAGCGTGGGCAGCTTTTGCACACCTGGAAGGCAGGCTAAGCAACAGGTGCAAAGAACAAGAACAGAAAAATGCTCAAAAATGTCTATAATAATAATAAAAATGATAATGATTATAATAAATAAAACATTTATTTGCCAGTGTTTGCTTAGGTGGAGGATTCATGGGGACACCTGATGAATGCCAGCCAGGAACCATGCATACCAGGCTCAGGTATGCTTAACCAATCCCTGATTGGTTTTATTATTAAAAAAAAACCTCAAAAATTTGACATTTGATTCATGGATATACAATGCAACATTACTGAGCTGTGAAACAGATGTGCTATTGCAGCAGAAAATGATGTTGGTTGAAGTGCAAGAATATTAATCTACAGTGGGTACAAGATCACCTTAAATATGTTCCAACTCTTTGAAAGGCCGATTAGTACAGGTATTTTGTGAAAAAGGAGAATGAACTTCGGACAAATTCCAGCAGAAAGTCTAAGGAATATTTATTTCTCACAAAAGCCTCTCCGATAACATAGAAATTCTTCAGAAATCCAAGTGTTGGAAAGTATTGAAAAATATAGAATTTGGTGATGCCACAATTTCTGATTGCCATTTTGCCAGGACACTCCCCTCCAATTAGTAAGAATTGAAGAAGCCTCTTGTTTGAGAGGTGAATTGTCTTCAAGAAACTGAAACAAGTCCTCAATTGCCTATGAAACAGCACTTAGAATTACCAAGATCTGGATGACTGAGAACCTTCATTAACACATTCTTCTTCTACTCCCACAGACTGAATAAAACTACTCCCTGTCATATTTCAGGTTGATCTGCTGTCAACAAATGACAAAAATAACTTTTGTTTTGCTCTGTAGTCCCATTAGTGATGAACAATAGCGTTAGGTGCTAAGCTCAATGAACGCATTCTTCACTATACATGTCAACTGTCAACAATGTCTTTCATCAATTAAAATTTTTTTAATGAGAAGCTGCAGCTGTTGTAAGTTAACACACCGGCATCTCTACCACACATCCAACACCCAATAAATAGCCTTAAATTCAACTAATCACTTGATATGGCTAATTTAAATAATGCTATCTCTGAAATTAAGCTGTTAGTGTGGATGAATCTTATTTCACCAGTATACTGTATCCATGGATCATGGCTTTATTTCACAGTAAATACTGCACATCTATATTAAAAACATTAGGAGTGCTCTCGCCCCACTTTTAAAAAAAGAAAGAAAAAAAACTGCTCTATTGAAGCTTACAGTAAGTGTGAAAACCTTGACTGCACATTAATAGGTAATTGACGTAAGAGTAGAAAGATCTCTGCTTCAATAGCAAGAATACCATAATCTACTTGGAGGCAGCAAATACTCTTTTTTTACGTTTATGAAATGTATGGTGAGGGACATGGAAGTCCAACTTAAACTAAATTGCATTTTTTTGTACAGCATACATATCTGCACTGTGAATCACAAACCAAAAGAGAGAAATGTATATTATTTGGTTACTCTTACCCTTTGGTTTTGCTCTCCGATGGTGCCTTCTAATTTTGCATGAATTCAACTCTATGTAAAGGCTGGCTGATTATTTCTCTGTCAGTCAACAAATTGTTTCAGTATTACATGTGATCACTGCAATTATATAAATGAGGAGTAAACAAAATGTTTTCAAATTACACCAGCCTCAACTGTAATTGAGTTGCTGATACCTGAGTCCATATGTGTGTTCAGGGTATGCTCCCATGCTTGCAGCAAGAGCAGGTTCCTGCTAAGGCACACACAACACAGCACAGGCTGTTGTTCTTAACACTTACTTTTGACTCTGTTGTCAACCCGGGGAAAGAACATGGACTAGCAGAATGAAGACAGCCTTGGATTTTCTGTGTGTGCCAAAAGTCAAAGTCAAAGTCAGTGTTCTTAGACTTTCTTTCTACTTTCTGAGACTCTGGGTTGGGCTTCAAGTCTGTGACACTGTTGATTGAGCGATTAAGTGTGATTGTGTAAGAGGGAACAAAGCAAATGTCTTTTTAAGATTTTTAGATATGCTATGTGCCGGGGTCTGCTTGACAGCTAACCAGCTTCATTAAGGACCGGTTTTCAAATCACTTCTGTTTTGTTTGTTTTTCTAAACATTCAGTACTTAATACAAAGTTAATTTCCTGTCCTTAGCTATACACACACGTCATCCAATTTGATTTCACCTTGACCTTTCAGATAACGTTCAAAAAGAGACTTTTATGGTAGTAATAATGAACCAAGGTTTAAATCTCGCCTCCCCTCAAAACTTCTACATTGAGGCAGTTAACAGGACATTCATCATGTAGGTTTTCAACTTACAAAAACAGTGGATCCTTTACAAGAACAACATTCTGGGTTGGCCTTCAGACTGTAAATTGTATGCTTTTGACTTGTGACAGTGCAGGGAAAAAGTTTCCATCTTCTTCGAATTTGTCATTGTAAGCTTCACTTTCTTTTAACCTGAAGGCAATACCCTCATTGTTTACCAATCAAAGTTTCATTATCACAGCCAAAACCTGATCCTCCAGGCTCACAATGGTCACACACCTGCGACTACACTGTCTCTCGCCTTTGATAGCAGCCTTTAGAAAAATGACAGTAGTCAAACCTCTGAGGTACAACAGCATATCTTTGTGCTTGACTTAACAAATAAGAAAAACCCAAACAACTCAGAAACTTTTGTATTTCTGTCTGCTCCTTTGAGGCTCCCATTCTCCATTTTGACTTCATATAACATCAGTACAATTTGGATCATTCGATCACCACATTTTAGATCTATTTAAAGGTATTGCCAGGCACACAGTCCTTTTTCTGAAATAGAAAATAACTATTCAAATAAAACATGATAACTCAACAACTGGAATTTTGAATGCTATGTCAGCTGAAAAGCAGGTCAAATTAATTATTTAACCAATTTAACTCCCTCTGGTATCTGGATGTAGCACCAAAAATTCCTGCCAGTGTGCCTATGCGTCAAACACATACATATGCGAGAGTGGGAATACATGTTATTAATGTTCCATTTCAAGCCTCAAGTGCCCTCTAAAAATGCTTTTGTTGATAACCAGCTGTGACTGCGTCGGCTGGTAATGTTTTCACATGGTGGCCCATTAAATGTGTACCTGGAGACACCAATTTTACTGAGAACTAACACTGAAGCAGTTTTGAGTATATTGTCACGTGTATACACAGATTATTGTCAGTGCGATAGTGTCACGAGCGTAAAACATGCAGTCATGAAATTATACAGGTGTGTAGTTGAGATCAAAATGAAGGCCAAGTTTGAAAATGGTCATTGTACGAGCAATTAGGGCCAGAAGATAGGAAGTACAAGAGGCCAGTAGCTCCCCACTTAACGCCCCTGGCACACATTAGTTGTAAAGTGCGGCTCACTATAACCCAGTTCCCATTATTCCCCTCAACTCTAGCGTAGCTGTTATTGTTTTCACCTTGTCTGTCTGTCAGCCTGTGGACTTTTTTTGTCACTGTGATAGCTACACAACCATAAAACATGTCAGGGAACGTTGCAGGTTTGTAGCTAACATCAAAATAAAAGGTCAAGTTCAAAGATGGGTGTGGTACTCACAAGGGGGCCGAACGTAGGGGGCCGACTTTACGCCCCTGGCTAACATTCGTGTTCCTGGAGGTACCTTTTATAGCGTGTTTTGAATACTTCGCCAGGTGTTTTATGTCTGCCTGTGGACACATTTTGTCACTGTGATAGCTACACAACCATAAAACATGTCAGGGAACTTTGCAGGTTTGTAGCTAACATCAAAATAAAAGGTCAAGTTCAAAGATGGGTGTGGTACTCACAAGGGGGCCGAACGTAGGGGGCCGACTTTGCACCCCTGGCTAACATTCGTGTTCCTGGAGATACCTTTTATAGCGTGTTTTGAATACTTCGCCAGGTGTTTTATGTCTGCCTGTGGACACATTTTGTCACTGTGATAGCATCACAACTGTGCAAGATCCAGACAGGAAACTTTACAGGTGTGTAGTTGAGATCTAAATCAAGGCTGAGTTCAAAGATGGGTGTGGTCTCATGTAATAATGACTTCTGAGTAGTCATGGGTCGCAACATGAACATGTTGCCGGGCGTCCGACCTGGTGGGATTCCATCACAAGATGGTCTTGTTTAGTTTACAGATATTCACAATAGAAAGATTCACATACACCCAGAATGAATAAGTAGGAAAATAGCATAAAGGAACTTTGGGAAAGTGTCAACAAGCTATAGTACACCTTAGGGAACTATAAACACTGTAACTGAAGAGGTATTTGTCAGGGCAACAACCCAGTACATCAAGTTGACTCAGTGTTCGCCAGAAGATCATTAGCATCACATAGGCTAAATAGTTCAAATCTTACAAACAATTATATTTTACACACAAGAGATACAGAGCTTTATGAATCACAACAAAATGAGTAGGCTCACCAACAATAAATACACTATAGAGTTATTGTATACTCGGCGTCTCAACCTTCTTACCACCACTGAGGAAAAAAACAGCCATGACCCAGGTGTGAGGCAGTGGTTGATCCAGGTAATCAAGGCTGAGAAGATGGATCATGTAGGGCATTCACAGCACACTCTCTCTATTGATGCTCAAAAAGCTCTCGCGCTCCATTTGTGGATTTATCATGAACATTCCTATTTGTTACCTCTTCCACCTAAAGGCTGTGAAGATGCCCAGACAAAACTGCCCAAATCAGACACCCTCATTATTTGCACTGATTAAACCGTGTCATGGGTACAGCTGTGACCCAGTTTCAGCCTTCACTAAATCATGTTTTAAGATCTTTGTTTTTCTTATCATGTTGTTGCTGTCCGGCATAAAGAGTGTCTCTCCTACCTCCTGGCCTTTAGGTGTAAAGATTGAAAACTCCCTAAATTAGTAGTTAAAGGGGCTACCACAAGTTACAATGTAGTACTGTAATTCTATATCTCAGAGAAAAACATTAGGTATTTTTGAACTTTCTAAAGCTTAACATTTGCTGACAGCAGCAGAAAATGTAGTCAACCATTAGAGCTCTGAGGCAGCCTCATCTCATCATGCAGAGACAGCATGCTGGCAGCTAAGTTGTGAATACTCTATTCTCAAACTCGTCTTGTGGCTTAAATAACCATGTACATGTGGGATGTGTGCTTTGACTCATTAAGATTGTATAAAAGTTGTCAGTGTTATTTTACAGTGCGTTTACATGCATTTTAATAGCCCGGTTATTTACATCCTTGTGCAGTAACCTGATTTCTTTAATGCCATGTACACAAACACAATTCCCTGGTTAATATAACTAGATTTCTGAAGGAGAAATATGTTTTCTTAATAATGTTTGGTTTTTTTTTACAAGAGCTTATCGCAAAAAGACTGAGAAAGTATTGCTATGGTCTGATTAAAGCTGCAGTATTTTTTGGGGGAATATGTCAGTGTTCGTTGCTCAACACAAGATTGTTTGTAAAATTCAGACACACATGCACAATAATGAAAAACGGCGCTCTCTCTATTAATGCAGAGCCTGTCCTCTCTTCGCAGTCACAATCACACAGGCTGCAGCATCTTGTATCATAACACACTAAATGTAAAATATGCCGGCCTTGGTTCTAAAAAAGGATGAAGGGACAAGGGCAGAAATCTCATTACTGACCATCTGCATGGAAACATGAGTTTTACAGTAAACTGGGTTTTTGTAGTGCATTGTATTCGTTCTTCTTGTTTTCCTGCCTTAACCTGGTTTCTCCCTATAACATAATTCCTCCCTTGGATGCAAATGTTGCTTTGCCAATACTGTCACACACACTCATGCTGCTGCAGTGTGCAGACTGCAGGTGAGAGCCAGGTCTGACACATGGCAATAAGAGGCAGCGTGTCCTCCTCCTTGGGGACTGCGGCAGCCTCTTTCCATCTACCTCTTCATGTGTTTGCGCATCACTGATCTTCACACATGGCATCGTCTTCAAGGCTGACCTACAATAAAGCTTCTTCCAATATCTTCTCTGTTTCAGTCTTCCTAGACATAGTTCAGCCGCTTCCACCCAAAGGGCACCAAAAGGTTAGTGACAGTGGAGATACTCCTCTGGAACTTTCCCTGACAGAGGATCAATTCAACAAAACAGTAAAGTGAGACTGAAGAGAGCTGTATCAAAAGAAGAGAATACTCACCAGTTAAGTTACAGAATCCTGCAAATTTCTTTTTAAAGGGGAATTGCCGTTTTTTACACCCTGGACCTTATTTCTAGCATAAAATACGATCATTTACTCACCCAGATAACTTTGGTGTCATTTGGAGTCGTTCGGACGAAATTAGATCCAGTGGAGCGCCGCGTATATCCATATAATGCGAGTGATCGGGGCACCGAAGCGCAGCCTCTATATAACGCATTATCTGCAGCGAAACTAGTTCATTTCACCAATATTTTGTTATGATACGCTAGTGCTATTCCCCTCTGAGTCTGGGGTTGCCTGTTATCAACATCCGGGGTCTGTAGGTTGACCTACCTACCTACCTCTGACCTGGATGATGTCATCTCTGAGCGCCGCCCGCAGCCACAGCACAGCCACTCTGCGGCGGTCGGCTCCTTTAGCTGCAATTTGGCACTGCTATGGTTCGTTACTGCGTATTTCCAAATTGTCCAAACAAAATGACCAATTGGATGAAGTTCAGCTTCCACAGGCTTCCTCTCCGCAACCTGGACTTACTCAAGCTCTGGCTAGTTGCGCTGAAAATGGACCCGAATACTCAAGTGGAAGCATTGACCTAACCTACAGACCCCGGATGTTGATAACAGGCAACCCCGGACTCAGAGGGGAATAGCACTAGCGTATCATTACAAAATATTGGTGAAATGAACTAGTTTCGCGGCAGATAATGCGTTATATAGAGGCTGCGCTTCGGTGCCCCGATCACTCGCATTATATGGATATACGCGGCGCTACACTGGATCTAATTTCGTCCGAACGACTCCAAATGACACCAAAGTTATCTGGGTGAGTAAATGGTTGTATTTTATGCTAAAAACAAGGTCCAGGTTGTAAAAAACGGCAATTCCCCTTTAAGATCAGTATATTTGGAAAAAAACATTTCCAGTGACATCTTTTGTTTCACATGCTTTACAACCGAAGGAGTTCTGTTTTCAAGCTGCTTGTTTGTCTGTCCGTCCTTTTCTCTTGAACGTGATATCTCAAGAACACCTTGAGTGAATTTCTTTAGTTTTGGCACAAACTTCAACTTGGACTCAAGGATGAACTGATTCAATTTTATTGGTCAATGTCAAGATCACTGTGACCTGACGAAACTTGTTTTTGGCCGTAACTCAAGAATTTATATGCTAATTATTACAAAAGTTCATGTTCGTGTATAATAGGTTAAAATGATGAAGTAATTACATTTTATATCCGACAGGTCAAAAGTCAAGGTCACTGTGACATCATAATCTTCTACAAAAACTATTTTTTGGCCATTATTCAATGCCAGAAGAGAAGGGGGGATTCTGGCCATATTTCACATTTGCTCGGAAACTGACTTCATGACACTAATCCTCACTGCCCACCATTAAATTGCTGCAATTTTATAGACCTTAAGTGCTGCCTGGTTGAAGAGCTGTCTAAAGCATCCGAGTTTAAGAATTTGTAGCTTCTTTGAGTCCTGTCAGAATCATGTCTATTGGCCACGCACGTGAACACATGCAAGAATTTTTGACTTTTTTTTTTGTTCATCTCAATTAGTTTGCACACTAGTAGACATGCAGCAAAACAAGAACAACAGAGCTTAATAAGTCATTTCAATTTTATTTATATATCCCCATATCACAAATTTCCTTTACACTCTTCACAATTTAGACGACCCTAGACGCTCAACTCTGACGAGGAACAACTCCTATTAATTGGCAAGTTGGAAGAAAACTTTTGGAGAACAGTCTGCTCTGTCCATTCCTGAAGAGGGCTTCAGAGTTGTAAGTCAAGCTCAGTTTTTTTTTTTTGTTGAATTGGACCTCAAGGTACTTGTATGAGTCCACCCTCTTCACTTCCTCTCTCTCAATGTCAACCAAGACAGGGGAGCCCATGTTCCTCCGGTAGTCAACACAGGGTCGTTGAGCTTCAGGTCATTGTCGCTGCACCATGTGATGAGGCTATTATAAGTCCTCTGTACCGCTCTGGTAAAATTGTCTCAAAGTTAAGACAGCATGTTTCTCCCTGGCAATTATTCACCGGAATCCTACATGTCAATATAGTGACAACTGGCATTTCACCAAAAAAAGCTTCACTACATGGGAGCCTTGCTCAGACTGACAGCCCAAATCCGTTTTTTGGCATATCCAGATTGATTTTAAGAAGTCTGGATAGCAAAAATCCACATGAAATGTGGATGCTCTGGCTGCTCATATGGGATTTTAAAGTGTCATTTGTGTCATTCGCATTGTGACACGCGATGACCACATCAAATCCAGACTCAAGGAAGAGCATCAGAGCGGCTAAGCAGAATCCACGCTGCTGCTAGCAGAGCAGTATGGAGGACATCAAAGAACCGCAGTATGTGGACAGTTGAACTGAAATAAATTTGTCTGCTTCATGACTTGACAGCATGATTGTTTGGAGTGCGAGATAATGGGTCTCCAGTGCTCATGCTTCTGTGTTGGAAAGCAGCCTCACCAGCGTTCATAGTTACTGACGCCTACTTCGTTACCACAGTAACCTATCTGCATGGGTTGGTGATGTCACATGGACACAAAAATCTGATCACTTGCACATAATAGCAGACAGTATATCCCAAAGATCTGATTTAAGAAAAAAAAAAGATTCACCTGCAGTTTGAACATAGCCATACTGTATCAGTCTAGACTAGGGGCATCAATGGTTAACCGTTAATCTCTGATGTTTTTGTGCTGACTATATCAAAGGCATTTTGAGAGTTAGTGATAGTGTTCCTATGTATCACTATATGTATCGACTTTGAATCATAAATTACTTCCTGCCCTCCATCTCCAGTTTGCGTCATAGCAACAGGATGACGTAACCACATACGCAAGCAAGCTATTGTGCAATATGACTGAATGGTTATTCAGTCTATTATGACAAGTTTGTCAATGGCTTTGCTATTTTTTGATCAAAGACACTTAAGATTACTCTGATTTTCATTAAGGTCCCTTTACATTATGCCCCCCTCAACCCACCACAAATAGTCATATAGATATGAAAACTTTGCCTCACAAAACTACTCTGAACTACCCTTTTTTCTTGCTCTTATGTTTTTCTCTTGTTTATGCTGGCTATTAAATATTCCCTCCTAATGCATTTTCAATTGAATGGGGGAGTGATGGGGGACAAAGTCCTCCTTATGATGAATAAATGTATTAAAGTGTATCTTAGACAAATGAATGAGGGCATATATATATATATATAGCAAATGATATTTTTTGGCCTCCATAGTATCAGCCTTAAAAAGTGTCCCAGAGGACCAGCACCATTCATCCACTCCCAGTTAAGTCAACTTCCCCTCTCAGTGTATCAGCAGATCAGACCTACAAGGACAAACAGTAACAAAGATTATTTGTGGAACAAACAAAGAGAATACTAATACACAGCTCTCTCTGCCTCTCTGTGTCTCTCCCTCACATCTCCTCCTCCTCCTATGTGACAGACATGGAGCTCACCCACCTCTCCTTTGACTTAAATGAGAACAGCCAGTCAGGTTATTTTCAGTTGAGTATGTTTTCTTCATGATTACAGGCGTACTATCTTTGCATCTAAAAACAGCAACAAAAAAATAAAAATAAAAAATTAAAGAAAAAAGAAAAGGGAGAAAGAAAGTAAGAAATATGTAGAATTAGTTATTTTTGCTTTTCCAAGTATGATAGTGAGATTTTGGAACTTCCCTTGTTTAAACAGTGCTCTCCTCTCTCACACCCCCCCACTGCCCGAATTAGGCTCCCTGACCTCTTTTCAGAAAGTTTGATACTCTTTGTGTTTGTGCCCCTATAGTTCAATTTAAAATTAAACACATCTTAAGCAGTGCTGCACACTAAATGGTAAAGATTATTCTGGCAGATACTGCGATATGATTCGCAGTTAGTGGGAATGATCATTTTAGCATCCCGATTTTCATTTTCATTGAAAAAAACTAATGAATTTGAACTACTATCTAATCATGATGATGTGATTTGTTGGGGGTCTGTTCCAAACAAACATGTTTGCTTGCATCTAGAGAACAAGATCTGTGGGGCAGGGCATCTCTGTAGAACAAATTATATTGCTGTTCCACCACACATTTTAACTTTTATCAAAAAATTACAGCTTCTGCCGCATAGACATTGTACTTGGTCATATTCCGCATGCAAATAATAATGTGAATGTATCGTCAGTGGGCTAAAATGACAGGGTTAACTAGATCCCGAGAGAAGGCAGAACATAACAACCACCCATTTATTGGCAAGCCTTTCTTTATGTTGTGCTTAGCTTCAAACTGTGAGCACCTGCTGCTAATGTGCAAACCATGTGCAAAAAAATGTACATAATTATGCTTAAATTATAGGAAAAAAAAACCCCAAGCCTTAATCAAAATCCTAGACTAGTGAAAGCAGCTGTTTTAAAATTGACCAGTTTCAATATCTCAAGAGCTACACCGTGCAGCAGACGAAAACCTGAGATAGATTTTTATTACAGTTGGTTAATGTGTGTTGCAAAATGTCTCTTCTTGTTGATTAGCCTCAGAAACAGTCTCGTCCATAGACAACCACCAAAACCGCTGTATAATCTATATGTAATCAAAATGTATCCAAAGCCCAAGTTGTGTAATATAACTCAATCTGGTTAATTTCACACTTCTTTGAGTTGACTGTGATCATTGGCAGCCTCAAGAACTCCATAAGTGCCCTCAAATGCTGCATATGCTCTTGACAGCTGTTCTCTATAGAGGATGGTGTCATCTGTGTAGACGGCAACTGAAATGACATTTTAAAGCAAGTGTAAAACCTGTGTGATAGAGAGAGAAGGATTGCATTTAATGAATAAAAGCCTCCAAATCTGTTGGGATCACCGTTACTGTACCATTTGAAGAAAGAATGCAGCCTTACACCGTGTCCTGACTGCATGCAAGCGTCTGATGAAGTTCGATGTCGGACGCTCGCTGCCCACACTGAACCCATTAAACGGCATTCTGTCACACTGTGCAGTACTCGTGTCTCATGCAATTAGGACACGGTGTTGGAGAGCTGGTTGAATGTAAAGCTTCACATGACAGTTGCTTGGCAACACCTTTTACAGTACCAATCCTATGGAAAACTATTTGAGCTGTGTCTGCATCTGAGATTTTGATCACGATTGCTCAGCTCAGATATTGCAACCTTTTGAAAATTGTCCTTGATTGCAACCACTTAAAGAGCTTGCACAGAAGAGATGCTCAAATAAGGTTGCAGCTTTCTGGATTATAGTGTTATAGAGCATACCCAGCCATTCTGCCTGAAATACCCGAAAAAACCTGTCATTTTGTTACACAGTAAACCATTTAATATTAATCAAGACTGACTGCAGCATATGGCCATAACATACAGTGCATATATGCTGTGCATGGTACTAAATGTTTGATGTTATTTTCAACATCAATGATCGACACTACCAAGCTGGCCTCCCTCCATTTTACCCCATAGTTGCGTCCTCTGTTGTGTTGAAGCTTTGATCTTCCTTGGCTCCCAGTATCACATTTTTATCTACAGGTGTGTCATTATATGCCAAGCCAATGCTTTCGCATCTGAATATAAAAAAACTCTCCTTTGAACTCGCAAATGCCACAAACACAGTGTTCAAAACTCATTTTCTGGTCTGTGTAAAAAGCATCACATTTTCAAATTATTCTAATTACAAACCTGATGAAAAGTCCACAGTGTGCATGAGGGGTCTGTTTAAACAAACACTATTTATTCAAATGAAGACTGATGTTTCACACAGGTTTGCATTTCGTCTTGTTGCAATGAACTAAACGACAACCACCCAGAATTTAAGGAATGAAGCAGTAAATTCAAATAAATACAACACATATAGGACAAATTCTAATACATACAGCCTCCCAATATACACAGTAATAAAGCTCATTACTAAACAACTAGAACAAGCAGATAATGACATATTATCTGTTGATTCACTGTTTTGGTTTTGCTTTTTCACATGAAGTGTTAAAAAGAACAGAACAAATCTGCTGATCTGAGCTGAGGGCTTCGCTCTGTGCGTGTGTGCATCGTTGTGTGTGTGAATGTAAGCATGTGGTTCCTTTCCATCATTTCAAATCCCTTTTCGCCTTTTTGTACTGGACAGTGTCAGTGATGAAGTGGGCGGCCATTATTCCCCTTGGGTTGTTAGGCAGACATGGCCGAGCTGAGATGACAGGTCGTGGACAGAGCTGTAGCTCAGTGCTGACTGGCTGGCCGGTTGACTGATTAAAAAAATGTGCTGAGTTTATGGTTTGGGGGTGAGAAGTCCAGTGTACTCGGTGATCTACTGAGGTCTCATTCTAACAGCAACTCGATCTGACTAACCAGACTTAAAGACACACTGAGAAAGTGTGCTCATTGTTGTTTTACTTTCTTGGTACGATACATAGATTAGGGCTGGATGATGTGACCTTAAAATAATATTGTGATATATTTAGGACGCACAATATATATACTGACACTTTGAAATCTCCTTAAAAAAATTCAGTATTTTTACTTAGTACACTGTTATCAATAATGTGAAAATATTATTGGGATGACTATTGTTACTTTCACAAAATATTAACACAATGAGGTATTTGATAAATAATCATCGGTAACATGGATATAATGACTATGTGGGTCAAGGCAAGTAAAACAGTCTGGTAAGTTTCTTAAAATGACATCACTGTTCTGTAATGCAGCCTTTAAAACAGAGAAAAGACAACACTTACTGTATGACATATCGCAATTTAAAGACCCAAAATCTCAGACCGTATAGACCCATATCACAAAAACGATATAATATTGATAAGCCCTAACATAAATCTATCTCAGCTGTTGTTTTCTACGTTTTTCTTCTATGTGCACTCCCCTAGTAGTCACACGCTCTGTGCCCATGTCCAATTTGAGTACATTACTAAGAGGGGAACCAACCATGTAGCACACCAGACAGAATAAGTTCACTTTACTCTGTTTACACCATTAAATGTTAACATGAGAAGAGAAAAGTCATTTCCCATCCAGCAACATGTGACCTACCTGGACACGGGAAACAGCATTACACACAGACATTTCTGTGATTATAAAGAACATGAAAAAGAAATACAACAAAGAGATGTTCTTCCAACAGTATGAATTATGCATTACTCTGAAATAGATTTTCTTACTATGTACTCTGCGGGAGCGTGAAAGACATGGAAACATGTAAGCATAATATGAACAACACACAAGTGGATTAAACGGGCATCTTATCCAACACCTCCTGAGTTTGGCTCTTTATCACATTGCAGTGGGTCATGCGATCAGAAACTTTGTGTATGTGAGGAAATTTTCATCCATTTACAACCTCCCACTCATCGCCTTTACCACAAACAGCTGTGTTTTTTCACTCCGCTTTCAAAACAAATGCTCGTGTTAGCCAGATTAGGATCTGTAGACATAAGGCAGAAGAAACACTACCGCATTTGACTAAAGGGGCCACCAGAATTAACAAAAATGAAAGCCCCTTAACATAATAATGTACACTGATACATAACTATCAAGTTATTTAAAAAGGTGTAAAGTCTCTGTGACACTTTCTTCCCTTTTTCTTCTATTTCTTAGTTAGTTTCTTGATAGTTTTTTTTATTGGGCATAAATCATTCTAAACTTCTGAATATGAGTTTGTTATTGTTACACACAAAAATAGAGTGATGTATAGGGATGACGTATTTTTGTAGGCTTACCCGGAAGTTGGCATCACCCTGGTTCCTGGGTTTGTAAATTCATTTCAAGAAGCATAAGCGCTTTATAATTAAATTGTGGGACATTTAGCAATGTATATTATGTCATAGAACAAAACATGTTAATATCTTAAGCCTGTGGCAATCATAGACCTTGTTTCAGGTATTTAACCGAAAACCAATTAAAAAAACATAGACTTTGAGACGAGGCAACCAGATGTGCAAAAATGCTAACTGATTTCCGGGTTTTGGGCTACAGACTACACCACTCCATTTCTGTTGCTGATAAGAGTCATTAAAGCTGTCAAGATTACACAAGCCAGGGTTAATTAATGTATCTATTTTTGCTGCAAGATGAGCATTTACACGATGCTAATTATTTAAGGCATGACTATAATTTGTAACCCTTAACAATATCATAAATTAAATCAAATTTTAATTAAGCTCTGAGAACAACCTCTGGTAAATTTGAAAATAATACTAATTTTCTCTTGAGAAAATAATCAGTAATGTTGATATAATGACTTAGTGGGTGATGGCGAGAATTAGAACAATGTGGCAGAGTCTGGTAAGTTACATCACTTTACTCTAATGAATGAAAATACTTGTGTCATATCACAATATAACACTATCCAATATATTAAAATCTAAGATGATATCGTCTAAGATCAAAATAACAATATAATTTCAAAATCTTGCCCAGCTCTACTATGGACGCTTTCATTTCACAAGTTATAGTTTTTCAATGATAATCAATAATTCATCATTGGTTGGTAGCCAATAAGAGAAAATGACTAAAAATTTGCATTCGTAGTTGTGCTGTGAAAAGGCAAGTGTAAAACCTGTGCACCCAAATATCAAGAAAAAAACTTGCATGTCTGTGTTTTATAAGCTGCCAATCACTAATTTATGTTGCCAGTTTATTCATATTTTCATTGCAACAGCACTTAGCATAGAAAAAAAATGTTTGATGATCACAAGCATCCCCCAACTGTACATACATTTTATTTATTATTATTAGTTTATTATTGTCTCCATGATGACAAAGCTCCTCTAACCTTAGTAAAGTCATCATTTTAAACCAAACCACAGACTTACCTTAAACTGAACCAAGTTGTTTTTGTGCCTGGACCAAATAAAACCCTAATCATTGTGCTGTCACACCACAAAACTGATTTGTTTTTCACCAGTGATTTGTGACTGTTTTTGAAGCCACAGATTAATGATGCCTTCCTGCTGAGATAGTGGCATCAGATCAGGAAACGCTTCAAAATATCTACTAGATACACATTTTGACATTTAATTCGGAGTTTGTTGACCTAGAAACAGAACACGTGTGTGAGGCGTGCTGAGGTGATGTTCCTTGTTGAACTTGCTCTGTAACTTTATGACTAACTTGAGAAAAGAAAGTTCAGCTGTTTTATACATTTATTTTGGGGTGAGGGGTTCTGTCAGCAGCAAGAAAAGCAAACATATCTATCTTAGCAAAGCACCAAATTGGATAGGACCATGCCAAGTCTGTCTCAGGCAGCGTGCCAACAGAGAGCAGAGGCAGGGCTTTTGGGCTGAAGCAATACAAATAAATGATGACAATGACAGAAAATACGAATTAATATAAACATTCAAATGATATTTTAGAGCGAGGTCGATGAGAACATAGGAGGAAAGACCGGTACACACCATACTAAAAGATACTAGCAAGTACATGTATAATAAAAGAATTACATAGATATTTATTTTGTCACTATCCTGCATGTTTTTCAAAGCACATTTTGTAAGAATTGGCATACTCCAAACAAAAAGGAGGTAACATATCACCAGAGTAACCTCTAACTGCTGATAACTGTAGCCATTAGCTGGTTGGGGGGGGGCAGCGCAGAATGCTGGAAGGGAGCAGCACCATAATGGGCTCCAGAACCGGAGAACTGTCCTCAGCAACCTCTCAGTTAACGTGACCGATTACAGCCGCTGAGACTGACAGCAGCCAGGGATACAGTACCATGATAATTTACAGTGACTTTGACCAGGAATCTGACTCTGGGGACAATGAAGACGAAGAAGAGGAGCGAGAGGGAGGTCGGCATCAGTCTGCACGCACCTTCTGAGGCCAGAGCTATACTATTGGGCCTCTATAGGTACCAAGTGGCAGGGGCTAGCTGGTTAGTATGCCAACTTCAGTAGATATCTCTGCAACACAATACATAGACGTCTTTGACATTACAACAAAACTGTTATTTCTTCACATCTTGTTGACAATTTTAGTATATTTTTGAATGTTTTAAACTAAAATTTTTACATGTGGTGCCTTGAAACTACCAAATAACACTCCTAAAAAGCCTTACAGCATTGGTTTGGTGTATCTACTACTCTATGTTCTTTTGTACCTACAGTACCTCCCAGTGTGGTCTTAATGTTCCTGTTTACTCCTCTCATTTCTACCTCTCGCCCACACTGACACACACACACACACACACACACACACACACACACACACACACACACACGCAGAAAGTATTTTGGGAAGACGTCCAGCTGCCGCGGTGAGAGTGACTAATGACCCCTTTCACAGCACAAACACCACATAATCAGAGATGCTGAGGATCTGTGTCTGCCCGCTGTCCTGTCTGAGTAATTACGCCAGGGACTCAATTAATCTACTACCCAACAATCAACCCAGCTGTACATACTTGTTGCCCGTTGCAGTGTCCCAGTATCTTGGCTCAGAGATGAGTATGTCAAATTTTTGGTCGTAATCCTGTGCTAGGTTTTTTTTTTATGCAGAGCAGTCAGATAGCAGATAAAACTTTAATTTTGAAATTTTATTTCCAAACAATCTGTGGAAACTCACTTAAGGGCAACAAACAGCGCTGACACGTCTGGGTATTTGGCTGAACATCTAATACAATTCAGAACTGCTCTTCAGAGTGAACAGGTGAACAACGGTAATGCAGTTACAGTAAATGGATTGTTATGGGGACATTTGTTTATACTATAGAAGGAGATTCACGATCAGCACTTTGAAAAAAAACCTTCTGATAAATGTCCTAAATGTAAATGTTAATGATAAGCAGTTCAATTTTGCAAGCAAACAAAAGTGGGCTGTGGACATGTAGAATCTTACCCAGCACACTTATGTTAATTTGTTGCTATTATTTATTATTCAATCAGAGCAATTTATTAGTAGTTTCCCACCTTCTACTTGAGTTCACTCCTCCAGTTCAATAGCCCAGAGAGGAGTCCCATTGCACAATATAGCTTTATATTAATGCCTCCACAAATCTACAATTGTGTTTGACAGGAGCTGAATGAAAGTTATTTGAATATATATTAAGTCAGTGACTCAACTGAGAGCAGCTGCCTTCTGTAAAATTCAGTACATGGTTAAAAAAAATGTCCCATAGGTGAAAATGATTTCTATTTCTATTTATTTATTCTTAAAATGACAGTAGTTTTGAGCACGGCAGTTCACTCTTGAACTTTAGGAGCAGTATATATCAGCTTGTGGAGCTTTTAATTACAGCTGCCACCAGTTATGTTTTAAATTACTGATTCATTTCTTTCTTTTCTAGAATAAATCAATTATGAGAAAATGTTGAAAATGTCTATGATGCCTTCCTTAAGCCCAGACAATTTTTTGTTTTATCCAACCAAAAGTCTATTCAGTTTACTATCACAAATGTCAACAACTAATCAATTAATTCACTACTTGTTTCAGCTCTACTTTCAGGACTATCCAATGGTCTTCATTAAGCCAATAGTCTTGGCTCAGGTGTTATCAATTGACCATTACTTGGGATCTTTGGTAGTAATAATTATAATAATTGAATTTATTAATGAGTTTGAATGCTTGTGTCATTGCTGTGCATGCAATAATTTTGTGGCTAACTTAAAGAGCTAGCTGTTAAATTTGCCTTACATCTGCTGATATAAGTTTATCATAACTATATATACTACATATATATACAGTATACATCGCTATGTTGGTGGATTAGTATCTCCAGTATTGCATAGAAATGTCGAGATATCTTAGAAACTATGAATTTAGAACATTTTTATCCACCAGAGATCACTGTCATGTTTATTTTATAATAGTATAATGTCTTGTTCAGTACATATCATGGTGTAATGTTATATCAAAAATGCTCATGTGCTTAAAATGATAATACAGCATATTCTAGTGGTGTAAATACATTAAACAAAAAAACAAAACATAAAATAATAGTCATTCTACATTTAATGAGCCCATTTTTTGCTGTAATAGTTTAATGTTCAGTGTTAGCTAATGTTTTTTTCAGTGGCATTATGTGTGTGAAAGGACTGTTGCAGTGCTGTCACAGTGCAGCAGTGCCGGCCCTGACCAATTTGATGCTCTAGGCAAGATTTTAGTTGGCGCCCCCTTGCATCACAGTCAATTTCACAATCAATTTTCATACACTCATACAGAAACTGCATGTATGTATTCAATATTTTAAAAAGTGCATCTGAAGAGAGAAGAGAAGTATATGTGACCACTGGATGTTACATTTTAATAAAAAAAAACAGATGCTTGGTGTGTGCTATACATAAGACTAATATAGACTAATAATGAAAATACGGTGAGATTCATTCAATTTTATCGTCATTGCACGATATTACACTTTAACTGCACTTTAACACTGATGTAAACTTTAGCAAACATAAACTGACACAGTAAACCAAAGGCTTACAACTATCCTATTACTTATAAAGGGGATGGAAACTAATAGCATTTTAACTGACATACAAGCAGGAAAACACAGCCAACAGGTTATAATAACACCTGAACAGGCCTGACGTTAATTTTCCAAATGTCCCTGATGAATTTAAGGTGGGAGTAACATTAATTTACGTCGACTCAGCTATTTACTGATTATTAAACAATGCTACTATCGTCCGAAGTAAGCTAGCAAGTTAACACTCTGCTCCAACAATGGTAACTACGATGCATTAAACTATTAATTTCATTCACTTCATCACAATGACGTTACTGTACCTCTTTCTTTTTCACGTTTTTCTTCCTGCTTTCCTTCTTTTCCTTCCCTGGGCGCCAGATGGTTTCAATCTTTTGGACATTGTGATTCTGCTACAGTATCAATAAACCTCTCTCTTGGTCTTGGTGTCACGGTCCGGTCAGATTCAGGCAACTCGCCTCTCGACCCCGCCCCTCACCCTCACAGAGGGCAGGTACAGTGCAACGAGCCAGAACCCAGAAAAAAGGCCTCTCCATTATTTAATAGGCTTTGCTATGAAGTTATGTTGCTGTGGGCTTATATAATATTTTGAAATAATAGTAGTAATAGCACTGGTAAAAAATAGTACTTTTTTTTTTCTCCCCCCGTGTGCGGCGCCCCCTGTGGATGACGGCGCCCTTAGCATTCGCCTATACAACCTATGCCAAGGGCCGGCTCTGCAGTGCAGACATGCTTTTTTAATGTTGTGGGACACCAAACAAATTGCAATGAGAACAATTATCACCACTCCTCAAAGTTTATTTATACGTCAGCGGTATCATCCATTTTATAAATAATTCATTAAATAAATGGCTTTGTCTCATAGAGTTTAAGGAGAGTGACTATTCTAAAGCACCATGAATCAATTTGGAGAATAATTCAAGGAGTTGGGTTTTGGAAATCAAGCAGCAAAAGACTATTTTTGAGGAATGTATCATCTATTATAGTCTTAATCAGAAGGATTATAGCTCCATTTACACCTGGCTTTTCATGAGACATATTGTATCCAGATGTGGTTGATCATCAACATTACTATATATCTGTTATGAAGAATTTTTCTTCAGCAGTCAAATGGTAATCCATCCAACCCTTTCCCCTGCTTCAATATGCTGATTACCTTGGCCTGGACAGCTACTGGCTGCCAACGAATTTAATCCAGGGCAGAAAATTATGCAACCACACTCACCCAAGGAGAGCTATTAAGGCGGCACATGAGTTCAGAATATGGAGTACTACCAAAGTCCTTTTAGGCACGTCTTGCCACGCGGCAGGCATCTTGGCAATGCCCCAGGGCAGTTATTTTGGGCTAACAAGACCAGGCCCCTACCTACATGAATGGGGAGAGAGCCCTAACTTCACTTTCAGTGGTGACTGGGACACAAAAACTGCATTTATAGAACTAAAAGTCAAATCTGATGGGGAAAAGTGAATCTTCCCAAAATATGGTTTATAAGACCTTTTCCCAACAGGTTGTACTTTTACCACATACACACAGTTTCACAATACCAAATTCTTTTACGGCTCCATACCGAGTGCTGTGATCTGAAGCCATCAGCTCATTTCACTAGAGCACTTGAACAAATGCAAGTTCAATGTCTAATGTTCAAATAAACTAACCTTGCTCATTAATCCTGTGTATTACTGTGATAACCTCCTCTTCCATTCCTTTTAGAAGTCTGTCTGCAGCCGCACCAAATCAGTTGAAACTGTTGTGAATCTCAACTGTGTGCTCGAGTTAAAGCAACAACAGGATTGGCGGATATGTTCCCTGGTTCAGCTGTTATAAAACAGGTGATTGGCTTCTGGAGGGAAGGGGCAGGATATGTGTCATATAACCACCATCTCTGGTGACTTTTCTATCTATAATGCTTTAAGCGGTTTGTCTCCTCTCTTATAAAGTCTCTGCTACTACTACAGCTCATTTAAAGTCAGTGAGGATTTGACAATTATACAAAACATCAGTATTCAGACTATGTGTTTTCAACCAAGGTGTCTCTTAATTGCTTTTCTCTCTAACAGTATCTAAGAATTAATTATTTGATATCTAGTTGCCCCTTAAAACTTTTCTCCCTTATTTACATAAACAAAATATTCCACTGTATTGGTATTAAATGTAAAATTTTGTTTCCATTTCCTACAAAATTTGCATTTGTTTTTTTCTTTTAACCATTGGAGAACATGCCCTCTGGGAATTCTAAATGAACATTTAGATTATTTCATATTTACCAGCTGTACTTTCTGAAAATACATTTGGAAAGGCAAACAGTAAACAAACTTGCTGTTAGTAGCACTGCAGAATGAAATAGATGGAGGTATGTTGAACAGAAGCGACGCATCTTTAATCTAATATAGTCGAGCTAGCATTAGCATAGCTATGCTTATAAAAAACATTGACTGGAATACCCAGAGACTTGCTTCAAATGAGGCCCAGAGTTTGCACTTACAAATGTGTAGTCAACATGATATTTGATGCAAAAGTCCAAGACAGCCCAGGGCATAGTAAAATGTAACCTGTGCTTGTGCTTCAGTAATTGAGGTCCCCTTGTGACTTGCTGTCAATCTCTTCAGCAAAAATTATCAAACTAGCAGTGGTGGTACTGTATATTGCTCTGGGTTTCATTCCCTGGTTTTAACTTTTGTAAGTAAAAGTGTGTTTGCACCACCAAAACTTTTTTCTGTCATACAGTATACAGTACATGTACATACATATACAGTATATACTGTAAGTCCGACTCAGTCCTTTGTAACAACAGCTAACCTTTCCGGTATTGCTTGCTTGTAAAAAGTCTCTGTTGGAGTCACATTTGAACTGCAGCAGAACTGTGATATCAAAAAAGCCCCATGGACCTGCTATGCCGTCTGTAATATTAAACTCTTGGTGATAAAAATCTGTTTGTGTCTCATAGCTGGGAAATAAGCTTTTCTTAGACACTGCTTTGGCTGTTTTGAGCCTTTGTGTTAGAGAGCAGATTGCGTATTGTTGAGAGCTGCAGATTGGATGGTGGCAGGTGAGGAGGTGAACAGTGGGGGGGATTAACGACTTCAGAGCACTTGGTGCTGCTTTGGCACTTCACCAGCTGGTGAATAAAAGTTGTTTGAGGTCTCTCACAATCACCACCTATTGTGCCTGATTGTGCCTGCTCTGGGAATGGCCTCTGGACCAGAAGGACCAGCTTCTTGACATGACCCTGGGCGAGCTCTGTGTCTTCATCCTATTAACATGTTGTTTTGTACGATGGCTGTTGCTGTCAGTGCTGAGGAATATCCTACCCCACAAAGACATGTGGAAGTGGTTCAAGGTCTGCAGCAGCAGGGAGAGTGATGTCTTCTGGGAGATGCTGTTTGCCTGTCTGAAGAGCCCTTCCAGATGGTGAAACTGTGAATGTACCTCAATCACTGTTCCTCCCAGAAGCACCAAGCTAGAAGAGCTGGCATCCTCAACAGCCAGGGGGGTCAATGAATACCACTGAGTAGCTGGATGCACAGAAACAATATATTGAGATTTGTTAGTCCAGTATGTAACATTGATTAATTAGGGATGCTGCAGTCTAAAGTCTTTCTTTTTCTTTTTTTTTTTTTAAACCTCTTTCTCAGTTGAGTATCTGCAGATGCTGAGTCCCAATTCAGCAGTTATGCTTTCTTGCCCAACGCAGTCTCCTAGAAATTACATCCGTAACACTTTGCAATGAGGTTCACACAAATGTGAGTACGTAACAAGAAACGACTGATGAATGAATCAGGAACTAGTTGATAAGTAATGAATCATTAATGAGAACGAAGTCCTGAATAAATAAGATTCAAAGACTATAAGGCAGGTGATGAGTTACTAGAACAAACTGGAAGATAATATATTAAGGAATCATTAAGTAATGATTAGTTCATCAATATGTGAATCCACATACTGACCACTTTCTAGATGAGTTGTTCCTAGTTAACTATGAATCAGCCACTGAGTGCCACCAAATAATAACGACTCATTAATTATTATATACTTAATCATGAGTTACTCTTTTTGTATTACTAACTAAGTTGTCCCTCATTACTTCATGTTTATAACTTAGCTCAGTTTTTCCTGTAAGTTCTTTAAAAACAAACGAGTGATGACAGGATTCACATATATTCACACAACATATAGCATACATTTAAACGCAAATTTAAAGTCATATTCTGTAGCATTAGTGATGCTGATGCCTTAAAAATAAATATCCGCTGCAACTGGTGTTGTCACAGAATATTTTACTAAACATCATTTTGAGTAGATATGGTTGCTTGAACAATTTTTCTAATTTTTTACACCAAGCTTATGTCATCTTGAGTCTGCAAAATATAGTTTAACCACCTTACATTTGCACAACTTCAACACACTTCAACAGTTGCCATGCAGCTTCCTCTGATACAAATTTCTCCTTTGTGTGCGTCTGTGTGCTTGTGTGTGTGCATGCATGTGTGCTTGTTGCAGCTTGCTTCAGACAGGACTGCACTTTGTACTGATTTGTATTTAATTCATTCATATGTCACACTTTATTAATCCTACTTGGAGAAATTCAATTTTCACACTCTGTTGTTAATATTTTCATCACACGCACATGCCCTGAAATATACACACATGAACAACATTCCCTCCTGTGATTAGTACAGTCAGATGTGGACTAAACTAATCAGTTGAGTGAATAGGGAGGGGTATATGAAAAAAAAGAAGAAGAAAAAAGAATCAATGTTGTCCTAGAAAATGAGATTCTTCTGAAAGCTTGGGAGAGTTGGGCTTAACCCAAATCATGAATCACTAGTTAATTAAGCTCTCAGTGAATGAATTTATTTGCACAAAAATAAATCATTTCCTCTATTGAGATGAAGATGGCCAGATGAAAAAGCAATCTCTTGTATTTCAATGCTGTTAGAATTTGCATGCCAGGGCTTAAATTGGTATTCATTTCAGATCTAAGTGAGAAACGAAAACAGACTGCAGAGCTGCACTTTTGTCACTGTCTAATTAGTGAGTCATTTTCCATTCCTTAGAAACTTGCAACTTAAAATGACATCATGTAGGATCCAAGACGGGGGGTCATTTGCAAATATGAGGTATGTGTTCTCAGAATTTAAAGTCACTTATTTATTTCTTAAATGTCTGTAAAGTTACATAAGGCTGCAGCAAGAAGTGATACTGTCTTCAAAATAAGTTGAGTATGTGCTTTGTATTGGTCTTCTGCTGAACTCTCTTGCACAGTAAGTAACTTCAGCCTTCATGTAAAGAGGAATAAGAATGAAATTACCATAATTTATGTCATTCAAAAAATGTATTAAACACTCAGCTTTCCACTTGGGTCGTTTGCTGTCAATCACACAGATGTAAGCACTACATCTTAACAAGTAACATACTGTAAGGATGTTGATGACACAAATAGACTTGTGAAAAAGAGACCAGCCTCCTCCCACTCACTAAACAAACCGTCAAAGTGTCATGATGGAGAGTGACGTGTCTTTTGAGAGAAATTGCAAGTACTGTTTCCATGTTTTGATTTCATTTCATTGCCTTCATCAGTGAAACTAAGGCTCTTTGGGTGGATGTTATTGAGGATACATGGATATTTTTTGACTATAAGTATTAGTCATGCTTTAATGGTAAATACTGCATAATCACAATATTGAGATTAATCCTTTCATCACTGTTTTCAGGTTTTCATTAATTCTATGTACTGTATTTCCTGTTAAAAATGATAACTGATGAAGAAATCTGTAGCTTTATAATGTTAAACCGGTCGCTTTGGGCTGGGTTTCCTTGTTTCATGGTGCTATGGATGTGTGGGTGAGGTTGCTTATCCACAGCTGGGATAAGGACGTTGACATTTCCAAGTGACAACTGAAGGCCTATTTACAAAGTAAAACTACATAATTAAGAAGGAAATTAGAAAATGAAAGTGACTCATTCTAGGTTATTTGAGAGAGACCTCTGCTCTCCATATTGCTGCTCTAATGGTGAGAAACTTAGCCAAAACAAAATGTTTCTCTACAGATCAAGATTTACCTGGGCAGCTACTGGCTATGTCACAAACAAGTGTTGGATTGAAAAATGTTAACAGAGAAAAGGGATGGGGGGGGGTCCGAAAATTATTATCTTCAAGTAATCAAAAACGAATGACTACAAATGGAAAAAAAGACATTTAAATTGTCAAAAGGTTATTCTGTCAGACAGCCTAGCGTTATTACAATGTGTGAAATTACCTTTTAAAAAACCCTACTCCAATCAACTTCCATCTTGAGTAGTGACTAATGACAGGTTAGTGTGTCAACACATCTTCTGTTATATTTCCAATAATGACCAGTTTGTGCTTTGTTGCATTTTTCGTGTCTCTGCTTTCCCGACTGTGACCTCTGTGCTATGCACTGTGCCAACTTTGTTCTGCCCTCTGTCTAATGTTCAATCTGCTGTTTCTGTTCTGCCCTGTGGCACCGTTATTAGCCAGGGCAGGACAAAACAACTACATCCAGAATAGAGTAATCCACTGATTAATCACCAAAAAACTGCATAAGAGACATAACCATTCACCCACGTCCATTTGTTTGTTATTTAATTTGTCAGCAGGGTTACACAAAAACGTCTGAAAGGACTTCAATGAAGCTGGGATTGAGGATGGGTCTTGGCTCGGAACAGACACCATTAACCTTTGGTGCGGATAAGAGGACGGATTTGTGAAAACAAACTTTACATGATGGCAAATGCAAGCTGCGTATATCACTCAAAATATTCTCACATCATAAACCAAGAAAATAACCTCAATTTGTCATAACTATTGATATTTTTTCAATATAGTACAGAAATGCTGCTACTCTTGCTTTTTTTTGGTTTTTTTTACCTGCTTTTTCAGGGTTAAAGCACAAGTCTGGTGCAAATATAATTATAACCACAGAATTAACAATCAATTGATCCTACAAACAAGTATTTTCTGTGTAGCCAAAGCCTGATATAGCTTACTGATACTGTTGCCTAAAAAAAAACACAAAAATGAGCCACACTGAGTGACATGTTATCATATTACCATGAAAATGGGCATTGTAGTTTATTTTGGGTTAATCTGACACATAATGTCCTGCTGCATCCAACCAAGACACTATTTGCTCCTGCTTGAGTCTACACAGTCTATTCCCTTTTATTCAGATATCAGATAAAACCATAATTTTTTTTGTGCAAATAAATTTAAATTACCAGTGAAGCCAGGCTGACATTGTACACTGCAGAGGGCAAATAGTTTAAACACTATAAACACACTGTTGAAATAGCTGTTATTCCTAAGTCGTGTGCAGCAAAACCAGGACGTGATTAAACTAAATGTGCTGTAACACAAAATGAGCACTGTGGTAAGCCAGCGGCAACATTCTTGTTAGACCAGTCAGAGCTTTATCCATTAGAGTGCAACAATACCCATCTGCTCATCAGGTGGTCAGATTCATGAAGCTACCTTTTCTAATCAGCTGCAGCCCACAGTGGCTCCTCCAAAGACACTGAAGGCAATTAGCTTAAAAAGCATTACTTGACATTTAACTCTGCACTCCCCCACCCTTTCCATGAGCCAGTGAATTGCTGACATTTGAAGCAGACTCAGGTGGCAGAAGACTGTAATTTAACTCTTTAACACTGAGCTTGCATCAAAGGCCTGAAACCTAAGGTGCCAACTTTTGCTACACTTGCTACAGAGCGAGTGATGTGAGCGGCCAGAGGTCAGTTTGAGTCCAAATGCAATTACTGGGCTGAACTGAGTTAAAAGTCCAACCATCAAAATAAATGAGACAAAGCACTTTCACTAGAAAGGTGCACAGCCTTCATGTGTGGCTTTTCTGTGTGCTGGAGGTGGGTTGTCGTTATGATATGCATGTCCGTTTCAACCTCCCAGAGCTGGGGATAACAACCCCGACTGGTAGGATTATGAATTGTGTAAAACATTTCAATGGACATACAGTATCTAATACAGGTAACCAAAAGAGATACAGATGTATGAGGCTGTTCTCAGAAGCATGTTTAGTATTGGCATGTCCCGTATATACACCCCGCTGCTAGTTTATTAGGTACAGCCAGGTAAAACTAATGCAGTCTAATGTAACATCCATGAAATAAATCCTACCTTTATGAAATGTTATAATGTTAAGCTTTTAAGAATTACATAATTGTAATGTATTCCTTAGTTTGCATTGGGTTGCAGAGTGATGGGGGTATCAAAGTGAATGTAACAGTTCATGAATTATACATAAACCGCATCAAATTGGATTCTCATTCATTTCCAGCTAAAGTTAGTGATGTAATGCATCAAACTGTGAATACTTCTACATAGAATAGAGCAGGACTCAACACTGAATGAGCTATATGGGACTAATACCAGGGTTTCAAGAGTAGATTCACTCCAGCAACAATCAGCCACAAATAAATTAGCCTTTTCAACCATCTCCTATGATCCCTGCATGTGACCAATTCTCATACTACATTTTTTCTGTCATATTTAGATTCACTAAGTTTAGAAGAAAACATCACCTCATAATTGCCATAGTTCAGAACCAGGAACAAAAGCCATGAACAGTGTCTTCAAACAGGCTTTGTTTTAGCTCTGATCATTAGGAAGTCTCTGATTAACAGAGGTCAAGAGTGGAGCCCTGACCTTTCTCTGTGAAGTTTCCACTTCTGAACTTTAGTGAAGATGAAAAAACAAGAACTCTTTTAGGAAACAGCTAATTATAAAATTGAGACACCATCCATTATTTCATCAAATTCAGAGGTGCTTTTTTTGCGTTGTTTTATTCTTTTATTCTTGAGTGTTGTCGTAGACAGTAATGACTAATTACTTTCTAGTTAAAGCAAATCATTTATGAGTCTTTTTCAATGTAGACTTTTATTTATATGAATAAAAAAAATGCACATATTTACCATCTAGTTAAAATCTAGGACAGGTTTTACCCAGGCGCATGATTAACAAAACAATCAAACTATTTTCATTCATTAGAAAGATATTTCTATTTATAAACGGTTATTTTCCCTTTAACCTTTTAAATGTCACTGATTATCTTATTGTAAGGGGAAAGCAGGAGGTCTTTACATTTTCAGCAATGGTCACACTTTACACTGTGTCATTTTGATTAATTCTCACGTGAGGCTGAAAATCCATGTGCATCATGCAAAAACTGTGGTTTCATGTGAGCCTTATTATATGAATAAGCCTCACATGAAACCATGAAACCGTTTCACATGAAACCAAACATAATTTCTGCTTTCCCAAAAACATTTGGGCTAATAAATAACTTAACAAATTAATAGATGTTTTACCATGGTCTGAGTGAATACTCGATTATGATTGGCTGCAGGGTTTCATTCAGTTCTCAATAAACCGGAACTATGTAGGTTCAGTGAAGTATGGCTGCTCGCCGCTCTAAATCAATGCACTTATAAGAAAACTGAGGGGCCCACTCACCGATACAGTCACACACAAGTAATAAGCTCACATCCCATCTGAGAATCCAACTCACAACTTCAGACTGTCCTGGACTGGACCCCTAGAGGCAATTAATTCCTGATAATAGACACCTCGTTAGGCAGTATCCCTTACTGATATGGGGAAAGATAGTGAGATGAGTTAAGATTAAGCTACATTGTATTCTATGTAGTATTATGATATCATACAACCCACTGTAACACTGCAAAAACTGCAGTAGGGTGAGCCATGCCTTAACTTTGCTGCTTCTTTTTTCATAAATATTAAATTTATTCTGGAAACGGATGCTGTAAACAAAACTCTCCCCCAGCCAGAGCCCTCTCTGACCTTGGCCTTTTTTTAATATACTTTCAGACACAAATCGCTATAATACAACTATTTGTCCACTCTCAACTTTTGGAGATTCACTTTTCATGCTCAAACTTTATTTCAGAACTTTGATTAAAACGTCTGCTTACATAAAGTTTTTTGTTGTTGTTCACTCACGATAATATTTCTCAGGTTCAATGGAATAAATTCCTAAAACCTTTGTGTCCATGTTGAAATAGAAAAATGTATATTGCATCAGGAAAGTAATCCTTAACTTGGCCTTCAGAATTCATTCCTGACCTTGGAAACAGAAGTTCTCAACACAAAGTCCACTTTCTCACTTTTTCTAGAAAATGCGTCCATATTGCATGGTCCTCATTAGCACTTTTTCTCGGTTGTGTTCAAAATATCCATTATGAGGTACCTCTGGGACTTCTCATAGTCGCTGGTTTGAAGATGATTTTGTCAATTCTAAACTAATCCTAATCTGATTCCTAATCTTGTTAGCTAGATTGTGGGATAATAGAATCTTAACCATTATTAAACTGCTGGGTGGTGAGGCAATATTTCTTCTTTATTTGATAAACTTTTGATATATCTAAATGTGTATCATGGTATATGAGAAAAAGGTAAATAAGATACAAATATTACAGCTGGCTGATTAACTGTCTTGAATCACAACAGCCCCACTCCCATGATAACTCAAGATTTCTGGAAGCTGTTTGGTAGAACAATGCTGTTAGTCATTTGACACATAAAACATTATATGTTGAAGTTTTCCTCACGAGTATGTTAGTGAAACAAATGCAAAAAAAGTATTGAGATTCAAAGTGGATGCGCAAGTTAGTGCAAATATTATAAAGGTACTGTACCATTTGAAGAAACTATGAAAATTGTGATTGGGGGTGAACAGTTTGCTAATGTGGTTAGTGTTTAAAATGTTTCCTCACTATGCTGATAACACAAAAGAGATCTGTATGGCTGTTTGTTGGTTAGCAATATGTTGAGGTAAATGCTAACATCAGCATGTAGTTTGTTTGTTTTTTGTTTTTTACCATTTCAACCATATCAGTTTAATATTTTCACGTTAACATTTGTCAAAGAGCTCTAAACACAAAGTGCATGTCAAAATGATGAAAATATGATTAGTTATGCATGGATTTAGTCCTAAACCAAAGGCCTGGAGAAATTAACATTTTGACCTGATGATGAAGATGAAAAGTGAAGAGATCAGCAAAGTGATTACAATTCACCTTGAGGGGGATATGAATGTGTGTACCAAATGTGATGGCAATCCACACAATAGTTGTTGATGTAGCAATGTAGAAAAAGTCAGGGGCTCACCAAAGAGACAGGTTTCATCTTTTGGTGACCATGACTCTCTATAACAAATCTTCTTGGCAATCTGTTAAATTGTTGTTGAGGCAATCAAAGTAGTGGCCCAACATTTTTATCCCAAGCATAATCCGAGTGACATCACATTTCCTAAAAAAGTTTTTAGTTACTTTCTGATACAGATTAGTTGCATATGAATGTAATTTTCAGGAGACAGGGTTGCCGTGATTCTGTCTCAAAGTATCACTCAAAATGTTTTCAAATATTCAGGCTTTCATGCCATTGGAGATAGACGGCTAATAACAGCCTCTCCTCCATGATGTGCTTTGCTTTGATTTCACAGGGAGCATCTGATTGTCTGACCTGCAAAGTATGCAGCGAGCCAGGAGATAGCAGTGCATTGTGTCCTATAATTAGTGGTTCTTTTGCATGTTAAAGTGAATAGAGATCCCAGTTGGCCAGGAGACAGCCAATTAACTTTCTCCCCTTCTTTCTGTTATGGCATACTCAGCTTCTGAGGGAATAATTTACCCCCTCTTTCTCTTGATATAAAAACAGTCAAGTGTGTCGAACACTATCATTTACCCCTGCTACATTTCATTCATTTTTGTGCGCTGTCGTGTCAAATCTCAGGCAAAAAAAATAAGCTTTGTATTCTGTTTGAGGAGCAGGTAATCAAAGTTGCTATGGAGATAGCCGATTCATGGTGCAAACTAAAATCAGTTGATTAAGAACTAAAGGGTTTCAAAAAATGACTAATGTCATGTGTACTTAATACAGGGTGTGTGCAGGATATAGTGTGTGAATAAAAGTCAGCAATAAATGAAAAAAAAATGGTGATTAACGAACCATGGTCTTAGACATCCAATTAGAGCAATGCAATTAATGTCATTAAGCTGCATAATACTCAGTGATATTTGAAGGAACGTTCAATAAACAGCCTCCAGGATTCCACAAAGGGACAATTAATGGGGCATTGGACACAAATGATACCTCCTGTGGCCAATCAACACTAAATATGTCACCTTAATTCAAAATGTAAATATCTGTCAGTGAAATGAATCACTTTGCAGAAATCTGGTCAGTGACATCTCACTCTACACACATGATCGTGAACAAAGGAAAGAAGTAGGTCTCCCCACTGTAATTTTGTAAATGTTGCAGTGAAGCAGGGAGATGTATTATTCCCCCTGGTTTTGTGAAAATCCACAGTAATCACACATAATGGGGCATGAACAAACAAACAGGAGAACTGAGTCACAGTGCCCTAGTTCCAGTGTGGCAGAGTAAAACAATGTTTTGTTCATTTTGTTAAGCAGTAATATGAATATGTAGAATTTCAATATTTCCACCAAATACTGTGTTTGTGATTTAAATTGTGATTAGCTCCTAATAACACGCCCAGGGCTCTCATGGTGGTCTCTTTAGTATTATACAGGATGAGTTTGTATCGAGCATAATCACAAATCATTAAGTCGACCAAAAAACACAACTCGTGTTGCAATTCCGTTGTCAAAACAGCAGGTGAGCCGCATGTGGAGGAAGCTTGTCAGTCATGTGGATCAAAAACTAACATGCACTGAATGAAATCGCAAACAACCAGGTGCACTTACAAGCTTATACAAAAAAACAGGCCTACATTAAATAGGAGAGGTTGCATCACAATCGTTGTGTTTACAGGAGGGGTGTAATACCAGAGAGCATCTCTCTCTCTGTGTTTCTCTGCAGAGCATGTGTGATTGACAGTAGACAGGAGGGGAAGAGCTAGTTAATCGATAAAGGATTACATTGTTCTTCGGATGGATAAAGAAAAAATAAAAAGAATAAAATGCCTAAATGGGTTGCCAAATATACCTGGACGGCCTGCCCAAGTAAAGTATGTGTGGGAAACACTGTACATATTTAAATAAACAATCATGTAGACAACAGCATGACAATTAATACTTCTAAAATACCATTGGTATAGGTATAAAATTACATAAAAATACAATAATATTCTGTAAAATAATGTGTAATTATGTTAAATAAATTTATAAACAGCCTGACATGCAGCACCAAAACCATCTTGTATACAGATGCAGTTTAAAAGGTAAACAGTGAATCACTGCCGCATATGTATCCTGACTCATCAAGTGCATCTACATCTGCCCTTTTGACCAGCTTGTCTGCTTGGCTGGATCCATTTCCTGTCTGAGGTTGTAGGCCCTTTTCACTCAGCACAAGTGAAGGGAGGGAGAGTCGTGTCACCATGTGACTCACTGTTGTGAGTTGTCCAATATCCATTTTCTTTTGAGTTTGTGACAAGAATATTTCATGGTTCTGGTAAAGTGCTGCATTTTTCATTACAGATGGAT
Organism: Pagrus major; assembly: GCF_040436345.1. Classification (NCBI taxonomy): domain Eukaryota; kingdom Metazoa; phylum Chordata; class Actinopteri; order Spariformes; family Sparidae; genus Pagrus; species Pagrus major. The sequence goes on from NC_133215.1 coordinate 16,065,245, forward strand.
TGGGGATGTTTTTGTAGGGACAAGGCCCACATGCAGTGCTTTTTCCTCACTTCCCTGAAGTGCTTCATCCTTGTATTTTTCCTACCTCCTGCCAGCGATTTTCATCCACAAAGAGAAGCCTAGTGGACACACGGTTTTGTGTTATCTGCAAATCATCGTTTATCTGTTTCAGAGATACAATTTGTCAGTGAGGGTTTTATCTTATATGCTGCTATATGAGCATTAAAATAGAAGTACGCCACTGCTGTGTTAATGTCAAATGGATGTTTGATCAGACAAGTCTTCCATCTCACTTTATAGTTACACATTTTTATGCTCTTCCGTTGTCTCTAATAAAAAGCGCTACATGATATCACCATTTCCTGGAATATAAGGCAATATACGTCATATGTATGGACTCCCACACAATATTGTACAAAAGATGAATTTTTGGAAAGAGCCCTGTCAGCTACCACCAGCAGCAGGATCTGTAATGACTAAAGTAAAAAAATTATTTCCCCACTAAAAATTCCTCCTACGCTGCTTTAACATCCTTAAAATATTCCTTTGGACCCGTAGGTACATGTGTTTTTGGTTTTGTTCGCAGCAGGCAGGAAGATGTTACAGTGAAACATATTCATGCCAAACTCACATGGATGCAGCAAAAAGACACTGGACCGTCCTAAGGATAATTCATGTATTGGATGTATTGGACGTGGAACCGTTTGGACATTGGATTCAATTCGGTGAATGTGAGTAACATTTTGCACATCATATACAGATATCTTACAGGCTTCAAAAGAGGCTTAATCAAACTGTAAGACTCACTCTCACAAAGCCTATATGAAGCAGCTGTTCTTTTACCTTTTAACATATCAAAATTCACACAGACAACAGGCAGTTCTTCAATGTAGAGGGTTAGGCATTTTTCAGACAGTTACTGTAAGCTTAAAAGCAGTCCCTGGGCTACTTGACAGGGCTCTATCCAGTCACCTGATCACAAATAACAGTAAGCACAGCATTGCAATTTGACACACAGCAGTAAAACAAAAATCACTTCACCTATATTAAAATTGTGGTTGTTAGCAGAGAAAAGTGCTGTGCATTTTGTCAAAAAATGCTTTTAAAATGCAGTACTTAAGGTAAAGCTTGAAGGTTAGCTTTAAAGGATAAGTTCAACTTAAAATGAAAACTCACTCATCTACTGACCCTCATACCGCTGGGAAAGCCAGGTGAAGTTTTGGAGCTTCACAGCAAAAGTTCAGTTGTCTTATTTTTTGTTTTTATATAAATCCCCATTGTTTGTTGTCCAGGAATGTTTTGTGAGCTACGAAACTGCACCAGACCTTCCCTCAGCGTGGGGGTGAGTAGATAATGGAAAAATGTTCATTTTTGGGTGAACTTATCCTTAAATCAGCGTACTGGGTTTTGGACCATGCTTGTAGCTTCACGATTGGTGGACGGCAGCAGGTTGAAACCAGACTGTTAACAGAACAGCCAGGTACTCACTCTAAAAAGGTTTAAGTGCTACTTCAAATGAGGTTGAGGTTTATTTAAGGCCTGTTGAGATTTGATTGATGGGCTGAATATTTCAGAAAAGGAAACGTTCAGAAAAGTTCAGTTGGTTAGAGAAAGCCAACTTCAGAGTAAATCCCACGCACACTGTGTAATGAAAATTGGACACAGGTGGAGGAAAAAACCTAAGGTTGGTAGTGTTAATGTCGATGATGACTCATTTCAATAATCTATGCAATAAACCCTTCTCTCTGCCCTTGGAAGAAGTAGCTCCGTTCATCCCGTGTGCCTCTTTCAGGCTCATGGTAGATGAAATGCATCTATCATTTTGTGTTGTAATTATAGTGTCGTCCCTCTAAGCCAATAATGTACAGTAGTCTTAGTGATGATGCCTACTCGAGCACATCCTAGCTCTGTGTTCACCTCACTGTTTAGCTTCTCAAGGTGACAAATGATTGAATTCAGCTTTAGTCCTTGGTGACTAATAACTTACAGTTACTGCGGCAAGCTGCCCACACCCATCTGTGTGTTTCTGTGAATGTCCCTCTCGCTCTCTCAAAACACACATACACATGCTACACTGCTGCACCTCCCTTGTTAATAGTTCACAAGTCTCATAAGCATTTTTCTTCATCAAAATTTACTCTTATTTACTGTTTTCCTGTCATGGTCTGACAACCACAAGCTGTTGTGAGCACCTTGTTATCTTGTTACATAGTTTTATGAGCCCAAAATACAATAAAATTAAGACCGTACATGCAGTAATAGATGTATTGAATCATTTTTTATATTTAAGGAGACATTTTAGAGTTTCTTAGGAGTAGTTTGAGACTTAAAATATGCAATGGAATTCTACTTTGAAGGGGCTGACTCACCAGTAATTAAAAAAAAATAAAAAATTTAAAAAAATCTGTATTTTTCTGTCTGGCTGCTACTATGATCATTTTATTCTTTTGATTCTCCTCACCATTGGGTCTTTTACACTCTGAAATGTATATATTTTTAATGTATAAATGTACCATTCTAAAAAAAAAAAATTAATAAGGAAAAGTGTCCATTTTAACAGTGTCAATGTGACATGCCCGTGTTCAACAGCCCAAAACTTAAACAAAGACATTTTACAACGATATCAGCAAAAAGCAGCAAATGCTTACATTTCAGAAGCTGCAAATATAAAATGTGTGTTTTAAAGCAGACCATAAGTATACCACTAGTGTTTCCCTGTGGTATTACTGTCCAAAGCAAAAAAAACCACCATAGAAACCCCGATCTCAGTGCTATGAAAAGGCAGATGAAAACACTTGGTTGTATTAATAAGTAGGCAGGTTTTTTTACTTACTGATCATGTAGAAAGAATGCCAGTTTTGAACGTCTCAAGTCCTGGTGTTAAAGGGAAACACATATCAGTGGGGGAACAGACTTTGACACAACACCAGCGCTCTCCATCAAGTGAATGCCCCTCCATTCACTACTGTTTTAGGCATAAGCATAGGCATATTTTAATAATCTGCTTGCATACCACTACAGGTATGTGACAAAATGATTTGTTTGTGATTTTGGTGAACTGATCCTTTAAGCTAATATGCCATAGTCGTCTAAACAATAATTGTATGCAGCTGCTCTGTCCTCATTAATTTTCATTGACTTTAGACAATTTAAAGTTCATCACATTTTCCCGCTAATTGTTTGTCAACATTATTACTATTACTGCTATTATTAATGCACTAATCTCTGTAATGTATGTTAATGTGGAAAACAAACACATTGTTGTGGGTCACCTGTTAAAGTCCTGCATAACAATTTAGATATTGTACGTTTCATTTCAATAATGAACTCTCTCAGGCTTAAATAAATACACAAACCTTTTGGGGCAAAAGCTTTCGGACCAAATTAATGTTGATAAGACCGAGAGCAATTTCACCTCCGTGCCCAGTGCTAATTTAAATTACCACAGAGCTGGCTAATGCTTTAGCATTGTCTGTACGCTCCGTGGACAATACAGGCTAACTTTGCCTCAGCTCAAAGCACTACAGTGCACCAAATACAGAACGGACGGTGTTGAATTCAGTGCTGAAACTGCTTTCACAAGCAAAAAGACTTCCCTGGCTTGAAAAATGTCAGTGCACAAATGAATGTTGGACTTGGAGGGGAGCACAGAAAGAGAGAAATGTTTGTGGGGAAATAAATTAAATAGTTTGCACAGAAAAAGACAAACAGACTAATTAAGTATAAGGAATATGATAAATAGTAACACATGTACAGGTCTCTTCGTTGTTGTTTTGCAATGGGTCACTGCGGTTACTGTGCACCTAGTTAAAGTGTATTTGTTTACTCTGTTTAACTGAATGTGAACCTGCAGTCTATAGTTACCACTCTGTGTCTGCGTGTGTGTGTTTGGAGGGGTTCTTGTGCTTGAAATCCTCACATCAGCATTCGCCTACAAAGCGCTTATGTGGCAGAAACAGTGCCGTGAGCGAGCCTCCAGAGTGACAGAAGGTGAATTAGAGAGTGATTAGAGGTGAATTCTAATTCACACTCCCGTGTGTCTGCCTGTCATTTGTAGGACAGGGCATTTGCAAACTAACGAGAGGAGTGTCAGACAGGCTGCGGCATAGACACACACAGCTCCACAATAGCTGTCCAGCACACAGACACACAGACACACAGACACACAGACACACAGACACACACACACACACACACACACACACACACACACACACACACACACACACACACACACACACACACACACACACACACACACACACACACAGAGGACTCAAGTGGCTGGTAGGCAGAAGTAATTTTTGAAATGGTCCGTATGAGTTACTTTGCTTTCTGTGAAAGACTGCTGGAGAGCTGAGGGACGCCGGAGACTGAGGGAGAAATACTGAAGTAAAGGCCATTGTCTTCCAGACACTGTCTGACCTTTGTCTCCATGCTGCCAGGCATTGCACAAACGTATGCATACAAATAAAGCTTTTTCAGAAAATCAAATGGTTTAAGATTTTGGTTTGAAGCAACATTATGTAACTATCTTACCTCAGAGTAACAGCTTTTAAATCATTTTGCTGTTACAGTGACTTGTAATAGGGTCAATGCAGTCTGTCTCAGCCACTTGGCACCCCTATTGCTTGTCTCTGTGCTGTGTAACTTTGGTGAGAGGGTAGGGTCAAAGTACATAACGCTTTACAGCACGACGTCACACACAGCACTAACTATCAGTAATCTTGGGTATAACATGATCATAATATGATGAAAATGTTCCCTCCGATGTCCTCCGGCTTGCTCTACACGTAGTGTATCTGCAAGTTAGCAGCAGCTAACACAGCAGCTTTGAACCAACAGGAGGAGGAGGTTTCAGGTTCCAGGACCTGGGCAAGCAGGTAACAGGGCTCAGCAGCCTCTACGGACATCATGAAAGACAGATGAGGAAGTTGATGGAGGAAGCTAAGAATAGACCAAGAAAGAGACATGAGTAAATCTAAGACTGGCTTTTAGTTTTTGGCAACAGCTTTGCTAAATAAAAGGCTGCAGACAGATGCCGAGCTGGACTTGTTGCTGTTGAATTGCAAGTAAAATTTGCTGGCTTGCTAAGTTATATGACCTGTGTTGCTGCACTCACTTGATGTTGGCTGTGTCAGCAAAGTTGTTAACTTGCTAGTTTTTGACCATAAGCCAAGCCAGCCCATTACAACAGAGGTTTAGCTGGTAGAATGGTTTAGCCAGGTATCATTGTTTCTGATTCAGGTTTCGTTAGCTTGGCATTACCGTTCTGTGTTTTGTGCAATGCTTATGCAAACTTTGGTTCAAGACAAAAGCTTTGAAGACATAACATTTTATGATTTTCGTTTTTTGTTGGCATGTAATGTTACATCTGACAAATTCTTACAGAAACCTAGGTTGTTGTTTTTTTTATTTTCGACATATTGCACTCAGAAACAGTTCATTAACACACTAAATTGTGTTAATGAACCCAATGAGTTTGAAAAGGAAACTTCAACAATACAGCCTGGAAAAGTGCATCTGATAGCACTATTCTGTCAGTCTGAAAGTAAACTGGATTATGCTCTGAAAAGAAATATTGCTGTCAAGGAGACACCACTTAACTGTTAGCTGTTACCTGACGATGCAGCAAATGGTTCCAATGAAATCAATAAATGAGGCTGAGCGCTGTTAACAGCCTTTACATTTATATTTCTATATACACCTGTATCTGTACGGATTAGATGGCATCATAAGAATGAGCTGTTTCTAGACAACTTTCTCTCATAATTTACCTCCTGATGCATTTTTCTTCAAGGCAAAAGTCCTATGTTCATCGTTAGCCATTCAATGGATATGCCCAACCACTTGATCTCAATCACCGCTTTGCAAGAACATAATTGATGGACATGTTTGTTTACATGTCAATTTTTCAGTTTAATTAATGACAACCACTGATGCATGTCTTTGGCTAGTAGAGCTTGGCAACACAAGGGCATTACTGAATAAGTGGCTGGACAGATGCAGTCCCATTTAAAGGAAGGTGTGTTTGTAACTGAGTAGCTACTAACACAACTGGAGGTGGCTTTATTATTCATAGTGTCCTCACTGGCTCTTCCAAATACGGATGGGGACTTGCAATAGTTTGCTTTGAAAAAGTGTATGAAGCTTGAAAGGACTCTACTGCCAGAGTTTGAACTGGAGCAGTTCTATCTCTCAGGTTCTTGAGTCCGTGACTCCACATTGTTTCATAACTGTTTGAGCCTTACACTATGAATCGACAGTGTTATCTACTGATGTTAGATTATCACGACTTCTGTGTTTGGGCACAGACTGTATGTTGGCAGGACACTGTCTTCTCAAGAAGAACAGCGTAAACAATGCATAATGGTCTCATCTCATCTCCCTCTCATCTCATTTTCTTAAACCGCTTTATCCGTGAGGGTCGCGGGGATGCATAATGGTATCACGCCTTAATGTTAGTAACCTTACCACACCGTTGTATTGTTTTCATGCATATAAATGTTGCGTTCAGGGATTTGTAAACATGAAGCAGCAGATAAAAGCAGCCACTTGTTGATGTGTTGCATATAAGATAATGTGTTCCGTATATGATATAATGTTCAGCAGCCTATATAAGCAGTTTATTTGGTAGATATAAACATTGTGTTCAGTGGCCATTATAACATTAAAACAGTTAATATAAGCAGTTTATATGTTAGGTGGCACAGATAAATTCAGTGATCAGCAGCAGATATGACTGTGAGCGGATGATATAAGCAACTAAAATATGGAGTTTGTGAGTGAGTAGGCTGCACATGTCATGTTGTGTATTAAGTATTCATTTATTTTTAGGACAGTAATAGTTACATTATTTCTTACTATATTATTTTTGGCTGTAATCCGGGCAAACAAGGAAGTAAGCCCAGTTGTAAAGCGTAGGACAGTCAAGATAGCAGCACGGAGAGCCTATACTCATTCAAGACTGTCTTCTTGTTGTATTTGCAGTATTTTTCTGTGCAATAAAGTTACCGACACTGTCATCATTGTGCAAGTGTGTAACATTGACGCTCAAGTGTCAAAGCCATCTAGTGGTAGCAGTTATTAGGACGGGAAAAAAAGCGGAGGTACGTTGACGTCATGATTAGAGAGTGACAAAGTCCACATAGGGGAGAGGTTGGTTTATGTTTTCAACTGGGATTCCACCTGTTTGTGGTTGTAAATTGACTATCAAATAAATTAAAAAGTAGAGTAAAGTAGTCACTGTAACCTAAACCATCATCTTTTGTCAAACCTAACCAAGTTGTTTTTGTTCCTAAACCAATGTGTTTTGTACCTAAAATGAGATTTGTGATGGTTTTGGAAGAAAATGACAAAAGACCTGTTCTGCTGATAAGGCCGTCAGATCAAAAATTGTGTCTATGTACTGTTGTAGAGAGGATTTTGATTTAAAGACTTGTTGGTGGGCAGATACATCAAAAGGGGGTTCACAGCAGATTCACCAACAATTAAAGTTCCTTGTAGCTGCTTTAAGGACTAAAATGTGACTATATAGCCGATGTATCAGTTTCAAAGCATCTTGGTTCTCACTCAGTAAAGCTTCCTTAAAGGTCCCATATTATACTGTTTTTCATCAATTTCACACAGCTGTCAGAGGTCCAACAACACTGTATTCGAAATGTATCGCCCCAAACACATCCGTGGTCCTGAACTTCAGCTGTCTGAAAGTCGCTCAGGTGAGCTCTACTGAGAGCAGGCTGTTTCTGTGCCTGCACCTTTAATGCTAATGAGCTCCGTCCTGCTACACGCGCCTCTCAGGGAGAGGATGCCGCTCACGCTAGCGGTAGCATGCGCTAATGTTTACGGAGGACGTATCACTATGGCTCGCCGAGATGCTGTCGTTCAATCATACCAGTTTGACCCAGAATCGGACCCAGAAGGTCCACCATTACATGAGAGACTCCCCGCTCCCCAACACAACCACCCGGCTCCCATCCCCCACTGACTTGCAACAGGTAACATCTAAAAACAGTTAGCGAAAGCTGTGTTTGTCTCCAACACAGTCTCCAAACTCTTGGACACTGTTCGCATAGTCTCTGTCTCCAGTCTGCACATGTTTCTAGACTTTTTACTGTGACAACCGAGCTCCCTCGTAATATTATTAACATTAAACTCGCTTCAAACGCCGTCGCATAGCGGACCGAAGCGGAGCTAACTAGTTAGCCAATTTCAAGCTGACGTCACCATACTCGTAGGCAACTGTAAATACTATCAACACGTGGCGACACTCACCTGTGGCTCGGGTGCAGCTGCTGGGTCCCGTGTGGTTGGGACTGATCCTTTTCCGAGGGTCAGTGTCTTCTGTTCTTCTGTAGCTGGGACAGAATAAAGGCACCTATGTTGAGTTTTACAACCAAAAAGAGCAATTTGCGTGTCTAGCTCTGAGCGACGACATTGCTAAACACTGCTATCTTACCGCTGGACACACCGACCTTCACCTCGGGGGTGAACAATCCGTGTATCATTCGTTCATTCGTTTTTCAAAATAAAACCAAAAATAAGAAAACGAAAAAACAATTCCTTTTCTCAGTATTCGTTTCCTAAACTAAAATGAAAAAACGGATAACGACTCGTTTTTTTCAGTTTTCGATTTTATGCTCAAATGAATAATGGAAAAAACGGATAACGAGCGTTTCCCGTTTCATGTTTTATCCCATTTTGATCTGAAAAAAGTTCAATGAGCCGGAAGCGGAAGTGACCGTCTCTGTCTCTGTACTGCGAGGGCGCGCAAAACAAAAATAATGGCAGGACTTGAGGATCATGCAGATATAATTGGACAGCTTTTTGAGGATGGTAAAACGCATGCCGAGATTTCTACCACGTGACCCTCTTGTCGGCCTTGAAGAGGACATAAATGTCCATTTTCCACGCTTTTCCAATTATCTTCTGGTAACGTCAGAGAATTGACTGGCTCTGCTAACGTTAGCTTTGCTCCAGGCCACTTCCGGGTGACGGTAATTTCCGGTGTAGGTACCAAATGCTTGCAACATGAAACGGGAAACGCTCGTTATCCGTTTTTTCCATTATTCATTTGAGCATAAAATCGAAAACTGAAAAAAACGAGTCGTTATCCGTTTTTTCATTTTAGTTTAGGAAACGAATACTGAGAAAAGGAATTGTTTTTTCGTTTTCTTATTTTTGGTTTTATTTTGAAAAACGAATGAACGAATGATACACGGATTGTGAACGCCCCCCTCTCGGATATCTCCGGGGAGAGGGGGGAGTGTTTTCGCGCAGAGTAGCCCGGCCTATGAGCTGAATCTGAACAGCCTGTAGGAGCCCCGCTTTACCAGTGGGTGGGCTGCAGAGACCATGCAGGACTCGTTTGCTTTCCTCATCCTGGGAGTTGGTAGGCTCAGGGAGGACCAGTTTATGTAGAGACCAGAGAAAACGTGTTTTTCATAATATGGAACCTTTAAGTAGTTTTGGATCCAAACTCTGCAACAATATCTATTGAATTTTGAAGTGGCAGGCTAAAAACCTTTGCTTTTACCTTTATCTGTCATCACTTCTTCATTGCCATTTTATGTGGAACTTCTACTATGAAAGTCTTTTTTTCTATATATAGGTGTATGTATTGGGTTGTTGCTGGTGTCCTCGCCATCATTATCCTCATTGTTCAAGTAAATCCTACATTTTTGAGACAACATAACATTGGAAGATCATTGTTGAATGTTACAGATCAAAGCAGTATGCAGAATTCTTTCACCGGCTATTTCACTCTGCAACAGCAACAGCTTTGTTTCGCACTACAGAGGCTTTTGCATTTCCTATGTTTATTTACCAATAGACCGAGAAATGGTAAAAGCAACATAAACATGTAAGGTATTTTAACAGTGATGCATTTGCTCCGACTTCATGATTTGCTCTAATAGTGTAACACATATGAGACAGCCCTCAACGTTGTAATGCAAAAGGTGTTTTGCATACTTGCTTGGTTTTGTGGATCCACACTGTCCACAGGTGCCATCATATTGTTTGTTCAAACTCTGACAATGTAGGATTGTGCTCATGAAATACCCACAAACTGTGAGTATTAAATTAAGCTGCTTGCAGGGCTGTCAACTGCACCATCTCTCTTCTGTCACCTTCAGGTCTCCAGAGACTGATGCATGGTGAGAGGCGGCGAGGACGTGCAGACTGAGATGGCTTTCATAAAAAAAGGTAAAATATGAGTGCATTAAAACACTACACTTAATCTGTCAATTGAAATTAGCTCCATTAATCATAATTAATTCGCTACATTATATTTCCCTACTTAATTACATGTGCTACAAAGGAATAATTGCCTTGAAGGATGCATATTGCGATCCATCATCCCTCCAGAGTGGTGTAGAATTGTTTCTGGTGATTAACTAGGTGTACTCATCTGGAAGGTGTTGACAAGCATAGACGTGAGGAAAAGATCTTTTTAAAAGACCTTTTTGTGATTATTGGAAGTGAGATATTGATCAAAACCAATTATTTTTACATACAGGAATTTGGTGACGGGATGCACTTTTGTTTCTAAGCACTGATACAGTATGATGTGTTGTGATTTTTAGAACACTGTGTGAGATTAAATGGATGTAGGAAGATATTACTTGCATATCCTTTGCGCATTTGCAACGGGATATATTGTCAGAGGATCAGACTGTCAGGTTGGCACATTTTGTTCAGTGATACCGGTTGGAATGTAAACAGGACAGTATTGCTCTGTGGCACCTTGGGAGAGTATTGATAGATGGGAAATGAACTATTCAGCAGCACTGTTGACAATATAATCACATTTTTGCCAAAGTTTACTATGAAGACATGGAGGGCTCTCGAGAAAATGGAGCAAGGGGGAAGCTCGCAAGGATCAGAGTGAATCAAATAGATTGATTTGCAAGCACGTAGCAGTTGTTTGCTTTAGGAATACAATTGTTATTGTGATATACAGTGTTGGTTATGGTCTTTGCTTAAATGAAATGGTGTAGTTCAAATTGATAAAAAGAAACACTTCATTTGTTTAACATAATTTGAACAAGCCCTCATAGCCGAATCATTAACTACACTGGAGAATCAATGTGTTATGTCGGTATGCATCCACTGCCTTACCTGAGTGACAAGTTATCAGCAGAGCTCGACCAACACTGGATTTGGGGGGCTGATACTGATACCACAGATATCCATCAAAGTTGATCCCTCAAATTTGGTCAAGCACTTGTGAAAAAGATATGTAATGGAGGCACAATATTTTACAGTTTAAAGCTAAAGTAGACAATTCTGGAGAAGGATAGTTGATTATTAAGTCTCATTCCCAGGCCGTCGAATACTGATGCTTTGGGCTGGCTACCTGGACGCTGGCCATCCCAAAGTTTGCAAATGGATTTACTTTTATCCATGATTTTTCCCTCTTTATCCAAACTGCTCTGATGCTTCAGCATCATTATTAGTGTATGTGTTAAACATGGCCTCTTCTAGCTAGCTAACCCCCCCTTTTTGTGTCAATGAGGAGAACAATTGAACAGTTCACTGAGGGCAATAGGATATGCAGTGATTCACTTCACTTTAAGAATACCGCCGCTGGAGAACGAGATGCCCCCAACCAGTTCTAAGCATTGGAATCGAGGCCGATCTAGGCATATTTCAATGGATCAGTATCTTTGAGTAAGTTGATTATTTTTAGTTTGAATTACTTTGAAAAATTGACATCCATTTTGTCAGTGTATCATATACCATGTGATTTGTGGCGCTGTCTTGGTTTGCAATTGCACAATTCAATTTATGTCAAATAATCCACAACTACAACACTTTTTCAACCAATTGCAGGCAAATGTTGTGGAATATCAAAAGACAAATAACTCTTTTGGTGTCTTATCCAAACATATCATACCCCAAATCTGATAAAGACCAGATGAAATTGTAGATAGAGTGGCTAAAACGTAAAAAAGTATTTAAAAAACATTAAAACATTAAAAAAACATTTCTCGTTTAGAGGTATGTTGCTTCCCCGTATGTGTATTTACGTTTGTTTAACCTGTTGTTAAGATTCTATTGAAGTGCACATTTTAATTGAAATTTGTCAGATGTATTAAAAAATGTATTCAGCAAGGACTTGGCACTTCTAATCTTGTTGGGCCTCTAGTGTTTTGGGATTATGCACACCGAATCATTAGTCCTGGCATGCTGTCTATGGTTGCCAGTATTAGTATCACAAAGGGTATTACAGAGCAGTAAGATTAAGGCTAAATCTTTAGTATAAATAGTTCCTAAAGGGGGAGATGATGCAAAAAATGAAAGTAATATATCCAGAGAAAAAAGATTCTTGTGCCCATAAACTTTCCTTGAATGGTCGCGGTCAGCTATGCTGATGTGAAACCATCAATCTTGTCCCACCTTAATCACCCATCAATTTAGCTGCTGCACTTGTTTTGAAATGAAAAGGACAATGTCAGAGTCCTATACACAGAGTTCTCCATCAAACAGCCAACTCAAAATGATAAATCAATTAATTTATTGCCCTTTATTAACCTTTTGACGTTTGATTGATATTCACATCAATAACAATAAAACGTGTCCTTGCACAGCTCAGGACGAAGCTGATTCAACCTTTGTATCCAAGGTAACCAGAGCCATATAACTGCTTTTGTCAGAGGGTTATGATAATGGGTTGTTGGAGGTGTGTCCATCAACCCATTATTCAAGAAATTACAGTCATTTTCAAGCTATTATAATATTACTTTTTTTTCTATCTATCTATCTATCTATCTATCTATATAAATCTCTGTGTGCTGTGGTGTTTTCAGCTGCCACAAGTTAAAATGTACTTTTTACTTTTTCCAGACTCCAACAGTGTGCCTTGATGAAACAAGGAGGGATGATGGTGTTTTGTGTTCTTCACACCAAAGACAATGGCCTCCAGTTTGAGGGCAGTAAATCTGCTAAATCAAGTGAAAACTAAGCACAGTGTTTCACACAGGCACGGAGCAAACATCCCAGTAGTGCAAGCACAGTGGCGTTTCATTCCCCTTATTTGGCAACATTTGAAAGGATGCATAAGCTCAGTTGAAATAAAAACAAATAAAAGGCATGGGCAAACTCTGCGCACCAATACTGGATTAGCTCATATTTAAAGTCTTTTTTCAGGCGCAAATAAAATTTTGATGTGGTCCTGATCATTTGTACAAGTTATACACATACAATGAATATAGAGTAGTGTGTGCCGTGTCAATGTTTTTTTTTAAAAAAAGAAAAGTTTTACATTTCAGCATTAGTTTTGGTCCTGCAAATTATGACATATTCAAACACCTGTCTCACATTTTATGCTAGTTTCTGGTGAGGTCAACATCCTACAGCTTAATCTCCTGACAGAGTGACATCACCTATAATTAAACCTATTGAATATATCTTGCCATCATCTCTGTGACTGTCACGTCCTTGTGACCACCTTCCATTTTAGTCAAGGACCATTTTACTTAAGCAAAACATTTTCTAGGCATCTGACTCCATAACAAACCATTCTTTTCTATTTCTGTCATGATGCAGCCCTGTAATTACACTGTGTTGACAGCTGGAGCAATATTTTATCATTCCATTGCTTCTGTGAGTTCCCTGATATCACCACTGTCACTGATAAATATTCAATGTTTTTGTCTGCTGATTACAGACAGAAGGACTTCAATTTGTGAAGTTTTTCTTTTTACTCTTGCTAAATTGTTTGTTCATGAAATTTGCTGACAGAGATTAAGTGGTAGCCTGAAAGTTTATAGGGAGGCACCTTGGGACCTTGTTTCAGAAAAGATATGTACAGTCGTCAATAGGGTGAGACAAATACATTTTTGATCCTGTTTGAATTGTGCCAGGAATTACACATATGATGTTGATGTTGACAATTTCAAAGATCATTTTGCAAGTCAAGAAAGTCATGGAAACTAATGATCAGTTTCCATGAAAGTGCAGTTACTCACATACAGGTGACATTAATCAAGTTAAAACGATCCATTTATGATAAGTTTCTGCATTGATGAGGGTTTACTGAATCGCATTGTGCATTGGGATAATTCTTTTAAAGGCTTAGTTAAAAACTTCAGCTACTTTATGTAGTTTATAATGGAACACAGATTTTACACATCAAAGTCTACTAAAAGGTTTGGCAGTACTACTGTATCAGTGAAAACGAGTTTTATGAAGCCTCACATGGCTCCAGACCTTTGTAGCTAGCGTCCTCATCTCTGATTGAGGATATCAAATTGAGGCTAGATTAGCCACTAATAGTCTAACACACATATCTCAGTCTCACCTGTTTGTGCTTGCATTGAATTGTGGGTAATGTAGGCATCAGGTTCTGACAAGGAAACCTTCCCTTATGGCAGACAATGAGGTGGGCAGGAATTGGAGGACTGTCCTCTAGCTGGAGGAGAAGCTGTATTACATACTGATGTACAGCAGGTGAGTTAGGGAAGTAAAGGCTGGGCTGAAAAAAAAGATGTTTCTGTATAAGAGATGATATTTTACATGCACAAAAAAGTGATTCAACACACTACAGGAAAGGAATAAACTGAAAAAGCATGCTATGCCTCTGTAATAACCTATAACTAACTCATCACAATAATGAAAGCCTTAGTTCCTGCAAACAAATAATGTAATGTTTTTGCATGTAAGCATGCATGAGACACTGTTAACTTGCATACAATTCTGATAGTTTGATGAAATATTACATCTGGCCGTTGCCATAAAGTATTCACCTGTACAGGTAATTAAGCCGACCCAGACGTATTGATTTTTCTTCACAAATCTGTTTTAGAGAGTAAAACTCAAGGCATTTGAGGTCGAAAAACTCCTATTAAAAACTAATCGTGTATTGACAGCTTTTCAAAAGGGGATTCTTAACTAGATGATATGTCAGGTTTAGTTCAACAGAGAAACTCAAAGCTCAAGCACTCACAGTTGATTTGGCATCAAGATTCCCTGCAATCGACATTCTAAAAATGGAAAGGGATCCTCACGCCTCAGTTTCCCCTCTATATGACTAATAACTTTAATCAAGCCAATAACTTAATGCTTTGATGAACCTTAGAGCACAGAGCAATTACTATCTGCTGAGGTGGCTTGTTTTATAACTGAGGTGAGAACAGCAATTCCACTCACCCAACTACCTGCCATCAATCAGCAGAGGTGAAATGTTTGAACTTCCCCCGTGAAACTGCATGATGACAGTTAAATGAAGGCCAAGATGATGGCGGCTCTGTGTGATTGAATTTCTCCTTCAGACCAGGCCAGCACTGAGTCATGCACCACAAGAAGTGATCTTGTCAAATTTTCATATTTAATTGATTGAAACTGAGAACAAGCCCAAAGTTTCAAGAAGCACTTAAAGGCATGTACATCATCCATTGTTTTTCTTCTCTTTTGTCTCTGTTTCCATTATTCCTCATAAACTTACATCAAAGAATAACTTACACAAGAGATGCGAGTATGTCACAAGTAGAGATGCACTTCCACTGTTTTTCCCGATTCCGATTCTGATACCTGAATTGGATATCTGTGAATTGTTTGTTTGTAGTTATTTATTTATTTATTTATTTATTTATTTATCTATGTATCTATCTATGTATGTAATCATGTATTTATATATTTATTCATGTTGTTGTTGGTATTGTGGGTAAGGTTAGGCCTACATATAGCTGAAATTGCGTCAGTTGATGTTGACGGACTGTGTTTGGGTTCACACAGCCTGTGTGGCAGTGATATTATGGACACTATTACCCCATTTACGTCTGGCATTAACACATGGCCTTTTTTCTGCATACCTGGATACGCAAACATTACTGCAAGGGTAAATACACATAGAAAATATTGCGATCAGAAAGCAACTTGCCTCCATAGTGGATAGATTTCAGCCTCATGTAAATGAGAGCTCATCAGAATTAGGGCGGAATCAAGACAGTGTCAACAATTATTAGCTCCAGGTGTGAATTCAAATGGCCATGGATCAGTTTTCATTAACAAGTAATCATTACCCTACTGTATCCAGAAACTGATCACATACATTCATACTTGGGCCCTTATTAAGAGTGCGTATGTACAGATGCGTGTGATAATTGTTGTTGTAATAAGTAATTGTTTAACTCCTCGCTCTGAGTGTCAGACACTCTGAGTCAAAAGGAGGACTCTGGACGCTTTATTTCTCTCTAATGTGCAATAATTAAGACAAACAATGTGCAATAACCCATATATTTTCAACTGTAGCATTATTTATTACCCTGTATATATGGATATATTCTAGTAGAATGTACATTTCTTGTATTTTTGTTCTGTTTTTGTTGTTCTTGCTTATATATAGTTTTTATTATTTTTATTATTATTATCATTATTATTATCTATAAATGAGATCTGTGACAGGTAGCTATTTTAAGATGTAACATGGCTCATCTTGCATTATTGGAAGATTTAGTCAACTGGATAGTTGATCTGTTTGGTTGAAAGCGCAGAGTGACTTCTGAGTAGGTACCACTTCCCAAAACAGATATTGCTAGATTCATGTCGTGATTTTGAACTTATGTCGGAGGGGGAAACTAATCTTAAGAAAGCCATTCCTGTGCACAGTCAAGTCCTGTCCACCCTGGGGTTTTTGGCCACCATGAGGTTGGAGATAGACCAGGAAAGAGATGTTTTGTTACCATATATGGTTAATTGGGTCGTTTTCTGAATGCACATGACCCCAAATGTGGACGAGCATCGGAGAGTTAAAATAACTAACTAACTTACTTACTGTTGATGCTTAAATAAAACGTGTAGGAAGACCCATATGTGGATGTTTTCTGTCAATTTGTAACTATTATCATCTTCACAGTGTCTGCAGAAATGTTTGCCCACACCTTTTCTCTAGAGAGAAACCCAGGCATGATCATCGTAAGGCTCTCTTACAATGATCATGCCTGACCTCCCTGCTCCATCCTCCATCCTGAGCCTTGCCATCTCCTCATCTCTCTCATCCCTTCTCCCTCAGCTCACAGCCCAGTAATAATTTCCCCCCTGCAATTAATTCCTCAGCTGACCCCCCTCCTCCTCCCTCCCTCCCTCCCTCCCTCCCTCCCTCCTTCCCTCCCTCCTTCCCACCTCTCATCACTGTGGCCCTGTCTCCTTGGGCTCCAGGACTTGATGAAATGAAAACTGTTTCCAACAATTATTCTTCCCCCCTCTTCGGTTGTATTCTCCGCTCCACTCCCCTCTCATTCCCCTCCTCAAAATCTCAACAATTAATGGAGCTCTTCATCAAGCTTGCGAAAAAAAGCTCCTCACCTTGACAAATTACGACACTCTTGGGGGGTAAGCACATTATCAAAACCCGACATTTGTTTACATAAAAAATAGTGCATAATTTGAAGGAGTGAAGGTTTCTCCAGCTTTGCAGAATACAGATTTAATTTGAATTTTGCCAACTCATCTCTCTTTGCTGTTGTGATAAAACATGACATGTTTTCCCTGCAGAGCTGTTGAGTGTGGCCATTTCAGGTACACTGTTGTCGCAAAAATAATGTTTTATAAAAATGTTTTTTTTTATATACAGGGTTGGAAACTTTTGAAAGCAGAATGCTCTTTAAAATCTATTTGGGAGAAATTGCTGCAGATATAGATCAATGCTTAAGCGAAAACAGACAACTTTTCAACTTTGCCCCTCTGCGCTGTTTCCCTGGTAGTACTGTTGGTGCAGCTGTCGCAAAGACAGCGTTTGCAGAATGGCTGCCACTATCAGCCTGGTAAACTGAGCTACTGAACTTCTATATCTACACAATTTAAAGGCTTTACATCAGATGCAGATGCGTGTGATAATAGTACAATAGTACAATAGTTGAAACATTTCACTTAAAACCACATAGGTGGACCTAATAGTGGCATTAGAATTATGATTTTTTGTTGCCAATCCATTTTGATGTTGAGATACTTCATAAGAAAACCCTGAACTTATCTCATCATCCTTTGAACAAGCACGTCTGTATTGAAAATAAAGTCTTGGAAACCCATATAATAGATGTTGAGATAGATGTCTGGACCAAAGTGGCAGACTGACTACATTCATAATAAATTATTGTTAAAATTAATTGAATGTCAGAGTCAGAGGAGCCTAGTATTCAATACAACAGCAAGGTGGAGAGCTTCATGGAGAGGGTAACAGACTTTACAGAATGAGTTCTTTAAGCATGAATTGAGCAGGTAAATTGATATGTCATCGAATTAAGCTTCTTCTTCTTCTCACCATAAAATTACACAGCATAAAACGTTACATTTTTCTGGTAGCAAAGGAAAAATGGAAAATTCCAATTTAATCCAGTTATTCTAACGCTTCAAAACTCCTCAGAAATGTTGTTACATTTCTTTTTAAGCTCTGAATACAGTGAAGTTGTCGATTGGCCCATGTGTTGTGTTTACTCCAACTGAAGAGGAATCAATGTTGTTCATGTACGACATCGTTATTCCAGCGGTGTTAACCACAGTATGTGTGAGACTGGGCGGTATGGTTAGCTTGTGTTCATTTATTAATACTATAATAGGTGACATAGAAAACAGTTATGGTTAGGGGTTGGCGAGAGAAATTGCCTGACACATACAAGCTAAACTTGAGCAGAACAAACAAACAATATGTGTATTGTTTGAAAAATCACTTGTATTAAGACCAAACGGCAACAATGTGTACAGTGCAAAAAACCCTTCACATTTCACATCACAGGTAGCAGATACAGAAATGATGCCAAACAGAAAAACAGTGACAGCATCATAGAGCCACTATTAAAGGTACAATATGTGACTTCTGCCACTAGGGGGCTCTCTATCGAAACAAAATAAAAGACTGTGGAAGTGCAGGGGGAAGAGCTGCTGCTCAGCTGCTCAAAGCCAGCTAGCCGGGTGTTTTTATGCACTGTAGTGTTGACCGCCGACTTGAGCTGGAGGGGAAATATACTTTATTTCATGAACATGACTTAACAGAGAGGAAAAGAAAAGAGCGAGAACCGAAATCTCTGGTGAGTGCTGATTTGGTGTTTGCTGTTTTTGCTCACTAATGTTACCTCATGGTTAATGTATGAAAATCTATCGACATGGCTCAGGCCAAAAATTTTCAGACGGGGTAAAGTTTTAATCAGGTTAGGTTTAGCCTCCTTTGCCAATTTTCCTATTCCATAAATAGCAACAGGCAGCCAAATGAAACGCACTGTTACCTTGAATAAACTTGTGGATTGTCTTGGTTTGAAAAACATTTGTACACAACTCAACAAAATATGTAACAAAGCTCTTGTGGTTTAAAGGAATATGTAGGAATTCTGCGTTAAAATGTATAAAAACGACATCAGCTTAATGAAATGTAACTCTATGTCACGTAACAGTGCCTTTGAGTTAGTTAATATTACTTTGCTACATTTACATGTACAGGTATTTAGTAACTCAGCTGTTGGATATATTCCAATAAAGGGAATGTTTGGGTTCAGGTGTTTACATGCACCTTTTTTACTCTGACTATGTATTTGAAGAGTTTCCATGTATTAATCAATGACAACTCCCATTACAGCATATCCGCCCACAACATACAGTATATACGAGGTGCAGATTTCTATAGCATATACATAGCTCTTTCTTCACCGTGCATAAGAACATGGGTGAGTTGTCACCAATTATTTGTAGATTACAAGGTTTCCTGCAGGAGAGGCGTGTACTGATTGAAAAGCCTACCTGGCTTTTGCCGAGGATTCCACGTAATTGAATGCATGGATGGCTGGAGAAATGGATAGAGTTTTCAGGCATACTAAGTATGCATAAGCTCATGAAAATTACAAATGTATCCTATGGAATCCCAAGCAAATTATTTTCAAAGTGTGATTAATGGTGTCTGTCAAACACTTGGCTTGCACACATACGCAAAAAAGATCAATGCCTGGCCACAGGGCAAATGCTTTACATGAGAGAAGGTGGAAGGTTAATATACAGAAATTATTCTTTTACTAGCTCCATATTTAACATTTACTCAAAACCCTCTGTGATTTCCCTTTAAAATACCACAACAGCTACCACTGCCTCTATTGATTATGATATTAACATTATTGGAGGATATCATAATGCTCTATGACTGAAGTTGAGCGATCAATCTTTTTATATCGAAATTGCATTTTGAAAAAGTCAGATTTTCAAATCGAAAGAGCTGCAATTTTAATTAGAACTTAGATAATTAACAGGCTGTGGAAAGTGCAATCTGATGAATTCACCCCCTATGATAACACCTGTCAACAGCAGATTTACTGAGCTGTAGTTAAATAATGTTAATTCTGTAAGCTGGGGAAAGAATAAAAGACTGTTTGTTGTCTAGTTAATATTCTCTGCGTGCTACTGTTTGTATATTTATGCTACAGGCTAAAGATGATATTATGGAAGAAGTAACTATCATTTTTGATGTTTGAAAAAGTGGACTGTGTATTACTGTATGTCTATCAAAAGAGTGGCATGTTGCCTCATGTGAATTACAGACATATAAGCAGGTAGCAGGTCATCTAGTGTAAATGACAGACACTTGGTGAACTGTTGTTGGAATCTTTCAGTTGGACTTTTAAGCATATCATATAATCTTTTTTTATTCAACCCATTCGCCAGAATAAATGTTGCCAGTGTCTGTTTCTACAAACCAAGGATATGATGAACACATACATTTCTTTATGTTGCAAGTTAACATTTCTTTAGGTTTTCTATTGTTGTATGTTGTGATAATGCTGTGCTTATGATCTGGTTAGGTTTAGGCTCAAAAACCACTTGTTTAGGGTTAAAAAAATATTGTGCAAAGTAAGGTGTATGGTGCAAAGGGATTGTATTTAGACTACTCATTAGTTAAAGGTGTGTTTTGGGCGGAACATAGATTAAATCAATCAGGGTGTCGTCTCCCATTTCCTTTAATGATGCGCCAGGTCCTGAAGCATTGCTATTAAACAGCGACACTCATCTTCTCAGGACAGGGATGTGGTTTTTGGCTGCTGGACCCTCCGTCTCTGCAGTTTCACAATCATCTGTCCCATCAACAACTGTTTGATTGCATATGAAAAAATACACTAATATTCAACTGAGGAGGAGGAGCGCTGCTGCACGCTGCTGCACGCCTCTGTGGTTCATGATGTGTGCATCTCAGTCTATCTTCACTGATTATTTAAAACTCCTGACTCACCGACAGGATTGGTTAGTATGTCATGTTAATAAATCTGCTGTGTTCTTCTATACATCAAAAGGTTACACACACCATCCAGATTCATACAGTAGTAGTACAGTTGTTTTTTTTGTAAAGTTTTTAACTACAGCTTTTAGTTTTGCTGATAAAATGCGTCATGATATTTTCTGCAGTGACAATTTTGTGTTCATGGAAAGCAGCCTGAAATGCGTTGTAAAGCTGTCTGTGGAGACCCATCTTACAAAGCAAATAGCAGGAAATGTGACTTTGACTTTACAACAGCTTTTTGTTGGTCTATGATGCAGTCGCTTTCTGCTGCTTCAAAAAGCAATCTGCCATCAGTGCGCTGGACCACACCTCTCTTTAAGACCAACACGCCCAGTGGGCGCAGGTATATTTGCTATTTGCACAGCGTGGCCACAGAAAATGACAACTGCATTGGTCTGAAACTCACAATGACGCTCTGCATTAGGTGTGAGATATAGCCCATGATGTTTGACAATTTTAAAGATAATTTTTCAACTGGAGGACGTTGCAGTTGGTGATAAAACGTGTCCCAGTGAAAAACTGTGAAAATAAGTAATTTGAAATATTACACACCCAACAGTTGTATAAATGACGTCGTCTCGTTAAACCCTGTAGAGCTGGTGCTGTAAACTGAGTCAGACGATGTAGTTCACTGAGCGGTTTTACACAAAAATAAATGCTATTTTGCTATTTACCACAAACTGCGACTTACTTGACTTTCAATAAATCTTTTAAATTGATGAATGTGTGAAATTCATGGCACAAAAAGAAAAAAAAGACCATGTTTGATATTATGTAGGCAGCATCTACAGCCCAGAATCACAATTTAAACAGAAATTGGTCTAATAATTGCACTAGATATTTACTTAAATTCTTTATCCCTACCTACCAATGTGAAAGCCACATTGTTACAGTATCTGGGCTTTTTAATGTTTCAAGTCCTTTTGAAAGTACATGCCCTTCCAGTTGCACTTTTTGGTGAATAAGGAATTGCGTAATTCATATTTCAGAACATGTACTGAAACTTTGAGAGGTAGGATTCTAAGTGGATTTTGGACTTGGTTAAGATAATCACAAGAAGACACCTTGTCCTCAACCTTTATCAGACTCAGTTCCCTTGACTCCATTGTCCAATTAATGACTGAGTGATGCATTATCCTCAATTTGCTCGTAGCCTATGTGCTGTCATTCCTAACCAAGGGCTGTTAAAGCTTGGATTTATATATGAGGCTCCTGCTTGCTCCAGACATGAAGTCCCCAGACTACCACTCTCAGATTTAGAGTGAGAGCATTTGTTTTTTTTTTGTTTTTTCCACCAATGTTATTGCCCCTACCAGAGCCAGTTTAACTAAATTGGAAATTCACTTGAGTTACAACAGTGTATCAGCTAAGGCACGTCTTGCGCCTCACAGAAAATGGATGACTGGAGCTGTTAAAGGCAGAGAGAGGGAAATGTTAAATTGGCTGTTATTGATTTGTAAAACCAGATTTCTACAACATTTCATGAAAACTGTTCTTCTAGACAGTTCTTCTTCCTGTTTCTGATGCATTGCATTATCCATCACAAAAAAAGCCCATCTGAATGTTTCAATTCTTTCTTTGTGAATGACGCCGTAGAGAAGCTCACATAAGAATTTATTTACAAGCGAGGCATTTACTGTAGCTGGTGTATTTTTACTGACGAACGTCAATCACTGTGCAGCAGGGGATTCAATGTCTTGCTCAAGGCACAGGTGACAGTGGTTTTGACCTTTTACCTCTCCAGTATAGAATTGCCACTTTAAATTATGTGCCAAACTGCTGTCGATTGACTGATACTCTTTACAGCACTACTCAGAGCTTGTAGCCTTTTGATGCAGTGAAGTGGTAGTGATTTGTTATCTTGCTGCTCTTTTCCCCCCATATAACAGGAGGGCATGTCTCAGTCTATCATGTACTCTGCTCCACTATAGTCATCTTTATGTTCCTCTTGTATTCAGAGGAAATCATTCTGCTAACAAATACATGCAGGAGAAATATTGTAACATATTTGTGTTCATGGTGTAATTGCTCATTCAGTGATTTTATGTGACTGTAAAAGGAAAAATTGCTCAGCCCAATGAGTCCACATGATCTATACAGGTGGTAGGGCTGTCTTGTATTCTTTTTTATTATTCATTAATTTTTGAAACAGGCTGTTAAAAAACTACCTCTTGGAAATATTAGCCAATGATTATCAGCTTTTCATGCTGCCCAAGCCAAAGCACAGCGCATTTTCATAAAACATGGCCCTTGTGAGAAACATCTACATGATTTTTGGCAGACACCAAGGCTACCTGCCATTTAATTACTGCTCTCAAAGTTATTTTTTGAAATGGTTTGAGTTTGACTGTAAAAGCTGTTCCATGCATCTTATGTAAATGGATACAAGAATACAAACTTCCACATAGGGCGCCAGTGTTTCTCACAGTTTGCGAATGTACTTTTGGTGCTTGGTGTGGTGACAAGGTCCATTATAAACATATACTCAAACTAAAGTTTATAAATAACTCTATTGCATGTTTCTTTTTGCATGAGCTGACATCTTTAATCAATCAACTCACCTTTAATCATGTTAATGAAAACAGTTACGATATTCATTTTGTGGGGGAATGAGACTATGGTTTAATCAAAAATATCTTTACATATACAAGGCTCAATGGAATTTGTCTTGTTGTTGCCTTAAACAAATCTGTAATTTTAATCAACAACCTGCCATTGGCAGCGATCAAGGCAATATCTTTCAGATTGGCAACTACATCAGGGTCACAGGGGAAACTGTTGAAATTACTTGGAAAAGTCAGTCACTTCTTCACACACATACCTGTGCTCACAGTTATGCTGTTTAAAGTTGCAAAACTTTTCCTGGAGAAAGGCATTGTTACAAGTGACAAAATCCCTTAAGATCTTTTCCTTGTATTCTTAAAACACTGGCTGTTTGCTCTTTCATAACGATCTGTAGACCTTGCTTTTGTCTTCTAGTGCCAGACACTGGCTTTTTTCAGACTGCTGGCATATTTGTTTCTCAATTCAGATCTTTAAGACAGGCTGTCTGCTCTGTTGTATGCAAGTTATTAGATTGCATTTGTGGGTCCAGACATCACCAACTTATCCTTGTCTGTATGTTGGTACGCTGGTAACACTGCTTTCCAGAAATGCGAATTCAAAATCTTGCCTTCCAAACAATCATGATGTCAAGTTGCTGTGCAGAACTCCTCCATCTCACCAGACTGCTCTGCTAGCTGGCCGCTCTGGTGCACTTCCATCACCCTAGTTTTGCTGTAGTGTCGCATTGTGAGTGACATAAATTACACTTTAAATTCAGATTTGAGTTTCCAGGGCGTCCAGACTCAGACGGATCTGTAGTATTGTAAGTGGATTTGCATTTCAAACCTCCTCCAGATGTGGCTTCGATCCGAATAGAATAGCATTTCATGTCTTTTTTTGCTGTCTGGGCTTTCTAAAGTTAACCTCAATTTGGCTAATTGGTGTGTGTAACTGTAACAAGGTATTCTGGCATACTGGTTTTCACAGTCTATATACAATGAAAAGACATCCAGACAAGGAATAAAAAAATACAAACAAAAGAAAAAACATACACAGAAACATTACAGACAATTCAACCACACTGTGCCCAAGCTATTTCAAGCCCTTATGACTGAGGGGACAAAAGTCCTCCCAAAGCATGTCTTTTTTCTCACTGATTGGTTGTCTGTATCGGCGGCCAGAGTGAAGGAGGGCAAAGAATGGACTGAAATATGAGCAGCATCATTTTTCTTTTTTTTTTCTCTTTTTTTCTTTTTAATCAATACTTATTTGGACAATAAATGGCACAATCACAAAAATAAAAGTGGTTGTTCCATACAGCAGTAGCAGAGTCAGAACATAGAGAGCAGAAGTCATATTTCACTTCTCATGTGAAGGGAGTAAGAACCCAGTGAGCAAAAAGTGGTCTAGAGCACGTCTTTTAGATGTCATTTATGGACATCCAAGACGTCTAAAAGACGTCCTCTGGGGAGCCAGAATGAAAGTTTTTTATACATCTTTTCTGGACATTGTATAGACGTTTATATGTCGTTTGTCGACTAATTCTGGCTGTCAATGGACGTCCAGATCATGGCCTGGCCCGACAGACATGATATCAACCTGTTTTGGACGTCCACAGATGTTGCCTGCTCAGTGGGAAGAGTTGACAGACGAGGATTTGTTGTCAAAGCAAACGGCAAAATAGACTGTTTTGTAATATTTCAAATTTAAACCCACTGCCCCAATAGGGAACCTGATAATGTAAATGAGCGAAAAGGAGTTGGTTACTTCACTGAGAAGTTGTAGGTGTGCAGCCTGTCGCCTGTACTAATTCATCTAACAGCTCACTGTGGCTGCTCCTTCATGTTCCATTACTCACTGAATATTTCATACTGATCCGCTGTCAATGACCGTTGTCTTGTTCTGGAGATGCATTTTTAATGGACGATAGCGTTAAGTGCTAAACTAAAAAACTCAACAAACAATTGCATTTCCTGTGAAAGTCAACTAGTGTTTGCCAGTGAAATGCTTTCAATGTGATGCTGCAGAAGTCTGAAATGCTTGGTTTGCATTAGCAGTAATTAAATACAGAATACATATATTGAGCATCTTTACTTGTGAAATAGCTGCTGAGATATATATTGTCCCAAAAATTATGAAAAGGTGGGAACATTTCTTCACTGTGACATCTCTAATTCAGATGCTTATAAATGGTTTCGAGTCAGTGGCAGTCCATACAACCCCTGTGACAAAGTGCAACAGCAAGTGGTCCACTTCAACTCTTATACCAAAAGTCCTATCTTGCTCTTATAGAGACTCTCAATGACCGCCCTTTACTGACAGATACTCTGTAGGTTGGCATGTTTAGACAGCTTAGAAACTAATCCCGTATCGTATTTATATGAAATTGTGAGGAATTTAAATTGACACCATACACACGTCTGTTGTCCCGCTATGACCTCTGCATCGCAATAGGCCTGTGCATCACATTTAAAGTTGGCGTTTTCATTGCCTTGATGATGCAACTACAAAGACTCAGTGCCAGTTTGTGCATCAAAAGGTTTCAAGTCAGCGCCAGAAGCTGCTGCTCAGCTGTTCCCTCTGACAGACATATTGCACACACCAGCAGTTGATCTGAGTATCCATCTCTTGCCTCAGTGGCCATTATGTAGTGTGATTTGCTTCATTTTAGAAATAATGACATTTGTAATTTGGTGTCTGCAGTGTTCATTTCATTCTGGGATGATGGCATTCGGTAAGTGGTATGAGATGGACATTGATACTGTTGGGGAAAGAGGTCACACTGATTGAAAAGGGTCAACCTTGGTTTTAGCTTGAATGTTGCATCACTGCTTTATTGGTATGGAGGCAACAGCCGCAATACTCCACTCATTCAGTTATTTCATTCGTCTGTGTACCATTTATCTTTTCATGAAAGACACTGGTGTAGTGATTTCCAAGTACTGTTGCCATGCAACGCTATGTGAGCAGAAAATGAGCATTAGATGTTTTAGTTTAGTATTGACACAGGTATCATACATCTTCTTTTCTGCAAATCCTCTACATGGCAATCAGAAATCTTAAATCATTAACCATTTGGTAGATGCTTTTATCCAAAGGGACTTCCCACATTCATTGGGAGAAATTTGGGGTTCATTGCCTTGGTGAGGGATACTACCTGTAGACAGGAGGACATGAGCTGCAGCCACCCTTTTTACAAAATACACCAACATTACATGTTCAACCAATACCATCAAAAAAAATTCTGTTTATCAAAGTGCTCTTGAATTTCTCTCTTGCCGTTGGACACCATTACATCAATTTATTAGCTGTAGTGGAGCTTTAATGCATACTACCATTGACATTTCTCAGCAGATAAGTAAGAGCATTTGAAACGGAAATGTCAATGTTCAAATTTCCATTTTTTTCATGTATGTCGGCTTCAAGGTTGAGTTCAAAAAAAGTTTATTTTTGGAAACTGTTCTCAACAAAGCAATCTAACTTCATGGTCCATTTAGTAGCTGTTTATAATGAAATAACAGCAGACAACTTACACAGATGAAGATCATGTGATATGGCCAAAAATTCCAATAAAGCTGCTATATGGACCCTGATGTGAGATTGTTTTGTTTTCAACCAAAGTTCTCTTGATCATACTAGATTATTGCTTGCACTGATCTTAATATCTACTCTCTATTTGATTTGTGACTTATCCTGAGTCGTGCCTGACACCCTGGTTTTACTTCCTGTCAAGTTTAAAAATAGTGCTCAGGTATCTTTTATCTCCTCATCCTTCATATGTGACGTCAACTGCCCATTGTCCAGTGTCCTTGTCTTGCTCGTCTTTATCAATACTGGCTTGGTAACTCCGTCCGTCTCGCTTAATTGATTTCTAATGCTTTCGTCTGCACTGAGTCAGAAAAGAACAAATAATTTATTGTGCCAGTCTGAAGGGCATCTACTGTGTGTATGTGACCTCAGGAAGATGAATATCCATGAGTAACATTTCAAGAATTTAAAAGGCTTCAAACTTTCAAGTTGTAATCTTATAATAATTTTTTCCTCGGACGGATTCAGTCAGTACTTATTCAGATAATATGTAGCACCAGAGCACTGAAACTGAGTGATTAATGACCACTGAAGTGAAATTTATTATCAATTTGCTCTCCGTGATCCATTAACTTGGCTGCGATGTTCAAGTATCATTTTACTGTGACTTTTGTCACTCACCGACATGAGGAAGCTCCATTTTCAGACATGACAATTTAATATTGGCTGGATCTACTCTAAACCAACAGCACAATAATGACCAATAACCAGCTTGATCAATAACGATAGTTTGGAGCAGCAAAAAATGTATATGCCCAGTTGCTGTCCCACAAAACTTTATTTAGATTTGTGCAGAAGCAGACACCAAAGAATGCTATGTGCACAGAAGTATCTAAACATACTTGGAGTAGACATTAGGAAACTAAAGTAGGCATGAGTAAATCACTCTTGCAGGGCGTTGGCATTCTTGAAGAAACATTTTGTAGCAGGAACTACCACAAAAGCAGTTTGCAAGGTTTTTATGTCTCTCTGTCAGCATGATTGCATCACAACTGTGAAGATACAGTCACAAAATATGTGTGTGGTTGAGATCAAAATGAATGCTGAGCTTGAAGATGGGTCTGGTCAAAATTAGTGGGGTGGCCCCCCCATGCTTTAAGCCCCTGGCTCACATACATATCGATGAAGTCAAGAAATATGACAGGTGTGTAGTTGAGATCACATTAAAGGCCAAGTTCGAAAAGGGGCGGGGTTAGACCACATGTTGACGGCCCCCATCATCATGTTGATGGGGGCCGCAGCTTGTGTGATCCCATCGCAAAATGGTCTCTAATTATTTATTTCTATAGGTTTTTTAGAAGATCAAAAAAAGCTCAGAGCCATTGGAGCGCGATTTCAGTGGTCTTCAAATTTCTCAATGATGTCAATTTTTACGACAGAAATTTTGAGAGAAAACAAATTACCTGGTGATTCTAGTCATCTTTCTTCTGACAGTGATAAATAATGTATTGATTAATGTGTTTTCCATTCTCTGCTGAAAAAACAAAACAAAAAGCTTGCCATAAAATATCCAATACAAAACTAACTTTACTCTTGTTCTCATACATAGTGCAAACAGCTTAAATATTGTTGTTATTGTGTTATCGCTCTTGGTGGTAGACAAACTGGTGTCTTCTCCACACTGAATTCCTGACAGATGAGAGACGAAACAAATGAGGCGGCATGAAAAACACAACATGCAAATCAAACACTTTTGCCTTTATTTCCCCCTCTAATTAATACACATTCAAGACATGTTACCACCTGTCAGTTAACTTGCCCAAGCCATTATGTTAATGTTTACTACAGATGACAAAGTTAATCTAGTCTCTCTTCAGCTTTCATGAAAACTGTCTGTGACCAAAATCTTAACACAGTTTTTTTTTAAATTGCTACTGCTCATTTACAGTTAATCAATAACCCATTGTATCTTGTCTCTCACACAAAGACTTGCTCTCATAGTCTCACACACAACCACAGCTATTCCTTTTTCATGCTGCGATTGTAAATGAATCCCAGCAGAGAGGCCTGTGGTGCCCGGAGGCCATGCCTGTCTCCTTCCTATTTGTGCCCTGCTTCCTCCCACCATGCTCCTTGAATCATGCATCACGTATGTGGATCCTCCCCTGTGCAGAGAATGACTAAATCTGGTTGTTTATTCATTAAGTCAGGTGGTAACCGCAGGCAATCAATAACATCTCCTAGCCATATCAAAAGCTCTCTATAAACTAGGATGCAGTCTGTGTGATTGATAATGAGAAACCATGAGAAACCTCCCACTTTCCCCATTGATAAGATACTGACAGAGACCAAATATCACTGCCCTGTGGAGTGAGGCTAACTCTTCCCAGCCTATTAATTCAAAAGACAAAGTTCATGTTGCCATTTCAACAAACTTCACTCCTAGTTCTTAGCACGGATAACCAACTTAATCAGAACAGTAACCAAGAGTGTTGTGAGGTGGAGAATGATGGAACGATGGTCCTTTGCTGTCTGAGCAGCATGCCTGCGATTTGTCATCTTAACACGACAGAGTCCTTTTTACTGATCCGGTGGATTAGTTTAAATGATGACAAAAAAACAGCTCTACTGCAATACATCATGCCACTGCAGTGCTACAATGAGCCAAATAAATACCCAGCGTAGCGCACTTAACCTGCTTTCAACAGCTCACTCTCTCTCCACATTGTAGAAAATTACCAGGTACTGAGTGGGTCTGTAGAGTAACTAGGTAGAACAAAATTACATTGACATTATTAAAAAAAACAAGGTCTGTTTCTTTTTTTTTTTCTTAAAATGAATGTGTGCAGGAGCTCTGTACCATTTGTATCTACTGTATGTGCTGTTCAACCTTGATAACCATACTTGTATTGTTGTGTCAGACAGAGAGAAGGACATATATATATGCATATATATATACACACACACACACACACACACATATATATATATATATATATATATATATATATATATATATATATATATATATATATATATGTATATATGTATATATGTGTATATATATATATATATATATGTATATATGTGTACTCAAACATTTGGCATTTCAACCAATCTATCAACGCAGATGATGTTGTTATTCTTTGGCCATTATATTGTGCAGTCAACATTTACTTCATAATGATAAGTTAAAGCTAAAAAGTTGCTTGTTGCCAATTAAAACTTTCAGTGCGTAACTTTTGTCTCCCTCCTCTGGCAGTGAGAGTAATTACACAAACACTGCCATGTTCTTATGATGCCATAGGCGCCAACATACTCCGGTTTGCTCTGCTGTGCAAGCCAGTCTTCGCTGGTTGGTGTTAAACACATTGCCACCAGTGCAACAGGGTTGGAAAGTCGCCACGGATTCAAAAACTCAGGTAAACAAAGAAATACAGAGAGATTTATCTGGTGGTGATAGGCTTAATCAGCATACTGTGATGTTTATTTAAATGTCCCACACTGCAGATTTAGGTAAAAGATGTGATTACTTCTACCAGCTTTGAGTATGTGAAGACAAACAAATGGACAACACCCAAAGCTTACTTACAGGCCAGCTGAAGAGAAAGAAACAATGAGCCATTAGTGTTTCAATATAGTGATAAAAGTAACCTTGCTCTCCTCCAGGATAAAAGCATTATAAGGCTTAAATGGAGACCGCATGGCAGCGTTTACAGAGGATCTATTTATTAAGCACACAAGGCAAGGTGTTCTGTAGCAT
This sequence comes from Pagrus major, assembly GCF_040436345.1. NCBI lineage: Eukaryota > Metazoa > Chordata > Actinopteri > Spariformes > Sparidae > Pagrus > Pagrus major. Next base: position 16,096,330 of record NC_133215.1, read on the forward strand.
CCTGAATCAGATTTATCTCAAATCTGAAACTGAGAGAAATGAAAGCGTGTTTGTGTGTGTGAGCGAGAAAGGTAGCTTCCCTGGAAAGATAATCTTCGCAATATCCTGGAGTCTGTGATGTGCTGTTGTTTTCTAATCTTGTAGTTTGAGTGAGGTTCATTATTCAAGAGCAGATAATCTCTTACATTTCTCTTTGTGTTGGATGCAGGCAGATCTCAATATTATTAGGTATTTTAAAACTCCCTGAATCAGAGCCTTGCTTTAGTCAACTACAAGTTGTCCTTCGATATAAATACCAGTTTGGCAGATGGTTGGGGCAATGCATAATGTTTTACTAAGTTGGGGGTTTGGAGTTTGAATGGCAGGTGAAGGCATACATGCATTGTGCATCAACTTCGGCTTTCCAAAAATTCTTCTCCTTCTGTTCTGTGGTCCTGATCTAAGAGTGTCTATTGCGATATAAACTTGTATAGCTGATTTAACACAAATTGCACATTCCCCATTCATTCAAGAAGTGTAAACTTGATCAGAAAATTGTCACATTCTTCTCGTGGTCCCTCCAGCTTTGTGATGTCGGTCTCAATGAACACAACTGGCTCTGTTACCAAGTTGAAAGCCAGCGAGTGTTATTGTCTTTGTTGCAGCAGTAACAACTTGGGTCAGGGGTTTAAACCTGGGTGGCACTTTGAACCACCCATGCATTAGGCCCTGATCGCAGTGACTCGTGCCTACAAAGAGTGTTTTGGACAAAACAGCGCGCTGTCCTGCGCGCATCTATAATGAATAGAAAATGGAGTGTGTTTTTTCACCCTTGCACTGAAAAGTTGAATATGTTTCAACTAAAAACTGCTAGAACAGAGCTATACTATAGGAAAACAATGGTTCTGCCTGCAACGCATTTCTAGTGATCACTCCTTTTTAGGGAAACTCATTGTTGGAGGGTGAAAACAAGAGGCTGGTTACAGTATGTAAAGCATAGGCAGGTGTTGTAAAAAGTACCCCCAAGTCATAATCGAGAAAAAGTGAGATATTGTGGTAAAATATTGGTAATAGTGAAAGTCACCCATACAAATAGAACTTGAGTAAAAGTCTTAGAATCTGATAATAAATGTCCTTGAGTATCAAAAATATTTTCTTGCAATAAATGTATCAAAAATAAAAGTATCAAAAGTACAGCTAAAAGTAAGTTACATATGGTATATACGGGACTATCAAATATCAGCCCAGCTGATCTGATGTTGGATCTGATATTCAGTGTTTTGCTGATTATTGGAATAACTTTCTTTTTAAAATCCGATTGCTGATCACATAAGTTTACATTTAAATGTGGCACATTTAAATGTGACACTTGATGGCGTTGATGCATCATGCAATCTGCAAAGTAACTAGCAACCAAACTGTTGTTGTACTAGATGAAAATGGAAATAGTCAAGTCAAGTACAAGTGCCTAAATATTGTACAGTACTTGAGTAAATGTATTTAGTTACATTACATCACTGGGCATAGGTAGCACATGTCTGTCTGCAGACAGTAGTAGTGAGAGTTAGCAGTCAGAGCCGGCCCTTGGCATAGGTTGTATAGGCGAATGCTAAGGGCGCCATCATCCACGAGGGGCGCCGCAAACGGGGGGAGAAAAAAAAAAGTACTATTTTTTACCAGTGCTATTACTACTATTATTTCGAAATACTATATAAGCCCACAGCAACATAACTTCATAGCAAAGCCTATTAAATAATGGAGAGGCCTTTTTTCTGGGTTCCTGGCTGGCTCGTTGCACTGTACCTGCCCTCTGTGAGGGTGAGGGGCGGGGTCGAGAGGCGAGCTGCCTGAATCTGACCGGACCGTGACACCAAGACCAAGAGAGAGATTTATTGATACTGTAGCAGAATCACAATGTCCAAAAGATTGAAACCATCTGGCGCCCAGGGAAGGAAAAGAAGGAAAGCAAGAAGAAAAACGTGAAAAAGAAAGAGGTACAGTAACGTCATTGTGATGAAGTGAATGAAATTAATAGTTTAATGCATCGTAGTTACCGTTGTTGGAGCAGAGTGTTAACTTGCTAGCTTACTTCGGACGATAGTAGCATTGTTTAATAATCAGTAAATAGCTAGAGTCGACGTAAGTTAATGTTACTCCCACCGTAAATTCATCAGGGACATTTGGAAAATTAACGTCAGGCCTGTTCAGGTGTTATTAAAACCTGTTGGCTGTTTTCCTGCTTGTATGTCAGTTAAAATGCTATTAGTTTCCATCCCCTTTATAAGTAATAGGATAGTTGTAAGCCTTTGGTTTACTGTGTCAGTTTATGTTTGTTAAAGTTTACATCAGTGTTAAAGTGCAGTTAAAGTGTAATATTGTGCAATGACGATAAAACTGAATGAATCTCACTGTATTTTCATTATTAGTCTTATGTATAGCACACACCAAGCATCTGTTTTTTTTTATTAAAATGTAACATCCAGTGGTCACATATACTTCTCTTCTCTCTTCAGATGCACTTGAATACATACATGCAGTTTCTGTATGAGTGTATGAAAATTGATTGTGAAATTGACTGTGATGCAAGGGGGCGCCAGCTAAAATCTTGCCTAGGGCATCAAATTGGTCAGGGCCGGCACTGTTAGCAGTAACAAGGTCTGCAGTGCAAAGCAAACTGGACACACCAAGTTGTAAATGACAAAGTAAATTTTTTGCAAAAACAAATGTAATGAAACATCAAAACTTATTTTGAAATATTTTTTTAATATAGCTGATTACTTACCAGTAACCATCACCATTGAGTGTTTCCCCCTCAATCCACTGTATGATGATGACAGGATTGTATGCACACATGATCTGGGATAGGACACACAGTGCATGAACGTCATCTTTGTGTTACGTAGGCGGTAATCAAGACTCCCCAGGCAAGTGCTTGTGATGGAGGACAGTCTGTCTCTGTCTTTGTTTGCTTCCAGTGTATTGATGTGGGCAGTTAATATTACATGATCATCACAATGTTTTGATTAAACCACAAGTACTGTCGCTATTTGATTATAGAACACAGATGTTATCTCTGCAGGGGATATGCCACTTCTGGTCTGGCACAGTGTTCAAAGTCATTGTGTTATTACAATTGTGTTATTATTTCATCAAACAGCAACACATAAAGTAATCAGTACAGTAATCATGTTTCAAGCTCACAAACCCCCTTTTTTTTTTTTTTGCAATCAGTTGGCTCAATATTACATTTTTCTTCTCATTTCCTTTTTTTTGCTAAATGATGGCAGAGAGATGTTTATTTTTTTTTTGTTTTATCTCACATTAGACAGATGCACCAGACAGAAACAGAGGTAACCCAGAATACATAACAGAAACAGAGCAAACCTGTCTGCCTTTCTTCACCTGGTACAAAAGACACGTGCATGATCAAGGTGCACCTGTTTCTCTTTTTGGTTTTCTTTTCTGGATAAGATTTTACACTTGATCATATAGCCTAAAAAAAGAGGCATATTAGTGCTCCATAGCAATATCTATAAGCTGGGTTGCACATTGGAATCTGATTTGAAATTGAAATGCCTTTTTTGAATTACTCATATAGAGTGGAGCATGGGAACAACAATAAACCCAGGCCTTTCAGAACACCATATCTTTGCAGCAAAAATCTAATACGCAGTGTAGCCTACTAAAGGGTTTCAAGGCGTGCATGTGGCGAAGCAGTGTTTAGTGGTCTCTCTCTCTCAAAACACATCAAAGTGAAGCAGAGGCAATGGTAAGGTCTCTGCATCATGCCCGATAAGAGGAAGTTTCCATTAAGTCGCTTTGCCTCACAGGGATTAAAGAAAAAATTCTCTTCTTCCTCTTAAAATGCTTTCCGAATGCTCCCCATTTTTCCTTTTTTCTACTCGTGCTGGTGCTCCCTCTTATACAGCGTTTATTGCCGTGGTGACATCTCTTTTTCCATGACCTCCACTTTAAACTCTTGGTCTTTATTCATTTGTTGCAATGATTTTGCAGCATGAAAAGGATGTCTGAATGCCACCAATGTGTGGAAGGCGTTTGAAATCTGCGACCCAGTCAGGATCTCTACACAGATTAAAAAGAAAGGCATGATTCAAAAGATTTATGCGCTCCTGGTGATTCACATCAGAAATTACAGAGACTCCTCGACACAGCCTCAACTTAAAGATGACCCTACAGGTACCGACAGTTCTTATGAAGAATAACAGCATCAAACTATACATGTGTGGTGGCAGGTGGTAGCTGATTTATAGCTCCTCAAAAAGCCATGAATAATAGTTTTGTTACAGTCCTTTCCAGGAGGGATCTGACTTACAGTGCCACTGATCATGGTCCCAGTTGTGCGATGACCCTCTCTTTCATCTCTAGCATCTATCTGACATGATCCCAGCATTCCAACAGTGCAAGCCATCTGCCATCTGTCTGCCTGTTGTTAGTTAATTTAAAGGGACAATGCCAGTTAAAAAAAACTAAGCTCCTGAAGCTGGAACATGAAATACACTTGTGCTCACTGAATCTTTCATTTTATCTTTAACTCACCACAACACATTCTCTTCTTAATTACACGCCGCATGAATGAGTAAGTAAAAGTAGGCCTGAACGCAGGCTGATGATAGGAAGGTAGCAAGGCCCATTACCCTGATCTGCCATTAAATTATATTGTGGTTGTACTGGGCAACTTGCATGTGTAAAATGTGTGTGAGACTGTGAACAGGGGATTCCTGGGGAAAAATAATTACTCTCAGCACCACTTGACTGGATAAATAAAGGTTTGTATGCGCCCAGAAGGACACCTGCTGCCACACTGTATGATGCATGTACTGTTGGTTTGAAATATCGATGCAATTTTTCATCCAGCTTTTGTAGCTGAAGCTGTGAGCAGGTCATTCACGTAAAAATGCATTACCAGAAAGATGAGCTGGAACCAGCTGAGTTTTAAGTCCTATAGTGCTATCCATCTATGGACATAATGGAAATGATGAAAAATCCCTCTCTTGGGACTTCTACTTATTTCCCTTCTACTTGAGGTGAATACATAGGCTTTAATGCACACTACATACACCATAATGTCCATGTTGCTACCCTTAAAGGGGCTCATTGCCAGTTCAGCATGTTCACTCTCAGGCTGCTAAACCCGGTTGAGCTCAGTTGTTGCTGGTTGTCTCTGTCAAGGCAATCTCAAGAAGTGCTGTTACATATTGAACCCGAACACTGGTCTCAGATGACCAAACTTGATGGCTTCATGACAAGTATTTTTTTTTTCTAATTGTGCTCCTTCACCAAGCATTGTCTGTCCTGGTCTGAAGCAGGTAATAATCATATTTATTGTTTCATTAATTCTTAAAACATAAAACAAAAGGTATTAATCCTAGATCGATTACCTCATTGCACCATCACTGAAATTAAAAGACTGAATAGGATAAAACTCACAGCTAATCTAATTGTTTTCACAGGCTGCTCCGTCCTGTGACAAACATCTGAGGGTTTCAAGTATGCGGGGAAAGTAGTGACTACAGATGAGAGGATCATCATTTTTTATGTCCTTAATTCATTTAAGCTGCATGGCTCATTTGGGAAACATCACCCATGTTGATTAGATTAAAGACATAAATCCTGATATCAAAGTTGAGTATTACTTTATATGCCTTCTTATTTTCTGCATGAGACAAGAAAGTCGTCAAAGTTTATAGAGGTAGGATGTCATGCATTGCAGCCTTTTTGCAGTTAATGTTTCAGATTTGCATATTTTATTGGAAATAATTACAGTTTTGTCACTTAGTGACAAAAAATGTCTTGATTACTGAAGAAAAAAGAAGGGTAGGATGCTCCTGAACTTTTTGTCAGTTACCACATCGGTTACATCATTAAAGGTAGTCCTGTCCATCATAACTGATACTCAGGGTCGATTTCTGTTACTATTGTATGGACCTCTCTTCTGAGGATGAAACAACTTCCTGAATTTATTCGATTATTTATTTCATAGCATTTATTTCAAATATGACATATTGGGCTGAGAAATTTAGTCAGCTGCTAGACCAAGTACCTTACTGTCCTGCGTTTCAGTGTCCACTGAACCATATTTAGGGAAGGTCTTTAATTGCTTCCGTACTTCCCTCTCATCCACACTTTTAAATTGAAACATACAATTTTTAAACATAATAACATAATAGCATTATGTTGTTTCTTATAAGTCTAACAATATTGGAAACAATGCTGCCCATATTCTGCTTTAGTGCTTTAACTCTCTATAAAATCAATAAAATAATTGATTATATCAGACGGTTTTGTTGGAAACATGCCATCTGATTCCACAAAATAAGAGCCTCCAGTGTCTTTTCTCTCCATTATTTCCTTTAAATTTCTCAAGAGTTCATTGCCTTTTTGTTTTACAGCATTTATTCATTGTTCATTCCTTTGTTCAGTTTTGTCACTAGATTTCTTTATTGACAATATTTTAGTTTGTTTTCCCACGGATCTACTTTAGTAATTTGAATGTGCCTCTCTTTCTCATGAAGTCTTTTACGGACTCATTCAACCATGAAGCCTGTCTGGATTTGGCAGTACACTTGACACACCTCATGGGAGCAGGGTTGTCAACAATCCTCATGAAGATGTTCATAAAAATGTCTAAAGAGGCCTCAGGGTCTTGAATAGCATTCACATCAACCCAGTTTATGTTTTTGGCATCTTACTGAAAGCATTTAGGAATGGATTTCTTGGACATTCTGTTGTGAATCATTCTGGTGTTCCTGATGATTGCTGATCCCCACAGTTGGGCAGACAGGCACTCAGGAGATATTGTGTAAATAATGGTTGATGCATGTAGTAGATGTGTGGCTAGCATTGTTAGTAAAGACACTGGTCGGTTGCGAAATCATTTGTGATAGATTACAATCAATAACTAGTGATACCTTTTTATTTAATTGAACATTTGTAAGCCAGTCGATATTCATGTCCCCAAGTAAGAAAATTTTAGAGGTCACATCTACAACTCTGTCAATCAGCTCACACAAGTCATTCAGATATTCTGCATCAGTTCCAAGGGCCTGTAGCAACAACCTATCAAGATTGGCTTTAGGTGAGAAAGATGTACACTAACCCAGAATATTTCTTGCTACATCGCCCCCATGTTTATATCTGTCGCTCCTGAAGATCTTACAGCCTTCCATGCATACCTCTGCATTCATTATGCTAACATCCAAGTGGGTCTCTGACACACCCAAGATCTGTATAGTGTTCTGCTGAGTTCAGTTCCGTGCACCTTGTTATTTACACTGCAGACATTCAGATGAGTCATCCTGAGGCCCTTTGGTCTATCCTTTTATGACGTTATAACAAAATATGGTGACCTTCAGGAAATTATCAAGAAGACCATGTTAGTTTCTTGTCTGTTATTGTCTTGTCTGTGTGGCTATCTCCAAGTTATCCTTCAGCAAGCTAAAGATAGTACATGACTGGTCCTGTCATTATAATCCATTAGTCCTGCCAACACTTTTCAAAAAAAAATTTCTGCTGTGCTCCTGATTGGTAACTTGTTCTAAAATGTTCATTTCAAATGGATGTTTCTCAGTTTCTGTGTGGGAGATGAGTCATCGTACCTGGCAGCCCAAATCAGAGGCAGAGGTAAGTCTGCACAAATGACCCAGCCTGTATCTGTCACTTGTCCCTGTGCTCGCTCAAATGATAATGGCATTTGCCGATACCCCAGAAAATCTCCCTTTTTTTACAGCTTAATGTTGGCAGGTATGCTAGTACTCCTCTCAGGTCATCATTTCTCAAATTATTCCAGCTCATTGATGTCCCTGACGATGAGAACTTTTGCTGCCACTGGTGTCTATCCATTAGACTTAATCAATACTTGGCAACTACCCTTGTTCCTGTTTTGTTTTCTTAGTATACGTGCTTGCTGGCGATGTCACCTCTTGGCGAAGTGTTCATTGACGTCGGTCCACTTTAATATCCTTCCTTGTTCGAGGAGCGCATGCTTCTCATTCTGTTGGTAAAGCAGATTATTATTGCTGGTGTCACACCTTTATTTTTGCTGTGGAGGGTGTGACAAGCATCGAAGTCGACTATCTGTTGCTCCTGTGACTCTCTTTCGGCCTTGGAAGTGTCAACTCAAGATTCTCCAGATTTATGATCATTTATTTTTTTTACATGTTTTGTTTTTTTAGTGATTGAACCTCTGGCAAATATATATTATCCCCTTTTGTTGCACAGCGACTGTTGCAATCTTGGCCGACATGAAGTCAAGATAGCAACAGAGTGCTAACAGGAGCTTCCTCTTCCAGGACTCTCCCTCCTACAGTCCCTTCCAGGCCCCTTCTTTGGCAGTGGTGGCATGAAGACAATGGTACCTTGGATAGTCTTAGTTGAATCTGCTGTCTGTGATTGTGGTACACGTAACTACTTGAGAATTTTGTTTTGAGTTTGAAAGAGTTGCTTGCATATTCACTGTCGACACTGTCTGAGCTACAAGGGAAGTTTAACAGCTCGCCTCATCATAGGCCATCTCTGCAAGCAAACTTGCCACTAGAAAAGAAATGTCAAGTTCTGACAGGCTTCGAATTTGTTCGAACTCGACTTCTTGATATAGTGACAACCCTTTTTCATAATAAACGGATGGTTCCTTTATAGTTCATGCTGTGAAATGGAATGCTGTTTTTACCAAGATAAGATAGATAAGCTATTTTATCCTTTTCCTTTCTCAACCAATATTCTCTAAGCACCTTAATGATAATCTGTTTTAATTAAAGTAATTATTTGTTCTTTCCAAACAAGATTTACATTTTTATGAACCTGATAAGAACTCGAATAACCTATTGATACTGAAGTATTGCCACTCACTGTATATACTGTATGTACTATACTACTATATATGTTCTATTTCTTTTTCTTTTTTTCCAATGACATTAGAGCAGCAGTCTCCTTTGTGATTGTCAGGTTGTTCAGAGGAAGGTTCACGAAATGAATAATACATATTCAGTCACACTTTTACTCCAATAGATGCAATTGCAGTATGTACTACCTTCTTCATACTAGTGCCAATTTTAAAAAAAGGAAAATACTTAAATCTAAAATAATTATTGTGGATAAAGGCTTACGAAATATTCCATGTTAATATGAATATATAAGTAAAAGAAGTGTGCACATGTTGTTAAAATGGCCTATGCCCATGCACCAAATACTCTTGTAATGACTAATAAGCCATGACGGAAATGTCATAGGTTAATAATGTTCTTTCTGAGCACGGCTCTTATTTTATTAAAATAGTCTTTATGTAGGATGACGACTACAGTATGAGACCGAGGCTTTATTGTCTCTGTAAGCAGTGAAATCATTTGAAAATCTCTCACCAATTTTGAAAAAAAGGCAATTTCAGACACAAAGCAAATTTCCCACATTTCTGGTCTATGAGTTATACTGTAAATTATGCCAGACAATAGACTAGAATGACGCATCACGCAGCATTAAAAGATTAACCTGTTGACCCCTTAAACATAAATAAACGTAAATATCAAGACCTTTGCCACTGCTATTTGAACCATCCAACATCTACCAGTTAATGTAAGTCTTAATGTGTCATGCATAATACATTGTGTTCTGTATTACATGTATCAACACTTTAAATTTCTTCAGTTGTTTTATTGTGATTTTTTCTTGTGTTAATGTTCTGTGTATTTATGTTTTTATGCTGCAAAAATAACTCCTTCCTTTGGGACATTGATTATCTGGACTGAACTTGATATTTAATGGATAAAAAGAAAATGCAGAATTCAGGAAAGGTTTATGCTACTAGGAGGTGTTGAACTTACAATATCATAGTATGTCTGCATTATCATGTTACTACCGATAACAAAACCTTTTAATCTTGCTGAAGCTAACTGAAATACACCAAACCCAGCTCAAAAGCTACTGAATGAACCTATGATTTTAGATTTTTCAAATCGATCCACTTTAGAGGTCAGGTCACAAAATATTAAAAATGCATCATATGGTCTGGGCAGCTGAGATCAGTCTTCAAAATAATTGTCCTCGCAATGTTGATGCAAAAACATTGATTAGCATATTTTATAGTAGTGTGAACAATAATGGCAGCATCTTTTGGATTTTGGGAAACACACAAGGTAACAACTTTGACCAAGTCATAAATGTGCTGACCTTTCAAACCAGGGTGGGAAATCATATTTTAAAATGTGAACACATCCCAGCCACTGACAGATGAATATTCAAATCTATTAACCTTTCAATGAATGGTGGCTGGTGCTAATTTCCCACCCTGTTGCTTTCATGGTGCATTCATTTCATTCAATACTGGCTCGACAGATAAGCATGCCTTGTTTCTCTTGAACATGTCAGTGGTTGTTCTGTTTCCAGATGTGTGAAAATATTTGTTCTCCTGTAGACATGTTTAAGGATTAAAAAAGGCTCACATGAACACAGGGATTCTTGCCTGGTCTCAAAATCAGGAATTGAAGCTGTCAGGCCACCAGTTTGGTCCCTCTCTGGATCAGTTTTTATTGGCTCTGTTCTCACTAGAAAGAAACAATTTCAGCTGTCCAACCGGAGTTCGTGTTTATACTGGCCAAGTCTTGCTGGAAAGGAAATGCTTAAAATGATATGCACAGATGTGCTGTAGATCACAGTCATCAGCTGTAGCCGGCTGAATGTTAATGAAGGCTAGTGCAAAATCTCCATTAACACCATTGGGTATTGTGTAACTGAAAGTCTATCTGGTCTGTTTCCTCTCAATGCACTTAAACTCGGCAATCAAAAGAAATCTGTTCATTCATCTGTGTGTGCAGTCCAACACATTCCTCTTGGAAAACCTTCTCTTGTTCTGTTTCTGTTGGTTTATTCCAGTTCCCCATTAGTTGGCAGCAAAAATCCTGTGTTGTAATTCCATGTGGACCCTTTCTCTAGTAATATCCACTATTTGTGTAGTTTCTAAACACCACTCCTGTCTGTAACCCAGAGCCTCTGCAACAGTACAGCATCGTTTGAATGTCTTTTATGCCACAGGTTGAGTGGCTTGCAGGAATCATCCGTCTGTTGTTCATAGAAAGAACTTGAATCGCTCACAAGTGCTCTTTACTCTTTCCTGGCTTTTTAAAAAAATGTCATTGTGGATATGCCCATGGCACGGATCATACCACATGTTGGTACTGTAGGAACCTCTGTCCATCGCCTCTGCATTATATTGAGGCCTGTTGTTTCTTGTTAACCCTTTCATCTGGATGAAGACGATTTACAGGCTACAGGGGTGCCATCTTATCTCCTGGCAGAGAGGATAGTGTTTCCTGGACCATAAAGACTTCAAATGAGGACAGTTTTAATTAATTTACAACTAAACTCCCATTTCTGAACTCTCTTTTCCCTTTGACCAGAACCTCCTCACACAGGTCATGAAGTTACCTGTGTCAGTTCACCAGGAAGGACGAACGAATGTCTTCAGAATGTGTTAATACAATGTCTTTACATTTGCAGATTAAGTAACACGCCTGATCACTTTCTACCTATTTCTCTCTCTGTCTCTATGACTTCTGATCCACAAACATTCACAGAGTGGACATCGGACACCTTCTGATGTGTTTTTCTATGCTGTTACTCTGTCTTCTTTTAATTTACGACTTACATCTGGATGCTATCTGCTCGCATTCCAAACCAAATGGTCTCTGTATTCTTCCAGATTTCAGACCATTTCTAATTAACCATTAAGTCAGTATCTCACAATCTTAATTCTAACACATTAAGAAACAGTAAGAGAAGCTCATAAAACTGATCTTTTCCCCGTTTCTCTACGATTAAGATTGACTGAAATCAAGTTTAATGTTTAAATGTGTCTTGTGTTTGGTGGAACCACAGTGCCCTCCAGTGGTGAGCCCTGGTGCAGTTGGACGAGAAATATTCTGTTTAATATGTTCATGTTTATAACCAGTGAATGACTCTGATATGTCTTTGTTTTAACAAGTATTAAGCTGAATATGTATAATTAATGTTTAATCACGTCATAATCCTTGTCATGATAGACAAAGTATATCTATTGAGCCATGGTGAGAAACTGAGAAGGTGAAGCACGGTTTAGTTCAGTGAGTTTCTGTGAATCTTAACACCTCCACTAAATCTTGGAGATAAAAGCCGGTAAGCCCCGCCTAGACACGCCTCGATTTGCAAGTAATAAAACGGAGAGATCACGTCTCTCGGTTCAGAGTTTTTGTTTTGTTTAGTTTTGTTTACAGGTTTAGGTTTAGTTTAGTTTTTGTTTTGTTTTTAAAAGTTTTGTTTAAGTTTTTCTTTTGTAACTTATTTTGAAGCTCTTCACTTTACTTTGAAACACGCTCCAAGACAGCGATCTCAACAGAAGTGCTCACGTGTTGATTTTTCTCATTTTATATTTTTCGCAGTATTGATTAGCTTCTTTTATTAAGTTTGTACCAGAACAAAGTTCTGTTTTAATTTGTTTTATACCGTTAAGTATCGTAACTCGCTTTTGAAGAAGTGAACTTAATTTAGATTACCTTGCATTAACTAACAACGGAAGATCCGCTTGATCAACGTATCCTCCTCAGTTATTTTATTCAAGAAGTTAAATCTAGTTTACAAAGTCAGAGCCTGAAAACCACTCGAAGAAACGAAGAAGAACATCTTTATCACAATCATCATCACGACACAGCAACTTGCTGTGTCCGAGACCGTGCAAGCGGTTTCCAACGAAAGACAGACTCTGTGACAAGCCCCCAGCGCTCGCTAGCGGTATCATCCCGCTGGGCATTGAGCCAAGATCTGCACCGGATCGGTACGGGACCAGCTGCCCTCTTCCTAAGACAAAGGACCGAGGTGCCCAACCGACTGATACCGGACGAGCTGACCCCGGCCATCGGACCGCCAGCTAGAGTCGCAAATCACCCGAGGGAATCCGCTGCCGCGGCCCCGCAACTCGGCTGAGAAAGTAGGCTCTCCATCACTCACAACAGCTGGATTCACACATGATACATGAGATGGTGTCTATGGCTCTGGTTCTAATCTTTTAGCTTAAGAGAAATTCGGTTAGGGTCTCGTTAGTATTAAAAATTACTACCGTAATATTTAAATGCTTCAACCTAACCCATAATCTCACCATCAGCCCATATTCCACTAATAACCCATGACCTAGTTATTTCACATTTCCTGTTACCTGTGTTATTCATTTAAATTGCCATTTCATTTATTTAACCTGAATTATTTAGTCAATAAACATATTTAGCATGTCGTTGTCTGTGCAGGTTTGTTTTTAATGTGGAGAACCGATGGATATGTGTAGAATTCACTGCTTCATATATGAGATGAATAAATTGATCTGAAATTGATTAGAATTGATACAAGTTAAACTTGTCCAGTCGAATTTGATTAATTACCTCCGGATTATTCAAATAGACAAAATAACGGAGGTGGTGCCCCATTAACGAGTGTTTATTATTAGTGTATCTCCTACAGTACACTCAAGCCAAAAGATCACCCTATGCCTGAGGTCACTTTCTTAATTTCAGCACAGTTTTGAGGGTTCCTTGTCAAAACAATCACATTATTTCTAATGTTTTTGTAGTGTTCATCTTAAACCAGAGAGAATATCAAGTTAATAATTTAAGCTGCTGTCATTGCCACTGTGCTGATGCTCTACATAATGATTTGAAGCAAACAAGTGTGGAGAATCCCACTCAAGCTTTGATGCTGCTTCGTGTTCATAGTGTATGCTCACTGCGTCGGTGTGTGTGTGTGACAATATACTTCATATTATTTTATTCACCTTGGAGTCATGGGTAGTTTAAAAAAGACTGACAGGGAGGTCATTTAATTAATGTAAATTAAAAAATGAATTTTAGAGGCTTTACTGTGATTATTTTCATAATAAGAGTGCCTTACTTGTGTTTGAATTGATAAATGTAAAAGGTCAACATGTGTACTCGTGTTTTGACTGGATCTGTAAACCTTGAAGGGGCAATTTGATTGTGAAGAAAAAACAGAGTTAATGTAATGTCAAAGAGGTATACAGTATGTGCTCTGTTGCCGAACTATCAACAGAAGTTAGCGTGCTAACCAGCTAGCTCTGACCCATCCTGTCTTCTAATACCGCTTTGTACCACAAGAAGTGATAGTCCGATACCCCAGCCCCACCATCTGAATTCAAGTGTCCTTCTTTTTTTGAATTAAGATGAGCCTAAAATGAAGTCATCGTGAAACACACTTGATTGAAACACGACAGAAACTAAATGAAACTCACTTGATTTGTCTTTACACAATCACCTCTGGTTTGGTTGAAATAAGTCCTCAGTTCACAAAGTAAGATGTGAAAATGTTCCAACTCTATACAACATTTTAGCTGATAAGCGACTCTTTCAGTCCTTTGCGACTGCCAGTGTTGTTTTCTTGTACCTGGAGTCAGGTGGAGTCCTGATCAGAGCTGCTGTAAATCACCTCTGTATTGTATCCATGGTCTTCAAATTGGCATCTCTTGGTCTCAGAAACTGTGTTCAGTCTCAGAGTTTGTGGTGCGGCGGCGGGCAGACTCCTGTCACCTAATAGGGCCACTCAGCAAGTAGCTCAGTTAGCCCTGGAGATAGCTAAAGCAAATAGTGCAGTATGGTAAGCAGCTATATAGTTTGGAGGCTACATTCGAATCTGGCCATTTCTCACAAATTACACCTTTAAACAATACAATTAGATTTCCAAGGATTGTAAACGTATTTAAATACCTAAATTTGAGCTGTTGACTTGGACTGAACCAAAGCAAGGGGAAAAGCCAATTCCATACTCTCAGATAATATAATACTTCCCTAATGCAGTGCTATTATACTAGCCTTCCCTGAGGTTTTAATGTCTCCCTAGCAGCAGACACACATGCCAGAACTGTGCTGGATCTTGACCACAACTGCCTGAGTGGAGATTTAGTGGCATGATGTGAGTTAGAATGGCCCATATCACTTACATTGTCCTCTGGCTGATAGAAAGGTCCTCATGTTTTGTCCCTGTATTTTACCTCCAAACCTTTACAATCTACAAACTCTTACATGTAGAGGTTTCAACACCATTTTCAAGTGGATTAGGGTTTTATAACAGAATAATTCACTTTTTCCAGCAAATAGCTCTCCCACCTAGTCAGAGGCACGTATTTGTCAGATCTAACCCTCACAATCTATGACATCTTTGTAAAGCTAACTTACCAGTTGCTAGTGTGCAAATCCAAATCTTTTATAAGCAAATACCTGTGTCACTTTGTCACCTTTTACTGCAGTTTATTTGAAAATCAAAGCCATGTCTGCAACACAGCTATGACAGCACGAACAGCAGCCAAAAAAAGGTGGCATTGACCTGAAGTGACAACTATACTTATTTCATATGACAGCACTCGTTAATAATTTGCTCACAGAATAAAAAAAATGCTGCAAATTTTCATGAAAATTCAAAGCAGGCAGGTCCTTTCAAAGGAAGACGTGGTCTCATTTATATTTTGTTTCTCCGACTTGGCTCGACCTTGACTCTTCTGTGTTTTTGTTGACGGATTTGAAAAGAAAAATGTCATCCACTTACCTATTTGTTGAGCTGTCCTTCTTTCATATATCAAAACACAGAAGGGAGATCTGCTGTAGGTAGGACAGCTTCAAGGTAGATGTGACAAAAACCCTATGACATATTGTGTAAATCATTATGCATTAAAAAAGCCTTATGCTTAGTCATCCATCACCATTTTACTGGCTTGCATTGCTGGTCTCTTCCACTAACCTAATAATGTTTGAGTGATAAACCTGTCCAGTCAATCCCCAGTACATAATATTAATGATATCAGAGATCCATCTTGAACGTATTCTGGAAGTAATGGGCTCAAAGGTGCATGGCTATTTGATTATTTGTAACTTTTTCTTTGTGTATCACTTCTTTGATTTAATCATTCAGCAATCATTGATGAGATAGAGGCAGACAAGTGAGAAATGACAGAAGTGACATCGAACTTAGAAATTATATCCATGAGTTGAGTGAAAAATACTCTCACCTGGAGCGAGGGCATTTGTGTAATTTGACATGTGACAAGTGAATTGCTAAAGGACACCATTCTGTGAAAGGAGAGGGTTATACTGCTATTAAATAAGTAAAAGATGGAGAGCAATAAATAAGGACAGATGAAGGATCAAAAAGAGCAGGACTAGAAAAATGGCCAACTTGTCAAGGTCTTCATGGAACAATAAAGACTGGATGGAGGAAATTCAATTCATTTTTATTGGAAAACCTTGGATGTCTGTCTCCATCCTGCATTTTTATTTGTCACTTAATCCCTTTTTTTAATGTTTATCCTGTAAAGTTTCTGCATGTATGTAGTCTGTTCACCTAATGACAATTAGTGAAAAAGACAGCAATTAAGCCACACAATGCAAAAATAATAACAAATGACTACTTACAACGACATTACTGCCTAGACAAATGTCTAAATTCCTCTGTTTACTCACACTTTGACAGAGCCCCACTTCAAATTCCAATTTACTCTGTTATAATCAGGATAAATCCAAAATCAAAGACTGACAAAGACAACCCATTGAGCCTCACAACACAACTTGCATCTATGCTAACTTTGGCTTGTCTAAATAATTTAACGCATGACCAGTTATGTTGTGGACACGTTTATGTAGAGAGCTAAAGGATTAAAGAGATGAAAGATCTAAGTCTGCATGCTGATGCAATTTTATTTTTCTGAAATCCAACTATGAAGCAAGGTCTGTCTGTCTGTTTGTATGTTCTCATATCTCCAGAACTGTTTATCCAACCTTCTTCAGGCTTGGCAGAATTGTTGCTGAGGACCCGGGGAAATGAAGTGCAATTTGGAGACTAACTGGTTTGTGCAGCAGCAGGGCTAACACTATGGGACTTTTGAAATCAGGTTGTGTCACACATATGAAGATGCACACACTACAACACTTGAAAATAACGGCACACCACACGACAGAAAAGGTTATTGTACCGGTGGTAACAATGCAACACCTCTCGTGATCTCATGGGGAAGCAGATGTAAACAAAATGGAGATTAGCGAGGTACAACAGCTTGCTGTAGTAACAAGTCACAGTGAGAGAAAAAAAAGCAGAAGGTTAAACGAGTCTGGATGAGTGGGGAAATGCAGTCAACACAGGTTTTCTATTCTTCAATGAGAACTGAAGGTGAGATTTTAAGTTTCTGTCAACAGTAGTTTAGTAGATAATGTTAAATTTTGCTTACCATTCACCGTCATCTGCTTCAGGAAGCCTCTCTCATTGGCTGTTGTGGTCCGGCTCAGAAATTACCAATTTATTCGTGAATATCAAACATGTTTGATATTATTCGGGCGGCCGTGATCACTCTGCGTGCAGTCCAGGAGGCTTATGACTGGATCTGTAAACGCCTGACATTACTAGATAATCTGTGCCGTGCATAATGTTTTCAATGGGCACTGCACTAGTGTTAAATAATTAAAGAACTACAGTGACTATGTTACCTATTGGCCATTTTTTTAAGGACAGACGCTGATATAACAATACATCATGTACAGATCTCCTCAGAGTGTACAGTATCAAGTACATATATCATTTTGTGGAAATGGGAAACATACAAGTACATTTGTTATCCTGATCACAAAATAAAAAAGAGAATAATGGGAATATTTCTTGTCCAATTGTGAATTTCATTACAGACACATTAAGGTTAAATATCAGACTAGGTTGGCTTCATATCCCTGTATCAGTTTATAATAGTCAAAAACCAAAAGCTCTTACATTAACCTGAATCTGCTGATAGTGTGTTGCTTCTAAATCATAACACATGTTTGTTCTCTTCCTGTAAAGCCTTTCAATGTGTCAGTATCATACACTCTTGCCTTTTAATTCTACTTCAGTGTAGCAGAAACATATCCATCTGGGGTTTCTGCCTTCTTTTATATCTCATGACCTTCAGTCTCCTCCAGGGGACTGGACCCTCCTAGCTGGCTTCCTTTCCCAGTCAGCTTGAATCTGTATGAACAAAGGAAGACCCCATGTGTATTTAACTAAACAGTACGAGCCCATGCAGTTAAAAGTCTCTGAACAGCTTGTGCAGCGTTATCCAAGTGTTTTGCAATGATTACTCCAGTCCAAATAGCTTATATGTACTTCATTACCTCTAAAATTGAGCCCACTAACAGCTGTTTTATTTTGAAAGGATGAATAGTCATGTGCCTTGTTGCCAACAGTCTTTGGGGACATCACATACTTAGACAGAGGAGGGATGCACACAACCGTTTATACTTTAATAAACAGTAAGCTACAAATAGGACATAGTGGGAGTATATTTAGAGGCCTTTTTTGGATGCCAAACTGCTTGGATTATGCTGCCCAAGCATTTGCTGATATGATGGTCATATTATGGTTATAGCCTGTAAACAACCAGGGCCAAAATCACTTGTGTTGTTTGTGGACAGATTGAAATGTGGACATAACCCGCTGTGTATCTGGTGTTTTAATAGCACCAGCTATGCTTGAAAGTACTATCAAACGTGGCTTTTACACGTGAGGTGAATACCACCAGGGTGTTAATGGCAAACTGCAGAGAGCTGACAGCATCTAAAATGGTTATCAGAAAAAGGCCAATCCTTACAAAAAGGGAATGTTGACAAAATGATGGCCTTTGCATTTCAAACCATTTTAAATTTGACCTAACAGCATAACTTTCACCCTGACTGAGAGTGGGTGACCAGTTTCTGATCTATAATTTTAAAGAAAAACTTTGAAGATTGATACCACTCTCATATTTGTCTGTTAAATTGTAGGGCGCCAGTGGCTGATTAGTTAAGCTTAACACAAAGACTGGAAACAGGAGAAAACAGCTAGTCTGGCCCTGTACAAAGATAACAAAATGTGTTCACCAGCACCTCGTAATGTCTTGTTATATCTCATATGTTTACTCTGTTTTTAATCTGATTATTTGCTAGACAAGCAGCAAAAGTGTCCAAGTTGCCTGTCTCAGAATGTCTGACTTCCTATTGTTGGGATGTTTATGTGCAAGAGGACACATGTAGCCAATTTAAGGTGAGGTCACACAAAGAAACAAATTGCTGCAGGTGCTAGCATTATCTACCGCCTTTCAGTTTCCCAGCTCCAGGCATTTTCTCTCGTGTTTCATGTGCTTGAGAAAGAATTGCAGTGGCTATGGGATTTATCCCTGAATACACCAGAGATTTCAGAGACAGGCAGTGATTACTTGACAGTTATTTTCACCGTAACCAGCCATACAAAAAAACACAATACAGCGATGCCCCCCCGTCCTATGTTAGACACAATGGCACAATGTACAGTTAATGTTTATTCTTTTTTCCTCTATCTTCTTATTGTCGACAATGAGGCTTACCTGCAGCTGCAGTCATGCTGTCTGCCGGTGTGAGTTGCTTAATCAGTTCAGTTACCTGTCTTTTTATTCTAAGTTGAACATGTTGGCCATTTTCAATAAAGAGGAGCATAGCTAAAGGCTAGACATATGGAAGGGAATGAGTGGCTTAGCATCATGTGTACAGTACAGGCTGTCAGTATTAAGTGCAATGAGATTGGGTTACCATCACAGCATTCAAGATTTAGTAGACTGACAAGTGGCGTCTGTGGTCACAATTGGAAATGACCATCAGCATTGTCAACAGCAGATGTGGGCCATGATCATCAAAAGACAATTACACAGAGCCATTTTGTATATTTTTAATCTGTTTCAACTCATAAATTATAAAAAAAGAAGGTGATCTCCGTTTTAACTTTCAGAGTCAAGGACAGGAGCATTGTCTTTTTCTTCACCAAAGCCGCTTGGTCTCATCTCTTTTGATTTTTAGAGCATTAAATGTTTTTCATTTCAAAATTGCAAAAATTGTGTTCTTTGGTGCCGTGAAATGACTGGGTTTATCATCAGTCTCTTGGAAAAGGCAATGAAAATATTTAATGTTCAAGAGATATTTGATTATGCTCCAGAGTTTGTGATGGAAGAAAGTTGATATGTGTGTTTGTACAACTCCCACAGAAGTCTTCTCTCTAGCTGTTTGCGTGTTTCAGGAGTCACATTCGCCTCTCTTTACTTTCATCATAGTAATAATTTAATCTGATGAATTTAGTAGTTTTGATCCACAACCTTCTGTATTTGTATCAAGTAGCTTGTGAAAAATGAAATTTGCCAAAGTCTCTAGGCTACATCTGTTTATTCAATGTGCCAAATACATATTAAATCAGCATTTAATAAATATAAGTATTGGATCAGACTCTGCTTTGGTGGAGAAACTTACAAACAATGCTGACATGAACTCAGGCAGAAACATGGTGAGCTCACCAGTGACCCCATGGGCTGTCTCCACATGGTTGTGCAGGTGTAGCAAAATCTCCAAACACTTGTGTTTGTGAAGTGCTGAAATGCCAGAGAGGTGCAAGCTTCAATCAGTGATGGAGCAAGAATCAACTGGTCCACATCCCTCAGTCTGAATGGGTTCCAACCAGCGTCCGAACCAGAGTGTGGCCACTCCCTGGTATTCTCAAATCTCGGCAAAGTGATGCCCAAAATGCTTTGCCCTCTGCTCTATCAGAACTCCTCTCGGACCCTCAGTCTCAGGAGATCAACCAAAATTCACCCCCGTTCTTTGGTGTGCGGGTCTTTTTTAGAGTCCGTTCGCTCATACCCGCCTATTTCCTCTAATTGTTCACTTTTGGGGAACTGAGAGCCCCTCTATCCTGTTGGAAAAGAATGGGTCTGCATAACACCTCTATAGAATATCTCTCAAGGGAATGTGTTGCGTGACTATGTTGAAGTTATCTAAAGTTGACCTGCAAGTCTCTCTATACTTAGATGGAAATGTATACGTTGAATCAACCCTGAACCTCTGAACTGGTCAGTCTTCGGTGTGGGCCTCTTTCTTTAGCTATTCTCTGACGCACACTACAGGGCTAATGAGTTGTTATCCTGGACATGAGACCTTTACGTTATCACCTTCCCACATATACTTAAAGGGAAGCATCTGGTCCTGTCCCATCCTGTCCTGTCACTCAGAGCTCAGGAGGTATAAGAAACACACAGACACTACATGTGCACGGAGGCAGACTGTACTAAGAGGGAAGCCGGCCTTTTTGAAACATATGATGTACAGTGGGAGCATAAAAGTGTCAATGTCAAATCTACAGATGTCATCCAGCCTCCAGGATATAGTCTAACATCTGGGAATTAGGGAACTGAGAATCCATAAATTCAGCATCAGTCACATGATAGGGGGTACAGATACGCAGAACCTACATGTAACTCCTCCAACCACAGTGGGGTTAGAGATGTGCATGGTATACAACAGAAGGTTGATGTTGAATCTCCTCAATGTCCTGTTCAACCAAGGAGAGACCAGGCTGCAAAGGTCTGGCCTTGCAGAGATAACACTCTGATAGCAGGTAGTGGGCGAGATGGAGAGATCGTGGTACTGTGGGACCACCCAGTATCCCTCTGGCGTTCGAGAAAAACTGGCCACAGTCATCAATGCTGTGTATAGAACACAGTGTCCAAGCACCAAGTGCCAAGCAGAGAGAAAGAGAGAGCTGTTTCATTCACTGTGACATAAACAGCTCATTAGTAGATTGAAGTGTAGCAGAGGGAGAGAATAGAGATGAAGAGGCTGGTGCTCCTTCAGCACACAAAAGTCCATAATTCTGTATCCACATTGTCATCATCCATCAGTCTGTCTGATGGTGGGGGGAGATTGTCAGTGTGGCCAAGAAAGCTAAGTTGCTATTTAGTGTTATACCTCCAGCGACGTCTGAATAGCAGATTATTGCTCATGATTTTTTGGCATGGAAAAGCTTAGCCATAGTTGCCCATGGCTGACCTGAGCAGCACATACAGTATGGCTCTCCCAGAGCAATGGCATTCAGAAAGACTGTACCCATTGCCAGGACCTTGATGATTATCCTCAGCCATCAGCTAGATGTAGCTACAGCTACACTATCAGCAATGTCACTAGCTTTACAAGCATTACCATCAGTAGCTAACCTCCAATGTAAACAAACTCAGCTCATGCTTACAGCGTGGATGAAAGAAAAGCCTGGCAAGGCAAACTGAATGCAGTACATTTATTCTTTTGGCATAAGTGGTGTCCAAGTGGGGTACAATCCAAGTTAATAAAAAGTCAATAAAACCCTTTTAGTATAATTTAAATACAGCCTGTTCTGTATCAAGTCCATGTGAAGCAGATCAAGATTGTTTGAAAGGAACTGAAGTGGAAGACAACAGAACTGCTGATGCCAGCAAGTGGTTGAGTCACCTGGTTCTACAGTTCACATCAGCGATTCAGAGAAACTGAGTGCTTGTGGCAGTAGAGTCTAGAGACTAAAGAGACTAATACTGAAGAGGAGTCTTTGAGCACAGAATGTGTTTTTCTGTTTTTGACTGTTACAAATGTGATCAGTAAATGGTCCTTCAGTTTTGACTGATGCGCCAAGGCATCAAAATGAGCATTTCGGGCAGACAGAAGTGATACAATGAGTATTTCAAGCATTGCTCGGTGGAAAGATGGAAGAAATCCCAATTACTTTCCATAATGCATCCATGATCTTACAGATTATTTGGTATTTACTTTATCCATCCATCTAGTCATCTATATCTACGTTCACTTATCATGACTTTGGCGGGTCGCAGAAAGCTTGAGGCTTTAATTGGGCAAGAAAC
This sequence comes from Pagrus major, assembly GCF_040436345.1. NCBI lineage: Eukaryota > Metazoa > Chordata > Actinopteri > Spariformes > Sparidae > Pagrus > Pagrus major. The sequence goes on from NC_133215.1 coordinate 16,119,023, forward strand.
GTCATCAATTAAAGCCTTTAGTCTTTCAGTCATCAAGTAGCTACAGTGGTGTCCATTTTTAGCTCACAACTTTAACATTTCTGTATTGACCTTGCAATTTAAAAAAAAAAACAACAACTTTTAAAGGCTAACTTTATAAAGCCCCCCTTATTATAATGTCTTCGTTGTGTGTGCAGTTCTCACAGAGTTGTAGGCTTAAATGTTCAGGATTCCCTTATCTACTTAATGACACTGAACATTTAGCTAGCTGACTGAAGTGGGGGAATTTTTAAGAAATATCTTTCCGTCGGTCTGTCTGTCTATCCATCTTTCATTCACCATGTCTCTACTGCACTCCGGTGCACAGTCTCTTGTTACCATAACAACCAATGGATCCTGTGCCCTTCAAAACAATTAGCATTCAGCACTGTTGCTCCTGCCAACACTAACCACATTTGCCCGTCACAGGAGCTCATGGATCCTGGAAAAAAATGCAGCGTAAAGGAAATATATATCAGTCTCATGTGTTCATGGGGTGTACAGGTTCATTGTTGTATGCTCTGTATATTGACAATACATCTGCCAACTGTAGACAAGGGCCAATAAAAAAGCCCTTGGCCTTCTGCCCAATATAATCTACCATAATGAATATGCTGCTGTCATCAGAGTCGTGATTTCAAGCTAATCCTGGATGAATCAATGCCCAGAGCACTTTCTCGAAGATAGTAAATACAAAAGTGCAGTGTGCAGAGTGATGGCCTCTAATTGCTTTAATCCGCCCCTTTTTTTGGTGATATGACAAGCAAAGCCTAATCACCTCTTCTAACAGATACTGCTCTTAATTGAGATGCATTGGACAGGCTGAAGCCCATGGGACCTGGAGGGTTATCATCAGTTCAGTCACTTTTTGGCTCAAAATACAAACACTGTTCAGACACAGGTTTATCAGCATGCCTGAATTTCTACCACGCAGCCCGATAGTCAAACATTTTATTGAAGAGATACTTTAGTATCTCTCAAATGATACTTTTAATTGGTTAAACTGCTTTGCCAAACACACTGAATTAATTTTTATGGGTTAAGAACCTCTGAGTGGAATCTGTTGCTGTTTTATACACAAAACTAGTATGAAGTTGTTGCTCACACTAGAAGGAAGTTTTAAATACACATAATTATCATTCAAATAAATTCACATTAAATAACCAGTAGATGAGGGCAGCACCTACAACCAGTTTAAACAAATTCAGGCCTCATTACATGAAACTTCCTATGCAATTTCATTCCATTTTGGATTTTTGGTATTACAGAAGCATGTTAACTAACTGCATTTAGGGAAAGTCCTATTTTATCTCATAAGTAGGGGTGAAGTGATTTCAGAAAACACAACATTTACAAAAAACCATCAGCATTTCAAAAAACACATTCCATCAAACACATTTTACAAAACACAATATTTCACAACACAAACAAACATTTAACAAAACAAAATTTCACAAAAGCAAAATATTTTACAAAGCACAACATTTCAAAACCATAACGATATTTTAGAAAAAAAAGTCACGTTTCAGAAAATACAACAACATTTTGACAAAGAAAAACAACATTTCAGATTACAGAAAAGGTGGGACAACACTTTTTCTTTGTGATTGGACAGAACCCAGCTCCCTGGCGACAATTCAATCTCATTTCTTGTTTTTATTGTGTACTACTATCAGACTCAGTCCTAATTCGTTCAAGTGTGCTTTCATGGTTCCATGGGGTGTTTGAAAGGGATAGTTTTTGAAGTGTATGTCGTATATATTGCCTTGTTTGGAGAAGCACTTGGAGTGTAAGAACCCAAGCACTGGATCGCTGTGGGTGGGGGCCACAGCAAAACATATTTTATAGACTTTATAGAATTTATATCAGTTTAAGTGTATGCTATATTTCGAATAGTTTTAATATTTTTATTTTTACTTTACCTTGACACTGAAAGTCTTTTCTGACAGGAAATAAATTATGCCATCATTTCTAACCAGACATGAAGCTCTGATTGGTTCTGTTGTTTTTCCAATTGGTGAAACAGATGTCACTAAACATGTAATCTATAGAAATTGCTGAAAAAATTGAGGATTGGGGCAGCGATTCAGATGTCTGGAACCAGGTTATGTAAAGACAAAATAATTGACGTGCCTTGAACAGTAATGCAACGTGTACTACTAGCAACTACTACTCTTGCTTTAAAAGAGGTTTTCTAACAAAAGTTGCCTTGTTGGCTAAGTTATCAATAATGAATGAAATTCCTTGTTACATACATAGATTCCCAAAAGGGATCGTTTAAGCTTAGCCTATTGTGTACTCACATTCATCACTGAAGCCCTGGGGAAGATGGAAGTTTGTTGAAGAAGTTTTTGGTGCTGATTTGCACCGCACCAATGACAAGTAGTGAGAAGTCCTTTTTTTAACTAAAGAGAAGAATGTCTGCAGTGTGAACAAAGTTTTCCATTATTCTTTTAATGCAACTTTTTGGTCAAGGATTTTTTTTTCTTCATATCCTTTTTCATTCCGCCAACGCGGTTAAACCCTGCACTTTTATCTTTGTTGCTAGTCTGTAGCATGAGGAGCAGAAGCAACGTTCATTTTAACTGATAACGTGATCTGTGTTGTTAATATTCATTTATAATGAAACCAATTCATAAGACGCAAATGTTACAAGCCAGTTTTTTAAAAGGCATGAATGGCACATGGTTGCATTTAATTTGCATTTAAATACTGTATAACTGGAGAAGAGTATTCCAGGTTTTTTTTCTCTTTTTTTGACCATATCGTGAAGGGTTAGCCTGAGCTGTAAGGGCCAGACTGACAACACCCGCAAAGGTCATCTCAGCCTTTTAGCGAGTGTGAGCCAGACAGGAAAGGGGAAGCATCATCGGCAGACACCCATTTGACGGACTAAATACTGTGACAGAGCATGCTACCACAGGAAACGAGGGGATGCCACAAGCCTTCTATCTGGTTTCAAGATCTGTTCAGCTGCACTGCACACATTGTTTTCAATTGAGTTAGCAGTTCAGAATAGATTCAATCAATTAATGTGACATTGTTGCAGGCTGGCAGTCAAATGGAAATATTAAATCATCCTTCCAAGTATTCTGGCACCAATACGCCCCCACAGAGAGACACCATTTGCCTGCTCAGAGTGATGCAGATTAATGCCCCTAAACATCCTAATTGCCTAATGAAGCTTTTTCAAACAGCAGTGTTCTGAGCTATAGAACCCCCCCGAAGATACGCCCCAAATTTAAATTCAAAGAAGCCATGTGAAAAATAGTCATTTGACTCCTAAGTGCTGCTTGCCACATTTTTCAAACATAGAAATGAGAATGCAGTGATTGATACTAGAAAAGGGAAAAATCAGCACATTGTGCATGACATCTTATTGTGCCATGAACGCCACACAAGCCCAAATGTACAGGATCATTATCTTGACTGTGATAGATATTTTTCTGTGCGGTTTAAGATATGAGTTATCCTGAGGGATATTCCACTCCCTTGTCATGTATCACACAGTATCTTCATTGAGATCAAGTATTATTCCGTTCACTTTTATTATGTATCTATATCTATTTTTCGAAAGTTTGAGACAGACTTTCCTTCTAATGTCAGACATTTAAAGTGCAGACTTGAGGTACATTGCTGGTATGTTGAAGGCAGCAGCTCTTATCTTTTTTTGAGGGCCTTGTATCGGCTTATGGTAGGAAATGCATTGAAATAACCTTGAAAATACACCCATATGATTTTAAAAATGGCTGCGTCATTTAACTATGTTCCATTGAACAGCAATTTTCATCATCAAGCAGCGGCTATGGCTGAGTTAAATTCACATACAGTTTTGTGTTTGTCAACTGATCATACAGTAATTATAATTAGAGAGCCATTTGGGTATTTTTTCCCAAAACATTATAGTGCAAACAAACCTTTAACAACAGCAGAGAAGATGAATAACTTTGATTCTTTGTGGGCTGGTGTTTTCCCTGAGTTTTAAGAGGGTGACGATGGATATGTGTGTTCTCAAGTGCTGTACCTAAACATCAAACCAAGCTGTGCAGTGGGCACTGGGAACCAGCAAATACTGGGAACCACCAAGTAGAATATCAAATGTTTTGTTTTAAGTTTCACTTCTACAGTGGGCTGTGAGTATGAGCTACCAGTCCCTTTGGGTTTATATCACCGAAGTAAGGGCTGTGTCCGTATACTTGGCTCAAAGTCCAACATGTTTCCAGTGGGATTTGGACGAGGGCTGACACTTGTCTCTGATCCTGTTTATGATATGCATGGGCAGGATCTCAAGGCCCAGCCTTGGTGGGGAGAGTGTCCAGTTTGGGAACCTCAGAATTGCATCTGTGCTTTTTGTAGAGGACGTGGTTCTGCTGGCTTCTTCAATCTGTGACCTCCAGCAGGCTCTGGGACAGTTTGCAGCCGAGTGTGAAGTGGTTGGGTTGAGAGTCAGCACCTCCAAGTCCGAGACCATGGTTCTCAGCTGGAAAACGGAAGATTGCCCCCTCCACTTTGGGCGCAAGTTCCTGCTCCAAGCAAAGGAGTTTAAATATCTCAGGGTCTTGTTGATGAGGGACGGACAGGCGGTTTGGTGCAGCATTAGAAGTATTGAAACTGGGTAGTGACGGAAAGTACAAGATTGCAGATACAAGCAGCTGAATTGAGTTTCCTCCATAGGTTGGCTGGATCCAGCTTTAGAGATAGGGTCAGGAGCTCTGACATCTGGAGGGAACTTGGAGCAGAGCCGCTGCTCCTTTGCATTGAAAGGAGCCAGCTGAAAAAATTCAATTCACATAAGAACTGAGATTCTTAACTCCTGCGAACTCATACGAATTTCTGATTATGTTTCATCTTGTATTTCAGCAGCATTGTTAGTTTTTGTCCATCCTTTGAGAATTTAATTTTCTTTTTCCTTGTTTTTTTCTGAATGCGTAATATTTTCACAGCCATGTCTGAGCTTCTCTTTTCTCCAGATGCAAACAGCAGAGATCAAAATCCTCTTCTTCCATCCAACCTCCTATCTCTTTTTAGCATGTCTTGCTGGTTTGCAGACAGGGCAAGGTAAGGCCAGATATAAGATTGATAGACCCCCAAAAAAGACCTATTATGAATTATAGGGATTATTTTATAAGGATGGACAAGAACTCAGCACTGCGTCACTCCAAAAAATGTGTGTGGGAAGTATGACTGTTAGCTACATCAGCGTGAACACCTAAAGGAAAAACAGAGGGCTGGATCCCTGAAGTACTTGCTGCGTGTTCACAAAAAAAGAGATTGATACCAGTATGGCTGACCAAGTGAGGAATGATGGCTACAAGAGGGGTTTCATTTTTCACACAGTCAAAGGTTCTGATTCAGTCAGAACTGCATTTTAGAGGAAAAAATAAATCTTTCACAAAAGCAAATCATATTTTTCTACTAGTATACTAGTTTCTACTACTTTCTACTATATTTACATGCCTCTATGATTTGGAGTAGTTGTTTCGCTGACACGCTGTAATACGCGACTTGCGACGTCGAGTTAATCATAGGAACCTTCACACATACTTGTGGCAACACATTGTCTTTGATCTCAGCTACATCACTGCGTACATTCAATTAAGTTCACAAGTATTTTGCTTACATAAAGTGAATGTGGCCTTCACCTAATGTGAGCATTTTCTTCCACTCACAGGTAACAGAGGGAGTTGAAATGGGGTGACAGACAGAGAAGGATCACAGGAAAACAACTTCATAAAAGACAACTTCATACAGAATGGCGTATATTCAGTCTTTTATTAAGACTAAATAAGGTTGATATGAACAGAGGGTGACCTGGATTCACAGGATATTTCAGCCCTACTATGAAAACTGTCACTTGAAGATTAAAGAACAACAATTAGTCAATAAAATGCAGACGATTTAAGATAAGATGCGGTTGTCGCAGTGAAAAAGGAAATGGAATGTAAGCTCACATCTTGACATAAGTATTGAATGAAATGAATAACAGCAATATACAGGAAATGTCACGCGCCCTTTATTGCGGGCATAGAGAGTTAATTAACTGAGACAATGGAACCTTTCATTTGACTGAGCTGTCAATGTCACACACTCCATTGTTGTTATTACAGTAAACAAAATCTGATGTAAGACGTGGTGGAATCAATTCAATCAACTTCTCCTATGCCATTATTTTTCTCACTTTTAGATGGGTCATGTTAGGTTTTGTTCAAGGATTTTTGGCTGGTATTCTTTCACATCTCTAATGAGAAAGACTCTGCAACATTCAAAGGTTATTCATTACTTACATGAAGAACAGTAACTGTGGCAATCTTTAGGGTTCTTCCTCAGCTAGATCTCTCAGCGTAACATCCAGGATTCTGGACATCTAGTTAATAAAATCAAAAAAATTTGAATTATATTTAGAAGCTAATCACATGAAATATTAACAGACCAAAGGCAGAACGTTAAATGTGAGGACAATGTTGATCCCTGTGTGAAGAAAGGCCACTGCAGAGGTATTAGGTAATTTACAATAAGGTGAGAATTTGAAGACATTCTAGAAAATAAGCACCAGAAGTAGCTGAGAATAATATAAACCAACAAGCAGTCCGTGTGTGAATTATCATAAGCTATTGTGAGAGAGAAAAACAGCACTCACATTTGTGCTACAGGTTATTGTAACAGATGGTGAGCAACAGTTAACATTTTAAGAAATAAAAATAAGAGTTTATGTGGCTGAAACATGAGATGAAATCTAAAAGGTACAGTATGAGTGTAATGTTTGTAGTAACACATGGACTTAATGCTTGATTAATGTTCTGTAAACAACATGTAATTTATTAGGAGCAAATTTAAGTGAGGTTGATTGACTCAATTTTTTACTATTACGGACTCCACAGGCGGTAAATGCGCATATATATTTTTTCAATCATCATTTCATTGAGTCCTCTTGTACCCGTAAGTTAAAGTAAAGGGGTAATTCAGTGAAAGCTAATGCACTGCTGTTGCTTTTTTTAAATCCTTTTTTTAAAACCAGAGTGGGTAAGTAAACATATCACACTGTGCTTTTTATTGCAGTGTCCTTCATTTCACTGTGAATATAGTACTTCTGTCCGTGTCGGGATCCTGGAGAATGTTGGATGGCTGCATTTTTCAATGAGTTCATCGGTTATAGACCAAATCACTTCCGGGTAGAAGACTGGCAGCTGAATTGCATTAAGGAGATATGTGAAACCGGCAAACATGATGGTGCAACATATGTTCATTCTATATGTAATGTATTGCTTATATTTATTCAAAATCCCTTTTTTGTCACAAAGGTTTCCTGTGTGTTGGTATAACAAATTGCCACCTGTCAGGTGAGCAAAAACCTCTTTCGAGCCTGTTTGCGTTTGCATTTGCATTTCCTGAACTGATGAAACGTAGCTCTTCGCACACAAAGTCAAATTAACATAAAAAGAGAACATGTGTCTCCTGACGGGACTACATTTAAGAATCACATATCGCATAAGCGTTGCGTCTGGGATCATTGATCTGCGCACACAATTTTAAAATCACCCAACCTCCTTAGAGAAATAAATCCCATCCGATCCATCTCATCCGTGGGCTTTTTTCCTGGTCTAGTTGTGTGTGATTATATTATCTTTTACCTGACTTGATATTGCTTTTTCCTGCAGCATTAACCTCACTTCACCATGGGAATTAACACTTAAATTGTATTATTCTGCTCTTGATCTGTTGATGTTGCATATTGTTCAGTGGATTGTAGATAAGCGCATTTGCAAAGCTATAGACATCAAGTGACTCTGTATCTCCTGGATTAGGTATGAGTTTGTGCACATGAAAGAGTCTGGATTTGTAAAAGTTAGTCAATCATAAGTCAACACACTGGAGCTGGTTCTGTGATCCAGCACATTAACACCAGAAAGCCTGGGTTAAGCCTGATGTTAGCTGCTAACCCACTAATCTCGCTTCATCATACAGCTGTCAGAACCATCTTGCAGGTTTCCTATACAGGCACATTTGCCCACATTGTGAGCAGTGAGCAATTCTCTCATTTTATCTTATCTATCTCCGTTTTTTATCACAAACTCAAGCATAGCCATGTCAAACGGTATATCAGCATCCTACAATAGTCAGGTATGCCAACAGCTCATCAGTATTACTTCAGTTCTTTGATATCTAAATTAAATTAAAAAAAAAAAAACATCCAAAGAAGCTAAAAAATATGTAATGGGTACTTCAGATCTTGAGTGGATTTGCCATATTGTTGATTTAGAGTCAACAAGCCAAGATGTTGAGCCAGCGGGGCACATTGTCAACGGCTATAAAGTGCAAAAGGCTCATGAAATGGTCTTTAGAAACACACTTGGCTACGGTCACATTTATGAAGTGATCTTCATTTTGCATCTCTAAGCTACTCTGGACTGCGTTTTGGCAATATTAATGGACCACACTGCCAATTGTGATGGTTTATTTGGCTGCCATAACCCCCCCAGCAGCCACTTTCAATGTAGATAACATTTGTGGTGAATTATTAATAGATAGTTCACAGCAGTGGTGATTCTATCTGACTGTGGGATTCTTTTAATTTTACAATATTATTTGAGGTCAATCCCCCACAGCAGCACAAAAACAACACACAGGGAGTATGTGTGTGCTTTTTGGCCTACGAAGCTAAATTGTCAATTTTTCAACACGTATCATCTGTAAAATGTTATGTTATTGTGGCCTGCATTCAGTGTCTGGCACCATATTCGTCAATCTATAGCAAAGATGTCCATGCATGTATCAGGCAGGAACCACCAAACACATCCGACAAGACACCGAGACACTCCCAGTTGATTTGTATCTCTATGTAATCTGCAAAAATCTTAAATGTTGGCAAGTATATATGTCCCATGCGTTTAGGCACCCTCCCTGTAGTAATCAGCACAGAGGCATGATCTTATTCAATCAGAAGAAGCAGGCGTAAAGGCATAAGTCAGTGCCAAGTGCAGCCCCTTTCTCAAACAGAGATGTTTCCTTGGCCCCACATGTTTGCAGAAGTTGCCACAACAGTTCAAAGTGCTCTGAGGGGCGGACTCTTAAATCGTCACACGCTTGGGACTTAATAGACTTGATGTCATAAAACCGCAAAAGGCGAAGTTAATAGACTGAATTTGTGAGGGTTTCTGAACTCCTACTGAGAGGCAACTGAGAGCGAGAGAGAGAGACGGTTCAGAAAACCTTGATTTTTGTTTAAAGGATTGTAAATTTCAAATTTAGTGCGTCGAGAAATAGTCAGTTTTTTCAAGGCTGCTTCCATGATTTTCCAGACATCATTCCTGGATTACCTGACAGGAGTAATGAGACAAGATCCCTGAAGGCTAATAAGGGACATATTTAAACTGATAAAAAGGCACTGTAGATTTTTTTTTCTTTTGCCAATATAATGAATGCAGTATGACCTGATGAAATAGATTTCATTAAGTTTTCTACCATCTTTTATAATCATTAATCACACCTTCTAAGGCAACAATGTGAATCCTAATTGAAGTGCAGCTCATATGACAGCAGGTAGTGGTTTACATGGCACCGTTACAATGGACATTTTCCAAGAATTTCAAGGTAATTGCTGCCTAATCTTTCCAGTTTTAAATGTCTCATTAACTGACTGCAGTTCTTGTAATGTAACTGAGTGTTCCCCATGTGGTACCATAAAATAATCCTCGATTTTAGGAAATTACCAGAAAGCGTGCTCTAGAGCATGTTTTTGTTTGTCATTTTGTTTTTCTAATTCAGTGCTCTGTGTCACATTTGTCTTCCCCCTCAGGGTGCATTCCCCCTAATACCTGTGTTAATCAGCACAGTCTCCTTAGAGGAGGAGACAGTTTAATACAAACCTGACCCTCATGTATTGCACAAATGCTATTAAATCCACCTCTCTGATAATTGCCAAGTCAGTGTGGTGAATTCGCATGCCCCTTTGACCCGCGGCGCTGTGTTGTCAGGGCAGTAGGTCATCGTGTGGTCTCGGGAGGCAAATTGGTCTCATCTTTGTCAGCATCTTTGGGAGAGTGTGACCTCGTCCTGATAGATGAAACCAGGACTCACTGCTGGAGAGAAGAGAAGCTTGCCTTTGAGCATCTGATGGCCAGACTTGTTGTGTTGGCCTGCCTCCATGTGGGCCCACAAGCTTAGGCTGGGACATGCCATTTGGGTGAACATCGCCTTGGTTACCATGTATGGATGGATAGCTTTTCAATCCATTGCATTGTGTAATCAATTGCAGTCGATTATGTAACAGTCAATTACACACAGCTGAATCCTTTACATGCCTTTGGTTGCGTGCAAACGTGCATTTAAACCATTTATGAACAGTTGACAAAACCCGAGAACTCATCTTTCTGCAGGATGACACGTACGGACATCATTGTTCTGTGTCCCTTTTTTGAACTTATAATGATATTATTTCCTTCTGGTAAATAAAAAGGAAGTATTTGACATCCGTTGCTTTGCACATGTAAGTTGTTGTGATTAATTTTCTTCTTTACAAAAAGCAAGGCTAGCTAATTTCTCCATTTGCTGTGGCTGAAGATAAATCAAAGGCAATTTACTCACTAATTGACTGAGCATGAGAGAAAAGTCTCAAGCATCTCCTTTTCTTTTTCCTGATAGTCACTGTGTTGGTCTCATTAATCACTTGATTAATAAGGCCAGATTAGTTTCCCAACCAGAGACAGGGATCATTTTTCAATTTACCAATTAGTCTGTGTCTTCCAAAATGTCATGTATTTTAGAGCACCGTGCCATCTTATGACTGTATTAACAGCTTCAGCTCCCATGGGGTTTTGACAGGGCATCTACGTCAGACTCATGGGAGATGTAGTTGTCAAATGCTAAATAAAAGTAAAATGTTAAATCTTTGCCTCAGTGATTAGGTGTTCCCATTTTTGCAGTCAGTATAGTATGAAATACCCATTTAGCTTAAAATATGAGCAGAATAGTACAGAATCATGTTTCAGCTTTTCACAAAGATTAATGTAAGAGGCCCCCAATGGGAAAAAAAATACAGTGTGGAAGGTGTGAAAGCTCGTAGAAAGCTAGCCTAGAAGTCGGGGAGGACTATTGGCAGAAAACATCTGCTGCACCGTTCTCTGTCTGTCGAAACATTCAGGATTTTTCTTTCTTTGACTGCTGTTTAGTCAGGATTTGTCGTAGTTCCTATTCTTCCTACAGCTGTGATTTCCTGCCATGGCTTTTCTGCATCTTGTCCAACAGCAGCAGCTGCATATTTAGCCAACATGCTAAGGCCACTATCTCGCGGAGCACACCTGCAAAATTTAGCCACTTACCATGTCTTTTTTTTACAGCTGGTCAGACTCTGGCATGTGATTTGTGGCCCAAAGTCTGGATATATGCTGTAAGATGGCAGTGCAAGATTCTGACTGAAGCCGGTGCAACGTTTAAGTTGAGCTAAAGTTACTTTTTGACCACTTTACATCACATCTTTGTTATAACAATATATGCAAAAAAAAAATATATATATATCACAATCTTGATATTTCTTCCTGTAAAACAAAATGTTGCTTGGCCTGATGTAAGCTTAAACCAAACAGTTTCAGCCAATTATATCGTCACTCAATCCTGTGAGTCCGGTGAGTAAACGGCACAGAACTAAGACTTCATGTCGGAAAGACGCAGCCAGAGCAGACGGGGGCCGGGTCTCACTGACCGTACAAAAACACACATTTATGATTTATTCACTGATTTGAGTAAAACTGGATCATATTTTCTGAGACAATGTCTCTGGTTTTCCCTCTGGCTGCTCCGCCTGGACCCTGAGCCTGAGCAGCCCAAGTTTCCTGATGAACAGATGGTTTTACATGTTGCTAAAGTAACTGCAGACAGTTTGAGGATAGTTACTGCTTCCTTTTTTAGCCTTGTAGCTAACATTAGCAGTAACATTAGCTAACAAACGTGAGACCCCGCGTTCCCCCGTCAACAAATTGGCAGCCGTCGGTCTCGGGCCAGCACTCTCATGACTTAATTAGACGTCTTCATTGGGAGCTCGTGGTGACCTGGTCAGACAGAGTTGGCTAGTTTGACATGTACAGTGGCCAACAAAATAAAAACTGCAAAACATTTTTTTATAAGAATACCATCCAAATTGCATCTTCTAAATCAATATAATGGCAAAAGTTAATATTGTAGGTAATTCAATTGTTTACATCCACATACTGAATCTGATCTGTAGCGCATTCACTGTGAATAAACATATTTTGGACAACTTTTAGCTTTCTATGTGTTGATTAATTAATCATAAACTCATTCTGGTCATCTAGGAATAATTGTCTTCGCCGCTACCTTTATTAAATTCTTATCTTAAGACAGTCTGGACATTTTTTAAAATTCTATTAACAACATAATGAGTCCAAGGGCTGATGAAGTATACCTCACTGGCTTTTGAGCCTTTTTCCTACTTTTTTTTAGGACTGTTATTCATTTGACAGGATATTCTCTCAATAGGTGGAATATATGTTGGCAGTCTAAACTTGTTAAACCATTTTCTATTTGTGTGCCCCTTTTTTTAATGGCCACCTGCATCTAGCCTTCACTCAGCAAATTTGTCAAAACACACACATACTTTGCCTGGACTAGAGAGCACTGTAAAAATGTTCCTTGGATATTTATAAAATGCTATTCAAGCATTTCTGCTTTTCCAAATGCAATGAAATTACTTCCTGCTGCTATTTCAAGGGCAGTGCTACCATACTGTTAGTGTTTTCTCAGAATTTCCTTTGGAAAAGTTCATACAGTTGTTGTTATGGAAACTTGACAGCTTATGAAACTAAAATACTTTCTGTTTTCTGGTAAACTTCAGACTTTTCCACTCCGTAACTGCACTTTCTTCTTCTTTCTAAAGTTCTGTATTATTAACTTCTTTTCTGAAATATAAAGCATATGCAGGAGCTCTTTTTCCTAAGAATTAAGAAGCCCTGAAAGGCTCCTGTTTGATTCAAAGTCATTAAATTTAAGTTAAGATAAAAAACAGTGAATAATAAAACAGCCCAAGATACGAAACCAAACATATCTATCTGTGGTTTTGATATCTGTCTGGGCTCACAAGGTACCAATGGCTGTAATGTTGGTGCACTCAACGATTTGTAATCATGACTACTTCCTGGCCCTGCAGTGAGGCTGCAGCCAGATTTCCACGTCATCAGAACAAAGAAGACTGAAAAGACCAGTGTGCAAGGGTTAATCATTAGTTTCCTTTGCGTGTACAAGCCCATACAACCAAAGAGTGTGTCATATTATTTGTAGTGCCATGTAAAATGGATCATATTACATTGACAGTTACTGGATATTTTTACATATACTTGAACAAATTACAATATAACCTTGGCAAATCTGATTTCAGGGGGCTCTAAACATTTCCTGACTGTTGTAGTCCTCTATGAGAAACAAGTGGGATCAGCATTAACAGTGATAAAACCTCTGTTACCTCCATACCTACTGTACGCTGCTTCACTTGCTGCACAGCTGACACTGCAACACAGTTAGCTCGCTGATTAGAGGCAGAAACCTGACTGAAATATCTCATTTACACACACGGCACATGCGCTTATGTGCAAATTAGTATCTATGGCATTATTCCACTGATGCCGGCCTGAGACATCTGTTCTATTTTTGTCACCTTTTTTCCTGCTTCTCTCCCGCTTCCTGTAACAAGCAGAAATGCCTTACTAATAGCTTAAAAAGTGGGAATATGACCTCATCAAAAGACATTCAAAAAAACGTTTTGTTTTTGTTGCAGTTTGTAAAAATATAAGGGGAAATGAGTGGAAAGGTTGTTTTTAAAGCTGCTCTTCAAGAGTTTCCTAAGGAGGTCACTGCGGAGGTCACTGCGGAAACAATTATGGGTGATTGTTTGAACTAAAACATCATAATAACCGGCAGCACTTTCAAGGCTTTAGCCAAGTGAGCTAAGAATAATAACAGCGTCAGTAGTATTCGCTCGACCAAGTTGCTAACCTTAATGTTCATGAATGAATAATGCATCATATCAGTTGCTCTAGGAATGAGGATTAGCAGCCTGTTACCATGAAAAATGCTGGTCGTGGTTAAGTGACCAGAGGCACCCAGTCCCAAGTCTCACCCATAAAATTGTGCAAGGTATCATAGGTGCTAGGAAAAAGTTGGATAGTTTTTTTATATTAAATATGAATAAAATGGAACTGGAAATGTATCACTTTCTATGACAAACTCAATTATTATCTGACTCAGCTGTTTTTTCGTCTCTCGGGCCGTTTTAGCCGTCTTTCAGCTCATCATGGTTTGGTTGACTGTTTCGATTCGCTCTTACTGCTTGCAACATTGTCATGTCCAGACGCAGGCAGCTGTTTTCAGCAAGCTTATAAAGATTCCATATGCAATCTGCTCTGCACCTAATGCCAAACTGATGATTGCAGCTCGCTAATAGTGAAACATTTAGCAGCTAAATAGCCACATATTTCCCTCGGGAGGTGGTATAGAGGAGCTAAATGACGACTGAATATGGGATGAATTTTAATGTTGCAACGTGTATGTGCTTGATGTATAAGTAAGCAAATGTTTTCTAGCACATTGTCCATATCAACTTAAAATATGATGACGTGCCAGTCTTGTGTTTACAGCTAACTCACTTTGAAATATAAGTACACACTGACAAAAAAAACAACCTCACTCTCTGCGGGAGACATTTTAAACAAGATGAGTGAAAGGTTAGCAGTAACTAAAAACATTCAGCCACAAACTAATATTATCAGTACAGATAAGCCACTACAGCAATAAGCACACTTTGTGATACAAGCACTCTAGCTGCAGTGCAGCCTGAGCCCTGCTCTGTTAGCACCAAGCAAACTTAATAAATTCAGAACATCATTTGTCACATACAGTAGATTAGTTGCAGCAGTTGCAAACCTTTAGCCTGGATGACTGAGTTTTGCTCCTGATAAACACCTCCTCCACCAAGGGGGAAAAATGAGGCGCTTCTTGTATTTCAGTGTGTGTTGCAGCCCCAGTTTGTTTCATGTCATCAGTTCCGAGGACATATTTATTTGCTCTCTGTAGTTTGTAATAAGGACTAGACTGATTCGTGCATGTGTGACTGACTGACTGACTGGCAGCATGTAGGCCTTTTTGAGCGAAAATTGTTTTCATAACACAGAGATGAAAATAGACTGTGGTTGAGTCCCTGGTTTTAGAGAGCTGAATTTGATTTGTGAACACACCGCATGATGCTGTATTTCTCTCACAGAAGCTCTTTTTATGATTACTAACGAAGCGTGAGTCGGTATCTTTTCAAGTTACAAACTAAAGATGTAAGTTAGTTGAGCCCTTGTGTATATATCCTTAGTTAATTATGATTTGGGGCTCATTATTTGACAGCACATTGTAATTGTTGTAGTTCAATTATCATACAACATGTTCTCACACAATTGTTAATCCATTTTCATTAGATGTAGATGTTGGTGTAGATGATATATATAATTTGAATAAATTAAAATGAACCGATTTGTTTGTAAGATTATTAAAGACACATGTATTATATTATATCTGTTTAAGCCAATAATTAAATCAAGAAGCCATTTATTGCAAATAATTAGTTCAGACACTTGGAGATGCCAAAACAAACCTTTGGATATGTTACCTTTAAGACAGGTCTCAGCAATGTCTTGTGCAGTCAAACAGGCTTAAATGATTTACTGTGTTTATAAACATCATAAATTCAGAATTGAGGGGCAGGCTATAGGTGTTTGATTAAGTGTGATGATTTGGCACCAACTCTATAAACCCAACTGGTCCCAGGAGAACATTAAAAAGACTTACATAAAAAGAGGTCACTGGCGTAATCTGAAGAATTGACAGCTTTATTAAAAGCAGGATGTAATAAGGCCAGGACTTGTCCATGCGAGATTTACTGCACAGTTTTAATAAGCAGCTTGCCGGCCGTTGGACACTCTCTTTCTGACACAATGAATGAATTGCTTTGACTTCAGTAAGGAGTTTCTTGTCTACAGTAAGGTCAGCAAATATGGAAACATTAATTTTGTTGCATTGTTTCGATTCGGATGGCATTTTCCCACCAAAAATAGGCCATACCCGTACTACATACTACATTACACTTACAGACTTGCAGAGGTTTTTATAAATCAGTGATTCATGTACCTGCATCTAAAAAAAAAAATAATTACTGTATTCTTAAGTCGGTTTAATTTCTGCACTTAGACAATATGTGACAATCTTATCGGAAGGCGTTATTTAAAATCATTAATAATGGGTGTTTTGCCAAACATACATCATTCTATACATACCGCAGGTCTTTCAGGACCAGTCACTACCTTTATCGAGCAAATTTCATGTAACTGTGCATTGTTCACATCTGTGTTTTCTTTCTAGCAGTCTTCTTCACTTCCTCTGTTGGTACATTGTCTCCTTTGCCGGCACATTATTGTATACAGTGATGGAATGTAGCTAAGTACATTTACTCAAGTACTGTACTTAAGTAGAATGTGAGGTACTTGTACTTTACTCGAACCACTACATTTTGGAGGCAAATATTGTCAGTTTTACTCCACTACATTGCATACTGCATCAGAACCATTTTAAAATGCATTAATTTAACCAGCAATTGGATAAAAAAGAAAGAAAAGTGCAGTACACTCCACAGGGAACCTTTAGGTAAAGTAATTCAAGATGCAGATTAGGATAACATGTATGTTAAAACAATGACTTACCGCAGAATTTAATTAAGACATTCATAATTAAATGTTAAAGGTCTGTACAATAAGCTCAAACTTGTCAAACACATATTAGTCAACACAGTAAAAACAAATCACAATGGTTGTCTTTTGGTAATTGAAAAGAGATGTGTGCAATGGGTTCAGTAGTCCACTGTTTTTCTGTGAAAAGGATCTGATTGATCACTTTATACAGTATTATACTCACCATTGCTATTTGCATCCAGCACATCTTCAACACTAAGAGATACTGTCTTCAAAACCATGAGAGACAGTGCTGAAACAATGATTATTCAAAAAGTTACACCAAAAAAATAGTAAGGTCCCCGATAGTCCAGAGGTATGCATTAAGGGTTGAGGTTGGTGGCAACATTAACAGGTGCTTGGAAGTGAAGCAGTCTTTAAAATCTAATGAAAAAGTCAGACATAACATTTAATGACAGATGCTTTTATATCTAATTAATTCCCCACCTCTCCTTCAGCACAGAAGTACCAGCAGAGTGATTCTCCTTGTGATTTGAAACACGATCTTGATGCTGCAGAGTGTAAAATCTCAGACCGAGACGTTCTCAGATTTACACTCTCAACATGTTTATTGGGGGCTGAAAGCCCTCACTTTTGAATCTCACAAAGCAGGAATTCTTGTTGAGGATCTGAACCCTGTTTATACTCGATAAATTGAACTGGAAAAGAGTTGAAAGGAAGTGCCGTGTGATATGATAGTCTTCATATCCTTAGGGAAAACGAACCAGCCTGGTGTACGGGCCATTGTGAGAGCAGCGTGGCCTAGTCCACTACAAACGCAGAAAAACTGAGCTTTTACTTTGTGCAAGCTCTTTTTCATGTGCCTCCAGCAGAACTAAAGATAAAAAAAAAAACCTTGAATCATGTGCGAGAGAAATGCACCATGCATTATGTATGATGGTTGTTTTCTGAACCATTTTGTTTCAAGGATTAAGGCAAACTTCAAAGATACCTTTTTTCCCCGTCTCCCTCGTTTAACCAGCAAAAATAAAATGTCCGTTGCTTGTATAAATGGTCCCGTTTTTTCAGCTGTGCACACATTTCATAAAAGCATCAACAAAACTGTGGTTGTGAGTCAGTTCCAGCTAAAACACTGAACATTTTCTCATTTCTTTTTTTCCTTTAGACGTGTACTGAGTGAGGCTGATTTATGCCAGCGAGAATGGTTTATTGTGGTTGGTTGCTACAGATCTCCTCTGCTGTAATTCTCACATAGAATTACAGAGGCAGGGAGGATGGTGATTAATCATCTGATGTTATCAGCCACTCCCTAATGAAAACAAGCTACGTCTTCTCTTGATCATTTCGCTCATTTCAGTCCGCCTCCGTCTCTCTGTGAGTATTGATATTTTTTCTGTCAATTGTAGCAGTAAAATAAGCCCCCTGTCTGATTCAGCAATTTTTCCCCATAAATATCAGTGATCAATGACCATCAGAGCAGCAGGGCTGCTGCTGTTGGACATTAATGCCATCACAGAGAAATATCAGCACTCACCAAAATGATGACAGGGTGTAATCCTGAAATGGACAGCATGGATGGAGCATTGTGGTCATCATTTCCCCTGCATAAATACCTTTATCAAAATATTGTAGTTTTATATATTTTACCTTCACATCATGGACATCGATGACTTTTCTATTTTTGTGTGGCGTCCTTGCATCGTAATTGATGTGCTCTACAAATGAGAGATTAAAAACCTAATGGATTTGTTTCAGGAAACAGATGGGTGTGCTGGAATATAGCCTGGCCTCCTTCCAGTTAGCTGTTTTTGTCATTCATTTGTCCGTAAAACAGCACTTATTGGTTTCCAGCAACAAAAAAAAATAGAATTAATGCTTACTACAACAGTGCATTCCAGTATTTTCAAGACTAAGCTCAGTGCCTTGTTTGTTGATCTTTGCAATACCCACTCACTAGAATCACAGCCCCTAATTTTATTACCATGAATTCAAAACAACTGGAGGTTTTTCTCCAGGCAAATACCCATGGGAAAGAGGGATATACTTTATACTGTACAGCATAAATACATATCCATATTTATAAATGTCAAGATATCCTTGTTACAAGAAAAATAGAAAAACATTGGGGCTTTGCACAAACTTTGAATCAGTGGGCAACCAAACAAAAATGCCAAATTTAAAGCAGCATTATGCATTATTAACGGCTTTTAACTTAAAGTAAAAGCTTCAGAATCATTTTTATGTTAAACTGACTGTTAATAGGGAGAATGGCACCTCTTTCATTCCCACTTTGCAACCTGAAAGCCTGTTCTTCCACTATGTAGCTTGGGTATACCAGGAACAATCTTCCGTGAGGAGTAAGGTGCACTTTATAACACTGTCACTCACCACTAACTATGTGCTTCAGCAAGCTATTAGAAGCTAGATCTGATTTGTCCATATGGACATACATGGACATTGATCTCACTAAAAACTTGGTGTTCATATTGTTTTTCAATAATTTGTGCATTTGACCTCACATGTATGTGCATGGAAAGTGATGCTGTGTTGTACCTGTGCTGGATGAATGGATCTTGCACACTTGACTTTCATGTTGGTAACCAGAGTTCAAGTCTTGTGTGGTGTTAGAGTTTTATTAATGATGTTTTACTTTTAGACTCATTTTCAGGTATTTAAAGAATATTTTCAGATGTCTGTCGCACTTTGGTTAGGTTTAGGCAATAAAACTACCTGGTTAGGTTTAGGCAACAAAGCTACTTGGTTAGGTTTAGGCAACAAAACTACTTGGCTAGGTTAAGGCAACACAACTCTTTGCTGAGGTTTAGGCAACAACACTGCTTGGTTAGGTTTAGGTAATAAAACTACCTCGTTAGGTTTAGGCAACAAAACTACTTGCTTACGTTTAGGTAATAAAATTACTTGCTTGGGTTTAGGAAATGATCATGGTTTGGATTAAAAAGTCAGTGTTTACAAGCATCAGGCACAGAATCTGAGTGACGCTGGACATAGGAAATACTTAGTTTGTAGGGAGTCCCTACAGACGTCACAGCAGAGGCAAAGGGACCAAAGAGGACATTGACAAAAGAGGTTAAGGAGATAAAAGAGAGAGTGCCCAAGCAAGCGGCTGCACAAGAGTAAATCTCACACTGGCTTTTAGTTGTTGGCGAGAGCTTTGCGAAATAAAGCGCTGCAAGACAGACGCCCAGCTGGCCTCCCTGCTGATAGACGAGAAGTAATATTAGCTTTGTGGTTCTACATTTCAGCTTGTTAACAAATGCTTGTGTCAAGGCACAACTGAAAAGTATAAAAGTGGATTGAGGTCCAAAACCTCATTGGTGCCAAGTTGGAAAAAGTACCAGTTCTTACATAATGTCACAGAGAAATATCAGCACTGGGTCAGTAATAATGAAGTTGCCACAGGTTAACAAGACCCAAGGAGGCAAAAAGTCATTACAAAAGCATAAATATTCATAACTATTATCAGATTTTCAAGTAACTGAACTGAGGGAACAAGACGTTATAGACCAAACTTTGAAAATGATCGCACAAAACTGGCTCTAAGCATCAGGTGTTCTGACTTATGCATAACTGATATACTAGTGTTTGTCCAATTTATCAGACTTCATAATAACATCTGTTCTCTTCATCCCACCTCCTTCTATAAACTGCTGCTCTCATTACATAGGTATTAATATTTGATACTATTCTACAAATCCTGAGGCATGCTGTGGTTTAGGCTGATGAATATTCAGTGGCTAATTACATATGATTTTTAAGTCTCTTCATTAGTCTGTGTGGCAAAAGTTCAGCACAGCAGTGCAGTCGCAAAAGCTTAAGATGCATAGAGGAGAAACTGCTTGAGGGAGAAGTAAATGAAAGTCCGCTGTCACTTTACATTTGACCCCCGACTGTCTCTTTTAGTAAGTATTAATTTTAGTCTAGCACCTGTAATAAATCTTGATTAGAATTTACCTAATCTCTCCCTGTTTCCAATTTAATGTCTGTAATGCCTGAAATTGGCCATCCAAGTCAATTTAAGTTACATCTTCTTAGACATTTAATAATAGTGAATTAAATCCCACCGGATTAAAAATGGTGGATGTTATTTTGAGAATGATGAATATGAATCTGTGTTGGATTTGTTGTGACGATGTCTGTGTTCTTCTTTTGCCATATTGTGCTTTACTTGTTAAAGCTGTTCTGAATAGCTGATCCAAAATATGTTATTAATTAGATATTTACAGAGGTATTAGTGGAGCTTAAACTGTTTTGAAAACTCTTGAGCGAAAGCTGTTTATCGGCAGCTAAGTGACTAATCTGATGTAGCTTGTATTAACTTAACACTGATTACAAAGTCCTGTTTTCATAAGACTGCAGAATAAGTTTTTCAACCTGTAAACATGTTAGTGCATTTATGATGTGTTAAAAATGCTAATGGGATTTAATAGTATTAGAAAAGTTATTGTGGCAGGACTGTTGTCAATTCCAAGATAAAGCACAGCCAACAACCCAAAAATACCAAACAAACTACAATCTACTAAATTAAAAGGTGCATAAACAGAAACATCTGTACCATACTCCGTTCTGTGGTAGTAGGCAATTATTGATTAGAGTTTTGTAAAATAGTGGAACAATTTCTGGTAAGCTTCCTCCAAATTTTGGTGACTACATGTCTCCCCATTAAGCCAACTACAGCACTGAAAACTACTCACGTGACCTATCTGGACCTGATAACTGAGCTTGAAATGTTAGTTTCATTGACGAGATTTTTAATTTTCTAAACGATTTTTGAAAGTGGCTTGCATCTCATATATAATAGTCAATCTCACAGTTTTTCTACGTTTGGATCACAAGAGAACAATGATGCATCACACACATTAAGATTATCTTGACAGAGCGAGCTTTACTGTCTTCATTTAGCTTTCTCTCTCCAACACACATGCTCACATCCTGATATCTGTCGTACAACACACAGATGCACAGATTTCGCCATCCCTGTCGATTTTAAACCAACTCCCTCCCGCTCTCTTTTTCACTTAGTGTGAACTTTCACCCAACTCTTCTCCTTCGGTTCACCTAATATTTGTGTTGGACGTAGGCTTAGCCCTCAGATGTTGCAGAATTACCTTCAAGTCAGAATCCTCCTCCTTTTTTTTACTTCCTCTTAGATGCCTTCAGAGCAAAATCATGACATCACTGAAAGGAACTAGCTCAAAAATAAAGGGACACAAGAACAAATGAATGAGATAAATTGACTTGGACTTGGTAAAACCCTGATACTGTGGCCATCTGTAACAACAACCATTCAGAGCTGATGATGATCTTCTTTTATGTTGCCGGGATTGGAGTTCCAATTTGAGGTATGACGATATGAGTGGGTATCCTTTAATCTTCAGATTATTGTTTTGCTCCCCTAAGTTTTAACTAACATGAGGTGTTTAGAAAGGACAACTTACCAGCTCTTGGGAATCAGTTTGAAAAAAATGCATTCAGCCATACAGTTTTTATTACAAACATAACTGTACATACCAACAAGTCCTCCAAATAAAACAACAGATTACAATGTTGGTCATAAATGTGACAACACTATGGTTACGATTTGGTTAGGTTTAAACGCACAACAACTTGGTTGGGTTTAGGGGAAAATAAAATAAATACTTAATTACAGTTATGGGACTTTAAAGTCTAAATGTTTTGTTGAGCAATCCATCTACTCCCACAGACTGACACTAAATAACAACATCCCCCGACTTCCTCCTTTGCTCCCATCACAGTAATTACAGTCGCTAGGTCATTCAACTGAATCAAATTAATTAAAACATTAACTTTCGTGGACTAAAATTAAATATTTTAATGGTGTGTCTGCGCCAAGTTACCATTGATGTGCAGCACTGCTGTAACTGCCAAATATCTAGTCAATAATATTCTTTCAAGGACAGTCCGTCCTCCGTGTTATTTCGCAAGCCTATAATAAAATGGCATAAGTTATAGATTTTGCTCTACGAATCGGTGGACAACAGTGTTTCATTGAAATTGAGATGGATTTTAAGCATTTTTTTTTCCTAAATCAATTTGAGCTGTGTCTGCAGACCATTTGTTTTGGACGTCACTCTTCTTGGGCCACCTTTTCGCTTTGATGAATTGCTCTGTATGGTTTCAGCAAGTCCTTTGCGAGCTCACATTTTGTGCTTGTGCCCTGAATTAGTCTGACATTTCATGCTTGAATGCCTTCATGACATTTAGTTTAAGGAAATATCATGGTCTGCTGAACTGTCCAGGACTAACCACAAACACAGATGAATATGGAATACATTGAAGTCCTGCGCCGGCATACTTTGGTTTTAAGCAGCACATGACTGCTCACATTAAAGAGATGATATAGTCAAAACTTTGTTTTGATGATATCTGTGCAGTTTTTCAGTTTGATTAGTCTTTTAATTAGGTGGAATCAAAAACTGTCTGACTTTCCTCTGGAAAGTAATGACAAGTACATCATTGGAATATTTCCCTGAAGCATTTCTATATGATTGCTTTTCTGTTTTATTTATTTTCTGGTCATAAAGAGAAATTGAGTATGTTGAAATGATGAACAGGTCTCTTGATTGCTTTGAGATTGAGGAGGTAATTGTCTTTTAGAATTGAGTGTTTTTTAACCGATATTGATTCAAGCCGCATTACTGATTAGAAATCGAGCAAAATTTAAAATTCATATGACAACACAGGCTGCGTTAGAGCCACCTTGACAAGATCAAATTAAAAACAGGAATAATAATCTGTACAGGGGTTTTCACGAAAATGTGTTTATGGTCCTTTTTGAATAGATTTACTCAGAGATAAATGTAAAGTCCCATTCAGCAGGCTCAGTTTTATTTCAGATATTATCATTATTAACTGTTATTATTACTATTCAACTTTGATTTAATTATTAATATAGACAATTGCAAATGTCTCTCTAAATGACAACAGAGACACTCATATCATTAACCATCCTAATCACTGGCAACACACTACACATGAAATCATTTGATGAGATTGCAGTCTTTCTTTACTTTTTTCTCCAGTTGTCACACAGTTGTCTACTGAACTGATGAAACTCAATGACAGTAAATGCAGCTTGATGTAGAGAAACTATAAGATGTACTATTATTCAGCGCAAAGTTATTTTAAAAAAAAAAGTAGGATTATGAAGCAATTTTTAAAGTATTGCTTTTGTTTTGCTAATGTGTGAACTGTGGACTGATTTCTATGTAAAGTAGGTAACTCGGCACAGATCAACTGAATATGACGTTTGTGCGCACTCCCAAGTGCCTTGTGCGCCTCTGCTCCGCTTCTTTACAGCGCTTAATATGTGTTGTGAGTCTGCCAATTTACCAGATGCGATCCACTGAAACAGCGCTTTGAAACGTCAGCTCGATTACAATTCATCTGCGTTAGCAAACAAGCTAACATTTGCTTACATTAACCAGCTAAAACCACAGTATCACTATACTGTATATCTAACTTGTTTTGCAGTAATGTTAGCTTTTTACTTACTGTCACCCCTGTTGTAAAAGGGGATTGTAGTTTTTCCAGTCATTTTAGTGTTCAGATGGCATACCTATGGAGTGCAAGCATGGGCAACAGGATGATAACTGCCATCAACTCAACAGCCACAGTTGTTATTATTAACAAGGATTTTCTAAAAGTAGAGGAAGAAGAATATTTATTTGATCCCAACAATCAAATAATGTACAACATAATGAAACTGCTTCTCTGCATTAAACCCATCCTTGAGAAGCAGTGGGCAGCCAACATACAGTGTCCAGGGACCAACTCTTAGCCAATGCCTTGGTCAGGGTCACTGACCGGAGAACTAACCTCGCCTACATGTTTTGATGGGTGCACTGGCCTGAGAATTATGCCAATATACATGTTTTGATGGTGGAGGAAACCCACACAAGCACGGGAGAACATGCAAGTATTGAAGGTTACATGAAAGAACTGGAAAGGAGAGGAATTCTTTGTTAAAAATGTTAATAATTACTTGAAAGATCAAGGACTTTCAGTTTATATTTCACCTTTTGGGTCCTGCAGCATTCCTGTGCTGTACCTCTTTTTCATCTCAGCAGAGCAAAGAGCCTTTTATTGTGCATTATGAGTGAGTTTATGTTATGCAATGTACTTTCCGCCACCGGTGATACTTGTGGTTACAGGTCTACAGTTCACCCGGATGACAGAAGATGGCAATTAAGAGCCACAGTTACCAGAGAGGGGTCATAACAGCAGCGTGGGCTTGTCATGTGTACCAAAGCCTTGGGGGAGTTTGAGTGGTTTATTGGCAAAGCACTATAGGGGAACACAGTGTCAGAGGCTAAGGAGGATAAGTGAGGTTGATGCAGTTCACCGCTTGGACTTTCCCTCCCTCCTCTTCCCTTTTGCATGTGAAGCCTTTGTGGTGACTAAATGGCTCCGACACCAGAGGTTAAGGTGTCAATTAAAATATGTCAAGGAAGTTCCTTGTGCGTTAATACACACCTCCCTCTGTCACTTAATATTGAGTGTCTTCTGAGACCTGGCCCCTTTGTCACCATACATAGTTGTGTAATGCACTTAATTAATATTAATTTGGATGTATGGTGGCTCTCCCAGTGTTGGTCTCCTGCTCAAAGAACAACAGCCATGTAAAGCAGCAGTCCTTATGGCATGATTATGTGGGTTTTAAATGGTTTGAAAGATAAATAACTCATTAATTAATGGAGCAATTAAGTAAGCGGTCAGTTAACAACAAAACATAGCTGAACTGCATTGGTTTCCTGTGGCAAAGAGAAAGACAGTGCAGCGAAAATGCACACAACTTATTAAAATATTTACTGTAATGCCTTGTTTTTCATTATAATATCTTTCTCTGAGTAAATAAATGTGTCTTCAAGCATTTTTTGGGGCTTTTTTAAACATACAGTGAGTCAAAAAACAAAACAAAATAAAAAAAAAAAAACAGGAAAGCGCTGGTCCTCTTACAACTTTAGCATTCTCAAAGCAGTCTCACGAAATGCATTATTCATGAAAGAGTTTGTCATTGTTTATAAGAGTGTGTGTCCCACTGGGTGAATACTTCCCTTTGAATGCAAATTTTTAGAGCTGCTGGGACAATAGAAAGTTTTAGTGTGTTTGGAAAGAAGTTATAAAGATGGTATAATCAAGGCAGTCGGCTCTCCAGTTGTCAAAATCAAAAACACTTGTTTGCTTGTGAATTTGTTTAACAAAGGAAGAGGCAGCCGTGCACTCAACAACTATGACTCATCCAAATATTTGTTTTCCACTTCCGACTGCGTGAGTGTGTTTGTGTGTGTGGGTGTTTGATACTTTGGTCATACTGTGTGGTAGGCGATGACCCCCAGCTTGAATTAGTAGTACTCATTTCACTATAGGAAGCTGTGGTTCCCAAACTGCAGCCAACCTGATGACCTCTGATGTTGACATTTTAAAATGTTGTCCACAAGAGACGTAGGTATACGTAGGCATCATGTTGCTGGAACACTTTTTTTTCCAGTATTCCTAAATAATCTTTTTCTTTCTCCCCTTTTAAATTAAAAGAGTGTTAATCAGAAAAAAGTAGTCTTAAGCAGCTTAACAAGTTTGTTTATTTTGCTTTTATTAAACATTCTCTTGATCATTGCTCAAACCCTGGTAATGAGAACACTTAGAGCCTCTTAACTGAAATGTTTTATTTAATAGTGATTTTGTAAAATGTTTTTCCATGTGGGCTAACATGCAGCCTTAACAACGAAACAATAATGATCCACTACAAAAATAAATTAATTCTGTTAAATACAAGGGAATGAAATTTATCGTTTGAAAATTGTGATTCAAAGCAACAAAATGTAACTTCCTAGAGAAAGGTCTCATGCCCAGGTCTTCACATACTGAGGTTTTGGAATGGCGTCAGACCCGAGCTTTCTCCAGGAAGTTACATTTTGTTGCTTTAAGCAGGTTGTAGGTGCTTTAAGTCATCATCTCCCTTTAGCAGCTGTGTCCAAAGGCAACTGAATTGAGGTTCAAGACTGCAGCCTTTCACTGTAAGGTAGTATATATAATTTGCAGTCCATTGCAGCATATTTCCTGAGGAGGTAGAGATGTTTTTTAGTCTACAGCTACTTCAGTTGTTTATGAGCATGCTGCAACACTGTTTTGATGTGAAGCTCCAAAAATGTTTTGTGGATTACAAAACCTCACCTGACTTTCCATCGGCATGGGGGTGACCGAAGATCATCGACTGAATTTTCATTTTTGGGTGAACTTATCCTTCAGCCTTTGTTACGAGCCTACATCCATTCTCAGCTGTAACAGTAAGTAACCTGCTGCTTTTAGAAGGATCATTTGGTGAAGAGTTGCAAAGCTTATTCATAGATAAGCCCCCGTCCCTGCTTCAGACTCTGACTGAGTTGTTGGTTTTATTGTGTGCTTTTTCGTTTGTCGATAATCAACTTTCCATAATCCTACTCAAAACCTACAAAAAGACGACTTAAAGTTCTGTCAGACTGCAGGTGTGCCCAGAGATTTTTGATATACCATTTAAGTTCAAACACTGTAATGTGGAATTCATCTTGAAGATTAAAGGTACGTGTCAGATAAAACAGCAATTACATTGACTGCGAATGAAAAATGAAGACTAATATCAGTCATCTGACATTTTGTTGAAAGCAGTTAAGATGAAATAACAACAATACTCACTATTTCATATAATATTTTTTTCAACTGTGTTGTTGCTACAAAATAAAAGCAGTTTTGACGTTTGCTTGTTATTAACTAAACATCAATTGAATGGCACTTCAGTCATCCAACATCAGTGAAGTACAAAGTCAGTACATCACATTTAACTCAATTTAACATTTTTAAACAACAATTTTATAAGGACAGCCCAACAACAGCCCTGTGATGTGGTGTAAGGGGTCAGCCACATACTCTTAAGAGTTACACTGAATATTAGCTCATCAATGTCTGTCACACATCAAACACATACCGATAAAGGCACAACTAGACAATTATCAACACTTTATTATAACCATCATCAATAAATGGTAAAGTTATTAAATGTTAGTGAATAGTTATTTCACTGTTAACAAACAATGAAATGTTTTGTAGACCATGTATTAAGCAATTGTAAGAGTTTTTAAACTATAAAGTATTTATCAACCATTTACAGAGTATTATGAAAACATCAGTTGCAACTTAGAAATGGTTTATAAAGCATCGTATTATGTTATTTGGGAAAAAATCAACAATTGTTTACAAGACAACGTGTTGTCTGACATACTGATGAAACTGTCAAACACAGCTATGACTGACAACTGGTCTTGTATTTGCTACCTCCCAGAAGTCATTAAACTTAAAGGTCTTTGAGCTTCACCATCTCATTACGTTGCTCAGATATTGGTCTTCTGACACATGCAAACCACAAGGTTTTCTATCTAATGGTAATTGTTTCTGTGTCACACATAGCTTCCTGCAATAGTTTCACATTAAAAATGTGTCAACAATTTGAACAAATAATCCTGCATGGCAGATTTTAATAAAAAGAGATTATCTGGAGGTTGCTGCATGGCTTGTTAAACTCAGATAAATGGCAATCAGTTCTACAACTTTCAGAAGTTACTGTCGTAAAGAAACAAGGTCAAGTCTGACACAGCAAGTTGGTCCCTTATTTCTGCCAAGAACATTTCTTCATCTCTACTTATGACTGAGGTGTAAAATATTAGTTTAGTACATTCAGAATTGCCTGGCCTATTTTTTTACTACACAGTATCCATAGTGTAGCAGTGACTGGTCATATATTCTCCATCTCCATGGAGCTGTATGTACAGGGTAACTCAAAAACTGATCCTAGGTGTGCAACTGGTTGTCATGCCAAAGACTCAAATAAATATGACTACAACAGACAATATCTGAGCAAGTCACACATACCAACACACTTCTGAGACCTACCTCATCCAGTTCTTGTATGTACAGCTGTAGAAATCTTAGAAGATTGTTTCTCAGCTGGAGTCACTGGAGTTTCTTTAATTGTCTTCAAGACTTTCCTGCCAGTTGGTTCGTTGTCTGCAGAAATGGCCTGTATTTTTGCTGTTGTGGCTAAAAGCTAAAAGACCTTGCAGTCACCGGCTTTCAGTCCACAGATATTAATGTGCAGCATTTCTTTTACAACAGAGCAGAGTCTAATTACAGCCCAATTCCTTACTTCTAATCCTTTTTAAGCAACTTAAATCAGTCAATGTTTTTGTTCGCTCATTAGTCCAGTTTGTTCTGAAAACTTCTCCTAACTAATAATTTACTTATTATTGTCTGTACTCTTGCCCTGAAAGTGGAATTACATTGTCTTGTTAGTTAATGTTTTTTTCTTCAACAACAGCTCGCTTTCAATGTTCATAATGTCACGTTTCCTCTAACACCTCCTCAGAGAATACGAAAAACGAAATGAAAAAGTCTGCACACTACAGCTCCCTTAAGTACAATTTATTGGCACATCCACATATGATACCCACAACTTCCATTTAATGGTGAGGCTACATCAGCTACCTTGGCTTGAAGCTAACATTAACTTAACAACTCCACTGGCTAAGTAGACATCACCATGTCCACTAATCAATGTAACAAAAACCACAGTCCTAAAACCGTTATCTACAGTATAAACCTTAAAGGTGCAATATGTAAGACGAGGTGTCCTCTTAAAATCATACAAATAAGGGGCAGCACTTTACCAGAGTAACAGCTGCTAACAGTAGATGCTGTTAGCTAGGTAGCTCAGTTAGCCGTGCAGCTAGTGGGATCTCGGATTGGTACCATGAAAAAGGATTGGCCAGGGTTAGCTGGTTAGCATGCTAACTAGATAGCTCTGCAACAAAATACATAGACATCTTTGATAAAATGTCAAAACTGTTTTCTTCACATTCTGTTGATCATTTTAGTTACATTTTGAATGTTTGTCACAAAATGTCTTACATATTGCACCCATTAGTCTATTAGCAAATGTCAATAAGAGATATTTCGTATTTTTTCTTCTTTTGTGATTGCAATGCACTTCCATTACAAACATTATACATTTAGTATTAACTTGAACTTTTTCTAAGTCAAATGAACACCATATACAACATGAAACACTGTATATGGAAACAGTCACATTTGCAATTCAGTTGTGTGTATTAAAGATATTTGACTATTTCGATCTCTTCGGGCAGCAGAGGAGTTTAATAATTGACTTTCACGCTGTCGTGTTCCCCAAATTGTATTTTTGCCCAAATCGTTTTGCATTCATTTTTAAGGCAGACTTCATTGTTATTAATTTACATTTTTATTTCATTACCATTGCTGCTTTGAACAGGTATCTCTCAAAGAGTCGTGGAAGTCTGATATTTTAATGTCCCAGGGCATCATTTTATTGGAACATTTTGTGGTCTTGGAACAAATATACTTTGAGTTTTCTCACAGCATAATTCTTCAAAGGTGGATTTTAATGTGGTCAACTGAAAATAAAAAAAAAATGACTCTCTCTCTCTCGCTTGGTTTCCCTTTTTTTACCCTTAAATGGTACAGAACACAATTACACACTCAACACTTACTGTAACACATTCTTAATAGACTGAAGGTTGTTTATTTTCTGTCTCACTAACAAACTCTGACACAGAGAAAATGACAGAGAGAAGCCACTAACTGGCACTAAGTTAAAAGACACACAGTGGCTGACTGGAAGATGTGCTTTTTGTTCCCAGCACTTAAAGGTAAAACTGAGTGTATGTTAACACAGGTGGAAATAACATCAGTCATCCCCTTAAATATTTCTCTAAGAGATATAGTGTTCAATGGACTGAAAACAAAATCACTTCAACACCAAAATGTCACCAGTGTCCTTAGAGTATTCCAGTTTGAAGCCGTGCTACTTTTCAAAAATTAATTACCTCGAAACTGATGTGATGTTCCACAAAACAGCTGTCGCGGAGTGACCTTTGCCTGCTGGTGATGTAACACGGTCATAAAAACGAAGCCATCTCTTGTTTTAAGTGCAGCTTTATCACCCCGGTAGTGTTTCACCTGCAAATGTGGACATCGTTTTATTACATCCATCTAAAAAGGACCAATGTGGTTCTGATCATTTATTCAGTAGATGTCACTCCTTGTTAAGAATCTTAATACATTTGGCCGATGAGCAGGCTTCACAAGTGTTTTCTCTTTTATGTGCATGCCAATTTATCACGTCTGTCGCCTGTTCATCTAATTTGTTTCAGCATTTTTTGGATTGTGTTAAAGGGAAATATAACTGTCACTGGTAATTAATTACGTGTTTTCTTCCAGCAAGTATCAAGGCTTAAATTTCTGATAATTGGTATTCAGTAGTTATTATATAATTGCTTAATCTGTGTCCTTGAATTGATAATTAATTGATAATTTGTGTTGTTGAACCACTGAATTGTGCCCTCAGGTTATTTAGTCCAGCTATTAAAATGAGGCTACTGGTTTAAGTTACAACGTTGTAGCAATAGGGGGTGAAGTTAATTGTTGTAGTAGCCAGTTCGGGAGGAGCACCCCAACTGTTAGCAGACTAGCAGCTGTGCTTCGGATTACTGAATCCATCCCCTCAACCTAAAATTGTTATCTCACCTCATTCATTTCATTTATCCTTGTTTACTTGTCTCTCTCATACAGTTTTGATGCTACACTAAATGTTTTACTGCTCTGTGTTCATATTCTCTATCTAGTTTGGCTGTCAGTACATGGAAAATATGAAGTGAAACAACAGAAGCTGTCAGGTTATGCACAATCTAAACTGGCCTCTTAGGCTGAATAGTTTTATTTTGGACTGAGATACATGTGCATATATTTAGATTTTTTTATGGGAATAGAAACTTGTTCTATTTGCCGTCCCTTAAAGGTTGAATATATAATATTTTAAACATTAATATAGGAGATAAAGATAAAGATACAGTGGGTTAAGGGTGTCACAAGCAGAGAATGATGTCACATTCCCTCTGTGTGTTCTTTGATCTGAACTTCTCTGTTCTTTGTTTTGGCAGCCGGGAAGGCCGCATAGCCCATCTCTGTCCTCCTTGCATCCAATTTTAACATGGCGGCCTGGTAAGAAACTTCCTCATTTATAACCAAAGAGTACACTAAAATATGTGTCATGTTGTACTAAAAGGACAGCAAGACACCAAAAAAGGCAGGTTGAAAAAGCTTCAATAACGTAAAGCTGAAATCCAAGGACCCAAAATACAGACAACAAAAAGGCCGGCGACAAAAGCAGGTTAATATTGATCCAAGATCTCAAGAGAACAAACTGAAGGCGACAGGGAACAAAAGCTGGAGCACTGAGGACACACAAGGACCAAAATACAAGACTGGGGAACGTATGAGAAAATGCAGAAGTGACAGGAGGACTGAAACAGATGAATTGACAACAAGTGAAGAAACACTCATGACTAAATACACAAGGACTTATTAACTGATGAAACACAGGTGAAAAGGAAAAAAAAGGCAAGAAAAAGACAAATACAGGAAATGTAAATTAAAACATGAGACATAAAGATAAAACTTTCAAAATAAGACGGGAAACAACTAAACCGGAACCCAAAACTATGACAATATGGCTCTGAAAACATTTTAGGTGTTAAGTAGGCTATGCAGTAACAGATTATGGATTCATATTTGATCAGCACTGCCAAGTCTTAACAGTTTAATCTGAGTTTTGTCAGATGCTGCTAACTTTCCCACCTACAACTTTACTGAGGCAACCACATGCTCATTTGTTGAAATGCTGGTGCTCTGAAATATCTAGTGGCAGTGAATGTCTTATGGAACCTTTAAAGCTGCACTAATATTTTTTTTTAATTATTATTAACAATTGATAAAAGTATGATTTGAAATGTCAAAAATGTTTCACCCAGCTCTACAGCTCCTCTGTTTTAGCATCTTTAAGCTCATTGTTTTGTTTTTCTAACTATACTGTTATCAACCTTGTTAGCAGCAACAGCAAAAAGTTGCAAGCAAACTCCTGCACACTGTCTAACTTGCAAAAATACAATTAATAGAAATATTTTGGTACTAGTATTTCAACAGGCAAATAGTTTCAGACAAAAAGAAACCATCTTAAATAGGAAGTGGCTGTAAGCCTGCAACGAATCACCAATCATTCACATGAAATATAAAAGATAAATAACAAACATCAGTTTCCTATGTGATAGTAAACATTCCCTACACCACATGGAGCTTCAAATTGAGTGGATGCTGAATGTTCCCATGGCTAAACTGCAATTATACTCAAGAAAAATGAAAAACGGCATCATCAGAAACTAAATAATAGATACAAGGTCACACAAAATAGGCAAACTTCAATGTATAGCACATGACAACAATCACATTTTCCCCCACCCCATTATGTAAAAAAAGAGTGGGTCCCTATAAATAGATCCTACAAGCCCCAAGAGCACAGTAAAAAAAAACCCTGATGTTTGTTATTCATCTTTTTATATTTCATGTGGGAAATTTGATTGGCAGCCACTCTCTATTTAAGATGGCTTCTCATTTGCCTGACGAAGGTCTAGTGTTAAAACAGCTCTGAGAGTATGACTGTTCTCCACATTCTCAGCAGCAAACAGCAGACAGACAAAGTTAGCAGCTGTAGAGCCAGATATTTCCCTCAGGAGTAGGTGGAGACCAAAACAGGAGAGTGAGTATTGCACTTGGATTCCTCTGGTGGCCACAGACACGACTCCGGTTGAATGGTAATGTTATTATGCGACTGCTCGACGTGTAAGAAAAGAAACTTTTTTCTGGCACACTCACCAGATCACCTGCATGAGGTGATGATACGTCAGTGTTGTGTTTGCAATGTTTCCGCTGCTTCAAGAGGCCCGAAAAATAAAGAAAACCATAAATCGATGCAGCTTTAAATTAGACAGTGCTTCTGTTCAATGTGTGTGCAGGAAGTCTTACTTCACGGGAGCACATTAAGTAATTTGAGGGCACAGACGATTAATTTAACTAGAATTGACTAATCGGTGTCCTGCAAATAATCGAGAATTCTCCCTGTGATGTCCACTGGGCTCCGTAGTTTTAAAGCATGCAATTATTGTTTAGTACATTCAGTAATCCTTTGTTGTTCCATTTATTGCTGGTGTCCTATCTATAAACTGTGCATGTACAGACCTCATATACATTCTACTTCTCCAGATAATAATTGAGACACTAAATATATAGTCTCTCCGTTTTCCCCCCAGCTTAAGTGGCATTATGGCACAAGTTCCCAGTTAATTTCCACAGCTGGTAATGTAGCAGTTTGAAAGTTATGAACAGATGTTCATGCAGAGCCGTGATATTTACCATTCTGCAGCAGCGTCTCTATCAGCCGTCGGGCTCTGGAATCCATGGATGTGCTTAAGCACAGCGTGAGTGTGTTGATATTGGTAATATCTCATCGCTTCTCCTCTAACATAGATGTTGCGGCTTAATCTCTCCTTCCCCTGATGACTTCAACTGTTGCTTACATAAGCTGCTTCATCCTGCCCAATCTCCAAAACAACATCCAGACACAACGCCTCGCAGATCAATGAACATTGCCGGAAGCTATTCACGGAGCAGGACAAAAACATAAATAAAAACAAACTCTGTAGAAAAGAGAAGAAAAAAAAAACAGCGAGTTAAGATGCAAACCCAAAAGCTGTAACCGAAGACCTGTGGATAATCTGTGTCTATACAAACACAACCATTGAATTTCTCTTCTGCCGACTGTGTGTGTGAGTCAAGCGATGCGTCTGTTCTGCCGTCTTTCTATTTGGCATTGTGTTGTCTAACTGTTTGGCTGCAGGACCACGAGTCACTGAAATCACCAGATTGCAAATTTGATTATCATCGCGGCAAAGCACATTGGAATCTGGCAGTTTATTTCGGGTATCTGTATGATTTATTTGTGTGTTCGACGTAGTCAGTTACCAGTTTAGAGATTTTCTCACAGCAGTATACATGTTGATAGAGAGGACAGGCTTGAAAACCCTTATTTAGAATCAATTATTTAAATCATTTCAATTTCTTCCTAATTGTGAGGATTTGATGCTTTCACTTCATCTATTTTCTGACATTCCTAACATGCCCTTCATCGGTGAATTGAGAAAATAGCAGATAACGTCAGACTCAAATGAAACGCTAGAATGGCACTCAGAGTGCATACCTCCACCAAGGCCCAGCAGTCCCCTTTAACTCAATCAAGCCTAACAGCCAGCCACTAGGACAACAAGACAATGGAATCATAATCTCTATTGTGTTGTTGAAGAGTAATAGATTTATATGAAGAAAAACAATGGTCAAGTCAAGCTGAAATGAAAAATGCCTTTTTAACTACTTTCAGATCACATCCATGGTCATGTTGTGCATCCATTTAACAAAAAAATGCCTCCAAAAAATTACAGTCACTAGTATGTTTGTATCAAAATCCAGTCATGTCTTCGTCCTGTAAAACAAAACATCACGTCTGCTTATGTGAGCTTCAACCAACCAAATTCAACCAATAATATCATGCCGTCACCCAGCATCAGTGTTGGGGCTAGTTACTTTAAAAAGTAATATATTACAGATTACATATTACTCTCAAAAATAGTAATGCCTTACACTACTATATTACTCCCTGGAGAAAGTAACTAGTTATATTACTAGTTATATTACTAGTTACTTTTTTTCTACTTACTCTAAAATTGCCTGAGATGCATAAGATGGAAAGAGAGCAGACATCTCCTCTACTACGTAAGAGGCAACGAGCTTATTTATTTCTGATTTTGATGCTGGTACCAGTACCTTTTGATCGAATGAAAGTTTTAGCTGCTTGCGAGGCTGCTCGGTAAAGTCATCCCGTTGCTTGGCAACAAACTCGATGTGTCCGTGCTGTCTTTCGAGGTGTTTTTTCAAGTTGGAGGTGGTGTTCGAAGTGGTTGAGAGTAGCTTTTTTCCCGGGCAAAGGGTACATTGCACTACGAGGTTATTTTCCTTTCGTTGCAAATATTGAAAATAGTGGTTGAATTTCCAGCCGTCGAACGAGGTTTTTTGCAGAGCGGTGCCTTCTTCAGGACACGAGCTAGCAGAAGCAGCAGCAGCAACATGCTCCGGACTTGTTGACTCTTCCATTTTTTACCCATCTGCCCTGGCGGGTGCCGCTGGCGACCAATCGGTGATGGTAAATGATACCTCGTGTCAAACCCCAACCAATCACTGATCCATTCACGCCCCCCTCCCTCCGTGCTGTTTTGTGTGATGCGTGTGTGGTGAAGTAGCTGGTAGCTACTAGCAAATGTAACGCAAGTAACGAGCCCGGAAAATTGTAATATTATTACTATTTTCAGTAGAGTAATGCCTTACACTACTAGTTACTTGAAAAAGTAATCTGATTACAGTAACGCGTTACAAAGTAACGCGTTACACCCAACACTGCCCAGCATCCACCCATCAATCAATCTTCAACTTTAAGCAGTGAGCGAGTGGCACAGCGCTAAGATTTCTTATCAGAAAGACACCACTGGGGGGAGTGTTTCTGTAGCCAGGCCTCACTGATTACTGTACAAAAACACAAATTTCGTTTTATTCACTGATTTGGGTGAAACTGGATCATATAAAGACACCCTCTAATGTCATCTGGCTGCTCTGTCTGAACCGTGTGTGAGTTACGGAGTTTCCTGATGAACAGATGGCTTTTCATGTTGCTAAAATAACCGGTCACAGCTGCTAACTGTACCGGGCTCAAAGTGAACATGGCCAGTTTCCTAATAGTTTCCTATTAGCTGACTAATGTTAGGCCTTGGGTTGCCAGGAGCAAAACCCGTCAAGAAATCCACCTCAATATTGAATTCCCTATCGTCAAACTGGCCGCTGTTGGTCTCAGATGCTGCGTTAGGCCTCTCATCACTTAATCAGCCGCGTTCACTGGGAGCCTCAGGTTACTGGTCAGACGGAGTCGGCCACGTTGACATGTAGCTGCATGGCGGGGGACGTAATTCACATTCAGCACTAATGTGTTTGGCTACTAAAAACGCCAATCAATATCCTCCACAAGTCCCTCTCTACCTGACTGTTTTTACAGGAAACATGTAAATATGCAGTAGCAAATAACACTCCGCCCTCCATACCATGGGGACTTCATTTAAGAAAAAAAATCCTGGATCCGTTCCTTTATCTGAATCCTCATCAAAAGTTAATGGGGTCTGTTCTGGGCTGAGATCTATCCTGCATCCAAGTTTTTGTAATCCCGCTGAGAAACCAACCAACAAACAGACGCGGATGAAAACAAACTCCTTCATGGAGTTAGTAATTTTAAAGTGACCACATTCAGTTAACATCCTATACTTTAAATATTATCCTCTCAAGATGCAGTCCAAGCTCTACTCACATCTGCATGAAAATGCAAAATTAAATGATGTCCTATTGGGTAGTTTTGGCCCATATTTCAACCCTGAGTATGACGTGTCCCATGACTAACCCCGGATATTGTATTAATCTGTTTGCCTCACAGTTTGAGTACAGTGTGACCCCCGGGCTAACTGTGCGCAGCCCCAGTGGGAAAGAGACCCACCTTTTGACCTGAGTGCGCTTCCCTCAAGTCATCTTATTATGTAGTCGTCTGCCCTGCTGTTTGATGGGCAGTTACCTTGTGGGCTGTGAGTCCTTTATAGGATGCTAATGAACTGGAATGACAAGATAATTATATGCTGTTGAATGGAACCACATCACATTTTTTAATTGATTTAGCAATGCAGAGGAAAAAAAAAATAAGATATTTAATCAAGCATCAACACTCTTCTGGATCTGCTCAGCCACAAGCAATCCAAAACTGAATTGGATTATTGTGCTCTCCTTTGGTTTTTATCATTTAATTGATAAACACTGTGGTTTTAAGACAGTTATGGCAGGTTCCCTATTAAGTGATTCATGCAGTGTATGTGCCCCGTGTCATTTCAGATTAAGGATTAAATAATGATGAAGAAGTAAAACAAGGACAAATCAAGGGGAAAAAAGTGCAGAAATGACTCAGTGACAAAATCCAATACTATTAGCCTAATAGTATATGGCAGCCATAGAAAGAGACAATATTGGTATGCATGTCATGTAATATAATGGAGAGTGAAGACTACACATAAAAACTCAACCCAGCAGCGCTCTATATGAAAAAAAAAACTGTCACTGCAGACAAGATCATTTTTGTTAAGATAGTTTGCGAAGGTAATAGACATTTGATTCATAAAGATGTTGCGCATAAAAACCTCGTAGTAGGTTCTAAGGCAATGTTCAGACTGAAGGCAAATCAGATTTGTTTCACAAATCAGATGAAGAGGAGCACTGTTATTTTGTGTCCAGACACCAACCAATATGTACGGGTTGCTGTGGTAATGACGTAGGCGTCAGTCAACATGGAAGCACAAAAAATGGAGATCCATCATCTTGACCTCCAAACAATTGCAGAGCAGACAATTTAATTCAACCTGACTGTCCACAGACTGTTGTTCTCTATGTTGTCCTCCATTGCTCTGCTATTAGCAGGATGGATTCTGCCCGGCCGCTCTGATGCACTACTGTCACTCTTGATTTGACATTGTTATTGTATGTCAAGTGGCCAGAGCATCCAGACTGAGAAGTCTCTGTAGAAATTTGAATTGCATTTCAAACCACCTCCACATGTGGTTTGGATCCAAAGTGTTTTTTTGTTTTCCAGACTTCCTAAAATCAATATGGCTATAACCTGGATCTGCCAAAAAAAGGATTTGGGCTTGCAGTCTGAACATAGCCTAAGAATCCCGTTTGTTTCTTGCTCACCTGTGATCTGTACATCTCAAATCAACTTAAATTGATGGCACCTGCCTTATGAATTCCCCTTAGTACGGGAACAGCCATGGACCAAAAAAGAAAATGAAACTTTTGGAAGACATGATCTCAGTGATGGTAGAGGAGATTGAAGCCAAAGTTTAATTTCCTATTATTAATAACAAAAGATCTTTAGTTGCAGTCCCACTGAATTTTTTTATTTATTTACAAAATAAAAAATAAATGAAATATTGACTTGAAAAATCAAAATGCATGTAGTATGAAATTACTAGTTTTCATCCCCAATAGTAGGTTTTCTGTTCCATTCAAAATATCCTCCTACACTCTTCCTAAGAAATATTTTTGTGAGTCATCCTTACGTCAACAGAACACGTTTGGCTGTCCACCATTACTCCATCTCTGTGGCTGCTGTTAAGCAGCCAGCACAGCATGAAATGTAAGGGGCATTTCCATCTCCAACCTCTTCATCTGACATCAAGGATAATGGCCTCTGTCAGCCTGTTAAAGGTTGGTCCAGCAACCTCTCTGTCACGTCCTGCATCAGCCTGTATTTCCATAACCTTGTCACTTTTATTGCTGCATAAATCGGTGTAAGGTCAGCCAAGACCAGGCCGTGTAGATAGTAACAGGGCACGAGGTTAATTAAAAGACTGTGCAGATGAACCCCTTCAACCCCCGACCCAAAAGCATCACCATTGCCACACACACACACACACACACACACACACACACACACACACACACACACACTCTTTGTCAAAGAATAAATTGCATGTGAAAGCTTTGATGCACACCAATAGCCAGTATTGAACACTTAAACCCAGTGCAGCATGTAGTAGATCCATGAGCAATGTGTGCTCCCTCTTTCTCTGCAGTTTTGTCTGCCACTACGAGTTATGCTCTCCTCCTAGTAATGGTTCCTCCAG
The DNA here is from genome assembly GCF_040436345.1 of Pagrus major. Lineage (NCBI taxonomy): Eukaryota > Metazoa > Chordata > Actinopteri > Spariformes > Sparidae > Pagrus > Pagrus major. The sequence continues at coordinate 16,158,519 of NC_133215.1, forward strand.
GCTTGAAATTAGCACAATTTACCCCACTCTGTGGCACGTCTTGGTGTTGAAACCCAACTGGTTGCGCCACTCTCCGCTCCTGATAAGCCCACACGACAGAGCAAGCCAAGGACATAAGGGAATATAAAAGTTGTCAGCTTACATGACCAAGTAGTGTTGTGTGAAATGACTTTAGCCCGACATTGTTAACGCTGAGCGGGCTGCCTCCGCCATGCTCGATAAAGGCAAATAAAAGGCCAGATAAAGCCCTGATGGAATGCAGTGTGTGTCTATGGGTGTGTGTGTCTGTGTGGGTGCAGGGGTATAAAGTTTGCCATCTAATCCTTGGCCTCTATTATAGCCTGTGTTTAGCAACACAGACACCCCCTGCTCCATTCACCCTTGAAGACTTTCTCCTTCTCTGTGTCACTCTCACTCTCCCATTCTATCACTCTATGGACTCTATCGCACCGGCTGATAGTACCCATACATAAAAGATGCAAATATTGAGGCAAGAAATGTTGTTTCTCAACAGCTATTTATCTATTTATATTGCTGTGTTTCATTTTTTTATTAATTAGGTGTGTTCTTCTACTCTGAGATTCTAAATTCAGAATATTTGCTATCATCTACACGCTGCCTGAAGGAACTCACTCAAAAACAAACTGTTCCAGCAGTAGAAAATATGTACCATGTAATTGTCACAGCCCTGGTTCAAGTGCAACAAGGGGCCGTTGTCACATGCCATCTGCCTCTCTCTGCTAATGCTTAATGTTGCTCTATACTGTCCAATAAAAAGTTGCCTTCAGTGGGATGTGTCAGGGAGGGGTGAGCAGCAGAGGTTCGAGCCAAGGCCCATCCGGCCAGCCCCACAGAGGGGAGGGAAACCGTAGACATGACAAAACCATAAGTCTATTTGATTAGGACATTCTCACTGCTACTGCTGGCCATGTGCGTGCTAATTAGCATGAGTACAATTCATTACCCAAGGAGACATGGGATTATGTCTCTGGATCACTCAGCAGCAAAAAGTTTTGACACTCTCTAATTTAACAGATGGAGGGCTCACTTAACTTTGCCAGCTCCCTATAGGCAAGTGGTGTTAATAAAAGGGTGGGGAGGGGATCATGCAATTGTGTGAATGTGTGCGTATGAGAGAGAGAGCGACAGAGACAGACGAGAAAAAGCAGAGTGTTTATGTTGGAGATACTAATTGTGTTTGATTGGATCAGAAAAAAAGCAGCTGTTTTGTAGCAGCAGCAGCTACAGCGGATACAGTCGCATATCACATCACAAATCATCCGACATGTACACGCAAGGACAGCGCTACGCGACGAGTTAATATGCTGGAATAAGACTAATTGCTCATTATTTTTGTTTGACTGCATTTTTGCAGTATGAGTAGTAGTGAGCAATATGGCTTCAAATGAGGTCTGTGCTCACACACCCTTACAGCACAGGGCCACTTTGCGTAAGTGTGCAGTTCTGCATTTCCCCATGGGAATTACCCACAGTTCATACTGTTGTAGCATTAAACACAGGGTTACCATTGGAAGCATCTTGATTCTTTCATTATTCTGTATGCAATGTTTTTTATTCACAAAAAGACATTTTCTTAACATCTTATATTTTCTCTAATTAAATCACTCAAGTAATAAACTTTTGAAACAATATGGAACATTTCCCCTTAAACCTCTGAATGAATATATGTCTATGTGTGTGTTTGCATACTTCTTAGTTTCATTATAAGGCTATAATATATATTTAAAAGAAAGTAAAATATAAAGCCTAAAATCTACAAACTAAAGTGAAATCTTGTAAAGTGCTGTCCCATTCTCTCTAACTCAAACAATTCCCAGGTGATGTCAGCCAAGTCCGTGAGGGTTCAGGGCAGAAGGCCTTAGGGGGGACATTGGGATCGGGCCTCAAAGTAACCTTTAAGGGCAGAACTCAAGTGGTCACATGATTAATCATGTGTATGTTTAGAGAGGGAACTGCCAAGCTTTCTTGAGTCTGTAAATGAACTAGGTAGAAACTTTACAGAAAAGGAACTGGATATTGTTCCTATAACTACTACGGATCAGGTTTTCGATCTGGTTTTAACAAATGTCACAGAAGTAAAAAAAAAAAATCATCAGCTCCCTAAAGAGCTTGAAATGTAGAGATGCTTTCCAGTTTGACACTTTGTTTATTAAAAAACACAAACATACTTTTGTTCCACCCATTGTTCATCTAATTAATCTGTCACTTCAACTGAATACTTTCCCTAGTGCCTGGAAGCAAGCCATTGTAACTCCTATCTATAAGTCTGGAGACCGTCATGAAGCCAGCAATTATAGACCTATAAGCATACTGCCAGTATTATCCAAAGTTGCTGAGAAGGTTGCTATCAAACAACTGACAGCATATCTCAATACGAGCAATTTTGGCTTACATCCAATGCAGTTTGGCTTTCGACCCAATCACTCCACCGAAACAGCTACATTACATCTGATGGAGATTTGCACAAAGCCATTGATACAGTAAATCACAGTTTTCTTGTTTTAAAACTTTCCAGATTTTTTTTTTTTTTCATTCAACACGCTGGCATGGATGTCTTCACATCTACCGGACAGGTCGCAGTGTGTTAAAGTGAATGGAGTGTTGCCACAGCTCACAGGCTGCAAGCGTGGCTGTAGATTGTTAGTCTTGTGATTTTGTATGTGTATCTACAGTGGATAAGCAGTATTGAGAGTGTATCTTGCCCAACACGGACTGTATCATATTATATCATAATGGATAATGGCTGGAGAGAGAAATCGAAGCAGTATTATGCCTTATGTTAACATGCTATAAATCTGACGGCTTATCATAAGGCAAGCTGTATGTCTGCAGTCTGAGCTCTACTGAGCAGTCAGACAAACGGTTGTGTTAAGGTGCTGTGAGATGTGTGTGGTCATGTGTTAACGATGTGCACATATGTTCATTACCTCACAGGCCAGTTGAGTCTAGTAAGATGGTCACACTGTGAATACACCGATGGCCTCTTTAACCCTCAGTACAGTTTCATGCAGAGAGACTGTCTCTTAATGAACGATGACACTTCGTACGTATCGTTTTAATTTCCAAACCATTCAGAACAATGATTCATATAGCTTTGTCCATAGTTCAACCATGTTTCATAACATAACACATAAGCAATATTTTCCTGTTTGTATAGTCTGATTTTCTTTACAAAATGGAGATGAACTGGGCATATATTTCATCAGTCATTCAGCAATTATGCTCCTGAGCTACTGAGGAAAACAAACAAACAAACACAGACATCCATAGATGGTATCTGAGGTGGCAGTGACAGTTTGTACATTGTGCATCTTCCATGACAGATGAACACACATCAGCGATTATTGCTGGTTTATTCCTCCATCCCCCTTTTCCTGTCTTCTTAATACCGACTGAACTCTGCGACTCGATCAAAGCAAACAGCAGCAACATCTTCTCCTCTGATAAAAAGATATGTTTCGGCAGCTTTAAAAAAAAAAAAAAACTACTGCATTCACGCTTTTAAATCCTGAGATAACAGAAGGAAGAGATGAGAAACGGCAGTGATGATTCACAGTCTGGCCAAGTTGCCAGACTCGTCTGGCAGGCAAGGCTAATATGCTCATGTACAGTAAGGGCTTATGACAAATGCAACCTGGAGGCTGTGGAGTCCATTTACAGTACTTATACTGGGGTAAGGATGGGAACTGTGGGGAAAACAGATAAGGGTATTAAAATGAAACCAGGATAAGAAAGCAACAATATGAGGAACGGAGTGGAGGACAAGGTTTTTTTTTCTCTCTTCCTAGTAACCTGTCCTCTTTATATACATTCAATGAAGTGCTTAATCCAGCCATCAATGCACAGTCACTTCACGCCTATCACAGTGAGCACCAGATCTCTCACGGTTGTGTCGACACGCCCGTCTGCTTTACTGAACACCTCCCTCATGCATGACCACCAATTTAATTGAACACCTCTCAAGGAGCAATAAAGAGGCAACATGTTCGAGGAGAGGCCCCTTTAATCGGACATGCCTTTAGACCAAAAGTTTCACATCGAGATTTCCTCTCAAATTTAATTAGTGTCTACCCTCCCTCATTAGCGGCTCTGCATTCTGCCTCTCGTTTCTCTCTTTCAGCCTGTCACACGCGCTCGTGCTCTCTGTCCCACTCCATCTTTCTTCCCTTCAGACCCTTGTCACTCAGTCAGACGCCTCTTTAGAAAGTTGTGCTTGTGCTCAATGATTGCTTAAGCTCTGACATCAGTGCAACTGTCACTGATTATGAAAAATTAGCACCCCGTCTGGCCTTCTCCAGTGAGCTCTGAAGCCCGCTTTGGAGGAGCTTTCTGTCTGGTGCAGTGGCTTTGTTTCGAAAATGTGTGTTCACCCTGTCCTATGAATACAGATAGGGGAGTAGCCAGGTACAACACCATCTTGATCAAGTAGTGTGCCAGCCAGAGATTTTTATTTGTACTTGGACACAGAAGAACTGTGGTGGAGGAGGCTTATAAATTGGAGAACTAGTGATAGTGCAGACAATTGTAGCTGGAATACCAATGTAGTTCTGAGCTGTACTCCGCCTGCAGTTTATGGACCTGTGCATGATGGTGGCCAACGCTCTTGTGCTCATCTGCTTATACATGGAAAGACTTTGAAAATATAAGGCAGTTTTAAAACTAAAACTTTTCTAAGTGATTAAAAAGAAACTTATGCCGCACTTTTAAAAACCAAGGTGACACTGCATGCAACAGGGGTCACGGATTTTAAGACAAGTCTGGTGGTTCTCTTATTATCATTACATCCTGTGAGTAGACCAGAAACAATGATTTGATCCTATAATATTACTCTTTATTGTGTTGCCAAAAGCCACCATTGTTGTCAAAACTAGAATAGAAAATACAGTTAAAAGAACCATTTCACTACACATGTTTTTTTCATGATCATGAATGAGTGCAGTGTAGTTTATTTTGAGTCATAAACACTCACACTGTGCACCAAATGTGTTTAAATCTGGAGATTAAAATAGTCCAACAGATGGCCTTTTTTCATGCTGTTTGAGTTACATTTTCTGAAAACTACTAGTGCCGAGCTGTTTAAGGATATTATATAGTATTAGTATATAAACTTGATGTACATATTCAATACGAACCATGTACAAGATAAGAAAACTGTAAACTGTTGGTTTTGGTCTTTTCCTGGGATTTGTTGACAGATTTTAAAGCATCTTGTAAGCAGGATATCTGGCTTCTTTTAAAAGTATGTGATAAATGTTTTTCCTAATTTTCAATTACTATGTTCAAAATTTGATGTGGTCTTTTTTCTGAAATTATACATGAAAGTCACAAACATTGTTTCAACCAGTCAATGAAAAAGCACATCATCATAAATTACTGTTTTCTCTAGAAGAACCGCACATTCACAACATGTGGGGAAAAAAGTATCCAAAAACTCAATAACAAAATGATTGGAATAGTAAAAATCAGGAAGATTTTGACTATAGTATAAATCCATGCATTTCTCTGCAATTTGACAGGACCAATAATCACTTAGGAAATAATATCTATGAAAAATGGACTCAAATTTCGACAGAAGAAGAAGAAGATAAGTAACAAATATGGCCAATTTTGACTTAAATGCACTGAACTTATTTCTTACTTATTGACATGGGTAACACTTTATAATAACCATCATTAATAAATGGTAAACTTATAGTTAATTATATTTAGTTAAGTAATTTCACTGTTAAGAAACAATTAAATGGTTCATAAAACATTTATTAAGCAATTGTAAAGGTTAAAAACATCAGTTGCAACTCTCTAATGGCCATCCTAATAAACACAGTACTACTACACAGTATTATGAACATCAATTGCAACTTTCCAATAAACAACTGCTAATAAATGGTTTATAAAGCATTCCATTGCATCTTAACAGTGAAATAACTTAACTAAAGTTTTTTATATATATAATTGTTTATTTTTATGGTATGACAGATGTAATAAAGTGTTACCAAATATATATATATATATATATCAAGATATCAAAGACCCAGAAAAAAATATCGAGGACATGACCTCAGTGTCCTCAATGGTAGCTACGGCCCTAGTAGCAATATATTGTTTTTCACTGACTGTTTGCCTGTGGAATAAAAACAACGGCAGCATGCAGAACAAACATTGAATAATCAGGTGCAGTCTTGCAAACTGCCACCAGACAGATCTCCACACTACCTTTGTAGTGTACAAGAGCACAACACAAACTAGATGGGGCCCTGCTAAGGTGCATCCTGCTTTATTATTATTAACTTATTAGTTTTCCATCATTAGCCAAAGCGCCCAGGAAGAGCACAGGGCCAATTTTACATAGTGGCAAACGGTGTAATTACAACGTCACATGATACACAGGGTCCCAAAATGACTTTGAAAGAATCGGCTGTAAAACGGAGAATACATTTTTTGAGGGTCGCAACCCCACAAAATGATTCAATTCATCAACATTATTTAGTTCATTTGCTCCAATAACATATGTAAAGTCCATGGAGCAGCACAAATTAATCATTTTATAACCATTTATACCCCTGTCAGCAAAGTACGTTTTTGCAAAACCACAGATAAGTTAAAACTTTACATTTCTCTTTTCCCAAAACACAGACAAAACCAGTTTTGGGTGTCGCCACAAACTCCTGACAGTTAATAAACGTGGTTTGCAGCAATGTTAACTGTTACATTTTATTATTATTTTAGTTATTTTGTTGCACCACTGAAAAGAAAAGAAAAGAAAAAGGGACGAAGGTTAAATATACTTAGTATTTGGTGCATATTCACTTATGTAGGACAAAAATAAGTAAGTAAGGCAAAATCAAAGTGATTCTAACAGTTTTTACTTGAAAAAATATATATACTTAAACATCTTATTTATGGTTAATAAAACAACTGATGTCAAAAAATGTCTTTGACATATCTGGTGAATCTGATGATATTCAAACACACAGATACACACAATTAAATGCACAGACATTAATATTATGTTTTGCAGTATAGCTCAGTAATTTTCCCCGTTACAGATGATGACACAACAACAGATAATATTTCGAAAAGTCTGCATGTTCGGAATCGGTACATGCACTGTCAAAACAAAGATACATGGTTGATCACATGGAGAGTCCTAGTAGTGTCAATGAGAAGCAATGCCGTAGGGTGGTTCACGCATGAGGCTCACGAGCGCTTCAAAGGGCGCCTCTCGGTGTCAGCTTAAACAGATGGTAGAGGGATTGTGTTACATTAATGAAAGGTCCCTGCTTCACTTGAGGTATCTGTCTTCCTGACAGTTCATGTCCCTGTTGAGGACTTATCAAAGTTTCCCCATCATTTTTAAAGAAGTTTCATGTCACCTCCATTGCCAAGAGCACTCATTTTTAACATCCTCAAGGCCGGTCGAACGCGCACCAGGTGATTATGACACTTTAACCCCTCAAGGGAGACAGCAGCGTGTCACTTGATGGCCTCGACATTAACACAGAAAAACACATACATGCTCAACATTTTCACACACGCCTACACAGGCTCAGATGAAAAACCTCTAAAATGAGCAAAGTGATGTAACATATCTTGGGGAACGGCTTATATTCTATTCAATATCCATTTTCTCTTTCACACTTCTCTGGCAGCTACAGCTGTGAAATACTTGCGCAAATCTGCATTATGTAACTTCTTCAGGAAAAACCTAACTTAGATGACCCAAATTAAAGTAATGCGTTTGGGCTGCAGAAAAACTTAACAGAAGCAGGGAATCTCATCTGTGCACAGGAGGTGATGCATGTATTAGGAAATGGTACATTTCCAGCAGGGCGCTATTTTACGGCTAGAAGACATACTGTGACCCAGCAGTGGTGGCTTCATGGTGTGCCAATGAAGGATGTATATGATTGACATATTCCCTTTTTTGTTTAAATACAAACACAAACCCTTAAGCATATAACGCACTGGGGAAAGGATCGCACCCCGCTTTGCTGCCTCACAGCTAAAAGAAATGTTCTCACTATTATTTTCAGTGCTGATCTAAATTGTCTAAGACTGCGATGAAAAAAATGACATTAATAAAATGTTGGCTGTTTATGTTCCTGTGTTCCTTGTGCGGTCTTGTGTTTGTAGCTACCTGCTCATTTGCTGGATTTTCTGTTGGCAGTTGAAGATTGAAAGATTAACGTTAGAGTTATCTGATGGTCAGCCGAGTGTGATTTCTTTATTCACACTGTCATATTTGGAGCAGATTGAAACGTTTGTCCCGCAGCAGGCTGCCAGCTGCAGAGTGTTGGTTTCAAGTGCTGCTGTGTGTATATATCACTATGTATTATTAGGCCGCTGACAATATGCACTTGTGAAATCAGCCAAGTGCTGGCAGTTGTTTTTGCTGGACTCGGTCATTGCCAAGAATGTACAAAAATACATCAGTTATGTGTGAATAGAGAATACAAATGGACATGTATCCTAATCTAAAATACATTTGTATTATCAAAATAAAAAAAAAGAAAACTGTGCAAGGACTGTGCAAGGATAAGATCATCAGTTCACACACCATCCACAGATCTGTTCGTCCACCTGAAGTAGCTTGCACAAGCTTAAGAACGCACAAGAACACTAGAACACAATGCGCAGACATCTTTCATAGTGATTTACACTATGTTTCATAAGTGATTTACAACGACATATTTTTCTGTTCCACTCCAATGTACAGTACATGGGGCTCAAGGGTAAAGTCTTGTTGTTTATCAGTCACCTATGTGAAATTAGCCATATTGTAGCGCCATGGGGAGATATTGAAGAAGTAATCAATAAAAAAAAGGCATTAATAATAAAAAACATTGGTATTTAATGTCATTGTATGACAATGTAGTAAATTTCTCCTAGTACTATCGTCTAGTAATATAAAAGTAAGCTAAAGGCTCAAGATGGAGAGCAAGTGAAAGGAAATGACAGACCAGAATTAATTTATGAGCTATTTACAGTTAAATTTGCAAAGCAGGATAGCTGTATGAACCTTTAAATGATAACGATAGCACAGGCTTTTTTTCAACCAGGAAATCTCAAGAGCTAACTTTACAAATGTGGTGAAAATGTTAATGATGAAAGCTGATTTGGTGCAAATGGTATCCTCGTGTTGCTATTTATAAAACACTTTTGGCTCAAAACTCTAAACCGCAAAGTATTAAAGCAGCATTAATTTCATTTCCTGGATGTCTTGGTTAAAAAAAACTTTCAACACTATTTTGGCCTGAAGGTCAAGTCTGACTTTTTGACTTCTTTGGAAAATCCTGTTTTGACAGCGAGTTTCTAATGACTGTGACCTCGAAGAACTCTGTTCAAGGCAAAGTACAATTTTAACCAAGGTAATCAAATTTAGATGACAAGTGAACTAAACATCTATATTTAGGATTTTAGACTGTTTTTCGAAACGCTTTACACATCAGAGTTTTAGGATCTGTGAAAAATGCTGATCGATTTTAGATACAGATGGATAGATAGTAGATAGATAGTTACAGTAGCTCAACCAGACAGCGAGGTGGCATTGTGACAGAAATAGAAATTCCCCAATGTTAAGGATAGCAGTGGGCAAATTAATTTGATGTTTTGCACAACAGTGTACACGTCTCCCGCAGGATAGAGTGTAATGATCGCTCAACTTTTCATGTAGCATCATCACCAGGTCAAAAATGACATTTGTCCACCATTTTTGTTTATGACCAAATAACTTGAACACTAATGGCATTCCCATCAGCCTCAGCTGCGCCTTCTGTTTAGTGCTATTTAGCAACTGTCAGCATGCCAAAACAAGATGGTGAACATGGTACATATAAGCATTGGCATGTTAGAGTCATTGACCATTTTAACAAGCTAGTTTAAGCATTTAGTTCAAAGCACTGTTGTCACAAAGTACAGCCTCACAGGGCTGGTGGCCCTTGTAGAAAACAACATCTTCATTTTTTAAATGTTGTAATTTTTTTAGTATTATAAGCAGTTCTAGGTGCTACAGAAAAACTGTTCAGATATGAAAAAGACCCAAGGTTTGCTCTGTGAAGCAGTTCTGCTGAGCATAAACGACCCTTTAACTTGTAAAGACTATATTAGCATTGAACAGTAACCTACTTCTTTGTTCTGTAAATAATAGGTCTTATGACAGTCATATAATTTGCATGTATGCACTATACACTGTGCACTGCTGTCTTCCCTGTAAGAGAGATCACAAAAGAAATCAGTCATTTCTTGACTTTACAGTCCAATGCTTGACAAATAAATGGGATTTATGCACATCAAGGGATGTGTTGTGCTTATATGTTTTATTCATTCAGTCAGTCAGATAATTGAAATAATTCAGCGCCTGTTTCAGGATCAGGATATAGCTACTTCATGTTTGGTGAATGATAATTAGAAGAATTAATTTCAGACTTGAAATTATGGAATTGTTGTTTTTTTATCATAAATATTGTGGCGTGGAAAGGATAGACAGCAATAAGCAAGGGATAGACAAGTGTGCAGGGAAAGGGAATGCTGTAAAGGAAGTGTTCAGTGTTGCAGAATGTCCTTCTCACCCCAGTGAATCATTGACTTCTGATACAAGGGTAGCTAACCCTGCCCTTTCCCCATGCCATCTCCCAACACTAACACGCACCACTGACACATGTCATACTGTGGTCACCTGGGAGGACAGGGGAGAGTAGAAATGGAGAAACATGGTCTGGGTGATAAACTGGGGCAGCTTTACATGGGAATCATTGCTTTACAGGATGGTCATCACAGACCGAACCCCTAGAGAACTTCAGTGAGAGCATGCTGACAGGCTGCAAATCCATGACAAGCCTATAGAGGGGGAACAGATCTCAAGCCACTCTCACAGTGAGACAGAGAAAAAAACAGATGTAAGGGGATTTCTATCTCTAAAATGCTGGGTTGACAGTGATTAAGAAATGAAACCCTGCTGTGAAAAGGTTATCATTAAAAGGTCATCTGTTTTATCCCCCCTCTTTTGCTTTCAAAGTCTAATGTCTCGGTGAGACACACAAGGGAACACACAAATGCACATAAACACATCTTGAAGCTTGTAAAAGTCTCTCTGTGGGGATTCAGTAACAAACAAGACTAAGGAAGTTGAATTCAGCTGGACAAAAACTGAAACCTTTCTCGGTAACCTTCTGCCCATAATATACTCGCAAACCTGCCAAATGGATCCAGAAGAACGCATCGCTGAATCTGTCTGAAGTGGTTTTAAACCGCAGCACTCCCAATCCTAATCCTCCAATTCCCATGAACACCATGTTGTGATGTGTATTACAACCTTTGGCTTGCTGTGACACCGCCTCTCTGTGGCTGAGGGACTGCGGTAGAATCACAACAACCGCACAAGATTTCAGCAGCAGTGTTTTGTGATGACTGCTCTCTAGCCAGGTGAGACAGATGTGGAGATATTTGACTGGGGAAACAAAGCCAAAAAGGGAGAGAAAGGAAAACAAAAGACAATGAAAAATAATGCCAAAACCTTGTCTGGCCTATTAGCTTATATGTTAAAAAATCCTGCTTAAAAGCTAATGCAACTTTCTGTATATTGAAGCTTCATCAAAGACAATAAAACATCTACTGTTTCTCCTCGTTTTTGGTATGTTATGAAAATGTCACTGCCCAGTCAGGTAACACAGACACCAATGTATTATTGCTTTAAGTGATGAATTTGGACATTATTGATAATGACCAATGACAGGGGTAACCCAATAGACCCATTTCTGAATGTGCCGAGGAACAATGATGAAAATAAATGAAGTGCAATGCCTGGTTACACTTTAAAAATAAAGGGTCCATAGTCAAGTTTGCAACAATACTTTATATACAAAGTATGGTTCAACTTTCAAAATAAGGGGGGAGTAAGAATGGGCTGACACAGTTTACCAACATTATGTCCCCATAGAAGTACAACAGAGTATCTAATCCATAGCGTTTATGGTCCACGGGAATGTAAAACACATAAAATACATACCATCAACAGTTAGACCAACAATAAAATTACACTTACTTTGAATGTTGTATTACCACCAATTTAGCCGCACACTGCTAGTATACGTATGTCTAGCGTAGGTTGCAGTAAACTGATAGCTGAAAAAAAGATAAAATAAACAGAGTACCAACCAACACTGTACATAAGTATATAGTAGATACAAGATGCCCGTCAATACTTAGCTTTGTCCCATCTGATAAAACATCGGATGTAACAATGTCAGTTAAACTGTAACTACCATAGAGCTACCAGTAGGGGCTGCTGTGGCAACATAATGTTGATCTGAAACCAACTCATGGTGACAGAACAGAGTTAAAGCTGGAAATAGCTCATGTTGCTCACATATTAAAAACAATTATGTAGAGTAGGCAGAGGAGGACTTGGATTATAATGGAGGGTGCTAATGATGCTGATGCCAACATCAGTGATGTCCACCCACATGCAGACAGGTGGCATTTGTAGGCACAACAATCCATCAGAATCTCACTTCTGCTGAATAATATGCTCTTTTTTATTGTTGTGTTGTGTTATGTGAGAAAGAACACAACATTGGTCTTTAAGCTTACCTGCTACAATACCAGTGTAATCTTTAAAGTTCAAGTGAAATGTATATCTGCTTTGCAAATCATAAGTTGCGTGTTCTCCTCTGAGAAAAACCACAACCACAAGAATAATTCATATTTTGTATTTATGCTTAACGCCCCCTATCTTTGCAGTAACATAATCCTGCAGATGGTCACACTGACTAACAGCCAGGAAACAGCCTGCTACACAACGTCAGATTGTGGGCTAGATAGCTAATTAGTTAGTCAACTGCAACACATTAAACATGTAAACTCAGTTTAGATGCTGGTGTCGTCCTACTCTTCACGACCACTGCTAAGACAGTCTCCCCATGGCATGTGAGTTAAAACATACATGTCTTTATATCTGGAATCAGCCTGCAAGTTGCTGTCAAACACAAGCTGGAAGAATGGATGACAAAGTCCAACCTAAAATGTGATTACAGTTGTCTAATCTGTTTACACAGCAGTAAAATGAGTAGTATTAAGGACAACTTTCATCTGTGGCTGTGACTCCACCTACACACCTTCACAACAATACTTGCAGGTGTTTTCAAAAATCCCAAACTCCCAACTACTCCTGCTAATGACGCTCTTGGGAAACTGAACCACCACCTGCACCTTTGCCAAGATATTTCCCCCTGATGTAAATGTCTGCCTGTGGCACTTACCAAGAAGACTGTTTAAAAATTAATTACAATTTCAACGACTTGCTTGGGCTCTATCAGTTCACATCACAAGACTTCACCTGCCATAACCCCTATCACTTTGTTTGCACTCACCGCAATGAGCTGCTGAATTTAATTTGTGTCTTAAATTAGTTGTTTCAACTGCCTGTCACGTTGTATGTATAGTGGCACTATTGCACTTCATCAGGGAAATTATGCAGCTTAAAGCAGGGGTGGATCAGTCTGTAGCAAGACTTTTCCCAGTGGGCTGGCGGGTTTATGTGCCTCCAAGAGCAGCCTGTGCTGTTTTGTAGCCTATTATTAGCTGTGCTATGGCACTTCTCACAATACATATATTAAATTAACCTTTTACTGCCATTGGGTGCCAGTTGGAAATATCAGAACATGCATGCTTAATCAAACTTAGCAATGTAAACAAAAGACTGTAATTGTCAGCACCACTCAAGCTAACTAACATCATTCTGTGGATTGGTTGAAAACTCTGTCTCCAGCTGACTTATTTGAAATGAAACGCCTGTTACAGGGTCTGAACATTTGAGGGCTACGTGCATGACATGCTAATGCAGCTCTGTGTAATGGTGCAAAAAAGACCAGGGCGAAAGCTCCAGGTTCCAAGCCAAAAGTCAGTGTCCTCATCAGTTAATGATCCATCTAGAAGACATCTAAATGCAGGAGCAGCAGTGCCCTTGTGTAGTACTACCTAGTCTTATAGTACGGTATGATTATAATAAGAAAATCCAACTAAAATGGCACAGTAGAGCGCATACCTCTGCCAATGCCCAGCAGTCCCTTTCAATTCATTCGAGCCTAATCCAATATCAAATAAAACATATTTCAATCTGCTAGATCCAGACTTCCATTTGGATCCACATCAAATTGTACTTACTCATAAATACCAGCCACCCTAAATGCGCCTGATTTTAATCACCAAGATCTATGCATTGCTCCCTGAGAATGTGATGAAAATGTTGGAAAAAGCCTTCTCCTGCACTATTAAAGAAAGTGAGAAAAAATTCCTGGATCAGTCCCTTTATCTGGATCTGCACCAAAAGTTAATGAGGTCTATTCTGGGCTGAGACCCGTCCTCAATCCAAATTGCGTGGAAATCCTTCCAGTAGTTTTTTTGTACCAACCAACCGATCAACAAACAGACATGGGCTACAGACACATACTTTGTTACTTAGACGAACGAAACAAGGTTAGATTGATGCTTTTTGTTATTAATTTTCAACAATACGTTTCAATTTTACATTAGGAAACAAGTTTTGAGGGTCAGGACTTAACAATACTTTTTGAAAAGTCATATTGGCTAAACTTCCCCCAAATTCACACTCTGGTACAACAGTTAGTGACATCGGAGACTGGTGTTACAGCGCAGTTGATGTATGATTCCTGAACGGGGCTTTTCTTATGTAACCTGGAACCTCACATAAAATTGAAGTAAGAAAGAGGGGTTCAATGTACCGTCAATTTGAACTATCAAAAATGTGGCCACCATTTTAAACATTTTTGACAAAAGTAGAAATAGCACAGCAGCTTTCTTCTTGATATACAGTATATGGATTACTTTATGTAGTAAAACATTTGACACTTGTGAGCTTAGCTTATATGCAATAGAAAGTACAATATTGCTGTTGTTGTTTCCTCCCCCTTGAATTGTTTTATATTCTGTTAGGTTTGATATTGCAGAACAGTATATAAATCGGTCCTGACTAAATTCCTACCTGTCATGATTACTGTGATTGTAAAGCAGCAGAGGTTCACAATACGGGGTGCACAGTAAATATGCATCTATCCTTTTGACACAAACCTTTACTGGCATAAAAAAATAACCGTCTTCAGTCAGGTGTCACTCCAATAGGAAAGTTTGATCCCATGCTGGCACAGCATGCGAGGCAATAAAGTACAGCAATTCTGAGTTTCCTGGCAGCACATCACTTGTGAACCAAAACACCCGTCTAAGATGGTGAAACATCCACTGAGATGATTCTGAGGAATGCAGCATGCTGAGTCACTCGATAGGAACCTTTTTGGGTACCAGATATGTAATCTTGACACACACACACACACACATTAATGGGCAACTTTATGTGCATGACATCGGATTCTAGGCATGAATGTTTCCTCATATACTGGAGTTTTAGCATTGCATTTACCCCTCTATTCATATGTGTGGTTGTACAAAAGCTGTCCTGCAGAGAGTGAAACTGAGATGACAACCCAATCAAATGTCCTTTTCCCTGCCTCTGATGCTGTCAGTGACTCATGTTTTTCCAAATATGCCTTGACAAATTTCTTTTATAGATGCATGTACATGCCTGGCTGTGTCAAGGGATTGACAACATGATCAAACTTGTCCTTCCCTCCAGTGCGGAAGCCATTTATTGATGTGTAATTTAGAGGTCATGGCTTGTTTCAGTTGCTTTTCTTGATAGTGGTTAATGTGTGGAACTCAGCATCACATGTGTTTGTTGTGCAAATGAGACCGACAGAAGTTGAAGGGACTACTGACTCCACTATAGTTGTGTTTGATTTGGGGCCATCTGAGAGGAGGTAGTAAATGAGTCTCACTACCATAACTGTAATTAAGACTACTACATTAAAGAACATGGTGATGGTGTGCAGCCTTAACTGTGAGTGTGGAGGTGTTGCATGAAATCTGTCAGTTGTGTAAAATCTATGACTGCAGTCAGTCATGGTAACTTAAGGTTGTCACAAGCACGCCATGGTAATCAAGAGACATATTCAGGTCAGTCAGTTGGGCCTCTGTACCTATGAGCTATCAGACTTCTTCATGGTTCAACGCACTGGAGAAAATTTCTTCCAAATTGCATCTTTCATTTTATCCAGCAGTGTCTACAGAATGAAAGTACAGAGCCATTAGTTTCAACATCTCATTTTAGCTATGAACTTTAACATCCTTGCGAGGAATTTCCACCACAATCCTCTGAGCAGAGAACTGCTTGTACTATATTGCCACAAAAACACCATGGGCTATTAATTTTAATGGGTTAGTGTACACATAAAGGGTCATTTGTTAGCATCATAGTGGGGGAAAAAAAACACTCGAAAATACACAAAAACATGCCCATTAACATAGCAACTGACTTTGGTAACGCTAGGGCATTTTTTTTCTTTTGAATTTTTGGTGACTCATTCTGAGACTGTTGGTGGATTGTAACCACTATAGTTTGCATAAATTACACAAGCAGACACCTAATTATTAGGATTATTTCCAATTTGAGTACACTAGCAAAGCGCAAATAATGTGTTTTTTATTCTGAATGAATACTTTTAATATTTCTGTACTCACTCATCAGTACTGTAGTTCACTGAAAATCGACTTCAAAGACCAAGATTGATAATTTCATTTGGAAGAGTGTGCTGTTTCATAAAGCAGTGGTTCGTGTGCTTCAGCCTTGGAACCGGTGCTCGCAGAGAAGGACAAGTCAATATACTGTGGATTTAAATCCATTGGTAGCAGCCCAAGAGAAAACTGGAGAACATGGCTGCTTCTTTTAATCACTTCTACAGAACTAAGTGCAAGAACTAAAGGGCAACACACACACACACACACACGTTTAACACTACGTGTCACACAATGTCGCACACACCAGATAAGCCATGCAGGTAGACAGAGTTTGCCAATCCCTAGTTAATATGGAACATGGGAAAAGATAAGTCGTGTATCCTGACTAGTCAGCCTGTGATGACGCACTGCCTGAGTGTGTTGCCCTTAAAGACACTGAAAAGCTGTTTTCTTAATTGGCTTCTTACTTTGTGCGGGGGGTGGGGTTTTACATAAACCCACAGCCTTAATCCACATTTACAACAGTCTTGGTTATTTTACTTGAGAGACTTCTGTCTCTGTTGTTTTTCTCTTGAGCTGCAGGACCAATCCAGTTTTAGCAACATTGCGATCACCATGTGATGACAGTTGTATGGTTTGAAATTAGATGAACGATCTCAAGATATGCAAATAACAGACAGACAGACAGACATTCCTTGCTTTATTGTTAAATGCTGTATTGTGCTAAACTGTTGTAGATTGATAACTATGTCTTTTTCTACTGATCATGTGGTTGTTGGACATTAGTGATGACTGGGAAGGATTATTTTGTTTATACATTGTGTCTTAGGAAAATCCTTCACAGTATACCTTTCAAATCCACTTGCACAGATGTCAAAATTAATAGTTCGTTCATCTATAAATACATTTAAATATATATTATGGTAACACATTTGAAAATCCAGACTCACCAGCACATAATGCACCACCGGACAGCAATATTGCTACTGGTCAGCAATATTACCATATGTGTCATTTTGAGGAAAGCATTTTTCAAGTTGATTATCATTCTCTCCTTTGTGTTTTACTGTAACTCTGTTACAATAGTGTGTTGGTGTGTGTTTAGGCTCATGTGCTAACCTCACTAAGAATCCAGCAGCCCAATGACAAACGTACCTCAGAGTCTTTTCAATGGGTGACTGAGCCTGTGATAGAATACATGGACTTGTGCTCCAGAGCCATCGATAGCAAACGTGATAAATGGACATGTGTGGGACAGAGAGAGAGACAGAGAGGGAGAGAGCTGGTGCTGTAGCGCCTCTGGTTTGGCACAGGGGTCTACCTCACGATTCTTAATGACTCAGTGGCGTTGATCTGTGAAGGAAAGAGAAAATGGGCCATTTAGGGAGAGAAACAGTCAACCTGCTATGTCTTGTCCATTGTCTGGGATTTAAGTGAGAAAATCAATTTGTCATGACATTTTGCCGATAAAAGTAATTCCCCTGTTCTCTCTTCCCAGTCCTCATCTGATATGCACACTAGGCTTAGAACCAAGAAGGGGGTTATTGGAATGATTGGTTGCATACTTAGACACTTTGCAAATACATGCCCTGTGTTTCCATATTTGGACAGGAGAACAAGAAAGAGAATTTAATGAAATTAAGTAAGTCAGTGTAGTTGCATGTTTATTCAGTCTATTTACGAATTTAGATTGAAAATATCTCATATTTTACATTAGAGAATATCTACATTAAAAAATATTTACAAATGAAATTATAAATGTTTAGTGCTCATGGCAACACATCTACTTGTTTTACTCTCATCTAATGGACACTCCACCATCTCAAGGTAGACCACCTACTCTTGTACAGCTAGTCAAAGTCTGTTTGCTTTGGTGGTCAGGCTGAGTTTCCCGTGTTTGTCTGCTTACTCTGCACTACAATCATCAGTATTCTTCAGAACCTAAATCTCCTCTACCAGCCTTTTGTTCTTCTCTTTCAACTCTCCTATGTCATTCATCACATCTTTTCTGTTTCCAACCTTTTCTTCGTCTGTCTCATTTTTTGTTCCTCGAGGTACTGTTATATCTGTCTCGTGAAGATGTGGCAAGCTGAAGCTCTGGTAGATTCGATGTTTAACATTCTCTTAACACTCTCCACATGATAATGACTTGGTCCTCCACCAGCGAGCACTCATGCATATCCTCCACCATCACTTCTGCGATGACCAAGAAGCGTCTTTCTACAGAGGTTTTGCCATGGGACAAGATCAGGAGATGTTTCATGATCTCCCACAGGTGGCACCACTCTGCTTTGGTGGACAACTGCTCATGGTAGAATTGATCCAATCCGTCATTGGGTTGCTGTCTGGGTTTAAGCTCGTCATAACACTGGATGAACTCCTTTAGGACTCCATCAAAGGATCTCTCATGGATGGGGCCAGATTCCACAAAGAACTCTGGTGAGTTCCTTCACGATTGCTTCTTTGATCCTGATGAGCACTCTTGGATCCAGCTTTGAGACAGTCTTCATGAGAGACAATTTACAGCTCTGATTGAACTATAGCCTCAGCATTTGGGTGTTCCTTTCTGTGATCCTCAAGAACTCATGCTGTAAGGAATTCAACATTCAATCTTTCAGATTTGTTATATCATGGTTTTCCACATCATTATATTCTAACTGTATTAGCTTCAGTGTTGTGGTGGTGTTCATCATGGCAACTGAATTTATGAACTTCTACAGTAACTCTCAAAGCAAACTGAAAAGATTCTTGCTCATAAACGGGAGTAAAGTAGCCTAAAGTATTTTCTTAAGACGGGAATGATTTCCTTTGCCACCATGAGAAAGTCCAGTTTTGCTTGAGAGACACTCTCTTCATTAATGTTCTCAGCAGCTTAACTTGACCACTTTTTGGATGGCTCTCTCAAAAAGTACAATATCTGAAGAGTCCCCTACGCCACCTCCACATTTTCCAGCCATCGGTAATGACAAAAATCATGGGGGAACCTTGAAGACCAGGTACTACCATGTTGTTTTATCTTAAAAAGATACTTAAAGCCTTGAGAGGGCAATCAGCAGCTCCCAGTTGGTGCTTGCCAGGCTGTGGAAACTGATATCTGAGCATACGTAAGATTCAATTTTCTCATTAATTTGATCTGCAACTTGATGCTCATGACAACAGAATGTAAGTGCCTTTGTTTGCACACAACTGTCATGCCAGTATCTTAAGTAGATGTCACGCGGGCACCTGCTCATTTCACACTTCAAACTTTCATCAAACAAAAGCAATGATTCTGAATCTTTCTTTACCCTCTCCTTCATTAGTGACGAGAAATGGGATGCTATCTCCCCACAAGTTAACTGATTTTACATGTTAAGGATTTACATGTCAGGATTTGTCCTGTTGCCCAACAAATTTCTGCCATCGTTGCTGGGTTTGAGGTAATAAAATGTTCAGTGTGTTATCACTGCTTATTGCAGTAGCTGTGGTTTCAGCATTTGATGTTGAAGCATCATTGTGGAGTTCTTTTGATGTCAGGTGGAAATAAACCCCTAAGGTGGAACCTGACCTGGTCTTTGAGAAGTCTTCATGCTTCTTGCCTTGAACAAGTCGGGGAAAAATAAAACAGAAACAAAATGAGGATACGGCATTCAACTGACCACTCAGTTACATAAGTTAGTAGAACAAGCTCCATCAAGTAAAATCTGACACACTTAATCAATTATTGCACTTTAATTAGAGCAGCACATCATTGTTAGCAAAATTACAGGAAGGTGGCAAATACACAATATACAAGAAAAAGAATCAGTCTGCATTCATGACGTGATGTGTTTTTATTTAGAAGCAGCAGCAGACGGTCTGGTGCACAGAATCTTTTATGGGAGAATGCACATCACATAACCTGCTCACTATCTAAGTGGGATGATGGGGACTAATAGGGTTGGGTATTAAACCTGCTACTTTTAAGGGTACCAACCACAGTGTATTGATATTATTGAGACCCATTTTATGTTAAACCAATCAATGTCAGATTTTGGTACATGAGAGCGCATCTATGTTCTCATAGAGAGAAAGAGAGACAGCGAGACCACATCACCCAGCTTTGCCAGATGTACAATAATTATGGTATTTGTTCAACGTGGACCAATATAATAATTATGGACATCCCCATCCTCAGACCACAGCTGCGTCAGCTTACTATAAATAAAAACCCTATGTGGGATTTGTAGGCATGACAAAAATTTGTTTACATACATTATCTTTCAAAACACGTCTTGGTTATGACTCACCTACAGCGCTTTTTCCCCGAAGTACAAAAGTTGAACTTTTCCCATCTGGCAACGCTTGATCAAGTCCAAGTGTGGTTACACTTTTTAATAGTCAACATAGACAAACACCAGAAATATTGGTAATACGAAATGCAATGTTGGCCAAGGCAACCGGCTAAAACGAGGAAACACCCAGTCTAAAGGGTGTACCATGTTTGATAGCCTGAAAGCTAAAGTCCCCCATAGTTAATGTTAGCATGCCTGCAGCCAGAGCTGAAGAAGTTGATCCGTCCATGGATGAAGAAACTTTAACTGAGACATCAGCTGTAGGTAATTAATTGGCTAGTTGGCTAAGTTGCTGTTGGAGATAACTGAGCTTTTTTCACTGCATTGGTTGACATTATTCTAGCATTTTTGCTAGCATTAGCCAACACTGCTGCTGACTGCATCAGGAATACCTTAACAACATGCTATTTAGTACATTAAAACAGTATGTGAGATTTTTTGTGTTATGTCTAAATTGTAAGAATAGAACTTCTTTTGATAAGGCAGACTACACACTTTCCTTTTGAGAGTAATTTATATTTGTATATAGTCCAGTACTGTGCTGATATTCTGTCAGTTTCTTCATTTGAGTCCAGTTGCTGAGATTGAGTAGAATGCACAGAGTCAAAACAGTGTGCAGCAATGCTGGTATGAAACCATATTTGGTGACTTATTTTTCACAACTGAAACTACAATTTTATTTTTACAGAGGGTAAAGCACCGACTAAAGATACCATTGGGCACTGGTACCAAATTACATGTACTGTTATTGGTGGTATTGATTCATATGTAGTCGGTACCCAACCAAGCCTGTAGTACCTTTTGAATCCTTCATTTTCACCCCAATATTATGACTCTTCATACTCTTTCAGATGCTACTTCAAATAGATTAAAGCCAGCAATTCAGTTTAGCATCAGCTTTTCAACAAACCTTGAAAATATTCCACATCTTTCATACGTGATTGGTATTATCCCCATTTTTAAAGCCAGCAATGCAAATTATGCATCATCTTTTCAACAGCCAGCATTCACAACCACAATTTTCCTCAGAAATTGCACTCCTAATGTGCATGCACAGACAGTGTCAAAAGTCAGAGGACCCATTCTGCTCATTCTGAGAACAGATGGTCGCCCTCATGACGCCAGGTGACACAAAGCAGAATGGAGAAACATCCCCTTGTCATTTCGGTGTCCATGTCTGTTCATCCAACTCTGTCTGGTGTGGTCGACGTCAACATGAGACTACAGGAGACAGTGAACAAGTATGACGATGGGATTGTTTCATTTTGAAACGATTTGACATGAATGATTGTGTAGCACCAGATTATGTTGAACTGAAGTATTTTTCGAGGAGTATATATGAATTCAAGGAAGAATTTAAATGTTTTCCAAACTTTCAAGATTGTATGAATCCCGTAATTACAACAACATACTGCTCTTAAAACACATACTGTACATAGAAAATGTGTTGGCTAGTTTAATGTCAGGCTCATGTAACCATAAGAGTGAGACTGTATGTGTAAGAGAAAGTAGAATCTGGCAATGTAGATCACCATAACAGTCCAGGGCATCATGTGTCATGAAAATGCGCCACATGACACTTGTGTCTCCCCATAGTACTTGAGGGAGGAGGGAATTTATTATCAGGCAAGAGATCCAGTCATGATGGCCAGCCTGACAAAGTTTTCCCCAGGTTCAATCAATCACATGTGTCCTCTGTGAAGAGGCACCACCACAAGGGGCCCTCGGAGGCTTTGCCAGCAGATTAGTCACAGCCAAGACTCATTTCTGCAGCTGCACCAGTACAAAGATGGAATGAGGGAGGGGGGGAGTGATAGGTGAGAGGTAGGCAAAAAGTGAATGATGGAAGTGTTGAGACAAAGGATTGGGAGAGAAAGCAGGAGAGAAAAAGGGATATAGTGAGAGTGAGCAGAAAGAAGGGCAATAAGAGAAGGATGAAAGGGAAACAAATCTTTTGTGACAGAAACAATGATGAAATGGTGGAATGAGAAGTAAAGAAAAAGTACAACAAGAAAACATGTGGTGGCTAACATAGAGGCAGTGAAATGGATAGGAACATTAGATGGGAGTTTAGCACAGACGAAGAAACATGTGTTTGTACATAGATATTTTGGTTGCATTTTTCACTGTCCAGTTTATGTATAGGCTTGTAATACTGTGAATTATCATAATCCTCATTATGTTGAGTTATGGCTTCATCGCTACAGCAGATCATTCACAAAAGGAGAATTAACACAGTGCAAATGCTCATCCATTCATTTTCCACTGTGTACAACAGCATTGCACCAAAATGGCAAACTGCTTTTAACCATCTGACTGATGTGCTCATATTTCCCAGTTTATTTTGCTTAATTTATGTTGTGCCCCATTGAGTATTAATGTGAGGTTAAAGCGTCTGCTTTTAATACTATGTCTTTTGCCAAAAGGCAATAAATTAAATTAAGTACCACCTGATACTTTGAGTAGGTACGTAGGTAAGTACTTAAATATTTAAGATGAGAACATAAATATTTGCAGACAAATTCTTGAAAGACATTTCGTTGAAGAGGTATTTACAGGGCTAATATTGTTCATTTGTTTTGCATTTCAAAGCAATCTTATTTTTGGTTGACATACTGATAAAAGGTAGTTTTTAACTAATATATTTTTCTGATACAATCTGTCTGGCTGCAGATTGTTCACCTGACACCTGGAAGAGTAAGCAAAGCGTGCCAGCTTTAAAAAAGAAAAAAATTAACACTTTATTGAATGTCATGAAGTGTTTAAGACTGGATTTCACAGCTGAGCTCTCAGAAATGGTGCATTCTTAATGATGTTGCTGTATTGATGTAGTGGCTCTGTCCCGCTTTTATCGCAGTGATGATAACAGCTCTATCTGTTCATAACCTAAGCCTTGGGGGAAGAATGCTGACCCAGCCCAACCTGCCACAGGTCCATGCCACAATATCTCACTGACATCAATCTCTCCACACTCAGGCTAAGACTGATATGCACTTGTTTGCACCAGAGCTTACTGCAGTATGTGTGACGATAGATGCACACA
The DNA here is from genome assembly GCF_040436345.1 of Pagrus major. Classification (NCBI taxonomy): domain Eukaryota; kingdom Metazoa; phylum Chordata; class Actinopteri; order Spariformes; family Sparidae; genus Pagrus; species Pagrus major. Next base: position 16,182,480 of record NC_133215.1, read on the forward strand.
GCTATGAGAAAACACACACACCTTTCTGTCCCTACTTCTTGAGAAGATAAGAAGAAGCTGGTACCAATTATGGGGCCTAGAATTACAATTTCCTATTGTCTATCGAAGGCCCTGATGTATGTCAAGTCTACGCTCGACTTTAAAAACAGGCAACACAACAGTGTCTCCTGAGAGAGCCCTTCTTTGTTAATCCCTATTAACCTCTCCAGTGAGCAGGGTGCAGGTTCACAGTCTTGGCCACTTAAGTTTGAGCATGACCTTACTTTGTGCTTACAACTGTCTAATGTGTCTGCCACGACTTGGCTGCTCTCCAGCTCAGGTTCTCATCCACCCACCCCTGAGTGTGTGAAAAATAGAGAGGGAGGGCATGACCAGGTACTTTAGAAACTTTGACTACTTTTCAAGATGAGGGAACACAAATTAATTGTACCAAAACCTCATATTAATAAAGACATTGTGAATTATTCAGAAAATCCTTTGTTATTAATGACACCGGTGGGCGTTAAGTGAACCTCAGTCAGCCTCCTGTTGCCCGAGCTGGCACTACATAGGTGTGAGCTAGTGTCGGCCGAAACAGTAACATCGCACACACAAGACCGAACACTGAAATGAACAGTGAATGCAGTTTAAAAAGTATTATATTAAGAATAACATCATTATCTTTAAAGTCCCTATATTCTACTCATAAGCAGAGTTTGACTTTGCACGTTAAACATATTATATTATGCTGTTCAGCTTTCATTTCCATGTACCATATTAAATCATTTAGTGTAGGTGTACACGTGAATTAATTTGATGTTAAATTGAAAACTGACACGTATAGTCACTCATATCCAATTTAAAGCATGCTCACGATTAGAACATGTTACAGTAGGCTTGAAAGTGGGCACAGTAGGGGAGTGGAAGAGAGGCAAGGCACTTGGGAGTCCACATAAGCATCACGTCATTCCTTTTTCAAAGCTACTCCAGTTCCAACACTCAACCTTCTGATAAAAGGCCTGTATTTAGGGAGGCTTTATAATTTTCATGTTGCCCATTGTCGTCTGACAAGGTCACGGATGAATTCACCTGGAACAGAAAATGTTTTCTTTTTACAGACAGCTACAATTGATATCTTTTTAACCATGCAGACAAAACTGAGACAGCAATATACACTTTAAATTTCTAAGGTTATAACAATTCAGCTAGTCAAAAAATGTTCCTCAGATAGTTCTACATAAGTAGAGTGAACAACCCAGCAGTCTAAAAGCTATATATAGAATATAAACTAAACTACCTGTTAACCACATGTCTTCATTTCATCTTCAATCACAAAGGCCATTGTGAGAGCCCAAACAACAACACACAGAGATATAAGTGCATTAAGAAAACCATCAGTTTATTACCCATAAATGTGAAACGTTAACGTATGACTCAATCAGAAATAAACTAAAATATATCTCAGAAAATGTAATGACACATCAGCCCAGAGCACCAGTGGAGATTACTACAGCATACCATTTGATGTTCAATTTACCCCCAGCTTTTATTTTCCCAACATTTACTCCTTTATGTCATAACTTTTTCATTAGACTTGTTCAGTACTTTCTGCTCAGTTTTCCACCGTCAAATCACATTCTGTTCTGTTTCAGTGACTAAACGATGAATAAAGCTGCACTTTACAGGCAGTCCTCATACTCTGCAAGGATCCCGAGTGCACCGTCCCCCTCTCTGACAGACACATGCACACAGTCTTCACTTCCACTCGAACTACTAGTTAAGGATGTGAGCTACTGATTTTAAGATTAAGGCAGCTGGATGCTGTTTTGAATAGTTCAACACTAGTGACTGATCAGTAAGCACAGGCTCTGTCCCTCAATGCAGCTGTCACAGCTACTCAAAAACTTTACCTGTTTGTCGTTGCAAAAAGCATAGTTGTAAGCATATATTACAAGTATTTGCATAGCTAGGGCTAAGAACAGCAACACTTTATTATCTTTAACCTCTATCAGTTACTTTGAATTCTCGACAGCCTGTTTCGACACCATGCAATAAAATACAAAGACATTCTTCATTTTAAATCTGTGATTAATGAACTGATCATTTCAGCTCTAATAGTAACTAAGTGATGAAGTGGCAAATATATTAGAATTTCTATCCCTCAGTTAAGCTAAAAAAGATTGGATGTGTGCGTAACTATGGTTATTGTGATGAGTGTAGTTTAGCTTTCTACAAAGTCGACTAATGTTGTCAGAGTCTGTCAGGTTTAACAGATCATCAGTGTTATCTCAAGCAAGCTGTTAGCTTCGTGCTTTTAACTTTTTTTTTTTCCAGAATAAGTAGTGGTAAATGTCACTTTGTCTGGTTTATGCATGAGTACGCCTCACATTTAAATTCACATTTGATTCAACAGGCCCTATTTGTACAACTCCCAGCTTCTAAAAGGCTGTGGGTGCACCCAAGGGAGATTGGTAAATAGGACTCTAGGAACTGGTAGTGTTCATTTCCCAGGAAACGGTTGATGAAAAAGAGCATGAGTTATGTCCTGGGGGAGAAAATGACGAGATTAGAAGAAACTAAAGTTGCTTTGCTGTTAAGTGGTGACTCATGGCAAAGTCACACTGTGAAGTCTAACGTTACAAATCTCAAGGTGTGAGGCATTGCCGGGAAGGTGTCGCTAAAAATCAGACCTTAATCAGTTATGAAAGTCACGTTTAGGTAAAGACATGACTCCACTCCTTCTAATACATCCATTCATTATAGTCATTTGTGGTCTCAGTTTCAGTGACAGTGGGATCACAAAGGGTAACCCTGGTGTCCTTTTCACCCTCCACATCTTGCAGCTCCTTCTGGGTCATACCCACGCCACACAGAATATATAATCCATACAGTATGTCCTTAGTGGTAACAAGGGTCTCCCAGTTGAACATGCTTGGTATGCCTCCACATGGACAAATCCTTATGAGATGCCTAAATCACCTTGACACAACAGGAGCAGAAATCTTATTTCAAGTTCACCTTGGATATTTAAGTCTTTACTCATCCCCTAAGTGTAAAAATCTAAAGTGAGAAGGAGTCCTTTGCTTTCAATTAGGGATGCAGAAAAATGGCATCTTATTGTGATATAAACAACAGTACAAGGGCCTAAAAGACTCAAGACAAGGGGAAGTCCGATATTGTAGAGTGCAATAGAAAGTGCTGCTCTGAATTTATCTTCCTGTGAAATTAAACGTTTTGGGCAAATGCAGGACTACAGCCATGCTAACAGGTTTATAACAAGTCTCACAACAAGCTCACAGGAAGTGCACCAGACTTTGAAGCCAACTTTGATAGTGGCCAGTCCGTGTAATTACAACTTCACATGATGCACTGGAGCCCAAAAAGACTCTTTCGTATAAGCTTACATTGTTACAGAAATGGCTGTAAAACTGTGGATACAACATCGTAACCAACGCTAAATGACTCCTTTCAAGATCATTTATTGAGCTATTCGGTCTGATAAAAGTTGGAAAGTCTTGAAGAGCAGCATGATTAAATCATTGTTTTCCCATTCAGGTTAGCCAGGCGCTAAACCAGAAGTTAGCCGCCTCAGTGGGCGGAAGTGTCTAGTACGCATGCTCTCTATGTGCCCCACAATGAGTAAGATCTGGGTAATTATAGACCCTGAAAGTCAAGCTTTTTTGGGTTAACAGCTTTCATAGGAATGAACTGGAGCTCCTCATCCAAAGCTGTATCCAGATTGTAAAATCAGTGTTTCACATTGATGAAGCTAACAAGTTGGTGGTTAGGAGGTATAGTGCTTGATGGTGTTCACCATCTTAGTTTGGCATATTAGCAAACTAACATTTGCTCCTTAGCAATTGATGCAAAGTACAGCTGGGACCTTAAGGGGACATCATTAGTTTTGGATATTTTACTTAAAAGCACGAATATCAACCTAATGACTCAGTAGGAATCTTAAACTGGGAACCATGGACCTCTGCATTTAATTTTGTGTCCCTCTATGAGATGTTGAGGTAATGTCTTTGTCTGTGGGTGGATAGACTGGCAACTCTGTCTCGCTTGTACCTTTTACCATACTGGGATGGGCTCCAGCTCCCTGTCATCCTGAAGTACGTAGGATGGATGATGGATGTGTGGAGGATGACAGAGGCAAAAGTAAAGCAGTCCTGTTAAATTTGAATGAGTAGCCTCTTGCTAGTTTAAAACATCAGAAACTTTTTTTTTTAATTTCATTTGATGCAATAAACGATTGAACCACTTCAAAATGCCAACGCAAAAAGGAGCTGGTGTCCAAGATAATACACTTTAACCATTGTCACAGACACTTTAAAGTAGCACAAAGGGATTGAATACCTTCATTTCTTACAGTCTCAGTTCAAGCTTTTTATTTTTCTCAACCAAGCTGCTGCCGCACAAAATACAGAAAAAAGTGTGTGCAGTGCTGATTGAACACTTCCATTTTACACCAGGCCTGGTTATAAGGAAACCCTCAAACTTTCAACCACCATCTGTGTACCCTCTGCTGCTCTCAGATGTCCTGAAGGTCTACGTGCTACATCATTTCCTTAATGGGATTTTAGAACCTAAATACACTCCATATGTTCTACAGAATCTGTTGATGGAAAAATCTCTATCAGTGAGGGAAAAAAAAAAAAAAAACCCATAGTGGATAGAAGATAATCAGATTGTGATTTTGCCGTGCAAGCTACCACCATAAAAGAGATGCAGCATGCTTTAGGGTAAACTCCTCCATGCTTCCTTTGGAATTATGCTATATAAACCAACCCTGAGGAAAGTAAAGGTGGTAAAGACAAGTCAGAACATAGTCACACCATTACATGCCTGCACATACAGTAGGAAATACTGTTTTGGGGTACAGTAAATGTCAAGCTTGTAGCTGACCAGTTGACGGAGACAAAAGCTTGTCTTCACACTTACCATACAATAAAATGTGACGTTCTCACCACCTTCAAGTGAAGAAAGATGAAAAAGAATCCATTAATTAGAATGTGCATAAATTGCCAGTTGCTGTAAATTAAAATTAATGTATGTTAAAAATGCCATTATTAATTTAAACTGTTCAAATCAGTTTTTGATTTGCAGTTATCCTTTAACTCTCTGATGTTCTGTCTTCAATAGGATGCTCATGGAATATTGATGACTTTGACCTATTTAAGATAAGCACAGGGGAGGTTAAAACAAGTAAAGAGCACTTTTGTGTTTATTCTGCTCTCTTGCTGTGCCAGGCCCCAGACGGGTAATGTCGCTTTAACATCTTTACACAGCCAGAACTGCTTTCGCTTCCAAGAATAATCAGCAGTGCTCGTAGTAAAGAGGTCTTTGTCCCTTAATTTTTACCCTGTAAATGGCCATTTAGAGAGCAATCGTACCACTTCCATTTGTTCTGATTTGCACTGAGCAGCGACATGTAAAGGTATTTAAAAAGGATTCCTCATGAGGTCAATTAAAGGAGTACACAAAGAATTCTATATAAAGAGTAGGTTTCTGTCAAGGCGTCCATTGATTTTTTCAACATGTTTCATAATTTTCAAGTCCTCAGAGAGAGCATTCAAACCAATGCCGGGACAGCAGCAGTAATACATATCTCATTTTCAAGACAGCCTTACCCTTACTTAATGAATGTGAATGTGTATAAAAATTGTGTTGATGCTGTATAAAAGGGTTGTTCTTTGCCAAGAAACATCCCTTGTGGAAAGGGGTATTTAATAAATATTGTTACTGTAAAACAACACTTTTGGGGCTGACCAGTATGTATTGAAAGAGCAATGAAAAATGATTTCCCTCTATCACCCTTGCCTGTTTTCCGTTATTTGCCCCATTTTTTAGCCTATTATTTGACTTTTCTCCGATTGCTTTTAGTAAGGTTGTAAATTAATGTCTTTTCAGTCTAGCCCTTTTGGATGTGGTATGCTGTATACAATAAATGTAGAGGTGGAGAGAATATTTATACCAGAACCACACAGAAAAGCTGTGCAAATTACAGCAGACTCAGAGGGTAAGAACCATTCATTTAAAAGATGCACGAGTAAGCATGCAGCGTTGGTGTATTTTCATCTTTTTGTGGGTTAAAAAAAGGTCCTTAGAGGTTATAATGAGCACCTAAAATATCTATTTCTATGTCATCTTATAACCCTTTCCAAGTAAGACCACTAACATCGGGCTTTTGTCTTTAATGTAAATGGGTAAAATCTCATGTTTTCTCACGGCTCTGATAAAACACAACTCCCTGGGTGGACACGCTAATATCCACCCCTTTTCAGGGAAGATGCTATGGCGTGTTGAACTTAAGGCCACTGGCTGGTTAAAAAATTAAAAAATGCATCTAGTTCAGAATGTGATGGATTAAGACTTTTCAAAAACAAGTTTAACATCTTCTGGATGTAGACTGATGAGGTGTGTGATCCGCTGCTTTCTACTGTGTCTTGTATTTCTAGCGTGTTCATGATGACAAACGCGACACAAAAGGAAAAGAATACAGACAAGCAAACTCATCTTCTGGCAATCAATCACCTGTTTTTAACCATACAGCAATAAAGGGCTTCATATTCGGAATGTGTTGTGACCCATCACAAGCAACATTTTGTCGCACTAATTTTGGGCATCATTTTGACCACAAGGCGAGGGGTGTAGGTTAATGTTTTAAAAGTCTTCTATCTTATCCATATGACAGCACGCCTGGACTCACTCATATGTCTATCAGATGATTATCTGCTTAAATTAAACTGGACAATTTCTATTTCCTCTGCCACCGTGAGCTCCTGGGCCCCTTCACCTGGAAAGGTCTAATCATATTTAGCTACGTCTCTGGAGGGGATAGTGAGGACAGACGCTTGGCTGTATTCATTCAAATGGATGGAACGATGCAACTCTTCCGTTACATCAGTGCCTTCTGCACTCAAGGCCACTGATCCCTCCAGTAATTTACCTCGGCTTTTTGAATATGAATAACGGTATTAATTTTAATAGCACATACTACCACATTCTAAATTATATTAACCTCTTCCACATGACCTCTGAATTTACAATTTGCAAACTATTTTCTGTTGGTGTCCACAAAAGAATAGAAATAGAACAATCCTATTCATGTATTCTTCGTCCATTTCTAAAAGACAACTATGGAGTCTACTGTTGAAGGGCCCATCTCACTTAATGCACATTTTTTTAAGATTGGAAGTGAGATAAAAATCCCCTAGAGGAAATAATCCTGTCACCCCTCGACCAGCCGCAGAAAGTGACAGACCTACCATTTTCTCTCCTCTAAATGAAAATGTCAACATATATACATCACGGTGGCTGACTTCACTATGCCACATTAGTTCTCCTTCAAAGGCAATGTCCAATCTGCATAATGTATACTGCCTCCATCTGACTGACAGCATTTTGCTAAATAGATAAAGATTTAATTATTAATCAGGTTTCATGTATGCTGCAGCATGTTAATAATGCTGAAGGGATAATGCGACAAGCCAGATGCTTATTTTCTGCCTTACGATGGGACTTATTCAAACTTAGCGTGCCTCGGCTATGTATCCTGTTAAATTGAAAATGACTGGCGGGGGAAGTGTTGCATAAAATAAACCCACAATCACCAACAAATTTTTGGTCATGAAAACAATCTTGCTATAATGATGTCAGCTGTCTTAAAGGAGCAGTTCACATTAAATTGGACAGTAATTGATTTAAATAAAGGATTTTCTCTGCCATGGAAAAATATATATATATACATATATACTGCTCGTGGATTTAATTAGATTCAGAATCATTCGTGTCGAAAGCTGAGGAACAGAGAATATTGAGCGCCATGCTCGGCCTTTCCTCCTGAAGCACCACAGAGCCCCTATTTCTTTAAATGAAAGCCTGTTCTTCAGACCTTGACCAACTCAAAACATATGGCTGTGTCTAAGCTACTGTTACATAAATGTTGCTTCTTTTATTCATTCAAGAATAACCAATTCAGTGAAAGTTGTCTGTTCAAGGCCTTTATGCATAAATCAAATTCAAATCTTTGCTCAACTGAGGGGTTATGCAATCCTCTGCAACATTTTTACTGACAGACGAATCATGAATCAGGTCTCTGGTACTATCGTATGTCACTTTCCCCAAGACTACAGAATCAAAACTGAACAAATAGTTTTGTCTTCCCTTGTAACTGTGAGCAAACACATTGTCTCATTGTTTCGAAAAGGCGGCTCTACCTCTGCATACGTGGACACAATTTATCTTGTGCATAAAGGCTGACTCTTTTTCTAGGTTTACCAGCCATTTAGACCCTTTCCACATCAGAATACTGAGCATGATGTTAGATAAATGATGCACATCAAGATACAGCTGAATGAAAATTCCAACATGTGAATAGTATTCGCTGTATTTGGGGACAGCAGCCATTGCTAGTTGTATTATACATGGAGTTCAAACTAGGCGGGTTCCTCTGAATTTAATAAATGTTGAAACTTTTGCCTGTTGGCATTGTTCGATTAATTGCCTTCAAGGTACATTGTGTTGGATTTAGGGGGAATCAATCAGCAGAAGTGGAATGTAAGGTTCATAGAACCATTCAGAACATATTTCACATAATTGTGAATATGTCATTAGCTTAGAATAAGACTTTTATATCTACAGAGGGACCAGGTGAAGTTTTTAGCGGCCACCGTCAGGGACGGTGAAACGAGGGATATTAAGTTGGTTGCAATCTGCAACCTCAACACTAGATGCCACTAAATCCTACACACTGGATTGTTTCTCTAGTGTGTAGTTTTTCAAGCAAAAACCCCAAATGTTTCATAAATCTGGCTTCTCAGAATTTCTGATTTTCTTTTTAAGTATTATTGTAAACTGAACATATTTTGTTTTTGGACAATAGGTTGGATAAAACAAGCAAGCTGAAGACTGTTGGAAATGTAATCATTATAGCTGTGTCTCACTACAACCTGGAGCACCTTCAGGGTAATTAAAAATGCATAATGCATACTACTCCATGGAAGTACTACAATCTGGTCATTACTGGGTGAATATAACCCACGTTTCTATGTTAACTTAATATTGCACTCAGCCCTGACATTAAAGAGCTAGCAAGCAGAAGTGCTCAGTTGCAAACAACTTTACAACAAACTCCCACGATGCCAAGCTTTATACAGCTTATTACTGCCCAACCTTAACCAGAGTACCAAAAGCAGTTGCTTAAAGATCGAAGGTTAGCATTAAAGGTTAATCCATCATTACCGTTTTTTGCATTGCAGTGGATCCTATGTGTACTTTAGTTTGGCCTCTACTCCATTGTGATTTGTAATAAATTCTGTTGAGTTGCGGCTGTAATTACAAATCATTTACTTTAGGATTCTTATTCCAGAACATTTTTTTTCTCTGCAGAGCTGTACACATACACACTAGAGATGGATGCAGCACTTAGTAACCTTTCCACCTTTATACCACCCACGGCCCGATGTTTAATTCAGCAAGAGGCTGTCTCATTCATACGGGATGTACGGTTTGTGAGTGACATCTCTCCATCTCCTTTTGCATGCCTACAACAGCATGGGCTTTCAAGGCCATCTAAACTCCCACAAGGCCACACTTTTCATGTTTGCATCTATTTTTCTTGCGCTATTATCATGATAACTGTTTGCTCAGAGTACAAATCAGTTTGATGTGACGATCCAAATTACTTCTTGTGTCATTGCTCAGGCATATGGTTTCCCATTATTATCTACAGTTATTTTTCAAAGCAAATGTACTGGTAGTTAGTGAGAAGACATTAAGGACAAATACAAAATTGATGTGCACAGCAACATTCAAAAGGGTCATACAAGAACTATTTCCTATCAATGGAGGGAAGATGACTTTCTTTTCATGCCCCAGACTCTGAAAGAAATAATTGAGAAATATTTTATATACTCAGAAAGATATGATTCTATTTAATGACTCTATTGTCATGACAAGGATTTGTCATTTGAGAATTTCACATTTTGTAATGCCCTATTGTTTACACTATTATCACACCACTTTTGTCTGACCAGCTTTTTGTCTTTGAGGTGAGTTGGGGAATAGGGCGAGGACATAAAATGGGTAAAAATGCAAACAATTAACAGGATTTTTCATCATTAATTATTACACCGAATTTGTATTGTATATTAATTTAAATTGACTTGATTTTTATTTTCTCAAATAATCATAATTACATCTTACGGAGTTAAAGCTAAAGATGCCTTTAGTATTAGCATTTAAAACTATATGACAACAGTCTCCACTGGCTGCTGAGCTTGTTAATGTTTTAGTTTCGCTCACTGACACTATGAACTGCTTCGTGGCTCTGAATACTCCAGAAATCAAGATTCAGAGCTAGCAAGACAGGTAAGGCAGATATTCCGGTGACATATTTGGCAGGTGTAATCAGTATTGCAGCGATATAATATCAGTAATTGGTTCAATCACTGGATTCAACCAGAAGCTCTTACACTACATGAATCCCCAATTCTTTTACATAGTTTTTCCTGACAGAGGCTCTTTCTTGGCTTACGAGGACCTTTAAAAACTTGAAATTGATTCCGAGACCCTAAGAGAATCTCGATCTCTCAGTCGAGGCACCAGAGGATTTTCCGTTTGCTGCTGCTGTTGTTGCTGTGATATTTGGACCAAAAAGAGACGGGGAGACTGAGCGCCAGAAAGGCCAAACAGTCCAATACAGACGGGACCTGCTGAGTGTTAAATAGATAACTTCAATACAGTCACAGATTTGAGTTTTAGTTGTGTTTCTGTCACTTGCCCTTTCTCGGTGTTGTTGCTCTGAATTCAGCTCCAATTCCCTGTCATTTAAACCTGCAGTAACTGAATTTTGGACAGTGGAAACAAAGTCATATACTTAACATTGCCATAGCATCACCTTTTAAGTTTATATTGCAACGTTTATTTAGTAGTTATTCAGAGCAACATCGTCAATCATTTTGAGCCGTGTTTCTGGCCACCTACATGTTGAATTAAAGTCTAATATTCACACCCCTTCAGCTCTGTTTTGGTACTTAACAACTCCCAAGGAAAATATCTGGCCATTTGGTGCTGACCAGGTAGTATACATTGGGTTTTTAGAGCTTTTTGTTGCTGAAAACAGCTGCCAGGTGTGGCCAGAGATAATTGGAGTGCTACAATGTTGTGTTTAGCCGAAGGGAAATGCAGATTCAGGCACTAGTTTGTCATTATGAGCAACGTTTAAAAGGTGCAATGTGTTAAACCTGTCAAAGATTCTCCAAACAAATAGAGCAGTGTATTACTTACATTGCGAGGCAGCTGGATTTGCAAGATCACATGAGCTCGCAAATCCAATCCCGCCAGGCCTCAAGCTATGCATTTCTGGCCTATGAGGAGCTACTGGCAGCAAAGGGTTTTGTTAGTTGTGACGACCAGCGTGAGTAGCAAATGTTTGTTTTTTTAAAGCAACAATGGTGTTTCTTCATGACGCACATGCTGCTAATATCAAAACTAGACAGTATATTTAACTGAAAGAAGAGCATAGGATTGCACCAGAGGATTTTTTTCTATGAACATGATGTTCTTGCTCTACTGCTTCCTGGTTTTGGTATGAGAGGTCAAGGTAAATGCTAAGAAACTGCAGACAAAAAGGCTACTGTAAATACAAGCTTCTATAGGAGTGCAGGTAAAAAGTGAATAGTCCCCAGTCGGACGACCATACACTGGATGGAACTGGCAAGTCAGAATAGACGTTCGGCATATGCTTCTATCCCACACACACAAATATCCCCCCATGTTCACAGCCACGTACTATACAGCTTGATAGACTAAAATGCTATTAATGCTCAATATAGTGGCATTGTGGGGAACAGCAGGGCTGCAGATGAAAGCTATTACAGCCATAGATGCTTTGCTGTACAAAAGACAGATATTTTTATCTCCTGAAGGCACTGAAAATTAAAGTCCTTGGAACGTCTTCACAAAAAATGCCGAGATATGTTGCCCTGTTACCATCTTATTGGGGAAAAAGGGGGCTATTTGTTATTATCAGGGACGCAGAGAAAAGTATGTGGTTTGATAATGAAACTGAATTTTGTTCCAGAGCAGCAGAGAAGTTCAGACACAAAACAATGCATGTACATGTATGCTCTGACCCACTGCATGTTGAGAGAGAAACCTTGGGCTGTTTAACAATCACCCCTGAACAATTCATTTCTGCTGATGTGCAGGAGTTAATTAGTGTTTGACTCCTGTGTTAAAGTAGCCTGATAGCACAAATACCTGCCTCTCATTTATACACTAACTAGTCATCATGACTTGGGTTTATATAGTGAAATAATACTTTGTGGACCAACAATGCCCCGCAGCCTTCCTTGATTCCAATTCACTTCTATGCAAATGGTATCCGTGTTCCCTCCGCCTGCATTTGTCTATCGAGGGCCCACTGCTCCGCTCTGCTCACTGTTTGTGGTTAGAAATTTAAATTTTAATGCAACGCTGTGAGGTATATTAGCAATTATGCAAATATATAAGAATACCTGATAGGATCTTTCCAGCTGTTCTTGAGTGCAGGGGCATGCGTAAAATATGTTCAAGCAATTTCAGCATGTGGGGAACTGAGGGAAATAAAAGCACTAATGGATATAATATACTGCACATAAGCCATACTGCACAGGGAATACCAGAGGGTTCATTTATATGAGGGTCATCTATATGAAGTGGGTATCGAAGGCTGTATAATGTAGAGATGCGAGGTAATTTCATGAAAAGAATCGGTAAACAATGAAAATCAATTAGACATACAAAAATAAATCAGAGTGGAATGAAAGCACATTTGATACTGTAATTGCTCCAAGCAATGTGACGTATTTAAAATTATTTTACTGTGATTGCTGTCATAGAGCAAATAGAAACTTAATATTGGAGACTAATGTTCTAATCTAAAATGTGTCTGTGTGTGGCTAAAATGCTAATACTGTAGAGAGTAAGCGTACGTTCATTGGCAATTCCACAGCGCATTTACAAAAGCGCTACATGTAATATTTATTTTCATTATTGATTCATTCTTTAATTATTTTTTATTTATTTCGTTCGGTGTGTAAAATAGTAGAACATTAGCCCTCACCCGCTCCCAAAGCCCAAGGTGAAATCTTCAGATTGCTAATTTTTGAACCAGTCAGTAGTTAAAAATCCATTTAATTTACACTGGTAGAAAACATGGCACAGCAGCTAATTTATTATTCTGAATGGGAGTTCTCTATGAATAGTGTTGTCCTCTTCTGTGTTTGTGGGACTTGTCCTTCTTCAAGTTCTTCTATTGTGTCACGCCTGAAGCTGATCAGTTGTCCTCCTCGATCCACCCTCTTCACTTTATCTGCGTTTTGTCATCATAATTGCAGTGTTTCCTCTCCGTTCATTCAGGAGTGGTGGACTCTCACAGTAAGAACATTACCACCACAGCTAGATAAAATGGGAAGTTGAACATTATAACCTAGATAACAAAACAAAACAAAATACCAACGAGCATAAGGTGTAGTGTGTAGAAGAGCCCTTTAATCATGGTAAATCAAGTGAAATGAACAATATTTTTGCTGCAAACCACTTATAGCACTAGAACCAAAAGGTAAGACCAACCGATGAACGTGGAACAGATACCAAAACGTACCCGCTACCACAAAACAATTACAGTGAAAACACTGTAATAGTACAAAGTATAGTACAATTTTCTGTGTCAGTCTATTCTTTACACATGACATCTATTGCATGTCTGTCCATCCTGGGAGAGGGATCCTCCTCTGTTATTCTAACTGAGGTTTCTTCAATTTTTTTCCTCTTCTAAAGGCTGTTATGAGGACGTTTTTTTCCCTCATTTAAATCAGGGGACAGATGGTGTTTTATGCTGTACATATTTGAAAGCCTTTTGAGGCAAATTGCCTGATTGATTTGTGATATTGGGCTGTACCAGGGGTCTTTTTCAGACCAAGGAACCCTAGCTGATAGAGGGACAGAGCAGGGACCCCCTGTTGAAGACCTGGAGGCTATACAGTATAAATAAAATTGATTGATTTGTTTCACCACTCCATATACATTTCCCACATAACATGTACAGAATCCTAGAGCTGATAGGTTGCCGCAGGCTGTAAAATAATTGTATTTTCTGCTTTTAAGTTTAGGGAAGTTCTCTTTTTTTGTTTAAATCTTAATGAAGCCTTCTTTGTATTCATTTAGGGAGCCTTTACTCAAGTGTTGCCTGAGTTTTGACTGGTCTTACTGCAGAACTGTAATTCTTCTGTAGCAACTTAATCCTCATTAACAGACTCGATAGATTTTCCAAGGTCTGAAAACAGCAAAAATTGTCCCTGGAATTGGTTAAGGTCCCACTTCTATTCATCTCTTCGGTACTTCTGACATCATTCTGCAAGTTTTTCTAAACACCAACCTACACATACAATGCAACAGCTCATTGTTTGGTATGTATTGACGCTAAGGTTTAAACATTAAAACAATGGGTGTGTTCCTTATGTACTCAACTTTAAAACAATGGATCTTTTTTGGATTTGGATAAAAATAATATTCTCAAAGAGGACTAATGTATACATTTACTGCCTCACAAAGAACTCTCTCTCCGGTTAACATATTCATACATCACAACATTTCATCTTTCATCATACGACTGAGCTTGATCAAAGTTATGTTTCAGACGTTTATATTGGAGCCTGTGTAAGGCCACATGACGACATGTTGATTCAATGTACTGCCTCTGATGTCTTGTTCAATCAACTGTTAACTTGAGAATACAAGAAAAAGCATTGCTCCAATGCACTTATGCTGTATTACCCCACTAAGGTTTTCACAGTACTACGGCCATCCCACCTTATCAGGGTAATCAATTTGCAGCAGCTCGCTCAGAAAATCAATAACTGGTTTAGATGCAAAGAGCCACCTCCCAGTTTTGCTGCCTGTATATTTATTTTGACAGTTAATAAAATTGGCAGCTCAGCCAATTTGAGAAAAAAAAAATGCAGTGGCTCATCCTGAAATGACGTGTCCTCAGCTGTGTGCTCTTGCAAGTTCTTACCTTTATACGATGGTACTTTTTTGGAGCTTATCCTATTTTTACACTGGGGTTTGTGTACCAGAAATAATAAACAGAAACTATATTTGAGCTTAATTGTTTTATAGAGGCCCCTAAAGTTCATTTCTTATAAACATGCATCAGATAGCTTTTACATTATTAGCTTAACAAACGTTATATGATATACCTGACTGGTGTACTAGAAGATTATAAATGTTGACAGAACCTAGCATAGCTGTGTATAGGACATATTGAATAAAAACTAAATAGGCCAAGATGCAGTACAGAATTTAAAAGAATTCATCGCCGATTGTATCACTTCACACAGGCTGACATTTAAAAGTCAGATATCCAAATTCTTGCTTCTCTTTTCTCTTATAATATCCCATACTGTGCTTTTGCTCTGTAAGTCTGGAAAGATGGAGGCTAGATGCATTCCTACTGAGCGCTAATGTACGTTCTCTTTGCTCTTGCCAGCTTGTCATGAATATCTAAATACAGTTTGAACTGGCCTCATCATCAAAACAACATGCAAACAGTCCTGGTGTATGGCTTTTTAACTGTCAAGCTGTTCATGCTGTTTAACAGGTTCATCAGATATTGCCGTGATGCTGGAACATCGTGTGTAGGGCTGTTCCAGGACCATCATTTCAAATGACCAATCACATGGTTGGGATTTCTTTGCTTTGCAGCTGGTTGGGTTAGGTCCAGGACTATCGCCAAGACTGGGGTTTATGTCCTGTTTGGAACATATTGACACACTGTTTGCTTTTTATTTTTACTCTTGGTTCACCCCCAAATACACCCTTTCACAATGTTAGGATGTAATTTTTCCTTTCCAGTCTTTTTCCCTGAGTCACAACTAGAATGGCACTCAGTAGAGTGGATACCTCTGCAGAGGCCTATCAGCCCCTTTTTATACTCACTCATACGTAAATACCAGCCACCTAAATACATCTGATTTTTTTCATCAAGATCAATGCATTAATTACTGAGAAATAAGTGAAAATGTGGAAAAATGTCCTATCTTATATAGAGAAAAAAGCAACAATGTGTATGTAACATTTCATTTATTGTACCTGGGTGAAGTGGAGCTTTATCTACTTGATATACCATTAGGATGTTTTGTCCAGTGATTCCCAGCTGAGGCGTTGGCCCCCTTCAGAGGGTCACAAGATAAATCTGTGAGGCTGTGAGATGATAAATAGGGTAGGAAAAAGGAAGGATCAAAGTTTTCTTACCAAAGTTTTTATTGTCTGATTGATGATTTTAGTTTTTGGAATTTTATCTTTTCTTTTTTGTAAAATAATGGATATTTTTAACTTTCTGGGCCTCAAATCATTTTTTAAATGAAACCACTTAAACAGTCGAGGTGGAAATCTCTTTTTGGTGGAAATCATAGACAGCTGGGGGGAATTCAAGCCAAGAACAAAACCTCACTTCAATCTTTAACAATATCCTTTATTTTGTATGTGCTGTACGTTTTCATGTAAGATGTTAACCTGAAAAGTAAGTAGTAACTGCATTTGTCAGGTAAAGGTAATGGAGCAAAAAGTACAATAATTCTCTTTGATATGTTGCTGAGTAGGCCATTAAAAAAAACAAAAAAGAAAGAAAGAAAAGAAAAGACAAGGGACAAGCTTAAAAAATTATAAAAGCATCACGTGTTCCACTTCTCTCCAAACCTGCCGAGTTTTACCAGCGAGTCTAAAATTGGAACACATTCCTGGGCAGATGCATTCAGGTCCTAATCTAAAAGGGACTGGCATGTGCAAAGGCCCTCAAGGGACTCTCTTTCAGTCTTGGCCATCTCAATAGGTGCAGAACCAGCCTGGCTTTCCACACTGTGCACATATGCACACACACACAAGCATGGCTGCAGCAAAGAGTGAGTGAAACAGTGTTGCTAAGCATTACTTTAATGAAGTGTTGTGTTAAGAGTGCAACGTCCAGCCTGTGGGAGAATGAGAGAGAGAGAGAGAAGAGGCAGAGAGAGAGACAGAAAAAAATAGAGTGATGGAGGGATAATGGCTCAAAAGGAAAGAGACATGAAGAAAAACTGGGACAGAAAGAGGAAAAAAATGACTTTATGATTTGGTTTTGGTTTGTGAGACTGAATTTTTACCTTCTGAAATGAATTAAACAAAATGTCCCAAGGTTTGACATCAAGATGACCTAAATAAAACTGATTTTACTGTTAAATTACGTAATGAAACACAAGCATGTAAAACTCTCCAATTAAGTATTATGAGGCCTCTACAAAGTACAGCACGGCATGTATCCTGTGTGAGCTGAACCTTGAGATAATAATTATTTTTAAACCTTGAGACTACATCAGTCACACATTCCCTTGGGGAGACAAGTTGGGCTAAGCCCCAGGCGAACATTGCTTTGGGACTCCCACTGCCTCCCAAGATTCAACACTAATGTCCCTCGGTGCACCTCTTCCTCATTTATCATACTATCAAGTGACCCATATAAGAGTACATTTGAAAACCTCTGAGGATACTTCAAGAAAAAAACCCTCAGGAATTTCTGTAAAGATAGTGCGAAGATATACCTTCATTCAAAAATCAAATAATTCCTTCACTTTGATAACATGTTTCAGTGTGATGTTGCACACCATGTATAAGGTGTTAAAGTTTGATCATTAATTTTTGACATACTTCTCAGCTCTCGGCTTTACTAAAAATTGTAACAAAGCTTTTCTTCAAGGCTCTGTTGATCGAGTTGTTACAGCCTGATCTGAATTCTGTTGCTAAGCAATAAATGGAAAAAAGACAAAACTAAACAAGTAAATATTAATAACCTAATTACTGTCTGGAGTAAAGCTTGTTGCCTGGCAATTACATATTTGGCACAAACAACACTAAACTTTTAAGCTGGTTGAAATCAATGAATTCTGCCACGCCGGTGAATACTTTAAAGCTTAGATCTGTAACGTTTTTTGAATCAGATAGAGCGAGAGCTCTACAGTAAAGATGGTGGAATTGTTATGGAAAGTTGTGTGAAAGCCTGCCATTTATTTGAGTCCACGGCTTCAAAACTGCACAACAAACGATAATACCCTGTACCCTGGCAAAGAGGGATACTACTGCTTAATTATGAAGCATGAAAACAAAAGCACAACATAAATATATTGCCTCCAGTGCACTGGCACTGCTTTATTGGACAGTCAGAATAAGTCTAGGGTGCCTTTAACCTTGAAAATGGAAAAAAAAAAAAGGTTCAATGCTTGAAAAAATGTTTTTCTTTTCTGTGGCATATAAACTGGAGTGAATCCTGATATACACATCAAATTGTACATTTATTTCCAGGCATTTTGTTTTTTTTCCAGTTACTCAGCAACTCGGGTATCAATATTTTCTCCGACTTCCAGAGTTGTTGTTTCCGACTTGAGAGGGCATTCGTGTGAATTTCCCCAATTGGAAACGTTTCCCGATACTTCCCGACAGGACATGAATGCACAGTAGGACCTTGACTTTGGAGGTCAGCAGTCTGAGCTTACTTAACCTGGAATGTTTTAGTTGTTTTTCTCTCTTTAAATGCTACTGACTGAATCCTTTGCAGATACAACCCTCTGTGGCTTTGTTTATTAAAACCTAATTTGACTTTAATCCTGTTTCTCCACAACATTCTCATTTAAATTTTGATGGGTTATTTCTCAACAGGCAGTTGTGTTGGTTTACCTTTCAAAATAGCAGCATTTCTGAGATGGATGGAGGAAAATGAGAGTTCCTTCAAAAAAAGATAAGGGGACAGAACCAGTGAAAGGTTTTATGATAATACCTTAAATTTAAATTTCTTCAAACAAGCTTTGTGTCATAATGAGTCTCCTGTCCTTCACTCCTGCAGATCAGTTGAAGGCTTCTGTCGACTGGAATTGCACATCGCCTTTCTTTCAATGGTTTCCTGTCCTCCAAAACTGAACTCAATTTTGTCAAAGTAAGAAGAAGGACATCTTTGCTTTTCATTGCATCCATTGCATCATCTGGAGAGCTAAATACCCTTTATAAAAATGCTGGAAAAAGTATAAACTGTGATAGTGGGCAGGTTGTGCAATAATGTGCTAAATGTACAATATATGCTTAATGAGAACAGGCTGCAGGGAGGTATATACATAGATGTAAACATGTTGCAAACAGTAAGTGCAGTTTAATATGTAACAGTACCAAGTATAGTATGAATATTGTAATGGTATAACGTTGTCAAGTGTAAAGTGACAACCCTGTATCATTGCGGTGCGGGTAAAGTGTTACATTGATGCGTTCAACAGTCTTACAGCCCATGGGATGGAACTGTCCATGAGCCTGGTGGTGCAGGACTGGATGCTAACCTGTCAGTAGCAGACAGAACAATTTTTGGGTGGGGATGAATGGGGTCTCTGATGATCCTGTTGGCCTTCCTCCTGCACCGCTGGGTGTAGAGGTTAGTCAGGATGCTCTTGTAGGAGTTGCAGAGTATCCTTGAGTTTGTGTTGAGCCACCTCAGCCTGCGGAGGAAGAAGAGCTGTGGTCTTGCTGTCTCAGGCTTGCTGCCTCGCTCAACCCTTCCCATCTACCATCTACTGACATATGCAGACAAAAACATCCCTCCTGTAAACGCACTGATTGTGATGCGACCTCTCCTATTTAATGTAGTAGTTATTCTTGTAAGGGCACCTGGTTGTTACAATGTCATTCTGTACCAAGTTGGTTTACAACATTTCAAAATGCTACATAATTAAAAACAAACTTCCTCCAACGTCCAAAATACTGTGTTGGAATCTGGGTCGTAAAATTCTATGATAGATAGATGGAAAGACGATTGCTATAATCTTAATTTTATTTAACACTGCAGTGAGGTTTTAAGATGGGTGAATATTAGCTGTGTGCAATGTCTGGTCTTTAAAGTAATGTACAACCAGGGGACGGTGGTAATCTACCACCAAAAAGGCAAATGGATTTGGGGGGATTATGGGAATGTCAGCACGCTGTAAATAGCAAGGGATAAATTAATCTTAGTTGTGATTTCCATGCATGCCTCTGAAAGTAAAATTATGTGTAGGTTCAGAAGTTGGACTGACATTTTGAAAGATTAAATATTTCAATTCTAAACTTCCAAACAGCACCGTCACTGCCTGAATGGTTCAAATCCCCAGACTGTCTGGGAGGATGTGGTGACTAACCCTGCTCCTGCTTGCAGTGCCTGTGTGGTATACTAAATATCTCAATATCATTTTTGATTGGGAAAATGAGAACCTTTGTGTCAAAACAGCAAGTTATGTAGAAATTTAATATATTTCTGTCTGGTGATACATTCTAAAGGAACGCACATGTGCTTCTCAATGTTTTAAGGTGGAATTATACTTAATTATCTACTATGCATTTTCAATGTATTAGAATTGAAAGTTCTGCACTGGATTTTACCTGTTTATTACACATATATTACATATATTACACGCATATACGTGTGTGTGTGCGTGCGTGCGTGCGTGCGTGCGTGCGTGTGTGTGTGTGTATGCAAAATTTCATATACTTTGTGATCACCCTAAACCTGGCTCTGTCTGTCTGTTGGTCAATGCTCCAACTTTCCTCATCAGTCCCTGTCAAACCCAAAACAACAGAATAGTGAATTTTGATCTCTTTCAACTCTGGTAAAAAGGTAATTAGTCCGTAATCACCCACTTAGCTGCTGGATCTGCAATCATGTGTTCTTATTATTGTAGAAAAGAAGCAGATTTATTTATTTGCAGATTTAGCAGATAGCTATCTCTCCTTCTCTTGCTCGACCACCCACAAACAACACAATGCCCTGTTTCTTAAAGGAGCTACTCTTCTTTTATAACCCCTGTTGGAAGATGACACGACTCCCAAATTTAAGCTATTTGGCAAAAAATATTTGGCAAACAGTGTGGCTCATTAACATTTCCAGGAAAGGACTCAGAAAAGTATTAAATATCATAAAAATATTGAAATAACCTGGAGGGGCTTTAAAGGCTTAGCATGTATGACAAAACAAAGGAAGTTACTTTTAAGTCCTTTTTAAGTTTAAGTCCTTTTATGCTACATAAGAAGAAAAAAACATTTTAGGATTGTGGAGGATGACTCGCGGAGTCTCACAACCTGAGGAAAGAAGCTGCTCTGTAGTCTGGTGATGTATGGTATATGGTTCCTAAATTGAGGGTTAGTTCCTTAGAGTCTAGAGTCTTAAATGCTCTGTAACTACTCTGAATTTGTCCCTTGAAGAGGTGTTATTCTGGTGACCAGTCATTATGATTTTAACATAAAAGCAATGATGTTGCTGCACCCGTCTACTCTGAGCTCAGTGTGTCCCTCCTGAAGGGACAAAAAAATATTCAGAGAAAAGATGAGAAGACATGAAGCCCAACAAGAAATAGCCAAATGATAGTGACCCTGCATGACAAGGGCAATGTGCCCAGAGGCAATATAAACAGACAGCACTGCGGCTTCACGGTGACGTTATACTATAAATAATTAAACAGGCCATTCTTAAGGAATAAAAGGAGCGTGAAAATGTATCAGGGTTTGCCTCTCACTCTGCCAGCAGCTACAGTATATTCATCACAGCTGCTGTAATGTTCTTAATAAGCATCAGCCAGCATTTGTCTCAAAATAATCAATGTGAATAATCAATGAGAACGCTTTAAGGGAAACTCCACTGTCAGATTTGTTTGAACTCTTGCCATCATCATCACTGATCCCACTACATTAAACAAGTTATTCTGTGATAAAATGCTACAAATTAATTCTTGTTTCATCTACACTTGCTTAACCAAATCTGTGTACTTCTTCTTCTGTCAGTGATTATGAACTTCTGTTGGAATAAGAATGTATTTCTTTAAGGTGAGGTGAGGCAAAACAATGGCACTGACAATACAAAAATATTGTTATTAAAGGTATCTGTTATATCACTATACTGCCTGGCTAGTGAGTTGCAGAGTCACTGAAATGGATTGCCTGTGGCTCTGAAGTTTCAAGTCTCTGCAAGCTGATTTTTACACTGCACTGAATGGCAACTAATTGCTTTCTGTAGCATAAGATGACTCTACACAGCTCCACAATACAGCAGTGAAAAGTTTTGGCAGCAATTCTAAGATAAATACTGCACAAATTGTGGGCAAACACCAAGATGGAGAAGGAAAAAGTGAAGTTTTTAAAAACACGTATTTGTGTGAATGTTTAATTTATGGCCACAATGAAACCATCCACCATCTACCAGCAAACCACAAACAGTTTAGTAGATATTTTGCTTGACATAATGTTCTATTGCCTGAATGAATGTGATGAATCCACATGGATGTATTATAAGTTGTGCTTTTTTTTTTCAAATACTGTCTTTGCATCTTTGAAAATCCCTATCTCAGACCAAGGAAAAAAATATAACATTTCATCAAAATGTTTTCTCAACTTGATGCTTGACCAGTTTTTGATTTGTTGCCGTCTTTGCTCCATCCCTAGTGGCCTGATTAAATTACAGCAAGCAAAGCTTGTTGTGGAGAAAGGATGGAAGCTGCAGTGAATTGATGGCCCCGTTTCCCCCCTTTTCTTTATTGTACACTTTCACAAATATGAATATATTCCCACCTTTTCAGGAAATTGCCTTTACAATGAGGTTATCAAATAAGTACGTCTCCCCTCTCAGCCTTTGCAGAAAACCTCTTTACACCCTTCCTTTAAAGATCAAATCTCAGCTCAGATACAGGATTACTGGTGTTGAATTAGAAGAGGATTAGACATGGGCTGAAAGGGACCAATGTGGTCTGAACATTGCTAATGTTGCTAAGGCCTTTGAGATGGGAATTCAGGTTGGTCACCATATGGAACAGCAGAGTCCATTTAACTGAAGAAAAAAAACACCTTGATCACATACTTATTAAACTCTGTGTGAGAGCCTACTCAGCAGCATAGTAAACACAGTGTGCAGAGGAAACTAACACAAAGGACTGTTACAAAGCTCAGCAGTAACATAAGTTGAGCTCGTTGACATCTTGCAGTTATAATCATTGCTATGTGTCTATAGAAGTCATTCAAAGGAATAGTTCGAAGTGTGCTTTATGTATGGTCAAAAATGTACCTACCATTATGCCATTATCTTGGTTGGTCATTACATTTGCAAGGTAGAAATGAACTAACTTGATGAATCGTCATGTTGAAGTTTTTACAGTGATTTACAAGCTGAAAATCTATCCATTCTAGTTTATCCATTTACGTCTTTTGTCTGTGTAGCATCTCTGTTGGTTTCAGGGCAAATTTACAGTGACAGCGATCATTCTTGGAGTTACGACTCCAGGTAGCTGTTAATTAGCCTAAAAATGTTGTGATATGAGCTGGCAAAGGTGACTTGAAACAAATAAGGGAGCAGCATATCACCAGAACCACAGCATATTGCTGCTCACTTTGGCTAAAGCCAGCTGCCTTTAGCTAGTTACTGTAACTCAGTTAGCTGTGCAGCTAATGGTCCTTTTGGTTGACAAACCAAGACAGTTTTGGTGAGTTTTATTTTGTTTGGTGAAAGACAGAAGCTTGGATTCAGAAGGTGTGCGGTTGTATTTTCTGTTCAATAAGGAAAATGGGTGTAAGAAAATTTCCTTTGCTGACATTTTGTGGGGTTTTTTTGTATATTTATCAGACTTCATACACGTCCCAGCTGAAACTACGATGGCTGTTAGACTGCCCCCTCTTGAGCTTCAAGCCTGGATGGGCTGGGGCTAGCTGGTTAGCATGCTTACTTCAGTAGACAACTCTCCAACACAATAGATTGATGACATTGACAACAATTGGTAATCAGTAAGCTCAACTGGTGGCAGGTGTATTTTTGAACGCAGGCTAGCTGTTTTCTCCCTGTTTTCAGTCTTAATGGTGAGCTAAGCTAATCGGCTCCCAGCTCCAGCGCCATACTAACACACAGACATGAGAGTGGTATAGATTTCCTCTACTAACTCTCTGCAAGAAAACAAATAATGTCAAATTATTCAAGTATTTATTTCTTCAAGTGCTCCTTGATTACATAAATGAGGTGATAAACAAAGCGTGATCTGGAACCAAATCAATAATTGATCAAAAGTCGACATACTGCCAGTTTGACCCGTGTCAGGGTCTTGGTTGACGAGGGCATGTCGAAGGCCTCTTGTAAGCTTGTACGTCCTCTGTCTCTTTGAAGCCCCCCCAAGCTTGGGTGGCCAGGAGGGGGATCAAAGCCATAACAGAATAATTTGTCAAGTGTGCCTGTCAGTTTTAAGAAGATCTAAGCCATTTCATCTACAAACAACACACAACAAAGGTAACAGAGTAGAAAAAGCAATAATGAAACAGTGACGTGCTTCTCACTCCAGCCTTTTATCAGATATTTCCGTTGCCACCAAACATTACTGTCACTGTTCTGCAATTCGGCAGTGGTGCATGGAGATTCATAGAGGGGAGTAATTACTTGAGAGCGTTTTCAAGCTGTTTTCCTCCTGTCATATACAGTTAGGTGATTTTTCATTTATTTCTTTTTATGTTCCATAATTAACACATGGTCATCACTTTGCAATATGCTATAAAATGCTTTATCTGGAACTGCTGCTAGTTTATCAGCCCGTTTTGAATTAATGATTATTAATTGTTTATGGATGCATGGGGCAGGGGGTGAATTGTACCAAGTAAGCATCTTATATTGGTTGTCACATTTGGGTGCATGTAGACTTCATATCTGCTGTGCTTCAATGATTACTCATTAACATCAATTTATCATTTAATGTTAGGCTCATTTATTCCCTCCTAGATTACATAAATTGCCTCAGAGCATGCTCCAATTGCATGTTAATGGCCGTGCTGTTTCCACGGGCAGTTGTGGTTTTAAGAGGCAATATTTCTCATTATTTCTCAGAATGCCTCACAGATGAAGGTAAATGATGGTGTCGCTGTTAATATGTGAGGTGCAAGCAGCTACAACAACCACCTGAAGTGAGAGGCCTCAAATTACATTTGCATCACAATTAGCTGTTCTTTGTTTTTATTCACCCACTCATTGCTCATTTTTACAGTTAATATTCCAATATCAAGTCGCCGACTGGTTTGAAGATGAAGCTATGTGAACACTTTTGTTACTTGAACAGAGAACCTTATTTTATGTATCTTAATCAAGGCATAGTAACTGAACTGGGATTTAAATGATCAATGTATTAGTCAGCCATCGCAATAATAATTGAATCAATTAAATGCTTTAGTTAAAAATTGTAATATTCTTTTTTATCGAAAAATATCTTAACCTACATTGCAGCAAATGAGGAATGTGTGGTGTAAACTGTCAGAAAACATATTTTGAGTGTTTGTTGAAAGAGTAACCCCCCCAATTTTACACATTAAAGGCGTATAAAGCCTTTTTTTTGGCGCTCCAGAGAGAGCTGCATGTAATCTGATAAATTGCGATTAAAGTTGCGATGCCACTCAGTGGCTAGGTTGCATTGTGGGTAATGAAGGCACCATGTTTTTAAAAGGAAGAAGAATGTGTGGAATAAAAAAGGCAACATCTCTCTCTGCTGTATCGATTTTCATCATTTGTTTTTAAACTGTCCATAATGAGTCCAACATTGTTAAAGGAGTGCAATGATAGACCAGTGGACTATATTGTACAACCTGCTGCCTACATTACCCACAACTTAGCCTCTGAGTGACATGACTGGAAGCTTTTTAGATCACATGCAGCTTTCTCTGGAGCCATGAAAGTATTTATAATACTTTTTTTTTTTTACCTATACAGTTGTATTCCCCAAGACCTGTTTACACTTTAATGTGTAAAACTGGTGGAGTCCTTCAACAGGATGGTGTGACATGTCTGTATTGACTGCCTGTAAACAGCTGCACAAATGGAGTCATCAGGCACCCTTCTTTTACTGCCCTTGATAGAAGTAAAAGGCTTGCTGCGCTAACTGTGGTAGTTCTAATAGCTAGGTACCTCCTCTGATTGATTAACAAGCTGGTAGGTGTTGTTGACTCAACGTCAAGTCAAACTGTGAAAATCCCATAGAGTTGTTGTCTGTCAGCCATACAGGGGCTCATGCAAATGTCAAACCCACAGCTTCAACAAAAGCAGCTAACAGCCACTAAATCACAGCAGCAAAGGGCTCAGTCATATTGATGACCCTGCAGGGTATTATCACCAGAATACCCTGCTGCCCAGAGCGACCTGCAACTTTACTGTTGTTTTTCTCTTTGCTCTCATAGTATTGTTTTTGGTTGCATCAGGTGGCTGCTGGCAGTGAAAAAGCTCTTAAAAACCACTTTTTATTACATACTCAGCACTAAATGGCAACACCCATATCAACTTTAAAGGTGATGTGTCGATGTCTGCCCCAAAGTGGCCAAAATCTCAGTACTGCAAGTTTAACCTATCGCTAAAACGTAATTTACGTAGAAGTTGCAGTGATTATGGGCTACACAAGGAGTTTACTGTTGATGGAAAATTGTGTTACAACACTTTTTAACTATTAACAGACTAACCTCGGATAATCAAAGAGGTCATATAATGCTAATTTTCAGGTTAAAGGTACTGTACTTTTGAAAAAACACATTATTTTTCTCTTACGGTGAATTGCTGCAGCATCCCTTTTCACACCGTGTCTTGAACGCTCTGTTTTAGCTAGAGAGTGAGACATCTCGCCTCTGTTGAAACTTTGGTGAGAGTTGCACTTGTGTTTGTGTTTTCTGTAGGAGAGAGAAACTCCCTTCGGCGTGGACTTTTGGCTTTTTCACTTTGCAGACCTGCTACATGCACAAAAATGCTACATAACACAAAATAGGAAAGGCAACAACCCAAAAAGCATAATATGACCTCTTTAAGGAAATGCCAAAATATGGATTCCTTTTACCAAACTGTCAGATCTTCACTTGAAAATATCCAACAAAGTTAACATCTTCTCATTAAATACTATTTGTTTACTTCATTAATATAGACGCTCCTTCTGTCAGGAAAAGTCTCGATTTTATATTGACAAGAGTGAGCTTTTCTCAGCTGTGGCACAAAAATTGATCTGTACATCATGATTTATGGAGCAGCAACTGATAATTTATTGGTTAATTAGTTACAGCATTTTTATGTGCGGTCCCTGATTTAATTATGTCCTAATATTGTAGAGCTGCACAGAGATTAAAATTCCCTCAATGGAGCCATCACATACTGCCCTTCTGCTGTATCTGAGTCACTGGCTCTGCGCGTAGCTGCTGTTGTGCTTTGTGTGTGTGTGTGTGTGTGTGTGTGTGTGTGTGTGTTTGCGTTTGTGTGTGTGTGTCGGCGTTAAGGCTCCTCCCACACCACTTCTGTTACCCCCTACAAAATATACTCACATAGGTTTGATTGTAATTGCGGTTCACAGACTGAATCTAAATAGATGCAACAGTGAATCAAGCTTTCAGCTGAATCCCACTGTGCTCGATGCATTTCTGTGGTTTTCCAGCTCTTAAGTATACACCTGTATGTTGGTGGAAACTAGTAAGAGAGATACTGCTTCTTATATATATCTATATATATATATATATATATATATATATATATATATATATATATATATATATATATATATATATATTATATTATATTTTATATATTATATTATATATTTTATTATATTATATATATATATGTGTGTGTGTGTGTATGTGTGTGTATACATATGTTGTTTTTTTAAAACAGCTGAACCATATTCTTTCTCGTGCCGTTTTTATCATTCGCAAAAACAAATTCAAGTGATCAAGATAAATGATCCAGAACATCCAACATTAGACTGTTTGACATACTGTAAGTGACTACAGTGTTCCTGCAGGCAGGAATGAGGCCAAGCAGAAACTTATTCTGTAAGGAATGAGTCAGCTTAGTTGCATTGCGAGGTCATTTTAGGGTCATCAGATTTTATATTTATTTTTGACAGTATTTTCTAAAATAGAAAAGAGTGGACCGAATCTCTGAGGGGTCAAACCTATGACTCAACAGACCCCTGAGTCACAGGGCACCGTGGCCAAAATATGCAGGCTATGACACCATCTGTTTATTTCATCATTAGTGGTAACAGTGACATCAGAAGGTCAACGGTCGCCTGGACAAAGGAGGGGACCCTATAAATACTGGATGCTCCTATGCAGCGCATTACTCCATCATCCTCAGAAACACACCACATCCTCAGCAAACACAATACCTAACAGTATTATCATGCTACATCACTCCCCCCACCTTGTACCTCATTTAATTATTCATTCTCTGCTCTTGTCTTTTGTATTATTCAAGATTTACCCAGCTGGCCAGCAGTGCAACAGATAAGCTAATTATAATATCAGTGCCACTGAGTGCTAGTACCACAGTGTCCTGCAGAGGGAAGGGTGACCTGCACGTTTAATGAGGCTTGGTGGCTACTGTGGCCACAAATTTCAAAATTTGCAAAAAACGCTGGTCTGTTAATGGTTAAATATTAATGGGTGCCATTAACTGGTGATTGGTTAACCGGTGAGAATATTTTTGAACAGTTGAGCATGGTGGTACAATTGCGTATAAACACACTGTTTGCTGACGGCTTCACTAGAGCCTCCTCATCCGGCATGTTTCATACAACCTTGTCGAGGAGCTGCCGCACTGTGCCAGAATTCATCGAATCAATGGAGCACCGGACTGAAAGGAACGCGCCTCTTGTATTTCACATCATTTTGTTTTTTTGGGGTTTTTTTTTTCTTAATAATTATCTGGCAAAATTAACCAAAATTGACATCCCTAGTCCAGAGATTTATGTTATCCAGGTGATCTTAAAAAAGCTCAGGCTGAGCCACAAACTCAAAGTGTCTGTATATGACGACCTGGGAATGAGACTCAGTCAACTCTTTCTCCAGAATTGCTTGCTCCATCTTTATAATCATAATAAGTCCAAATTGTGCTTATTGTATCATGTTGGACTTTAACAGATTTGAAACCAGTAATTAAAAGCAGATGCAAACTTTTGGCGTCACTGCTGCACGCACCTCAACTCATCTGACTGCTTTGGAGAGTAGGTAGAACATTTTTTTTAAGATGCCCTTTTCACACCTTCTACATTTTCCCTTGGAAAAATAAAAAAATATATATTCTATGTTTTGTGAATATTAAACTCAGCACGGCACAAAGAGTCACACAAAGGTCAGCAAACAATATCTTTGTTTCCTGAATTTTTTAACTAACTTTAAAGTAACTTACTTTATTTTAAAATTGTTTCACTTTCTAACTTTGACTACACAGATTGTCACTGATTTACTGTAAGTCACTTCAGCAGGGTGAAAAAGTTAATTGGTTGTAGGTCAGAGAGGATCCGTCAAGGGTTCATAACATGCAACTAAAAACGACTAGGAGACTAAATGATTTAATGTGAGTTTATGACAAAAAGAAAATGCTTGAGGCTTATTTATGATAGGGAAACACTTTTGGAACCTGTGGCTACATCCACTTTACTAACCTATACCGCAGCCCTTTTTAAACTGTGCTACCAGCTCGTGCTGTCAGATGATGCTCTGCTCTGGCTGTTGACGCTCGTTTGAGAGCAGAACATCAGAGCGCTGCAGTGACACTGAGATGACAGAGAGCAGGCAAGTCTGTCTCCTTTGGTTCAATTTATGTCCACAGTTTAAAAAATCCATTCGTATATCCCACATTAAAACGTTGGGTTCGTCCTTCTGTCTCTCTACGTGAAGATCACACATACTGCTGCTATACAGTCTTATTAAAGCACTGAATGGAGCAGTATCATCCAGACGGAGAGAAAATGTGATCCTTTTTTTTTAGAGAGAGAAGCAAAGGCTGACAGTTCTGTGCTTACAAAACCTGTTTCTGCCAGAGTTGACTTCAATATTTTTTTGAAGTTAATTTTATTGAAATTAAGGCAATTAAATAAATGCAGTGGTGTAAAACAAAATATCAGTTGAATTAAATAATGGTGCTCAGTGTTTCATAGTACCTGATCAGTAGTTATCTCAGTTTCTTGCCTTGACCATCAATTCTTATTTTACTTACAAATATACATACCTTTGCAGGGTCTTATTTTAGATCACTACAAGGTTGCAGAGAACATTATTTCAAACTAATATTTTGATTACAGCAGTGACTACCACATTACATATTGTTAATTGCCTATTTATTCCATTACACTTGTGTTTGTGGTGATGAGTCTGTTTTATTACCAAACCCTTGTAGCTTTATTGATGTTTTTCAGGGTTCACTGCAACAAACAGAAAATGTGTACAGAGCATACATACTCCAACAGGAAGTGAAAATTAGAATGCGTCTGGAAAGTAGGGCTGAACTTGAGGCTTCGAAGATTCCACTGTTACCTTGGAAATGTATGCCCAAGTCCATATTTGAAAAGGAAAGAAAAGACTGATAGAGAGCAGGTTGGAGCTGCTCTATGGCATTTAATTAGTCTCAAATCCGGCAAACCAGGCATGTGCATGTGATATGAGAGCAAAGAACAGAAGCCCCTCAGACGAAAACCATCCTCCCAAGAGAGCATTTTGTGCACAAACGCAGTCCCCTGAGCATTAGGTTGTACCAAGTGTGAGTTTGACCCTCCCTATACACTCACTCGCTCCCTTGTCATGTAGACTGTTGAGACTTTGAAGGTAGGGATGGAAAATGTTTAAGCTCGATATTTAAACTGGCAATAGACAAGTTTTCTGCTTTAGCGTATAATTATGAAGTAAATGTTTGCACACCATCTGCGTTTACATTGGTTCTCTATGAACCCATGCTTGTCTAACTGGCATTTGAATAAACTCCGGTTGTTGTGTTATGAGCTTTGAGGAAAATGTAAATGATCTAGTTGTCTATACAATAGCGGCACCAACAGCAATACCACTTGGAAACACTAGAGGGGAAAAGTTGTCTGTTACAAAGCCCCATAAATGTCCCAAATGCATTTTCCATCTCTGTTCCATCAGACAAGTCTTTGCTCAAAATTCATTTAAGAAGGCAACCGGCCATTTTGTCTTATTGAGGTACCATGATTCATATTGAAAAGTCCTTTAAGGCAAGTCTTGCCACTTGGCAGCCATCTTGGCAACATAACCGTGCAGCTATCTCAGGCAAACAAGACCAGGCCCCTATCTAAATGAGTGGGGAGAGTGCATCTCCTTCATTAGCCCAGCCCTTTTCCCAGTGTTCTTTCTAGCCAATCAGCTCCTTCCCTGCCCTCGTGGTCCATCCACCCATTGCCCTCACTTGTGTTTCTCCACCTGCACCTCATCCACTCGTTAGTTTAGCTCAAGTCTTTGTCAAGTCATCTGCTGTGTTTGATTGATCCCGTTGTGTTTGCCTGCTGTTGATCCAGATTAAAACTTCATCCGTTGATATTCCTGTCTGCCATCTCCTGCGTTTGGGTCCAACTTCTCTGCTCCAGCGTGACAGAGAGAGCGCTAATTTCGCCTTCTACGGTCATCAGGAAAAACCTGCTTAAAAAGTTTGGTGATTTTGCCCCCAAAATTTTTTCACCTCAATTTAGAGTGGCACTATTGGCTCATCCCATTAAAGCCCTTGAACAATAGCAAGTTCAACATCTAACATTTGAATAAACTCACCTTTCTTGGTAATACTGTTTATTAGGGTGAAATACGTCTCTTCCATATTGATTAAAAGTCTGTCTGCAGCCGCACCAAATCAGCTGAAACTGTCTCAACTATGTGCTTGTGTCTGTGCAACAACACACTTGGCTCATATGTTTTCTGATTCAGTTGTGATTAAGCAGATGATTGGCTTTTGGCAGGAAGGGGCGAAATATGTGTCATACAACTGCCATCTCAGTCGTTATGGACTCCTGTATTCAAAATGCTTTAGCTGGTTTGTGTCCTTTCTTATAAGGTCTCTGGTGATGACAAGGAAAATGCTGTTCTTAAAATGTTTAGGAAAAGCTTAGCTCTGTCAATCATGTAGCTACCATAACAACCCGCTGGACAGCAAGACAGCATTGTTTCACTTGCGGGTGTCACTTGTCACTGAATAGACCAGACCTCCTTCGCGAGGTGCTCCGAGGCACTGGCTTGCAGATGTATGAAAAGCTCCCATACATTTGATGTAGAACAGTAGAAAAACAGATAGCGGTGACAACCAAACCCTTCTTTCAAATGATGAACAGGTGGAGAGACTCTCCATCATGTATGGTGCTTCAGGAGATGAGAGTCCACTTGGAGAAGTGGAGTATCAAGATGTCTATGCTCCTTTAGCTGGCGACAGTGGCCTTGACTATCAACTCCCACGGAATCACAAGTGCGCATGTCATCTCCTGGATCTTGTTTGTGCAGCTGATGCCACTGCTGCGAAAGCTGTGAAACATTCAGCAGGCTCTCTCGCTCTCACTCCATGCACTCTACCTGTTTGTTAAAAGAGCAGGGAGAAACAGCAAACGGTAAAGAATATACAGCGTTTAAGACACAGATATGAACTTCAAGAGAAATGACACACTTCACCTGCTTCTGCCAACTACTCACAGTTGTTTAAATATGCTGTGTGATCATTTTCGCTGATTTTGTTGATTTAGTCAAAATTTTGTTTTACAGGTTCAATCCACAGCCTTCTGCTGCCAGCTCTGCACCAGCTGTAAAAGAAGATGAAGAAACAGGTGTCAGCTTCCAAATCTCTTTTTGAAACCCTGGAGGAGCATTTAGGAGATGATTTGAGCAGTGTTTCTCATACATAGGCCCCACTTTGGTGGGCCGGCCAAGTCGACAAAAATCAAAATATTGTACTGTTTTCCTTTTTGCAATCAATAGGTTGTGATTTCATATTGTACACAGACTAAGTTGTCAAATAATGCCGCTTTTCCACAAAAATTAGCTGGTCTACACAGGTTTTTTAAACGTGGGTACACCCACTTAAAATCGTGTATTGACCCCATTCCATTTGAAAGAAGTGTCTGTACAACGGTGGATACATTTTTTTGAGCACCGCAACCCCCGCGAAATGACTTGTTTCACTATCATAATTTGAGCCATTATTTTATCCCCATTCAAGTTAGCCGGCGCTAAACCGGAAATTAGCCAGCTCGGTCGGCGATCCAGGTATTTTCATACCCAGAAAGTTGAGCTTTTCTGGCTTCAAAACACCACTGAGCAGCTTTCATAGGAATAAATGGGTCTCCACCTCCAACACTGTGTCCTGTAATAAAACTTCCTTGAATAGACTGCATCCCAAATTCCTTACTTATTTACGCACAACCACCGGATGTTGATAACGCTCATCACTTCGCTTGGCAGTATTTAGCGTGTTCACCCGGGTCTTACGTTTAGATCAAAGCCGAGCAGAGTCGAGGTGATAAAAACTCATGTCTACCACAGAGTAAATTGACCCGGATGTAAATGCTGAGTGTACCCATTCCCATTGGACACAAAAGCCAGATCTTAGCAGGTTTAAGTGGTATTTTTGACCAGTGGAAAAGGGGTATTTGTGTGTTTGTGTGATTGATTTACAACATCAACTCACCTTCATAACCTTGAGCCACAACTTAAACGTGTGCATGCATTTACATCACAGGTGCAGTCCAGAACAAAAACAATTAGCGCTTCACCTCTGGTTGGACAGACTTGAGAATTTTTCTGTTTCTTTTTCTTTTTCAATCAATGAAAATTAAGTGTTCCAACAGTGAATGCCAACTATCCAAATAGGCGCATGACCAAAGGCTGAGGAGAGCAACTCGGGACCAAAAGCAGAGTTAAACTGTTTTGATCTCATGAATATATTTTGAAAATGTGAAATTGATTTCATTACATAGTTGTTTATTTTGACAACTTCATCAAAAAGCAGAAGTCCATGTTTTGATCTTCACCACATTTTAGTCGCAAAGAGCGGTGTTAAAGGAGCTTATGTAATAGGAGACTGTTTGAAGAGTATGAGGCCGAGTACATCATATTTGTTGGCCTTGGTTGCCCTGGAGCCTGAGGCAGTGTAGTCAGGACAGCTGCCCTAAACAGTTATCCTTAGGAGACACAGAGGGTGAACATGCTCCAAAACAGACTTGGACCTTTTTTTATTGTGTATATCTTTGCAATGCAATAAATAGAAGTAATAATGTCAAAACATTCTGTTGATGATTTTATTTGATTTTTTAATGTTTTCAACTAAATTTCTTACATATTGCACCTTTTGACAGGAGCGACTGTGATGAAAATTACTTCTGCATATCCATGATGTCAGGAACTTGGAACCAGAAGGGTTGGTTAGCTGCCTCTATGCAAAGCCAGAGAGGAATTAATCTAGAGCGTTCCTTTCCTCTGTTTACTTTTTTGCTCGAGGTCTCCTCACACTGAGATGAGTTGTTGATGCCACTGTTGCATCAAATTTACCGATGGTAAAATGCAGACGGATTTTATCCTTTGAATCAAGCGGAGATGCCTGATGGGAAGGGCAGAGATTCTGTTAAATATGCTGCTTTCACCTACATCTCTAATCATTTTCAAACTGGCTTCAATTAAATATGATCTGCTGCCAACCCAAAACAGCATAGTAATTTTTAAAAGGCGCAGAAGTATGGATGACTGTATCAGGGACTAGAACGTACTGTTTCAATGCATTAGATTGGCATCAGAGCAGATACTGACCTTACCAAACAATACAGTCCGATACAGTCAACCAGTCTCATGATAAAAGTTCTTCTGAGTTTAACAAAAAGGGACCAAAACACAAGACACACAGAGGCAGGAGGGTAAAAGCGAGCTTTGATGATGAGCTGATGTCCAAACATCCCAAATGCAAGAAACAAAAGGAAAACTGAGGATAAATCGGAAGCCACAGAGAACAAAGCGGGGACACAGACAATCCAAAGAAATGTAAAGGAAAACAGACTTGAATACAGAAGGGCTATTTTACAAATGAAACACAGGGATACACAGAAAAAGGACAGGAAAATAGACAAAGGCAGGAAGTGGAATGTAAAACGTGACTAATGAGGATATAAACTACAAAATAAAACAGGAAACAACAAAACCCAAACCATGACAAGTGCTACTTGTGTGCCTCATCCAATGGGTTTCATGCATTCATTTATGCAGAATTTATATTCTGGGACAGCATTGGAGCTTTGGATTGGCAGCTGTCTGTAGTTTTGGTATCAGGAGAGAAAAAGTTAGATTGTTGCAGCCATAGTTTGGACCTTCATAGCGCAGATTGTCTCTGTTTTTGCCAGATGTGAAATGTATTTTGTGACTGAAACAGGCAGGATTTGTTCAGCTAGAACTGTTTGAAAATAAACTTCCTGCTCCTGTGATGTGAGAAAGGAAGCTTTCCTCAGGTCGTTTCATTTTGTTATAGGCCCCTAATGGCTCCTTGTCGCCTTTAGAAGAGTTTTATATCCCCACGTGTCTGATTAAAAAAATCCCTCTGTGTATGCAAAACAAATGATTTTCCTTTACAGCTATTTAACTATCTCAGGTTACATTGTGTGGGATATATCGATTCTACTAATACAAAGTCATTTTCTGCCGTCTCCTGAGAATGGGATAAATTGGCAGTATACTGTGGGGCTATTCTTGTAATTGTTAAATGACACATCTGCCACTGATTGGTTAGGCGGCATCCATCTATCTAAGTATCCATTACCTAAACTGCTTGTTCTGTTCAGGGCTGCAGAGGGCTGGAGCTTATCCCAGCACACATTGGACAGGAGGTGGTGTACGTCCTGGACAGGTCGCCAGTGTATCACAGCAACAAAGAAACAAATGGTCAAAATATGTGAAAGTATCCCTTCAGAGGTATCATATCAGTAATGTCTCCAGACAGAAGCAAGTTTAAAGCAAAAAAAAATGTATTGTTCTAGAGCCTACCTACACTCACAAGCTGTTGCCCACATCTTTATCCCCCCCACACACACACATACACACAGAGGCTTATTCAGAGCCAGCCTGACAGCTTGGTCCTGTGATGCAGAAAGTGATAAGCTCATCTCAAAGTCTCTGTGGTACTGGGAAAAGAGAGAAAATGAGAAAGAGAAAGAGAGGGCAAATGAAAGAAGGAAATGACACCAGTGGAGCCAGTAGAAATGAAGGAGAGGGGGGTAAGGCAGGGGAAAGAAAGAGATAAAATGAGAAAACGGCAATGAGAGCGCATCACATTTGGGCTTGCAGACCTGAGCCCAAACGAGAGGACAATGTAGATGAGTAAATGATCCTCATTTGGACTCCAGCATGTAATCACAGAGTAGCCATTTGCAGAGAAATACAATTCCAAGTCTGCCATTTAGAATAAGAAAACAGAAACATTTGGCGCATAATGAAGGACCCGTAATCCAGGACCTAACGGCCGATGTGTCAGCAGAAATATATGTATGATCATAAATAATCTTTAGCTAATACCCCACCAAACAGTTTCACCCCCTCCTCGCTCCACACCCTATAGCTCTGCACCACCGACCAATTTCCTACACCATCGATTGGTGGTCATTTTCAGCCAGGGAGAGAGAGGCAACTCCTCTTCCCTATGGATTTTCACGTCACAACTATGACTGACTGCAAATAACCACTCGCCAATCATGCCCCACTTTCCGAGTGACCTTTCCCAAACACTCACACTTAGCGCTCTAATGCAATAATGTGTTTTATGGAAGGTACACAGACAGGTTTTATTTGGCGATAAATTTGAAGTGTGTTTTGGGTGAAATGCGTGAATTGTGATGGTGAATGTGTTTGGTAAACACTGCATCTGTCCAGCACATGGTGTAGATACCTGTGTGTGTGTGTGTGTGTGTGTGTGTGTGTGTGTGTGTGTGTGTGTGTGTGTGTGTGTGCGTGTGTGTGTGTGTGTGTGTGTGTGTGAGAATGTGTGAATGTGTGTGGTGTGTTCGGATTCCATTTTCTTTTTCAGCTTTTGTCCTGTTGCCATTGAATAGATAAAGGCTACACAACACACATTCATATATAACATGAATAAACCTCTATTTCTAAAAGTAGAATGCGAAGCACTCGTACATACTTCAGACTATGCTCACACAAAGATTTGAAGAGCGAGATAGCAAATATGAATAACATGAAAGATGAAATGGAATATCAATGATAAAACATGTTTTTGTAAAACTAAGTGGTGGAGCAGGCAGAAGTATTGATGAGGTCTGGACACAGCGGGATTTAAAATGGTGAGATTGCAAAATCAATTAATTCCAATGGAATCGCCGCTTGAAGAGGTGTAATCAGGGTAAAGAGGGTTACTTTAACAATATATTCTGATAAAGTTAGTAATTACCTGTTAAAAAATGTAGACAGTAACCCTATCAAAGTATTAATGTAACTTGATTACTGTCCATCACTTTTAGATTACAAATGCAAATGAAGACAAGAGAAAATAACTATTAATAAAATTACTTTTATTTAATCTCAATATACATGTGTGTATTCTGCACCTTTTTTACTAAATGTATCTGTAATCTAATTACATCTTTTTTTCTGTAACTTTAATGAAATACAGTTACTTTTTTATGTCTTAATTATGTAACCCTTTAACATTGATTGATTTTGATTGACTGATTTTTATTTTTGTGTCATGCACATAGAGTGCCTAACCCCCATGAGTTTGCAAGTAACTAAAAAAACTGTTGTAGCAGTCATTCAGTCATGTAGTCTGCCTTCTTTCCCATGCTTGACAAAGAAAATCTGCAAATTTGACATGCAAATTTGTGCTGTTGACCAATAGCACATCCTCTTGACACTAATGACCTTTAATGGGACGACTAGCCTGAGAGTCCAAACCAGAGGAAGCTATCATTATTAGTTGTGAAGCACCATTCACTTACATTTAGCTTCCTTGGTCAAAGTAAAGAATGTTCCATAAAGTGGTTTGCACTTAGTTAGTACAGTTATTGTGCCGTTAGCAACCAAGTTTAGCTAATGCATTTGCTAACTGACTAAACAGATGAGCTTGTTAGTTCTGAGAGATTTATTTTCCCTCTTAAAAAGCTTTTTATCGAACTGAATGGTGAACAAAAGGCCAAAACTATTAGCCCGCCAGCTAGCCCTGCAAGTACTGTAGTCACATCATCAAGCTTGATGACCCACCTATTTCACGTAGAAAATGTTTTAAAGGAATATTATGTAACTATTATACCAAGTTTTCAACTCATAACATTGTTATGACGTAATAAATTTTGTTTCTAGTGAGCACCTACATTATCTGACAAATTGTTACAGACTTGGGGTTTGTTGTTACGACAGTGGAGTTGCACTCAGAAACTGTGGGGGCCGCCAAATCGCACTAAATGCCAATTTCTACATAATTATGCTTTGAGGTTGTGTCTACATTTGATATATGGCTGACTGTAGGAGCAGAGATCAGGCTTGTGTGCCAAATTCCACAATGATCGAGATTTAAAAACACAACCAACTTCTGGCTTCTGGTAAATATGTTTTTTATCTGATTGTTTTGCAGTCATCTGCTGGCTTAACCTAAAAATAATGCCTGTTTTAACTGAACTTGTTGCAGCCACACTATATTTCACTGATGCCTCAAACTGAATAAGATCACAGACACAGATTTTTTCCCTCAGACACACATTTCAGCTCTCGGCCCACATACATCCTGTATCACCAGTTTCACTGTTTCTGTTCTTCCACGAGGCGGGCTCGACCTGTCACTTCATTTGTTTCGTCTTTTCAGCGCTGCCTTCACTCTGGTCTCTCATATGACTCAATTCCCTCCCTTTGGTCATAAAAAAAGTACTGTTCTTATATAATATAAAAACATAATATTCTTCGTATTTATCTTTATATTTTATCGTACAGCGATCAAATAATGTTTGCACTTGGTATTACAAATTCTACATTTAGTTTGACCATGACAAACTCATCAGAATCTATATAGAACGCCCAGCTTTACAGTCTGCATGATCGAGTGTAAGAAGCCGTTTGCTCTTTAACCTGTGCAGATGATTTAGGAGGGCTGGTCACACTCTGATTTCATTAAATACGCTTCACCTATTCCCTTGCTTCATTAATGAATGAGAGGGGTAGGTTAAAGATAGCACTATGCTAATAGGCTGTGTGTGAGACGGGGAAAGATCGAGGTAGACACACAGAGAGGAGGCGGGGGGGGGGGGGGGGGGGGGGGGGGGGGGGTGTTGGGGAAGGTGGGTAATCGAGGCAGGATTCAGAAGTCATTAAGGTCAGTTAAGATGAGGTCTCACATTGCCACTGCGACACCTGGGTCATCAGTACAGAGTGTGAACACCAGGGAGAAAGGAGGCGTGTGTGTGTGTGTGCGTGTGTGTGTGGTAAAAAAGACATTATATTAGGTGTAGTTCTACATTTGGAGTATAAACTGTATATGTACAGTGATTTTATACATACAGACACATGACAAATTACAAGAAAAATCCTGAGTAAACAAACATGATGAATGCAGATGCTTCCAAACATGAAATGAGGGTCACTGAAGGGTTTGATTAGAATGAAAAGTTATTTGAATCATAAACCTCATAATTGTGAAATGGGAAGGGTCACTGGTTCTGGAAGTGTTTTGATCCTATATAATATTCCAATTTCAAATCTTTCCTACAATATACTCTGTGTAGCATAAAAACGACACTCACCAATAATGTTACAATCATGAAGGTTTTATGCTACGATCCCCAGTTTAAATTAATTTAGACTTCACTATCAAAAAATAATGCCTGGTCGGTCTTTATGCAGGGTGGGGTCTAAATGCTACAATACCCATGATCCTGGACCAGTGTTGCTGTGGAAGAATAAGGTAGGCCAATATTTTTAGGCCATGTCCAGATACACAATATATATCTTGATATTTTGAAATCTGCTTAATCTGCTTGAGAACATTAATTTAGGGATGACTATTGGTACTTTCACAAAATAACACAATGAGATTTTTGATAAATAATCATCAGTAATGTTGATATAATGACAAAATGGGTAAAGGCAAGTATGGCGGCACGTCATCTGTATCAGCTGATAAAGGCTTTAAAATGACAGAACCACATTGGCATGAGATTAAAATTTCTGCTAATATGACAGGCTGATAAGATGACGCTTCAATTATGCATACGCAGCACGAGCTGGTGACTAAGTAGCTTTCTAATTGTGCTCACCGAATGTACATTTTAAAAGCATTTTATGTCTGCATCTGTCAGTGTACAATGACGACAAGAGTAGGCACGTAGTATGTTATGTGCATTACAGGAAAGAGTTGATGTTCTTTGCAATTAGATGGAAAAAACAAACATCAAAAATGTCAGTATATTGGATATCCAATCCAATGTTGTGCACCCCCAGCTTCATCATTCAACATGTTAACAAAACACAGTAGATGCTAAATTAGGCCAAATTTCTGATTGATTGATTTAAGATGCAGATTATATTGTCAGTTTTCTCAAAACCATAATCTTTAAGTTCCCCCACTGTTGGCTGCACAAAAAGCAGAATATTAGGCTCTCTGACTGGATGTTTCTTACTGAAATCCACATTGGGAGTTAACTTCTCTTCCAAAGTTTTATGCACATGCTTGCACATTTGTAGCAGTCCCATTGTGTAGTACTTGTGCTATCTTTTTCATTTTGGCTGAATTTCAATGTCCCTCTGGATTGATTGCAGTGAATTCAGATCACCTATGCGCAGGGTGTGGAGACTGGCTCCTAATTAATGAGTGAGAGCAGCTTGGGGTATTCCCCTCTCCTTGCCAATCAGGGAGTGACAACGCCCTTTTGTGAAGGCTTAAGAGAGGTGGGGAATGGCACTCCCTGGTCATTCTGATTCTCATTCTGCCCTTGACACGCTGCAGACCTCGTCCAAATAGATTGTCAGCCAGAAACTTTCGTCTGTTTAGGCCCTGTTGAGATTTCTTTTTTGCCCTTGTTCTTCTTAGTTGAGGGAAATTGTGAGCATTCTACAACCTAGACGAGTGACTATTAAAGGTCACCTGCATCAGGGCTGTGCTTATTTGTGCTAGAGTGTTGCTTGCTTTTCAGTAGCCTGGTGCCTGCAGGTTTCTTCTTTTTGTTTTATCTTAACTGAACCCCTTGATATCCAGGCCCCCCTTTACATCTTCAGTCTTTTACTATGTGGTTTGGGGCTGGTTTTTTAGGTATTTTTTAAACTCCAAACAAGGAAATATCTTTTGTAGTAATAATAATGTTTAACTCTATGGTAGCGTTTTAGGAGACTATAAATCTATGCTCAACACTTTGAGACATATGACATTTTATTTTCCCCTTAATTTGTCACATGCCTGTCTTAAATGACTGCATGGCCCAACACCTGTCAAAGATTCAAAACAGCCCTTCCAGAGGAAACACTTCATTACTGATAAATTGCTCCAAGGACAGCTACATCAAATCTACAGGCAATATCAGGCGTTTTTGTCAGTGTGCTTCATGTCTTTGCAATTTGTACAGACCTTAAGGACACAAAACACGAGTGATCGAGAAAGGCTTGTAAACATTCAACAGAAATGGCAAATTTAACCAGAGCCCATTAGAGAGAATGCATGCTGTGGTTTGGCTATTATAAGAAAAAGATAGTTACTGTGAAGATGATTGATCTTCAAAACTTCAGTTAAACATTTTAGGGCATATAAATGTTGAGGATATTATTTTCATATTAAGATGTGAGGGTTTTCTTGAAGGATACAGTTGTACCAAGTTTAAAAAAAGAAGTTATTTAAACCAAAGCAAACATTCAAAGGGGTTGTAAAATGTTTCAGATAGAAAAATGATTTTCTCAACAAGTGACATGTAACACAGTTGGTTATAAATCACATTGTCTATAAACCTCTGGGACAACTGTCCCACAGCCTGTTTTTTTTAAAGACAATCCACCTATTCCAATCCTACCCTCTAGACGCAAAATGTAGCCCTTCGTTAGTTCAAGCAGGACACGGAAATCATAAGCCCCAGCTGTAATCAGCTGACACCTTGCTGTTTGAACAGTTGTTTCCAATCAGTCACACACCAATCACAGTCCATCCTCACAAGAAGGCAGACCAATTAAATATGACTCCTTCCTCACAGATCCCTCCTACTCAAATGTTGCCACACACCATTGCTGCTGGCAAAACTTGGCGCAGCTGCCTCAGCTACCAATGTTTTAGTCTAGAGCCCTAACAGGGCAAAAAGGTTTTAAAAAAAGAAAAAGATGGCATTCATTGTCTTGTTAGGTCTCACTCTTGTAAAGCCAGGTGTTTCGTTCTGCGTTGTGCTTGCTGTTTCAGCAAGAATGTCCTCCTCATGAAAACAGCCATATAAGTCGGAAAGTCAAGCAGGTCATTATTTACACCCTCTACCAGATACAGTAATTATCACAGCTGCAGATGAGGATGTATAAGGAAAAGCGCTATAAGGAGCAACAATTCCACATAGGGAGGAGGTCGAGGATGATGTACAGGAGACTGCTGTTTATAGCCAGAGTGAAACGAGAAGTCAGTGTTTTTTTCGACTTACTAATGTATAAAAGTTACGTCATGTACATAACTTAACCTAAGGTAACGTTGGTACATTGGTAACGGTAACCAAAGCAACAGTGTTTTGAACCCAAACCATGATATTTATTTTTGTGTTTTCTTTCTTTCTCGATCTTTTTACATGTGGCCATGTTGTTTTGGGAGATGCTGACAATCTTAGCGTGCTGCTTGGTCATTTCAGGAAGCAAGAGTGGAGCCATAGTGGACCAGGTAGTTTCATTTTTGCAATATGTTGTTTAACCTTTTAGTGTTGTAGTGTGTTGTCACCTCATTTTTACTACTTACTACTTTTGCTAGTTTGGTTGATAATTCCTGTACCCATCAATATTACAAAAAGTAACAGCTGTAATTCCGCACATGCCGGATCTGCTGAAGCACACCAACAGTGCCATTCAAACTGCACATATGAGCATAAAATCTACTTTTTAAGAATAAAATTCATACAAAATTGTTGGACAGTTTTCTCTCCATGTATGCACACTTCTTTGGATGCTTGCTACATTCAAAAGGGCCACAACACAGCCTATACACATACAGTACACCATTCATATTCTTGCTTCAAAGACTGGATGGTAGGGATGCTGCCTGGTGGGAACCCAAACATTATACTTCACATTCATGCTCACCTTATACACAGACAGACATCCATAAAATATGAGCTGTAGCCACACGGTATAATCAGACATTATATCCGATTTATGATGTTGCATTGGGACAGTTATTTTCACAGGTTGAAAGCAATGTATAGAACGTAAAGAGTTTTGATGAAATAATTTTGATTTCAGACAGCACTTCTGCGTTGGGAGCTATGAACATTTTTTTTACATGAGCTATAAAGGATATGACCACTGTGTAGTCATAGAAACATCCGTACTTCTGGTGGCTTGTGAAAGCCACAGAGTGGGGCATATATTAAAAATGCATCAGATGGATTCACAAGCAGAGGACTGAGGGCTTCCATACTGCTCTCATTACTGTATCCATTTACAGTGCACTGAAATTATTATGAAAAAGCCTGCTGAAATTCATATCTGCATTTGCATCTTAAAAGGAGAGTGATTTTGAGTATGCGTCTGTGCATGCTTAGTCATCCCTTATCGAGTTAGGAGTGGGCTGAGATGGTCTATATATTCACTTTATTTATTTATTTGACTGTTCACTTTTTAACCTTTTTTTATGTAACAAATCAAAGGGAGATGAAAGAGAAAGATTAGAAGAGAGACTGATGAGATGCAACTTAATCACTATTAGTGTCCTCTTATCAAGGTTAATGCATTGCATCAGTGACGTCTGCTAAGCTATTGCCATGACCACTGAACAAACAAGGGTGTTTAAGAGCTGATGCAATTACTCTTCAACAGAAAATGAATTTGCCACTGTTTTGATAATCAAAGAATTGGTACAGTCATTTTTCAAGCGAACGCCAAATATTGTGATTTAAAGGAGACATTTTATGCTCATTTTCAGCGTCATAATCTTATTTTGAGTTACTGGAATAGGTTTGCATGCTTTAATTCACGTAAAAGTGAATCAGTTTTTATACTGTCCAGTGCTGCAGCACTGCTGTATATCCCCCCTCTGTCTGAAACGCCCTGTTTTAGCTCCGATCTCTTTAAGGCCCCACCTTCCAAATACCCAGTCTCCTCTGATTGGTCAGCTCACACACGCCTGATCCCTCACTGCTAACAAGAACAGAGCAGCT
Source organism: Pagrus major (assembly GCF_040436345.1). Taxonomy (NCBI): domain Eukaryota; kingdom Metazoa; phylum Chordata; class Actinopteri; order Spariformes; family Sparidae; genus Pagrus; species Pagrus major. Next base: position 16,226,642 of record NC_133215.1, read on the forward strand.
GTGCTTAATCAATTCTTACGTGCCAAACCAGCTGCTAGTTGATGGTGATGTCACGGAATTAAAGGCGAGACTACTGACGAGTGTTTTTTGTGGAAGAGAGGAGCTACTGTTGGTGCAAAGCATGATAGTTCTCCTTTAAAACTCTCAAATGCATTTGATGCTTTTCTTTATCGTACATGATGGCAGACTGAATATCTTTTAGATTTATAATAAAGTCTTTTGAATATGTCACCTTGGGCTCTGTGAAATCATAACAGCAATTTTTCACCGCAGTCAAGGTTTGACACAACACTACAGCTGCATGGAAAAAAAATGAAGTAATGGTGGAACTATTTTTGATGTCTAAGTGCTAGACGAAGACAGTTGGACTTGCTTGAGTTCTTAAAGATGTTTCACCTCATCGAAGAGGCGTCTTCAGTTCTGAACTATTTTTAATAATTTATTTTGAGTGGGTTCCCAAATTGACACTTTCTGCCCAGAGGTGCATGTGTGCAACAACACAGCCGCACAATGTACTGGAAATGTATTTCACATGCAAACAAACCAGACCCTGAGGACAATATAGCATATCTCATCTACACATTATGCATGATCGAGCCCAACAATGTGAGGAGGGCATACGTATGTACTCAGTGTTCTCAAACACATTTATGTAGGCAGAATACGTTCAATATCAACATTTCAAGAAGAAAACAAAGCTGATGTGAAGACCTTACACTAGTGATCTATTGTTTTCATAATAAGCATATTTTACTTTGTATGCTACTTAAATAGGGGAACCTCCAATGCTGTTTTGTTTATCTTTAAAAAAATGTGGCTGGAATTATTGAAGGACACATATTGTGCTTTTTTCCTTTTTTGTCCCTCTCCATTAGTGTTTTATGGGTTTTTGTGCATGTAAAAGATCTTGAAAGTTAAAGAGGTCAAAGTCTGCACCAACAGAAGCTCCTCTCTCCCACAGAAAACACTGCCCCTGAAACGCCTCGTCATTAGTCCTGCCTTTTAATTCAGTGATTTCATAACATTACACTACGTCACCATGTCACACATTTGCATAATTTATGCCTAGCGGCTAGTTTGGCGTTAAGCACAGCTGCTCTATTGTTGTAAGTGGTGCTGGGTCAGGCGTGTGTGTGAGCTGACCAATCAGAGACTGTGTATTCGGGAAGCGGGGTCCTACAGAGACAGAGGTTAAAACAGCGTTTCAGACAGAGGGGGAATACAGTGATGGACCATATAAGAAAACTGATGTGTTTGTTGAGTACTAAAGCATGTAAACCCATTCAGTGGTGGTGGTGGTCCAAAATAAAATGATGAACCTGAAAATGAGCATAATATGTTTGAGGGTGATATCTCTGGTACGAGTCAAATATATCCTTACAAGCATGGCATTTCATGGCAATCCATCCGATTGCCATGAAATTTGGGACAGATATCAAGGAACCCCAGAGGAGGAATCTTGACATTTCTTATTTATCTGGCAACCCCAGTCGGTCAAATATTTACATTGTCCAGAGCTTTGTTTTATGAAAATAAATCCACTTTACTTTGGGTTTAGTGGTCATTAAAGCATGTTAGCATGCTTAAATGATAAACTAAGCAGGTGAACGTCTATTTAACATCCGCAGCACTTACCATGCTATTGCTAGCATTCAGCTCATAGCACCACCCAAAGTGCCTCATTCTTGTTTGAAAATATTCAGGCTGTACCAAGTAGTTCTAGTAGTTTTTGCATGTCTATACAGCAATTCTAAAGAAAGATAGTCGATGGTTGAATCTCATTCAAACATAATCAAATACGTACACTTTTGGCTGTTGGTTTGCTCCTGCCCTTGTGTGGCAGTCTAAGAGCAATCTAACAACATTATAAATTACATTTATACAACCACAATGACAAAATATTTTGGTTCTGACATTATCATAGTAAATTATTTAAGTTATTACAAAAATGGAAATGATCTATGTATCTGCTTTCTGCACTCCATTTAATGTGATGACAGAAGCTTTATATGTGAAAAAATTACATTTGATTCAGCTCTAGAAAATATATGTAGTTATTAAAACTGGCGGTTGAAAATTCTCATTTTCAAGGTTTTGAGCATCACAAACGCCACTCACCTCTGTTGTGACAAAAGTCTCCATATTATATGTATCAAAATAAATTGTGACCACTAGGCAAAAGCTGGAAAAACATTTTGGTGAGCTGAATCTTTTTATTTACTCTGCAGCTATATCAAACAAATGCATTGTTCTCCCTCAGCTTTCATTTGGTTGCACCCCCCATGGACTGGTTAATATTTGTCAAACAAATTTCAGTATATCGGTGGCAGTCAACCAAAGTCTGAGAAGAAATATTAAAAGATAAATGAAAGTGGGAAGGTGTCATCACTAAATGCCTGGGGAGAACACTGGCCTTGACACTGATGTAGCAACATCAAACAGTTTTATTATTGTTCACACAAACAGAAACAACATTCACAATGCCACCTGACGAGGGGTGACATGTTCTTCTTTTATTATTTAACCAATTACTTCATGCGTACCACTGACAGATGCCTTCATGAATTTCAAATGGTCTCCTGGCCTCCCTCTGCTACCACCTACTAGGCCTGAATCCCTGAAGCAGGTGAGTTGAGTGCTTGAGCATGAAAGTCAGTGAAGCGTTTAAAGTAAAAACTACAAAAAAGAAATTCTCACAAGTGCACTTTGATCTTAGACAAATATTTTTTCTGCATATACACTTGTGGATTTTACACAATGGATGTAGTGTAGCTTGGTTTCAGAGCTCTGAATCACCCTGCACATGTACAAAATGTTGTGGAGCTTAAATCTGTTTTGCATAACTTAAAAAAAAAAAAAAAATTAAAAACTCACATTCCCACTCCAACTGCTAGCTGTCTTTTTTTCATTTTGGGTTATGTGGATTTAATACTTAAAACATTCTGCCAGACTCCAGATTACCTTTGGTAACATATTCAAAATTCTCTTTTTCTGAAATATCCTTGAATGGAAACTAGGGTATGGTAGAGTTTTAGGAAAGATTGTGCTCGTGGCAAATAACAGGGAACCACTGTCCTATCCATACCCTAATCCTAATATTTTCTGCGGACAAGACTCGTCGTATTTTCTGTCTTTGCTTGGTAGCTTTGTGTAGACAGTGGCAGACTCAGGATGTTATAGGGGCAGGGGCAAAAACCATTAAAGGGGCACCAGCTGTATGCAGTGGGGCACCAGCACGCAGAAAGGGTACCCCAGAGGGCACTTCATCCTGTTTTATCTACCACAGGGGCATCCAAGAGGACACTTTTGCAGTGTTTTTGCATTTTTGCCATGTTTTTTGGATTTTACATTTCCCTGGGAGTCCAGTGACAAACTTGTTCATGCTTTGCTTGCGTCACTTGGGTGCCCTCCACTATCCACTGGGATAGGGTTAGGCCACAAAAACTTTAGGTATAGGTGAGGGAAAGCTCATGGTTTTGGGTATCAAAAACACAAATGTTTGAGGTCTTTTAATGGGAGGCAAACTCCAGTCTCCTGTAGAGGAGTCAGACACGGTGCAACCTCATTCACCACCCCAACCTCCACAATTATGATCCACCTAGCTACATATAGGCCCACTACCTCCTGCAGTGGCACAGAACATTGGCACTGGATGTAAATTGTGATGTGTGGAAATGTAACAGGTGACGACTGTTACTTTAAAATAATATCGCCATTGGTCAAAAAAGGTATCAGGACACCCTCCATATGCAGACTGTAGAGGTAGAAACCTGCTTCCCAATAAAGCCCATTTCACTATCTGCCCTTATTTGTCAGTAAAGCCTTTTTTCCTGGTGATATTACCAATAAATGTCTATTGAGCTTTCACTGCCTCCACATGTTTTATGGTTTAAGCTGAAATACTGTAAGCAGAGCTGCAATAGGCGCCATGGGTGTGCTGCAACCATGACAGTTAAGGGGCTCAAAGAAATATATCCAAACAGGTTACAAGCTTTCCTGGTTAAGTAATAATCGTTTCAGACAGGCGTTTTTATCAACAACAGAGTCCTGCAGTATGAGAAAGTGGCTCCCATTTGTTCTGCCCCAATGGCTGTAAAGGAAATATTGCAAACCATTTTAATTAGTATCCAATGTTGTGTTGTCGTGACAGCAGATCAGGGGAAAAAGCTCTTGATACACGGTGTAGGAGGTTAAAGTGATAGTTACATACAGGACTGTTTGTTTTTTTATCGCCAATTTAGCTCACAACATCTAAAATGATCTCACAGCAGTCAATGCGCTATTTCTGTTACACAAAAAGCAATAAAAAACCAGACTTTCAGCCTGTTTCACAGACCGCCCTCCCTTTTGCAATGTCACATTAAAGTTGCACTTTGTAGGAATGCTTACTCAGTCATTGCAGTGTACTAAAAAACTTGCATGTGCCCTGCAAAAAACATTTTCTATAGGGTTGTTCCATTTGGAAATCTGCATCGCTGTTTGCACAGTAAATATTTAAGGAGGGGGGACGGGACACTAAATGCATGGCCTCAAAAACCATATACTTCTGTATGTGTGACCTATTAAAGTGAACATGATCACATTTTGCCATCAAATTTGTACATCAAATCCAATCAACTCTAATTAAATGTAATTTAATCTCATCTAATCTACTTTTGAAGCAGCATACATTCTTAGGGAAGCTTGTATGTATTTTTTCTGCAAGGTATCCAGGAAAAAAAACACTCTAGCTTCAAGTTATTCCACAAAGGAGAGGTGAAATTTTAAAGAATAATTACTGAAATGCATGTCCAAATTGATAAACACCGACTTTCAGCATGTGATGTGTCTGAATGTGGACAGTCAGGGTGTATATGCTTGGTGTGGTAATTTGTTCCACCCTTCTCCACATTAGTAGGGTAATTATAATTCATTGCACCCATATGAGTAGCGTAGCTCTGCCCTTGTTATGCCATAATCAGGTCTTTACATTAATAATTCTCATCCCCTGAAGGGATATTTCTCCTGTTATTTACACTCGTTACTCTAAAGGTTAAGCCCTGGAACTTTCTCCTTGTTCATTTGTCTTTTCACTCTGGAATTGACAGTGGCTGACAGGTCTACTAATCTTTAGTAGAGAAAAAAGATTGTGCTTTATTAGGTGCACTGGATGTTGTGTGCATAATAAATACAAGATCTGTGACTAAATCATGTGATTACAGACCAAGTTAATGTTATAGGTACTGTATATGCTGACCAATCCTCAACATTAACTCATGGTGCAAAAGGAAGCAGGAATGGGAACTTGGTGAATTGCTTGATAATTAACAGTAGTGAGTAACCTTTTGGATCCATTCATCATTTGAATTTCCAGTAAGCACAAAATGTCTTCAAAGAGTGATGCTTTGACAAAAAGATTTGAAATAAACTTTCAGGAACAACTCTGACCAAATGGTATTGTAATAAAAGGAAAACGTACTGTATATTTCGTAACCATCAAAGAATAATACATCGATGTTTCAGCAGTTCTACTCCCCTGATAAATTAAGTCCACCATTGATCTCACCAAAAGGGGCACTCTCGCCAAGAAATAATATCACGGTTGATCTAATTAAATTCACTACCTAATATGCAATATTTATCGTCTCATTTTTGAAATGCTCTGTAAACTGTAGCCAGACTTGAAACAGCCACTGAAATTCTCCATTTGCACCATTAAAACACAATATTGCAATAATTAGTACTCTGTTGGCACAGGCTTCTCGTTTTCCATTCTGCTTACTATAACTCATGTTGCATTATTTCTAATACATCACCCAAGTAAGAGCCATTTGAGTTATGTAAAGTTGAAAGCAGCCTGTTCTCGCTGCCAGTACGTCAAACAGACCAGCCTGGTAAGTGGCCCTGTGCTGTCAAGTTTGACACCTTAGGTAGGCAGGAGTTTTAAAAGTGAGAAAGGGCGGGAGGCGGTTGGATGGGTTGCGTTACGTGAGAGACATTATGTAAAATATGTTACGTAAGTGTTACGTACATGACTGTCGATACATGACATGAGTTACGTCACGTAGTTATTTTAACCTAAAGAATGATCTTTTCTTAAACCTAACCAAGTATTTTTTAGGCAACCTTTAGGCAGCGTTAATAACAGCTCATAACAAGTCATACGTCATAATGTGTGAACTGTTTGTCAGCAAGCTTTATTTTGAAAGGGTAACCGGACGTTTGTGTATGATGTACAGTATTATTGCTAACATGACTTTGGAGTCCTTTAATTGCACAGGTGATGCTAGAAGGGTAGGTAAAGCATTATAGTTTCAAACTTAAGGCCACTGACCAAGCTGCCGTATTTGAAAAGCACAATCTCTGGCCTGAAATCAGGTTGTGGGAGCCTTCAATATTGATTTCGAGCTACATTTCTTTTTCCACTTCTACTTACTAAGAACACTTCAGCCTATCAATCCAATTCATGACTGTCAAAAGTCTTCACCACTCTAGCACCACTCCACCTGCTGCATTAGTTCTAGTTTCTTTCATGCCAGAGACAACCCTTGAACCGATGCTTTGGGTCAGCACGGACTTCCTCCGGGCTGACTATGCACCTGACGCCTGCTTCTGGTGGGATGTGAAACGTTAACGAATGTAAATTTGGTAGCTGTAAGTACTGCACTATATCCCTTCAATGCCCATAACGAAAAAGCTGACCGTGATGTGTTTTTTTTTTTTTTTTTTTTTACAGCCGGGGGTGGGGTCGAGAGCTGGACAAGAGCCCTGGAACATGCGAGCACATTTTGGAAATATAAGATGTCAGAGCTGCTTTTGAGCTGTTTTCATTGGGCCCAAAATTTCAAAAGAAGTCCCTGCTAACCCTGCTTCAAGCTATCAACACTCTGACAACCAAGACATGCTAAGTGCACGGTGTTGTCAGTAGCATGCAAAATCATGTCTGTTTCATTTCAGACAATTTGAAAAGAGAACCAGTACTTTTATCCAGGCTTGTGGTTTCACACAGTCTGGAGGACGGTTTGCTGGAGGACAGTTAGGGTGATGAGGCTAAGAGTTATCACACACGCACACACACACACAGACACACACAGAGATGACTAAACCAGGCTTACAAAAAGAAAGATGAGACATGGGGTGAGTTTGATACAACCACGCAGATATTAATCAGTGAAAAATTCTACACTGTGGCACACAATTAACAGACCAATGTGTAGACTGCAAAATACAAATGAGAGCAGAGTTATCCCAGGGCAATGCGTTGAAAAATTCTCAATGATCTGCCATTAGAGAAACAAGGCTCTGCCCAAATAAAAAAAAAGTCTCTAACAAGCACAACATTTACATTTTAAGACATATTTCTCCCTCATTTGTCACCACAGAGAAAGTGTTTCAAATATAATGGGATGCAAATCTTTACCTCACACAAACACATGCATGCATCTAAAGAGACACACACACACATATATATAGACGAACACCCAGGCCTGGGGCTTGGTGGGGCACTAATGGGCTTTTGCTGTCAGCTCCTAGCCTTCCACAAGACAAAAGGATGATTTCTGTCACGTCCACAGTCATTGCATTTTGTATCCAGACCTTTAACTGACCCTTCAGACTCCAGCAGTGAGTCATGCTATGGAAATCAGGGCCTACGCACTGACAATATCTTCCCATTTCATACAGACAGTCTCTTCACTACTCTCCAATTTAACCTCTCCATACCTACATTTGTATTATTTTTCTGTTCATTCAGTAGGCAGAGAGGGAAATAAAAACCTGTGTCCCAATTCCATACGTTAGGAAACCACTTTGAGCTGTATATTAATCTGTATAATGTAGTATATCTTCAGTTAGACTTTATAAAGGAGTTATAAATGTATTTAATGATGCATTTTCAATGAAAAAAAACAATTAAATCAGGACATTAAAGCCAGTTAGTGTATAGATAAAGCTAGATGTTTTCCAGCTATTTTTTTTCTTCTTTCTTACAAGGCGTGACCTGTTTCCCCATTTCTTTCATGGATTGCATTGTGGGCCAATCCCGCCATCAACTGCACACTCAAAAGTCAAGCAGATTTAGCATGCATACAGATAGCATTATGTATGTATTCATCTTCTGATGGTTCTGATCCAGTTTCTGTGAAGCGCTCCCTGCACTGCTCCCTTGGAAACCTTGAGTCTAGCCGTGATTTGAGGCTCAGAAATACCCGTCTTTGCTTAGCATAACAACAAAAGAACAATAAGCTCCTACTTTCAGACTATCCTGATTATTTTTTTTCAGGTTTACGAGACAATATTTTAGATTTTTAGTGTGGTCTCAGACTGTAAGACCCCACTGTACATAATTCATTTAAAGGTCTTTAGTAGGCTCACTATAAATTTCCTGCTTTCTAAAGAATGTTGGTGGTTGACCTTGCACTGAGGACAGCTCACAGGACTGATCATGGTTAGTAAGGACAGCACGCACTAGTGGCCAACAACTCCTGTTTTCCATAAATGCCACCACAGCTGAGAAATCTTGAGAAGCGCCATCGCAGGAAGGTGAGTCAATGCATCAGAATACGTGTCTGCCAGTGCCGACGGGCAGCAATTGGCACAATTTCTTCGTGTCGTGTCTTGCATTTTATTATTGATGGGCATGGGAGACAGTTTAGCTGTTGCTCAGTTGATATGTGAGAGATAGAAGAACAAGTGGAGAAGCTGAAACACCTCAGTTTTCTTCTGTTTGGATGGATTGTAAAGTGATCTGTGCTTGCAAGTGTTTGTTGGAGCTTTGTGGATTAAACGCAGTCTCTCCTGTGATGATAGCTGTCAGTAAGTTGAATTACCGGCGCCTGTTCTTGGATAGTGGTCTTGTATTTTTTATGCGTCTGTGCCTCTTTGCTCTTGTAATTTAAACAACAGTGTCAGACTGAGAGAGACTGGAGCGCGGAAGCAAAAGTTTAGCTTTCACATAAATCTGCTGGAGTTATTGATCTTTCAGTCGAGGGCTTTTACGCCTCTTACATATCCTAACATTCCACTTGTTGTTTTATTGTATAGTTCGCTGCTTTGCTTTATGGCCACAGAGAGTTTGTTATCAGGGAGTTTGAGCGTGGACACAAACACATCTCACACACACTTACAGACGCAAACACATACGTAAGCGGGTGCGTGAAACACTGACACATGCTCTCCCACTCAAACATTCATCCCATTATTACTCATACGCACACAAACACACACACACTGAGACATTTATTTAGGGTTGCCATTTCCTCTGTCTGGAGGCAGTATTTGTGGTAGCACGCTTTAATGCCAGTCTCTTCACTTCAGTCTCTTGTGAGCTCCCTCTACTTCATCTCCGTCTGGTGTGTCAGAGCAGCTTTACCATGTGTATTTCTTCTGCTCAAAAGCCGGCCATTACTCTCTGCCCCCCCCCCCCCCCCCCCCCCCCCCCCCCCAATTTTTTTCCTGTGCGCTTGGTCTGTCTCTCAGTGTTGCCGGTACTTTTTCTTTTGTGATAAGCCGTCATTCGTCTTGATATTGTTTGCTATCTGTCTAGCCTCTTGATGTAATGTTTTGTATTCATCATGGTGGAAAGGAAGAAGGAATGGGGACGGCTGTTTTTAAGCTTGAAACCAGGCAAGCAAACATCCAACTGCCAATCATCACTAAACCGAATCTGAAACATGCTTTAACAGGGCTGGATGATGATTCAATGTTTTATCTCTTCATCAGTGAAAACAGTTTAATGATGGTGTAAGTTATTATTGATATTGTATTGAGTCTCAACACTGTAGCAGAAATTAAGTTGATCTACAACAACAACATATTTTTCATCCTTTTTACTTTCAGTCACAAAAGTGTTATATTATGAACTGCATGCTAGTTGAGGTGGTCAGGGTGGATGGTGGATGTGTGAAGTGCAGGACACCTGACCTGGGTTCACATCCTGAGTTCTGTGTGCTTGAGTTCAGGTAATAAAAGCACTTCAGTTTGGCACCAGATACCTAATCTTTACCAAGTGCTGAGAGTGTTTGAATATAACCTTGAAAAAGATGAATCATGCTTTAGCATTAGCTATAGAGCGGATATTGAGGCGATTGCAAGAATGGACTAAATACATGTGCAAAATATTTACTGACTACGTTTCTCATATGTTTTCAAACTGACATTTTTCCACTTGGCAGATACCTAAATAAGAATACCCTCCTGTTTTTGTTGGTAGAAATGTCATGCAACCCATATCACATTTGCTATCACTATGTATTGGCTGCTGATAATTAGAAGAGACAAGGTTAATTACTTTTAACAAGTTTATTTTTAATGTCTTTAATGTTCTTATTGTCTTTTATTCTTATTATATACTGTTTTCTTTATGCTGTCTACAAACAAACAGAAGGGGGGGGGGAGGGGAAATCTAATTAAATGGCAGGGTTAGGGGTTACTGATGCAGCAAGTAATCAGAAAAGTAACTAAAAAACTAAAGTTGACATGATATTTGCCGCTAAAATGAAGTGTAATGGCAGTATAAAAATCAGAAAATGGAAAAAACTCAAGTACAAGTACCTCAAAATTGTACTTGAGTACAGTACTTGAGTAAATCTATTTAGTTACATTCTATCACTGTTTTGGATTACTTCAATACTGAACATATGCAAATAAAGACTAGAGAAAATAAATACCAATAAGATTACTTTGATTTAATCTTAATAAAAGTGTGTGTGTGTGTGTGTGTGTGTGTGTGTGTGTGTGTGTGTGTGTGTGTGTGTGTGTGTATACACTCATGACTCATGAAGTGTTTACATTTGTGCACATGGATGGTTACTGCCTAGTATATTCTTTATTTATAAATTGTAATCCTGTTAGTAATCCCCCCCCCTTTTTTTTTTTTTACTGAATGTATCTGTAATCTAATTACATCTTTTTCTGTAACTTTAATAGAATACAGTTACCTTTTTTATTTTGTGATAATTGTGTCAGGTTAGAAAATGTATTAAATAAAGAACAACCAAAGCATCAACCCCCTAAAGTCATTGTTGTTGATTAATTGTGTCACATTAATTCAGATATAGAAGTTATTTGCTATTTGATAAGTTAGCAATTATATTTTTGACCAAAATGCAATATATTAGGAACTATGATAAATTGTTTATCTAATACATGTCTCTACTTTCATTTCAATTATTTGTCTGTTTAGATGCTGGTTGTCCTTGGATAATATAGTTTTTGATAGTTATTTGAGGTATAATGTAATAGCTCAATAAGCCAACTGATGTCACATTATGTAAAAGCCAGTTTAATGTCTCTATTACCTTGGTAAAGGCTTGATTCAAAACACTTTGAAAGATGTCATGACTAACATTTGCTGCTTGTGTTCCAGGAACTGCACCCACAAAACAGCCCATTCACTTCTCAAAAGGAGAAAAGGCACCAGTAGGCGACTTGTTAAAATAGAAGCTAATTAATTTTCACTTGAACAACTGCTGCAACTCTTAGACAGCAGCTAATATTGTAAACAAGGAGGGAAAAACAAAACATGCGCCCCTTTCAAGATAAGGTTATGATCCTAAAGTGACACTTCCTGGTGTAGCTCAAATTTTTCAGACAGCTTGGTCGAGTCTGTGGCCTCCAAAGAAAAACAAACTTCCTGAGTCATTGCAGAAGGGCTGAGGTTCTTTTGTAATATGAATACAAACTTGTAAACAGTACACAAGTGCCTTTGGCCAACCCTGAACTGAAAGCGTTAAAACCATATCTTTAATTAAAGTGGCTTTTATTTGTGAGTCACTGGTAAACAATCATTAAAAAAAAAAGCAGGCATCTCAATATTCCCCTTCCTTTCAAATCAAATCAAAATTAATTGGCTAATGCTAAGTAACATAGCACACGCAAATGTCACACAATGTTATTTATAGCACCAGGATAGTACCAATGCCAAATTAATAAAGTGACAGTAAAATAAAAGCTTTTGACTCCACGCTCTTCTCTCTTTTTTACATTCTTGTTCATTCCTTGTACTGCAGTTAATGTGGAAGTGACGGTTCAGGACCCTCAGAACATACACGGAGCTTCAAAGTCTGTCAGAGGCATGCATGTTTTACCGGAAGCCTAGACCTGTTAGCTTGATAGGTGACAAGTAACCCTGGAACTTCTTAAGATACTTCTGAAATACAACCTTACCCTGTTTAACCTCTGCTACTTGGCAGCCAAGACATTCTCTATTTTTGTCCCTCTATGTTTCACAACAAGCCGACTCTTTTCCTGAAAGGCTCAGCAGCAACCTGACAGATGTGTTAAGGGTGCGCCAGGTTACTGCAATTGATCATGATGCGCGCTCTGCTCACAGGGGCTGGCTGAGGGAGCGTAACCAATATGAAAGACTCAACAACAGCCAAATGTGTTGTATAAAGTGCACTGCTGTGTATAATCTACAGTATAAACCTACACAAATACGCAAGGGAACTTATATGTTTGTGTATTTTATCTCTGCATTTTTTTATCTTTGTATTTCACACTTTTTTTAATATAGTAACTGACAGATAATTTTCCCAAGTACCTTTCCATACCTGTCGCAGGATTTCACAGAACTTTCATGAATAATATACTGAATGCAAATGTGCTATCTACCATCACCATCTCACTCCGAAACCAACTATCAAATAGGCGGCTTGGTCGGTGGCTTCAAACTACTGAATGACGCTCTACCTGCCCCACTAGCCTCTGTTTTGCCGTGAAGGGCTCCGTGGGAGTGACCTTTTACATGTAATGTGAACATGGGAAGTTAGAAATAATATGTAACATACAACCTCCAGTTAGACTTTCAAAATAAAGCTTGCTGACCAACAGCTTACATATTATGATATATTATGACTTTTGGAATGTTATTAACGTTGTCAAATGGTCACAGTTTGGTTAGGATCAGGCGCCAAAATTACCTGGTTAGGTTTTGTCAGAGATCATACTCTGGGTTAAAACGCTACTCACGTCATGTAGTTAATGTAACATAGCATTTGTTAAGTTGCTCATGTTACATATATTAAAAACCAATCATTCTTGGTCACAAACAGGATGCAAACACCAGAGGGGAAAAAAACTGTGAATGAGTCACCCTACCACCCCCTGACTTATGGGTACCTACAGCGTCAAACTTGGAAGCATAGCAGGCTGCTGTATTTAACACCTTGGGAGTGAAAACGGGCTGTACCTGCATTGTAAAAATGAGAGACACTGAAATGAGTCAAAGAAGTCTGCCTGTGAACATGTTACAGTGAGGCCTTTCCTTCCTTTGTGTGGAGTTTCATCTCATTTCAGAAATGTACTCTCTCACAGACTGTATGTGTGAACTGATATATGTGGTACAGCCCCGTTTCTAGAAAGGTGGGGATGCAGTTTAAAACCTTGCATGCTTTGCTTGTGAGCAACTGAGCCTTGTGAGGATGCCCTGTTCATACACATTAATGATATTACGACCCGTTACCAATGAACCTGTTTACCTGTGAAACGTTCCAAACAGGTGTTTTTTGAGCATTTTCCAGTCTTTTGTTAGCCCTGTCCCAACTTGTTTGAAATGTGTTGTAGTAATGACATTCAGAATAAGCATATATTTACAAAAGTTAGTGAAGCTGATGTGGTAAAACATTAAATGTTCTGCCTTTTATACTGTTTTCAATTGAGTATATGTCAAAGAGACAAATTATCACAATTTATTACATTTCTGTGTTACAGCGTCACAACTTTTTTTGGATCAGGGTTACACATGTGTAACCCACATTGTACAGATGAGCAAGACACTGAAATAAATCAAGGAGTTGTGCCTGGTGAACAGGAACTGGTAACATTGAGGTCTTGCACTTTCTTTATGTGGATAGAGTATTCATGCTTTTTTAGAAATGTACTGTCTCACATACTGTATGGGTGAACTGGAGTATGTTGCCTCCCTTCGGACTTAAAACTGATTTGTTTTTGCTGTCCTGCATGTGCACAACTTTCTAATTTATATAGAATTTAAACCAAACCTTAGTTCAGGAGAGTGGAATTATTTTATTGGATTTCTTGGGTTTAGTATTTCTGTATCTAAATTGGATTTACTAGAATCCCACAGTTGTAATCTAGTTCTATTGTTGTTACAAGTTTGTATTAGTTTTTTTAATAATTGCCTTTTTTAACCTACAGTATGGTTTATCCAAGGAGGGAGGATTTCTCTTTAAATTGACTCTCCCAAATTTGTTCACCTATTTTTTATTTATTTTTTGTTTCTATATATCACATTGGGCAACACAAATAAAGGTATGGTTTTCCTGACCTTCTGTAGCTACTTTGTTCCACCCAGGGTCAAAACGATAATGCATTATGGTTATTTCTCATTGGAAAACCAAGAACCAAAATGCTTCAGTTTTGTGTCATACTATTGTGTGATTTTAGCTTTGCAGTGTCCACAGCATAAGTGAGGCAGAAAAGAGAGCAATTCAAGTCAGTTTTTCAATTATACCAGAAAAAAAACAGCTTAGACTATTCACTGCAAGGGTTAAATAGCATAGCCTCGGTAGCCCACAATTCCAATAGGCAGAAACATTTCCTAAAAGCAATTCCTGAAGGCAACAACAAAGGTGCCACCAAAAATGCTACTGTATTAAATGTATGTAGAAGAAACACTGACGACTACTATTAAACTATCCTGGATAACTGAAAGGTAAATAACTTGCTAAGCTGCTAATATCCAATGTAGTGGCGCACAAAATTCAACCATTCAGTAAGGGACCGAATAAAATGCAGTGATTTTTTATTTATATATATATATATATATAAATATATATATATATATATATATATATATATTTAGCAGAGTAGCAGAAGCAAATAAAAATGTCAGCCACGTCTTCTTTTTTTTTAAGTTAACTTCTGCAAAGTAGCTACTTACTGGAGGTCAACCACCCCCACCAACACACTCCTGCAGACCGCTCCACAGACGCTCATTCTGAGCGCTGTTGTGTGTCAAGGTGCGGGATGGTAGGCGGTGGACCAAACCACAGAGGCATATAAACGGGGGACCGTATCTTTAAAAATTTGAAAACACCTTGCTTTTAAGTCTCCAATTCGCACAAGTGTTTCCAATGCATATAATAACGATATGTATGTACAGCGGCTTTAAAGCAATAGCTGTAACAGTGCACACATAAAATGTGGTTCTCATCATTCAGTTATAAGTTAGACCCACTGGGCCTAGATATATAAAGTATACAAATGCAATGACACACTGACATGCCATTTGAAAACCATTAAGTATTTCTTTTTTGAAGCAACTTAACTACGTTTAACTCACTTGTATAATGACACCACACATACAAGTTATGACGCATTACACAAGCCATGTTTTTGGAGGCGAACAGTCAGCGGGATATGAACCATTATACTGCAGCAGCTCAGCTCTTCATTGGAGTCGAAACGCATGCATTTATCATGGATGAACTGTCTCCCCTTCATTTTAATGATCAGAATGTGCAGCTGAGTGGAAAATAATCCAAGGTGCATACTGCCATATTTTAACTCCCACAGCAGAAACATTTTTTGGGGTAAATATTTATCACTGCCATTAACCTTCAAGGCGAGATTATTGCTGTTTACAGCATTCAGGTCATAGCTGTTTCTCAGTAAATATTGTGTGCAAATGTTGTATAACAGTAACTCTAAGGACATATTCACACACACGAATAGTATGCAACACATGCTAAACACATGCCCATGCATGCACCTTGATGACGCTGTAAACTGTGAAAGTTGGAGGGGTTTTTTTGTATCTTTTCAATGTGCGAAAATCAAAAAGGACACTGGCGCTAAGGATGTGAACACCTTGGCCTGGAGCCAAGGCTGTGAAAAAATGTGCTTTTAACTAAAAGACAGGGTTTGAAAGAGGTTTTGAAAGTTTAACAGAAAGTTTTGAAAGTGAAAAATGTTTCCAGCACTTTCATTCAGGGGTGTCCATTTACAACTTTGCACTTTAACCACCTCATCTTTAAAGCCTTAATGTGCAGACTTCTTACGTGATTAAAGCTTCTTTGTTTTGTTTGAGTTTTTTAGCTTTTGTAAAAATGAGACAGTCCAAGTGAAAATTGGTGCTGTCTATGTCCATTCATGTCTGTGTCCCCAGGTCAAATCCACTTGAGAGTGTAGGACAGTTAGCAGTCCATCAATGAAACCACTGTGTCAGCATAGCAGGGGTCCAGACACAGAGGGCTACAGAAAAATAGTGAAATTAACGAGAATTACCGCCTCACGGTTGTATGCCTCCGCCAACTAGACAAGTTACAGTTTACATCCGTGTGTGTCTAGCCTCATATGTAGTGAAGAATTTGAAAGAATTCAATAAAAAGGTATAAAGTTTATTTTTTTAACAAAATAGAAGCTATCACTATATTGACATGTAGGGTCAGGCCAGTCCCCAGAGTAAAATGTTTGCAATTAATGTTTCCACAAATCATGGATATGTTCAGATTTGTATATGTCAAATGTACCATAATGACATTTGTACAAGGCATGCCACATCATGTTCACATTATATGTAGAGGTCACAGTTGTGTCGGGATGTGGAGTTTCAACATCAGTAAGCGTGAAACCACTCTATTTGATACAGAAGACGTCTGATCTTTTTCTAGCAAGTCTGCTGCAACACATAGTTTTGATGAGATGTCTGTTTGTGGTGACAAAACATGGTGTTTTTGATGAGATCTTGGGAACATTTCCAGCCATTTTTGGCAACAAAATCAGGTGTTTTACGTAAAAAAAAAATGTCTGTTTGTTTTTTTTCCAAAACGGTGTTGCCACAGCATTAAATTTAAAATTGAACCTAAATGAAACTTAAAGTTGCAATATAAAGAATTGTAAAGTTTCAACATATCTGGTTTGCAGAAATGTACATTGCCAACATTTATTATGGCGATTGGCTTGATATGATTCCAGTGAATAATTTCCAGTGAGAAACATGCTGCCTTCTGTATTTTTAGAGTACAGAGGACTGATACAGAGCTACGCCACATTGTTCAAAGACAATCACCTGGAGCTCAATATCAGCTAAACCAATGAGCTTGTGCTGGACAACCAGAGGAACAGCAGGCCCCCTGTTTCAGTTGTCATCCAGGGGGAGGAAGTGAAGAGGGAGGACTCATACAAGTACTTGGAGCCTAAATCGATAACAAGCTGGACTGGACTCAAAACACTGAAGCCCTCTTCAGGAAGGAACAGGGCAGAGGGTTCTTCCTGAGTAGACAAAATTGATTTGACTTGACTTGAGCTTTGTTGGTCATGTTCTGATGTATGGGAAAAAAACAGTCAAATTGACCAATGAAGCAGATTCTGATAGAACAAAGTTGTAGCCATGACAGTTAAACAGTGCCTCAAATAGTGATGTTGCTGCAAAGGAGCTACAATATGTAAAACATGGATGCTACACACACATCTTCAACACAGAGAAGATCTATAAAATCACCACAGTTTCAAGATGGGTACCAAAGATTATTTATGTAACCAAATCAGTCGCAACAAAATGTGAAATATGATCACAATCTCTGTGAGACAGTTGAGAAAAAAACTGTGCTTGAGAAACAGCATTGAAAATGACCAGCACAGCTGTTTTGCAGAGCATTATGATGTCACAGTGTAGCTGGCCTTTGACCTTTTAGGATATAAAATGCCATTGTTTAATTTCATCCTAACATTTGTGTGAATTTGTGTCAGAATTACCACACAAATGTTTGAGATATGGCTGAAAAGGTGTTTTGTAAAGTCACAGTGACCTTGTCCTTTGACCACCAAATTCAAGTCAGTTCATTCAGTTCAAGTGGATTTTTGTGCAAGATGTAATGTGATTCCCAACAGGCGGAAATATTTTTCAACTAAGTATAAAACAGCATAAGATGAGATGTCATTGAAAGCACAAACCGCGAATGTGCAGGTCCCATTGAGGGCTTGAGGCAAATTCTGCAGCTCGCTGTATAGTCGCTGCTGTCACAAAAAACAATGTTCCCACACACTCAAATCTGTGAAGCTCCACTTCTCAGTTTTTTTTTCTTTAAACGCTACATCCACTGTGCTCTTCATTTTTCTTCTTGGATTGTTCTATTCCAGCAATGTGCCACCACATACTACCGTAGACTCTATGGTTGCACAACATTCTTCTTCATGGTACCCGACCCGGATTACAAGTGGCTAGCTTGACAAAGTAGGCGAGTGGAGATGGTGGACAGCAAAGGTCAGTCAAAGAATTGCAATTATTCACGGTCATATATTACATGCCGCTACCAGTGTGCAGAGTCAATGCAGTCAGTCAGCTGTGTTAAAGTGATGAGAGATTGAGTGAAGTAGGTCTATTTTAGCAACACGCCAATGGCAGCTGACCTCAGTTATTTTATTTATTTAGATTTTTACTCACATTTCTGTGAGCGGTGGGTGCCAATTTTAGACCCTGTGTACATGCCAGATTTTGATTTCTCTGAGACATGTTGTCTTTGAGTCTAGTTTAGGGAACATGCTGCCAAGCCTGACATCACTTCTCTCTTCATAACACTCTCCTGAATGAATTTAAGGTAGAAATAGAAAAATAAAAAAAATGAAGCACAAGGCTGGAGAGTGATATTGAACTTAAACTGGAACTGCACTGGAAAGACATACTACCACTACATGATGTGAGAAATGGTCATAGATTAATATGGTTTAATTGTTAAATGCAGATATAGCCTTTCAGAGATTTAGAAGATAATTATTTCTTTAAGTTGTTTTTTTATAAAAGGCCTTATCATCATCATTAACTTGTGCACATATGAAAAACTGCTGGCCTTCTCTCCCAAGCATCTCATCAGCACTCAGGCTCTGCTCAAGGGCTTCATTTCCATCCATTTAAAGAGTTTTATTTTGGCATCTAGAAATTCTGCCTCCTTGAGTGGCCTGCTCAAAGCGTCAGGCATGAGGCAAAAAATTAACCTCTAAAATTTACATTTATTCTCTGTATAATGAGGCAGCTAGGGGTGGCTGAACGGAAAGCAAACACAAATTATATACAGTGTGCACATATACCATTGATTGTGAAACTCATTGAGAAGAATGTCCTGAAATAATAATATACTTGGCTTCAAAATGGACAGTTTTCAGATCACTCACACTCACCAGTCAGATCTGAGAATGATTTGAGTCTCTGCATCAAGAAGCGTCAATATCTTTTTAGATATTCAGCATTGATGTTTCCAAATCTAGGTTTAGCTCCATGCAGTAAAAACAAGCTATTTTAACATGAAAGAGTCTAGATATGCTGCGGTATGGTAATATTGTATGGTGTTGTGTTGCAGGGTGGGAATGAACATGTTTTGAAAAGATGCCTGCATGTTGTGTTCTCACATTATTTGTTATAAGATGCACAGTTGCGTTGTGACAAATACTCCTCCCACATCTCCTGAGTCAACTGAGCAATTCCTGTGGGCACGGAGGGCAAGTGACGAGACAGCGGAGGGTGGCACAGCTGACAAGGCGCACTGTGCCAACACAGGAAAGGAACCACTTTGAAATGAAAGGCATTATGGAGAGCTACTTGGTTTAGTTTACTTCATTTTCCCCAAATAATGACCTACTTGCCGCAACCATGAAGTCAAGCTTCATTGTCTTTTCAGTAATCGAAAGTTAGCCACCAACAAATGAGCACAAAAAACATGTCAAACAAAAACAGGGTTGAAATAATGATAGAAGAACTTTTTTTTTTTTTTTTTTTTTGAAGGCTCGACTGATACCACAAGACTGTCTGATTTTCTTTCAAACATTGACGAGTACTCCGCACGGGGAGACAGTGTGGTTTTCTCTACACAGAAAGAGCTGTCAAGCCTTAAAATAGATGTTGAGGAAGGTTCAAATAAATGTACATGTACTGACAAAACTGAGGAGGCAGAAGAAAACTGCACTTGACAAGTAGAAATGGAAAATATTTAACATGTGAGCCTAAAGATTAACTGTTGATCGACTAATGAGCTCATTGACAGTAGTTGCGAGGAGGACTTCAGCAGCCTGTGGAACGAGAACACATGCCCCAGTTAAAACACTGGAGCTGATTATTCTGCTTTGATCGGGAACAACACAGCTACTGTAGAGCTGAAACTGTCAGCTGATGACTTGATAAGTTCTGCAAATTCTAATAAACAATGGGTAATGTAATGATTACAAATGAAGTTTTAATATTCAAAATATTTAAAAATCCTTTCAAAAGTCAGTGCTTATTTGCGGGGCATGTGCAGCCGCTGACATCAACTACTTGCTAGATGCATCTGAACAACACATTCTCACTCCTCGGTAAGTGGCCTTAAGCTTCAAACTATGACATCCTACTCAACTCTCAGGGTCAATTTTGCATGTGAATGGCTCTGCAGTCAAGTTAGCAATAATACTTGTTGACAAACACGTCACATATTGTGACTCTTGGACTGTTACTAACGTTGTTATACAGTTGTTTGTTAGGTTTGGGCACCAAAACTACTTGGTTAGGTTTAGGAAAAGATCATACTTTGGGTTAGAATAACTTTGTTTACTTACATCATTTACGTAACATGATTTATATATGTATCTTACATAACATAACTCAAAAACATTACTCTTCACTCTTGGAGCAATAATAATAGTAATGCCTCCAAGAATTAATGACTAACAGGACATAAGCAGCGTTAAAACATTAAAAATAATACTTATTGTAAGTATTATTGTACTTAAAAGAAAAACAAATACAATGTTAGTATGCAAATGTGACCGTTGTGACCATGTATACAATATGAATGGGAAGAGATATATGGAGTGCTTTGTCAGTAAAAAACAAAACAAAAAACAACTACCATATCTCTCTCCACCTTGTTGTTCCCATAGAAACAACATAGTCAGGAGGCTTTCATATGACCAACCACAAAGAAGGATGGCAGGAGTCCACGCACTGAAATTCCAATTCAAACACATTTATTTTCAACAATTTCCTAGTGAAAATTTGCTGCGCTCTGCGAGACAACTCAATAAAAAGCTCATCTGGATGCACATAAATAAATAGGTGTTCACAAACACACAGGCTGCTGCACAACAAACCATCAGAGCTTTTTATTTGACCCAGACTTTCCATCCTAGTTCCAGGGCCGTGGTCTTATTCAGGAGTTTTACTGAACCTATGTAGCTTCCTGAAATGCTGGGACATGTATTGATTTAGCCTTCCTTCGTAGTTTCCTTCATTATTTCTCTCTTCTCTCTTTCTGTATTCTCAGTATCTGTCTTGTTGTGAGGTAAGATATAAATGATCCTGAAAACGAAATGTCATATTTTGCACGCTGGTAATGTGCTAATTCTGTGCAACATAATCACTTTACAGTCATCACTGTATTTTGTTCTGATCTACCCCATATTAATTGTAGTTGAGAATTAGTAGCGGATGCAGTAATTGCACAATCACCATCAAGATCAGCACAGGCTGGGAATACTGACATCAACAAGCCTTTTGAAGTTCATTTACAAACTCCTCTCATACATTAACTTTTACAGTCTCAAAGGCACTTTCACTGGTTTGTATCCTTACTGTAGATGTAATGGGTATGTATACCATAATTGATTGAATAGTCCCAACTGATCCTTTAATTAAAGAGTATTTTGGTGTCTGTTGTGTGTAGATTTGAAGTTCATGATGTTCATGCGATCGTTATATATAATGCCATACAGATATATTATCATGAAGTTGTACTCCATTTCCACATTTTTTCTACAAGTTTTTATTTTTGAAATCCTCTGCATTTATTCCTGTGTGGTTGTAAATCATTTCAACAGACAGAGTAGGCAAACTTCATCTAATTACTGTGTTGCAGAACAATAAGCCCATTGCGCATAATTTACCACAAAATGCTTCTGAGCATTTCTGGTGTGGACTGATTGTGATTTTTTTGATTTGTTTGTTTGATCTTTGTTTAATCCCTAATGACCATGATATTTTGCCAAGAGCATGATCTTTTCCAAAAATAACCCTAACAATGCTTTAGTTGCCAGGAGAAGATATTGTGAAAAGAACCAAAAAAAAAAAAGATTTTACATTTTACATCGTGATCATGATTATAATTAGTTTTATGCATTTTTGATATTGCTGTGTTTGTGTTCCTGTAACATTATAATAATTGTGTGTCTAGGATGGTCATGGCAACTGACCAATGGTATTTTTGTAATGTTGTAGCCTTGCAACTTGGGAAGACAGAAAAAAATATGCACATGGGAGAAGTCATCCTTTGTAACACGTGGTTAATGTTGTGAATGGGTCTATTTTAACCCGAACCATGTTAACCTAAACCAAAACAGGTAAATGTGTTGCCTAAACCTAACCGAGCGTTTTTGTAGCCTAAACCTAACCAAGTATTTTGCAGCCTTTATGTTCTCTGTTCAAAATGCGCAGCAGTATTTTGTGTAGAACCCTTGCTTGTTCAAGCATGGTGACCAATAAAGAAGCAAGGAGGACACGTTGCTTGTTGCTTTTAGTTTTTCTGGGCATGTTGGCATGTGAAATATTGTATAAAGCCCCCCACTGTGGGATGTGTCTCTCTTTCTAAGTGGTTACTACCAAGGTCAGCTGAAATTGTTCTTCAACCAAAACCTTGTCTACACTGTCAGCATGTCAGAAGCAACCCATCAGCACCACGTCAGCAGCAGTTGCAGTCCTTTTTCTACACTGGGTAAATTCAGTCACACTATTGTTGTGCATGCAGAAACACTTTGACAGAAGAAAAGAGTAGAGTATGTAGTGCTGAAGTAAAGCGTTGGAACTTTTCCTCCTGAACTTGTTTCCCTCCAGTGGATAAGCATGAAGGGTGGGTGTTCCTGCTGTACGGGTCAAGTAACCTGTACAGCAGCTTTGTAAAGGTGCACAAAAGCCCACATTTTCTATTCCGTTTCCATCTCAAACTTTATTCTTCCACCACAGACACAGGTTTTAGAAGGAACCCTGTGAATTACCTTCATGTTTTACTCATTTGTAGATACTTGCAAATAAATGCGGTATGTAATAAAAAAAAAAGTGTAATGTATTTGGTTGTTTTGACCAATCAACAGTCACAACCCACAGGCCATTAATTTAGAAGTATATAAAACTGAGGAAAGCAGAGAATTTACTGATTTCTCTTTTTTTTTTGACATTACAAACTAGTTGCATATGTACAGAATTCTTCAGAGAAAATGCTGCTCAGAAAAGGTTGTTGGAAGGCTTTCTTTTGGATTTGTTTAAATTCCACTTCCAGTAGAGCATTGTTGGTCCTTGTGGGACTTTGGACCTACTCATCTATGGCTGTTTTTTTTTCCATTTTGACCTAGGCGGGCTGTGGAGTTGATAAAGACCCACAGCTCTGTCCGATGGGACACTGGAGGGCAGGAGAGGGCAGAGGTGCTTCCCTGCTTGCCCTCTGTCTTTCATTCCTCCCACTACTTAGATCAATAACAAGCTCCTTAGCCACAGGTGCTCTCCAGGGAGGCAGACCTGGAGACTTCCCTCTTCAGCACATTGTCTGTTGCTGACTCCAGCAGAGCCAAGCATTCGAGCCTGACCGATGCACACAGCCTCCAGCCCTCTGAGGAAATGGAACATACAGTATGCAGGTATACACAGAGCCTTTTTTCAAAATGTGGACATGCATGCATGCACTCTTCACATCTAAATCTCCCTCTCTCATAAACACACACGCACAAAAACAGAGAGGCAGAAAATGGTTTCATTAAACATTGACAACACACTGTGCAACATCCCGAATACCAGAGAAGATAAAGTAAGATGCTCGGTCATAATTGCAGTGATGTTGAGCCCTCCTCAGTGCCGTGTGATGAATGGTGTGCAACACTATATACCATGCAGCAAAATGAATGCTGCATATTTGTGTGTGAAAATTTAAATATGCTTTGAATGGGCAAGATACTGAGATACTATTCAAATTACACTTAATTGTACAGTGCTCACACCTTTTAAATTAGTCGTTTTTTTTAACCTACTACTTACTTACTACAACAGCTGCCCAAGGAAAAGAAAATTGTAAGCATAAATTGCCCCTTTGTCTTCTTTTATTCATGTTTCGGTCTTGTTCAGACTACATGATAATAAACTTGACCTTCATCTAACATCATGTCTGCTAACCGGACCCGATCCCTCTCCACAGGCCGGCCATCTACAGCACGCAAGTTTGCTGTGCCTTTGTGCTACAAGTGTAGACTGGGGAACCAAATATGTTGTCACCAGCATTGATTTTTTTTTTTTTTTTTTTTTTTACACTTTCAGAGGAAGAGAACACAACTGCATTTTGTAATATATGTTCCACAAAGGTTCAGAGAGGTCTAAGAAAATATTTGTTGAGTTTTAGCACAACAAATCTTATTAGCGCTGTGGAATATGAAACCATCCATCTTTAGTCACTCCATCTTGGCCTTTCTTACCCTGTGCTGTGAATAAACTACAGGTAATGAGGTAAGAGACTTATTTTTGAAACACAAAAATGGTGGAATCAGTATCAGGCATGAAAAACAGTTAATTATTGTTATAATAATAATGCTAATAATAATAATACGATCTTTATTTATGTAGCACCTTTCTTAACAAGGTTACAATGTACTTGTACAGTGAAATAAAATAACGTTATCAGTATCAGCTGGAAAAAAATCCATATTGTGTATTCCTAATATGTATTTGTCCAATCGCCCAACCTTAATACACGTGACACAGGATCCCAATTGGATGACCCAGCAGGTGTCCACTGTATGTTTATTCAGTTTTAACAGCTAAATCTCATTCACTGACTACATCTGCACTGCAAGCTGAAGAGGCGCCACCCACCAGCCCAACAGACACTTTCAAGGTCCAATTTGTAAGATAGTTGATTGTTGGGTCTCATTCCCAACTCGTCAAATACTGACGTTTTGGTCAGCCTGGCCAGACGGAATACAGAGTAGTATTTGTATTGGTGACTTGATATCTTTTACTTTTACTCAAGTATGACTTTTTGGGACTTTATACAACACTGCATACGTAAATGGTCACTTAGGTCACTTAGGTGGCATGAGTGACATACTTACATCATTGACGTTACATGACGTGACTTATGTCACCTACGTTACAAAACCGAATGTAGTTATGAATATGTATGTTTGTAAAAAATGTAATCTTTTCCTAAACCTAACCAAACTGCAACTGTTTGACAACCTTAATAACAGCCCAAAGTTACAAATTACCTATTATCGCTACCTTGACTGCAGAGCCCTTCATGTGCAAAACTGACACTAAAGGAGCCAAAACTGTCATATATGACAAGCTGTGAGTGAGAACATTCTGAACAAAATACACATAGGGATGTCTAGAATACTGTTTTAAATGCAGATAGCTAAGCAATATGTTTCTTACTTCGTGTTCTGAAATATTCATTTAATTTCTGTATTTCCACAAATTCATGCTTTCATTTGTTCAGTAATGATGAAGACGGCACTGTAGCATTTTCTGCAAGAAATTCAGCATGGGGTCAGGTAATATGGTGTGAAGCTGGCAGATTTGACAACCTCTGGCTCTTCAATACAAGCAAGAAATTCATGAGCTACCGCAGATGGGATGGAAATGACCTCTGTGCACAAGTCAGGCAGGGTTACATTGCACATGAACAGCTTCAAATCACAACTCGGGCCCTGTAGAAATACCAAGAGGAAAGATGAAGAAAGAAGTAAATGACGAGGCCAGGTGGGAGCAGCTGGCTTTCATCACTTCCAATAAATTGTATAACTGGCTGTGATATTTTTTTGTATGTATCATAATCTCAGGAATTATAACATGCATATAGCAAACGCTCAAAATTCTTCAAATAAAATGGGAGTTGTATGTATTCAAAATAAATTGTTTATGCACAAGATGAAAGACGTGCTGTCGAAATAAACAGGACAAAACACTAGAGTCTTACATCCTGTGGACTGCCCTACTTTCTGAACCAGGATGACAATGTAAGACGTCATGCTGATTCACTACCAAGCGATAACATTCCCCACCATAAGTACCTTGTTATCTACATCATTTATGCTCATTTCGAAGTTTCTCTTCCTGTAGCGATATGTATTCTCCCTTAAAGAAATATGCAGAACAACGAGAGAAGTACAAAAATAAAGCATGATGTCGTTGCGGATGTTCGAGGTATAAGGGGGAACTCACATAGTTCAAGGAGCACTGACTTAAGCTCAAACCTCTTTGTTCAAGAGAGCTGGGTTTAAAGTTTGGCTTTAAAGCTTACATTCCATGAAACTCCCAGAAGAAAGTTTTTTGATCACAGGTTGGGAACTGAAAACTTGTGCAAGGTTGTGGTCCTTTGTGCTCTTACTGGCACTCAAAAGGAAATATGGTGCCAACTGGAATATGAATTAATTCGATTAGATTGAATTTTTGTCGCTCAGTTTTAAATGCTTATTCTGAATTTGATGCCAACATGTTTCGAAATAATTGGGACAGAAGTAACAAAAGACTGGGAAAGTTGTGGAATGCTCAAAAACAAAAAATAAAAAACAAAAAAACAGGTTTGAAATATTCCACAGGTAAACAGGTTCATTGGTAACGTGTGATGGTATCATGACTGGGTTTGAAAGGGGCACCCTCAAAAGACTCAGTTGTTCACAAGCAAGGACGGGGTGAGGTTCACCACTTTGTGAAACAACATGACTGTATAAAGAATATTACCACATGGGCTTGTGAACACTGTGGAAAACTGTTGTAAAAAGATTGCATTCTGCTTTTGTTTATTTTACACAACGTCCCAACTCTTCTGGAGTCAGGGTTTTACAGTTTATACACACTGCCGCAGTACTGGCTGTCGCGTCTCTCCACTACAGATTGCTAACAAGGTTTGGTTACTGGTAATACAAGGAAGCTTGCAGGATCCAGATCTAAGGCTGGATTGCACCAACAAGGATTAACTTTTAAACCTGATTAAATCATGTTGAGTAAGTTTAAATTCTGTTGTGCCAAACTTTAAAACTATCTTAAAATTAAGAGATTAAATTTAAACCTGTTTTCGTTTTTTCTCTAAACCTAGAGTAAATTCAATTCTGGTGCACCAAAACTTTAAAAATCTGAACTATGTTCCAGTATTGACTTTTTAAACTAACACTGGAGGAGATTTTACTTTTAACATGTCTTTTTTAAATGAACTGAGCAAAGTTATCAAGGTACTGGAATAAAACAAGGGACAGACTTAAACCAAATGAGTTTTGTGATGCTGCTAAATTTTTTATCAAGATACCAGTTCAGTAAGACATAGAGCTGAACAGACAGACTGGACTGACTGTCAGACAGGGAAGTGAAAGAGATGCAGACGGTTAACTGATAGGGCATTTCCACATGTGCTAGCTTGGCTTGGCTCGGTTTGACTCGCTACATTAGTCCAGTGCAGCTGGGATTTATATCTCCATTACAACAGGGCTACCTGCTTCAAGGTGTGTCTTTAACTAAAGGGCACTTGTCTTGAGTAGAAGACATCTAAAAGCAGCAGGCTGGTCGATGGCTGTGATTAGCAGTCAGAGGAGCGGCTGAAAACACTCTTCCTCCCGGCTTTATTCTCAGAATCTCTGCTAACAAAGACAATCAAGGAATGGGCAAATATCTAGTTTAAAACTTTTCAGAACATTACTCTTTCTCTTTGTGATTTTTTGATAAAGGGAAGAGAAAAAGGGAATATCCTCCTGTCATCCTCGCCTCGAACCTTTCCCATTTTGATTGACCATTCTATTCATGTCAAGCATAGTGGTTCCCAATAGAAATCACAGTGTGAAGGGCTCAAATGTCATCTCACTATGTTTGGCATCAGAGGCTATTCATCACAACTTTTGAATAGCTGAAGAATAAAGATGGACAGCACCGGGCCATCAACGTTTAACCTGCTATTAAACACCACAAAAAAAAAAGGTAGCGGCCCCTCAGACCTTTGTTGAGACAGTTTAGGCACAGCTACCATGCGGAAACTTTTATTTGGAGGGTGACTCTGAAGGATGGGGGTTAGGGAGGAGAATTGGGACTAGACCTCACTGGACAACGAAATTTTCTATTGCTCAGTTGGCATTACTGTCCTGTCCTTCAAGCAGTGATGCAATGACATCCAAACCCAATCAGAGGCCTTTATTTTCTTCAAAATAAAGTCAATTTTCTTTTTTTTTTTTTTTTGTGGATTCAGATTTATGTTAATAAAACTTGCGTGTTGTTACCTTTTCTTCCCTAACGTAGTGTCTTGCATTTGGGTCCTTTTTTGATAACCTTCATAGACAAATTATTAAGAGAGACAGTCCCAATCCCAATGAAAGCGAGCACAATGTTGCTCATTCATGTGTTGTGGCATTTTAATTATGATGCTGTAATTTGAACAAATAAAAACATTTTCCAACTGATCATGGTTAAAATGCTTGCATGTGACAAGTTACACCAGCCTAGCAGTTTGTCAGTGCAGCACCATGACTTAATTCTGCAGTAAATGAAGGACAGTGGTGCAATCCAAAGCTGGATTTAACGAAATCCGGATCTCTAATCTTGTCAGCATAATATGCAGATAATGACGGGGATGTGTCCGCACTGGCAGGATATCCCCACTTTGAACCAAGATGGCTACTTGCAGAAGCACTGCCTCATGAATCAACATGGCACATGTCATTCATCTCTTCCAGTTTACAGCTGGAACTGAGAGTGAGGGACACAGCACAGTCAAATACAAGAGCCAATCACATCTGTCGCTCAGTGCCTGAGCCAATGCTGCACAAGGAGCAGAGACTTCCCTGACAGTAGCTCAAGCTCGCTGTGCCAGGCACCTGGAGTTTGCCACAGTAATTTAGCCCTCAGTTTCCAGAGATTTCCACTTTCACAGGAAGACATGGCTTAGTGTGATAGCTATATGGTTTATTACATTATCGCATAACTCGATTAAATACTCTATCACAATTAAGGCTCTGAAAAGGCTCTGCTGTAATGCACTCTGGCTCCGTCGAGGCTGCCGGAGGTGATCCGCTGCCAGTCTAACTGGTCTGCCAATGTCCATCATTAGCTCTTTTATCTTTCCATCATTTTAAATGTAGGTCTATTTTTGCTCCAGATCATATCTATAAAGTTAGATATTTACTTTTCCCCAAATGTATACAGATGCCTACATTTGACTATGATTAAAATTGAATGATATATTACCCACTCTGTCTTTATAATCACACTGCAAGGTCATTTTTATCTTGCCTGGTTTCAGCACTTTTCTTCCAAAGTTTGTGAAGCAACAGAAGAAATGCTTCCTTCCGTTGATGTACTGTATTTGGGAAACACAGAAAACAGATAACATGTTATGCTGTAGTCCATCCAAAAAGTTTAAAATCTATGAATCTAAAAATTCTATGTGCTAACATTCAGGAACTGTTGTCAACTCATCAGACACTTTTGACACATTTAATGCTTTTAAAGACATTTCCTCTTTAAGCATTGCAGGTAAGTATAAAGGTATGTGGACCTGTGCAGAGGTTGGTTTTATGCAGGAATATGTTATTAGTATGAGTTCGGTTAGTCTACATATTGCCAACAGTTAAAGGATAAGTTCAGTCATTATCTACTCGCCCCATGCCGATGGAAAGTCGGGTGAAGTGTCTTAATCCCAAACACATTTCTGGAGCTTTACAGCAAATCAGTGTTGCAGCAATCCTTCTGGATTTGAATCCTTTTTGTTTCATTTCTTTGTAGCATTCTAAGCAATTCCCCATCTTCTTTAGTTGTTTAGGAGAATCCCGCAATGCTGTTTTGCTGTGAAGCTGCAGAAATGTTCTGTGGACTTCCAATCTTCATGTGACTTCCCATTGGCATGAGGGTGATCAGATAATGACTTATGTTTATTTGGCCGTAGCTCAGGAGGTAGAGCGGGTCGTCCAGTAATTGGAAGGTCGCTGGTTTGATTCCCTGGGTCCCCTGGCTTCACTTTGAAGTATCCTTGAGCAAGATACTGAACCCCAAATTGCTCCACCTTGCATGAAGCCTCTCTTCTGCCATCAGCGTATGAATGAGTGGATGAATGTGTCAAAAAGCGCTATAGAAAAGCAGTATTTGTAGAAATGTGTACTTTCATGCAAACGAGGTTGACTCAGTCAGTGTTTCCCACACATAGACTTATCTTGAG
This sequence comes from Pagrus major, assembly GCF_040436345.1. Lineage (NCBI taxonomy): Eukaryota > Metazoa > Chordata > Actinopteri > Spariformes > Sparidae > Pagrus > Pagrus major. The sequence goes on from NC_133215.1 coordinate 16,256,776, forward strand.
TTGGCTGCCCACGTGTATTTTTAAAAACTCATTTTAGCATTTTTTCACTTTAAAAAAAAAAAAACCCGAGTGAATGACACCATCTGCAATCAATTAGCTAGTAGACAATCTTCCCTCGCTCTTCACCTCCCGTCTGCTGACGATCACACAGGCTCTGCAGAGAAACACAGAAAGAAAGAGACGGAAAGAGAGGTTCTCTGGTGATGTAACCTCTTCTTTTTAATGCAAGCCTACTTATGACATTGTTTGGTACAAGCTTGTAAGTGCACCTGGTCATTCGGTACAACGTTGATTTCAATCATTTTGATTGGCTACATAATTAACGACAAGCTTCCTCCACACACAGCTCACCTGCTACCTCACAAACACAAATTTAACACTATTGACTTTTAAGGTCTAACATTTATAAAAATGGAATTTCAGACATTTTAAGAGTTTTTAAGGACCTGCGGACACCCACTGATTTAAGGGCTCTAGTTTCCAGTCGAACACATGACATATAAACCTTGCAGCCTATATTACAACATGTTTGCAAGGACCTTTCACTTTATCTTATAAAGTAAGAAAGGGAGTATTTTACAGCCTCGGCTCCTTTAAACCCCATTGGTCCTCACTCACAATCCCCCACACCCCCATCATCACTAATGACAACTTTCCATCTTCCATGGTCTAATTCTAACTCCATTATAATATCCTGTACAAAATATTAGGATTTGCAGCTCTTTGCATGAATAGATTGAGTGGATCAGTTGCCAAAGTTAAGAGTCTTCATTTCACCAGATTCACCCACTAATTTCATTCAGGAAAGGGAGCAGACAGGATTTAGATGGATTTTTTCAGCTTTGAGGCTGGTGAGACCTGTGTTATGCAAAGCAGGCTCAGAACAATATGAGAAAAAGGTGGCTTTCTGCTGGAATTGATTTTTAATGATTATGGGTTAATGACTTGTGTGCAGAGCTCACGGTATGAGCGATTCAAGCCTCCCAAATGAAGCCTCCCCATCGTTTGCAGTGCTGTTTTCTGTTCTAAGACAACACCAAGATACTTTTAAGAAGAGATCCTGAAAAAAAAATGAGACAACTGTAGTGCTGTCTACACACTCTGCATCCCTGAAGACTCTTTCACTAAAAAAAACACACACACACACGGGGAGGATGTAGTGTGGTAGTTTAAACGATTCGGAGCGATCAAACCTACTCCTGAGCTCTGGATGCTGCCGTACAGGCAGACCTGTTATGCTCTCCTTCAGCACTTTCACAGCTCAGCATGAATCCACTGTGCTAAAAGGCTTATAATAAACTTCCAACACTTTCAAAGGTGCTCCTCAAAGGCTTCTCCAGGCTGGGTGAGCGGAATAGCCACCTACTAAAAAATTGGCCACTATGCAAAACCAGAAAAGTATATTGTAGGCCTATTCATTGCAAGCAGCCAGTCTTTAAGGAGGTATAATAGGATTTAGGAGTTAGATACATAGAATAGTGGAGCAGAGACCCAGAAACCCGTGACTGCAGCTTTGACAAGGTGATGAAAGTTTTTTTTTTTTCCTCTTCTTTTAAGCTGCATGTATCTGCTCTTTTGTGTGGGGGCTTTTGCTATTTATGGGTTTATAAATGGATTAATACATCTCTTTAAAGTACTCTCATGCAGTTTAGTGGGTTAAGATGTGCAATTAAATCAATGAGTTGAATTGGATTTATGCCTGCAAATGTAATTGCTTAATTTCAGAGAATCACTGATGAAGGTAAGAGCATCCGAAATGTACAGAGGCGTCTGTTTATTCTGAGATTTAAAAAGTCTTTAGCTGCTGTAAAATAGGAACTTTTTGACCATCTTCTATAATCATGCATGTGTTTATCCCAACACGCACTGGGTGAAAGCCCAATTTGTAGACTGTCCACTTCCTGTTTTTATCCTTTGCCTGCCCTTTTTCTGTGTACACCTGTGTTTCATTTGTTCAGCCCTTGTGTATTTAAGTCTGTCTTTTTCTCCATTTTTTTGGCAGTTGGTCTGTCTTTTTCCATCTCCTGCGTCTCTCGTCTGTTCCCTGGTCCAGTCTTCTCTGTGTATTTTACCTGCATTTGCCGCCTGTGTCCTTGTGTAAGTCTGGTTTGTACTTACTTGCCCCTCTTTTGTTGTTGGCCTTTCTTGCCTGCCTTTTGTTACTTGTATTCAAAGTCCTCACCTTTGTTCGCCAAAACTTAAAGCAACATTATGTACAGATCGTCATTTTGTGTGGTTTGGCACCGTGGTATATACAAATCCCAGTTCCGTAACAATTTGTCAGATGTAATGTAAGTGCCAACTACAAACAAAATCATAACAATGGTATGTCACTGAAGCTGTTATATTAAGGTTAAAACGTCACATAATGTTGCCTCCACACGAATCATCTAGTTTACTTCACTAAGTTTCCAATTTCTCCATATCTGCATATCTCTTTGGACTGTGGGAGGAAACACAGTCCAGTGCAAACCCACACATACATGAGATTAACATGCAGAAATCGCACAAAAAGTCAACAGCCTACACAGATTTTACATATACTTTTGTGGTTGCCTACGGGAATCGATCTGAGTGCTGGTTTTAGCATTTAACTGTAGGCTGTTCAGAGTGTAACATCAGCACGAGTATGCACATGTTATTTTGTTCACATATTAAATGAATGACTATCTGAAAAATGTTTGTTTTATATGATTATTTTATACAACTTCATGTTGTATTTTTACTCATATTAACAAACATTTTATAGAAACTGTACGACTGGTTTTATCACACTGTGCCTAACAGAGAAACAGGCATCAGCCACATGAATACATTTGAATAAGTCTACCAATTGTTTTCATTATCACAATCGTTTGGCCTATAAAGACGTCTTGTGTTGTCAAAACAACGAACTCAAAGACACTCGGCTTCTTGTCATAGAAGATGTGAGAAGTTGGAACCTGTAAAGACAAATCAACAGCAAAATTGTTGCAGATTAATTTTCTGTCAATAAACTGATTCTTGATTCATAAAATGCCCATTAGTTTTTGCCAGAGCCCAGTGTGGTGATGGTACTGGTGTATACGTTGTCCGATATGAAACCTTTTTTTTCAGAACATAACACCAAAAAAGACGCTTGGGGAAATATATAAATAATCAAATTCCCAGTGAAGTTAACTGTGTCAGGGCTCTGTTGTAAGTATATTGGCAAATTATAAACTATCCCGCCTCCGTTATGTACATGCCTTTGTCACAAGTGTTTGAAAAGCACATGTTTATGTTTATATGCTGTGTGTACAGGCATATCGGCAGATATACCGATATTGGCATTTATTTTCTCCCCCAATATCAATATCAGCATCGGCCGAAAAAACACAGTATCAGTCATAGGTTGTGTGTTTGATGGTTAGGCTGAAGATAACATTATAGCTGTGAACATAGCAAAGCAGTGTGTGTACACTTTAGGCCATTTGTCATTGAATAAAGAAATGCTACAACTCCTCGAGACCCAAGCTAAATTCACATTTCTTGCTTGCCACCCGCTGATTAAAGTGAACTGGGGTAGCCACAGCATACGCAATATCTTTGACCTTTAAGTGAACCAGCTGCTCTAATTGGAGTGACAAGCCACTTCTCCAACATGTCACCACCACCACCACAACTTGGCCGTCGGGTCGAACAACTTTTCTAGCAGAAAACCTGCTTTGTATGTTTTGTTTTTTTTTCTAAAAAAAAACCTAAAACACTCGACGCTGTCACGTACGCTGATTATTTGACATTCGAGGGGCTGGAACCAGCAGTTCTTTTTGCATTTTCCTTAAAATGGATGGACTTTGATAATAAACAAAATATTTAGTCATTTAGAAATTTTCATTTCCGTCTCTAGAGGATTCTTTTAAGTTGTGCAGATATATAAACTGCACATGAAGTTGTGCACAGAAGTGATCGAAGGAGTTTCTTGAACTTACCCACGTCATGCATTACCACACACAAAGTTGCATGTAAGCATTGTGTTTGCATCCCTTTGCCCTGTCATTCCAGCTTATGCATCTATCTGTCAACGTTCACATCAAAGCAACCCTGATGGGCTTCATAGCCGATCCTCATAACAACAGGAGATGTTGGCTTATTAAAAAATAATATAACCTCTTTTATGAGGCAGAAAATGTCTGGAGAAACATCTGTGAAACAAGTTGTGTATTAAATATGTAGGAGCTACATTCAAAATTCCTTTTTGCATGGGATGGCAGAGCTATAAAGAGAATCCAGAGTGCGGGCCCCCAAGCTCATTCAAGTCCCGCCATTCTCCCTATCTGACAGTCAAAGCAGAATGATCTTGCTCTCTTTGCCTCCCTCTTGCCATTTCCCCAACTCTGTGGGGATAAAGCAGTCAAAATGTTCCTATCACTGCCAGAAATTAGTGACTCGGGATTGTCTCTGATCATTTTAGAAAATCAAGAGAAAAAAAAACAAAGCATTAAGAGGTATTTTTTGTACTCTGCTTTCCCTGAAAGCATTTGCGCAGGCTAAAGAGTTCATTAATGCCGTTTTTGTTCTGAAGTGGAGTCCTCTGGAGACTTCCAGAGAAATGAAGTAAGGATGGGGGTGTGCTGCAGTACAGCACGAAAATGAGCACAATACTGTTAGATTAAAGAGGCTGGATTTCAAAGGGTCCTTTTATAACCTTTTAATGTAATGTTGCTTTATCCTTGAGAATTACATTGGATAGATATTTTCTATTTATCTTCACACAGCCTATTTTCCGACTGAATGGTATGGTGGAATCTGTATTTGTGCTTTAATCATTATCGTTATTTGCACGGTAGATCTGTAGAGGACTTTATTATCCTGTGGTTTCTCCGGCAGGTCCAATATCTATCAGGCTGCAGTTTTCCTCTTCCACTTTAATTGCAGCTTCATCACATGGCTGCATGGTGAAGAGAAAACTGCAACAAGAAAAAAATCACTGGTGACTGCGTTTGACACATTTGATATGGCGTTTTGATGGTTTGAACCCACTTCTCTGTTTCTGGTTACATCAGTCTTCTCTCTAAAGGGAAGCATCGGCTTAGTTTACAGAGAAATCATTCAGATGTGAGCGACACAAATAGGGCCGACGCCTGCAGTGGTAACTCAAGAAAAAGGACATTCAGCAGAATGTACACCATGCAAATGTAGACATCAAGTGTCGCTCCCTGTTGAGTACAAACAATCACACACAAATGAAAAATGTAACCAAGCAAGTTGTGCGACAATGGCAATTTCTATGTTTTCCAATTTGACTCCAAATTAGAAATCAAAGGGGCCCCACTGCCAACATTTAACTTGCTGCTCTCAGAGGCAGAACCCCAATATTGAATCACACAGGGGATGCTCGGGTTTTATTTTTCCTAGATTGGAGAGAATGTGTGTGTGTGTGTGTGTGTGTGTGTGTGATATTTATAATATAACTTTTACTCTGTATGTACACTGATACAGATGGATGCTTTGGCTCATAGTGAATTGCCTACTTTCCATAAAACATTTGGAAAAAAAGAAATAAATATCATCAACAGCAATGAGCAAAGTAGGAAACACACACAGAGAGACACGAGAGCCACTTAGAGGATTTTATGCTGTTCTGCTGGCAAAACATTTCTTATTTCATACTGCAAGATGAACTCTAATGTGAGCTGAAAGTTGTTTGTGCAGATTGTACCTGAGTATTTTGGACGCTCAGCAGCTTTGTAAAAATCTCAGACAAAATACCTGATTATTTATGTGCTAGAACGAAGGATGCATGATATTTAGAGGCTCCATCCACTTTCGGCCTGAGATTCGGAAGTTTATATTATCAGTTATCGGTTGATAATGAAATTGCACAGAGCTGGTAATCTGAAGCCAAATTGCTTTCAGTCAGATCTAGGCTGCCCATCAAAAATGCATTCTAAGACCTGAGGCTTTGTTTGGAAAACACCCCCTAAAACATTAAGTTTTCTGAGAAACATGACAGAATTGTCAACATTCACTAAAATCTTTATTTCTCAGCCTCCGGAGCAGATAGAAACTGAGAATAAAAAACATTTAGGATCTTAAGACTTTGGCTTTATTTGGAAATTATTGTCTTTGTTATAATGTCCATTAACAATTCATGATGCATTTCTTCAGTCACATTTTTGAAAGTGACAACACCATCCAAAACATGCTCACGTCGCATCAGGCTCTAAAGGGAGAAACATGCAAACATTGCACCTGGTCTTCAAGGAATATACACGCAAATTTGCAAAGATTTGTAATGGAGGCAGGATATTTGTGTTGTCTACAATGAAACCAGTGCACAGAAACAGTCAACTTTAATTAGTGAATTTAATCATTAAAAAAGTACCCCAGGCAACTTTTTCTGTATTATAATCCCTAAATAAAGAGTTTTCATATCTGCTCATATTGAGCAACATATACGCAGATACCAATTAATGCCAATTAATATATTGTTCAGGCTTTAAAAAACAAGTTTTGGAGTACCCCCAGGTTTGCATAGACTAAAGAAAAGGGACTTCTTTTTCAATTGGAAAATGTGAAATTATTGGTTATCATATCGGATTCGGCCACGAGAAGCAGGTAATTATCGGTTATCGGTATCGGCTGAAAGAAAATCCATATTGTGCATCCCTAGCTGGAGGAGATTCAATCATGCACTTTAAGTCTGTTTGAAGGTCTTTACACTTAAAATCTCTGTTGGAAGGATTTGGATGTATCTATACTGTATGAGAGACCGTGTGTATTCATTAAGAGCTTATGGTCTTAAACACAGAGATTAAGTGAAATGTGTGGGCTTGAGGATTTTACACATTGTCATCCCTGGCCTTTGGTCTGCTGCACCAGAATGTCTACTGCCTTTGAGCCTTGAATGATATGTCTCAGTGACTGCTGGCAAAGATGAAAGGCTCCATTTTGAAGTGGTTAGTGCTGTTGTGCTCGACCGGCTGCCTTATATTCCTCCTCCTGTCAGAAACACTTGGCTAGACACGTGTGAAAACCCCACTGCCATCCGGAGCCTGTTATCACATGAAAAGGCTGCTCTCTGACCATAGGACATTTCTGAGCGTGTTATTGTCCATCGCATTGTGCACAATTTACTTTGAGGCTCAGGGGGACTCAAAGTAAACAGGAATAAAATGCATTGATGGCACCTCGAACAGTGCCGAAATCCTGTTTGAAATGGATACACCAGTGTTGCCAAAGCATACAGACACCTCTCTACAGCTGTGGACTTAATATGGATGTGGGGAAACTGCAATTTATATGTGTGGCCATGGAGGGGACACACCTGGCGTTGACTAGATGAAGAAAACACTTCACTTTAGACGCCATGATTTTAATTTTCGTCTTCTTTCAGCTTTCCATTAAGTCATTTTGAAACTTAAAAGCCTCATTCCCACCAAGTGCCTGTCGTTGAGATGAAGAGCTATTACTTTCACATCTGGGACCAGGAACAATAGCATCTAAATAAAATGGTACGGGGAAGGGCTCTCCCTGTGCAAAACAGATTTTACTGGGCTCTCTGGGGCAGGCTGTTATCACCACAATTGTCAGAGATCAAATGGAAAATGTAACCGAAACAAATCTGCTGTAAACCAGTTTGGACAAAAAGCCATTATGGAGAAATTACCAGATAATAGCTCAGAAATAAGTAAGTAAATTCAGTACAGAAAATAAAAACAGAGTAAGGATGCCAACGATTTGTGTGCTTTTACTGTTTATTTGAATGCCATTGAAATGCTGTATGGGAATATTAGCCTGGCATCAGGTATTTAGAGTGAAAAATACCTTAATCTATTTACACTCACAGGTAAATAAGAAGTCAGCACGTACTTACACTGTCACATGGTTATACTTATACTAAAATGAAAGCACACAGTAATTTGCAGACTCCATCTGGCACTTAACCTTTTCTTCTCATGTTTTCTTAGCTCCTACAGTGTTTTCTCACAGCGTGGTTGTAATACTGCCTACATTATCATTTTAACCAACATACACTTTTACACATAATGTTTATGTTGAACAAATATCCTGTTCCTTTAGTATCCATTTGTGATACCTCAGGTGTCATCAGTAACATTTTCTGTGAATAAAACTGCTACTACTGGTAGAACTGATACTAATAATGCCTCTGTCAATGATGTACTGTAAATAGCATGGCTGCTATACTCTGTAACTACAAACTGTAAAAAAAAAAAAAATAAAAAAAAAATCCTGCCTCCAGTGTAAATCTTTGTCAAAAGTGTTTGATAACCAGTCAGTATTGACATTGGCCCCAAAAACTGAATATCAATTTGGGCTCCACTAACAATTACTGTGATGGCAAGTTCTGTAATGACTACTGTGATAATGTGAAGTGGAATGAACACCTGAATAATAGGCCAAGATAGTACATATGTATATAGGATCATAACGTCATTTAGTACAAAGATGGAGGCTATATTATTTGACCTTGTTGTCGTTGTTGTTTGAGAATTGTACTGTGGCAAAAAGCTGAAATAAAGAAGCTGAAATAGTAAATTGTTTTTAAATGTGAGATTTAAATACCATTCTGGTGACTGTTTTTCAACCTCTGAGAGAAAAAGGCCAGTTTCACATCGTCTTTATGGCGAGTTTTGCGTATTTGTTACTGAATCCTTCTTGTTTTCAAAAGCAGAATAAAGAAATACTGGCACTAATCAGCCTTGTTGGCAAAGCGGAAGTATCTAGGCAGCATAAAAGAGCAAACGAGCGAAATAACTTAGCCTAAATTGACAGATTTACTGGAAATGGTGTTGTTATTAGAGCCGACTGATACTTCATTCTTTGGGCCATTACTGAAAAATTCCAAAAATGATGTCAGTCGACATGCACAAATGTTTTTTAAAGATACCTCAGATGTCTTTGATTGAATTTCATCATGACAGTAAACTAACCCTAAACAACATATACGCCAATACCGATATATCTGTGATAGGCCAATGTCAACAATAACGGTCAGGATTTAGAGAATATATGACAAATAAGTGAACCTTTAACCTTTCAAACTTGAATGTAAATGTAGTAAAGTAAGGCTCCAGGTGTCTGTCCTGCAGGCTTTGCACCAATAAACCCTTTTCACAGCGGATATTTTGACTTGTCAAAGTAGGACAAGCACAAGTGTGACCAATAACGTTAACGATGGCTCCATTTTATTAAGTGTCCCAGTAAGCCATGTCATTGAGTGAGCATGCACAATACCAGAGCCCTGGAAGTAGCTCACTGAAATGGAATGCAGCCGTCACTAATGTTATAAATTCCACCTGTGCTTCTCCTGCTTTGACAAGTCAAAATGTCCGTTGTGAAATCAACCCTTACCCACAAGTACAAGAGAAACCAACACGTGTCGCTTTTTACACGAAAATCTAATCTGAGGCAGCATATCCACATATATTCAAAGCTCTGAATCACAAGCATGCCTCAAAGGAATTCATAGAAAAAGAAAATAAAAAGCCTGCCTAGGTCTAACTAATCAATAATCAATCACAGTGGAAAATGAAGTAATGCATTATGCAACAAATAAAGACAGAGAGTAGCATGTTGGTAAATCCACACTAATCTACATGTCTGAGCCTACGGATGCTACTTGAGAAGTGTGTAAATGGCAAACAGGCCTTTTTCACAGACGACAGTTTGATATGTCACATTATGAAAAACACAGGTGTGCATATTAAAAAGCGCAAGTTTCAGTCTCCTGATATTATTCATGCTGGCTCACTGTTGTGGCTTACTGGAACAACTAGAACAGAGTCGTTGATAATGGTATTAGTAACATCTGTGCTTTTTCTACTTTGACAAGGTAAAATGTCTGTCAGATTAAAGCTGGTACATCTGAAGAAATTCATTTTCTTACGATATCTGGAAGACATGATGGAGACGAACGTCCTGTTAAGCCAGTTCTAAAAACTTAAATTGTGTACTTTACACTATTTTCAACTGTGAAAAACATTCTGTACTCCCTGGGTGCCCTGGTGGCCTGGAAGTTTAGGCAAGCCCCCAAGAAGAGCGCCAGGCTTTGAAGCCAATATGACATAGTGGCCAGCCACGTAAGAACAATTTCACATGATGTGCAGGGGCCCAAACAGTCTTTTCCTGAAGGCTTATATTGTGAAAGAAGCAGCTGAAAAATGGTGGATACTTTTTTTTTTTTCCCAAGTCCCCGCAAAATGGCTCGCTTTACTTTCAGAATTTGATCCATTCACAATACATTTAGAAAGTCTAAAAGACCAGCATAATATCTTATGTTACTATGTTTTTTAGGCACTGCAATGTGGACGATCTGGTTAATCTTAAACATGGGGAGTTTTACTTTTTGGGTTCAAGCCCCACAAAAGCTGCATTCCATTGCAGGTCGGAAGTCGATATTTCCAAGTCGGCATTCCTCTCTTCCAATCCAAATGCGTCCCAGTACATCCGCTTGGGAAAACATGGAGGCCTGCAGCAAGCAAATGTTTGTTTGGCAAGTGTGCTTCTTTATGGGTCCATGGGTTATAGCGCTGAACATGACAAGCGACGTTCCCGCTTCACATCCAGACAGGGATCCCTGTCATGTCTCCACAATTAGCTGTCAAATCACATATTGTGAATGTATCGAATGTGGGGCTGTCAAGATATCAGATTTTCACCACATGATTATCGTGGCCAAACAAATTCCCGATAACGATATAATTGCAATATTCAAGGGGAATTTAGAAAAGAAAAAGGCTGTTGGCTCAAATGTATTTTGAACTTTGGCAAAAAAGAGACAAAACACACAGTAGACAAAGAAATTCCACTCAAAATAGAAGTGTCAGGAGGTGGAGAAAGTCTGTAACCAGAGCTGTGAAAAGAGTACAAAAAGAACAGTTACACTTAATGAATAGTGAAAAGGCAGCCAGAGGAACTGACAAACACAATTCACAAGTCTGTGCTGGATAACACAATATTATCATATGTGTATTATTGACACAATATCAATATTTCATTTTCTAATATCACAGTTATCATCAATATCTGTATACTGAAAGCTGGGCCGTGTGCTGCATCAACCAATGACGCTCAAGTGGTTATAAACACGTCTCCCTCTGTGTTTTTGTCAAGCACAGTTTCAAAAAGACTTTTCAACTTAAAGTGTTTATTCGGCATATTGGGTTGTTCTGTCGATTAGGAGAGATTTGGGTGTGTGAAAACAAAATGATGAGAGGGGAACAAACAACTTTAAAAAAATCAAATAGAAAACCATGCACACCTTCTGTCTGTATTACATTCCACACACTTTGCCAATACAGTCTCTGCCAAAATCAAATCAGAGCCACATTTCTGTAGGACAGTATTTTAATTATAACACTGGATACAGTGTATTGTGCAAAGCTTGCTCTAGCAGCACTTGAGTGTGTGCAGAGGTGCAAAGTGTACAATACGGAGTTTTGTCAAGATCAATATTTAAACAGCTCAGTGTTCATTTTTCCCTGTTTCTTTTCCTTTTTCATTGCTCAAACATGGCATTAAGCAGACCATATTTCTGTGTTCAGTCTAAATTGGGCATCAGCAGCCTCCCCAGGTTCATGTACTAAGACTATACCAGTCATAATAGTGATGGATTGAGCTACTTACAAAAAGGTACAGATGCATTTAATGGGCAGTCGAACATTTTAATGGTTATAGGAGCACCTTGGTGCCCTACTCAGAGCTCTCACAACACCTCACTGTGCTATTAAGTGCAACCGGAATGGAATTATAAAGGCATGAACAAAGCACTCTAAATCCTTACCACAGAGACCATCAATGCACAAACATTGAGACAGAAATGTATAATCGTTAGGTAAACTGAATCTCCTGTCATTTCAATGTGTGCCATTATGCCTGGACAAAGACACAACAGGAGGGCCAAAGCTGACATACACTATAGAGTATAAAGGCTTTGGTTGTGTGGTTCACGGCCTCCTCATACTTCCTGTGATACCTTCAAAAGCTACAGTTTACCCTCAGAACTGAGCTGAAAGCAGAGAACTTATGTCGGAGATTTTGAAATGCTTACACAAAAACAAAGAAATAATGAAGGATTCAATTATGTTATGAAATATTACATAAATAATATGTAGCTTTTCTATCAGTCTAACACTTACACTTCTGTCAGGCTCTTGGAAGCGGTAAAATAGATTTTCTCAGACATATTTCAGACTGTCATTTTGTGTTTTTGAGCAACTCATCATCTGTGACACCAGTAGTGTTCGGCTGCGTGACAGATGATCACCGGTCCCCGGTGAATTTCTGCAGTCGACGTCAAGGGGACGCTTTCCACTTATTTTCACTCATTGGGAATTTATTTCCTCCGTGTGAGTAAAGCTTAGAAGAAGAAGCCATCATAAACGCCTGCAGGTTGAACAAAGCTTTTTTTTGTAATGTTTTATAAGGAAGTAAATGCATTTGTAATATTCACACAATGCGTATAAACACGACTTCTGTTTATAGAAAACTTCAAACCACACCGTTAAGATTCTTAATTAATTTTATCAATTCTGTGATGTTTCCAGTAGTAGTCCACGCTGCAATCGGTAAAATGCCTTTTATTTTAAAGTTACTTTTGATTTATACTTTTTTTCTTGTTTGTTTTTGAGAGTGAGTTGGGTTGTCACAATTTTGATTCTGAATCGAAAATTCATCAAAATGAAGTTTCAATTTCAGTCATTTAATCAAAAGTAAGATCTGCGATTCTCCTCTCACCCTTTTTTCTCTCCACCAGCGCCTCCTTACCCTTATCAGGCGCGCGTCCTTAGAAAAATGATGAACTTCAAAGTTGACACAGCTAGCTTACCGGTGGCCTGCAGCTGCACTTCCAAACACTTATCCTGAGAGCACGAAGACGATCAACTGACTGGTACCGGTTTCTTTTTATCTCAGTGATCCTTTGTAACAACCTTGATTTCTATCTTTTGTTGTTGATGTTTAATCCCTGAACGGTAGTATGTTCTGTTTAACTCTGGTACTGTTATTTTTATTATTTGAACTTGCCTTACCCTAACCTGTAAAAAGCTTTAAGGGTTAAAGTCAAGTTATTGTTGTAAAATATCTCTTTTAATCTTTTTTTTTTTTATCATCTTTTTGAAGAAGAATTTGAAAATGCGAATGCCAGTAGTCAGGGCATAAAAGAAATGATCTGTTGATCTCTACAAATTAAGATGAAGAAAATCAAGGGCATAGCCGTCATTTCGGGGGACAAAATAAAATTTAAATTGAATCATGACCATAAAAATCAAAAATCGTGGAACTGGAAAATTCTGGCATCCCTAACAGTAGGAGTAGATGGATGACAGGAAATTAGCGGAAAGATTGTGATAGGGAATGACATGCACATTCTAATGAATGTTAATTAATTTTTATCATTTTTCTTACGTTGAGGTCATTATTTAATTCCCTGTGTTGATTATCTTTTTATTATGCATCTGTTATGATATGAGAACTATAAAGATATTTTTTGATTACCATTTCGACATTTAATGATCATAAAAGAGGGCGTGTTCACCTCTTCAGGACTAACTGGGAGAGGAAACCAGGGTCAGTTTTACTTAATACACCAGCTAGGCCTGACTAGATCATTACAAGGACCTAAACTGAAAGGCAAACATTCCACTGTATGAATAAAACACATTTTAAATCTCTTCGTAAAGCGTGCTTGGATGTCTTAAATCCAGTACCAAGAGAGGCACAAACAACGGCTGACAAAAAAAAGTCATGAATCAATTCAGATGCTTCTTGCTGTGATGATACCGTGCCAACCATGGAGTCACTACAACCCCCTATTGGAATCTGGCTTGTACCACGGCTACTGTCAGTGTATGTGTGTGTGTATGCTTTCCTGCACATGTGTGTGTCTGGTTCCTGCAGTTAGATTTATTGGATTTGGGGGTCTCTCCTGCTGGGTGCTCTGCGGTACGAGTGGGTTAGACTCAGTTTCTCTGTGTGAAGCTGGCAACGCTTTGGACTGACCTTGCAGTGGAGGTGTCACTATGCAGAGTTGTTGTCATTACTCAATTAGACAGAATTAGGCACTGGCTAACGTGACAGTAGCATGCTGTGAAAACTAACTCGGGATTAGATTCTAGGCCGGGCGATGGAATCAGTCACAACAGGTCTGTTTTTATGTGATGATATATAAAGCCTTAGGATATTACTATCTCTGCATGTCTCTGTAGGAAAAAAAAGACTAAAAAAGCATGCAGGCTGCTCTAATAGAGGAAGGTTAATGGAGTGTTGCGTCAGGATAAATCCTGTTATACCCCTTTCAGACAGCCGCAATGTAAACCTGTGTTTGGTGGTCAATCTCATCCAACCTGGGTTCAACATGGGTCAGACACTGCTTGGCCTTGGCGAACAGGTATTCCTATTAGGGATGGGGATCAAATTGAATGTTATTGACATTAAAACAACTTAAATCCAAACACTCAGCTGGAGTAAAAAGGGGAAGAAACACATGGAGACAGAGATGGCACCTGAGTGGACAAGTAAGACAAAAAGTGTTGTGCGAAGCTGACTTTAAACCTGCCCAAGACGTTCGGTTACTTTGGTTGCAGCAGTGTTTGTTTTTGTGTCATTGATATTTGTGCTGTTTTTTGCAAAGATGCTCCTCCAGGACGGATGTGGGGGACCCTTCCTGGATTTCTGACCATATGTACACATGTCTACTGCAATGATGAGTCCGCATTTTTATGCACTCAACCAGATTAATTACTTGTTTCTTGTAAGGACTGTCCATATTTCAGAAAGGGGTAACTCCAGTGAATGATTTCATATGAGCACATATAAGCTGGGACTGAAAAAGGTGTGTGTGCATGATAACGTCACAAGATGCAGTCACGAAAACTTTGGTGATCCACTTATTTTTCATGTAGCGCCACCATCAGTTCCGAATTTCAATTTACCCAACGCTTTTGTGGCCATATATTTGAATCCCATCAGTGTCAACTATACTTTGCGTTTAGTGCTAATTAGCAAAGCATTCTAACACTTTATTAACATAGTAAACATCACCTTGCTAACCGTGCCATCATGAACTGTTAGCACGGTGACGTTAGATTTGGCTCAAAGCATCATTGTGCCTATACAGCCTCAGAGATCTGATTGGCTGCAGACTCAGCCTTGTTGCTTATTCGTCATAGTAATGACTGATTTAATTTGAGGGTTAAAGACATTCAGTGTCCCCCAGTCTGTCCACTGGAGACCTTCATGGCACTAACACTATCGAGCTTTCAGCATGCGAATCCTTGCCCGAGCAGAAAAACTCTCATTATTTGATGAAGCATTAAAACAAGTAGTTTTATGTTATAGTTTGATTTATATCAGTAGTTTTCTGTGTTTTACTGTTACAGATGATTAACCAATAAAAAAGCTGCTGACCTGGCAGAGAAATGTAAAAATTTTCATCAGTGAAACACTTCTTATTCACTCTTTAACCTCTGTGAAAGCACAGTCCTCCTCATGGGTAAATACAGACTCCAGCAGACCCCTCACGTGTCCACTCTCTTTGAAAGCTAATGTTAATTGTATATAGTTAATAGTTGTGGGGACGATAATAGTAGGTGATGGGAGGAAATAACTCTTCCACATCCCTCGTGTCTGATAGAATTTTCCTTGTGATTGGCCGAGGCTCGGGCTCAGTAGAGGTCACTCTCTCTTTTCTCATTCAATTACAGATGGACATAAATCAAGCTGTTTCTCCAGCCATTTTGGGCGACTGCTGACCACTTTATTATGACCTTGCTCAAATTTGCAAAAGGGTATTTTACTCTTTGCCACTCTATTCCTCGCTCTGTGTAATTTAAACAGTGACAGCTTCGCCTCATTAAGGTACCATCTGGTGAGATGCAAAATAAAAGAAGAAAGCACTCAATAGAGTGCAGACCTCCAACAGGGTCTAATAGTCTACTCCGTTAATGTAGCTGTTACTTTCTCATTCAACGATGTACTGGATAGATTACAAGTTGTTATGTGAGAGTGTCCGAATGCAGAGTTGGTCCTGATGATGGTGTAGGAGGTGAGCTTTGAGCTTTTTTTTGTCTTTTTGACCATGACATCCTTCGTGCTTAAGCAATTTCAGTTCTCTTCAGAGACGAAATACTTGTGCTGCCCCCAATTTTGGGAGGACCACAGACCACACAATGTTATTGCAAAGTATATAGCAGCAGCTTTTGACCAACTGAAAAAGAATCTAGAAGGTGACTGAAACCCCCCCCCCACAAGTAGGATGAACACATGCTTTTTTTAAAGGCATGCTTAAAAGAGACATATTATGCCTTAATGCTGTAATGCTCAAAAAACACATCAGTTTTCTCATGCTGTCCATTGCTGCAGCACTGTATTCCCCCTCTGCTTGAAATGCTCTGTTTTAGCTCCTGTCTCTTTAAGCCACCCCCTCCTCCCGAACACACAGTCTCATCTGATTGGTCAGCTCACACATGACTGAGCCAGCACTGCTAACAACAACAGAGTAGCTGTGCTGACTTAATTCTTACATGCTGAACTAGCAATTACGCACGTGTGACATGGTGTCATAGTGTGATGTCAAGAAGTCACAAAATTAAAGACGGGGCTACTGACAAGACGTTTCAGGAGCAGTGTTTTCTGTGGGAGAGAGGCGCTGCCGTTAGTGTGGACTATGACCTTTTTAACTTTCAAGACCTTTTACATCCACAAGACCCTATTTACCACACTGAAGGAAAGGAAACAAGTGAAAAGCATAATAGGTCTCCTTCAGATTACTGAAGTTGATATTGTGTTTTTCAGTAGCCCAAAAGCTTGGTTTTAATTTGGACACACAGCAGTTCCCTCTGTAAAGCTGATGCTAAAAGGCTGAAGAGGGGGCGCTAATTAAAAATAATGAGCTGCATCAGTTGTACCAGTCAATTTTATTACAGCTTAACATAACATTATTTCAGATCAGTAATGTTCCTACACTACAACCTTGTTCTTGTCGAGATCCAGAACCCTTCTGACAGAAAACATCATATATGTTCATCTAATTGTCAAACACATTTCCTTGAGGATGAAGTAGTTTATGAGTAAGTAGTTATTTATGTGTGTGCTATATTACCTAACCCATAGCCAATATGGCCTTCTCTTAATATACTGCTCTTATGTGCATTGTAGTATCATCTAGTTATGTAAAGAAGAGGTTCATTTTGTGTGTTAGACACAATCATTCTGCTCAGAGGAAATGTTATTAAAGCTCTTTCATACTTCATTATCAATTCATTTTTAAAGCAGTCTGAGTATCCTAAACATAGGGTTCAACATAAGGGTTGGTTGTCACAGATAAACTCAAACTCAAACCAAATACAAAGCCTGATTAGCTTAACTTAGCATGAAGGCTAGCAACTAGCAAGACAAGGGAAACAGCTAGCCTGGCTCTGTACAATGGTAAAAGAAAATTCCAGCAGCACCTTTAAAACTCACTCATTCCCTTTAATAGGACCGTCCAATCATTTCATTTGGCCTGTATGGAACAATTGGATGCCTGTCTGTCTACCTATGTACCTGCCTGCTTCATGAATATACTATTTAGTCCTGAATACGATTGAGGCACTCAGCTGGCTTCATTTTGCTTAGTGGTCACTTGCATTGTTGCAGCAAAACAAATCCCTAAAAAGCAGAAACCAGTCAGAAGTATCCTGGAAATGTACCATATATTACAGAAATTAGCAGCTATTCGTTAACTGATAGTTGGAAAATAGCAGAATATGATTATTAAATCATGTTGGAGTCATTTTCAATAAATACTATGAAATTTCTTTAGCTGTAAAATGAAGTCTTGCCTTTAGCTTCATATAATAATATTAACTGGATATTGAATTTAAAACATATATGTGGTAAAATATTTAACCTGTCTCCGCATGGAGCAACCCAACAGTGTGCTGTTGTGGTCCTGTCAATCTTCTTTAAACCTATTTTTTAAAGGGTGTTACAGGAACAGGCAAGGCCAGGTATCGCCGCCCACCCCAACACGCAGCCCTAATGGCACGCCACTTTCAGCGACCTACCCCTCACTCACACTGGCCATCTCTCGCCCTCCTTCACTGACAAGAATGAAACAGACAAAATAACAGCCCCCCCATCCCCAAACTGTCCATCACTCTAAAGGTCAACGTAACACTATGGCCCTGGTCCCCTTTCGAACTCTTCACCCAACCTTAAACTGTTCATTACCCCGCAGCCCCCTCCTCCACTCCAAGACTGTCCATCACTGCCATCCAGGTGAGAAGGTAATTCCTGCCTGAGCAAGGCAGTGTCTTCTGAGAGGATAGATAGATAGATAGAGAGCTAGAGAGAGAGAGATGGATAGATGGATGGAGAGAGGGAGAGAGAGAGAGAGAGAGAGAGAGAGAGAGAGAGAGATACTTTATTTATCCCGAGGGAAATTCAAGTGTCCCGTAGCATACAAAATACAGAACATACATTACTCATATATAAAATCAAAATTAACAGTAGCTACAGTAAACAGTGCAAATAGATGTGCAAATAGAGGTAGATAAATTGTCCATTGTCTATTATCTATTGTCGTCCCTGCCTTTACTGAGAGCTGTTGTACAGTCTGATGGCCAGGGGGACGAAAGAGTTTTTGAGTCTGTTGGTGGAGCTGGACTGGGACAGCAGTCTGCCACTGAACACACTCCTCTGCCTGGTGAAGGTGTTGTGCAGAGGGTGGTGGGTGTTGTCCAGTATGGACAGCAGTTTGTCCAGGGTCCTTCTTTCTGCCACTGTCACCAGAGAATCCAGCTCTGTACCCACTACTGAGCCAGCTCTCCTCACCAGTCTGTCCAGTCGACCGGCGTCTCTCTTCTTGCTGCTTCCTCCCCAGCAAACCACAGCATAAAAGAGGACGCTGGCCACCACAGACTGGTAAAACATCTGCAGCAGTTTTTTGCAGATGTTGAAGGACCCCAGCCTTCTAAGGAAGTACAGACGGCTCTGCCCTTTCCTGTGTAAAGTAGTGAGTGCACGGGACATGTACCAGTGGTTTTCCCATGTACCAGGTTTTTTCATAGCAGATCAACATGTAGGCATAAAAAAATCATTTACCGCAGGGTTTCTTTCAACTTGACTGAGAGGCTTCGCGCAAATCAAGTTTTTGTTCAGTCTCTTCACATCAGACTTCAGATATAACTTCCAACACTTCTCCAACATTTCCTTCATTATGAAGTGGATGTGTGGAGATATGTAGGAAGACAGTAAGAAAGTGATGGAGCGCTATGTCAGGTGGCTCATAATAGAAACATCTGCGCAGCATTGCTGGTTAGATGAAAGACCTTGTGATGTATTTCCAAAAGAACAAAATGCCAGAGAAAAGTGTAACAATCAGATGCTCTGGGTGTTATATTCATATACGGTGACTTAAATCCAGTGCCAGGAAGTGGTGTTCTTTTTTTAATTAGGACAACAATGACAGTCTTTCCCTAAACAAACTACATTTGCAATGTGCAGATATTGTTGAAATGTTTCAAAAGTGGCCTTGATGAAATCTGTGATTTTTGCAGAAAAGTCCAATATCAACTGTTTCCTCAGCGTTACTTAAAACCAGAGGAACCAGTTGTCATCATTATCGGCAGATCAATTATCCGATAAATATAGGTATGTGAGCATAAAATATCTTTATATTAGTCTTAAATTCATAGGTCACAGTAAAATTTTTAAAAAAGTACAATAAAAGGATCAAAAATCAGCACCTAAAATTTACATCACAAGAAAATAACCTTCAATAGACAAGAGGGAGAATAAAATGATCCAGGACAAGCAAGTGAGACAAGGGGCGAATGTCAATAAAGGGGACATTTGGGCAGTGGAGTGACATTTGGAAGCATACTACTTCCTGTTTTAGCGACAAACTGAGCGGAGCCTCTAGGTTGGGTTGCCAGGTACCATGAGACAAATACTGTAAAAAACTGACACTCCTATTTGATTTGTATTATTGGAAATTGGGAGAGTAACAGGAGAGATTACCAATCAGGAGTACAGCGGGAGAAAGGGTTAAAAATAAGGGAGCAAAATCAGTAGTGTGGCCAGTTTGGAGGTACTGTAGGCCCGCTGTGTTCACACATAGATATGGATTGATTGTTTGGTAAATAATAAAACAATTATTCTCATTGTGTGTTATTATTCTGAACTGCCACTATAATAATTATTAAAAAAAACAAAACAACAGAGGCTTTTTTATTATATTGCCTACATAACAAATATGACTCAATGTGACTGTTACCAAGCTTCCTGTCTGGCAGTTAGCTCGCTATATCAGCTAACTTTTCTTATGAAGCATCTTTGCTCCGAGCGCTTTGCTCCCTCATTCATTTTATCTTTATTGAATGAAATGATGTGATCCTGAGAACAAAATGCCAGGGTGGAGTAAATGGCACAATACAGAGAAAAAAAAGAAAAGAAAAGAACCTCGGGGATCAGCTGTGACAAATTGGCACGTTCTTGGGTGTCTCGTGTATTCGCGGTTATCTCACAGCTACAGCATAGTTCACCAACTAGCCATGGAATTAGTCCGTACTGTATGTCACCAAGCTTCTAGGGTGAAATATTTTACGAAGATGTGAGGATGAATTTTGCTGTGCCGCTCTACTCAGGCCTGAAGATTTTTCTCAGCTGAAAGAGTCTGAGCCAGTGGGACCTTTTCATATCCTCTGAGAGATTGAGACATTGTGCCGGGGGAATGGCTGGATTATCGGCCGTCTACCAGGATCACATTTTTGCTTTTAATCATTGGCTGTACAGCCAAAAACCATTTACATCCTCCCAGTCTGGATTTTCAGATTGAAAACATAGAATGAGTCGGTGCAGACGAGTCTGAATCTGAGCAGCCACCCTGAAATGCCTTGCACACTTGACCTCCTCAGACACATTCAAGGGCTGATTTGGAGCTGAAGGAAGCGTGCAAAAAGAATTACTGGCACAAGGCCTTAAAATCAGCGACGTGTGTGTGTTACCCAGACTTTTGCAGAGCATAACGCAGCAGATCATGTAATTTCTAGCCTCTCCCCAGCTGTTGGCTTGCTTGAGAAAATTAGAATTTGAAACAGGTTTGACCTTTTCCTGGAAGAACATCTAAAGAGCTAAAAGAAAATATAAATAAAGAAGGAAGCGCCTGAGGTTTCATTTCATATCTCTCCAAAACTACCTGCAATGAATTTTGTAGTAGTAAAGTGTCATCAGGTTCAAACTGAAATCTTTCTCTTACTGCAGTTGTATAACAAATTGTTTGCAGTGTAAGATGAAAATTATAGCTCAAAATCGTTCGTATTAATATGATAATAGAAGTTATTAAGCAACCTGCTAATTATTTGTCCACCGAGATAACGGCCTAGTCCACTCAGTAATACCAGTAAACAACTCTTAGAATAGGTCTATTAACACACATATTAATTTAGAGGAAATAATTGTAATTTAAGTAAAGCATTAGCAAAATTGTTCAGAAACCAAACTGTAAATTGTACAGAAATCACAAGCTACATAACGACTTTATAATCAAACATTCATTAACTGATCTATAGACAAAAGACGTGACAACAACAAAACACAAACGAAGCTACAGTGACAAGACACTAAACAAAGAACTAAAGAGGTTTGGGGTTTTGGACCAGGTAGTATCGAGAAGTGGGCAAGAAAGGAGAATCTGAGTTTGAACTTAGTATTTTCCTTTCATAGCCTACACTTATTGAATCGGTAAACCATCAACCTTATTATTCAATCCTTGGAAAGTTTGTTATACCTAATGAGGATGTAGGGGAAGGAGGAGAAGTTGCATCTGATGAGGATGAGGATGCGCCAATCCTCCCCTGCATCTCTCTCTCTCCATTTCAGGCACCCTTTGGGAAGGTGTGCAGGTGATCTTCAGTTGCTTCAGTCCTGACTTTGTTGAGTCAGGACACAAAGGTGTAGCAGGCCTTTTCACCAAGCAGCTGAGGTCCAGGCCAGCAGAGGTGTGTCCCGGGTGGCGTCCAGAGGCGAAGTGAGACTACTATTGCAGTCTGACTACTCTCAGGGGGGTGTCCTGAAGACACCAGGCTGACAGAGGTTTCCCAGTCAAATCCAAATGAAAGCAGGGTTGATAATCCAACAGCAGATATCTGGTAATCCAAGTAAAACTGAAAATCTGTGCCTCAGTTAGAGCTAAGGACACTTCAGTTGTATCTAAAAATATTTTGATTAATATTTCAACTCAGTTCATAACCATTCAGATCCTTCAAACCTTGGTGAACACACTCAACTATGACTTCAGGTCAAAGATGACTCAACTCCACTTTCTCTGATTTAATTTTTGTGCTGCGTTATAAAACAACTGCAGCCATAAAACAGGTCCCTTTACAGCGCTGATGTCCATCTGTGCAGATGGCAGAGTCTCCAGTGTGTTCAGTGTCAGAAGGCATCTGACACCAGAGACTGAAAGCCAGAAACCATATTGCAGCAGCTGGTTGTATGCTGTTCATCACCATTCTGCCTCGGGGACTTTTAAGTCATTTTGCTCTCCGTCTATTTTTATGGTTGGTCTGAGGGAGGTTTATTTAACTAGATTAGAACTCAGTTTTAATCCTTTTAATTCAGCACATCCCATGAAGACATCTCTCAAATCAAAGTACTAATATCCTTCACTGCAGTGGCATTTCTGCTACCATCATTATTTCCTTTTAATTATTTTTTCTTAATTTTTAAAGAGGACAGGCTGTTAGCCATCATGTCATGTTTTATTTGGATGGTAGAAATGGATTACTCTGGTTAGACAGCGCCACAGTCAGGAATTAATCCGTTCAGTAAGTGGACCGTGTTACATTCCTCTCCTGTGGCCCTGTATCCTAAACACAAGGTACTTTGGTGATGCACGGATGCCTGATGCATGTTGTGTTTAATAGCCATTAGCAGTACAATGTGTATACATAAAGAGCCTTATTCATTATGAGTGACTAAACCGCTGAATTATCTCAACTAGTGTCCCGTGAGCTATTATTGGGACAATTATGCTTGTCGATGCTTTTGATTTGATTCATGAGAGATTCAAGGTCGTGTCAGGCAATCAATTGATTTTCTCTCCCTGTTTTAATGGCAGGGAGTGTCGGCGGTGCCTGTAGGGGCTAGACAGAGCCGCTTTCTAAAAGGAATGCATTGTGCTGTCTCTTAAAATGAACTAATTCACTGGAATCACTCGGCATGAAGGGAGGTCGGAGCCAGGTCTCTGTGGTTTCCCAAAGACCAGACAAGCTATATAAACTTCACATTTGTAGTATCTGCAACGATTTTCCCTCGCCTTCAGAGATTTCAAACACAGCCCGGAGCATTCTGGGGTTTCTTACTTGCTGACTGGCGATGTTTCAGGCGTCTGTTGAGTCCCTGCTGTGTAACCCCTGTTCCTGTTTTGCCAGCCCTCCTTTCTTTCCCCTGAACAAGTCAGCGGGCTTAAGAGAGATTGACAAGGACTTCAGTGGTCAATACTGGCTTATATAGCTTGACATGGAGTCAGCAGTTAACTTTGAGACCATGTGAAACAGATATA